>NC_089838.1:15439960-16694269 GCF_035609145.1 Eleutherodactylus coqui
TGCCAAACGATGAATTTCATGCCGAACTGAAAATCATCGTTCGGCAGCAAAGTAAAAAATAGGCACATTTACACCCGATTATTGCTCAAAAGATGGCTTTTGAGCAAATTTTGAGCAATTATCGTTGTGTGTAAAAGGGCCTTTAGGGTCCTTTTACATGTGATGATTGTCAGATGCTTAAGTGTCCGTTCGTTGTCCCAGTGATAATTGCTCCTGCCGATATTTAGTCACTGCGCTTCTAGCGGTGCTGATCCCGGCACACGCTGTGACGTCAGTCTGCAGCCGGGATCCTCCTCCCCCTTCCCCTCTGGTCTCCTACTTGGTTCGGCGAGAGCAGGGGAGGAGGCGTTCGGCAGCACACTGATGTCACAGTGTGCATCGGGGATCATCGCTGCTAGCAGTGCGTTGGGCAGAGGAACAGCAGAGCTTCCATGAGGAGGAGAGGGTAAGTATGTGGGTCTCAGAGGGAGGATGGGGGGTCACTATCATACTGGGGGCCGCTGTGGGGTGTCACTATCATACTGGGGGCCGCTGTGGGGTGTCACTATCATACTGGGAGCTCATGTGGGGTGTCACTATTATAATGGGGGCCACTATGGGGTATCACTATCATACTGGGGGCCGCTGTGGGGTCTCACTATCTTACTGGGGGCTGCTGTGGGATGTCACTGTTATACTGGGGGCCGCTGTGGGATGTCACTATCATACTGGGGGCTCATGTGGGGTGTCACTATCATAATGGGGGCCGCTGTGCAATGCCACTATCATACTGGGGACCGCTGTGGGGTGTCACTATCATACTGGGGGCCACTGTGGGGTGTCACTATCCTACTGGGGGCCACTGTGGGGTGTCACTATCATACTGGGGGCTGGTGTGGGATGTCACTATTATACTGGGGGCCACTGTGGGGTGCCACTATCATACTGGGGGCTGCTGTGGGATGTCACTTTTATACTGGGGGCCGCTGTGGGATGTCACTATCATACTGGGGGCTCATGTGGGGTGTCACCATTATAATGGGGGCTGCTGTGGGGTGTCACTATCATACTGAGGACCGCTGTGGGGTGTCACTATCATACTGGGGGCCGCGGTGGGGTGTCACAATCATACTGGGGGCCGCTGTGGGGTGTCACTCTCATACTGGGAGCCGCTGTGGGATGTCACTATTATACTGGGGGCTGCTGTGGGATGTCATTATTATACTGGGGGTCGCTGTGGGGGAGGGTCACTATTACACTATTACCACTGGGGGGTCACTTACCTCTGGGGGGGTCACTATTACTGCTGGGGCCGCTGGGGGAGTCACTTCACTATTATTGCTAGGGGGTCACTATTTCCACTGCGGAGGGGGTCACTATTATTGCTGGGGCCGCTAGGGGGAGGTCACTATTACTGCTGGGGGGGTCACTATTATCGCTGGGGCCGCTGGGGGGGGGGTCACTATTACTGCCGGGGCCGCTGGAGGGGGTCAGTATTATCGCTGAGGTCGCGGGGTGTCACTATTTCTGCTGGCGTATGTTTACATGTGGGGGAAATGGGCAGGGCTGTTTCAAAATAGACAGTGTGCTGATTTTGACTGCTTTTTGGATGCGGAAATGCTGCAGAATTCTCCACCGAAATTTCCACGGAGGACATTCCGACATTTTCACATTCAAAAAGCAGTCAAAATCTGCTCCTGGTCTATTTTAAGGCGGCCCTGTCCTTTTTAGAACAACGGGGGTAAAATCATACGTCCTGATAAGCCCCGCCCCCTGACATGTTGGCACTTTGCAGTAAATAAGTGGGTTTTGGGTTGCAGTTTGGGCACTCGGTCACTAAAAGGTTCGCCATCACTGACCTATAGTTTGCCGCTGGACAACCCCTTTAAGATCTTTTATTGGTTGTGGGGATTTCTGTGACATTAATTAATTGTTTGATTTTAAAATCTGCATTACGTGTTTATAGAGGGGAGGCATTCAGGACCCCCATCAATTATCTGGAATCGAGAGTTGATTCAAAGAGCTTCTCCCTTTGGGGACCCGGCCTATCCATGCATCACACAGACCGCCTATTGATTTCAATGGGTAACATGTAATACTTAATTTTCCCTGTGGTGGTGCTGCAGGAGCATTAATCCCTCGCCGCCGGGTTCCTCCACAAGTAATTCTGATCTCGGCGTTGAAGCAGCATGCTTCTATTATCATGGCGTCCGTCTCATAAAAAGGGATTGTTCAATGTGGGCCATAACTTGGACATAAGGGGTGTGTGAAGATGAGCTGAAGTTATGTGCACCCCTTTCTTGTACCTCGTTTTAGGAAAAACTGACACAGATAACAGTAGAGAGAACATGTATAATGGAAGACAACAACAGCATATAGCGGGCAGGGAAAACCGCCACCTTTATAATAAGATGGAATCAAACCAGTAGACTTACTTCTAGGGGGCTGGTAGAGCATACAGGGTTATTACCAATGATCTTCCTGATATGAACCCCCATAACTCAGGTTTACTGACACTCAGATACAGAAATCTGATAACGATGGACACAGAAAGTCAAAAGTTCATTTCGGTGGATGTCCTAGATGGACTCCACTCAACCGGGATGGTGATCTAGGCTCACCTTGAAGGTGTGATGCACTGGCCTGGAGCCGGGTTGGTAGACTGGCCTGGACCTGGGTGGGTAGACTGGCCTGGACCCGGGTGGGTAGACTGGCCTGGACCTGGGTGGGTAGACTGGCCTGGACCCGGGTGGGTAGACTGGCCTGGCCCCGGGTGGGTAGACTGGCCTGGACCCGGGTGGGTAGACTGGCCTGGTCCCGGGTGGGTAGACTGGCCTGGATCCGGGGTAGGACCACCACACCAGGGGAGTTCTGGTACTTCTCATACTGTACCAGGAAGCTAAGAATATCTATTGGATTGCTATATATTATATGATTTTTTTTATTTTGGGGCTCACTCACACGGGTGCCTGTGACATGCGCATTATGTGCGTATTTTTCACATGCGTAATTTGCAGTACACGGCTAATATACTTACAACATATGTTATATCCACATGCATGATATGCCCTAAAATAGGACCTCCTGCGTGTGAGTGGCCCAATAGAAACCAATGGGCTTTTAGCACCGCATTTTACGCAGGCCTAATACGCCCGTGTGAGTAAGCCCTGGCAGTAGAGGGGAGCAGGCAGGAGAACACTTTTTAGGGCTTGTTCCCACGGGCATACGTGCAATTGCGCATGCTTCAGTGCAACATATTTGCACTTTGAGGTCCAGATGTGTTATGTTTCCTGTGGCGTACTGCGTGCACATTTGTGCATCCCCCCATAGACTTCTATAGGGGCCCTTTGGTAGGCAAATGCGCACAAAATAAAGCAGGTACTTGTTTTTGCGCATGCGAGTAATACATGCATTAAAAAGAATGCGAATGAACCCATTCAAATCAATTGCAAAAAGCGCGTGCAAATACGCCTGTCTGACGGAGCCCCTTCCTTCTTTTTGAGATCCCTGCTTGCTGTCTGTGAAAGGAAACCTTGTTTACATGCAGAAGCTCAGCTAAGCGTTGGATACCATTGCAGGCACTGCGAATATACTACTGTGTACCATCGGCACAAAGCTATAGCTTCACAACATGCTGAAGACATCTGGTCTAGAAAATCAATGCTCAGGATTACAAAAAAAAACCAAATTCCCACATCTCACTTGAGCAATATTGATAAATTCCTGAAAAACCCTTAAAATGTCATATGAGTCACTTTACTTTTCACATTCCACTTCCTGGTCGCAGGAGATGCATTACAGGCATTCTGAAGGTTCTAACCAAGCTTCCACATAGACCAGCTTATCACTGGTGTCAGAACATACCAAGGCCGTGGTGCTGCAAATTACAAGGCCAGTTAAAAGGACTGATATTGACTTGCAGGAATGCTGCCTTCCAATAGGTGGTGCTGTTGAGACATTGTTCCATCTTCCGTTTACATAAATTTCCCAGGGCATCATGGATGGTCTCATAAGTCTCCTCACATCTACCAGGTGCTCTCCCTAAGGAGAAACTGACCCATGTCATAGGCCTCTCACTAGCCAAACCAGAAACCTACAGCACATTGATGAGGGGCAAAACCCCCGAAACAGCTGTCTGTGCATGGTTATCCTTTCCTTCTGCAAAGGACGGTTTCTTTGAGTTATATTCCAAGTCAGTCTGACATTGACCTGCAGGAATGCTGCCTTCCAATAGGTGGTGCTGTTGAGACATTGTTCCATCTTCCGTTTACATAAATTTCCCAGGGCATCATGGATGGTCTCATAAGTCTCCTCACATCTACCAGGTGCTCTCCCTAAGGAGAAACTGACCCACATCAAAGGCCATTCACTAGCCAAGCCAGAAACCTACAGCACATTGATGAGGGGCAAAACCCCCAAAACAGCTGTCTGTGCATGGTTATCCTTTCCTTCTGCAAAGGACTGTTTCTTTGAGTTATATTCCAAGTCAGTCTGCCATTGACCTGCAGGAATGCTGCCTTCCAATAGGTGGCGCTGTAGAGGCATTGCTCCATCTTCCCACTTGTGGAGATAAATCAGCAAAGATGACAGTTACCAAGCAACATTGCAAATAACAATACACTGATATTGTATATAAAATAGAGGAAGGAATGTAATAGTTAACTTAGGGAAGCGTCAGACACACCCAAAGGTATGTACTGGGTTTGGTTAAACTACGTTGACTCCTGAATCTTACAGCTTTATATCATAATTGTGTATATGGGAGTCAGGTATCACATTGTACTACTTAAAAGGGCCATAATTAAAGGTAAACTCCAGTGTAAATGTTCAGAAAGTCCTCTAATGCCGCAAAACCTGAATGCAATATTGGTAGTCAGGAAAAAGAAGGGAAGAGGGGGATGGAGCTGCAGAACTCAGAATGGCTCTTCTGAAAAGTATAGTGTTCTAAGTATGAACCAAGCAGATGAAAACATTGAAGTGGTCCCTGCGCTTGCAGAAGCACCGCAGCCCCTTCACAAAGTTGATTGATGATGATCCCAAGAGCCAGGCCGAAGGCTGACAAGGCTAGCATCATCGACAACAACACCTCGCATGGCCCAGGAAAGATGTCAATGGACCTTGGACACAGGGCAGTTGTATGGAGTGATGAGTCCAGTTTCTTGCTGAACCATACAGATGGCCAGTCTGCATCCGGCTTAAACAGCATGAAGTCGTATCCCATGGGGGCACCATTGGGATTCAACAAGTTGGCAGTGGTGGTGTCATTGTCTGGGGAGCAAGACCGAGGACCATTGGTGATCATACCACACTCCTTTAATGGTGAACACTACAGAGATCTGTTAGTTGACCATCTGCACCCATGTCTTCAGGAAGCCTATACTGACCACAGGGCCATCTTCCACCAGGACAATGCTCGGTGTAATTGAGCTCTGATCACTAGGGAGTGGTTGAAGCAATATGACAATGACTTCTCCACACTGCCTTGACCCCCAAACTCACTGGACTATAACTCCATTGGGTATGTTTGGGATATGCTGGACAGGACTATGAGATTGGTTCCCACTTATCGGCAAAATGTGTACCAACTGACGGAGCTGCTGCGGCGGGCATGGGGCGAGCGGAGTATGGATGTTCGCCACCTTGAAGAATCTGTTCCCCCAATGTCTAAAAGCTGTAATCACCCAAAACCGATGGACCAACCTGTTATTGAGTAGGTGTTCCTTATGCAGTGTAGAACCCATAACATCATTGCGGTTGCCTATATAGACTTCACCGACAGACTATGTTGTTAGCTAATAAGCTATTATATTAGTCACATATTGTTTGACATTTGATTTATTATTACCCTGTGTGGTGGATACCTCGACCTCACTTATAATTATATATAATGATCCTTCTGTTGTGTAATTGCATGTGGCTGAAGTGTCTGTGTATAGAATTACTTTGGGCTGGCCCGGCTCCTCCAATGTAATATGCTGCTTCTAGAGATGTTCCTCTCCTATATTCTTAGGTTAATGGGCTGGCTTTTGTATGCAATACCCCAAATGTGGGATCAGCTATGCCACCCCAGTCTGGGAATCTGTCTACTGTGCAAGAAACCAGCTGGGTGTAGTCTGGGAATGCAACTAATGCCCCAACTTGCATGATCAATTAAATGACACCTAACCAGTCTTGCTGCGGGAAACCCATTCTAGAAAATAAAAGAGCCCAAAGCGGCTATAATTCAGTGTAATGATCCTAGTTTCCGTCAAAAAATTGTGCAAGATATTCAGTCGTGGTCATCATATTGCACATATATAATGATGCGACACCTATGACTTGACTACAGCGATGAATCACTATTGCTAGACGTGACATAAGCTTTAAAGAAATTTCACCATGGCTGACTTCAATTGGTCACCAGGTTAAAGTTGTTCCCCAGTTGTAAACTATTGATGGCCTATCCACAGGATTGGCCATCAATAGTAGATAGCCAGGGGTCCACTGCGTAGGACTCCCTTCGATGAGCTGTTTGTGCTCATGCACCAGGCTGCTTTCTGCAGCAGTGATGAATCTTGGAATTACAGAGTTCCTATTGAAGTGAATTGGAACTTTGTCTGTAATACCAACCCTGGCCACTGCAATGAAAATGGAGCTGTGGGCTTCTTACAGAAATCAGCCCAGCGCACTGGTCTAGCAATCATTAGGAATAACTGTCGCCCCCCATTGGTCTACTATTGGTGGCCAATCCTGAATATGGGCCATCAATAGTTTACAACTGGACAAGCCTCAACATTGTAAAGGCTTGTTGACATGTGCGAAGGAGATTTTATTTGGAGCCTCCATTACAGATTTCCATTAAGATCCAGGATGAAATAGTGCAGAATACTGCTTTATGTCATGCTGCAAAGTGCCAGAGGGCATAAAGGAAGCTGGATGGTCCCCGTTGGACTCAATTGGGTCCGTTTGGCGCTGTTTGATTCTGTTTTGTGATGGGAAGGGCTTTCCATGATCATAACAGAACAGGGAAATGGAAACTGCAGCGGCCATGTGAAGAAGCATCTTAGAGAGGCTAGTGATCTGTCCAATCATATGTGTTCTATTAATCCATACACCGATCTGCTCATGTGTGTGATGATCAGTCAGGAGCAGCTAACAGCCAATGGGGCTGAGCACTCAGCTGAGCTCGTAACGTCTAGCCGTATTCCGCTGAGGTTAGTTATTGGCTGCCATGGTCACATGTGTGTAAGGAACATCACCCACAAAGACCAGTGGGAAGGACAGGAGCTGCGACAATGGAATGACGGAGAACGGAGCGCTGAGTATAATATTTCAGTTTGGGATTTTTTTCCTTTTTTGTTACCTTTACTGATAAGTTTATAAAGTTTCCATAATCGCCCTGTAGAGGGGTACGGTTAAATATTATTGTTTATTCGATGTTCTGCTGTAGAAGAGAACTGGTTTACGGTGGCCTTAAGAGGGGGCGGAACATGGAGCCGCGCTCTGAGCGGAGAAGTATACCGGAAGTGAGCAGTGACACTGCAAGACAGGACCGGTTTGGAAGTCTCTCCTGTTATGCTGCGGGGCTGCAGTAGAGTCCTGGTGATGGTAAAGTGTGGAGATCTGGAGAAGGCTTGGAGTCTACCGTCTTCTCATTCCCTCCCTCCTTCCTCCTGACCATGACTGTTTGGGAGAAAAAGGACTTTTGGCCCCAGTGACTAGATAAGAACTTTGCGAAGCCTGAATCATGGGGAACTGGACTTTCAAAGCAATACCGCTAACATGGATCTTCCATAATAGCCAAGCGGTATAAAGTTGTGAGTGACTTGTGAACTTGTTTCTACGGTACATTAAAGTTTGTTGGTGGAAGCAAATATGGCAGCTCCTGGACCCTATGTGAGCTACCACCAGGACCTACATGCCACCCTCCTACATGCCGCTGCTACCAGCCAGGCTTATATCCAGACCTGGCCTTCTCCTGTACCAGTATGGCCAGAACCAAGACGCAACTCCTTGTTGGCGCCCCTACCCGAATATGTAGATAAGGGCACAATGGTGACTCTATAAGAGTTAGGCTGGCATTCTTGGCCTCAGAGCTGAAACAGTTCACTATAACCCGGACCCAATCACTGGTGACCCTGGAAGATAAGGGAAGCCTCGTACTAGACACCTGGGCCCCCTCATAGTATGATAATCCAGAAAATGTGATAATCCGGTAGCTATCAAGTCTCAATGCTGCTGGATTAAAGAAATGACACTGCACAATAAGATATTAGAAGTGGGGGGGTTTATGCAGAAGACTGAGGGTGGGTGATGTGAAGTAAGCACCAGATGCGATCTAAGTACTTATCGCTACAATCACTTATTACACTATTTAAATCCCTCAGATCTCATTGACTTTGCTTTGAACGTCTGACTTCCCGCTCCATCCACAGCTACAAACTGCTTCACGTCTACAGTTTGTAATAAGAGCTGAAAGCTATAAAGTAACATAAGCAAATGGATACAAATCAGCAAATCTGATCATGACGTATTGTGTTTATAGCTCCAGCATGCTCCATAGAGATGTGCAGAGTCACAGCTACGTAATGGGCATAATCTCTAGCATTTGGAAAGTTTGTACACACCCCGGCCCCAGAGATAGCGGCTACAAACATGTTCTACTATTACATATTATATAATATGCTTGCAGCGCTGGGGTCCTGGGTGTGTGGCGAAGGGCAACATCTGCATAAGGTTTGTATGCTCCTGCATGTCAGGGTTACCTCCGCTTACTCTGGTTTCCTCCCAAACTTGGACAACATATACTAGTAGGTGAACTGGCTCTTGGCACCATAACCCAGCAAAGCAATGTCTACACAGAGATAGTTTCTGCTGCACAGCGCTCCATTCAGTCTCCTCCTCAATGTGGAGTGAGGAGGACACGAGACCCCCGCTGATCAGCACGTTATCCCCCATTCCATGGATACGGGATAACTTGCGATCTTAAAGAGCTGCACAATTGAACCCTTGTTATTGGGGCAGTTGCCTGGGAATCATTGCATTTGGTTGGTATATTAATTGCAGATATATAATAAAATAGAACCCATGACATATAATATTTACAGAAGATCATCGTGACCCGCGTGAGAACATATGAGAAAATCGGTGCGAATGGAATGTAACTTTTGCACAAAAAACAAATGTGAACGGCTGCGGTGCGCCTACAAATATTATCGCTGAAGTAATATATTGACATAGTGATTATGTATCCCAAATTATACGGGCTGCGGAATGTGAGATCATAACAGCAAACTATTTGTATCTATGCCAAGAATGTTGTTTAAAGGGACACTAAAGGTGCCCATACACCTGCAATAGCTGTCAGCCAAATGCTCATTAGGCCAGCCCCGATTCCTCCTAACTCCCCCATACATGTGAATGTTTGGTTTCATCAACTGCTAATGTGTTTTCAAAGGCCAGATGGAAGTATAGTAAGGACTGGACAGACGCCTGTCTGGGATGATTTAGTGAATCCTGCACTGAGCAGGGGGTCGGACCCGATGACCCTGGGGGTCCCTTCCAACTCTACCATTCTAGGATTCTTTCCTCTGATGTCATCTGTCACGGGAGAGTCGGGAGGCCATCATATACAAGCAATATCCGCAATCAGTGTTCATGCCGATAACGGCTGTTAACCTCTTAGTGACGGCCCCATTGCCTTTTTACGTCCTAGCTAAGTGGGCTTTAATCCTCAGGGACGTAAAAACATGCTTTGTCTGAGGATTAAAGCCACGTGGGGTGAGGATGTGACAGCTTCACGCTGCCGGCTGCCGAAGGTAGCTGACAAACTGGAGCTGTCATGGGGGGGGCGAGATATCATACCCCCGGTCATGTGATCGGCACTATCCGATGGATAGTGCCAATCACATAAAAAGTGAAAAAAGTTAAAGTTTCAACTCCCCGGATCGCATCCATGATGGGTGCTGAAACCACTCGCCCCTGTCCTCCGCAATGTCCTGCGATGATCTGGTCCGAAAAGGAAAAATGGCAACGCAGGCGCAGAAGACCGGATCGTCGTGGGACATTTGAAATCTCCTGGCTACTGAAGATAGCTGGGAGGCAGGAGATGTCACCGGGAACCTGCGATCACCGCCATCCAATGGATTGTGGTGATCACGGAAAAGTTAAAAATAGTAAAATAAAGTTAAAGTTTCACCTCCCCTCATTGATCAGAGCGGAATCTCAGTTTCAGCGTGGCTTGGCTGCAGTGGACTGTCCGCAGCGTATAGATGAGATTTGCTCAGGCTTAAGGTTGCTGGTGGAATTTCCGTGCAGAAAGTCCACACATAAATTCCGTGGCAGTTCCGCCCCGTGTGAACGCAGCCTTATTATTACTTTGGGGGATTGTTATTCATGCAGTTCTTCATATAACCTTCAATGTGGCTCCAGGCTGGAGCTTTCACTTTAAAATGCTGTTGGCTTTATATTTGGTAAGTGGTTTTATTTCATCCCTCCACAATGTAGACAATCTGGTCCGCTACCTGTTTACCTTTCCTCTATTGATATTTTCAGCCTTTTCTGGTCCGTGCCACACCTTGATTACATCACACATATCATTCACCAGCTGCTGGCAGTCATATTGTCAGAAGATTAGCACATACCACACGGTATTTGCAGGCATGAAATTTGGAGAAAGCTAATATCCGCCTGTATTCCACCCAAATCACATACTTGTTTCTCACGTACATTCAGGAGCGATGAGCTCTTGTGTGGGTACAATGGACTGGCCTATTGGCATCCACCTGTGTCCCGGATCCAGTCCCTGTTTTGGCCCTACCCTACCTGTTAAATGGACTTCCTATAAAAGCCTTCCTCCAGTACATTGCATGATTATTGTGCTCCAAGCCTTGATTTAGCTCTACTTCCACCTGCTACTCTGCTATTCAACTGAAACCTTCCGTTACTGACCCCTAGCTTCCCTTCTGACTATGCTACCTGCCTCCTTTATCTATACTGCGAACTGAGAACTTCCGTTGCTGACTCCTGGCTATTCCCTGACTACTTTCTAGACCTGTGCCTACTACACTAGAGCACAAGAGAGCTCAGACTGGGTAGAAGGTTCACCTTCCAACAAGACAATGACCCTAAGCACACAGCCAAGACATCATAGGAGGGATCTGCATCCAAAACAGAATATAAAAGGGAAAAAAAGGGGTCTGAAGACTTTCCAAATGCTACTTTTCAAACAATCACTGAAAACGGCCATATACTTACTGACACAGGAGGGCACACATGTGCACCAAGTTTATGTTACTTTTCAGGTGCACACAGTCATGCAACGCTAAGCTCCACCCAAGTGAATCATGTGACCAACTAAAATAAAAGATATGGGATGTATACATTTTCAATGTATATTTGGAAGCCAAATCCTCTCTGTTATCCTATAGGGGCTCGGCGGGACAAGATTATGTAATGGCAGGATTTTATATTTAACCACTTATAGTGACAAGCCCAGAGTCCAGAGAGTGCGGAAGATTTATGAAACCTCTGTAGGATAACTGAAGAAATAACATTTCTGGAAGGGATTACGAATGGGGATGTACAGGTAGTTCTTCATCCACCCAAAGATGTGTCCTCTTACCATCAGCTTCACGCCGCGGAGTTAACACTCGCCTTTATGGTACTCGGTGGATATAAAGTGGAACGTCAAGATGAAGGATTGTTATTTATCGTCCACTGTGGATATGGGGAGGATTTATTTCTCCGGGCGAGAGTAGGATATGTGTAATCCCCAGGCAGAACAGGGTTAAGAGAAGCCGGGACTACTTTGAGTGTCCAGTTTCCAACTTGGCAGAGAAGTCCTGGAAATATTTGTGGAGGTGGAAACTTCTTTCTATTCTTCTACATCGTCCGGCTTGTGACGTTTGCTATACTGTAAACTAAAAGGTCGCAGGAAGAGACGTAGAGGACTCGAAAGGAAACATTACTTTTATTATTTATTCTTTTGGTCTTTCATCTCCCCATATTAGTTTGTGGCGAGACAAATGGCCGTCACTGCACCTCCAAATTTGGCGTGTGGGCAGTGACATCCCTTCATCTCCACATAGGTTAATATCAGGGTTTAACCCTTTCCAATCCAATTTGTATCCTGGTTTTCCTAGGGGGCTTACTCTTTTGCTGCCATTATACAACAGCCCCATCTTCTGGCTAAAGCCAGTACTGCATGAGGTGACACATTGGATAGGCTGGCAATATACAGTAAGAGAACTCCGACAGACGTCTTCCAACATCGAAGCCGTACAGCCTTAATCAATCATAATGTCTTCAGACGTCAGACAGTGGATTGGAAAGGGCCAATGGATGTCACTGCGCATGCGCTGCACTTACATACGGTGTTGGAACATGTACAATGATGATCTTTGTGTCACCATAGATCGATATAGGGAGGCGAATGGACATCACTGCACATACGCCACATTTCTGCAGTGACATGCATTTGTTTCCCCATACTAGTCTATGAAGAGATAAATGGACGCCCCTGAGCGCGCATTGCACTTCTGGCTTTGGCGCATGTGCAGTGACATCCATTCATTCCCCCATAGATTAATATGTGGACAAATAGATGTCACTACGCACGCGCCATGCACAGTATGGGAATTATGCACGGCGTTTGCAGCATCAATTATTAGCTTGGGGGGGGTTGGATGGTGGAGGAAAGCCAGACAACCTTGGCGGTCCGATGGTCTAGCACTCATTTCTATGTTGCATAGGAATTGCGCAAAAGCTGATTTTGGGTGATTGGAGGTACTGACCATAAGAAAGTAATGAATATCCAGATCTGGAAAATTGTATTGCTTCCCTGACTTTCACAGTCCTCACATCTCAAAGGAAGTCTATTTGCCTTGGCAGCAGCTGCCTGACATTGGTTGCTCCAGTTAAGGCTCTATTCACATGAGCGTTATTATGCGACTATTTAGCCATGTTTTCGTGCCAGCCGAAAATTGCAACCATCTGAGGCATTGAATTCCAGTTCCATTTGTTCACATGGGAGATTTTTCGGCGCCTAAAAATGGTGCGCCGGAAAAAAATGGCGCATACGTGACCAAAATCGCAGAGTGAAATTATACGCTGTTGGAAAAGATAGGTCATGCTCTATCTTTCGACCGATATACGTTCCTACGGGAGCTGGAAAAAGAAGGGAGGGGGAGGGAGTTTAGCAGCGTCCAACGCAGGAAAAGGCTTCCAGGTGCCTCTATTCAGGCATTAGAAGTCATTCCGTGGATTTAGACCGAGCGAGGAAGTTCTGAGCCGCGACGTATTTGTTCAATAAGACGTTGCATCCAGCCGTGTGAATAGATTAGAAAACGCTAATTAAGCTCGGGACTTGATTGCATCTTTGTTCATTCACGCGATTTAACGCTGCATGTGGGCAAGCGCAAAAACGCATACGCTTGTGTGAAGGAGCCCTACGTTTGCAGTCAATTGAAATTTCAATTCCTATTCCAGTGTTCCCCAGTGGTTTCCCATGTAGAGTGTAATGGTGACACGCATTCCCTCTGCCCAAGTGCGGAACCTTACTTTACTTGGCAATTTCAGTCTGTAAGGCCTCATGTCCACGGGATAATTTTTATTTTAAATCTGCAGCGTTTCTCCCGCACGCGATCCGCGCCCCATAGGGATGCATTGGACACCCGCAGGTAGTTAAATACCTGCGGATGTCATTTTTCCCGTCAGGCACAGATCCGCGGGCGATAAAAAAAAGGGACATGCTCCATTTAGGTGCGGGTCTCCCGCGGGGACGGCTCCCGCAGGCTTATATTGAAGCCTATGGAAGCCGTCCGGATCCGCGGGAGACCTGTACCAGAATTAAACTCACCTGCTCCGGGCAATGCAGGTCTTCCTTCCTTCACGGCCGGATCTTCTTTCTTCGGCCCGGCGGATGTGCCCAGCGCGTGCGTGCGGCACGGTGCCGGCGTGCCGAGCACATCTGCCGGGCCGAAAAAAAAAAAGATCCGGCCGCGAAGGAAGGAAGATCTGCATCGTCCGGAGCAGGTGAGTTTATTCTGATTTTTAGGCCTCATGTCCGCGGGGTAGGAGGGACCCGCTACGGATTCTACATGGAGAATCCGTGGCGGGCCTGATTTTCCCCGTGGACATGAGGCCTGAGGGCTTCTACCCACTAGCGTTATTTTTAACGCTGCGATATCGCTGTGTTTTTTTCAATGAGACTTTCTAATGTTAAAATGGCATACCGACCAATCAGAGCGCAGCTTTCATTTCTTGTACTACTAAGGTAAAATGGAAAGGCTACGATGTTCTCCAATGAGTGGGATCAGAGGCGGCAGCTTTGCTGCGGAAAGTCCTGAGCAGATGCGCAGCAGAAAACCCGCATCAAAATCTGCACCATTTTGTGCATAATTTGATGCATAATTTATTGTTGATTTTGGTGCGGAATTCACCCCCTTATTAGGGCTCCTTCAGACGAACATATGCGCAGATACGCTCGCCTCAGCACTATGAATGAGCTTGATTTGCATGCGCACCTGCACATAGTACTGTACGTTTTTGCGCACGCAGGGCCTGTTCATATGCCCATTGTGACACCCACAGCCCATATCTAAAAGGTTATTTAGCCTAACGAGGTCCAGATGTGTTCTTTTCCCCGCGGTTTTGCCATGTTTCAAGCTTCCCCTTGTGTATTTGTGTATCTCCCATAGACTTCTTTGGCGCGCAAATACGCAGGAAAATAGAGCGGCTCCTACTTTCAGCATGCGCATAAGAATCGTTAATGTGAACGAATCCGTTAACATAAATGGGATCTATTCTCTGCGTATCGCGTGCGCAAATACGTCCATCTAAAGGGGCCCTAAGGCTCTGTTCACATGTACCGGAAAATGCTGCAGGTTGTCCGCATCAAAACCGTGGCAGAAAATCTGCAAATTCAGACCATTTGTGCAGATTTTAATGCCGATCCACCCTTTCAATTAAATTACATATGTGACAGCGGGCTCTTGGGACAACGGACTGAGGTCTCATTGGGGAAGGGTATCATTAATGACATATTTACCCTGTTTCCCTGAAAATAAGACATAGCATGATTTTCCAGAATTTTTGAGGATGCAAAATGATTTTTCAGGCTTTTTGAGGAGGCTTGAAATATAAGCCCTACTTCAAAATTTGGCCCTGCTAACAGTTAATTAAAAAGGTCAATTTAAATAGTGTCCAGGCAGCTATACATGTAAAAAAGTTAAACTATATTGAGCTCAACTGGACATCCATTACACTGCAATCAAAATGATTCACTTCAAATTAAGTTTATTTGCCACATTTGTGGAGATCCGGCTGTTAATACCGGAACGAAAGCACCGCATGTCGCACTTTTTCTCCCATCCAAAAGCCGGGCAGCTGGGCGGAAAGCAGAGAGGAGACCTAATAGCTGTCTACAAATATCTGAAGGGCTGCCATGGTGCAGAGGGATCAGCCCTATTCTCATCTGCACTAGGAAAGACTGGAAGCAATGGGATGAAACTGAAAGGGAGGAGACACAGATTAGATATTAGACAGTGAGGGTGATCAATGAGTGGAACAGGTTGCCACAGGAGGTGGTGAGTTCTCCTTCAATGGAAATGTACAAACAAAGGCTGGACAAATATCTGTCTGGGATGATTTAGTGATCAGGGGTTGGACCCGATGACCCTGGAGGTCCCTTCCAACTCTACCATTCTATGATATAGATGCAGCAAAGTTTACTTGACTGTGATGAGTTCCCTTAACGTAACAAAAGGCCTTAAAAATGTAGACAATCTGCCGCACAGAACTTTTTCATAAAGCATTAAGTGTCCAGTTAAACTTTGCTATAAGCAATGCGTCCAACTTGGTATTCCTTAGCAGGATGGGCTACAACTGCAGACGACCGGTTGCAGCGCCATTGGAGAGAAAAAGAAAAGCAAAACTGCAGGGGGAAAGGGGAACAAAAATGTTATCACTGAGCGTTGGAAAAACCTCTCCTGGTCAGATGGATCCAGATTCCTGTTGCTCCATTCTGATGGGAGGTCAGAATTTGGTACGAGCAGCATGAATCGCTGACCCCTTCCTGTCAACTGATCAGAACATGTCAGCACAGCCATCTAATCTGTGACAACTGCAAGAAGCTTCCTGTCCGCAGGGGCCGATATTCCTGCAGAACGATGTCATCACCTAGAAGAATCTACACCACGGCGAATTGCAGCAGTTCTGAAGGCCAAAGAAGGTCCAACGCTACTAGATAGGGGTCCCTGATACATTGGCTATTCAGTGTATACATAGACTAAGGATGTTACGCAATGATACAATCCAGTTAGGAAGGTGAAAATGACACTTAAATACAGATCTTCACATTGTTTGCAGACATGCTTAACTTTCCATTCATAGGATTAAAAAAAGAGAAGCATCGTTGATTGAAAGCTTCTGTCCTGAAGATCTCCGAACCCAAACAGTGCTACAAGCATGATGACATGGCACATCTCCTGTGTGACTCCTTGCCATGAACACCCGCCAAACCCAGCAGTCCATGCAAGTTGAGGCAAGCCTTGAGTTGGTGAACTCTGACTCAGCCATTTTCTTCCTGCCTGCGGCTCTAGTGTTGGAAAGCGTGAATAGGGTCTGGAGGAAGACGGGGAGGCTTGTTTAGAACTGCACTACTTGGTCGCTGCGGTGTTTAACCCTTATGCGGCTGCAGAGCATGCACGGTGTAACATCCGAGTGCATGCACCCTTAACAAGGTTGTGTTGATGAGTCCCCAGACTGGGGCATGTCTGCACAACAATCAGGTACATGCTTATCAGTTACAGCCCAAATGAGGTATGAAAATGGCGGTCCTCATGGAGAGGTTCAATGCTTACATATAGGAGCAAGCAACAGTCCATACAGGAAATGCTGTGTTGCTCCTGGGCTGGCCCAAGCTTGTCGTAAAGTGACCCTATGGTTTGGGGATGAAATTCTGTTTTCGGCCATTGAAGATGGCTGAGGCAATCTTCAGACCACCTAATCCCCACAGTGCATTGCGCTATATCTGCTCTCCCATTGATGGAGCCGTTCACTTGATCAATCACAGAGCAGTGCACAGTGTACATTAGGTAGTTAGTAGAGATGAGCGAGCGTACTCGGTTTGGGTGTTTTTGCACTCGAGCACTGCTTTTTCCGAGTAACTGACTACTGGGACGAAAAGATTCGGGGGGCGCCGGGGGGCGGGGGCGGCGTGGTGGAGCGGGGGGTAGCGGTGTGGAACAGGGGGGAGCTCTCTCTCTCTCCCCCCCCCACTCCCCTCTGCAACCCCCCACTCACCCCCGGCGCCCCCCAAATCTTTTCATCCGAGTAGTCAGTTACTCGGAAATAGCGGTGCTCGAGTGCAAAAACACCCGAACCGAGTACGCTCGCTCATCTCTAGTAGTTAGATATTCCTGCAGCCATCTTGAACAGCCAAAAACAGGGCCTAGAACTGGTGAATTGGCGGGATGGCGGAGAGGAACAACTGCAAGTAATAAATCCCCCTCCACCTCCTGTCTTGGGACAGTATTTTGTACCCAAACAGGAGGGTTGCTTTGATCTCAGTCCCAAGGAGCTACGTCTATGGCATAAACAGCGCAAATCCACTAGTGCAGTTCCAAGCAGCTGTGACATGGTTAGTCATGGTGGCGGTTATCCCCATTTCTGGGCACGCCCTCTATGTCTACTCTCAAGAGTAGCGCTCAGCCAATCACAGGCATCACTAATCATGTGTAGTATCACCAATGAAGCCAGTGATGGACTGCAGCCTTCACTTGGACATGGAACAGCACATGACCACTGCAGGAGCTTCTAGAACCTGAGCGGAAGGTTCAGGGGTGGTTGTGATGCCCTGAGTGGCCATTGACAGGTGCATAGTGCTTTTTTAAAAATTATTTTAACCAATCCCCTGCTCATAATTTTCTTCTCTTAAAGGGGTTGTCCCGCGCCGAAACGGGTTTTTTTTTTTTTAACCCCCCCCCCCCCCGTTCGGCGCGAGACAACCCCGATGCAGGGGTTAAAAAAACAAACCGCTCAGCGCTTACCTGAATCCCGGCGGTCCGGCGTCTTCATACTTACCTGCTGAAGATGGCCGCCGGGGTCTGCTTCCTCCGTGGACCGCAGCTCTTCTGTGCGGTCCATTGCCGATTCCAGCCTCCTGATTGGCTGGAATCGGCACGTGACGGGGCGGAGCTACACGGAGCCGGCATTCTGCACGAGCGGCTCCATTGAAGAGAGCAGAAGACCCGGACTGCGCAAGCGCGGCTAATTTGGCCATCGGAGGGCGAAAATTAGTCGGCACCATGGAGACGAGGACGCTAGCAACAGAGCAGGTAAGTAAAAAACTTTTTATAACTTCTGTATGGCTCATAATTAATGCACAATGTACATTACAAAGTGCATTAATATGGCCATACAGAAGTGTATAGACCCACTTGCTGCCGCAAGGGACAACCCCTTTAAAGGTTACTCTAGTAGTGACCACATTTTAAAGAAAATGTTTTTGGAGTGCTATACCTACTGATAGCTGATAAATATACCTGTAACTTCCTCAGAATTTTTCATGGTTTTCCGGCTGCTCCCGCAGCACCCACTTCTCGTTGTTCATTCATGTCTTCCTCTTCTGTAATTTCCAGACGATCTCTTCCCTGGCTCTATTACAAAGTCCGACATCCTTAGCGCTGGCATCTTAGTACGTTCTTCCTCCACCCACCTCACACTAGAATCTCAGATCACTAGGCACTGCCATCTGGTCCTGTCCGCTTGCCCATGTGATGAACATTTAGGGTAGACTTGACAAGCTATGGACAGTACCGGAGGTTCACTGTGTCAAGAAGAAGAACATTATGTCAACGGTGATGGGTTACTATAAAACAGTGGGGTCACGTGCCAGTAGGTGGGAGATGCTGATGGATGTGGAAACAGTAGTAGAAGCATGTTGATAAAAGTTTAAATATTGCTTATTTAGCATGAATGCATATACACTATCCAACCGAGAGCGTTTGGACACCCTTGTAAGTAGAATGGATCATGTCTTATTAGCGTATCATGTGTCCTAAGCATGCTACATAAGATACAGACCCTTGTAGACATCTGCAAGAATTTCTGACCGGAATTGCACGCTACTGGATATATGGGTTATACTGCTGCACAAAAGATGTCCATCATCGGCGTGTCTACAATGGTGCAAGGAGCATCGTCATTGGACAGTTCAGCAATGAACAAAGCTCTATGAATCGCACTACTCCACGTTCAAATCTGATGGATGTACCTGGGTGTGGAGCATCCAGGGGAACACCGCTTGCCTGACTCTGTTGTGCCAACAGTTAAGTACAGCAGGGGTTCAGTTATGGTCGGGGGATGTCTTATGTTGGAAGAACCATGAACACATTAACTTTAACATTCTAGACAGTAATGATGATATGGTAATACTCTGGGAATGGTCAGTAATACTTCCAACAAGACAACGAGCCTTGTCACAAATCCAACCCTGTTCTACGTTGGTTTGAGGATATGGATGCTCCACGATTGGACTGGCCTGAACAGAGTCCCAACTTGAACCCTACTGAAAATCTTTGGGAGGAACTGGAACATTGGGTCAGGAATCTTCTTTGAGAGAAC
Source organism: Eleutherodactylus coqui (assembly GCF_035609145.1). NCBI lineage: Eukaryota > Metazoa > Chordata > Amphibia > Anura > Eleutherodactylidae > Eleutherodactylus > Eleutherodactylus coqui. Next base: position 15,459,545 of record NC_089838.1, read on the forward strand.
TTTCCAGACATTTGCAGAATGAATGGAGGGAAATGGAGTTGAAGTGTATCAGATATTAGTAGAAAGTATCCCATACAGGGTATCTGATGTCATTAGCAACAAAAGAGCCCCACTAAGTATTAACATATGGAAATAAATACTACTTCTGATTCTTGCTCAGATGTTAAATTACTTTTGGTAGGATAGTGTAGCTGAAAAGTCCCAGAATATTTCTTTAAGTCTTAGAAAACTCATTCAATTTAAGAACAGTCTGTTTGATGTATTCCTCATGTCCAGGTTTACTCCTCCAAGCTATGGAGGTTGCACTTGAACAATTGCTGTCTTTTCTATTACTTTTTACTTGCAACTTCCATCCATGTCAAACAACCTTTGGCACCATCTGCTTCCAGTTTCTTCTGGTCTAGCCATGCGGAACTTTAAGGTATAGCATACCTGTGCCCCATGAGATAGGTACATTTGTTATCGAGCCTAGTGTGTGCTCCCTGGTAAACAAAGGGTTACGGCCAGGATGAAATTTCTTTAAGAAAAAAAAGAATGGTAACACAGACCTGAAATATTTTACATTCCTTAAAAAAAAGGAAATTGTAACCTGACCGCACCGTTCTGTGTGTCTAATCAATGCAATTTGCCATCTGTCTAAATATACACATTCAGAAATGCAAATAACATGAATAAGGCCCAACTAAATGCAGATATCTTGACCTGCACCAATTATCATTTCCCAGGGCCAAGACCAGACCATGTCGGGCCATGTTTGCACAGGAATTAAGTTACTGACTACATTGCTGGAATCCCTTCCTACTTCCGTAGTTGTCCAGATGTTCATGTAAAGAACATTTATATGAAAAAGAGATTGCCATCACTGTGACATTCTAGGCGTTATCCGAGAAGGAAACCCCTGATGCAGTCCAGATCCAGCGCACGATGCCGGTACCTTCACTCCCAGCCTGCTTTCGACAAAACCAAACAGCCTTTCTTTACTAATTCTGACAACATCTTTGTAACACAGTAGATGTGGACCCACTGTGTCACTGACTGATTTGGCGTTGGGCTATTCCTGAGAACTACACTAAGAGGTCCCCAGGTTTTCACCCTTTAACCTCGTTTCAAGGGATGTGACCTTCACAGCATGAAAACACCAGGTTGGCTCCCCAGGAATAGTCTCAATACAGTTGTAAAAACTGGCACAAGACAGGGTCAAGCTCGCCGGCATCTGGATCGGCATGTGGATGCTGTAATCTTTGGGCAGACAGGGGCGTACCTGCTGTGTTGTCTCCCGAGTTCTCCAGCGGAGACTTTAGTGCCACTTCCTCTGTCCAGCTCTAGCTCCACTGCATCGAAGACATGCTCACCAGCCTGCTTTCCGTAATTGGTTCTCATGCTCAGCATTAGAGTTCAGGAAAGGTGGATACAAAGGCATACGGTCAAAACCAAGAATCAAGCAGAATACATATATACCTTCACAAAATCACTAAGAACCTAATGCTTAGGCACCTTCCAGTGGACAGAGGTGCCCTAAAAAACCCAGCAAGTGTCTGGATAGGTTGGGAACAGGAAAGAGGAGTGTGTATGCTATCCCCTTATGTGCGGCCCTTATGGGCAGAGGAGACGGCAAGAAGTGTATTACAATGTCTGCAGCGCAGAAAATAAAATTGACGTCTGCAGTTTTTGGGAAGGGGGAGTACGGGGAGGCACCACCGTCTGTGTCCGACAGCCATGACACCATTTAAGTGGTTACCATTTTTGGGAAAACACATAAATGCTGCAAAAAGTATGAAATGTCATGCAAATTTAAGGGTTCAGTCCCATATTTCATAAATGTATGAAATACATATCTCATCTATTTGGTTTTTTAGCTTAAACCGTGCTAGCAATAATCCCTTACAATCCAAAAACTAATGCCAAAACGTTAGACAAAATAAGGTATGCGAGGGGCTTCATACATATCTGGAGTTTATAACACCCCACCCTAATGAAAATAAGCATTTCAAAAGCTTGTGATGTACCTATGGCCAATTTTCCGTTCATCCATCATAGAGAACTTAAAGAATGCTTCGCTTTGAAGGCTCTTTCTTCTAAATTGGATCCTTGTTCATACAAACAGCATAAAAAGGCAATCTGATTTCAAACACCTCTAATCAGTAAATGGCAAAACTGAGGAGCATCAAAGTCTTAACTTTCACAGTCAATTTAATAGACGCCAGAAAAGAAATCTACAGACTGAAGCATGAAAGTCATCAGAAGGAATTTGTTCTTCAAGATGATCGAATGGTAATCCATATGGAACATTTGCCATTCTTCATGCTAATTATTCCATGATGTCACTTTTGCATTTTCTCAGTCTAACTAAAAACCTTTGGTCTTCAAAGTCTTTATGTTTGAAGGCATCAATTCTTTCTTCTTTGATAGTTCCTGATTTAGAGACGTAACTTTAAGTTCCTGGGCCCCAATGCAAAATCTCTAATAGAATCCAGAACCAACCATGCACCTTTCATACTTCTGGCATCTTATTATGTGACCCCCTCCAGGGCCATGTGTGACTATTATTCTGTACCCCCTATAGTTACTGCCCTGTCTATAGAAGAGTATATGGGTTTTTAATAGAATTTCTATTTTTGTTTAAGGCTACCCTCACATATAAGGTTTTGATAGGCTAGTATGCGGTCAGTCTATCATCCATGGGACTATTCATACGAACGATCTCTCCTGCAACTTGCCATACTGAACTGGTCGATGGGGAAAAGCATAAAGTAACAAAAAAATAATGGACTTGCTCAAAGTAGCAGATGATCAGTTGGGTTTGGCGATCATGCTGTAGGGTTGTATTTACAGCCAACCACAGCAGAAAAAAAACTGAACACGCAACATCACTTTTTGGGCATTCACCAGTGTGCCGTCAGCCATCGTGATCCATCATTTTCATATCATTTTCAACAATGGCCAAAGTCAGACATTCTGGACGACTCTTACCTGTGTAGGCAGCTTGGCAAAACTGAGGATTAGGTCTCTTAGGCGTAAAGAAAAATCTCACACTTGTCTACCCTCTAAGGGTGGCTTTACATGGGACAACTGTTGGGTGCTTAAGTCGCCCCAACGATTATACACATCTGTACTTTCACACAGGAGTGATAATCATTCAATGAATGGATGCGGAGTAGGGCAGCGACCTCTTCCGGCCATTTGCCTCCATTCAGAGTAAATAGGCAGTCGTTCATTGATGAATAATTGCCTGTTACATGGGTTGATTGAAGCAGATGAATGGCCATCCAAGTTATACCTGAGTAGCTTGAGTTTGCAAGAGTGGGAGCCCCCACTGTAATGTCCAGATGTCCTAAAACTACTATAGATAGGCTTTGTCTTCTTGAAGCAACTTCTTTAAAGCCATTCTCCATGACATGACTGCCAAGAAGGCAGATGGGGATCCACCTTGTCATACACCGGTTTGACTTTGGGCTATTTGTAGAGGCAGCACCTGGGGAAACCCAGTTTTTACCCATGACTCCTCCAAGTGGGATATGGTCTTTGCTACAGGACACTTGAGCCATTACTCATACAGTTAGTCCTGGTAGTGGCTGCCGGTGCTACACTTGGCTGAGGTGCGGTACCTAAAGGTGTCAACATGAGTGCAGTTGGAAGACAGGCTGGCAGTACAGGTGCAATAATAATAATCTCCATGCTGTAGGTCAGGGAAGGCAGCAGGCAATAACAAAGTTAAGATTATAGAGCCAAGGCCAGGGAGCACAGATGTCATAATGGTCAGAGTCAGGCAAGAGTCAGAACCAGAATAAAGACAACCAGGGACTTCGTCACAAATGGAAGTAGAAGATGTAATTGCTTAAGCATTCTCTGTGGTGGAAGGACGCCTATTATAGCTGACGGTGGAGTGCGATTGCTGAGGGACTGGATTAAGTAGTGCATGCTGGCCATAATGGAAGGGGATTGGAGCTACAGGCAGTGACCTGGGGGACGGAGGAGGCGACGTACAATATATTGGGAATGGCGGCACCTGACCATGGCTCCAGTGACAGAGAAGCCATGGCGCATCGTCACAATGACCCTAAAAGATTACTGTGTGTTACATCCTCTGCTGCACTGGTCGTTCTGTCTGTGTTTATTTTCCTGGAGTGATGACGTGACATATATGCACATGACCACTGCAGCCAATCACTGTCATACGCCGTACATGTTAGTATCACCTAACCGCTGATGCCAATGATCGGTTGCAGTAGTCAGTTGTATGCATGGCATGTCATTGGTACAGGAAAATAAAGAAAGACCATCAGAGACCACCGGAACATTGGCAGCAGGGAAATTAGCAGGCGGCTAATATTTGCTTCTTTTATTCTAGAACATTTCCTGCAGCTGCTTTACTTTTAGACAACCTCTTTAAAGACTTTTAGACATACTACAGGTTACTTACTATGTTTAAAACTACTAAGCAGGGGCGTACCTATAGAGGATGCAGGGGATGCAATTGCACCCGGGCCCAGGAGCCTTAGGGGGCCCATAAGGCCTCTCTTCTCCATATAGGGAACCCAGTACTATGAATAAAGCATTATAGTTGGGGCCCTGTTACAGATTTTGCATTGGGGCCCATAAGCTACAAGTTACGCCTCTGCTACTAAGAGAGTACATGGCAAATAGACACGGTCACTCTGAATTCTGTACATTGGCACTTTAATAGTTAATTTCCTTTTTTAATAATAATCTCTTGAATTGTATTTCACTTTAGGTCATAGGAACGGAAAAGCTGTGAAAATCCAAGAGGAAGGAGCAAGCCTGCCAAGCAGAACTGAAGCTACAGGAACAACTGTCCATTAGTCACAAACCTATATAGTTTTGTTTCGAAGTCATCATTTCCTTAGGAGGACTGACGTTTACGTTTCAACTCATCCGCCCTTTCTCCAGATACAAATATTAAATTTGGAAACTGCTTTACGAAATAGTTTTAGTATCCTTTACTGTGGAGACAAATGAAGTGACCCACACATATCTATGGACCAAAGATCTGTGAAATGTAGGATTTGCTGAAGACATACGCTAATACTGGCTGATAACGGTGATTTATTACCCTTTACAATCTAGCTTTGCAGATCATGTGGACAAGTTCCTTTTGGATCCTCCTGTGATAAATCTTCTAAGCAAAGAAAAGCATTTGGTAGGAAGAAGTCATGATGCTGAAGTCGAGTACAATCTCACAGAACTCATTGGGAGGGTCCATAGTTGCACATGGCCATCCTTGTGGATTCAGGGATCGGAATGCAGTTGGGCATGAATCTTGGAATTCTACCCCAGATGTGGAGTTTCCAGAAGTGGAAAATAATAAAAGGAAATCAAAAGAGAACGATGAGTTTGTTCAGGTTACAACAGCTGTGTGGGCAAAAGTTGAAGAAGAACCAGATGAGCCTTCAAATGGGTTCACTACGGATAGAAATACTGGAAAGGAAGAAGAAACCAAACCAGTTGAGGCTCTTATGAAATTGGATCCTGTTCCTATCAAGGCAGGTGGAAACAACCTTCAATGGAAAATTGTGCCAAACACCAAGGTGGTGTCCTCTGTGCAACAGCCAAGGAAGATATGTAAGTTCAACTCTTCTCCTACATATGTATGATCTTGAGGTTCTCACAGATAATACGTAATCATATACAAATTCAGAATCCAATTTATGCTAGATCCCGATTCTCTTTGGACTTGGGTGTGAAGATATGGTTCCACCAATGATCCATTATATGCTGATACGGTAATAGAAGATTATGCCAACTACTAGTGCCTTGTTTTACTAGTTCTCAATGGGAAATCATGTGGTTAATTAGTATCAACTGCACTGAAGGAACAAAACAATGTGGGATCTATGTCATAGAAGTCTATTGTTCTCTCGGAGGCTTTCATATGTTCTTTCAACATGTTCATTTAACACAAGGTTTTCATTTGAAGTCGTAAAATGCATGTCGAGTAAAGTTTGAAGATACAAGCATCCAACTGCTGGATATCAGGTCAACTTCAATTCATGACCCTTGCAGTTGTATCTCTCTGAATTTTTATCAGACATAGAAAACATCCTGTTCTTATAAAAACACAACAACGTTCCACATAGCAGCCCACACCTATGGGGTACATGTTAGGAATTCAGACATCCTCAATTGTGAGACTGATTGCTAATAAACTATTGGCACACAGCATGTTTTAGCGAATGTGGCTAAATAAATACTATGTTGGATAGCATGCGGTTATCTTTAGTAGGTGTTATGAGTCCATCAAATAAAAAATACCCCCCACATTTTTGGTTAAAGTCTTATGTTCCCCATAGAGTGAAATACATTATGGTGCTACTAACAAAACTAAAGGCTCACCTAGCCTCTGTTCCTCTTCCGGCGCACTCCTTCACAATGGAGTGGGTGGGAAGACACTGATGAGTTACATCACCAACTATACCCACCTGCTTCATTCACTTAGACAATTAGTTACAAATATTAGCGCAGTCTTTGACTATCTTCTTTCCCAGATTACTGAGGGAAAGCCGTAGTCTTAAAGTCACAATGAAACATTGTCGTCATGTCCATTGCCAGGTTTGTGAAAGCAGCTAACGATGCATTGCTCGGTCCCACAGAACCGTTTCTTTGCAGAAATTCTCCATCATAATACCATAGATTGACTCCTACTACATATTTTGCCTTCTCGGCTAAGACACGGTGGTGGCTGTATCACAGACTAAGGGCCTGTGGTGCTAATTTTCGTAAACACAGAACTTTTGAGTCATCAATACATGGTCCACTCATCAACAAATAATTGATTCATCAGTCAGAGAACTCTTGTTTTTTATGTTGGGAACTTGGAATTTTGTTCTTCTTGTGAGGAACTCAGTCTTGTTCTGCAGGTGGTTAACTTAGAGTCCTGTTTTTCAGGAGTAGAAGTCAGAGTTTTGTTCTTCAGGTGTGGAATCTGGAGTGGAGAAATTGGAGTCTTGCTCTTCAAGTGGAGAATGTAAAGTCTTGTTTGAGTTATAGAGAATTTAGAGCCTAGTTCTTCAAGTGGAGTACAAGTGCCTTGTTTTTCAGTTCGAGTCTTGTTCTTTAGGTGACAAGTTCAGAGTCTTGTTCTTCGTGTGGAGAACTCAGAGTTTTGTTCTTCGGGTGAAGACTTCAGAGTCTTGTTCTCGTGGTAGAGAACTTAGAGTCTTGTTCTTCCAGCACAAAAACTGGAGTCTTGGATGGAGGACTCATAGTCTTGTTCTTTAGGTGGAGAACTCAAAGTCTTACTCTTTAGTTAAAAAGAAGCTCAAATTCATGTTCTTCAGGTGAAGAACGCAAATCTTATTTTGATAGTGGAGACTTCTCAAAGTCTTGTTCTTCTGGTGGATAAGAAGGTGAAAAAAAGATAGGGGTGAAGCTACCTGAATGAGTAAGTGATTTGGATAAATATAGGTAGAGGAACGTGCAGAAGATGTGATTCTCTCTCTTGTTATGATGGTGGGTTGTGAAAAGGCCTAATTGTTTGGGTGCAGCCAACCCAATGATCGTCGCACTGGCAGGTGAGACTATTCTGATGGATGCGCCAATACCCATCACATTTTTCTCTCCACTAATTTTTTAGGTGGAGCATTTGAAGTCTTGTTCTTCAGGTGGAGCATTTAAAGTCTTGTTCCTCATGTGGAAAACTTGGAGTCTCGTTCTTCAGGTAGATAATATGTAGCCTGGACAATCATCGACTTTGTCTAAAAATAAAATAAAATAGTAAAAATAATAAAGTTACCCCCCCCCCCCCCTTCACACTATTCAAAAGTTAATTTATAAAATAGCCTTTTGAAGACCTTGCACTGTCCGAGTCAGGACATCTACAAGGCTAATCATTGCTGTTTTAGACTATATTTGTAGCTTAATAGATAAAACCTAGACATAAGCAATATAGATTTGCCGGCACCATCGCATGCTAGCCATATAATATATCAGTTGCTAATTATACGCATACATAATGTGAGAGAACCAGGTGATTATGCTGGTTCATGTGATGTCAACAAGACTGTCCACTATCTTAACTGAACACACCATTAAATAGATATACAAAGCAGAGGCGTAACTTGAAGCTCCTGGGCCCCAATGCAAAACTTGTAACAGAGCCCCCAACTATAATGCTTTACTCATAGTACTGGGCTCCCTATATGGAGAAGAGAGGCCCCTAAGGCTCCTGGGCCCGGGTGCAACCGCATCCCCTGCACCCTGTATAGTTACGCCCCTGATACAAATGAAGACTACATTTTATTAGCCTTCGTGACTACATATTCTTATGAATACATTCTCTACACCTGGTATACACATGTAACTGAAATGTAATTGTGTGAAGAAACCGATGAGAGCATATCACCAACCCTGCCAATATTTGATCCTGTTGCACCGTGGGTTAAGTGATAACAAGATAAAAATATCTGAATTTCTAAGTCAATATTTCTACATATTCCCAAAACTAATAGAAAATATCTTCTAAAGTCTAACGAGAAGCAGATCTTAACTTAATGTCCAAAAGAAGACAAAAGCCTGTCAACCACCAACGTATAATTGTTTTTGACATACAGTCAACTTGAGACCATTCCATAAAATCCATGTTGATATCATTATAGCGCATATCTTGATTTTCAACAATGTAGACAAGAAGAAGATAACTCTTTTTTTATCGGTGCGGCCCAAAAAAAATATTCCTGAAATGACTTCTCATTGCCGAAAATACATTTTATTTATGTTGAGCAAAATATGCATTTCGGACTCGAACCAAGTCCTTCATCATGTTATAAATAAATAGGAAAAATGTATTATCGTGGTTGCGTCTCGTTTTTGACTTTTATTATGCCAGATTTTTGGCAGATTTTGTATTCTCTGGATTTATTATAGTTTTTGCATCTGTAGACGCGCAGCACATAGAGTGGCCGGCAGAGGGGCCTAGACAGGCATTCTGAGACCTGGAAGGAGAGGGTTGATGCCTATGGGTGTGGCAGGAACCAATATAAAAGTCTTAAGGCCCATTTAGATGGGATGAATGTAGGGCAAACGATGCCCGACACTCATCCCCGAACATACCAGCTCCCGTGTTGTTACTCACTGACAGAGCGGCCAGCAGGGGGGCAGGGAGGCTGCAGGAGATTTCTCTCCTCGCTTTCCCCGCCCCTCTCCATTGACTTAACATAGTGGCCGTTCAATACTGAACGGCTCCTATTTACACTGAACGATCGTTCAGTTCATCATCTATCCTTTATGCTGTATAAACGATGGATAATGAGCTGAACGATGATCGTTTAGCGTAAAAAGCAGCTGTCAGTACTGAATGGCCACTATGTTAAGCCAATGGAGAGGAGCGGGAAAGAGCGAGGGACGAATGTCCCATCATTTGGCAGACATTCATCCCGTCTAAATGGGCCTTTAGTTCCTGACACACTCAGGGGAAGTTACAGCTCAGTGGAGCTGGAAGGGTTGAAAGCCTGAGGTCCAGTTTTGACCACTGAGTTCTGATGTGGACCCATTCTGGGACTGTGACGGAGGAGGATGCCCTCCAGACCCGCCACCCCCCGGGCGGGGTAGTGATGGTGGCCCTGTGGCTTTGTGAACCCTGAATTATGGACTTTCTATGCGCGGTATGATATACCTGTTTGCTGTGGAGTAAAACTGTCAAGTGCCAGATTTAAAAGAAATCTAGTCTCCTGGAGCCTTTATACACGTGTGGTGCCCATTTCTCTGATGTTGAGGTATAGCAAGAGTAAACCCCCTTGCCACACGTCATAAAGAACAGTAATATGTGGCACACTTGACTGGTTGGGTCATATACTTAGAATATGGGTGTGGCTTTGTCGAGTGGTAAAATGCGCCAAGTTTATTAATGGTGTGCGTTTTTGATGCAAAAGACTAGTCTTATCTATAACATCCGAAGGGCGGTATAAAGAATAGAAAAAGTCTAAGATACGCCAAATCTAGTAAACAATGTGCAGCTCTTCAGCCTACCTCTTTAGTTGTCTTTGAGACATTATTGATAAATTCCTCCTTATGTTTGGATTTTGACATAGAGTGGAATCTATTATGAGGGTTTTTTAAGCCAGTTTTGCCAAAAGTTTTGCCACATACATGCATGATTACCTTTTCTTGACTAGAAAGGATCACTTAATGTCCAACAAGGAGGGTGGGTGGTAAAGGCCTCTTAGGTCCCCAAGGTGGCAGAAGCGTCAGGGCACATGCTTCATGGTTCCTCCCTATAATCTGCTACTCGCCATATATACTTCTTTAGTTTAGTTCTGATCTAGAGCTCTCATGCTATTTAGCAAAATGCCTCATTCAAAGAACTCTTCGTTGTCGATTGACTTCTTCTGGGGTAGGTTTGTGGGTGAAGGAGTGTGACCACCAACGTGAGCTTGAAGATGACGTCCAGTGCAGTTGTCCTCCAAGGACCATTAACTCGTAGTGGAGTCTGGCCTCCAGGATGCCACTTGTTATGGTGGACTTTATTGGTGTCAAAGCCAGTTTCACATTGAAATGCCATATTATTAATGAATATTCATCTCAGGATAATGCCCTTCAGCATGGTTCTGACCATCAGATGCAAGTGGTCCCAAACCTGAAACTATATCTACAAAGGGTTTCAGGTCTCCATTTCTCTGGTGGTTTTTAAATGAATAAACTAACAGAAACTGGGTGTTGTTTATGGGAGGACCCGATGGCAGTCGGGGACAGTTTTCGATGTGTACATAAGGGAGGGAAGAACACAACATAACTGAAATGCCATAAGTGCTAAATGCTATACTGCAGCTGGTGAGGAAAAAGGAAAGAATGATGGGAGAATGAATGAATTCACTGAATTCACTGTCATTCACTCAATAGAATTACAGATTAAAGCGCTTATTTGGGATTCTAAAAAACATGGCTGCTGTCTTTCAGCCGGTCCATGTGTGGCACGCCGATCAGCCCCATTTACTTCAACGGAGGACAGCTCAGCAGTTCGAAAAAAGCCCAGACAACCCCTTTAACTATATATTCACTGCTGGGCTGGCAGAACTATTCCTACAGATAATGCTTAGACATGGAGATCGTAGCTAATTTTTGAACTTCGCCCCCACATGCCTGAACCGCCATATGTACCATCTGTGCATACAGAAATCTAGGTATCCTAGGCAAATGGTTACCTCTCCCGCATAACCGCGAGCTTCAGATGTATCAAAGGGCACGGGATATTTCATTTTAATAACTGCTCTCTGACAAGGCTGGAAGTGTTCTGGTGCCTCCTTGGCACCGCTGGGTAGTGCCAGTTGATAGTGTTGTGTTAGGACCCTGTATTGTACATGACGGGGCACCAGGGGGATTTTCTCTGCAATTATCTGTGTAATTACTTTACAGTTAAAGCAAATTATCTTTTATACTTATCTGCAGATGTGTAATGTTTTGGCAAGAGGCTCCCAAGTGAGGTTTTACAAGTTTATTGCCAAAGGGGCGTGTAGGTATTTAATATGCCCCCTGGCACTGGAAGAGTTGAAGGAGACAGTTACCATATAGTACGCTCTAGTTTAGACATGCCGCTAAGTTCTTCCTCAGTCATGGCCCCCTGTCCTTTTGCAGTGAAGATTAATGGCTGGACTTAAGGCCTCGGCTACAGGAATGATTGAAGAGTAACATGTCAGTGGCAGGTTGTGCCGGGGATCGGGCCGCAGGGGTCAGCTGGCCTGTCATCTGGCAGGTTGTGCCGGGGATCGGGCCGCAGGGGTCAGCTGGCCTGTCATCTGGCAGGTTGTGCCAGGGATCGGGCCGCAGGGGTCAGCTGGTCTGTCATCTGGCAGGTTGTACCGGGGATCAGGCCGCAGGGGTCAGCTGGCCTGTCATCTGGCAGGTTGTGCCGGGGATCAGGCCGCAGGGGTCAGCTGGCCTGTCATCTGGCAGGTTGTGCCGGGGATCAGGCCGCAGGGGTCAGCTGGTCTGTCATCTGGCAGGTTGTGTCGGGGATCGGGCCGCAGGGGTCAGCTGGTCTGTCATCTGGCAGGTTGTGCCGGGGATCGGGCCGCAGGGGTCAGCTGGCCTGTCATCTGGCAGGTTGTGCCGGGGATCAGGCCGCAGGGGTCAGCTGGCCTGTCATCTTGTCTGCAGGCCAGCAGTTGTCATTGATTTGCTATGAAGGATCCAGAATTAGTTGCAATTACTACAATATAGTAGGAACAGGCACGCTACCTAAAATATAGTCTCCCCTATACGGGGTGGATCCTGTGCTATATCTCACTGCTGGTGTCCTATCATGCTTGAATGGGAAGGCCTGGATGTGCCACACGATGGTGCTGATTCTGAGTGGAAGTCAGTTGCATATCTGCAGCTCATGTCGGACCATGTGGCGCTCCACTCACATCCTCCGTAGGCGTCCTGCTGCCAGCGCTCCCCGGCTTCTAGTGCCCAGCGGCCGGTAGTGGCCTCACCTGACCAGCATCACCGGACCAGCAGCGCCGCACCTGATCAGGCTGTTGGGAACCGGAAGTCGGGGAGTGCTGACTGAAAGAAGACTAGTGAGGAGGCCGCATAGTATCAAATCGGTTGCGGATGCGCGGCTGATTTCCAGTCAAAATCCGCGGATTTTGAGGGGTTTTTGGATGCAGAAAAGTGTTGCGCAATTTGACACGGAAATGTCCGCTGCGGACATTGCGCAGCATTTCAGCCACTTGTAAACATACCTTACGTAAGCTTGAGGTACGCCCCTATATCAGCCCCAGTAGTAATAGTGTCCCCTATATCAGCCCCAGTACTAATAGTGACCCCCCCCACAGTAGCCCCAGTAGTAATAGTGACCCCCCCCACAGTAGCCCCAGTAGTAATAGTGACCCCCCACAGTAGCCCCAGTAGTAATAGTGACCCCCCCCCCCCCACAGTAGCCCCAGTAGTAATAGTGACCCCCCCCCCACAGTAGCCCTAGTAGTAATAGTGACCCCCACAGTAGCCCCAGTAGTATTCAATGGGAAACACTTGCAATCCTCTGACACGCGTGACACAAACGCCTCGCATTGCGTGTAAAACGTGCGTTGGCAGCGTGACTTGGCCCTTGTGAATGTAGCTTAAAAGATCCGAGAACAGTGAAGTAGTAAACTTTGTAAAAACCAAAATTTGTGTCAGTATTAAAACGTTTGGCGACAACTGCGTAGCTGCATGGGCACTCATACAGGCAAGCACCGCCCACTTGACTTTTTAGCCCAGAATGAGCAGAGATGTTAATGAATTAATGGCCAGTTGTACTGAATCTGTGCCCACAAATATGTATTAATCTGCCCAGCTCAGTGCGCCCTTGTCCCTGGCCAGCGTAGCCAGCTCTCCGATATAGAACGGCCTTTCATTGTGAACAGCGAAGAGAAGAGCTTCTTCTGTGCATTCAGAGACCGATAATCATATGCGCAGCCCTGATGTAACCCGAAAGTCTGCTGATCCAGGCTGGATGTCACGGTGTCTGGGCAGCGTCTGGTACCTGGAGGCACATATACTATTCCACATAATATTCCAATCTATTAACCCTTTCCAATCCAATTTGTATTCTGGTTTTCCTAGGGGGCTTACTCTTTTTCTGCCATTATACAATGGCGCTATATGCTGGCTAAAGCCAGTACTGCATGAGGTGACACGTTGGATAGGCTCCGACAGCAGAGAGGCTGGCAATATACAGTAAGAGAACCCAAACGGACGTCTTCCAACATCGGAACTGTACAGCCCTAAATCATAATGTCTTAAGACGTCAGACAGAGGATTGGAAAGGGTTAACATGTTACATTATTAATACTTAGATATATTACAATGCTGCTTTAAAACAACAACAAAACACTAAAATCGGGAATATAAAAATATATAGGGAGTTATGGTATATTTTTTAAAAATTGGCTTTAATAGCTTAAAGGGGTTGTCTAGTTATAAACTAGACAACCCCTTTAATGATTGATGGCCTATCGTCGGCAAAGGAGTAAATTAATAGGAGTCTGTTGCCTGGAACCCCCAAAGTCAGCTGTTCACTGGGCCAGTGCCCTCGTGCACTGATTTCTGCAGGAAGCAGACAGCTCCATTCCCACTGCAGTGGGGCAACTTGGTATTACAAGTATTACAGGGGATGTACAAAAATATGGAAACACCCTACAAAATGCCTGGGATTTTAATCATGAGCACTGAGCTGCCCTTTTGATCCTGGCTTGGCAGAGAGTTTTCCCACTAAATTTGTGTTTACTTCACCTCTTGCCCTGCTCCGGGTGGTTTTGGGAGCCAGCTAGTAACAGCAGCTAAGTGGCTCAAACCCCTGACCAATGGGACCTTGTTGCTCGGGCTGATGTTCACTTCTGCCCGGCAGCATCTGTGTCATATTACCTCCACTTGAAATCGTTCTCTACATGTCTTATTGTAATGTGGTTTATAATGCCATGTAACTTAAGGCATGCATTTCGTATGGTATTTTCATATTTTTATCCATTCCCTGTATATTCATTTCATTGGGAACTTGGCCCTGCAATACCAAGTCTGGCCACTGCAGTGGGAACAGAGCCATCTGCTTCTTACAGAAATCATCTCAGTGTAGGAGTGCACTAGCCCAGCAAACAGCTGATTTACGGGGCTCCAGGTTGACGCACCTCCCGCCGATCAACTATTGATAACTTATCCTGAGGATAGACCATCCAGAGTTTTTAACTGGACAACCCCTTCAAAATGAGAGATAGGCTCATCAAAATTGTAAAAATCAGGTAATGTTCGTTGGAGTAGCTGCCATTTGACAGCCAGTCACTTCTCTGTGTCATCTGTAATAGTGTAATGTAAAGGTAGTGTTATGATGGTGCGACAGAGGTGACAGACCATGCAGCACAAGAGAACATTTGACTATGTACACCATATCTACAGTCCATTCCATAGGAGAGCACATCAATACTTGGACTGATGGGATGTTAGTAGAGATGAGCGAGGCTAAGGCTAACTACTTGAGCGAGTAGTGCCTTGGTCGAGTATCTGCCCGCTCCTCTCTAAAGATTCGGCTGCCGGCGGCGGGCGGGGAGCCGCGGGGGAGAGCGAGGAGGAACGGAGGGGAGATCCCTCTCTCCCTCTCTCCCCCCTGCTCCCCCCTGCTGACTGCCGCAACTCACCTGAAAGATCTCTCCTCTCCAGCCGGCATTCTGGATTTTCTGTATATTTTCCTATCAAGTTGCAAGCGTTTCCAGAACTCATAGGCAACGTGTGAATCGCTCGCATCCGTAGACATCTATAGAGGCCGTCCATGCGTAATGCACACTAAAATGAAGCATGCTGCGATTTTTCTTCCCCCTGTGGTATATGCAATTCGTACCCGCAAGTGTCAAGGAAAATACGGAAATACATGCCTTTCAATGCCCATGTTTTGCGCAATTAAAATCCATTTGTGTGAGATCCCCCTTATTCTGGTGGCAACGACAAACTAAATTGTCCGTAACTGATGACCAACCTGGAGAGCCTCAGGAGCCGGACCTGTGTAGTTGACCAACAGTCGACATTAAAAAACAAAACAAAAATGGGGAAAAAACCGTAAACACTAAGAAAAAAAAAAAAAAAGAGGTATAGCGTGCGTGACGGGGGCTGGTCTGTTATTTACAGCTATATATTTACCAACATGTGATTCCTAAATTGTGGGATATTAAGCCCATTACTGGCCTTAGCTACTGTTTGTGTGACCCACATGGTCCAGCTCATAAAGGAGGGCACCAGACAAATGTAGGCATAGGGCGATCACCTACCTTGGACCTGCCAATCAGGGGATCTTCTTTCTCCATGTGGCAGTGTTTTATAGATCTACATGTAAAATCCTCCTCCTGACTCTGTCACCTTTCCTCTGATGTTCTGAGACAAAGCTGTGAGCCCATCAGTCCCCTCACTACACAATTGCTTGGTTCTGCTACTGTATTTATGTACTAAGCTCGGATCTGTGCTATATTTGTGTTATGAGCTTGGTTCTAGTATTGTGTCTACGTACGGAGGCTGGTGTGCTCTATTTATGTTAGGAGTTTGATTCTGCTGCTGTATTTATGTTATAGGCTTGGTTCTGATACTGTATTTATGTTATAGGCTTGGTTCTGGTGCTGTATTTATGTTATAGGCTTGGTTCTGGTGCTGTATTTATGTTATAGGCTTGGTTCTGGTGCTGTATTTATGTTATGAGCTTGGATTGGGTATCGTATTTATGTACTGAGGTTGGTTCGAGATGTGTTTATAAGTTTAGTTTTGCTGCTGTATTTATGTTATAGGCTTGGTTCTGATACTGTATTTATGTTATAAGCATAATTCTGGTGCTATATTTATTAACTGAGCTGTTCTGGTTTATTTGTGAAAGCAGACAATAGCAGACTGCCTATCAGTTCAATATATATAGTTCTTTTCTTATAATGGGGGGAGGGGGGGCAATGATAAAAATTCTGCACAGGGTGCCGTCTAACATAAGGCCAACACAGCTGAGCCCTGCCCCTATTCCAGCCAGGAGTGCCCCCAAAAGTACCCAGGAACACCTCTTTTAAGGCCAATTAGCATAAGCCCCACCCCTGCTTACTTTGTGTGTAATAAAAGGGGAGCAGAAATGCATTCAGTCATGTCATATGCTCACCTCCTTCTGGTTTTGTAGACGCATCCTATATACCACCATTATTAATCTTAGACAGTTTAAAGACTCTATAGCAGACCCCCATTAACCCTTTCCAATCCACTGTCTGACCTGTGAAGACATTATGATTTAAGGCCGTACAGCTCCGATGTTGGAAGACGCCCGTCGGGGTTCTCTTACTGTATATTGCCAGCCTCTCTGCTGTCGGAGCCTATCCAACGTGTCACCTCATGCAGTACTGGCTTTAGCCAGCAGATAGCGCCATTGTATAACGGCAGAAAAAGTTTAAGCCCCCTAGGAAAACCAGGATACAAATTGGACTGGAAAGGGTTAACATTTGACCCTACAGAGATGCATCATAGTGTCTTAGTGTTTTCCGCTGATGCCCCTTCTTTTTCTGTAGCAGTATGTCACCTAGTACTTTGTACGACAGGTGGGGTAATGTGAGATAAGACAGAGCAGACACGCGTTGGAGTGCATTGACCTCACACTTCTCAGGTAGCTCAGCAGTCAGGTGGACTGCATATACATGTATGAATAATTGATATCCCCTGATTGAAAGGGTCTATGGAGAGAGAACATCAATGGAGCAGATGTAAGATGAGAGGAAGTGCGAACAGACTGATGACCGGGGCTGGCGGTGATCAACACGCCACATTTGCTTCATTCAAGCCACATAATCTTCTTTTTTCCGTATAGAAATTAATGAAACGTCAAATTTATGGAATTCTATGAAGTCAGACATTGTAAAATGATGTTGAGCATTATCTACGGCAGTCCCATTGAATAGAATAGGGCAGCAGTACGCATGTGCGACCACCAGATCCACGTTCTTGGGTTGGACCCTAACTGATCAGCAACTTATCCCTTATCCCGTGGATAGGGTAATATTAAAAGTCATGATGGTCTATAGCTTTGGTTTTAGCAGCCAGGCCTACTGTGGCGCCCCTTCAGGAGGGACAGCTGATTAGCACCCTGTACCTGTACGGGTTGTACTCCTCTAAAACCACCTGTGCATCTATTACTTTAGGTATAGTAAGATGGTCAAATATGGGACAGAATGTCTTCCAAAGGCCTCACCAGGGGCGTAACTATAGAGGGTGCAGGGGATGCGGTTGCCCCCGGGCCCAGGAGCCTTAGGGGGCCCATAAGGCCTCTCTTCTCCATATAGGGAACCCAGTACTATGAATAAAGCATTATAGTTGGGAGCCCTGTTACAGGTTTTGCATTGGGGCCCAGAAGCTTCAAGTTATGTTTCTGTGCAGCATGGTTTAGGTATGGGTACGGGTACAGATAGAGGGGGGGCCCAGCTCACCTTTTGCATCAGGGCCCCTGAGCCTTTACTTATGGCCCTGGGCCTCACGAAGGGTTTGCCATGAAGACACAATTTGCCAGTCATTGTTGCCAGGTCTGCTGAGGACTTCTGGACCCGTGAGCTTTTTTGTGGCCTCTTTCCAAAAACTAACATCATATACTAAAGAGAATCTGTTAGATGCCCTGACCAAAGGGATTCGCCCCACACCCTTACGGTCGCATCCCGGCTGACTCCATTGGCGTTTTTAGTTTTCTTGTAGCCCCTCTCCCATTAGACCGCAATAGCTCCCATTACATAAAGAGCCCCAAACTAGTTTACTGCCAGCACAGGATCTCCACTGCTCAGTGTCAATCAATGTGATGTCAACCAATTGACACACTACTATTATTTAAGGACAACTCCAGCAAAAACACGTTTCCATCTCTGCCCCCTTACCAGATTGCCTGTCACACTCTGGGCATCTCCTATGTGACCTGCTTTATGAGGGTCATATGCCCAGACAGGAGATGCCATCTTGGCACAACCCCATTAAAGGGTCGTCCAGTTTCATGTAACCTATTAGTAAATTGTAAGATAAAAGAAGTGTCTCGCACCCTGGAGGACTTGTTCTGTCCTCCAGGGGGGCCAGTGGTATTGAGGCCTGTTGACACAAGCTCCGAGGGCCTGGCAGGGCTGACAGTCTACAACTTGCTTCTACTTGCATGAATGGGCTTTTCTTTCCCATGTAACAGGCAGAGAGGAGATGCACTGGTCAGCCCCTGGCACTGGCCACATTGGTTCAGATGGTGGCCACACGAGGAAGCCCTGGCTACATGGGGTGCATCAGAGGGTCCAGGGCAGAGTCACCGCATTGCTGACGGGAGAAGCTCATCCCTACCCCCTTCCTTCCTCTTAGTCCTATGTTCCTGCCCACTCACTCTGCATACAAACAACCGTGGTACAACAAAATGTAAACTTCCCTCCCTTACAAATAAAAAACGGTGTAATGCTCCATTTCTCCTGTGGAGGTGCTGCAGGAGAATCATACACTTACTCTCAGGTGTCTCCACATATTACAGCTGATGGCTGAGGGTCCTGCTTACAGCCGCCATGAATGAGGGTTTTAAGTCTACAGACTTAACAATTAGAATAATGGCTGTCTGTGATGATGATCCTCACATGTATGATGATCTCACTGAGGGGATGATGCTTATCAGTACTGAGGGAATTTCCAAGCAGAACACAATCCATACACGATGCCCGCAAATTCACCTTATCATCTAATCTCCTTTATCTCAATAAGCTGATCTTGGCACCTGGCGCCTTGTAGCAGCCAATATCTCATATTTGTAACATTCCCATGGAATGTGAGAGCTTTTGTTGTGTGTGAAAGAAATAGAGGAAGCAGAGGTGAAACCAGGTGTGTCCGAGAGCGCAGAATACACAGACGCTAGACAGCCGCCAATCGTCACATGAAATAACGCGAGAGTAATGCTGATAGGAACGGGGCTGTCCTGACTGAGAACTGTGGCTGCTGAGAACATGGCAGCACGGGTCTACCACTGTTATGGATCCTGCCCATGTTACGGGGCCACAGGGGTGGTACAGTTATTGAGCACTGTTGGGGACATTGTTACTGGGTCACTGAGGCTGCCAATTTAAGGGCAGCATCATAAATGGCACTGGTAGGCTGCTCTCACACCTGCGTTAGGCCCAATGCCCACTCACACGCACAGATCCCATCTGTGGAATCCATCAGTGCCCGCAGACATGGACAGGAAATCCAGCGCGGATCTCCTCCGTGCCAGGTCTTCTTTCTCCGGCACAGCGGATGCGTCCGGACGCATCGGCCAAGGTGCGAGATTCATGCGCAGTGCAATTTTTTTTAAAATCTTCTGCTTTCCTGTGGATCCGCGGCACGTCCACAGTGACAGCTGCAGGTGTGCCGCCGATCGGATGGCTTCCACTGACTTCAATGCGTAGCCATCCCTGCGAGATGCGCTGAAAAATAGAGCATGCTGCGATTTCTTCCCACGCATGCGATCCGCACTGTGGGGGAAAAAAATGACATCCACATGCTTTAAATTGTTTTGAGGATGCTGATGCATCCTATCTCCCGTGTGGGTGCCCTGCGCAGGTTCCACAAAGCAAATCCAGCCGTGGACATTTGGCCTAAGGGCTTATTCACACGAGCATATATCGGCCGGCGTTTTCACGGCCGGCCAATATATGCTACCATCTGATGCATGGGCGTGGCATATATGCCATCAGGCGGGGGGAGACAGTTTAGCTCTATTAGGCTGGATTCACACAGGGCGGATTTGCCACGGTTCTGCCGCAGCAGATCCGCCCGTGGCAAAACCGCCCGCGGCCGCTAATCTCGGGATTAGCCAGCCATGTGAACGAGGTTTCTCAGAAACCTCGTCCACACGGGACGGCTAATCCGCAGCGGTAAATCCGGCTGAAACCGCGGCTGCGGCGGTCGCAGCCGCGGTTTCCAAAGATTGAGCATGTCTGTTTACCTTCGTTTTTTTGTTTATTTATGTCACGGCCGCGCTCTCCTCTATGGGAGAGCTGGCCGCAACGGGAAAGCATGCGGCCGAGCCGCTTCAAAGCCGCCGCGGCTTAAACCGCGAGATTTCCGACGGGAATCCGCCCTGTGTGAACCCTGCCTTAAGCTGTCTTTCCCTTCCCCCTCCCTCCTTGCTAGCTCACCTCCTCTCTCCTCCACTCCGGCTGTTTGCAATAGGAGGAGGCGGGACTAAGCTCCCACCCCCTCCCCTTGTCCACAGCCAGCAATGGGAGGGGACGGGGCAGAGCTTAGCTCCGCCCCACCCCACCCTCTCCCATTGTAAATAGCAGCAAGGGGAGGAGAGGAGAAAAGAAGGGAGAGGGAGTTTAGCAGTTATGCTGCTAAACTCGCTCCCACCTCCCTTCTCCGGCCGCTGTCATTGGCTCCCATTGGAGTCTATGGCAGCGGCCGTAATCCGGCCAGAAAGATAGTTCCAGGACTACCTTTCCTTGCCCGGCCAGGCGCTTTTACGCCATGGGAATACACCTGTGTGATCTGATGCATTGGCATCCAATGCATCAGATGGTAGCTTATTTCGGCCGGACGTGAAAATGCCAGCCGATATACAGTATGCTTGTGTAAAAAAGCCCTAAAGGCTTATTCAGATGCCCGCGCTGTGTCTGGACAGGTGAGTATATTGTATTTTTTAGCCTCATGTCTGCGGGCACAGCTGGAATCTGCTTCTGGATTCTGCACTGGGAAACCATGTGTGCCCGCGGACATGAGGCCTAAGGAGACAAGAAAGCAATGTTAGTGACATTTTCCTGGGTCACTGAGGCTAGCAACTTAGTACTGTGACTGCAACCATTAATGGAGCACCATTGCCTACTCTATCTAAAAGGATATTGTAGCTGACCCTACTATGGGGCCACTGGAGCGGGCACTCCTATTGATCACTCTCGACAGCATTGTTACTGCCTCACTGATGCTGGAACATTCTTCCATTGCTCAACTGTCCAATGACAACGCTCCTTCCACCTTTATAAATGGGCTGATGCATCTTCTTTTCAAGAACTTCCCAGATGTTTGCAGGATGAATGAAGGGAAATATCAGCTAAAGTGTATTGGATGTTAGTAAAAAGTATGCCACGAAGAGTATCTCATGCCATTCGGGTAAAGGGGCCCCACTAAGTATTAACATATGGAAATAAGTACTACTTCTGATTCTTGCTTGGGTGCCCAATTATCCTTGGGAGGAGAGTGTATGCGCCTGTCTGAAAAGTGTTCAAAAAGTACTATGAAAAAGTTTCATTGACTATGGAAGGAAATTTCCTGAACCGAGAGGAAAGCAAAGTGAGAAGCAGAAGTTTGTTGGAAGCGAAGGCAGAGGGAGGCACAGAGCAGGAAGACTGCGTCAGCAGCGGCTCAGTGTGGTGAGGAGCTATTTTGACAGACACAGCCAGTTGCAGAGCACATCCAGGACATCCAATCTGCCTGCACTTAGCAGAGGAGGGGAGTGCGGTTAAATGAACCAAGTCTAGAGCCTGCAAGCACAGACTGACAAAGAGACAGCCCCGGATCACAGAGACGCTGCTAGAGGTGAGACCGCTGCAGATGCAACAGGTGTGGGGACTGGAGCTAGGGAGCCGTCTCTAGAAAAGTACTGAAACTACTTAGAACTCGGGATACATTGGCAGAAGAGCAACTCCCACCAGGTAGAACCAGCCGTCACGGGGCTTTAATCCAAGGGATCCCCTTTACCTGAACCAAACGGGGGCCAAAATAGCAAAAAAAAACGCTTATAATATTACAAAGACGTGTAAAATATGTTCTATTAACCCCTTACGTATGCTAAAAGTCAACTTATTGTTTTTGACATACTTAAGAGCGACTACTATAGTTTACAGCTGATAGAAGAGAGTAATGGGTTCCAATTTGGACCTCTATTCTGTGACCACGGCTTCAGGGGGTTCAATGTTTATCTACTTCCATATGCCCATGGATAAGTATATCTGTCTACAGACCGTACGGGGACCTTGAGAGTATCCATTGAGGGCATCACTAGTGTAATATGTTCGTATCAGCATGGCACCACCAGATGTATCACATTACTGTGTATCGCATTCTGTATGGCCGCTTTAATTGATTGATCATATCACTAATGTGTTCTGTAACATATAGAACAGTATTCATTGGTGGCATCACTAATGTGTACAGTATATAGGGTAGTATAAATGTCTGGCACTACTAGTGTGGGGTAGTGATATAGTATATTGATTAATCTTAATTGGAGGCATCTATATATCACACTATATAGAGCGCTATCATTGTGGGCATTACTAGTGTTTGAAACAGTATTTCAGTATATGGGGCAAAATTAATTGGTGGCATCACTGGTGTGTGGGCTAGTATTACAGTATATAGGGCATGACTGATGCGCAGGTAGTATTACAGTATGTAGATCAGTCGTAATTGGATGTAACACTAAGTATCATGAGCAGTCTTCATGGTTGGCATTACTAGTGTTTGGAATAGTGTGACATAATGGAGGTCAGTATTGATTGGAGGCATCACGGCTGCGCGATGTTATCACAGCCAACAGGTCAGTATTAACGGATGGCATCACTAGTATGTGGGATATGATTACGGCATGCAGGAATCACCACTATGCGGGGTAGGATTTCAGTGTATCAGATCATATTGGCAGCGACAACAGTAGCAACATCATGTAGTGGTGGCATCACTAGTGCAAGGAGGGATCATATAATGACGACAGGCTTCTATAGCCCAGTATTATTTGGTGGCATCACTAGTGTAGTATTACAGCATATATGACCGTAATGGTTGGTGGCATGCCTAAAGAATAGAGCGTACAGTATAGAAGTACATAGGAAAGTACTAAACTGTGTGTGTGGGCACGGTATATAGTGTGAGGCTGGGAGCATGGCTGTATATTTGACAGGATTGGAGTCTTCTGTAATGTGTGTAGTGATATCACATTTTATATGATGAGTATAATTGGTGGCATCACTAGTATGTTTGTGGGTTCTCCTTCAATGGAAGTGTTCAAACAAAGGCTGGTCAGACATCTGTCTGGGATGAGTTAGTGATCCTGCACTGAGCAGGGGGTTGGACCCGATGACCCTGGAGGTCCCTTCCAACTCTACCATTCTATGATTCTATGTGTATTAATATCACCATTATATGAGGGGACTAAGTGGTGGCATCACTAATGTGTGTAGTGATATAATACTCTATGATGCATATCACTTGTGGCATCACTAGTGCGTGTGGTGATATCACACTCTATATGACGGGGATAAGTGATGTCATCACTAATGTGTGCAGTGATATCACACTCTATATGATGGGGATAAGTGATGTCATCACTAATGTGTGCAGTGATATCACACTCTATATGACGGGGATAAGTGATGTCATCACTAATGTGTGCAGTGATACAATACTCTATGATGCATATCACTTGTGGCATCACTAGTGCGTGCAGTGATATCACACACTATATGACGGGGATAAGTGATGTCATCACTAGTGTGTAGGTAGTAAAACTACATTGTGTTTGATATTACTACTGATGGCATCGCTAGTGTGTATAGTATTATTATATAAGGCATCACTAGTGTCTGTAGCGATATCACATTCTCTAGGACATTACTACTTGTGGCATCACTAGTGTATATCACTATTAAAGTAATGGTAATATCACATTCTCTATGATGCTACTGGTGGCATCACTAGTATGTACAGTATATAGGGCAGTATACATGTCTGGCATTACTGGTGTGTGGGATAATTAATTGGAGATATTGCCACTATGTAGGTATATCACAGTATGGAGAGCATCACTAATGTGTGCAGTGATATCACATTCTATATGACGGGGATAAGTGATGTCATCACTAATGTGTGCAGTGATATCACATTCTATATGACGGGGATAAGTGATGACATCACTAGTGTGTATAGTATTATTATATAAGCCATCACTAGTGTCTGTAGTGATATCACATTCAATATGATATTATTATTGGTGGCATCACTAGTGCGTGCAGTGATATCACATTCTATATGACGGGGATAAGTGATGTCATCACTAGTGTGTGTAGGTAGTAAAATTTCATTGTATATGATATTACTACCGATGACCTCACTAGTGTGTATAGTATTATTATATAAGCCATCACTAGTGTCTGTAGTGATATCACATTCTATATGATATTATTATTGGTGGCATCACTGGTGCGTGCAGTGATATCACACTCTATATCACGGGGATAAGTGATGTCATCACTAGTGTGTGTAGGTAGTAAAATTTCATTGCATATGATATTACTACCGATGACATCACTAGTGTGTATAGTATTATTATATAAGCCATCACTAGTGTCTGTAGGGATATCACATTCTATATGATATTATTATTGGTGGCATCACTAGTGTGTTATCGTTATGTAATTTAACAGCGTTTAATGACCGCTGAGGGCTTCCTCACATGAGTGTATGTTACCGCGTATTACACGTACAGATTTTGCGCGCATAATACGCAATACCAATTTCAACATTGACTTTCAATTGTGTCTCTCACACACGTGCAAAAAAGATTGCGGCATGCTCTATCTTGTCGCATCATACGTGTGCATACACGCCAAGATAGCGTATGGGGATTATCGACATCTCATTGCGTACTTGCTGCGTGCTCCCGGCGTGCTGCAAAATACGCTCGTGTGAGAGTGCCCTTAGTATCCGGGCTCCTTCAGACGGACGCATTGTGCGCACAAGGCGCAGAGAATAGAGCCCATTGACTTCAATGAGTGTGTTTTCATTCCCTCTTTACAAAAAAAATAGGACCGGCTCCATTTTTCTGCATATCTGCGCACCAAAAGTCCCGTACAAGTCAGTGTGAGACGTGTGATAACTGGCAGCGATATAATCTGCTTTGTGTAAACCTCTTTACCTTAATTACAGACGAGGGACTTCCTTCCACTTGTTGTGTCCCTGATCTGTAATATGTGACTGTATCTCAGAGCCCAGTCCTCTTCTTCGTCGCCTCTCTATGGGTTTCTATTCTTTTGCCTTTGGTAAGATGATAGCAGTGGTTTCGTAGGCATCTCAGGCGGTGGAAATTGGGCATGCCTTGGGAGTAGAGGCAGCTGTTGTGGTTGTTCTGTTGGGAGCGCTGGAGGCGTGGGCGAAGCGCTGAGGATGCCAGTATTAAGGCTTCTTCATCTGGCTCATTAACGGGCTCAGCTGTTGGTAGGTAAATCCCCAGAACAACCTCCCCCCTAATGATAGTTGTAGGCCTCTAGGTGTCTTGTATTGTCTTGTAGGCCTCTAGGTGTCTTGTATTGTCTTGTAGGCCTCTAGGTGTCTTGTATTGTCTTGTAGGCCTCTAGGTGTCTGGTATTGTCTTGTAGGCCTCTAGGTGTCTGGTATTGTCTTGTAGCAGTCTAGGTGTCTTGTATTGTCTTGTAGGCCTCTAGGTGTCTTGCATTGTCTTGTAGGCCTCTAGGTGTCTTGTATTGTCTTGTAGGCCTCTAGGTGTCTTGTATTGTCTTGTAGGCCTCTAGGTGCCTTGTATTGTCTTGTAGGCCTCTAGGTGTCTTGCATTGTCTTGTAGGGCTCTAGGTGTCTTGTATTGTCTTGTAGGCCTCTAGGTGTCTTGTATTGTCTTGTAGGCCTCTAGGTGTCTTGTATTGTCTTGTAGGCCTCTAGGTGTCTTGTATTGTCTTGTAGGCCTTTAGGTTTCTTGTATTGTCTGCTACGCCTTGTGCCTGTAGATGCCACTTTACGCTTCCATCATGTGCCGGTATAATAGCTCAAACATCTGTTCCATGGACTGGATATTACTGCGCGGTTACAATGTATCTTAGTATTCGCAAATCATAAAATTCCCAGTGTGCAGTTTGGGAGGAGAAATCGTGAATGGAAAGTACAGATGGAGTAACCTGCTATTGGGAGGGAGCTGTCATCTGGATTCTGTCAGAGCTCCAGGCCAGTGGCTGCTTTCAAGTGCCTCGATACAGATGTAGTAGAGCTAAACCATGGCGCTCGAGCCTTCTGTTGGAAGCACATCGGGAACTTCTGTAGAAAAATGTTGAAAAGAGGCATCATAGACACAAAAGCGTCAGATTAGGACATATCTTACATAGGACTAATTCATTATTGAAGGAGTTATCTGCGCCACTATTGTCCATAGGCTTTGTTTGGTATTGCAGTTCGGACCCCATCATTTAAATAGGAACCTATGCGGATCCATTGCAGGGATTGTCCAGTTGTAAAGTGTTAATGGCCTGTCCTTAGGAAAGGCCATCAATAGTAGATTAGCAGGGGGAATGTCGCCACGGACCCCCGCTGAACAGCTGTTCACTGCACTGATATGTTCATGTACGGGGCTGATTCTGCAAGAAGCAGACAGCTCCGTTCTCACTGGAGTGGTAAAGCTTGGTATGACACACAAAGTTCCCAATCACTTTGCCTGGGATACCAAGCTTTGCCACTGCAGAGGGAACGGCACTGTCCACTTCCTGCAGAAAACAGCTGAGTACACTAGCACATTGACACGGTGAACAGCTGATTAGTGGGTATAAGACAGCAGGTCCCTGCTGATCCAGTATTGATGGCTTGTGTTAATGAAGAGAGGGAGAAAGTATAGCTGGAGGTGCATTCACATGGGCCAATATCCCACTCTTAAACTTGCGATTCTGGGTACGAGTGCAATGCATGTTAAAAAACGCATTGCATCCATGTACTTGCGATTCGTGAACATGAAAAGATTGCAAGTGCGTCCAGTAATTTCAATGGTAAAAATTGCGTGGCTTGCGAGTCCGATGAAATTTTTCTTTAAAGATCCCATAGGAAATAATGGACCATTGCTTGCGAGGAATTGCCCAAAAATGGGACACGCAATGACTGTTCAGACCCCTCATGTTAATAAACACATTGAAATAAATAACTTATTTTCACGCTTAAGTTCTGTCCATATTGCTGTTGATCAGAAGGTGCATGTTAAACTGTGTGAATGCACCCTCGTAGGCC
This sequence comes from Eleutherodactylus coqui, assembly GCF_035609145.1. Lineage (NCBI taxonomy): Eukaryota > Metazoa > Chordata > Amphibia > Anura > Eleutherodactylidae > Eleutherodactylus > Eleutherodactylus coqui. The sequence goes on from NC_089838.1 coordinate 15,486,992, forward strand.
TCATGCCCACGGGTACGCACGGTTTCCAAGTGTGGAATTCCGCAGCAGTTTCCACCCATGCCCGCAGCCGTGAGGTCAACAATGACATTTACTCACCTGTCCGGACGCGATGGGGCTCTCCTCCGTCGTGGCCGGATCTTTTTTCTTCTGCCCAGTGGATGCGCTTGGCACATCGGCGGTGTGCTGCGCGCATGTGCCGAGCTCACTTCTTTTTTTTTTTAATCTCCTGCTCTCCCGCGGATCCACGGCACAGCCACAATGACAGCTGTGGCTGTGCCACGGATATGACGGCTTCCATTGAATTTAGGATCCGCAGAAAAATGGAGCCTGCTGCAATTTCTTCCCGCGCATGCGATTCGCATGCCGGGAAGAAAATCACATCTGCATGCATTAAGTTGCCCTGCGGATGCTAATGTATCCCTATGGGCTTCTAGATCCGCAGATCTCCCGTGCAGATTTTATAATGACACTGAGCCTTGAGCAGTAGAATTTTGAGAAGGTTTTATCTGGTCTACAGACCTCAGTCTAGGAGAAATGTATGACGTATATATATGTCCCAGGCCTAAGTTGCTGGTCAACATGGTGAAGCTTGAACCTATGATTGGGATGATCATCGGATAGTGACTTTCTAGATTATCATTCTTCAAGTTATTATGACGTTGACAGGGAAGAATAGTCCGTGGTGGGAGAGAACAGTGACTCAGTTGCTCGTTCAATGCTGGACGGTCCAGTCTACAGAAGGCTTGGCAACTTTGACCACAAATTGAGGACATGTTGGACACAGATCTTCACGTTCACTCATCACTGATGAATAGAAGCTCTCTTTGAGAAACATTTCATGTATTTTGACTTGACTTTGCTCATGAGATTTGCATTTTCTTTGATTCTTCAATTAGCCGTTGTTGACTAGCCGTCATGTCTGCTTATACTTGAGCTTTTAGTTGGGTTCATTTGTGGCAACTGTTGCATCTGAATATTGTATGCATGCTATGCCCTTTGTAATATGAACGTTCATTTATACTTCAAGACCAAATCGTTTTACTCATTTTCAGTACTTGTCCCTATTAAACCACTTATCTTAAGAGTTCTTGTAAGTGTCCCCATTAGAATGCTGCCATTAATACAACCATAGATAGGGCATCACTTATCTGGATAGGACCCGCAGCCTGTTGTGTCTGAACTATCTCAACACTCTCGAAGGTCAATGTTTTCATGAGAAGAACCAACAAAGGTATATACGTCATTGAAACAGTCCATGTGGCTGCCGTGGGATGCTTGGAGTCACATCTCCTTTGCGTTTAGGGGGCAAGGATCTATGCAAGACTAAAGTTGCCCATACAACTTCAACAACTGTTGGATGCATGATCATTCGTCCAACAGCTCCCCATATACATGAATGATTGGCTCAGCTAAATGTTACGGAGGTAGGTTGCAGCCTGACTGCTCCGGTGGTAGCTTATCTCGTGGGGAACAAAAGGATTGGCCGTTGAAATGCAATGCCCCTGATCCTTCTTTCCCCCAACAAGTTGAGCTGCCTCCATGCATATTCGAGAGCTGTCCAGCCCCACCAGGTTTGGACAACTAAACTCCAGTGTGGGCCTTCATACTTATCCTGAGGAGCTGCATTGTTAACAGACAAGGAGTAAGAGATTGGTCGAAGGGTCATAGAAGGGGGGTGAAGAAGGGAACAAACACCAAGTTTAGGTTAGCCAAATCCTGCCCAGTTCCATATTTGCTCTGGAACAACTTCTACCCTGTGGATGTCACTTCAAGTATGGCTTCTGAATTGCATGGAAAGACGGCAAAACCTGTGTTATATAAGGGCAAATGGTGGTCTTCTATCATCTGCTGGGCCAGTTATGTAACAGGGTAAGGTTGAGAGTCACCTGCTTGGTGATGTATTAGGGCCTTGCTATGTAATATTACCTCTAGTCACTCTCCCGTCAACTCATGGCTCTAACAGCTGACCTCTGAGAGCGGATGGGATGGAGGGGGCGAGGGTGAAAGGGACAGCATTGTGCGAAGTCAGCACTCCATGATCCCCCTGTCACCACCTGGCACACACAATGCAGCATGGACAAATTTATAAAAGGTTTACGGGCAGGCAGATTAGCGGTGGGGAGTCTGTTAGCCACTGACTATGTCATCAGTCTACAGCACAGCAATGACAGTCAGTGCAGGCTCTACATATGGAATATGGGAGAACTGACAGTACTGAGACATCCCTGAGTCACGTAACCCGGTTCTGATGATGGGGCACCGCTAAACTACATTAGGCTGTCAATCATTTTTTCTTATGCCGCAAAGCAGGGGCATAGTTAAAGGTTCATGGGCCCAGGTGTAAATGTTTATCCTGGGGCCCCCCAACGTCTCTTAACACCTTAACGCAGAGGCGTAACTTGAAGCTCCTGGGCCCCAATGTAAAATCTGTAACAGGGCCCCCAACTATAATGCTTTATTCATAGTACTGGGCTCCCTATATGGAGAAGAGAGGCCTTATGGGCCCCCCAAGGCTCCTGGGCCCGGGTGCAACCGCATCCCCTATAGTTACGCCAGTGCTGCAAAGTATGGCCCGCCTGCTGTGCATTCAAGAATCGGACAACTTTCCTTATTGGCATAACGGTTTTAAAGTAGCAGTATAACATGAAGCTCCCAGGTCCCGATGAACAATCCGTAACATGGCATCCAACTATCATGTGTCTTCATATGAGGCAGATAACCAGTGCCAACCTTAGGTTAGATGGCACCCTGTTCAGAATTCTTTGTGGTGCCCCCCCATAAGAAAACAACTATTTATATTGCATTGGTAAGCAGTCTGCAGAAAGCAGCAAGATAGCAGCATCCCCACACCAGAACAGCTCAGTTAATAAATACAGTACTAGAATCAAGCTCATAACATAAATACAGCATCAAAACCAAGCTCATACCATAGATACAGAAGCAGAGCCAAGCTCGGTACGTGAGCACATATGGCTGTCGCACAGCAATAGTAGGGCCGTCCATGCAAATATCTTTTGGGTTTCCTCAGGTTCCAGTTCCCCAGTGCAACGTAGTGCCATCGGGATTGATCTACCTCAACTTAACCAGTTTACCGGGACAAAGTAATTTTATTTGTGTCCTCCGGTGATATACGAGTTTCACCTCGTTACCCCAGGAAGGGGTGTGGTGTGTTAAAAAAGGGTAATAAAAAAGATCACCCATTATGAGTTAACACCATAGAGAACAGTCTCTTTCCTTGCCCTCCACTTCTTGCTCCTGGCTCTCATTCAGCTCAGCTCAGGACATCGTTTGCAATGGTTATCACAACATCCAGTGCCTAAACCCAGTGCAGCAATGCCGTAAAGCAGTAATTTAGTCTGGTCTGGGATTTGAATATTTTTTTTGTCTAATCTGAATTAAGCGAGGGGTGTGGTCTGCTGGTATTTTAATATGGGGGTGTGGCTATATTTAGCCACTCCCTTTGATATAAGCAACACAGCTCAAAAAGGCCCCTCCCATCTGCAACCTGCAGCTCAAATACTATCCAGTAAAGGGCTTTCCCAGGTTGAGGACTCTGCAAAATGAATATGGATCATGCAAGTCAATTACGTTTCCATGTTCTCACAGCAAACAGATCTGGAAAAGGGACAGATTTGAAACACTAAATGTATTACTTGCTTCCCATTTCCTCAAGCAATGATTAAAGAATGTGAATTAAATGTTTGATTAGCGGGACTCCCAGATCTAAGACCTATCAGGAGATCATGGATCCCTTGCCCCCCAGGTTGGGTAGGAGGGTGTTATAGTTGTCAGAGGATCCCAGCTTAGGAACCCTGGAGAAGACAAACGTACAAAGCGAATGTAAAGAGCTTGCTTTAATAGACACTTGAACTGGTGCTACATAAGACCTTAACCCTTTCCAATCCACTGTCTGACCTCTGAAGACATTATGATTGAAGGCTGTACAGCTCTGATGTTGGAAGATATCCGTTGGGGTTCTCTTACTGTATATTGCCAGCCTCTCTGTTGCTGGAGCCTACCCAATGTGTCATCTCATGCAGTACTGGCTTTAGCCAGCAGATGGCGCTGTTATATAACAGCAGAAAAAGAGTAAGCGCCCTAGGAAAACCAGGATACGAATTGGATTGGTAAAGGTTAATTGCATATACCTGTAGGTGTGCAGCTGCCAGTATCTTCCATCCACAGGGGTGCCAGAAAACAAATCCTGATCAGCAGAGGATCTCATTGGACAATCCCTTTAATATAGTCAATTCGGAGCATTATATTATTAGAATCCAGAAGTAGGGACTTCTACCCAAGTACATGTAGGAAACGTTGCTTTGATTGAAGATCTCGATAACTTTGAACTTTCTCTCAAGACACTTCATAGCATTGCCATGGTTGCGAAACAAGTTCCAAGACTCCTTAGTACTCCCAGACCCCAATCATTGTAATCGACTGACACATTTAAATGATAAATCATACATTCGGGAAACTGGAAACCCCCTTTAACGTTCCACCTTCATTTACAGACACGCTCACGCTCCACAGGAAATCGTATATGTGATCTCAAGAAGGTTTCCGGGAGATGTTCCCATGCAAAGTGCTACACATAAGTGTTCCCCACCACATGTAAGACATATCAGCGTCTTGGTTCGGGCTGTAGTGTAGACTAATTCGGCAAAATGACTAATTAATAATTATTTTTAGGAAGGGTAGGAGTGGAGGGGATTTGTGCAGAACTGTGGAGCCTCGGCCTCTCTGACTGCCAGGACTCGAGGAGCAGCCAGCTCTGGTGCATATTTTCAGAAAGCCACAGGTCTTTGGGAGGGAGTCGGCTGCAGACTTCTGGTTTTCAGTTCACTTAACCCTTTGCCATCAATCATATTTCTTCACTTCATCATTTAGCGAGATTAACTAGGGCTTCATCGAAATTAATGGCAAAATGATTTGGATTCCGGGAATTTGCAGGCAGAGGATTGCATAAGAGGCACACGGATGGTGAAACAAATGGAAAAAGCATACTGGAATGGAATCATACGATGTCTCATTGTGAGTCAGAACATTTCCCCTAATATCATTTGATTTACTTGGTTTATTTTTAGCATTAACGAGATTGGAAACCCCCGAATCAATTGCAAATGGCTGTAATTCCGTTCCTTCTTTTGTGCTTTCTGGTAAGCTTCTGTTACTGGGATCCTCGGGGGCGTGTCAAAGGGAAAAGGTCATGAGGTTAACCACACCCATTCTTAGCGCCTGTACTAAATATTTGTACAGCATTGCAGTTGTATTTATACAACTCTCGCTACTTGAAATATATCTGAGGATCCTCTGCTGAATGCTACAGGGTCATTTCATATAGCACTGTTTATGGGACCCGCTGCTGACTATGTTGGCACTATTAATAGGGATACAATGGTATTGTGGCAGAAATGGTATGATTTGTGCACTGTAGAATAGGTTTATTTATTAAGGGACCTAACCGCAGAGTAGGTCATCAATAGTTGACCAGTTGGGAACCCTTGGGAATCAGCTGTTTTCCTGCCCGCTGTCAGTGTGGATATACTCAGAATCTAACATCTTTGTACACATTTTGGTGGCCGGGTTTAGTAATGCTGGCACAGCTCTCATTGAATTCAATACCTGAAATATCAAACGCTGTAATATGTATGAAGCTGTCAGCTTTCAACTCGGTCCACACTAATAGCGGCTCGGATAACAGGTGATTGCTAGGGGTCCTCACCAATCAACTATTGATGACCTATCAATAGTTTAGTCCTGAACTACGTGTTTAATGTAGTATATTAGCATTATGTGTACTGAATGGTGGTATTATTTATGGGTACAGAATGGCAGCATTGTATGTGTATTCTGTATGGCGACATTATTTACTCTATGAGAGGAGCACTCATTCTTCCAGTAAAGTACATGTGCATTTAATTGTATGTGTATGCATGCAGTGTAGCGTATACACATAGATTTACCACTTGGTATATTCCTGTACACGCCCCTGAGGAACCTGAAAGGCTAGGAAATCTTCCAAAAGTTGTGTATTGAGTCATTTTCAGTAAAATAATGACCGTGCTGTCTGACACAGAGTTTTACCAATATTGGAGTGGTATTTTTGAGAACTCATACTTACAATATGATTTGTGGCCATGGATCCGGAGGTCACCATGTCATTAAATTGTTAAACATCCAGACATTTTATAGTTAAATGTGTTCGGGTGACTTTACATGGGGCTTCTGCAACAGACATTCCCCCCAAGCCTTATCGCTGCTGTGCTTTCTCAGTGGAGCGATAGTTCACTGGATGCAGGTCGAGCGCGTTGGAGATTTCCTCCCGTTTCCATTCGAAAGACAAGTTGCTTCATTTCGGTGACGACTGCTGAGTGATTTCTGTTGAGGCCTTTGATTATATTGGACGCCTATTGCTGGAAATCACTTGCGGAACTGAATTTAGAGCACCGGTGATGTTACTTCTCTTCAGTGGAACTAAATTGTTTGCACCGTTAGCGCTTCCTTCACCCAGCACCTGGCGGCCGCTAGTGAGCGCAGCACTTCTGCATCACCTGACCAGTGCCACCAGGGGAAGGAAGCACTGACAGCATGAAGAATTTTTAGGTGAGCGTGAGCGCTATGGCTGCTGAAATCAGCATGGAAATGCAGCTGATTTCTAGTCAAACGCCCCATCGATTGCAGATTGTGATATTGTGTCTTTTGCAGAATTTTCCACTGCGGAAAATCTACAGCATTTCTGCTACATGTAAGCATACCTTTTCTGACCAATCAGCTGTTCGGGCACACACTGTCAGCACCACAACCCAGGATACGGCACAGAAGCAGATAGCTCCGACCACTGTGTAGTGGCCGTTGCCGGTAACTGCAGACGCAGCTCTCGTTGATTTTTGAAAGCTATGCCTGCAATTACCAGTAGCAGCCACTAAACAATGGTCAGCGCTATCTACTTCTGCTCCGCACACTGTGTTGTGGTGCTGATAGCAGTCACCCAGATAGCTGATTGGCCAAGGTCGATCGACCCCAGTTGATCAGCTATTGATGACTTATCCTGAGGATAGGTCACCAATAGAAATTGCCCAATATGTCCATCTTCGTAAAATGGGTCACAACCTTTATGGCTGCCATTGCAGCTCACACAGGGTTCTCACCAAGCTTTTTGAAGCCCCTGAATGCCAAAGCTTCATAGTTTTTCATGCCATGTTGCAGCCTTACAGAACAAATAGACTGATTTACCAGCTTTGGACCCCATTGCAAACTTTGTAAGAGTGTCCCCCACCCTCCATGCGCCATTTATAAGACTGGTGTATGGTTATGGCCTTTGGGCCCCTCGGGCACCTCTGCACCCCTATGGCTACACTCCTGTATATCAGTCTATACTGAACTCACAAAGGACTCAGCCATTTCTGAGATGCCTTTTCTGAACCGGTTCTTGTTTGAGCAAGACTGTGAGTAACGAGGTAGGTAGTCACCTTCTGCATCAAGCAGGATTTAACTCATTTCCTGCTGTAATAATGTATTGAAACAAACGCTAAAACCAATAAAACTTGTGGAATGTGCGGCGGGGTGTGGGAACGGAGCGCCGCGCCAGCCAAGACCCATTTTTATGTTGAGAAAAATAAACTTAGATTCCGCTGTGAAAGAAAAAAACGCGTTTTTATGCCATAAAAATAAACACGAAGCAGGGCGCAGTACTTATTGTTAACCGTCACCTACAAGTGCGTCGCGTCCCGGCGATATGAGGGAGATGATACTGATGTAGCAGAGCTGAACTGGTCATGAAATTCCTTCTAAGCACTTCCTGCAGACGGTCTTACAGACACGAGTTTATTACCACCAATTCTCCCCCAAATTACCTGCGGGCGACAATCCCCCATGAAATATTACCGTGACAACCTTATGGCGGGCGGGACGCTGCTTTCTCCCAGATGACGGCCCCGCAGCGTCTCCATATATCGTCCACCGCTTCTGTGGGCCAATCACAGGCCACCTGATTCTGTCTGACAACCAAAGTATGCTCCCGCCATTTTCTTTCAGCCAATCTGCCACTGTTGCTAGCCTCTCCATCAGCGGGCAGGACTCACTGTCTTCCATCACTTCGGACCCTGTAATGCCACATACTTCCCCAACACCCCTCCATTAGAGGGTACCATCACCATCAGCCGTTATTGGACATACTGCTCCCCAGATTCCATGCGGCTTCCTTTCCTGACCTTCTTACAAGCCGTCCATTAGGGCTCTTATACGCCGCCGTAATCCGCATTGAATGGAGTCCATTGATTTCAGTTTGCTTACAGTACTTTTTCATGCGACTGAAAAAAAAAATCGCAGCATGTCCCGCTAACTTTTTAGATGCGCGGTCAGCTTTTACCATGGCATCTAAATAGTTAACTGCCGCGATCAGAGCTAACTCTGATCGCGACCATTAGCAGCTGATAGCGGCCGGGTATGGAGCAGACTCGGCTCCCGAGCCAACGCCATTCGCCCTTCATGACTGCCCAGCGTAAATTCACCAATGGCATTCGTTAAGGGGTAAAGCTTTCTTTTCATAAACATAGAAAAGTTAGCAGTCCTATGTAAACTACTGTTCATGCTGCAAGTAATCATCATACTACAATTGAGTTGCTGCAATTGACAAGCTCAGCTCTGCTACGTCTGTACATGATTGACAAGCTCAGCTCTGCTACATCTGTACGTGATTGAAAAGCTCAGCTCTGCTACATCTGTACGAAATTGACAAGCTCAGCTCTGCTACATCTGTACTTGATTGACAAGCTCAGCTCTGCTACATCTGTACGAAATTGACAAGCTCAGCTTTGCTACATCTGTACATGATTGACAACCTCAGCTCTGCTACATCTGTACGTGATTGACAAGCTCAGCTCTGCTACATCTGTACTTGATTGACAAGCTCAGCTCTGCTACATCTGTACGTAATTGACAAGCTCAGCTCTACTTCATCTTTACATGATTGACAAGCTCAGCTCTGCTACATCTGTACATGATTGACATGCTCAGCTCTGCTAGATCTGTACATGATCGACAAGCTCAGCTCTGCTACATCTGAACATGATTGACAAGCTAAGCTCTACTACATCTGTACTTGATTGACAAGCTCAGCTCTGCTACATCTGTACGTGACTGACACGCTCAGCTCTGCTACATCTGTACGAAATTGACAAGCTCAGCTTTGCTACGTCTGTACATGATTGACAAGCTCAGCTCTACTGCATCTGTACGTGATTGAAAAGCTCAGCTCTGCTACATCTGTACGAAATTGACAAGCTCAGCTTTGCTACATCTGTACATGATCGACAAGCTCAGCTTTGCTACATCTGTACGTGATTGACAAGCTCAGCTCTGCTACATCTGTACGTGATTGACAAGCTCAGCTTTGCTACATCTGTACGTAATTGACAAGCTCAGCTATGCTACATCTGTACATGATTGACGAGCTCAGCTCTGCTACATCTGTACATGATTGACAAGCTCAGCTCTGCTACATCTGTACATGATTGACATGCTCAGCTCTGCTAGATCTGTACATGATTGACAAGCTAAGCTCTGCTACATCTGTACATGATCGACGCGCTCAGCTCTGCTACATCTGTACATGACTGACACGCTCAGCTCTGCTACATCTGTACGTGATTGACACGCTCAGCTTTGCTACATCTGTACATGACTGATACGCTCAGCTCTGCTACATCTGTACATGATTGACACGCTCAGCTTTGCTACATCTGTACATGACTGATACGCTCAGCTCTGCTACATCTGTACATGATTGACACGCTCAGCTCTGCTACATCTGTACGTGACTGACACGCTCAGCACTGCTACATCTTTATATGATCGACACGCTCAGCTCTGCTACATCTGTACATGATTGACACGCTCAGCTCTGCTACATCTGTACATGATCGACGCGCTCAGCTCTGCTACATCTGTACATGACTGACACGCTCAGCTCTGCTACATCTGTACATGATTGACACGCTCAGCTTTGCTACATCTGTACATGACTGATACGCTCAGCTCTGCTACATCTGTACATGATTGACACGCTCAGCTCTGCTACATCTGTACATGATCGACACGCTCAGCTCTGCTACATCTGTACGTGACTGACACGCTCAGCACTGCTACATCTGTACATGACTGACACACTCAGCTTTGCTACATCTGTACGTGATGTAGCAGAGCTGAGCGTGTCAATCACGTACAGATGTAGCAGAGCTGAGTGTGTCAATCACGTACAGATGTAGCAGAGCTGAGCGTGTCAATCTGTACGTGATTGACACACTCCGCTCTGCTACATCTGTACATGATCGACACGCTCAGCTCTGCTACATCTGTACGTGATTGACACGCTCAGCTCTGCTACATCTGTACATGATTGACACGCTCAGCTTTGCTACATCTGTACATGACTGATACGCTCAGCTCTGCTACATCTGTACATGATTGACACGCTCAGCTCTGCTACATCTGTACGTGACTGACACGCTCAGCACTGCTACATCTTTATATGATCGACACGCTCAGCTCTGCTACATCTGTACATGATTGACACGCTCAGCTCTGCTACATCTGTACATGATCGACACGCTCAGCTCTGCTACATCTGTACGTGACTGACACGCTCAGCACTGCTACATCTTTATATGATCGACACGCTCAGCTCTGCTACATCTGTACATGATTGACACGCTCAGCTCTGCTACATCTGTACATGATCGACACGCTCAGCTCTGCTACATCTGTACATGATCGACACGCTCAGCTCTGCTACATCTGTACGTGACTGACACGCTCAGCACTGCTACATCTGTACATGACTGACACACTCAGCTCTGCCACATCTGTACGTGATGTAGCAGAGCTGAGCGTGTCAATCACGTACAGATGTAGCAGAGCTGAGTGTGTCAATCATGTACAGATGTATCAGAGCTGAGCGTGTCAATCTGTACGTGATTGACACGCTCAGCTCTGCTACATCTGTACATGATTGACACGCTCAGCTCTGCTACATCTGTACATGATCGACGCGCTCAGCTCTGCTACATCTGTACATGACTGACACGCTCAGCTCTGCTACATCTGTACATGATTGACACGCTCAGCTTTGCTACATCTGTACATGACTGATACGCTCAGCTCTGCTACATCTGTACATGATTGACACGCTCAGCTCTGCTACATCTGTACATGATCGACACGCTCAGCTCTGCTACATCTGTACGTGACTGACACGCTCAGCACTGCTACATCTGTACATGACTGACACACTCAGCTTTGCTACATCTGTACGTGATGTAGCAGAGCTGAGCGTGTCAATCACGTACAGATGTAGCAGAGCTGAGTGTGTCAATCACGTACAGATGTAGCAGAGCTGAGCGTGTCAATCTGTACGTGATTGACACACTCCGCTCTGCTACATCTGTACATGATCGACACGCTCCGCTCTGCTACATCTGTACGTGATTGACACGCTCAGCTCTGCTACATCTGTACGTGACTGACACGCTCAGCTCTGCTACATCTGTACGTGACTGACACGCTCAGCTCTGCTACATCTGTACGTGATCGACACGCTCAGCTCTGCTACATCTGTATGTGATCGACACGCTCAGCTCTGCTACATCTGTATGTAACTGACCTTGTTTCAGCTAGAACTGTCTCCTTACATTGTTAGAAAGCAGCTTCCATGATTTGTACACTTAGAAGTTAGTATGTCAGCTGTAAACCCCTGTAATCCCTTCTATTATCCTCAGTGGGTGTGAATACCGATGTCTCCAACCGGCTCTTTTATCATCCAGCAAATTGCCGGATTTGCATTAAGACGTCGGCCATATTGCTGCGGCCAAGCTTCGCCATTCTGTTTTTCTTCTCTTTCTGCTTGCACACGCAGCCAGTAAAAATACATCGGTTTTGGCCACGACAAAAAAGGAGAAGAAACGGATATCCAATTAAAATTGCTCGTCTCGAAAGTAACATAAAATACAGTGTTCTACATTCCTCGCGGCCGCGCTGGATAGTCGGCTGCATTTCTGAGGTCAAACTGCTCTGAAACAAAGCAAGTTGTCCTCTGATGCTTTATACGGCTCGGTTTTGCTAAATCGCAGGGTTGTGGAGTTGAAGAAGTAGATTATGTGTCAAATCCCCCCTTTTTGTCTTTTATCTGAAACGGTTTTTCTGCTTTTATAATCCTTTTTTCAAGTCGCCTATTAGGATCATCAGCGATTATCATCGGGGCTACAAAGAGCGTCTTTCACCTTGGAGGACCCAAGTTACTTGTGTATTGTTCAGTGGACAGCCCATTTGTTTCAATGAGCACTATAGTACGTAGTACTTCATATCCCCTGCGGGGGCACTGCAGCGAAATCGCACAGTTGCTACTAGATTTCCCCACAGATCACAGCTGATCACTGGGTGTCCCAGCAGTGAGGAACCTCGTGAGCAGCTTGTTGTCTAACAAGAAGGGAATGTCCAAAGTGGAGAACCCCTTTAAAGTTTGTTTTAATGAATTTAAGTCTTCCCTCGTTCCTGTCCGGGCAGTGTCCATGTATTTAACGAACAGCAGTTGGATCCATTGCAGCCAATTAGGCTATTCACACGAGCATGAAAAAACTCATAGTCCGGTACGTCCGATTCACGGACCAGAATCAGACATCCAGTCCGAATATGGCCTAATTCATATGTCCACAACGATAGGCGCCAATCATCTAGAACTCCCTGGCCTTCATACAAGCTCATTCAGACTATTTGGGGATGAAGAATCATTCACATGTTTGTAAGGGGATGTTTTTTTAGATGCTCCAGCCTTCTCGGATACCCATAGCTCATCGGCATACCATAAGGGTTTTTGGTAGGGTGTGGTAAGCATAGAACTCCTACCTGTCATGGGTGTGTGGGGCGCTGGATCTTGCAGTGGGCAGTGAAGAGCTTCTAAGCCATTTTTGTCCATGCTTTATTAACTGTAACTTAAACAAGACTCATAAACAGTTTGTCACCGTTGAGTACCAGCAGCTGTCTGGATGATACCTTCTCACCGGGTATCAGTGGCAAGAGAGAGATGATCGGGAGAGGAGCTCTCCAGCAACACTACACTCCATGAAATAAGTTTCCACAACTTTGCCTCTTTCGGCACCTCTATATCTCATGAACAGCCGGAAGCTTGAAGTCTCAGCTCTCAAACCTTTACCACAGCATAGGTTCTCCCAAAATAGTGCCCGCATGCTCCCTATAGCTCACCCTCATCTTCCGGTCTTTCACAAGACTGCCCCGCTAATCCACTGATCTCTCTCACATACTACAACAGCATAAAACAATATTAAAGGGGTCTTCTGGGCAAAAACTATTGCTAACCCTTCCTCTGGGTAGGTCATCAATAGTGAATCACCACTGGTGGACTTCCCATGTTGGAGGCAGAAATACCTGAAGTGTGCTAGCCGGCTTCCGTGCCCATTGATTTCAATGGTAGTGAAGCCAGGCCACTTTCTCCCCTATACCCTATGACATATTTCCTGCCCACTGCACTGACGGCAGGCCGGGTGATCGGTGCATCGCTAGGGTTCTTTAGAGTTGGGTCCCCGGCAATTAACTATTGATGACTTATTCAGAGGATAGGTCATCAATAGTTTTTGCCCAGAAATCCCCTTTAAACTGTTATACTTCGTATTCCACCATGACCAATATTAATAACACCAGACAGTTTCTGTACCTTACATGATCATTCATCCCCATAGAACTTCATCATCGTCAGCAGTACATCTCCTGTCCGCACAGGAAGGTGGGCAGCTGACAACGAATCTGTGTGCCACATAAAAGATGCGATCACCCGACAAATGAGCTTTTGCCCGTCCACCAAGGCTTCACATGAGCTGATTCAGCTTCCACTAGGGCATGAATGATCATGTATACAATAGTTCATTACTCATAGAGCTTCATCATTGTTGGCAGCACATACCCCGTTCGTATGGGAAGATGGGCAGCCGACAATACTTTTTGTGCTACTTAAAAAATGGAATCACCCGATGAATGGCGATCATTGGGTGATCAGTGGCACCCTCACACACCCTGATGACTGGATTAAAGAACATTCCTGGGATTGTTTGTAAGAGGGTGACCAGTTTGGACGTCTATTGGACTTTTAAATCCTTTACGACTCACTAATTAGGTCACGTTTACATGTCTACCAGAATAGCCATGATGCCCTGATGGACACTGACTGGCATTAACCCTTTTTGGATTCAGGGTTTCCTAGGGAGCTTTCTCTTTCTGCCATTATACAATCGCGCCATCTGCTGGCTAGAGCCAGTACTGCGGTATGGGACATGCTGGAGAGGCCCCCGACAACAGAGCGGCCAGTAATATACAGTAAGAATACCCTGCCGGACGTCTTCTGATTGAAGCCTGTACAGCTCTGATGTCGGAATGTCTTTAGATGTCAGACAGTGGATTGGAAAAGGTTAAAAATAACTCCTCCATGAACGAGACAATAGTGAGAAATTCCATTTTCATGTAACATCATATAATAGGTTAGAGAGGCCCGGTAATTCTGTACATTTTTGTTAGAGCAAACCTGTTTACCGAGCGATCCCGGCACATATGTTCACTCATGGTGCCAATTACGGATCAGAATGAACCAGACTTAAAATAGCTCCATATTCCAAGAAACACACTTTCAGGCAGCCAGTGGAAATGTCAGCCCAGTCAAGAAAGAATGGAGTACAAGTGTCACTTTATATATTTCACTTTACGTCTTGGATATCTTCTTCTAATTCTTCACATATTTTTTTCCGGCACAAAACTCTGATACAAATGATAGGAAATGGGTCGAAAAATAAGTGAAGTCATAAAGAGCAATTTCAAACGAAATCTGTAGTTTAGCTCTAAGAGGAATTTGTATCACTCTCCAGAAATTCAAATTCGTAATCTGGACTGTCCTTTTACTTTTCAAATCGTTGTTGGGTTGTCTTTAGCCTCAGTGGCTGCAGTAAACCTTCTAGGCTACTTACCACCAAATTCTGATAAATTCAGTCATTGTTACAAGGCTTGTATAAGGAGTCTAACTTTGGTTTGAAGGAATGCTGCCTTCCAGTAGGTGGCGCTGTGGAGGTATTATTCCATCTCCCTTGTTTTCATTTCTGAATAACATTGCCGATAGTTGACTTTGGAAGGTCCGAAATTGCTGTGATGTCCCGTACTGATTAGTTTGTGACCACCAGACCACGTTGTCAACTCTGGGGGCATCTGATGGTTTCCGTACTGGGATATGCCTGTGTGATACTCTCCTTTATACTTAATGCCACACATCCTATTTGTGTGTTCCCTTCGGCTGATAGCACAGGATTGGTGGCGGTCCCAATACTTTGGTCAACATAGTGTATGTGCCGAATATAAATAGGGAGTAGCTAAATGCTTATCAATCCTGCTGCAAAAGTTAAGCTTGGACCCCTCCTAGCTCAGATACAGCAGCTCAGCTCTAGTATTCTTCTATATAATGCAGTCACAATATAATAGTCAGATACCAGCTCAACACAGTAATTACAGTGCAGTTACCATCAGTGATCACAGGTGACATCTTCTCTGATTGGGGTCGTCTACTTTCCCTTTTCTTCTTCATCTGGGCACAGACCGCCATGAATACTTTTTTTCAGCCATGACCTGTCTCTGAAAACTCTCCCCATCTTGTCGCTATCCCCAATTCTCCTCTCAGTGCCCCCTGTAGTACTACTGCCCCACGTTGTGCCCCATACAGTAATAGTGCCCTTGTGCTACCGCAACATCCTCACAATCCGCCCTCTGCTCCTTCCACAAGCTTACAATCTGCCCTTTGTATCTCCCCAGCCCCGAAACTCTGGTGTGTACTGAATAAACTTTAAAGCCTACTCACCCCGCCGTCTGGCAGGTCACACAATGTGTATAGTGCGTCTAACTCTTCCCTGACCAACGCAGAAGCTCAGTTTCAGACCTCTATGCAGGACAAGCTGGGTCACAACTCTTATGGGGATGCTCAGTTGATGGTTCGGGGTAGAAATGTTTCCAACATTGTTTTCCCTAATGGAAAAATAGGAATTCCGTTTTTAGCCATAGTTATGGGACATCACATTCCCCAAGGATTGGTTTTCCTGAAAGCTGGTATTCTAGATAATTTTGCAATCCTCTTGTAGGTTGTTGCTGATGACCGTATTGGGCCATTGCTCCGAACGTAGCATGTTTGTACTAGAAAGCCAACATGATTGTGAGCGGCCGTGTTTCTGGGACACCCCCCAGAAAGGAGGTGGTATTGGCATGGAAACAGCAGTAGAAAAATGTTTGAGGCATTCGAGTCCAATGCTTTTTATCTTTACCCCCAAAACAGAGTTTCCCAACCCAAGGATTCCATGTTACCCTGTGGTTCCTTTGAACCTGGACACAGGTCTTACAGAAGACAACAGCTGTCATTTATATAGTAGGGATGGCAAACCTTAACGATGGCAAAGATTAAATTGTGCATCTTCAATAGCTGTTGGCCAAATGCTTATTTGGCTGACCGCTATTTCCCCCAACTCACCCGTACACATGAATGCTTGGTTCAGCCGAGCTTGCATGTGTGTTCCATAGGGAGAGTGGAGAAAGTAACAGCCAGACTCCTCTGGTGGTAACTTAGCTCCAGGAAGAACAAAAAGATTGGGCACTGGAATTCAACGTGCCCAGTCCTTCCTTCCCCTGGCATCATGTGTCGGGTGAAAGTCGGGAAGCCTCAATGCCGATATGATAGTCAGCGAGTTCTGCTGAAAGTTTGGACGACTTTCACATACATGGCACGGGGCAAGCAATAACTTTTGGCCCAAATTGATAATTTTAGAATCCTTAGCTTGTCCTTACATAGTGCTGACCTTAGGTTAGATGGCAGCCTATGTGGAATTTTTTTCTGGAAAACCCCCTTCCCCAGTCATAAGAAAAAAAATATTATAGATTGTACTGATAGGCAGTCTATCTGTAATATGCTTGTGCAGAGAGCAGCATGATAGCAGTATACCCACATTAGAACAGCTCAGTGAATAGCACCAGAATCAAGCTCATAAGACAAATACAACACCAGAACCAAGCTCACTGCCCCACTTTGTGCCCCATACAGTAATAGTGCCTGATCCTTTTGGTGCAGACTATGCTCAGTTGAAGGTTCAGGGTAGAAATGTTTCTAACATTGTTTTTCCTAATGGAAAACTAGAAATTCCGTTTTTAGCCATAGTTATGGGACTTGACATACCCCAAGCACCAAAACCAACCTCATAACATAAATACAGCCCCAGAACGAACCTCATAACATACACACAGCACCAGAGGCAAACTCAAAACTTAAATACCGCCTCATAACCAAGCTTATAGCATAAATACAGCACCAGAACCAAGCTCACATTGTAAATACAGTAACAAAATGTAGTGATTGTTCTGTGGCGCTCCAATGGTAGACAGCGGCGCCCTAGAATATCAGAGGGGCGTAGACAGAGCCAGTAGGAGGATGATTCATATAGCTCCACAAGACGCTACCACATGGAGGAAAAACATCATATGGCCAGGCGGACCAAAGGGGAGTGATTACCCTCAGCCTACTTCTGCCCGCTCCTACAAGCTGGTGGCCAGCGTCCTATGCAACAGGTCACATGCAGCTAAGGCCAGCCATGCCCTTATTCTAAACGTTTCTCATATAGTAAGATAAGTGGGGTTCATCGGGAGGTAAAAAAGCTTCAAAGGTTCGTAGCTTTAACCCTTTCCAATCCACTGTCTGACGTCTGAAGACATTATGATTTAAGGCTGTACAGCTCCAATGTTGGAAGACGTCCGTCGGGGGTTCTCTTACTGTATATTGCCAGCCTCTCTGCTGTCGGAGCCTATCCAACGTGTCACCTCATGCAGTACTGGCTTTAGCCAGCAGATAGCGCCGTTGTATAACAGCAGAAAAAGAGTAAGCCCCCTAGGAAAACCAGGATACAAATTGGATTGGAAAGCATTAATAAGCTCTGTAGAGCAAAGAGTTATGCTGCACACATGCCTTGGCTTTGAGGACTACCTCCTGCAGGATACAACAGTCCCTGATATATCGTTAACAAGCTAAGAAATGATAAGTGTTGAATACTAGAGGACATTGGTTATTGGAAAACACAAACTTTACGGAGACCGTAGCGTCTTGTAGCCGGGGTTGGAACTTCCCGAATCTTTCCCCAACAGTTGGCAAGAGCATTGATTAGACATTACATACAAAATCATGAAAGGGCGCCCCTTGGTGACCGGACTTGAGTTGTCACAAGCAGACATTTCTTATGGATTAACCCTTTCCAATCAACTGTCTGACGTCTGAAGACATTATGATTTAAGGCTGTGCAGCTCCGATGTTGGAAGACGTCCGTCGGGGTTCTCTTACTGTATATTGCCAGCCTCTCTGCTGTCGGAGCCTATCCAACGTGTCACCTCATGCAGTACTGGCTTTAGCCAGCATAAGCGCTGTTGTATAACGGCAGAAAAAGAGTAAGCCACCTAGGAAAACCAGGATACAAATTGGATTGGAAAGGGTTAAAAAAAAGCGTCCGAAATCTCATAGAAGTCTGTCCTCACCACCATGATGATGTATGACGTCAGCCGACGTACACTTCAGCACTGCTGCTATTTACATGCATTAGTCTTGTTTTTCATGCTACATCAATGCCTCAGTCATTACTGTTTATCGCTCCTACAATCTGCCGGCCACTTCCTGAATAATTAGCCATTCGCTGTTTCTATTCAGAACATATAGACGTCTAGTGGGCTGCAGATAATGGCTTCTGCGGCACTTTTGTTGTAGACATAGCAGGGACCAGGCTTCCTGCGCCCTTACGGATAACAATTCGGGTTGGAATGAGTGCATCGCTATGTCAACAGAAGTCAATTAGCTTACGTAAAAATGACGAGTATGCCATATTGTGGGCAACTCATAAAAGCCATTAGCTGCAGAAGAATCCCATAAAAAACAACAAAAAACACGGAAAGTGCGAGTATGGAGGAAAGACTGCAACCACTCTGCAAGAAAATGATAAACCGAATCAAGACAGATTTTTGGTGATCGGTATAATGATACCGAAAATTTCGTATCTTAGGACGGCGTTGCCGTCGTGTCCCAGGATTTCACCATGACTTGCACACATCTGTAAATGACCACATGCAGGGGCGTAACTAAAGGCTCAGGGGCCCTGATGCAAAAGGTGAGCTGGGGCCCCCCTCTATCTGTATCTGTACCCGTACCCATACCTAAACCATGCTGAACAGAGGCATAACTTGAAGCTTCTGGGCCCCAATGCAAAACCAGTAACAGGGCCCCCAACTATAATGCTTTATTCATAGTACTGGGCTCCCTATATGGAGAAGAGAGGCCTTATGGGCCCCCTAAGGCTCCTGGGCCCGGGTGCAACCGCATCCCCTGCACTCTCTATAGTTACGCCCCTGACCACATGGTTCGGATCTTAAAGTGAAGTTCTACTTTTCTGGATTAAAGGTGCTTTACACGGGTCGACTATCTCCTGACTTCTTGTTGGAAACAACGATTTCGGCCATAGTCGTCCCCTGCACATGCGGCCGCGGCAGGGCACGGAGCGAGAACTCCCTCACCTGTCGGAGTCCCTTGATTTTTAGCAGAGCAATGTTTGAGGGACTTCTGTTTGCTTTGAATGGGGGCGGATGGGCTGGAACGATCCCGGCCTACTTCGCCTCCACTCACTTGAATGACTGTTGTGTAAGCACAGGAGCGATGGTTGGGTAACAGTCCACAGGACTTCCGACGAGGCCTGGTCATCGGTGCTAGACTAGCTGGGGTCTCACTGCCGACCATGGATGGTTTTCTCATGTAATGGGGTCGAGAATATACCGAGATTGGTGTGAACGAGGAAAAACATCCAATAAGGGGATCCTGTGGATGTAAACAACTCATTGATGAAAGGGGTTGGAGGAGAATGTCAAGAATCATTCTGATCAATAAGCACTACACAGTGAAGGACACGGCACCCGAAGACAACGCTGGTGCTCCAACCAACATGTCCAAATGTGCAACTCATCGTTTCTTAGCGTGGATGGGCTATAAGAGCAGACGACCAGTTCCATCACCATTACAGTCTAACAGAAAGGTGAAACTCCAGGGGTCAAAAGAATACAAAACTTGGATCACTAAGCAGTGGAAGACATCGCCTGGACAGATGGATCCAGATTTTTGTTGCACTGTGCTGATGGGAGGCCAGAATTTGGTGCAAGCAGCATGAATCGATGACCCCTTCCTGTTGGCTGATTACAGTTCAGGCTGATGGCGGTGGAGTAATAGTGTGGGGATGTTTTCTTGGCACACCCTGGTTCCTTTGATACCTGTGCATGGATGTTTGGACAGTAGTTAGTAGTACCTCAGTTCTGAAGGAAGTCCAAACCACTTCTAGATGGGTGTGTCTAATAAAGGGGCATTCGATGTACTTCCCAGCTTGCCTTGTGCTGGGGTTTGCATGTGTATAGCAAACGATCACCATCTTTCGGCACTAGGTGGAACTTATAAATAATAGATACCTAAGTAGCTGCCTAAGAGAACTCCTATGTCCATCTGAATAAACACAGGCCTAACCCCCCAAAAGCTGGAGTCAAATGCTAATCGGTATATTATGCTGTAAATTATCTCCCATGTACAGTAATATGCACCACAATAGGTACTAGATAATACCGTGTTTCCCCGAAAATAAGACAGTGTCTTATATTAATTTTTGTTCAAAAAGGTTTAACTTTTTTACATGTATAGCTGCCTGGACACTATTTAAATTGACTTGTTTAATTAACTGTTAGCAGGGCTTAATTTTGGAGTAGGGCTTATATTTCAAGCATCCTCAAAAAGCCTGAAAATCATTTTGCATCCTCAAAAATTCTGGAAAATCATGCTATGTCTTATTTTCAGGGTATGGCTTATTTTCAGGGAAACAGGGTAGAAATCATATCTTTATAGCTGCCATAAAAACGTTATCAAGAAAGATTATTAGACAAGATTCCAAAATGTCATAAAATACATTCCGATAGGAAAAAGCCAGTTATGTAAGTAAGATCACGCTATCAATAAAATTACCCTGATTCAGCTAGAAACACCACATAGCTTCACTGTACAGTATTTGACTAGTTTATGGTTAGGAAATCGTTCAATGGCAAAGTCACCTACACATTTAGCCCACAATTAGGACTCATCAGTGGCATGAATAAAGCAGAGGGGCCCCCATAGGAAAACTCACACTATGGACCTCTACTGGTCATACAGTCGCACCCCTCTTACTCAGCAGCCTCGTATGTCTCTAGTAGGTTGGGTTTCTGACTTTCTTTGGAAGAACAAAGAGCAAATAGAAGAGCATCCGTGTAAATAAGTGCAGAATGTGTGAGATAAGAAGACCCCGGCCTTCAAGTTCACCAAACATGAAAGCCGCAATAAATAATATTATGACATATATGTTTTGACTGGTCGGCATTCCACTCATTCTTGGTCTACGTTAGGATGCATCTCTTAGAAGATGTCCGTTCCTACTTTCTCGCTAATAAGGGAGATGGAATAAATCCTCCACAGCGCCGCAGCATTCCTTCAAGTCAAAGGCAGACTTTTTATACAAGCCTTGTTACAATGACCGGTCATTGTAATAAGGCTTGTATAAAAAGTCTGACTTTGACTTGAAGGAATGCTGCCTTTCAATAGGTGGCACTGAGGAGGATTTACTCCATCTCCCTTATTTGCATATTACCCAGAGGAGCGTGCGTGGCCATTTGAGTCTCCTCACTTAGTTTATAGTATATAGTTGCTCTCTCTAAGGAGAAAAGATAGCGTTTCTGACCGCCTACTTTCTCGCTTTAATGTTCAAGACTGCGCCCTGAAAGTCTTTGAGACAGATTTACTTAGATTGGAGTTTCATATCTCAAGTAAAGTTTACTTACAGCCTCTTACTATATTTGTTGCATCTGGCAGCAACTTTGTGTTCTGGACTGAAATCTGATGGGCTGTGACTAGTGCTAGTTTAAACGTCTTATATCATTTATTGTAATATATCAGTCATACACAGATTGCATGCACTGAATACGAGTACAAACATAGTGAACATAGTGGGGTACAGGTATTAAGGTACAGCAACCCTTCACTCCTATAGAAAGGGAGAGAGGATATAGAGGTAGCATCTAGGTGCCTAAGATTCTCAAACACTCTTCTGCCACTTACAATGAAACTAGTATTATAAATGGCACATGGTAGGTTGGGGCCCCGTTACAGATTTTGTACTGAGGGCCCAGGATCTTCAAGTTACACCTCTGGATGAGAAGGATGGTGGAGCATGTGGAGAAACAAACCAGCACTAGACGGGGAGCTAAATTTGAGTTTGTTGTGTAGTAGGCATATATTGTGATGCCATAAATGCCATTTACCTGTGGGTACATTCACAAAGCCCTCTCTCTGCATCTTCCTTGCTCCAATATTTGAGGGCACTATTTCAACAGCAAACTGTTGCCATACAGTAAGTACACAAAGTATCTCATACCATACTTATTGAAAAAAAAAATAACCAAGTATGGGATTGACATGGCAACTGTTAGGTGGATTCACAACTGGCTGAGGGATCGTACTCAAAGGGTGGTCATAAATGGCTGCACATCCAAGTGGAAGAATGTATCAAGTGTGGTACCGCACAGCTCTGTCCTAGGCCCAGTGTTGGTCAACATTTTTATAAATGATCTGGAGTAGGGAATTGAGGGGAAACTGATCAAATTTGCTGACCACACAAGGCTAGGAGGGATAGCTAACACTAGGGAAGAGAGAGAGGATTCAAAAAGATCTAGAAAAGCTTGAACAGTGGGTGACTAACAGAATGGTATTTAACAAGGAGAAATGCAAAGTGTTACATCTGGGCAAGAAAAATTAAAAAAAGCACATACAGAATGGGAAGAATTGGGCTAAGCAGCAGCACATGTAAAAAAGACTTGGGTATGCTAATAGATCATAGACTGAACATGAGTCAACAATGTGATGCAGCAGCCAAAAAGGCAAACACAATTCTGGGATGTATTAAGAGAAGCATAGAGTCTAGATCACATGAGGTAATTATCCTTCTCTACGCTTCCTTAGTCAGACCTCATCTGGAATACTGTGTCCAGTTCTGGGCACCCCACTTTAAAAAAGACAGAGACAAACTGGAGCAAGTTCAGAGAAGAGTTAACAAGATGGCGAGCGGTCTGCAAATCATGTCCTATGAGGAACAGTTAAATGATGTGGGAATGTTTAGCTTGCAAAAAAGAAGGCTGAGAGGAGACTTAATAGCGGTCTACAAATATCTGAAGGGTTGTCACAGTGCAGAAACTGAAAAGGAGGAGACACAAATTAGATATTAGACAGTGAGGGGGATGAATGAGTGAAACAGGTTGTCACGGGAGGTGGTGAGTTCTCCTTCAATGGAAGTGTTCAAACAAAGGCTGAACATATATCTGTCTGGGATGATTTAGTGAATCCTGCACTGAGTTGTAGGTCCCTTCCAACTCTACCATTCTATGATTCTAGTAGGTTATTTTAAATTGCGTGAAGTCTATATGTGCTCACACTAACATAACAATAAATGTATTAATTCAAAAATCTTCAAAATGACCCTTCGCTTTTGGAATAAAATTCTCTCCTGGGACCGGAGGGCAATGGCAGTACATTACCTCCAGTTGTTTTCTTTGCCATCCCTCAGATCCCCCAGTTCCAGGTCTTATCTTCAGCTATCCAAGATGGTTGACACAGTCTTCAGACTACCTAAACCCCACAGAACTGCTCACATGATCAGCACTGGCCGATTAGAATCCAACTCCCAGTGTGCCATTGATAGTTTTGCTGATGCCATCTTGCTCTGCTGAAATGAGGGTCCACAACTGGTGATTGGAGATGGCAAAAAAGAACAATTCTCCATCCTATCCAGGGAAGGTCGGAAGGTTGCTTTAAGTATTGTGATTCCTTCGTGTTCCTTACTACTGTTGTAATTCCGTATTTTTACTTTATACTTTAAATGTGCGTAACTATATTCTCTTCTTTGTCCATAGATATTCCAAGAAGCATCAGCCTCACAGAGAAAGAGTTAAGAGAAGCACAACTGTTTAGTGACAACAATGCTTCCCAAATAAGCCCTTCAGGAAGTTGTTCGAGGGGAGCTCAGCTGTTTCACCGACGTCGTGAAAAACTAAAAGCTCTTGAGCAAAAGAAACTTGCACAGCAATCTGGAGCACAAAAGCCCCACCAGGCCCAACATGGTGTAAACCTTTCTGATCCAAAAAAGACAGAACTTCAGTTTG
Source organism: Eleutherodactylus coqui (assembly GCF_035609145.1). Lineage (NCBI taxonomy): Eukaryota > Metazoa > Chordata > Amphibia > Anura > Eleutherodactylidae > Eleutherodactylus > Eleutherodactylus coqui. Next base: position 15,511,319 of record NC_089838.1, read on the forward strand.
GCTCTCAGCGACCCTCACTTGTCTACAGTATGGAGGAGACTTCAAGCAACCATGCAAGCACAGGTGAAGGAGACGACGTGTGGGGAGATGAGACCAAAGACACAGATTTCCTTCCTATAGATAAAAGAGCACCTTCACCAAGTGCTTCAGAGGAAGACCCCCAAGGACCTCTTAGTGCATATCTTAAAGAAACTTTGGTGGTGTCAAAATCTAACACTAATGGTTTAGATCTTCAAACTATTGAAAAAACAGAAACTCCTGTTAAGAAAGAACAAAGTGGCTCCCCAAACACACAATACTGTGAAGTGCATCTAACCTTATCGAAACCAATATCTGTATCGAATCGAACAGCTAAACCTTTTGGAGGTCAATCATCTGCCAAGAAAATCGTGTCTTCTTCAGAAAACAGTCCTGCTACGGACCTCCCTCCACCACCTACTTATGCGGAAACTTTATCGAGCCCTCCACCAGTCACACATATTCGATCTCCTCCTTCGTACTCAGCTTTATATCCCATAGAGACAGCAAATATTACCCCTGTGCAACAAGTGATTAACCATGGAGAACCAAGGCTTACACCACAGCCGAAAACTGGTATTCTAGAAACAATAGCTGCACGTAAGGGACCTAAGAAATCGATGTTCACATTCATCGAAAAGCCAAAGATGGCACCTAATCCAGAACTCCTGTCAATGGTGCAGAATGTAGATCAGAGACGAAAACATAAGACGCACAGTGTCAGTGATGTATTAACTGAGGAAGAGCCGTTTGCTCTTGGGGCTGAAGCTTCAAATTTTCTGAATAAATCACCTAACGTAGCAAACAATGCTGACCAAGCTGATAAAATGCCCGATTGGTCTTCCAGTCTAAAGTCCCCCACTATAAGCCCAAAGCCACCGCCAAAGCCTGTCAAAGCTCTTTCTGAGGATAAAGGGAAAGGAGCAGAACTGTTTGCAAGGAGACAGTCCAGAATGGAACGTTTTGTTGTGGAAAGTCCTTCACCATTAGACTCCATTCGATCTCCTTCTCCTACAATGTCTCTGCCACCATCTTGGAAGTTTGCCTCCAAAACGCCACCTCATCTATTTGGTCAACAACCCAAAAACATCCAAAGCTCACCTAAGCTTCTTGCCTCTATGCCTGTAACTAATACTGCCTCAGAGAACATGCAATCACAAAAGGAACTTGCAATATCTAAACACCAGCCATATCAACTTCAGTGTTCTTTGTTCATCCTCTCACCTAAAGATCCTGTGAGCTCCCTTCCAAAAGCAGCACCTCCACCCAAACCCATGGTACTTGATCGATTTACCAGACAAACATCATGCCCGACCTCCCCTGTGGTTCCTTCTCCTACAATGTATTCTCCATCTTATTTCCAGTCTATACGATCACCTTCATCTGTCAATATGTCACCATCTTCGGCACCTGATACTCCTCCTGGCTTTGGAGGAAGGACCCCAACCAGTCACGTTTCTCCAATATCTCCAGTTCCCTTCTCGAATACAATGGTTTCATCTCCTCGAACCAAGACTGTAGTACAAGCTCCTCGGCCAACATTTTCTGCCAAAAATGTAGGCTTGGAATCACAGGTGTGGAAACCTTCTCCATATTACAAATGATATTGTTGACCCTTGTTAAGTCTTATGAGTACTAGTGGTGGTGGTGTCTTTGGTATTGAGACCAAAGCAGGTCAGGCGCTTTTTCTATACAGAAACTCAATACATATAATTGACATAGTCAGACCTTCATAAAAATGATAATTGAACCACCAAAGACACTCAGCCTTCTACTTTCTGCTTTGGACTTCTGAAGTTCTCTTGCCTTCTTCATCTTTCACATCTTCTGTACCATTTCTGGACAACTTCTGGCTTTCTTTTGCTTTCTCTTATTTGATCATGTACTCACTTTTTTCTTATTGGTATGTTAAAAAGAACCCTTCTGTATGATTGAGCCTTCTCCATATGTGTGTATTTGCTCCTGTCTCTTTTTTTACGTCTTTTGTGTTCTTTTTCAAAACTTTTACATGTAACACAATGACATCTCATGAGTAGGTTTCTAATTCTATATATTTGACATTTACTTATGTTGGCTGCAAATCCTACTACACTCCTTGACAAAAATATAATGATCTAAGAAGACGTTATTGGAAATGGATGAAACTAGAGTTGAGCGAACATACTCTGCCGAGCTTGATGCTCGTTCGAGTATTAGCGTACTCGATGGTGCTCGTTACTCGAACGAGCATCAAGCCGTGTTCGACCCCGCCCCAGTTTTTGGCTCCTCCCTGCTGTGATGTGCCTGTTTTGGCCCCTCCCCGCCGTGATGCAGCGCGCCTCATTGGCAAATTTTTTTGTCTGGGAGAGAGAAAGAGAACGAACCTAGGGGAAAAAAAACTCGGCACCCGGCGTCCCACTTACAAAAATGCTCGAGTCTCCCATTGTGGTCAATGGGGTTCGTTACTCGAGTAGAGCTCTCGAATTTTACAAAAAGCTCGACTCGAATAACGCGGACACGAGCATTTGGGTGCTCGCTCATCTCTAGATGAAACCTTAGCTTTGTGACTATACTGATGGTACATAAGTGATTACAATATCAGAGCGAAATGGGGAAAACTGTATAACTGAAAGGCGACTCCGTTGGGGTGGTTTCGCCTGCTGCGCTAATCGCAGGAACAAAGATGCGATTTTGCGACGATTTTCTCGTGGCAAAATCGTGATCACCTGTGTGGAATTAGTCTTACCCTATTGGGCCGTGTCTAGCCGGGATACATGATGAGATATGGTAGGGCTCTGTAAGTCATTTGCCCACAGATGTTGCAACTAGGTCTCCAGATCCGGCACATCATAGGCTGCTGAAGAAATGGTTAACGCCGTGGCTGCAAAACTGTGCAAGCAGCCCTGCTGATCACCTGACCATATTATACCTGCCTTTATGTAAATGAGTGTCCGGGCCTAACACATGGGAATATGCTGTATGATGCTCGGAGTTTGGGTCAGGATATCCACAGTCAGGCCAGGACATAAATGTGGCTGTAATACTCTCGTCTGTCACCAGCCTTAGTCCATCACTTGCTAAAGTATAGGCGCATTACAGGTTTTGGGGGTTTTCAGGGGCTTAAAATGAATAAGAAGTGAATGCTCACCTATCCTGGCGGCTCCCCATCCGGCGCTGCAGCCTGCTGCACAGAACTCGGAAGCAGCGGCGGGCGGTCAGGTGCCGTACATTATGACCGTTCAGCCACTGACTCACTGAGCCTGTAAGTTGCCGAGCAGTCATGTGCACAAGGAACAGCATATGACCGCCCACCGCTTCTGCCAGGCTCTGTGCGGCGGGCAGTAGTGCTGGACGGCAAGCCGCGGTATAGGGGAGCATTCACTTTTTATTAATTAAGCCCTTTTAACTTTTTTATGTCCCAGAAACTCCTTTAGGGTGCATTACCACGACCGTATATCGGCTGGGTTTTCACGCCGAGCCGATATACGTTGTCCTCGTGTGCAGGGGGGGAGAATGGAAGAGCCAGGAGCAGGAACTGAGCTCCCGCCCCCTCTCTGCCTCCTCTCTTTGCCCCTCTGCACTAATTGCAATGAGAGGGTCGGGACAGGGGTGGGGCTAAGTTACGGGACTTAGCCCCCGCCCCGCCTCCTCCTATTGCAAATAGTGCAGAGGGGCGGAGAGGAGGCAGAGAGGGGGCGGGAGCTCAGTTCCGTCTCCTGGCTCTTCCATCCTCCCCCCTGCACACGAGGACAACGTATATTGGCTCGGCGTAAAAACCGAGCCGATATACGTTCGTGGGAATGCACCCTTAGGGCGCATTCAGACGACCGTATATCGGCCGGGTATTCATGCCGGCCGTATACGGCGTCTCTCTCTGCAAGGGGAGGAGGCTGGAAGAGCTAGGAGCAGTGCTCTGAGCTCCCGCCTACTTTCCGCCCCTTCTCCACCCCCTCTCCGCCCCTCTGCACTATTTGTAATGAGAAGAGGTGGAACGGGGCTGGTCTAAGTTCCGGGAATTAGCTCCGCCCCGTCCCACCTCTCCTCATTTAAAATAGTGCAGAGGGGCGGAGAGGAGGCAGAGAGGGGGCGGGAGCTCAGTTCCTGCTCCTGGCTCTTCCAGCCTCCTCCCCCTGCAGAGAGAGACACCGTATATCGGCCAGGCATGAAAACCCAGCCAATATACGTTCGTCTGAATGCGCCCTTAAACATAAAAGAATATTGTCGAATCCGTGCTGACAGTGTCAGACCTTTCGGAAAATGAATGGTAACACCCAGTTGTCAATTTATTCATGCATTTCTAGGAGGACTACCTTGCCTGCTGCAGGGGAAATGTCTTGTTGGCCTCAGCTCCCCCTCACCCACAATATTAGTGGGGATTCTGAGACCATCAGCTGTTTGCCCCCGGCCGCACATTGTGAAAGGTGTTACGCATGCTGGTACAATCCCTTTAATCCATGCCGCGCCACGGCTATTGGGAAAAATGCAGAGCTGGAAAAGTTATTCCAGGCGCCCCACTATGAGAAGACAGCACTAAGTATATCATTACATACAAAGAGTACTAACCGGGCATCTGATGCCAATAGACAACATGAAGTACCGCAGAAGACATTACCCCCTGGAACGAGCATCACGAGAAATGTCCAGTACAATGTACATCTTCCATAGGTCTCCATTGCTGTCAATGTAAATGGCTGCAGTCAGGGGCGTAACTAAAGGCTCAGGGGCCCTGATGCAAAAGGTGATCTGGGCCCCCCCTCTATCTGTATCTGTACCCGTACCCATACCTAAACCATGCTGCACAGAGACATAACTTGAAGCTTCTGGGCCCCAATGCAAAACCTGTAACAGGGCCCCCAACTATAATGCTTTATTCATAGTACTGGGTTCCCTATATGGAGAAGAGAGGCCTTATGGGCCCCCTAAGGCTCCTGGGCCCGGGTGCAACCGCATCCCCTGCATCCTCTATAATTACGCCCCTGGCTGCAGTGTTGTTTACCTCTATGGGACTGCGGCCGACCTGAGAGCCTCACGCTCCTATGTGCTCATGTGTTGAGTAGAGTTGGGATATGTGCGGCATTAGAGGTAATCAGGATGAAACCAGATGTGCCATAATATATCGCTAGACTGGGATATGGCTTACTTGTACCTCGCTCAGACTTTGCACCTTCAGGCCTCTTTGACATGAGCGCCGTTATTAGCTGTGCAAAAAAATCGTAGCTGATAGAACAATGCATTGCTATGAAAACGTTCAGAAAACATTGTAGCGGGGAGATCGAGGGGCGTGGCTACAAAGAGGGCGTGGATAGAAGGTGGTTCCCTCTAGCCCCGCCTTCTGTATTTCCGCTCTCAGGGAACTCCTATAGCCACTCCCCCTCTTTCTCCCTGCTACAGGGATATCACCCCTTAGCGGCAGGAGAGAGAGATGAAGGAAAGCCCCGGGGAAATCCCCTTCTTTATGAGACTTCCCTTCATTTTAGCGGAGCTGGATGGATATCCCCGCCATGGCAAGACAGGGGTTCACCTGCAGGGGAGAATAAGAAAATCTCCAGCAACCGGGGTATCCTCATTCACCCCTGCAGCTAAACCCGAACATCGGTGCAGCAGGGATATCCCTGCAGCCCGTTTGAGGTGAGGGGAAGCCCTGCAGAGAAGGGGGTTCCCCAGGGCTTTCCTTCATCTCTCTCTCTCTCCTCCCGCTTTTTTAAAGCACCACACAGCTCCCAATAGAGTGAATGGCGAATTAATTAAGCTCGTGGCTTGATAATGGGAATTGTCCATTCACGCTATTTTTCACGCAGTTAGCCACAACTTTTTTGCACATCCAACTTTGGCGTGAATTTCACGCTTGTGTGAATCAGTCCTTAATGATGCACTGTGCGAGGGTAAGTGCCCGTTGTGCCAATGATTATCCGCCCAGCAACATGATCACTGAGACTGGCATCACTGATAACGCAGCCCAGGACCTCCCTCTTTGCAGCACTATAGTATGCACCATGCACATGGTAAACCCCTTTAATTCCCTCTATTAGATCAGCTGTCTCTTAATGATTATAATAGGAGGTGCGCCGTGGCTTGGGTGTAAAACGAATTAATATTTATTAGTAGGACAACGCCTTCGACGGTGCAACATAATCATTACTGCCAGGCTGCAATGTAGAGCAGCAGCATCTTACCGCTGGCAGTCAGTGCAAAACGGGGAGCTGCTGGCATCTGCAGGCAAAAGCAAGTTTCACACCCAAACGATTCCATAAACTCCGTCCCAGAAAATGTTTTAATAATACTACCCTGTTTGCCTGAAAATAAGACCTAGCACGATTTTTCAGAATTTTTGAGGATGCAAAATGATTTTTCAGGCTTTTTGAGGATGCTTGAAATATAAGCCCTACTCCAAAATTAAGCCCTGCTAACAGTTAATTAAAAAAGGCAGCTATACATGTAAAAAAGTTAAACCTTTTTGAACAGAAATTACTATAAGACACTGTCTTATTTTCGGGGAAGCACGGTAATCTTTACAAACAGACAGAATCAGACATCACATACAACATGGGTTAAGGGCCCTGCTCACAAGAGCTTACAATCTATGATGACACAAGAGGTAGCGGTGCTTCTTCTGTACAACGGCTAGTATACATAAAGCTGCATGAGCCGCTCACCAGCTGCTATCTATGTATGTACAGATATGAAGTGCATTCGGGTGCGGGGGATACAGTGGGATCAAGGGGTTCGGGTTCTGAGGGAAAATGTAGTCGAGGGGTAAATGGAGAGGATTAATATTAGGGAATATAGTAGGCCTCTCTGAAGAGAATTAACCCCTTAACACTATAGGACACACAGTTACGTCCTTCAGCGTTGGGGTATGTATGAAGAGAGATCGCACAGCCGACCCCCGGCAGCAACAGCTCTGATAAGCCACACAGCTCATCGGAGACGTTAACCCTGTAAATGCCACTGACAGCATCATTTAAATCCCCCGACCAATGTTCCGGGGTGTACGACCCCCCTGCGATGAGATTCTGGCAGAATTCCTATCAAGCCATACCCGAGGGGTAGCTTAATAGACTGCCTGCCTGATCGCAGTATGATGTAATGCAGGATCGATCAAAGCACCGCAAGTTGTTGTCCCCTCTGAGGACTAAAAAAAATAAAAATAAGAATCAAGTTTTTACTAATTATAAAAAAAAGTAATAAAAGTTTTTTTTTAAAAACCCCTTTTGCCATATTTGTCATAGAAGAATCTAAATATTAAAACAAAAATACATATTTGGTATCGCCGCATCCGTAAAAGTCCGATCTATCAAAGTAATGCATTATTTACCGCGCACGGTGAGCGTCGTCAGAGGAAAAAAATCAAGAACGCCAAAATGGTACCAATGCAAACTGCAGGACGTCCCGCACAGAATCATTAGGATATGCCATTATTGTCTGACCTTGAAGTTCAAACAGCTGGACCCCTACATTCAGACATTTATGGCCTATCCTACTGATATCTGTCACGCGTCATTCCCTTTAAGAATAATGACATATTTACATGTCAGTTTGGCATTTAACCCCGTCAGGAAGAGATTTATCATTTTTTTTATTTTGGTGGGTTTTTTGTCGCTGCATTCCAAGAGCCATAACTTTTTAATTTTTCCATTGACATGGCCGAATGGGAGCTTGATTTTTGCGGGACAACTTGTAATTTTAAATGCGAGCATTGAATGTACCATACGATGTATGGAAAAACCTTAAAATGTTATTAAGTAGGGAGAAATGGAAAAAATGCAATTGCAGCATTTTTGCTGGGTTTAGTTTTTATGGCATTCACAGTTCAGTAAAAATGATTTTACGTGTGCTGCTGGGATCTGTAGTTCTAAGCTTCCTAACAGCATAGACCTCACAGGGTTAATTGATTGAGCTGGCTGGGTGTGGTACTTCCTGCTGGCCAATCTCCTGGGTCTGTGCTCACATATAAACCCAGCTCATGGTCAGTCTCTGTCTGGTGTTCGGGATGAGCAGTCATAAATCCTTGTCTGTTGAAGCTTGCTGTGTGACCTGCTATCTGTGTGCTGTTGCAGCTTGCTGTGTGATCTGTGCCTTGTGGTTCATGTCTGTTTGTACATTTATTTTGTGTCAGTTTGCTCTGCTGAGTTTGTCTGCTATGTCTGCGCTAGGTTGGCCCCTAGTAGATGTGTCTTGCTAGTGTAGGGACTGCAAGATACGAGGGGGCTTTCAGCTTAAGTTCATTGGCCAATGTACGAACTAACACCTCGCATTTATATTCAGCTTATCTGCAATTAGTGTTTGTATTGTGTATTCTGGCTCTGTGTGTCCTGTTGTTCAGTCCCTGTCATGTGGCATGTGATTGCATCCTGTTCTGGTGCGTGGCTCCTAGGATCAGCTAGGGCCGAGATCCGAAGACCGCTGGGCTGCCCTTATTGGGGCATCGTCCCTGCTTAGGTAGGGCCAGGTCAACCTCCCGGTAGCAGAGGGTCAGTTGCCTGAAACCCGTGTGCGTACCCAGTCGCCTTTGATCGCGATCGTGTGGGCCCCATGCTTAGCTTGCCCACACGATCGTAACAAATGACATATGAGCTATGCCCTGCGGGTCAGTGCAATTACACTAATGCCAGATTTATATCGTTTTTCTTACTTTTTTGGCCATAATCGGAGTCCTGCATTTCTATGATTGGGCTGTGAGAGCTCGTTTTTGTTTTTTTTTGTGGAGTGAGCTGTAGTTTTTATTATTAGCATTTAGGGAAACATACATCTTTTTGATCACTTTTTATTCAAAATGTTTCAATAATGATGATTGCGGATCGGAAGGCTTTCATTGACTTTCATGGAAGCCGTCCGCACGGAACCTGTGCTGGAATAGAACATGCCGCGATTTTCCATCCGTGAGCGGAAAATCGCAATTGATTTGTGGGTATGAGAAAGCGATTTTACCCATAGCATGTTTATGGGCAATATTTGCTGCGAAATCCGGAGGCGGACGCCTGCGCTGGATTGTGCAATGCAAATACGCCCGTGTGCATTGGGCCTAAGGCTAACAAGGGCAAGCGTGATATCACGGTCCAATTTCGCGCTCACCAACATGCATTTTCCCTGTGGATGCGAGGCGTTTTTGTTTCAAAACCGCCTCGCATCACTTTCGAAGAAAGTGAACCTTGCTGCCGCGGTGCAGGATCGCGTAGTTTTCCCATTGAAAATAATGGGAGACCTCGCATCCAACTCACGTGCACCTAGCACACAATAAGTGGTGCGATGCAAGAGCACGCACAAAGATAGGACATGTCGCGATGAGAGGGGGTAAAACATCGCTCGTGTGTATGACCCTGTTCAAAAGAATGGGGTTCGATTCGTGCAAGATTTGTGAATCTCGTAACGCACAAATCTCGCGAGACTTTCTGGCCCATGTGAAGCCGGCCTAAGGTGGAAGAAAGGAGTAATGTGGTGATATGTCATGGACGGGCGGCGCTGCTGATGACTCCTTACTATACACGTTTTATAACCGGAAGCCATGCGACTGTTCTAATGAAGGGGCAGGAGCTAATGTAATGTTACAGAAGGTCAGGATTAGGAGGAGGTGGACAACCTGGTCACACACAGCTTGTGCTACTGCTATACCCCAACATGAATGGCCAGTCTTTAAAGAGAATTTATCACCTATATACTGACACATGTTCTCTTTGTAGTCTGATTGTAGATCTTATCATCTATTGTCTGTATATGAATATGGGGGCGACCGTCTTGTCAGCATTTAGACATATGCTTTACTTGATGAAAACGTTGGGTCATTTTGTGATGACCCATCCCTGTTAAAGGGTGCTAACATAGCTGAAAGTCCTTCGCCCACATAGGGTTGACCTTTTTTTGAGTTGGCAGCACTACTTGTAACTAATGAAGTCACGTTGTATCTGGAGGCAGAGTTACATGGGTCAAGGTTTTGCCGGCTCTGCATGTGAATCCCAAATCCTAAAGAAACCTCCAAATCCAACTGGAATTCCAGGACTGGTTAAAGGGAATGTGAGATCAACGAAGACAGGACCTACTGCATAAATCAAGTTTTAGGTTGATTTTCAAGTGTCAAAGGAGAAAAGGTTCCAGGTCTCAGAGCTAAAATCCAAAATTTCTCTTAAAGGAATGCAAAAACCATCCAGATCAGCAAGCAGAGCGAAGATCTTATGTATCCCAACGCGTTTCACACTTAGTAGTTCTCACTCATGGCATGAATAAGAGCTACTACGTCTGAGATGCGTTTGGCCATAACATAAGCTCCACGCTCTGCTTGCCGATCTGGATGGTTTTCATATTGCTTTTGGGTTTTAGCTGAGCTACCGGGAACCCTTTTCTCCTTTGACACTTGCCTTCACACCTGAACCGGCGGTTGGCCAGTGAGGAGTGGAAGTAACCATGTGGCGCGAGTATCTGAGGTGTTTCTTAATTTTAGTGAATACGTTTAAAAGCTTTTTAATGAATTTTTAACATTTTCAATGTCACAATCCATATTAAAAGAAACTCCTCAAATCCTGCCGTTATCACACTGACCACTGAGCCTAATAATGATAGCCACTTCCTGTCAGGAGCCATCTCATTATCATCACATTACAATGAAAGGTGACACCTAAATATGGAAAACACAGTCATAATAGGTGAGGGTCACAGCTCACCTCCTCCCCCTCCCTGCACAGCTCACAACACTCTTGCATAGTAGTCTATGGGTTTCCACCTGTCCCTTTTGTTTGTTGCCCATAAGGTTGTTGTAAGGTAACTCTAAATGCTGTTAGCTGCAGTTCAAACAGGATGGCCATAATCATGTTCAGACAACAGAATCAAAAAAATCTACAATCAGTAATAAAAGCAACTTAGAAAAATGGGAAACGTTTCACTGTTTGGTTGTAATGAGTAAAAAATGTAGGTGATTCGTTTTAACCCCTTAGTGACCAGCCGTTCAGGTTTTTATAGTGGCCTCAAGGGGGCCTTAGGTTAGGTAGCCATGTTTTTGCAGGAGCCTGTTCTAAAGTCACCGTGGAAATCCCATGCAGGGAAGAGTGAGGTCTCGAATGTGAGCTGGCACCCAGGATCCTGCATTAACGTCCGGGAGCAGCTCCAGATCGTTTAACCCCATACATGCCACAATAAATGGCGATCACGGCATGTAAGTGGGTGACAGGAGGAGGTAGGTCCTCCTGTCAGCCATCGGCACCCATTTGACAGGGTCATATCACAGCTCGTTTAAGGTTCACATAAGTAGTCCAGTGTAGCAGCAATCGAACCATCGCACCTTCAAGTCCCTGGAAGGGACCAAAAATGTGTTAAGAAAAAAAAGTTTATTTTTAAAAAAAGGAAAAAAAAACACCTTTTCCCTACAAACACCTTTATAATCTAAAAAAAATAAACATAGTAAATATTGCCACGTTTGTAATGTCTCCTACTATAAAAAATATTATGTTCTTTATCCCACAAGGTAAATGGCGTAACACGTAAATGTAAAAAAAAAAATGCTAAAATTAATAGTTTTCATTCATCTCCCCACCAAAAAAAACACATTAAAAGCTGATGATGAAAAAAAAAAATCACATGTATTCCAAAATGGTGCGAAAAGAAACTACAGCTCAATTCACAAAAAAATCAAGGCTACCCACAGCTAATTTAGCGAAAAAATTAAAATGTTATGGGTCGCGGAAGGTGGCATGCAAAAACAATTATATTTTTTTGTATATAATGAGCTTTTATTGTGCCAAAGTAACTAAAACTTAAAAAGTATAAAAGTTTGGAATTTCATAACCGTACTGACATAAAGCATGCATTTAGCGCATTATTTATACCGCACAGTGAGTGCATGTAACAACCTAAACACCAAAATGACTGCTTTTCTGGTATTTGTCTCACCAAAAAATTGCAATAAAAATTATCAAAAAGTTGCAGTTACCCCAAAATGTACCAATGGAAACTACAACTCACCCTTATAAAAATCAATACCTCTCCATTGGTGAAAAATGAAATATGTCACGGATCTCGGAATATGACGATGCAAATGGAATTCTTATTTTAAGTGTATTTATTGTAGAAAAATAGTAAAACATGAAAAAAATATATAAATTTGGTTTATCATAAGCATATTGACCCACAGAATAAAAGTAACATTTCATTTATACTGTGTAATGAACCATGTAAAAGAAAACCTAAAAAAAAAGAATGGACTAATTTCTGTGGGGGAGGGGGGGATTTACATCCTCTTCAAAAAAAATATTGATAAACGTTAAAGGGGTTCTGTCACTAAAAAAGAAAAATGCTATACTTATCTATTCCTCCCCCATCAGTCTACTTACCAGATCTTCACCTCCCTTATCTTCTCCTGTCTCCTGCAGTCCAGGGGCTCACTTCACCTCCAGCTGCCTGATTCTTTTCCTTCCTGCGACGTTATGTACATTAGGTTGGCAGTCTGCCAATGTACGTTATGTCACATATCACAGGCCAGCAGGAGGGCTGCCTATCTTCTTCAGAGATTGTTCATGCGAGCTTTCTCTGAAATAGATTACAATTCCTTCCCAGGCAGTGAAGCTACAGCACAGGGATGTGACCTTCACTGACCCAGCCGGAAGGAATTTGTGATAAGCAGCCTTCATAACAAGCTGAGCCCAGCCTGCAGTGAGCTGATCTTGGGCAGTGGAGAAGCTCAACCAGGAGAAGATGTGATAAGGAGACAGACAGGGTAGGAATAGGTAAGTTTAGATAATTTTTTTTTTAATGACAAAACCCCTTTAAGCAAGTCATTACATGTTCCCCGTGAGTGGTACCATTAGAAGATAAAACTCATCACGCAAAAAGAGAGGCCTGATATGGCTAAAAAATAAAAAATGTTATGGCTCTTGTAAAAAAAATATATAGCCAGGTCATTATGGTGCAAATAGGTCAGTCACTAAGGGGTTAAGGGTAGTACAGTGAAGGCTCACGCACATGGACATATTTTTGTACATATTCCAAGTTGTATGGAGTCATACTGCGGCTATACTCCAATTTCATACAAAGTCATGTTGGATTCTGTGTAGCAAATGACTGCGGCTGTATTGGTTGCGCTATTACAGAAGTATCCTCCCCTCAGGTCCGGTCTTACATTGGATGGTCCCCGCTGTGGTACCTGCTGTTGTTGCCCGTCTCCCATGTGTACAAGGACAGATTATCTCCCTATTGATGCCTAGCTGCTATTTATCACCTGAAACTACAAGTATCATGTAGAGTTTTGTAAAGTTTAATGTCAATTTGTCAAAGCTAGTTAAAGTTATGCTACGCTGTTGCAAAGTTGTAATGGCACACAGAGTATGGCAGGCATTAAAGCATAAAGATGTAGCATTATCTCTTCTCTCCACCATTGTCCCATCTCACCAGGTAAGACTCAACACATGACCAGTACGACTGGGTTGTCAGCTAATGATGTGAGTAGGCAATACATGGTAGCAGAAGCCAATCCTGTTCTCCTTGGTCTAGTTGGTGAGCCTGAGGTTGGCTTAAAGGTGGACTCACTTAATTCAATTGTGAGACCAAAGGGCAGGGTCTTATATAGGAATAGTGGCGTTTATTGGTGCAGAGGTGTTAATACTTTTAGTAAAATGTATATATTTTTTTGTTCGCAGAAACCAAGAGAATTCACATCGGGCTCCTCCTACAACAGAGCACTTCAAAATAGAGGATCATTGGATGGTTGGGGAAGTACTTCCCCACCCTTCCAGCGTTATGATGAAAGTTTGGTCATTCGAAGTCCTCCACCTCCACGTTCTATGTCTCCAGCTTGGAGTGATCGGTCCCAGTCACCATCGTCTCTAAGAATGGAGAATGACCTCAAAGGTGGGAAGCAAATGAAAGCTTTGCTTGCCCGTAATATCATCAATGCAGCAAAGCGTAAGAGCAGTTCACCATGGGGAGTTACGAGTCCTCAGTCCCCTGTTCATATCGGAACACCATGGAGCCCAACCGTAGGCAATGGATCTTCTCTCCCAGCAACACCAAGAGCCAGAAGATCTCCCACCGGATCTGACATTTCTATAGAGTCAGAAGATTCTGGGGCCAAATCTCCCGGCTTTCGGAGTTATCCATTGTCGCCTAGAGGATGGTACGGGAGCCTACGGCTGAAGAGAGATGGTCTACCATCCAACTCCCCTTTCCAATACACCTCATAAATTATTCTGTCCATGAAGTGGTCTGGATTAGACCAACTTGGTCTACGGAGCACAAAAGGTCTATCATGCCCCACACTGCCAAATACAAAAACAGCACAAAAACTGGAAAAATAAAATTCTAAATTTGAACGTCCAGATTGGATTTCACAGAGCAAAGCTCAGCGAAAAACACTAGATCATAGATCATTGCCCTGTGAGTATAATGATTGTCCTTGTAAAAAAAAAAAAAATATGGACCATTTTAAAAAAGTTTTTGAAAACATTGTAATTTTTATGCTTTTTCTTTGAAATTCGCTTTATTATCTTCCTTTACGATCTTTTTTATGATCGGGTGAAGTAATCTCCAGCCAAAAAAAAAAAAAGGCAAATGATTGTATAAGACTGATATCAGCAACAGGTTTGGGACATAACGTGATATTTTTGATTTATTTAGGGTTTTTTTTTGTGTGGATGGACCATTCCTATGATTATTTACAATTAACCATACAATGCCTCCTATGCTTCAAAGATCTTTTGGAAGCCACTTGGTCTAGTCTCCAAAGGATGAGATGACAACAGAGGATTGCTATCGTGAGGTTGTGATTTACAACCTGGAAACTGGATAATATTTGGAATGGGTAGCGGCCTTTGGAATCGGGACTTGACAAGTTGCCTTTGCACTGATAAAAACCTCTCAGTATTCTATGCATAGGCTCCTTACTGCACATATATCAATGCACTACAATGGCTGATAACCTTCCTAGTACCAGGAGAGTATACTAGACTTCAGTATATGGAAATGGAAAGAGTACAAAGTTTCATTGAGAGCGTAAAGTAAGAAGAGATTCCAAAGGAACAATTAACGGGATGTATGAATGTGATGGTACAAGGATGTGGAACTATCTTTAGCCGGCTATAGGCGCTACGTTGGTCACTGCCTGTCTTTCATCCAATGTATATGGCCAGCTTAAAGGAAATATCCTGTGAAAAATAGTTTCTGGATTTTCTATGCAAAAACTATTGATGACCTGTCCACAAGATAGGTCATCAATGGGGACTCGCCGCTCAAGATCCCCAGGATTGAACTGGTCGCCCAGCCCACTGTCACTGCAGCGGGATGGAGATGTGCCATAGGGGTTGGCAGCGGAAGTGCTCTAGCTGGCTTCACTCCCATTGAAATCTTGGATCCCAAGTGATTAACTATTGAGGACCTATCTTGTGGATAGGTCCTTAACAGTTTTAAGCGGGAAAACCCCTTTAAGGTAAATAAAAAGTATGAATTAAAGTCCATTTGCAATATAAATGCATTAAAAATATTGTTCACTTGGCAAGATAGCCTACATGCATCTGCATTAGAAAAACTAGGAAGACACGCATGTGCGAGGTGATAACATGCATCGTGCATTCTCCTCTCCCCTTGCTTAAATAGAACCTGTTGTGTCCTCCAGCCAGCAGGGCCAGCTGCATAGCTTTGCAGCCGCGGCCTCTCGGATTTCCAAGAGGTCTTTCTTTTGTTTATGCTCTCCTCCAATTTTTCCATACTGAATTTTTTTTAGATTTGGCTCCCAAGGTTGGGAATGTGTCAAATTGGAGGTCCTCACCTCTCACGGTCAGTGGGAGATGTCAGACTTGATTGACAGTGAGTGTTGTAGACCGCCTACTTGACACATTAGACGAATCTAAGAGCCCATAGGGGAGAACAGGGGTGAGCATGAACAAAAGAAAGAAATCGCTTTAGTCAGTGAGGCCACGGCTCATTAAATGAGGAGATGACATGTTTCTTTAAGGGATAATAATCTGGGCAAATAAACATTGGGGCATGTGTGCTATGTATTGTATGCCAGTTGGTGTACAAAAGTTGTAATTTTAGCGCAAGTGCCAAAATTGTGACTTTTTGATGTTGTATACCATCCGGCACCTTTTTTTCTAGAAGTGGGCAGGGCCTAGCATGCATGGCCTATCAGCTTTACTATAATTTACCCTCCAAACTGGTGTAAATTATACCTGAAACTTACGCCAGCTCATAGCTGGAATAAGTTTCAATTTGGCGCACAGGGCTGCTGCCACATGCAACAAATGTATTAACCCTTTCCAATCCAATTTGTATCCTGGTTTTCCTAGGGGGCTTACTCTTTTTCTGCTGTTACACAACAGCGCCATCTGCTGGCTAAAGCCAGTACTGCATGAGGTGACATGTTGGAAAGGCTCTGATAGCAGAGAGGCTGGCAATATACAGTAAGAGAACCCAGATGGATGTCTACCAACATCGGAGCTGTACAGCCTTAAATCATAATGTCTTCAGACATCAGACAGTTGATTGGAAAGGATTAAGAGGCATGTGCCATTTTTCGCAAGTACGGAGACATATATTTTTAACTTAGAGCGGCCAGTATAAGTAAATGTGTCCCAACATTTTTAATGCATTCCATTGAAACCTTTTTTGGCGGGATAACCCATTGTTACATAGCCACATGCGTTTCCGTAGCCACCCACAGTTTTATTAAAACCGCCTGACAGTGATGGTGGTACAACGTGGCTGGCCTTTGTGGGCCACTGCAGATGTCCAAACAAGAAGTATACCTATGTAGTCGTAGAGAGCAGAGATGTGAGTGAGTTGTCACAAACCACATAAAAATGTGTCCAACATTCGTCAGACGGTCCCTATTAGACATAATGGTGATTACAGCTCAATGCTCCCCTATGGGAATTATTCAGAATAGGCGCAGCCCCAGTGTCTATATAAGCTCCTACGTTCAGGATCGGCCTCAAGACACTGATAAAAAGACTAAGTTTAAGAGATTTTAATTTTCTGAAACTTTTTTTTATAATTGTGAATGTTACTATCAATTCAACACACCTATATGGCAACTCGCACTTTAGTTCACGGTCCTTTAACCTTCCTCCACAGGATACGCAAAAACTTGGGATTTGATAGGCAACTATATACCAATGCACTGAGGAGCAGTTTGATGCGCCGCACCATTTTGGTCCAAGCTGTATCATAAGGAAAGTGCTTATTATTGAGCTTCATTGTGTAGATGTAGATACAGGCCACCAGCATGGATAATGCAGAATGCTGCTCAACATCACTCTTACCAGTGATAGACAGTAGACTAGAGAAGGTTTAGAGTGAGGCAGCTCTCACATTATGCTTTCAGCTCCACTGCGGGTTTACATCTTCTATACTCACTGTATCCCTCCACTGAGGAGGAGATTGGATGGAGCGATGGTAACGCATGTGTGGTGCCGCTCCATTCATTGTCACTGGGACTGCCAGAGTTAGCGAAGTAGAAGTGAAAAGTCACTGTGGGTGAAGAAGCATCCCTGCAGTGATGAGAAGAGAGGAACACACGTCCCCTGTTCTCTAGATCGGTGGGGGTCTCAGCAGTGAAACCCCTAACAATCAGACTTTTATCGCCTATCCATAAAGTTATTTCTGCTACAACTCTTTTAAAGTGAGTGTTCACCTTTTATCTTCATTTAATTTCTCGTTCCAAAATCTTGTACTGATTAATCGTTTAATCTATCTTTATAGAGATCTGAGTTCCATTTTTCTGAAACGGAGTCCTAAATCTCCTGCGCAGACATAGATTTAGAAGACAAAATTCTGGCTTCCAGGAGCTGCCACTAGAGGGGGCTGAGGAGCTTACTGCATACTGTGCTAGTAATGATAATGTATGCAGTGCGTTTCTCAGCTCCCTCTAAGGATGGCAACAACTAGCCAAAAATGGGATTTGGAGCTCAGATAAAACAGAGGTCCGATATATTAAGAAATCAGTCTAAATAAATTTTGAAAAAAAGAGGGGTCATTCATTTTGAGTGTCTCTGCAGGACTATATGAATGTCAGTTGATGTAGGATATTTCCTTATTTACTAATAAGGATATTTATTAACATTCGGCCTCAAAACTAAAGCCTCATGTCCACGGGGAAAATCAGGCTCGCTACGGATTCTCCATGTAGAATCCGTAGCGGGTCCCTCCTGCCCCGCGGACATGACGCCTAAAAATAAGAACTTACTCACCTCTCGCCCGCTCCGGATCTTCTCTTCGCCGTGGCTTCATCTTCTCTCCGTCGCGGCCGAATCTTCTTTCTTCGGCCCAGCGGATGCGCAGGGCACGTCGGTTGCGTGCCCCGCGCATGCGCCGGCCCGAAGAAAAAAAGATCCGGCCGCGACGGAGAGCATATTAGCACGTGCACGCTGATTGTAGTCACGTGGTGCCGAAGAGCCAATCAGGTGGCTCTAATTAGCAGCGCTGCTTAACCAAGCAGAAAGTGCTAATATGCCGACGGAGAGAAGAAGCCGCGGCGAAGGGAAGATCCGTAGCGGGTGAGTAATTCCCATTTTTGTCTCCCGCGGATCCGGGCGGCTTCCATAGGCTCTGATAGAAGCCTGCGGGAGCCGTCCCCGCGGGAGACCCGCACGAAAATGGAGCATGGTCCAGATTTTTTCATGCTCCATTTTTTTTAAAATCACTTTTATTGACCATCCGCGGGTATTTATCTACCCGTGGGTGGTCAATGCATCCCTATGGGGTGCGGATCCGCGGGCAGGAGAAGAGTTAAAATCCGCTGCGGATTTTAATTCTTATTTTGCCCGTGGACATGAGGCCTTAGAGTGTTGCAGCTGTAGAAGAGTGAGCTGTTTGACCTTAAAAGATAACAGAAGTAAGTTGTTAAAAGTCATGTGAAAACGTATGTGTAATGTGAATAGAATACTACAAGCCAGGTCCGAAAATGTTGGGACGCTGTGTAAAATGTAATGGTCAAGAAAAAAGAATGCAAAGATCTGGAATTCTCCTATAACAATATTGTATTCACAGTAGCACATAGAACCCATCAGCAGGCGACAAACATTTTTCCATTTCATTAAAAAAAATTTAATGTAGAAATTAGAGATGAGCGAGCATTGTCCTTAGCGAGTACCTGCCCGCTCGGAAGAAAAGGTTCGGCTGCCGGCGTGGGGGAGCGGTGAGTTGCGGCAATGAGCAGGGGGGAGAGAGGGAGAGAGAGATCTCCCCTTTGTTCCTCCCCGCTCTTCCCCGCCACTTTCTGCCCGCTGCCGGCAGCCGAATCTTTTCTTCTGAGCGGGCAGGTACTCGCTAAGGACAATGCTCGATCGAGTAATTGCCCTTAGTGAGTATGCTCGCTCATCTCTAGTACAAATTGATGGCAGCAAAGAGAGATTCATAAAGATTGTGAAACCGGCGTCTAAAAACTTAGTAACAATTTCCAAAAAATTTCCCTCAACACAAAATTGCGAAAACTTGAATATCTCTCCATCTGCAGTACATAATATCATGAAGAGATTCCAGAAATCTGGAGACATGTATGTGCACAAGGCCAACGGTCAATACTGAATGCTCGTGGTCTATGGGCTCCAAGGCGTCACTGCATTAACCCCTTTTTTGCCACCACTAATTTCTAAATGATTATTTTTTTTTTATGAAATGGAAAATGTCTCCCTTCTAGAGATGAGCGAGCCTACTCGGCCACGCCCCTTTTTTGCCCGAGCGCCGCGATTTTTGAGTACTTCCGTACTCGGGTGCAAAGATTCGGGGGGCGCCGTGGGTGAGTGGGGGGTTGCAGTGGGGAGTGGGGGGAGAGGGAGAGGGCTCCCCCCTGTTCCCCACTGCTACCCCCCACTCTGCCACGCCTCCCCCCGCCCCCTGGAGCCCCCCGAATCTTTTCACCCGAGTACAGAAGTACTTGAAAATCGCAGTGCTCAATCGAGTAATTACTCGAAACGAGTATACTCACTCATCTCTACTCCCTTCTAATATGTGAAAAAAATATGGCTAGATGAGAATTCCAAATCATTGTTTTCTTTTTTTCTTTACATTCATTTAGATTTTATACACCGTCTCAACTTTTTCGAAATTGGGGTTGTACTAGAGGTATGGAAAATGGGACCAGTGGTTTTAAATAGTCAGACAAGTACAACCACTGCCCAAACTCCTTTTCTCATGACCCCCCAACAGGCCACGCTTTCAGGACTTTCTCAGTATGGTACAGGTGATGTAGTTATTGTCAGTACCTTAGACATTGTCACAGGTGCTCTCTACAGGGTATGCTCAAATCATGACCTGTTGGGGGATCATGAGGACTGGAGTTTGGGAAACATTTGGTTAGACCATTGCATAGTTTGTATGGGGTTCGTTTGTATACGGGGAAACTTCTTTAGGGCAACCACCCAAAAATGATCTTCAAGAGGAATGGTCTTCTCAAAGAAGAGGATTGATATACACTGCTCAAAAAAATTAAGGGAACACTTAACCCAATGAACCAAAGATTCAAGTGGAACATCTCCTACTTCTGTTATCACTTTCAGTTGCACCAAAGTAGGGGAAATTGATTCCCAGTCACTTCTGCCTCCTGACTGGACAGATTGCTAGCATTGAAGTGTAGGTGACTTGAGGTTATACTGGGATGCTTAACGTGACACTTCGGTCAGTAGCTCAAAATTGATATGAAAGCCATTATCTACCTGCTATTTATTTCTCAGACTTTAGTTCTTGGCTGCTTTTGAGCTCTGCTGTATTAGGACAGTGCTTAATCTGAAGTAGTCTGGGACACACCCACTGTTAAACCATTGGTTCAAGCTGCCTCCTGTGCAACCTGAGCCAATATTTAGACAGGTGGGGTGTCTGCCTGAACCAATGATGAGACTGGGGGTGTGTCCCAGACTACTTCAGATTAGACATTTCAGCTAAACTATAGTCACAGATCGCAGCTCTGTCCTACAATAACTGAACTAAAAAAGCAGCCAAAGAACACGATCTGAGAAGTAAATAGCAGGTAACCATCCCTTGTAGGTAATGACTTACATATCAAATTTAAGGGACCCTGACAGCGTATATAGGAAATTTCAAGTCTGTCACAGAAAATTTTATTCTAGATCAGAGATGGTCCTTCGCCAAGGTTTCAGTAACAGCTGCTCTCCCTTCCCGATGGGTATTCGGAGGTCATGTACAGCCTGGCATGCATGTATATGGGGATGTCACCGATATAGCTGTCCACTGAATTAACTTTCAGCCAACAGCTAACTAAAAATGCATAAGCATCCTAATAAATAGTAGTAAGTAATTATAACTGTGACAAGTTCCTCCTCATCCCAAGCGTAGAAGTAGCCGACAACACCCACCACCAATGCCCTCAGGGCCGGTGATCGTGTCCAGCTTTCCCTTTATTCCTACACTATTATCACTATGATGTAAGTAACTACCAGCTCTCGGAAAGCTACAGGTGCCAATGTCCAGCCAATATGATGAAATTTCTTCTCATCTATTCTTAGTGTTGTAACCTTTAACGGCCGAGCCAACCATCCAAGGCATTTGTGTCTTAGATATTCGGATGTCTAGATAAACATCTACAAGGGTCAATGATAAGGTACTAGTCGAAAAAAAAGGATATGGTCCTGATTGGAAATAAGTGATGCCTGATCGATGTTCACACTCATCTAAATATTGCTATACAGGAGGAGACTACAGCCCCACCTGGATAAAATAATAATGAGGAGCAACTGGCGTTTTGTAGAATGGGCTGTATCCACTGAGACTCGGGGAGGAGCAACAGAATTCATTGGATCAGCTGCACACTCTTAAGTATTGCTCCAACCTCCATAAACACTTATGGTATTATATACCAGGAATAAGCAATTTATGAGGACCAAAATCAGGGCTACGCAAATTTTTGTTCCTCCTTGATGGTTGAGATTTCAAGCCTATGGCACCCTCTGCTGGGGCAAAGGGAAATACACCAGATTTCTTAATACATGTGCAGACTCAATGTGGAAATCACATCTGGCAATTGACAGAAGCTAAATCCTCTTGTAGAATATCCACATGGAAATCCGCAAGGGAACTCTAAGGCTGAGCCACGGTTCTGAAGTGTCAGATCCACGATGTGGATCTGACGTTTCTAAGGCCATGTGAATGAGGTCTTAAGTTGTGGGAAATCCACAGCATTCGTGACTCATGTGACATACCCTAAGGCTTTGTTCGTACGGTGGAATCTGGGTCACATGGACTCCACCTCAAAATCCACGGCCGTGCAAAGATCTCTGCTGTGGATTTGCACTTGAGTGTATTTTAGATCCGCAGGTGGATTTCAAATCTGCATTTAGATAACATCTGCATCTTATACACCGTGGCGTAGATTCGCATTAAAAGTGATAAGATACTTTGATGATGCAGATTAAGGTGTATAAAAGCCACAGCAAAAATCCACCGTGTGAACATACCTTAACCCTTTGCAATCCAATTTTTGATTCAGGGTTTCCTAGAGGTCTCTCTCTTTCTGCCATTATACAGTGGCCCCATCTGCTGGCCAGTACTGTGGTATTGCTGGAGAGGCCCCGAGGCCAACAGAGCAGCCAGTAATATACAGTGAGAATACCCTGCCGGACGTCTTCTAACATCGAAGCTGTACAGCCTTCAATCAGAATGACTTCAGACGTCAGACAGTGGATTGGAAAGGGTTAAGCTGTATTACCGATCCATATGAGAACCACTTACATATCACTCCAGTACAGGAATGCAAAACATAGCGGAGTGCAATAGTAGCGTGTACTGTTGCGGCCCCCTCTGGGTTCTGGTCGTCCACTCCTGTATCATCAGACCCCACAGATAACGTGATGTGTATGGGAGCGATATATTGCAATTCAACCTGCACAGTCCTTAAGATACCTTCACGCGGGGCGATCATCGTCTGATTTCTCACTGGAAACAGCAAATCAGGCGATAATCGTCTCGTGTACATGCGGAACCACTCAATGTTTGAGCAACTCCTCTTTGGTATGAATGGAGCTGGGCGGCCAGAAGCTTCCCAGCCACTTCACCTCCGTTGAACGTGAGCCTGTGGAACAGCTGTTGGGTGTCCCATGTAAAGGTCCCTTTGGTTTCCCTGAGAGATAAGCAGTGCCTGTTGTGTCTGGCAGCTGCTTATCTCTCGCTGTCTAACTGAATGATGGATTTGCAGGTCATTTGTATGTCTTGTCAGCACCTTAAGAATCACAAAGTGATGTTGAGCACCATTTACAACACATCCGTATCATACGACATGTCAGCCAAGCACAACCCGTTGTATGCATTGATCTGCTGGATGGAGCTACAATGCATCCTGTCTCGTGTCGTCTTCTTGGCTAGATGCTTCTGGGATGAACTGGTAAAGGATCCCAAGATGCCATGTATGTGCTTGCATCATTGTGTTTACCTTGTATAGCCAGCTTCTGAATAAACCACATTATTTCATGCTTTACCGCTGTGTGTTCTTTGTGATGTGGTCACAATTCCTCTAAATTAGCATCCATCACTAACACTCAAAAATGCGTCTCCGCAGGGAACATGCAATTAATTATGAAGACCTGACAAGCATTGTGGCGAGCGCAGCCATTCTCACATGTATTGTAGCGATACGTAGGACATCAGGCCCATTGACAGCAATCTTTAGGTCTGGGGAAAAAAAAGAGAAATACTTTTTACCGAATTCATGCAAAAACATCCAAAACATAAAAGGAATTTAGGAAAGTGATCCCACATTCTTTTTCATGATTCGCGAGGTGTGATATGCTAACAATAACACAATCATCGAAAAAGGCGACAAAACATACTTAACCGCTTCAGCAGCAGAGAATTTTCTTTTTTCTTTTCTTTTTGTTTTTCAGTTCCGCCTTCCAAGAGCGATAACTTTTTTTTATTTTTCCATCGACATAGCCATGTTAGTATTTGAACTAAGGTACCTTAATCCCTCTACAGAAATGTTTTTTAAGGATCCATGGTCTAGATGTCCCGAACTGTCTTATGTCCAGTTTTCATTGTATCTTTAAGGGCTTATTCAGACGACCGTATATCGCCCGGCCGATATACGGCATCTCTCTCTGCAGGGGGAGGAGGCTGGAAGAGCCAGGAGCAGTGCTCCGAGCTCCCGCCCCCTCTCTGCCTCCTCTCCGCCCCTCTGTACTATTTGCAATGAGAGGAGGTGGGGCTAATTTCTGGGAATTAGCTCCGCCCCCACCCCGCATACCCTCATTGCAAATAGTGCAGAGGGGGTGGAGAGCTGGCGGAGAAGGGGCGGGAGCTCAGAGCACTGCTCCTGGCTCTTCCAGCCTCCTCCCCCTGCAGAGAGGGACGCCGTATATCGGCCAGCATGATTACTCGGCCGATATACGATTGTTGAATAAGCCCTAAGAATGATTGCTGAAAAGAATGGTTGGACAAATGACTTTTCTTCTTTTGACAATGGCACAAATACTTGATATTCACAAAGCTCACTGGAGGGCACAATATGCTCTAAGGTTGGTCTGTGTTTTAGAGGCGGTAATATGGAGCTAGTGTAAATTATGCATCCACGGCTGTATTTTTCATGAGTGTTTTTTTTTAAATGCAGCATGACCTATTTTTGTGTTTCTGCCTCATTACTATTATTTTCTATTGAGCAAATACGGACTGGGACATGAACACTTAGAGTTTTACCGGCATGCAAATTGCGGAACTGTGAACTGGACACAAAACTCGCCGGAAGGCGAATTAAGAAACAGCGGACATAACACACTGACTGACAAATGTTCAAAACACTCACGAGCATACCTGCACACCTAGCCAGATGGAATAACTATAGAATGTACGAGGTATTAGTTTATGGATTGGCCAAGTCACTTGAGCCCGCAAGCCCAACCTCAAGGTTCCTCATTGTCTCACGGTTCCCTACACTAACCAGCCAGCACCCATACTCCTCGGGAACCAGTACCATGTTCTCACACAGGGAAGCCTGATACTGGTTTCTGAGCAGAAGGAGAAAGAGGTACAGCAACAAATGACTCTACCCACAAAAAACTGTGTAGTAAGCACATAGAGTTTTCTTGAATGCAGAAAAAGAAGTGCTGTTGTGAAGAAGAAAAAGAGAGTGGTGGTTGTGGGGGATTCCCTATTGAGAGGAGCAGAGGTCGCTGTCTGCAGATCTGACACAAGAGGTGTGTTGTCTTCCAGGTGCACAAATCAAAGATGTGTCTGATAGGCTGTCAAGACTCTTCAGTCCTACAGAACACCAGCCATTCCTACTAATACCTGTAGGGACAAATGACACAGCAAAAAAAGGACCTTGCAACTATCTGCAGAGACTTTGAGGACCTCACAAAGAAGGTGAAGGAACTAGGAGCACAGGTGGTCTTCTCACCCATCCTCCCAGTAGATGGCCATGGAATAAGGAGATGGAGTTGGATTCTAGAGGGGAACAACTGGCTACGTCGATGGTGCCGTCAGCAAAGGTTTGGATTTCTAGACCATGGAGTTAAAGGGGTTGTCTCGCGAAACCAAGTGGGTCTATACACTTTCGTATGGCCATATTAATGCACTTTGTAATGTACATCGTGCATTAAATATGAGCCATACAGAAGTTATTCACTTACCTGCTCCGTTGCTAGCGTCCTTGTCTCCATGGTTCCGTCTAAATTCGCTGGCAGCTTGCTTTTTTAGACGCGCTTGCGCAGTCCGGTCTTCTCCTTCCAGCACGAGCCGCTTCAGTGTGCTCCCCGCTACAGCTCTTCTGCGCATGCGCAGACGAGCTGTCACTGCTCGGGAGCGCGCTGGAGCGGCCATTCTGTACCTTCCTCTGTTAGAGGAAGGTGCAGAAACTGGAGCTGCCGTCCTGAGAAGCCGCCCAGGTGTCCAGCTGTCCCGAGAAGCCGCCCAGGTAAGTGATGGGTCGGGGGTGATGTTCACTGACAGGTGAAGGCCCCGGAGCCCAGCGCTGGGCTCCGGGGCCTTCACCTGGGCTCCGGAACCTAGCGCTGGGCTCCGGAACCTAGCGCTGGGCTCCGGGGTCTTCACCTGGGCTCCGGAACCTAGCGCTGGGCTCCGGAACCTAGCGCTGGGCTCCGGGGCCTTCACCTGGGCTCCGGGGCCTTCACCTGGGCTGAGGGTCTAGCGCTGGGGAGCCGGGAGCGTAGCACTGGCAAGCCGGGAGCGTAGCGCTGGCGAGCCGGGAGCGTAGCGCTGGGGAGCCGGGGGCTAGCGCCGGTTACCTGCTGCCTGGCGGTGGGTGACTGGTCGGCGGCTGCGGTGGGTCTGGTCGGCGGCTGCGGGGCGTCGTGTTGTCATGGAGACACAGCTGGCAGCGTCTCGGGAGCGCGCACGTCGGGCTGCAGCGAGTGACGGGAAAAGAGCCGGCGGCCATCTTGGGGAAACTTTTATAAGTTGCTGAAACGCTGGAACGGTAAGTACAAACCAGCTAAAAAAGTCATTTACAGGGGGGCTTAGTTATGTATGCTTAATGGGGGGGACTGGGCAAAAAAAAAAAATCACTGCTTCCTCGAGACATCTCCTTTAATTACCTATATGATGGACTGCTTGCTAGAGATGGGTTGCGCCTTACAAAAACAGGTAAGCATATATTTGGTGGGCACCTTGCTTCACTCATTAGGAGAGCTTTAAACTAGAACAATATGGGAAGGGAAGTGAAAGGCCAGGTAAAAATATACGGCTGATTAATACATTTGAGAACCTCGCTATTAGAAGTGGAAAGAAAGAACAAAGACAAAAAATTCAGAAGGAAAATAGAAGATGGATAGAACATAGAACATGTTAGGTGGATTCACAACTGGCTGAGTGATTGTACTCAAAGAGTGGTCATAAATGGCTGCACATCCAAGTGCAAGAATGTATCAATTGGCGTACCACAAGGCTCTGTCCTAGGCCCAGTGTTGGTCAACATTTTTATAAATGATCTGGAGGAGGGAATTGATGGGAAACTGATCAAATTTGCCGACGACATAAAACTAGGAGGGATAGCTAACACTAGGGAAGAGAGAGGATTCAAAAAGATCTAGAAAAGCTTTAACAGTGGGCAGCGACTAACAGAATGGTATTTAACAAGGAGAAATGCAAAGTCCTACATCTGGGCAAAAAAAATGAAAAAAAAAACACAGGAATTTGGCCAAGCAGCAGTACACGTGAAAAAGACTTGGGTATACTAATA
The DNA here is from genome assembly GCF_035609145.1 of Eleutherodactylus coqui. Taxonomy (NCBI): domain Eukaryota; kingdom Metazoa; phylum Chordata; class Amphibia; order Anura; family Eleutherodactylidae; genus Eleutherodactylus; species Eleutherodactylus coqui. Next base: position 15,538,425 of record NC_089838.1, read on the forward strand.
GATCATAGACTGAACATGAGTCAACAATGTGATGCAGCAGCTAAAAAGGCAAACACAATTCTGGGATGTATTAAGAGAAGCATAGAGTCTAGATCATGTGAGGTAATTATCCCCCTCTACTCTTCCTTAGTCAGACCTCATCTGGAATACTGTGTCCAGTTTGGGGCATCCCACTTAAAAAAAGACACAGACCAACTGGTGTATGTTCAGAGAAGAGTTACCAAGATAGTAAGCGGTCTGCAAATCATGTCCTATAAGGAATGTTTAAAGGATCTGGGAATGTTTGGCTTGCAAAAAAGAAGGCAGAGAGGACACTTAATAGCTGTCTACAAATATCTGAGGGGCTGTCTCAGTGCAGAGGGATCAGCCCTATTCTCATTTGCACAAGGAAAGATTAGAAGCAATGGGATGAAACTGAAGGGGAGGAGACACAAGATAGAAAAAACTTTATGACAGTGAGGGTGATCAATGAGTGGAACAGGTTACCACAGGAGGTGGTGAGTTCTCCTTCAATGGAAGTGTTCAAAAAAGGCTGGCCAGACATCTGTCTGGGATGAGTTAGTGAATCCTGCACTGAGCAGTGGGCTGGCACAGATGACCACGGAGTTCCCTTTCAACTCTACCATTCTATGATTCTATTAGAACTAACACCAGGAAACCTGCCTACAATGTGGGCGATCATCCCGATAGGGACGACCCTGCACTGGAACCTAGGGACCTATCTAGTCCTAGGTGATAAAGGACCGACAGCAAGACAGTTCTCACCACATGTACCGACAGCCACAGACACGCAGGAGCATGACACTGTTCATATTGAACATCCTAACACTGGCCTATGGCTGTATTCATATAAAGTGTGATTGTGTCATATTAAAGAATGCTGACTGCAGTGTTTTTCGATCCAGGGCAATATCCTATTTAAGGCTATGGCGCCCTCAAGGGTACTTCTGGTGCAATGCACGTATGAATCCAGCATTAGTGTTGCAAAACGAAAAAGACTGTGCAATGTTCAAGAATCACATTACACCCAAAGCAAGTGTAGTATTTCACCCATCATACAGTGCCGCTTTGAGTTTCTAGGAGGCTACCCGCTACCACATCCTGCCCCACCTAGGCATATATCATGGGGTTGTTTAACAAGTGGATGGTATGTATGGCGCAGCAGCTGACAGATGGAGACAGGAACAGCTTGTCACAGAGATAAGCAGTTTTTCTGAAACGTAAATAATATACACTATATGCAGTTGGTTACGTAGTACTCCATAGGAGGGTATGTATACTTAAACATTGCATAATACCTATAAATGTCAATATAGAACATCCTTCTTGAAGTCATGATAACTTAATTTATTTTTCTGGAGCACTAGCTGTTACTTATCCTTTTCTTTCTATCACAGTTAGCATTTAGACATCGCTTTCTCTAGAGTGGCAGCAGCAAGGCAAGTGGCAATTCGGGCCATTCCATATCTGCCCATTTAGGCTCGAATTTAGCAACTCACTAATCAATAGTTCTCATCTATATACTTGCAGGGCTCTAACTATAGTTTCAGGTCTATTACTCGGACTGGCAGCTGCTGGGATTCTGCATCCAGCTTCTTTCTGCCCATGTCGTGTGGAAGCTGATTAGCTACACACACTCAACACAAACCAGGTACTGTTGTATCTTGTCTCCACCACAAAAATGGGTGGAGACCTGTCATTGTGCTCTGGGAGTTGTAGGGTATGCCCCCAGTTGCTGATTGGCAGGGCTGTGCGATACCCTCCAGTATCAGCTGCAAGCTCCTTCACCGCCGTCCTCCCTGCAATGCCCCCGACGAGGAGACTGACAGCGGCCGGCAGACAGGAGCACAGCTTCAAGTGGCTTCCCCAACAGCCTCGCTGCAATGGCCGTTGGTGAGGAGACTGATAGCGGGTTAGGCAGCTGGTAACACAGAGCGCTGGGGGACAGTGAGGAAGCGCTGGTCCCATGGAGAGAAGTGTGGCAGCAGCCGGTGAGGACACTGGAAGCAAAGGAGTTGTCCTACGTCAGCATTTCCTGGCTGAGATGAGAAACCCACGGTTGGTTTCCTGACCAACTTGCGGAATAGCTGAGTGTATCAGTCTTATGTTGTTTCCAAAGCTCACATTCAAGTAAGTGTTTCGGAAGTAGTGTAGTTCAGCGGGAAACCAGATGCGGATTTTTATCTCAGGCAGGGTTGAGATGGAAATACCCCTTTAACCCACTACAGTTTTGTACAGGGCCGTCCAATGTCTGCATGAGCCCTTCTCTTTCATGACTATTCACATGGTTTGTGTTCGACTAAGGTACCTTGGTCCCACCGCAGAAAAATACTTAGAGAGCCCATCTGAGATGAACAGAAGGGGCTCATGCCCACTTTTCATTGCATTTACTGCTATCAACCTAAAAATGGTACTGTAGTGCACTGATTGTGCTCAAGTAAAGACCATTACTGTTCATTGCAACACGTGCTTCCTCCTCTGTTGATTTATCTTCTTACGGGGGTCCCACATGCCGATGCAAGAGATTTGACAACCATTTATGCCACCTCAGAACTGTTTAGCAGCAGTTGTTTGCCATGGGGCAATTAGACCTTTTACTGGCTTCCCTATGCAACACAACTCTGGTACTACTCTTGGAATATGGCAGGCAATGGTCGGTGACTGGCTTACTCCACCATACTTGGCATATCCCACCTTTGTTAGCCAGTGCCACCATACTTGGCACATCCCACCTTTGTTAGCCAGTGCCACCATACTTGGCACATCCCACCTTTGTTAGCCAGTGAATATCTCACAAGAGAGCGTGCGGACACAACTAAGCATTCCATTTTCTGTCCAAGCTGAAATGTTTTTCCTCACTGTCTTGACCAATAAAATGCTGACTAAAATAAAACAGCTGGAGAGCCACAAGTGTGACCTCCAAATGTTGCAAAACTACATTTCCTATTATGCCTAAATAAGACAAGTGCTTTCAGACTGCAGAAGATGTTGGGAAACATGGCATAATATGGTTATCGCATGGCATGCTTGACGTGGTTGGGCATGTGACAAGTAGCCCCGTCTTGCTGGAACTAACTATTCTGCAGCTCCACATCATCCAGATGGTTCATGAACTCAGTGAGGATTGTCGGTAACGTTCAGTGTTGACGGTGTCATTGAACCAGATAGGGCCCATGATGATGCTGCAGCACACAATATGCACCACATACTGATTTTTACAGGATGCAATGGCTACAGCTAACCCTCGGGTGGGTTAGCTGTAGCCCAGTGTTTTTGCTATCCACGTGGCCAAACACATAGAACCACACTTCATTTGTGAACCACATGATGTCCAACAGTTCCTGATGTTAGCCTAAATTTTGCTGCAACCATTCTCCGAACTCAATACGCTTCACCATATCAGGAGGCTGCAGTTCAGTGAATAGCCAAGATGCAGTAGGCTTTTAGCTCTGCTTGCTCAGCGGCTCCCTGACATGTTGCCAAGGACTTACCAGATTCTCCTGATAAATGATGACAATTTTTAGGTTAAAAAAAGAGCAAAAGTACCCTCACATCCTGGACTGTGGCACTGACATTTTCTCTGATGGGTATCCAACAAAGTTCCATAGAAGATGATTGGGGGGAGGCGAATCTATTACATAGTTTTTTCTCAAGTGTATTCACGAGAGAAAAAGAAATGTCACACAGGATGCAGGGGATAAAATGAATATCAAAAAAGAGTAAAATCGAAAAATTGCCAGGCCCAGATCCAATACACCCAAGGGTTCTAGGGGAACTAAATGGTGTGATAGACAGGCCGCTATTTCTTATATTTAGAGACAATATTGAGACCGGGGTTGTACCACTGGATTGGTGAAATGGCCAATGTGGTTCCAATATACAAAAAGTGGTCAAGAAGATAGCCTGGTAACTACAGGCCAGTAAGTCTCACTTCAATAACTGGAAAAATATTTAAGGGGCTTCTGAGAGACACCATCCTGGAATACCTCAAGGAGAACAGTTCAACATCAATAAATGTAAGGTTCTGCACATGGGCAGGAGAAACAGATGTCACCAATATGCACTAAATGGGGTGCTGATAGGGAAAAGTGAGATGGAAAAAGACCTGGGGTACTAGTTGACTGTAGACTCAATTGGAGCAACCAATGCCAGTCAGCTGCTGCAAAAGCAAATAAAGTCTTGGGGTGCATTAAAAGAGGTATAGGGGTGAGGGATGATACATTATTCTTCCACTATATAAGGCACTTGTCAGGCTCCACATGGAATACTGTGTACAGTTCTGGACACCGGTGCTCAGGAAAGATGTTACAGTGCTGGAGGGGGTTCAAAGAAGGGCAACCAAATTAATAAACGGAATGAGGGGACTGGAATACCCAGAGAGGCTATCCAAATTGGGATTATTCACCCTGGAAAAAAGACAGTTAAGGGGCGATCAAATAACTATGTATAAATACATGAGGGGACAATACAAGGATCTCTCCCAGGGTCTGTTTACACCCAGGACTGCTGCGATGGTAACGAGAGGGCATCCGCTACGTCTAGAAGAAAGCAGGTTTCATCACCAACATAGAAGGGGGTTCTTTACTGTAAGAGCAGTGAGACTGTGGAACCCTCTACCTGAAGACGTGGTGATGGCAAAATCCAGAGAGGAGTTCAAGAGGGGACATGATGTCTTTTTAGAGCAGTCCAACATTACAGGATATAGACATTAAATAGCCAGAAGGGTTGTTGATCTCGAATGTTGATCCAGAGATTACTCTGACTGCCATTATAGAGTCGGGAAGAAATTTTTTCCTCCAGAATGAGGGTAAATTGGCTTCTGCCCACTAGGGTTTTTTGCCTTCCTCTGGATCAACATGGTGGGGAGAAGAAACCGGTTGAACTGGATGGACATTTCTCTTTTTTCAGACTAGCATACTATGTAACTTTGTGCCTGTTGCTTCTAGTTGGTTTACTAGTCAAAAAATGGTTATCTTGTTGAGTACAGTGGGAACTTGAAACTTTGCCAGAAATTGCCGTTGACATTCCATGAATGAACTGGTCATCCAGTACATGCGTACTAGAAAAACACAGTCTTCCATAGAATACTTCAAGCAACCCATATTCTCAGTAGTGAGAGAATCCTACAGATGATACTGGGTTTAATTTAACAAAATTGTCTACCAGTACGGCTGTCCTTGTTGCCCATAGCAATCAATCACAAAGCAGTATTTATTACTGAAAGCTGATTAGTTGCTATGGGCTACAAGGACAGTTTTAAAGTGGTTTTACACGAGACGACTTTTGGGTGTGCCCAACAATTATCACTCACTGAATGGAGGTGGTGCGCTCTAGAGATCTCTTCTGGGCGCCTGCTACCAATCAGAGTAAGCAGGCAGTCATTCATAGATGAACAATTGACTGCTTACACGGGCCTATAGTCACTGGGTTTTTAGATGAGCTAAAAACCAAGGAACTCCAACAAGTGAGCGATTCTCACTCACTTGCACTGTTGGGTTCCTTGTTTAAACAGAATGACAGTCGCCAATGTAGTGGCCTGAAAAAGGGCAGTACATAGCATTGTTTAGCTGTGGGCACCAGTAATATCATAACCGACCCTAGGGGGTTAATCTCAGCCATTTTGCACAGCTGATGCAGGTAACCTAGCAACCAGTTAGGTCGTTTTTATCCAGCTGCACAGGATAGAAAAAAATGCCTAGAGACTCAGATAATGCAGGTAGCCTAGCAACCAAATAGGTTGTGATTGGCTGCAGACAGACTGGTCAGGTGACAGAGGCGATCAATAGTCGGGAAGACAATGATCGCAGGAGAACAGGCAAAGCAAGAGTAGGAGAGAAGTAGAGAAACAAGATAGAGGCAAAGAACGAGAAGGAAAGAGAGAAGCAGGAGAGAAACAAGAGAGAGGCAGAGAAGGAGAGTCAGCGGTGACAGTGAGTAGAAGAGAGATAATAGAGAGAGCTGAGATGAAGAGAGGGAGATAAAGAGACGTGTTAGGCACAAGTACCTTGATTGTATATAATTTGTTAATCACTGTGTGTGTCGAAGAGAATTACCCTATCTCCCTGTTTTATTTAATAACACCACAGTTTTTACAAAAAGTTAAGCAAAATATCTGTCTCTGTGTGTTATTCAGAACCTCACTACAACAAATCGTGCCCAAGGGCGCTGGCGTCCGAAATAAAAATGAAAAAAAATCATAATTACCCACTAATAAGCCCACCATACCCATAGTTACTCTTTTGAGCACTTACTTAGTTAAGTATTGGCCACCCTTACTGTTAGACAGTTTTGAAAATGGGTTCCACCTTCCCCAAAAATGTGACTTGCACACCAGCAGGTGCTGCCCCTGACAAACAGAACACCAGAGGCCGGAAACAGGACATGAGAAGCGCCGGAATAGTAGCCCCCAGGGATATATATGCAGGCAGCACATGACAGGGTTAACGGGGAGGCTAGGGTTAATAGAAGCTGAAGGGGGGGTAGAATAGGGAGGAGTAGAGGGGGAGGCTGAAGGAAAGTGCGGGAACAGCGGTAGGTGGAGTCTCTTTAGGCGGCAACGGAAGAAGAAGGAGCTGAAGAGAAGAAGACGGAGGCAGCGAGGAAGTCCCACTCATCCGCCCTTATTTTAGTAGTCAGGGGTCAAGGTTTTAGTTAGGGGAAGGGGTTGCAGAAGTCATCGTGACATTGTCATAGCGGCATTTGGAGGGGGGGGAGTTCATGGAGCCAGCTGAGATGCAGGGCGGGGGGGGGGGGAACGGAGGGCTGATAGATACCTCCCCCCCCCCTTTTTGGTCTAGAGTGTGTGGTCAGTCTGTCGCCTCCCGGCTCTGTTAGGCCGGAGTCCCTGCTGAGACGTTTGGGCTAGCTTAGGAATGTCTAGCGGGTCTCTGAGTCGGGAGGAGGGCGACTAGGGGCATCAGGTGTGTTGCCTCCCGAGTTGGCTGTCTTGCGACGGGAAGGTTTTTAGCGGGAAGGATTTTCGGTCTCCTGAGTCGGATAGAGGGAGAGCGGCGGAAGGCAGTACGGAAATCCTTTCCCTGTTGGGGAGGCGACAGAGGGGGTTGGAGGCTCCAGGGACTTCCCCTTTCAGTGGGTTGTTTATTTTATGATGTTTTTACCAATTGTTAAATAATTTTCAATAAACGGCCAAATTTATCCAAGCTAGAAGTCGTAGTGTATTGATTGGGAAAAGGGGGAGAAGTTGGGTTAGGTCACAGAGGTCACATCCGTTATACCTGCGTCATGTCATCGATAAACACAAGACTTCAGTTCTAGACAAATTACGAGCCAAAATAAGGGTTGGGCTGTATTTTACTAACTTTTGCCAAAATCAAAGTCTAACAAATTTCCAAAAATCAAAAATTATTTTATCGGAATTATTTATTTTAGATTTGAGATTGCGCGTCGTAATGTTTTTTGACGGTCATCATTCTACGTCAGTCATAGACCCCTAGCAACTAGACAGGACATACAATAAACTTAAATCCATCTAGGAAGGAAAGAGGCATAATGATTTTTACATTTGGCGTATCATCTGCTAGAAAGAAGAGCGCCATAATGATTTTTACATTTGGAGTATCGTCTGCGCTAAATTTACCTCATCAGCCTGTAATAGTGATATTAGGTCATGAGTCGATGACCCACAACAGACATCCTGAGACAGAGGCAAAAGGGTAAGGAAGGAGACTGAGGATCTAGGCTCCAAACAAGAGGGTCGAAGGAAAGAAGAGTAACAAGTAGAAGTCATAAAGTAACATAGAAGGTGGGGACTCTGAAGAAGGAGATAGACAGAAACAGATGCAAGATCTAGGGAAGGAGAGTAATACAAGAAGTAATACAGCAGGCGTAAAGGGAGAGCTGTCTCAACATCCAACAGGGAGAAAAGGTTGAACGTGAGCACAAAGAGAATACAAGAAACCAACAATATACCAAAGATCATATATCAAGATCTGAAGAGGAACCAAGTGTTCCATAAGTCATTTACAGCCGATCAATACCAGGTGAGCTGATCATTATGTTGTATCACTATAGCAGTATATGTTACATATTATCTATAATTAGAGGCAGATTGGTGGTTACAATTGTTACTTTGCATCTGGGATCTAATTAACAAGTACAACATCTGTATGGAGTTTGTATGTTCTCCTGGAATGTGTACATTCCAGAAGGATGCTTAGATTAATTGGTTGATTGGCTTCTTCTACCATTGACCCTATTGTGGGAGCATTGTGCTTTAGGGCAGGTGAGTCAAGATCTGGAGCCTCCTCCACCCACAAAGTGGGGCAATGTTATTGGGGGGCACAATGTTTGGTACTATTATCAGGGGCACTGAGAATAGTGTAAGGGGCACCATGTGATTGACTTTTTTGGGGGAGTAGTCTGAAAAGCACTATTACTATTTAGAACAAAATGGTAATACTATTTAAATATGAACAGTGTATCACTGTGTTTTAGGCACCTGGAGCAGTAGCATGGCACTATCGGGGGCAGCGGGATTGGGAATTTGTTTTCTAAGGACGATGGAGATGTGCTGTAAAAGCAAGTAGTCTTAAAGTCATTATTTAGGTAGTGTATACACTGCTCATCTGTAGGGGCCCCAGCTATTAGTACAATGGAGTTCCCTCGATGGCCATATCAGTGACCCTGTCCAGCCTTGTATGTATGTGGTTCTTTCTTTTACAGTTTGGACTCTCACAGATGAAAGTTGAGAGGGCCACCTGTGTTGCTTCTAGGGGACTATACCTTCATAACACGACTTCAAATGGAAAACGGTACCATGTTTTTGCACGTTGGATTTCTGATTGCCTGCATTTAAAATTGGAGGCAGAAGAAGGTACAGTAAGGTACCATAGACGTCTGTAAGTGTCCTAGCGCGGTTCTGTAGGGTATTGTGTATGAGCCTCTACTGAGGTCGAATCTATAAATACACAAGTTATACATTTGTAGATTTAGAGAAATGCTAAAATCTACAACAGAAGGAAAAATAAACTAAAATACCCGTCATTTTAGAGATTAAATAGTTACATAGTATGTTGGGTTGAAAGAGGACAATGTCCATCCAGTTCAGCCTGTTTCCACCCTGCCTTGTTGATCCATAGGAAGGCAAAAAACCCTCAATGAGGCACAAGACAATTAAGCCCACTTTGGGAGAAAAAATTCTGTCCCGACTTCATAATGGCAGGCAGAGTAATCCCTGGATTAATGTTTGAAAGTTCCTACCTGACTCCAAGACCCGGATCAACAATCCCAATGGTCACCTAATGTCTATATCCTGTAGTATCATAGAGCTCTAAAAAGACGTCTAGTCCCCTCCTAAACTCCTCTATGGATTTTGCCATCACCACGTCCTCAGCTGTAGGATTCTCTCACTGTTGAGAATATGGGTTGCCTGAAGTATTCAATGGAAGACTGTATTTTTCTAGTATGCATGTACTGGATGACCAGTTCATTCATGGAATGTCAGTGGCAATTTCTGGCAAAGCTTCAAGTTCCCACTGTACCCAACAACATAACCATTTTTTGTCTAGTAAACCAACTAAAAACAACAGGAACATAGCTACATAGTACGCTAGGCCGAAAAAAGGCAAGTGTCTATCCAGTTCAACCCGTTTCCTCCCCCCACCATGTTGATCCAGAGGAGGCAAAAAACCCTAGTGGGCAGAAGCCAATTTACCCTCATTCTGGGGAAAAAAAATTACTTCCCGACTCTATAATGGCAGTCAGAGTAATCCCTGGATCAACATTTGAGATCAACAACCCTTCTGGTCCTCCATTGACCTCTAACTTTTCCGTTGGTGCCAACATGTACCATGACCACTGGGTCCTCACCAGCCCCTCCCAGTAATCTGTCAATTCAATCTACAATGTGTCGAACTCGAGCGACAGGAAGATTACACATTGTTCGACGATCCTACTCTACACCACTATGACCTGTTTAGCCTGCAGTGCGCTCCCCTTCTTACTTGAGCAGTCATCCCCCTGGTGGTCAGAGGGCATGTCATGCTGCAGCGGTGCTGGCTCTGTAATAGCATCCCCCTCATCTACCAACTTTGCAAACTTGTTGGGGTGTGCCACTTCAGGACTAGCCTCCCTGGTTCTCTTTCTTCTACCCCTTCTATCACCCAGCTAGATGCCTGTTCGTCCTGTTTTCCTGAACTACCATCCACCCCCACCTCTACCCCAGCGAGTGCCTGCTCAATGAGCAGCAAACTCCTTTCCATATTGCCAATGTGTTACAGTGTTGTAAGTCGCTCATTTAGATCCAGGATCTGGGCTTCCAAATGTTAACGTACTCGCATCTCACGCAGCAGTATGCACCCTTGATCGGCTGGTCAAGGACAAGGTACACACCAGATAAATTGTCACCATTGTTGTGTGTAGCAACACTGGTGAGGCTTATTGCTCAGTTTTAATTTGAAATCCCTACAATCTTAAAGGTGGTTGTAAACTACTGATGGCCTTTTCTTAGAATAGGTTATCGATAGTAGATCAGTGGGGGTCTACCACCTGGGATCCCCATTGATCACCTGTTCTCTGGGTCAGTGTGATCCGCACTGAGCTGATTTCTGCAGCAAGCAGACAGCTCTGTTCTCACTGCAGTGGCCAGGCTTGGTATTGCAGGCCATATCCCCATTGAAGTAAACAGGAACTTAGTCTGCAATACTAAGCGTGGCCACTGCAGTGAGAATGGATTCTTTGCTTCCTGCAGAAATCAGCTCAGTGCAGAAGAGCACTGACCCAGAGAACAGCTGATCAATAGGGGTCCCCGGTGGCAGACCCCAACTGATCTACCATTGATGACCTATGCTATGGAAAAGCTGTCAGTAATTTACAACCAGACCACCCCTTTAAGCTATGTTGGACTGTTAAGATATGTTTACACTGTCATTGATGTTTTTGTTTTTACAATGGAAGTCATGATATTGTTCTAGTCATTGACGACCCCATTGATTTATAATCCTTGAGATTTCAGTCATATTAACAGCATGAACATAGAACCATACTGTGCTCTTCTATGCCTTCAAACTGATGGAACCCCTGATGGTGGCTCCACATGACATTGTGAACAATACCTTGGAAATGATGCCCATTATTGTGGCATCATCCTGGCATTCATAGCAACCCACCAGTGACCATTTATAACAAGTGTGTCAACTATCAATGCCAACCAGGAACCAGTGTTGGCCCTTGGTTAGATGGCACTATGTGCGGAATGTTTTAGGCAGTATTCCTGTATTCTGCTTGCTTACACCAAGTTCATAACATAAATACAGCAAAGAGTGCATCAGAAGAGGTCTAGGGGCGCATGATGAGAACTTTGTTCTTCCTCTTTACAAGTCACTGGTCAGACCACACATGGAATATTGTGGACAGTTTTGGGCACCGCTACTCAAGAAGGACATATCAGAGCTTGAGCGGGTACAAAGGCGGGCAACTAAAGTAATAAATGGAATGGGCGGACTACAATACCCAGAGAGGTTATCAAAATTGAGGTTATTTAGTTTAGAAAAAAAGATGTCTGAGGGGCGACCTAATAACTATGTATAATATATCAAGGGACAATACAGAGATCTCCCATCATGTATTTATACCCAGGACTGTAATAAGGGGGCGCTCTAATAGCTATGTATAGATATATCAGGGGACAATACAGAGTTCTCTCCCATCATCTATTTATACCCAGGACTGTAACAAGGGGGCGCTCTAATAACTATGTATAATATATCAAGGGACAATACAGAGATCTCTCCCATCATCTATTTATACCCAGGACTGTAACAAGGGGGCGCTCTAATAACTATGTATAATATATCAGGGGTCAGTACAGAGATCTCTCCCATCATGCATTTATACCCAGGACTGTAACAGAGGGGCGCTCTAATAATTATGTATAGATATATCAGGGTCAGTACAGAGATCTCTGTCATCCTCTATTAAACCCAGGACTGTAACAAGGGGGCGCTCTAATAACTATGTATATATATATATCAGGAGTCAGTACAGAAATCTCTCCCATCATCTATTATACCCAGGACTGTGACTGTAACTACATCTGTGGAACTGTGGAACTCTCTGCCTGAGGACTCACTAAAAGAGTACAAGAGGGGCCTGGACACCTTTCTTGAGCATTAGAGTATTACATGTTATAGTAACTGATTACTTCAGAAAGGTCGGTGATTCAGGGATTATTCTGATAATCAGACTTCAAGTTGGGAAGGAATTTTTTCTAAAATGAAGAAAATTGGTTTCTACCTCATTGGGATTTTTGCCGTCCTATGGAGCAACATTACATGATAATAGGCTGGCTGGTTGGACATGTGCCTATTTTCAGCGTTGCACACTGTTAATAGAAAGATACCTGTCCAACAAGTGATTGTATATTAAAAAAAGTTCCTATGTTTCTCTACTTGTCATTAGGCATAGACCTTTCCTATAATTAGGTATGAGTATGCTGTGTGTTATGCACACTATGGTATAATCCAGTTGGCCTCCATGCTCTGCTGTAATGTAGAAGGCCCTAAGACATCATAGTGCAGTGCTAAGCACATTCTCAATGTCTCACGATCTTTATCCAGGGATCCTGGAAGGCTGCATGTTCCAATATCTGGAATGAAATACGGGGCAGACTCAAAACGGTGAAATGGACCTTTCATGTTGTGTGCAGACAAGTCACAGTATCATGTCATAGAGGTCAACATATTAAATTAAAGGGGTTTTTATATCTTCTCTTCATTAAGGCTACAATGACAGAGCACCTTGTCCAGGTCTTTAACTTTGTAATGCACTCCGGAAGAGTCAATATCACACTAACCTTCAAGGCTATTTTCACATTGAGTATATCTTTCCGGGATTGGTTCCATCTTGGGTTTCCATATTCTATGCAGAAAGGGACAGATACCTGGATGGACTCAGGAGGGGACCGTAAGGTTCAAAGTGTGAGACAGAGAATTCTTTAGTCTCTGTTTCACATGGTTTCCATCCATGTGAGCTAGATAAAATAACTCCAAGGACAGTGCCATTACACCTGACTCTGCTTAGGCCCATCAAAAGACTACGGCCGGCCAAGAGTGTTGGATAGCTTTCCATTTGGCTGACAGTGTTCTGAATTGGCAGTAGGGAATAACGTGCTTCAGACTCCTCTGGCAGTGGCTTATCTTCCCTGAGAACAAAAGGATGGGGCATGTTAAAACCCAACTGGACAGTCTTTCGCTTCCCTAACATATGCTGCAGTGTCCTGTAGGGTGACCCTGGACACAGGGCTTACATTGAGGAGCAGGGAGGGTAAGATATTGGCTTGTCACGGCGGCATTTACCATGCTCCCTCCCTGGCCAAGGCCAGGGCAGCGCTAGGCCTCTTCCGGACACCCCTAGCAGAGGGATGCCCAATGAACGGTCGAATAGAAATAGCAGTTGTCACGGGTGACGCCACCGGTCCGTTACACACCAGAATGACCTTCGGCGGAAAATAAATGAGCCGCAGATATATATAATGTACCTCCAGTCCCTGGGAACGGTTAGGGCTTGGAATAACTTTACTTAAAGGGGTTCTGCTAGTGAAATAAAGAAAATTATAGTCACCTGCATCCTGCCCTGCATCCCTGAAGAGTCCAACCTGTGAAAAGAAAAGAGTTAAAAAAACAAAGCAAACTCACCTAATCCCATAGTACTTCTTCCCTCCATCGTTTACCTGGTGCGTGAGGGGCCGGCTCCTGCGCGCTCTCGTCGACCTGGCCAAATCTAACCTCAGACGTCCTCGGAGAGTCAGCGGTGAGTGCACAAGTGTGCCGGGAAGGGGGATGCATGTGCACTCGCCGTTTACTCTCCGAGGACCTCAGATGTTAGACGCAGCCAGGCCAATCAGTGGGTGATGCATCCCTTGTGATGCATCAACCACTGACCCTGGTAGCAGGACTTGCCGTCCGGCAGGGATCGAAGCAGGGGCAGAAGCTGAAACTTTGCCAGGTTCTGCTCTGCAATTGGATGGCTGCTGAATGGACAGGAGAACAGCAGCAGCTTCCCGGTGAACGGCCCCATAAGGCACAGGTGAGTATAATTTTTTTTTATTCAGCTGAGAGAACCCCTTCTATTGCAGCCTATGGAAGCCATCCGGATCCGCAGAACACCCGCAGCTGAATTAAACTCACCTGTCCTGGACGCTGCAGGTCTCCATTCCGTCGTGGCTTGATCTTCTTTCTTCGGCCCGGCGGATGTACCCGAGCACATCCGCCAGGCCAAAGAAAGAAGATCCGGCCGCGACGGAGGGGAGACCCGCAGTGTCCAGGACAGGTGAGTTTATTCTTATTTTCAGGCCTCATGTCCCCGGGAAAGGAGGGAGCCGCTGCGGGATTCTGCATGGAGAATCCGCGGCGGGCCTGATTTTCCCCGTGGTTGATTTGTAGGAAAGTGTATTGTGGTAGTATACCCCTGATGACGCCAGAGTTCTGGTGAAACATGCTGGGGGATCTGGCCTTTTAGCACAGAGCCTGATGTAGTCCATCCTGCTAAGCTTATATCAGACTCCGTTTATCTGGCAGCATTGATCACACATGCTGGCAGTTCATGCAGGGATCTCTGTGCGGATTTCTGCTGCGGATGCACCATGATTGTCTTTTTTCTTCATGCGGGAGATCAATTAAGATAGAGCGTGATCCACATTAAAATGGAGCATGCCACGTTTTCTTTCCCGTGCATGAAATCCGTGAATCACTTAAAATACCACCCGCGGCTATTTAGTTAACCGCGGATGGTCAATGCATTTCTATGGCATGCGGATTTGCGTTTTTTCTCCCGAGCGTGGTAATGCGTGACGACGGCTCTGGTCATTTGTGGACACTTGGGACCTCCCATTATCACAGTTGGTGAAGTCCCAGCCATCAGACCCCCACCAATCAGATACTTATCCCCTATTCTCATTTTATAGCTGTGTTGATACAGAACAAGAGGCTTCATTAAAACAACATATATGTTAACTTGCCATCTTAACGGGGCTGTTGCCTTCAGACAGTCGCTTTTTATTAGAAGGGTAACCCAATAATAATCTGATTTGAGGCAAATTCACTGTTGAGACTTGACCATGATATTGGCTATAATCTTTGAATGTAACTCAGCAACATGTGTTCATTTTCCCTACAGCACCTCCACAGGAGCAGTGGAGTATTGCACAATTCCAATTGAAATCAATGACGTGTCTATGTAAAGTGTAGACATGCCGGGTCTTCCAAAATAAGAAACGTTCTTTGTAGCTGCTCTCCACCCTGCACTTCACCTATTAAATAAAGGACCCCTCTCTACTGTATTAGCGCAGTAATCTCTAATAGAATATTTGAAGTCAAGTTTTATAATCGGCTCCTTTTTGTAGGATGTTGGATTTTAAGACTGTCTAATCTTAATTTATTCTACCTATTAGTTGGCTTGGTTTCTGCCAAAAGTTTCACCAAACTTTTGGTCTGATTTGCCACAAGATGGTGAAATTTTGATGCAATTTGGACCACGCCCCTTTTTCATGAAACCAGGCTCATTTTTCGGATAGGCAGAAAAGTGTCTGAAAGTGTCTAAAAACACAAACGATAGTAAATGTGGGAAAAAGTACATAAGGCAATTTGTACCAAAACATCATATTTTAAATAGTAAATCTTCCCCATTGCATCATGGGACTGTCTAGGGCACCAGATGACTGAATCATTGGAAACCAGGATCTATCTAGGAGCTTATACCACCACACACTCAGGGTGTCTATAGCACCAAACCAGGGGTGTAACTATAGAGGGTGCAGGGGATGCAGTAGCACCCCGGCCCAGGAGCCTTAGGGGGGCCATAAGGCCTCTCTTCTCCATATAGGCAGCCCAGTACTATGAATAAAGCATTATAGTTGTGGGCCCTGTTACAGGTTTTGCATTGGGGCCCAGAAGCTTCAAGTTATAACTCTGTGCAGCATGGTTTAGGTATGGGTACGGGTACAGATAGAGGGGGGGGGGGGGGCAGCTCACCTTTTGCATCAGGGCCCCTGAGCCTTTAGTTACGCCCCTGCACCAAACTATTGACTGTAAATCCCCCACTGAATAACTGTTTCTGAGTAACCGAACCCCTGAATTACTAGTTATCAGAGCTACTGAACACATCAGTGTAGTTGGCATCGTATGTGCACTTTGGCACCAAAAGATAAAATCTACAACTACGTTATGCCACCAGGAGTGCTACCGCAAACCGAGCCGGAGTACACCACGATCCGTGTCAGCCAGAAAGTACTTCCATTAAGAGTGGTTATTTGAGTTATGAGCTTGGTTCTGATACTGTATTTATGTACTGACCTTGCTTCTGCAGCTTTATGTATGTCGTGAGCTTAGTTCTGGTGCTGTATTTATGTTATGAGTTAGACAAGGAGAGGTAAAAAAAAAAAAACCACACAGGGTGCCATCTAACCTAAGGCCGGCACTGTGTAGGTATGTAAGACATGAGGTAAGATATTGATTTTTGAGCCTGAATGGCTGGTAACAGAGAATAATAGATAGCATTCAATGGTCCTTTGAAATGGGAAAATGCACTTTAGGTTGAATTCAGATGGTCGTCATCCAGCTACATTTTAGCGTATGTTGACGCCACATCTCGGGCCTACATAGGACGTACATGTTGTGAAGATTCCCTAATGTTCCAAGTATTGCAACCATAATAGAGACGCTATAAGGCAACTGCATTCTGGTCAATTACACCAGCACTGCTGATATCAGGAAGCTGAATTGGGTGAACATACTGTGGATGTGGGAACAGGCCTGTCTGGATCAAGTAATGAACCTACAATATGGCCAATTACGGCAGCCATTGTGATGTGCGGAGCGCTTAGTACATTTCCCGGCAATTTAGCCTTAATAAGTGACTCTCATACAGAAGAAAAATGTCAGTCGCCATCAAAAGCAGAATTGCTTACGCTGCACTTTCTAATTAGCAGCGTTGTCCATAATCCTTCCAGCAGCGGCACTAATCCTTTCTCCTTCACATATCTTTACTTTCCCATCTTTTCTGTTAGTTTTCCCCAACGTGTAGATAAAACATTGTCCGGGGGTAATGAGCGGATTAGATACAATGACGCTGCAGTATAATTATTCTTCTTTATTTTCAGCCCAGACGATGTTTCCCACGTACGCGGACCTGGTGAAGGAGAGGAAAGGCCTGGCGTCAGCCATAGTCAGGGAAATAAGAGGCGAAGGTAAGACCAAGAAAAAACACTTTACCTGTATGAGGCCAAAGATTGCAGCAGCGAGTGTATCTTCAAAGATCAAACCAGCCAAAGATCGCAGCAGCGAGTGTATCTTTAAAGATCAAACCAGCCATAGATCGCAGCAGCGAGTGTATCTTCAAAGATCAAACCAGCCAAAGATCGCAGCAGCGAGTGTATCTTCAAAGATCAAACCAGCCAAAGATCGCAGCAGCGAGTGTATCTTCAAAGATCAAACCAGCCAAGGATTGCAGCAGCGAGTGCATCTTCAAAGATCAAACCAGTCAAAGATCGCAGCAGCGAGTGTATCTTCAAAGATCAAACCAGCCAAAGATCGCAGCAGCGAGTGTATCTTTAAAGATCATTCAGCCATAGATCGCAGCAGCGAGTGTATCTTCAAAGATCAAACCAGCCAAAGATCGCAGCAGCGAGTGTATCTTCAAAGATCAAACCAGCCAAAGATCGCAGCAGCGAGTGTATCTTCAAAGATCAAACCAGCCAAGGATTGCAGCAGCGAGTGCATCTTCAAAGATCAAACCAGTCAAAGATCGCAGCAGCGAGTGTATCTTCAAAGATCAAACCAGCCAAAGATCGCAGCAGCGAGTGTATCTTCAAAGATCAAACCAGCCAAAGATCGCAGCAGCAATTGTATCTTCAAAGATCAAACCAGCCAACGATCGCAGCAGCGAGTGTTCTACGAAGATCAAACCAGCAAGAGATCGCAGCAGTGAGTGTTCTTCAAAGATCAAACCAGCCAAAGATTGCAGCAGCGAGTGTTCTACGAAGATCAAACCAGCCAAAGATCGCAGCAGCAAGTGTATCTTCAAAGATCAAACCAGCCAAAAATCGCAGCAGCAATTGTATCTTCAAAGATCAAACCAGCCAACGATCGCAGCAGCGAGTGTATCTTCAAAGATCAAACCAGCCAAAGATCGCAGCAACGAGTGTATCTTCAAAGATCAAACCAGCCAAAGATCGCAGCAGCGAGTGTATCTTCAAAGATCAAACCAGCAAGTGTTCTTTCGAAGGCCAGCAGCTATTGTTCAGTCAAAGATCACTCACATGTACTTGTGTTTTCGAGAACCGATGAGCATTAAGTGGGAGGGCAAAATATTCAAAAAAAGGCCAGAGCCAATCAGCTTTCAGTAGGAGATGCATACTGAACAAGCGCACACCTCCCTGTCAGGACTGTGACCAAAGCTGTGGGCAATGGAGTCACCGACTGACCGATACCAGTGCTGGATACAAAGGAAGCGATAAGACATATTTATGAAGGCTACCCATACACATCAGATAAAAGCTAAATTTCAAGTTATTCCCTGTCCACAAGATACCCTGTTTCCCTGAAAATAAGACAGTGTCTTATATTAATTTTTGCTCCCAAAGATGCTCTAGGTCTTATTTTCGGGGGATGTTTTATCTTTTCATGAAGAAGAATTTACATTTATTGTTGAACAAAAAAATGTAACATTTATTATATACTGTATAGAGATGAGCGAGCACCAAAATGCTCGGGTGCTCGTTACTCGAGTCGAACTTCCCGCGATGCTCGAGGGTTCGTTTCAAGTAACGAACCCCATTGAAGTCAATGGGCATTTTTGTATATCGCCGATGCTCGCTAAGGTTTTCATTTGTGAAAATCTGGGAAATTCAAGAAAGTGATGGGAACGACACAGAAACGGATAGGGCAGGCGAGGGGCTACAAGTTGGGCTGCATCTCAGGTTCTCAGGTCCCACTATTCAGCCACAATAGCGGCAAGAGTTAGGCTGTGACCAATCAGAGGCAGCTCATTCAGCAGGCGGGGATTTTATGAATGGGTGTGAGTGAGAGCTACCTCTGATTGGTTAGGCTGTGACCAATCAGAGGCAGCTCATTCAGCAGGCGGGGATTTTATGAATGGGTGTGAGTGAGAGCTGCCTCTGATTGGTTAGGCTGTGACCAATCAGAGGCAGCTCATTCAGCAGGCGGGGATTTTAAATCCCCGGCTGCTGAATACTACACAGAGCAATTCAGGAGAACTGCTGCCGGCCGCGGCTGAACTCCGTCTGCCGGGACCGGGTGAGTATATATATATTTTTTTGTTTTTACACATTTCTGGATGAATTTCAGGGAAGGGCTTATATTTTTAAGCAATTCCCGAAAATTCATCCTGCGCTTGCCGGCAGCCCGTTGCTTTCAATGGAGCCGGCTGTATTGCCGGCTCCATTGAATTCAATGGTCAGTGCTCGTTTAATCGAGACGAGTACCGCGTGGTACTCGTCTCAAATAACGAGCATCTCGAGCACCCTAATACTCGAACGAGCATCAAGCTCAGACGAGTATGCTCGCTCATCTCTAATACTGTACAGTAGTTGTCATCACAAACCAGCAGAAGCAGACAAACTGTGAAAACTATTAGGAATTTCTTGTTATTACTATTATTTCCATTTACACACTGTATGGAGACTATAATGATCACCCCCAAAAGAATCAAAGTGACTCACTGGTTGCCTGACTCACACACAGGGCCACAAGAAATAATGGCTGTAAAGCACCTGGCTCCCACACACTGTCTGGAGACTGTAATGATCACCCACAGCAGTTCCTGGACCACTTGTACAGCAGGGACAGTATTGCAGCTTCCGGACACCAGGGGGAGCTCATCACAGCAGACTCACACAGCAGGGAAAAAAAGCTAGGTCTTACTTTCGGGGGAGGCCTTATATTTAGCACTTCAGCAAAACCTCTAATGGGTCTTATTTTCAGGGGATGACTTATTTTTGGGGAAACGCTGTATCTATAGAATAGAAGATTACTTGCTGATCAGTGGGGGTCTCAAGAGCTGGCTTCCCATCTCCATGTCTTCCTCACCACGGGGTTACTGCATGACGCCCAGAGAGGAGACGGCACTAGCACTCCATTCACTTTCAGTAGGACTGTAGGATAGCCGAGCAGCACCCGCTCAGGTATCTCCCTCAGCACCATTGCAATGGAACGCTAACCACGCATCCCGGGCCAGAGCTCCCTTCATACTGACGTCACTGCAGGGGGAGAAGCAACCCTTGCAGTGACATGAGTGTGGATCATGGGACCCGCATTCTTAAGATTGTCGGAGTTCTCTAAGGTAAGACCCCCACTGATCTATCTTCTGTCCCATGGATAGGAGGTAACTTCAAATTCTGGTACAACCTCTTTAACCCTCTACCTCCTGTGTGCCTCAAACTCTCAGTGACTCTTAGTAAATTTCCCCAATTTGTTCAAACCGGTCTCTTGCTGCGTGTAGATCAGTGTGCCGGTACACAGCAGTAGTATGATGCATGGCAGAATCACACATGGACTGATTGTAAAAGGCTTTGCAATGCACGTTTCAGGCGTGCGGCTTGTACAGGTGTCAGAAACGCTCTTTTCTCCTTAGGGAGAGCAACTATATACTATAAACTAAGTGAGGAGACTCAAATGGCCACGCACGCTCCTCTGTGTAATATGCAAATAAGGGAGATTGAATAAATCCTCCACAGTGCCACATATTGAAAGGCAGCATTCCTTTAAGTCAAAGTCAGACTTTTTATACAAGCCTTGTTACAATGACTGGGAATTAAAAGCAAAGCCAGACTCCATGTACATACAGCTGTTTCAGGGTTATTGCCCTTCATCAGTGTACAGTAGGAGCTGTATGTACATGGGGTCTGGCTTTGCTTTTAATTCCCAGTCATTGTAACAAGGCTTGTATAAAAAGTCTGACTTTGACTTGAAGGAATGCTGCCTTTCAATAGGTGGCACTGTGGAGGATTTATTCCATCTCCCTTATTGGCTTGTACAGGTGGAACACGTGTCTTCGGCACACTACCATTATGTTTAGCGGCAGCCTAAGTATGACCGTACACACTGCAGCCAATCTGCAGTCAGCGAATGCTGATCACCATTTATAGCCTTCTGGACCTGGACTTGCCAATTGAAACAACGCAACCTGGTGCCCCCCATGCGTTTACCGGAGCGCAGTCGAAATGTCTGTGAGCATTTTTGGCATTCTCCAAATTTGGCCTCTAAATTTCAGATTGTTCCGGTAGATTCAGTACAGCCGGAAATTCAGGGTTACATCTGGAGTCCTAATTATTAATGATGTAGAGTATTCGCTGCGCAATATGTGTCATAGGAAGGCAGACAGCGCCACCTTGTGTACGAGGCTTGTATATGGTATCACATTCTACACCAGCGAAGTCAAACTCAAAAGCCACATCAGCATTAATAGTCACCCTCCAAGGCAATTAAGAAGTGCCCGTTCACACGGGCGTATTTGCGCTGTGTATTGCGTATTTTTGTTTACGCGTGAAATACGGACAGCTTAAACACCATTGATTTGCCTTAAAAAAAATGGCGCCATCTGCTAATTGGGTTTGTATTACAGACCGAAATTACCCATGGCAAGGGGATAACGGAGTCACTACTGCTGCAGGTCACTCTGGCAGCCCAACTTACCAATAATCACTGACGCCTCTTCTTGGATTAAATTGGCCGAATCAGCCATTTTATTGAAAATAACGAACCGTCAAACATTCTGATGACCAAGTTGGGGAGACCCTTGGACCCCCGATACAGTCTGTCTCCAAAACAACCTAGGAAATATTTGTAGTGCCTCCCGCTGCACACCACCTGACTCGGGAGACCCTATTTCCCGAAACCACGCCTCCTGCCGCAAGCCAACCGACTCTGTAGGCCCACACTCCCCAACTAGCCTCTAGTCGCCTCCCGACACCGAGGCCCGCTAGCCATACCCAGGCTAGCCACTCATACCATCTTTGCAGTGCACCGCCCCGTCAAAGCCACAAGGCAACAGACCCAGCTAATACTCCATCAAAAGGGGGGAGGGTAGCTATCCAGCCACTGCCTTCCCCCACACCCCACTTTTGTGCCGACTCCAAGGACCCCCCCCCCTTTAACCGCTGCCATGACAATTCCTCGAACTCCTCTTCTATCTTCTCCTACTACAATGGGCGTCGGGGGGGGGGGGGGGCGAGACTCTTCACCGTCCTGCTGCTCAGTTCTTCTTATCCTCCTCTTCCCAGAATAAGCTCCTCCCCTTCTTCCCGCTCTTTCCCTCACTATTCTCCCTCTAGCCCCCCCTACCAACCCTGCTATAAGTTAACTCTTTTCCTCCCCGTTAACCCTGTCCTGCCTGCCTTCTCCTAGTCTCTGCGAGCCTCAGCTCTGGCATTCCTTTAACCCTTTCCAATCCAATTGGTATCCTGGTTTTCCTAGGGGGCTTACTCTTTTTCTGCTGTTATACAACAGCGCTATCTGCTGGCTAAAGCCAGTACTGCATGAAATGACACGTTGGATAGGCTCCGACAGCAGAGAGGCTGGCAATATACAGTAAGAGAACCCCGACGGACGTCTTCCAACATCGGAGCTGTACAGCCCTAAATCATAACGTCTTCAGACATCAGACAGTGGATTAGAAAGGGTTAAAGTCAATGGAATTGTGTAAATACGCAGCGAGTACGCAGGATACATGCTTATTTATGCATGAAGGCAGGAGAAATCTACAGGACGTTCTTGTGGGGTTTTTTGTGCATGTGAAAAATACAGTGAATGCGTAATTGAAAAATTAAACAAAAAGGTCCTAAACTGCGTATTTCATGGACTGAAACTGCATGTGCCAGTGTGAATGAGCCCTAAGTGTAGCTACGCCTTTCTACAGCTATATGGCGCTCTGCACTAAGTTGGGTTCTACCCTTTTTAGGACTGAGCTTCCTACCTTGGTGGGTGGCTAAGGTGCCAGGTAGGGCTGTCAGAGCTATGCCGCCACCTGAACAGAGCGATGTGCAGTGCGCCAGAGCTCAGAATCCAAGATGGCACCCGCTCTGTGGTGGCACCACCCCTTGTGCCAAGCGATGGCTACATCCTCCAGGGAAAGTAGAGAGCTGGTCCTCCTGTGTCCGGGCCACATAAAATGACGTAGCGGGCCAGACTCGCCTGCGGGCCTTGAGTTTGACATGTTCTACACCCTTATAGGTTGTGTTACACAAACTGTATATTTGGTTTTTTCAGCACCTCTGTTAGACCTGGGTAAAAAACTCAGTGTCCCCCAAGATTTAATGATGGAGGAGCTGTCCCTGCAGCGTAATCGTGGCTCTTGCATGTACTTGGAGCGACAGAAGCGCGTTCAGAGGTTCACATTTGAGCATCCCACAGGCCGTATCCATGTGAGTATATACAGGAGGACCTCACACGTTTGCATCGATCTCTGGACTGTTTCATCTCGTGTGGAAAGAAAATGATCCAACTTTTGCAAATAGGTTGTATTAAAAATCTAGATTTTGGAATCTACAGCAGCTATGTGTCTCCATAGTAACAAGCTTCCTTCTGTCCCCTTGTACATGTGGTCAGGATCGAGCATTCATTGGATCCAGCCCCCAACCAATCCTTAGAGGTCCTGTGCTATTTGGAGTTACTTCATCCACCAGCTGGTGCTTGAGCAATCAGTCTCCATACTTTGTGAAAGAGCAAGTGCCTGAAATACCCAGCTTTCCTAACTTCTGTAATCCTGAGCTTGGCTCATCAGTTAACTATCCTTGACCCCTGACCTGACTCCGGCTCCGTTCTATGACTACGTCCCTGTCTACACCCTATGGTACCGCATTACAGAAACCTTATCAAGTGTGTCAGCTGCCTCTAAACTTAGACATTTTTTTGGCTAGCGGTCAGGGGATCCCCCAGTGAAGACCAGATCCCAATTAAAGGGATGAACACCGGGGAAGCCCAGGTGCTGCTGCTGGATCTAGTCTGAAGTCAAATAATTTCTGAGACATAGTGAGAATATTGCTATGTGTAAAAGGCCTATAATATACATTTGGTTGGTTAGTAATAAGTAGGGTAAAGATGGACAGCAACTCTGATCATTAGGGCTTGTTACCATGGAGACACATAGGTCTGCATAGGAGCTGTAGATACAAACCAGTATAGTTTCTTATTAAGACTATCGGAAAAGTTGCTTTACTTTCCATTATAGATTCAATGGAACAATTTAAGAAAATTATTGTGAAGACGTACATTTAACCTCTTAAGCATCAGACACTTTTTAGGGATTTTACCCATGTGGTGGTTTTACTGACCTATTTTTTTCCTTCAACTGCCCAAATAATTTTTGCAGTTTTTTTCCCCGTGACATACAGGACTTTTTAAAAAACTCTTTTTAACAGGCTTTTTTCAGTTTTTTTTAGTTTTATTGGGGGTAAAAAGCTTAAAAAATTATTTTTTTAATATTCATAGTTGATTTTATAAATTGGTTATGCTAACATAAAGGCTAGGAATGGGTTCCTCGTTTAGTTTCAGACATTTTGATATATAATATGTATGGGTTTGGATTACAGGGTTCGTACAGCGACAGTTTTGGTTGGCATCGGCTTTGGGTCATTTTCTTTTTTATGTATATATTTTTGTTTTATACTGTAATTTTTTTTACTATCTATGTTCCCATGTCATTATAAAAAGACCTTGGGAGTCATTCACATTGTCTTTTCTTGTTTATTTGACACTTTTCCACTGTAGCTGGGGCATCCATAGGAGCCGCATCCATAGGAGCCCCAGTTACAGGGGAAACATCCCCTGGGGTGACAATAGTCATTGGCAGAGCTGATAAGGCAATCCCGGTGGCCATGTGACCGCCAGCTCACGTGGTGGAAGAAACACTTCCACTTTCACTTCTTAGTACCTAGCGCTCATTGAGTGCTATGTACCCTGGAAAGGAGAAGGCAGAAACAATTAAAAACCGCTTCTCCTCCGGGTCCTCAGTTGTGACTAACAGCTGACAACCCCTCCTGCTCCTGCTGGATTGCAGAAGCAGATGCTTTAATCCTGGGACGTATTTTTGCTATCGTTCGGGATTAAAGCCCAGGGCCAAGCACCGTAAATTTACCACGCTTGGTCCTTAAAGGGTTAAAGAAATTGGAGAACTGTAATCCCATCTACAGTGCAATGCAGAATGCAGACTACTTTTTCACGTTCAGCTGACTACTCCTGCAGGGTAACTTGTGAGGTTATTAGTGCAGGGATGTTTTCAGAGTCCTCGATGGAATATTTTGTCATCAGCTTCCTTGGTTTTCTGCAGTCTTATAGGCTACATTGTAGGGATTAGTTCAGCCCATAGAATTGCTTTCACTAACATGTAATCTGCTTACCAGGCGGGGGGGCATATGAATGCCATTAATGCTGACCAGACAATGGCCAACGATGTATCTGGCACAGAAGGAGGTGAAGGAAAGGAGAACTTTTGCTCAGAAATTCACATAATCCCAGGAAGCAACAGGACTCCACCCAGCGTTCCCCAGAAATCAGCAAAGGTCTTACAAATGAAGATGTCTCTGAATCCAGGTGCTATAGCTCCAGGTAACATGCCAGGGTGCCAACAACCTGGAAAATTCACTTTGTAAACATGTGCAATATTTGGGTAATAATCAGTAGTAAAATACAATAGTTGCTTGTAATGTTTTGAAGGTGGAGAGGCTTGTATAGGATATTGTGATTTTGTACTGTTCACAGTTAGCCCTCAAGCACATAAATCCATACTATAATGGCTACAAACATAGAACGAATGGCCACTTCATTAGAGATCTCCATCTAGTAACGCATTTGGGGACAACCCAGTCAGTGATTCTGTCGTAAAAGGAAATTAGATTAGTCTGGCATGACTTGTTTGTTACAAACCCATGCTGGCTCCATTCTCATCCAGGTACTTGAATATATGATGTTTAATAATTTGTTCAAAGATCTTTCCTGATATAGAAGTCAGGCTCACAGGCCTGTAGTTTCCTGAATCCCCATTCTTCCCTTTTTTAAAGACAGGGAGATTTGCCCTTTTCCAATCTTCTAGGACTTCTCCTGTTCTCCAAGAATTTTCAAAGATTACAGCGAGTGGTTCAGCAATTACATAGAAAAAGAAAAATGAGCAGCATAGTCCAATGTAGACTCAAAGTAGCTGCATCCGCCTTGATGCTCCTTTAGTCACTCCAGAGAATAAAACATACAACGTTTCAACCCCATCTGGGGTCTTTGTCAAGCTTGATGAGGTCTGATTAAGGAAGAGTAGAGGGGGATAATTACCTCACGTGATCTAGACTCTATGGTTCTCTTAATACATCCCAGAATTGTGTTTGCCCTTTTGGCTGCTGCATCACATTGTTGACTCATGTTCAGTCTATAATCTATTAGTATACCCAAGTCTTTCTCACATGTGCTGCTGCTTAGCCCAATTCCTACCATTCTGTATGTGCTTTCCTCATTTTTCTTGCCCAGATCTAGGACTTTGCATTTCTCCTTCTTAAATACCATTCTCTTATTCACCGCCCACTGTTCAAGCTTTTCTATATCTTTTTGAATACTCTCTCTCTCTCTCTTCCCTAGTGTTAGCAATCCCTCCTAGCTTTGTGTCGTCGGCAAATTTAATCAGTTTCCCATCAATTCCCTCCTCTAGATCATTTATAAAAATGTTGAACAACACTGGGCCTAGGACAGAGCCTTGTAGTACCCCACTTGATACATTCTTCCACTTGCAGGAAGCAGACAGCTCCATTCTCACTGCAGAGGCGAGGCTTGATATAACAGGCAAATTTGTCATTTATATCAATGGAGACTTGGCCTGCAATACAAAAGCTGGCCACTGCAAAGAGAACAGAGCTGTCTGCTTCCTGCAGAAATTAGCTCAGTGCACATGCACACCAACTCAGCGAACAGCTAACTGGTGGGGGTCCCAGGCGGCAGACTATTGATGACCTATTCATGGATAAGATCATAACTATTTAACCAACTTCAACCTTGTCTCATGCAATACTAATAAAGAATGCTTCACTACAGGAGTGGGACATTTGAAATGGCATTTCGGGGTTTCTTTGGTTGTTTTTGTACTCACTATTTAGATTCATGATCTTGCCTATGTCTTTTTAGCAGTCTTTTAACTCCAGTATTGGATGATGCTCTCTTTGCTTATGCTGGTTTTACAAGTACAGTCCAGTAGAGTGATTTCTCATGCAGGTTATTTCTTTGGATCACAGGTTATTCTGGACCACTGAAGGATATTCCATATGAGAAATTTAACATTACTGCCATCCCCAAATCCTACCAATCACCTTGGATAGTGAGTTACAGTGCTGAGGAGGTCGCACCGGACCCTGAGTATCTTCCACCTCCCCCAGAAACACCTCTCAGCGTTGCATACCGCGAATTTAACAAGTACGTCAAAGAGACATGTTATGGGATTTGTCATAACTATGGTATATATAAAAGAAATGCATATGCAAGGGGTTTGTATCCATCTCATAAAGTGATGGTGTATTGCTAGGATCGCTTGGATTAGTGGGGGCCAAACCCCTGGGCCCCTCATGGATTCTGCAAATGATCCTGCAAATCTGATTCCTCTCCACTGTTTTTCCCCTGAAATGTGCTGCACTCCCTCACCAAATTACTGCAGTGATAAGCAGTTTACCTGTATCCTGCTTGTGTAGAAAACAGCAAACTGTTCCAGAACCAAGCTCATAACATAGATACAGCCCCGGAACCAAGCTCAGTACATAAATACAGCACAAACCAACCTCAATACACAGATGCAATTCCAGAACCAAGCTCAGAATTGTCGCGTTCACCCTGAGCGTAATGCACACCACGCAAAGGATGAAAGCAAATGGGACTTGTGAGCAAACATCCAAAAATGACTGACAACCACCAAAACACTTACCCAGAATGCCAACACGCATAAACAGATGAAATAGATAAAGTATGTACAAGTTTTTGGTTTGTATTTTGGCTAAGATACTTAAGCTCATGAGCCTGCGACAAGGGTCCTCGTTGTCTCGTGAGTCTCTACTCTAACAAGACAACTTAGAGCCCAGGGAGTCCAGCCTGC
Source organism: Eleutherodactylus coqui (assembly GCF_035609145.1). Taxonomy (NCBI): domain Eukaryota; kingdom Metazoa; phylum Chordata; class Amphibia; order Anura; family Eleutherodactylidae; genus Eleutherodactylus; species Eleutherodactylus coqui. The sequence continues at coordinate 15,566,508 of NC_089838.1, forward strand.
AAGCAGGGTGATGGTCCCAATAGGGGACCTAGGGGCCTGGCTTGCAATAGATGGTAAATGGCATACAAGCAGAACAGGACACTGTTCACACCAACAGACGAGGGGATTACAGACAAGGGAGTCTGGCGCCCTGTGAGATCAGGTCACATGTAGCTAAGGCTGGCCATAGGCGTAACTGTTAGCTCTAGGAGCATAACGATAGTGGGTGCGGTTGCACCAAAGCCCTGGAGTCTTAGGGGACCATAAGGTCTTTCTTCTCACCATATGAGAAAACCAGTACTATAAGTAGAGCATTACAGTTGTAGACTCTGTTAAAGATTTTGCATTATGGCCCAGGATCTTCAAGTTACACTTGTGGTTGTCTCTGTGGGTCATGTACCAAGATTTCATTAATCGGCGGACTCAAGTTATAACATTAGGCAATGTAGGCCTGTGCTTATAGGCTAAATAGGTCAAGAGGAAGTTTTTTTTATTGTCGAGGTAAATCTTTAAGACTATTAATAAGTCCCATTTCCTGTTTTCTGCAGAACGCCAATTCCTTTTGGATGTTTATCAGTAGTGAATGGTGGTGAAGCTCCGAATATGTTTGAAGAACTTCAGGCCCAAATCGAGCAATCCACTAGTGGACTGGAACTCATGTGTCAAAGACCCAGCTTCAACAGAGCACCGCGGGGGTGGGCACATAGATACGTGCCAGAATCTGCAGACTTGTAGGCCTTGTATCTGTGGTTAGATCATCTATGTGCTGATGTGGAGATTCTGAGGAAGGGCTTCTTCGGCTTTGCATTTCTGTGCTTGCTTAATGTAATCCCTGATGGTAATATAGGTCAACGATATATATATTTCTTGAAGGAGATACCGAATAAAAAGATTATTTAGATAGCTTAACAGATTTTACTGAATCACCTGACGTTCCACTAAAGAATAAGATATTGGTTATTGGTAAGCACATTGACGGAGTACTTTGCTAATTCAGGTCATATGAGGCAGTCCCAATTATTTATATAGCAAACAGTATGTATGGGCGTACGTGATCTGCATAAATTGATAATAGAGATGAGCGAGTATACTCGCTAAGGCACATTACTCAAGCGAGTAGTGCCTTAGCCGAGTATCTTCCCGCTCGTCTCTAAAGATTCGGGGGCCAGCTGGGGGCCGGGAGCGGCGGTGGAGAGCGGGGAGGAACGGAGGGGAGATCTCTCTCTACCCCCCGCTCCCCGCCGCAACTCACCTGTCACCCGCGCCGGCCCCCGAATCTTTAGAGACAAGCGGGGAGATACTCGCTCGAGTAATGTGCCTTAGCGAGTATGCTCTCTCATTTCTAATTGATAACCAAATTACTTCAGAGTGCTTTCCGCATATATGAGCGGGCCCTGGGAATGCCACAACAAAATTCCCCAGGCCATAATGATGCCACCACCAGTATTTTGTTCTTCCAGCAATAGATGTTTGTTTTCTGATGTTTCTGGCCTAACACCAATATCCATCTGTTCCATGAAGCAGAAAATGTTACTCATGGGAGAAGGCAACCCTTGGCCAATCAGCGTTAATCCAATGTTAGCATAGGTGCAGTGACTACTAGAGATGAGCGAGTATACTCTCTAAGGCACATTACTCGAGCGAGTAGTGCCTTAGCCGAGTATCTCCCCGCTCGTCTCTAAAGATTCGGGGGCCGGCGCGGGTGACAGGTGAGTTGCGGCGGGGAGTGGGGGGGGGGGGGGGAGAGAGAGAAAGATCTCCCCTCTGTTCCTCCCCGCTTTCCCCCGCCGCTCCCCACCGGCCCCCGAATCTTTAGAGACGAGCGGGGAGATACTCGGCTAAGGCACTACTCGCTCGAGTAATGTGCCTTAGCGAGTATACTCGCTCATCTCTAGTGACTATTCATTTGCTTTGGCGCCTCATACACAGTAGGGTTCACTGAACTGTTTTGGACACGTCTGGTAGACCCCTGGTTCATTTTCATTGTTAGCCCTCATGCACCTTCATAGCTGACGTTCACCCCTACATTGGGTATTCCCAATGACGCCATTTGTCCTCTCATGATACCATTTCACCGCAGCAGCACGCGAACAGCTCACAAACTGCGCTGTTTGAGAAATACCGCCACCCCCAGCCTGAAAGTCAATAATTATACCTTTTGCAACTCCGATCGCTCTTTTTAAGTATGACACACTTTATATACCCCCCAAAGCAGCTCCCAACACATCACTTACTTTATGGGCTACGCACTGTTGATGTCAAAATTAGGAGGTGGTCACAGTATTGTGACCCTACTGTGTCATTCCATGAGAGATAATTACATCGGGTCTATGGCTCCAGTTTATGTTTTTGGAAGAGATTGTTCAATACCTTGGTGGAAGAGTGAATGAGGATCAGATGCCTAGACACTCAATGTTGTCCAAAAGGCTCTATCAGATGTTCTTAAGAGACATAAGGTTACCTGGTACTTTGAACGCTCTTCTGGAAGTGATGGAGATCAGCATAATGGATGGACTTCACCTCATTGAAATGTGTTCAATTAGTATCAATCAGTATTAATCTACCAAATTTGGTGCAGTTGGAGATTTCTGAACTCCATCTTGATACAGAGGTAGATAGGGAGGAATTATAGGGACGCCACATAGGGAACGTGCTCTCAGGCCTCCACCACCTTGGGGGCCTAGGGTGTCACTCCAGTGGACTTCAGTGACCCCACCTAGTTGGGAAGAGGTGGAGAGGTAGCCATGCATGCATGTGGCTCTCTCTTTTCAAAGTTCAATGGAGTCCATTTTTCCTTTATGTGGCCGTAATAGGGGGTCAGGTTGGGGCCTCCACCTTCCGTAATCTGGCCTGGAAGTGCACATTCGATCACACAAGAGTGTGTGCCAGACTGATATCCATGCCAGGTAATAGCTGGTGTAGATTTCAGCTATAGCTTATGTCTATTTTGAGCATAAATTAATAAATCAACCCCCTTTTAGAAGAGAAGCGAGCGGCGTGCTAAAAGGCCCCAAAGCATATTTTGGCATATGCCAAAATTTGCAACTTTTGTACGCCACTAAACTGGCAAAAACATCTTCATGAATGTCCCCTTTATTTCAGTTCCCATAGGCCTCTTTCACATGCCATAATAATTGGACCTCCTGCGGCTCTACCAAACTGGAGAGATATCACTGATCAAGTCAGCAGAATCGTAATCACAATGCAGACCCTAGGGCCGGGCTCACACAACCGTACGGTAAAACACTGCGTACGAATCACAGCATTTCACTGGCGTAGGGAACTGCGTATCGCTGCGTATTGTTGCGTTTTTGCCTGCGCATGAACAGCGTTATTTTACACACGCTGCCATGTATTGGCTTCCTGGTTTCTTCTTTTCTTTTAACTTTCTTCTGATGTTTCCTAGCAACATGCATAAAAAACGCCGTACATACACACCCATGGAAAACAATAGGGCTGTACGGGCGTAAAACGCGGTAAAATAGAACATGCTGTGTTCTTTTTTACGTGCGTAATTTCCGCAAGTTTGAATCAATCAATGAACTTTCATTGACTCCATTTACTGCCTATTATGCACACGTACATTGTGCACGTAATGCACAATGAAATTACGCTCATACAAGCCTGGCCTTAGGTAAAAACACATATCTCCAATTGCAATATGTCCCATATTGGTTTCCCAATATTTACCTTAAAAGGGTTTTCCAGGCAAAATAGTATGGATCAGCTGGAGTCCACCGCTCAGACAGCACCGCTACACACAGAGGTCAACCCATGTAATGGGCAGCGCTTGTAACTGCAGGTGCTGCTCTCATCAATCAATGGGTTCTGCGCCTGCAGTTACAATGGCCGGCCACTAAACAACGGTCAGAGCAGTAGCTTTTGCTCTGTGAAGCAGCTCTGACATCCGGCAACCACTCAGCCGATTGGCTGGAATCCTGAGTGGCGGACCCCAGACGATCAACTATTGATGACCTATCCTGAGGATGGGTCATCTATAATATTTTGCCTGGACAACTCCTTTAAATCAGTTTCTCACAGCTATGGATCCGTTGCACTTCGTTTGGGATTTCCTAGAAAACCACAACAGCAAGGTCTGTCAATTTTATAGTCGGCTCGAGAGGTTCCAAAATCCTTTTCCTTCTTTTTCCTTTTCTTCCTCTTTTTTCCTCCTTCTACATTAAATTTGCCTTACAAACAGCTCAAGGTTACTTAGATACATTCCTAGGTAACCCGGGGTGTTATACGGGGCTTTTATGGCTCTTAGACAGTGTTATACACCAGCTCTAGGGGTATTGGTGAAGTTTCAGTTCAGTTTGATCTAATTTGGTCCGAACCCTACTTTTTGCCGAACCAAACTTTTCAAAAGTTTGCTCATCACTATCAAGTATGGTGACAGTTAGTATTCCTCACATTGTTGTACAGCGTCTGGTAAAAAAGACTACACTTCCTAGAAGGGTACTCACCAGTGCAGGGAGCTGGCAGGGGATGCTAGAAGATTTTAGATCCAAATGCCATAGCAGAACTATGAGTGCAGCTCTTGAGTACAATGAAGGTCCCAACATACTAAACGGAAACCTATTAGAAAAGTTCTTGAATTTTCTATAAAACACAGAAAAATAGATGACAACTAGTTAATGATACTTTCCAGTGGACCAACACAACCAGCGGAACCAAACTGGACAATATCATTTTCAGTGCTTCACCCATGTCCGCTATAAAGTATCGGCTCCACGGAGCAAAACCGCACCCGAGACACAACTTATTTTACTGCTATTCCTCTTTGTGCATAAAACTCACCTTTTCAGCCCAATAAAAGCTTCCGCCGCGGCTCATTCACGTCTGCTTCATTTATGTTACTGATTTTATCGCCCATCTCTAGCGGCTCTGCTGGGCCATTCATACAGGAAGGGGATTAGCATAAATTATGGGAAGCACATTTACATTTCAGCTCTCCAAGGCAATGCCGCAATATTTTACATTCGGATGGTGGAAAAAGTAATCTCTCATGAAAGTAAATATAGCGGCGGCCGTCATTATCATATTCCCGCTGGGTTATCTTAGCCGATCCTGATAGGAAGAAATACGTTTAGAGAGACTTTTTATAGCGCAAGTCGTAAAATTCGGCTGCCTGCACGTAAATAGGATATAAAAAAGGCGCAGACGTTGGAGGCTATTTTAGAAAAGTGTCACCATCTGTGACTTGTAAAACTCAGTGATGTTTGGTTTGGGGGGGGTCTTAAAAGGGGGGTTTCAATTTTATTACCCATTTGGTTCCAAGTTGGTAACTAAAGCTCGTCAGCCTGTTCTAAGTATCGCTGCAGATTTAAAAAGTTGGTCTGTATTGGCAACCATTTTCCTATATATCTGCAACAATGTATCATTTTTGCTCAAAACTAGAGACGAACGGGCAGGTACTCACTAAGGCAAACCACTTGAGCGAGTAGTGCCTTATGCGAGTACCTGCCCACTCGTCTCTAAAGATTAAAGTGCCGGCGGGGGGCGGGGAGCGGCAGGGGAGACCGGGGAGGAGATCTCTCACTCACTCTCTCCCCCCCGCTCACTCCCGCAACTCACCGCTCTCCCGTTCCGGCAGTCGAATCTTTAGAGACGAGCGGGCAGGTACTCGCATGAGGCAATACTCGCTCGAGCGATCATGGCATTAGGAACAGCTGGTACGTGACATCTTGTCATCAGTAACGCGGTACCACGTGGTGTCACAGTCTGCTGACCCCTCCTCTGTGCAGCAGAACGAGGAGCATTTGGCTATCATGGGTAAGGAGGGTGACTTGAGTGACTCTGACCGCGGGCAGATGGTTGGTATCTGGAGGTGCGGCACTCGTTGGCTGTTCCTGAACCACAGTATCCAGAGTGTATTAAGACTTGTTGAACCACGGACAGACATCTGACAGATCGCATAGTGGCTGGCCATGTATGGTTGATTCTACAGGTGAGCGTTGGGTTTGGCATCTCAGCAACATACTACAGGGAACAAACTGACCCAGCAGTACGCCGGAGGGGAAGTTAGACAAATTTCCACAATGATCATACAGTGTGCCTTGCAAAGACTGGGGTTCAAAAGTCAAAGGGGTCGTCCGAGTAGTCAAAAACACCCAAACCGAGTACGTTCACTCCTCTCTAGTGGAGAGCGGTTTCCTGGCATGGCCTAGGATCATTGGTCATTATACCACAATGTTTTAATGGTGAACACTACAGGGACCATCAGAACCCATATTTTCAGCAAGTCTTCCACGGCCATAGTGACATTTTTGCACAGGACAATGCTCAGTGTACATCCACCGGCCCGAAGAAAGAAGGGATGACCCGTACCGTCCGGAGCAGGTGAGTTTAATTCAGGCGCGGGTCTCCCGCGGATCCAGACAGCTTCCATAGGCTTCAATAGAAGCCTGCGGGAGCCGTCCCCGCAGGAGAACCGCGCCTGAATGGAGGATGTCCGGATTTTTTCCTGCACGTGGGACCCGCGCCTGCAGGGAAAGAACACATCCGCAGGTATTTAACTACCTGCGGGTGTCTAATGCATCCCTATGGGGCATGGATCCGCGTGCAGGAAAAACGCTCCAGATTTTAAATCCAAATTTGCCCGTGGACATGAGGCCTTAGGTGGATTCACAACTGGCTGAGTGATCGTGCTCAAAGAGTGGTCATAAATGGCTGCACATCCAACAATGTATCAAAAGAGGTACCACAAGGCTCCCAGGTGTTTCTTTAAAAAAATGATCTGGAGGAGGGAATTGAGGGGAAACTGGTCAAATTTGCAGACGACACAAAGCTGGGAGAGCCAACACTGGAGAGCTGCCATGATGTCCTATGAGGAACAGTTAAAGGATCTGGGAATGTTTAGCTTGCAAAAAGAAGGCAGAGAGGAGACGTAATAGTGGTCTACAAATATCTGAAGGACTGTCACAGTGCAGAGGGATCAGCCCTATTCTCATTTGCACAAGGAAAGACTAGAAGCAATGGGATGAAAACTGAAAAAAGTTTGCATATTAGAAAAAAAAAAAGTGACAGTGAAGGTGATAAATGAGTGGAACAGGTTACCAGGGGAGGTGGTGAGTTCTCCTTCAATGGAAGTCTTCAAACAAAGGCTGCAGAAATATCTGTCTGGGATGACTTAGTGAATCCTGCACGCATATTAACTTTTTCTTACCCACTTCTGCCCTAATCACCCATCTTACGTTATTTGGCTTGAAAAAGACCTATTTAAAGGTCAAAACGTTGCCTTTCTTAACTTTGAAGCAATAAAACTTTTAAGAAAAAGCTTTTGCATCACTATGCTGCCACCTCTTTTTTTGTTGCTAATCACCAATCAGGTTGCTGGAATTGCTGATTGCAGAAGTGGGGAAGAAAAAAAAGTTAAAGGGGTTGTCCCGCGCCGAAACGGGTTTTTTTTTTCGAATCCCCATTCTCATGATCTTTTTTGGACTCTTCGTGATCATACATCTCACCCATACTCTTTAACGAGCACAAATGACACAAAAATTACTAACAAGGCACACAGACGATTGTACTTGTTTTATTAACATTACTGTACGGTCACATTACATATAAGCAATAAGGTGAGCCATCAAACAGCCGACACGTTTCCCAATAGTCACCAGTTACTTATCCTGCATACAGTGAATATACGAAGTGCTGAGCCCCAATGTGTGCAGCCGGAGATCGCTGGACGTCTGCAGGTCTGTACATTACACTAGTAAACATCCACAGTCTCTACATCGTACAGGCCGCACATTCGGCTGGACCATTTCTTACCAGCCTGTTACTTTTGGCTAGTTGTAAGTACAAAACAATATAGCAATTCCTTGTAGAAGTCCTTAAAAAGCCCAACTTTAGCAAATCTGCATCCTGGACCAATACAGAAGTCGATGCTTCACGGTCTTTAGCCCAAGGAGAAATGAGGGAAACTGTAAGTAGTGTGGCTTGTGCTAATACATAGTGTACAATAAGCAGACACTGCATCATAATACTATAGGTGTAATATATATATATAGGCTAGGCCCGTAGTCATGCTGTGGCAGTGTAACAAAGCCGTCTGTGTATTGGAAGCCGTCGCCCACCACCAGGGAGCAAATCACTTGTTGGAATCTCTCGGTGATCCGGCAAAGACAAGATGGATCGAGTTAAGGAACTGAACCGGAATGGGCTGCACCGAGACTGGAGCTCAGGGTTCATCTCAATCAGGAAGAGCAATTCTTGGATTAATTGTTATCCCAACAACAAGTTTCCCCAACCTCTAGTCAGGAAGCAGACAGCTCCTTACATTGGGCAGTAGCCAGGTTGGTACTGCAAGCTGACCCATACTGAAGTGAATGGTATTCAGCCTGTAATACCAACATGGACCACTACATAATGTACAGAGGTGTCTACTTCCTAGGACAAACCCTTTAAGACGGCCACTCAATCATCTCTGTAGGACTGCAAGCAGTTGCCATGTGCTTCACTCCCATAAGACCTTATGTTCTTGTGATCAGTAGGGGGTCCCAGCAGTCAGACATTTAATCCTCCTGTTCGGTGTGTTTTATGTCTCAGGGTACATTTGCATAACCAAAAAACGAGATTCAGCTAGAGATCCTATTGGTCCGTGGTACCATTTCAGCAGGTTTTACTACACTATTGTTTCCATCACAAAATGTTAGAAAGTAGCAAAACCTGCTGAACCGGAGACCTTCCTGCTGTCCGAATCTCATTTTTTGACATAAGATGCATGAAAGGCTTAAACAATGTAATGTGTTAAAGGGGTTGTGCCAAGCGTCACATAATCCTGTGCCCATTGCTTCCGAAAGGCTAATTTCACCTCCGCAACCATTTTATATGGCGAATCTTGATGAAAAATCTCCCACTGTATGGCATATACAGCTCTGCGTTACCATGGTTACAGACTACAAACAAACCCCGTGTTGCGTAATCCCGCAGTTCCATTTCCCTTCATCTGTTACTTATCCCTTGCTTATGTACTGAACCTGCATTATCAAGATGAAGTGGGAAGACGGATGGAACAGGACCGGCCGATCAGAATACAAAGGAAACCCCTTTTTTTAGTCTACTCCAATGGAGCCCCGCAGACGAGGCGAAGCGCTCATGTACCGGGCCTTTACTTTAGTTGCAGTTGTGAACTCACCCTCTTAAAGGGCATTTGAATTTAGCTATAACAGCAAAAGCCAAACACATTAGGGAATTGCAGTTTATGGAACGCTCTCCAACCTGAATGCAGATTAGCCACCCGTGATGGAGGACTCGTCCTGCCCTCCTGTCTGCAGGCTACCGGCATGGCTTTGCAGCTGCAGTCCAGATGCGTTTTACAAGAATACTTAAGGCCCGTTTATACGTAACAATTATGGCTCAAAATTCATTCAAACGAATGAGCGATCATCAGTGTCTTTTCAGATCGCTTAAAAACCCTTGTTGGCTCGCTGCTCAGCGCTTCACGTAGAAGGTGAAACGCTGGGTGAAAAGCCCGCGATCCAGCGGCAAGTCTGTGGGAACGTTCTGCATGAGCGCCGACAACCATCGCGGTGGCGTCAGCTCTCGCGCGAGCAGCCGTTCAAAGGAGTGTCAGCCCGTGTAAAAGGACCATTACTCCGTCCCCGTGCAGGATCCTGGCTTTATAAAAAAAAGTGTCAAGTGGGTGGTCCTCACCTGTGCAATGGTCAATGTTGGACTATGACAAGATGAGTGTTGGGAAAGGCGCACTAGACATTTGTAACACTAGGAAATTAATCAAAAAGAGCCCCTGTAGAGGAACCGGTGCGAGCGCCCCTGTCCACTGGCGGGGAAATCACGCGTTTTTCATGCAATGTGAAAAGTGAAAACACATGACTGTGAAACCGATACATTTCCAGAGCTTCATTCTCATGCGATGGTGTTCGCTGCAGCGATGCTGCTTGGGGGTGGGGTTAAAAATAGCAGCATGCCCATTCGTCTTGCGATTTCGCCCATTGTTTTCAGCGCCAGCCCCCATTGACAACATAGGGAGAAGATCGCGCTCCTCTGCCACTGCTGTCACAGGGAATCCCTTCATCACTGAACACTGACAGCACTGTCAGTGTTCAGTGAAGACTGGACTCCCCGCAGGGATGAAGGGAACCCCTTGCCACGGCTGATGCTGCCACCCCATTGCAAGCAATGGGATGAAGGGAAACCCCGCAAGAGTGCAAGGTCGTTTTCACATGAAAATGCCTCGCATCCAGGGGTTTCCTGTGGACTGCAAGAGCGATATCGCTCTCGCCAGTGTGCAGAAGGCTTTAGTATGATTAGGGGGGGGGGGGGGGGGGGGGTGTTCATCAATGTTTCAAGGAAAAAAGTTCCCATTAAGTATACAGTGACCTACTGCAGCCATCACTGACATATAAGGTGTAAGCGGCTTAGATGTCACGTGTATAATCCGTGTCTGACATCCGCTCCTCGTGGTAACATACATCATATGTACACGACAAGGTATCAATGGACCAAAATAATCATCGATTGCGCGTCATAAGACATCAAAGCGTTAAATAAAAGGTTTTAAGGCAAAAGTAAAGAAAGTACACGGACTGTTTTCTGGAAGGCAGTGTAATACCGTAAGGCGGTTACTTGAAGCCCTACAGTCACCTTCGGGTGTGTTCACATATTAGGGACGTGCGTATTTGTGGCGGTATTCCCGCAGTGGAGTCGCAGGGTAGCGTTACATTACACCTCCAACAGGAAACCCACCGCAGTTTTGTTCTACTACATGAACCAGATTTACTTGAATCCCCTTCACTTTAATAGTAAAACTTTACTGCTGCGATATTCCACATCATGTGAGCGCACCCTAAAGTGGTGTCCCGGGACTTAATTGATAAGCTAGCCCTAGGATGGTTCGTGATTATCCAATGTGTGGGGGTCTGAGCTAAAGAGATGTAACAGTCCTCAGTCACATGGCCTTTCTGCAGCTCAGTCCTATTCAAGTGAACAACAGCGATTTGCAATACAGGGCACCGCCACTAGGTGATGTACTGTGCCATGTCTGAAGGGGCGGCTGCCGGCCTCTTCACTGTACACCAAACAGCTGATCAGCAGCCTTAAAATGAATAGAATACCCACCTATACCGGTGGCTCCCCATCCTGCCACACAGAACCCGGAAGCAGCGGTGGGTGGTCACAGGCAGTATATTGTACACTGCTCAGCCACTCACAGGCTTCACTGGCCATGAAAGAACCACCAGTGAAGCCTGGGGGGTAGCCGAGCGGTCACACGCATAATATATGGCCCGTAGCTTCCTCTGGGTTCTGTGCTGCGGGCACCAGAGCTGCAGCGACACAGGGAGCCGCCGGGACAGGAGAGCATTCCATTTTTCTTTATGTTAAGCCTGTATAACGTCCGTCCCCCCCCCCACCCCCCACCCCCCCACACACCATGTCCCAGAAACAGTTTAAGGAAAAAAATACATTGGGAATGCAGCCTGTAAATCATTTGGTCTTATAAAGCCCATTTCTGCTGACCTAAATGAAGAGTTGATGACGCCCATCAATGGAGAATTGTGTCACATCCCCAGCACAGAGTATGTCCATCTCTGCAACCATCTGGTATTGCTCCCTGCTCCAGTAGTTATTGTACCATGTATCCATCCCTAACTTATTACTAGCATACATATCATAGGTAAGAAAGAAGTAGGAAACGGGTGAAAGGAAGTATTTGACTGCAGGATAAGACTACACAGGGTTTGTTGGTAGTCTGTTACCATGGAGACACATAGACCTGGCTAGGTGCTGTAGGCACAAGGTTTTCAATAAAGAAAATGATGTACCGGAGCAACACAGAATGACTGAAGTGCTTTAGAGGGCAACTACAGGGTGCTGAGGGAACCAGCAGAGGTCCATGCTCAGGGCTAGCGATAATCTACTGAAATATCACTAGTCTTATTATGAGCCTCATGCTGCGGCAAATTAAAGGCCGACTATCCCAGAACCCAGACCAATCAACAAGAAAGTTCTAATAGGACAGAAGTTGATCTAAACAATATTAACCCTTTAAGTCATAAATAAACACTGTTAAAAAGGTTAAGAACTATTTGCCAGGGCCGTTCGGGTAACAACTGTGCCAAGAGCCGCAGGCTATAATAGAAATGCAACCACAACACTAGGAAGGGAGCCTGGTTTTACTATTGTAAACGTAATATAATTTAATATACGGTAAGTGGCCTCATCAAGAACAGTGGCTGCTCCAGTACATAAGTGGTATCATTGATGCCGTTTTAATAGGTTTTCTGTGCATATACAGATGTAGCCAAGTTTAGCTTGACCCTTAGTGCGTTCTGGTAACTTTCTGTGCCAGTTTATTTCCCCTTTTAATAGATTTCAATGGCTTATGATATCTTTCTGAGACAAGCCATCACAGTCAAGTTAAACTTTCCTACATCTGTACCACCCAGGCAAGTCTCCCTTAGAGGTGGTCTCCTATGTTTACATGCGGCTTTATTTCATGCCTCCTTTGCCTTTCCTTCCAGTGTTAAGGGGGATCACAGATATGTACGTTCCCACAAATTACTGCCTTGTAGGCCCAATCTGTCCACAAACCTCCCAGAACAAGTGCAATAAGCAGACATTTCTCTGCACTTGGTCTCCGGGGTGAAATGACCATACGGCCTAGCAACCTGTTCCTGTGCAGGGACCAATCCGCCTGGTGTCTAAGGGGCGGCAGGCACCACGGGCCCCAGGTCCAGCTCCACGTGATGGGTCAGCCACACTGCCTCGGAGCTGGACTCGTTGTCCTCTGTTGTTCGGATAGGGGTGGGCTGGTTCCTGAAGTCGTGCTTGAGTTTAAAGCTCACAATCACCTTTCCTTTCTCTTGGAGAGGAGTTACCTTGATGAACACTCCTACTTTATTTGCCTTCCGGAAGGCGACGACGCTGCAGAAGAGATTGAAGAAGGTTAAGTAAAAGGCAAATATGCTAGAGAACTTAAAGAAATAGATAAAGACCAGAGGTTTCTCAAATTTTCTTTTTCATCCCCACTTTTTAGAAGCTACAAATAACTGACACCGCCCTGAGGGCTTGTTTTCTGCAGGCTAAGATGTATTATTATTTCTCTAACAGTTCTATTTAATGTATTACTTTTTTTTTTAGTGTAAAAGTGCCTAAAAAATAAAAAAATTCTAAACACCCCCCCCCCCCCTCTGTTGCCAAATTCTGAGACCCATCACTATTTTTCCCCATCAATGCGGCTGTGTGAGGACTTCGTTTTGTTTTTTGCAGGATGACTTGTAGTTTTTCTGGTATTGTTTTGAGTATGTACCACTATTTAATCGCTTTTATAAAAAAAAAAAAAAAAAAATTCTAGGAGAAAACCAGCAGTTTTGGCATTCTATATTTTATATTCATAAGGCTGTTTTCACACAAAGAAAAAAAAAAAAAAATCATGCAAGATTCATGTGTAGCGAGATGCACAAATCTTTCACGAATATGAAACCACATTTTTTTTTGAACGGGTTCATACGCATGAGCGATCCTTTCCTGAATTGCACTGCAATGCCGAGGGGGTGGAAAAATCGCAGCATGTCCTATCTTTGGGTGTGCCCTTGCATCACCCATTGTTTTTAAATGGGGGGCGGTTGCATCGCGCTAGGGGCACGTGATGCGAGGCTTCCCATTGAAAACAATGGAAGAAGGTGTAGTCCTCTGCCACAGCGACGGATCTCTACTTTCCTGAAGTGGCGCAAAGTGGTTTTTAAGGGAGGAAAAAAAAAAAGCCTTGCAGCGGTTGGGAATTGCATGCTGACGAGCGCAATCTGAATCCCGCCAGATATCTCACTCGCCCGTGTGAAGTTAGCCGAAGGAAAAATAATTCTATATTTTAATAGTTTGGACTGCAATACATGGAAGCCCTGGGAACCTTGCCGAGGCTCAGGGCTGCCAGGTGAACCCAGTGGAGCCACCCACTTGTTAGCTCCAATAGCTGCAGTTGCAGGTGGGTGTCACCTGTCAGAAACCGCGCCGACATCCGATGGGCTTGTTTTTTTTTTTGCGGGACGGAGTCAAATAGAGAAAACTAAAATTCAGCCATCTTTGTAGGAGTCTTGTTTCTACGGCCCACAAACTGCAACAAAAACATTTAGTTTTTTAATTTTCTGTCGCCATCTTCTGACAGCCATAGGTCTTGTCTTCCCCCCCCCCCCTCCTCAATCAACTGTTGTGCGGGGCTCATTTTTTGCGGGACAGCCTGTATTTTCTGCTACCATTTTTGAATACATACAACTTTTGGATCGCATTTTACTACATTTTTTCTTGGAGACGGTGTGACCAAAAAAAAGCACAATTCAAGGAGTTCTTTATTCTTTCTGATGTCGACCGTGCGGGTTAAATAAGGCATTATTTTGCTAGATCATATGCACCAATACCATATGTGTGTTTTTTTTCCTATTGTGTAGATTCCTCTATTATAAAATATGGCAAAAAGAGGGGTTTTTACATTTCTATCACCTTTAATTTTTTTAAATAATTGGTAAACCTTTTTTAAACTAATTTTTACTTCTCTTTATTAGTCCCACAGGGGACAAGAACTTGCGATGCTTTTATCACTCCTGCAGCATAATGTAATGCCATAGTATTACGTCATATCACAATCTGAGAGGCATTCTATCAAGCCATGCCACAGGCACGGCTTAATAGGTATTCTGCAGCCCCCGGCTGCCATGGCACCCACACAGCAATGTTCGATCTTATTGCGGTGGGCAGTACGGGACCCCAGAACACCGGTCGGGGAATTTAAATGCTGCTGTCAGAATTGACAGCAACATTTAAAAGGTTAACAGCTCTGATGAGCCACGCGGCTTATCAGAGCTGTCGCGGGCAAGTTCCCAACTGTAAGAAACAACCTGCACCTGCATTGTATGGAGTGGGATCGCCCTGCGATCTCCCTTTATACATACCCCAAATGTGCAGGACGTAACTGTACGACCTGCAGCAATAAGGGGTAATGGATGTTGAATAGTGTGAATATTCTGCTTATTACTATTCAGAAACCCTCCGACATAACATCCAGTTACTATAAAGAAACCTTACTCTGGGTCATCCTGGAAATTCTGTGGTTCTGCCAGTTCATCATATTCTGCAGTGGCGTCTTTCCCAGCAAGTACCAGCTCCTTCGTTGGTACAATCACCTGCAATAATGGTGGTTGTTAGAAGACTCATGGAAAGAGAAGGTTGGAACCCTTGTGATTAAATAGCTGAAGACCTTTACTTCAAGGGCCCACCCCCATTTCCAGGGCCACACCCCTAAACAAATTAACTGATTTCAATAAGCCATTTTCTTAATGCCTACAGAAAGAACAATGATGGATGGCAGCCATTGACTATTATGTTTACGTGAAACATACATGCGGTGGGTAGTCCACAGCATTTACAGCTGACACTTAACAGGCCACGCCCACATGGTGCGGAAATACTTTTGTGAAAACCACATTGGAATTTATATACGTTGCGGCTTTTAAATCTGTAGCATGTCAATCCTTACAATTCTGTAGCAGGTCACACGGGGTATACAGTGTGAAACATGGAACATGCCGAGTGGTGTCAGGCTTTACCTTGGCAGTGCTATTAATGTCATACGGATCGCCATCATCGCAGGGCATGAGTGTCAAATGGGTCAGGCTCTCCACGGGGTTAGTCAGTGTCAGCAGTACCTGGCTCTCCTGTAACAAGAGAGGGAAAAAAAGCAAAGTTTCATACATGGTGAGAGCAGAAATTCACAGTTCTCTCATCAGGGAGATTCATTAGTATGAAGCAAACATGAGAACAGCTGCTAAATAGTTCATAAGGAGTCGTGTCTTGTGGTGAAGTGCCAGCTCCAGTACAACGGGGCTCTGCAAGCGTGACGTAAATGCCATTACGTAACTATGTGGAGCGGTCACTTTAATACGCGGGTCTGGAGAGGGGTCTGGAGAGGGGTCTGGAGAGGGGTCTGGAGAGGGGTCTGGAGAGGGGTCTGGAGAGGGGTCTGGAGAGGGGTCTGGAGAGGGGTCTGGAGAGGGGTCTGGAGAGGGGTCTGGAGAGGGGTCTGGAGAGGGGTCTGGAGAGGGGTCTGGAGAGGGGTCTGGAGAGGGGTCTGGAGAGGGGTCTGGAGAGGGGTCTGGAGAGGGGTCTGGAGAGGGGTCTGGAGAGGGGTCTGGAGAGGGGTCTGGAGAGGGGTCTGGAGAGGGGTCTGGAGAGGGGTCTGGAGAGGGGTCTGGAGAGGGGTCTGGAGAGGGGTCTGGAGAGGGGTCTGGAGAGGGGTCTGGAGAGGGGTCTGGAGAGGGGTCTGGAGAGGGGTCTGGAGAGGGGTCTGGAGAGGGGTCTGGAGAGGGGTCTGGAGAGGGGTCTGGAGAGGGGTCTGGAGAGGGGTCTGGAGAGGGGTCTGGAGAGGGGTCTGGAGAGGGGTCTGGAGAGGGGTCTGGAGAGGGGTCTGGAGAGGGGTCTGGAGAGGGGTCTGGAGAGGGGTCTGGAGAGGGGTCTGGAGAGGGGTCTGGAGAGGGGTCTGGAGAGGGGTCTGGAGAGGGGTCTGGAGAGGGGTCTGGAGAGGGGTCTGGAGAGGGGTCTGGAGAGGGGTCTGGAGAGGGGTCTGGAGAGGGGTCTGGAGAGGGGTCTGGAGAGGGGTCTGGAGAGGGGTCTGGAGAGGGGTCTGGAGAGGGGTCTGGAGAGGGGTCTGGAGAGGGGTCTGGAGAGGGGTCTGGAGAGGGGTCTGGAGAGGGGTCTGGAGAGGGGTCTGGAGAGGGGTCTGGAGAGGGGTCTGGAGAGGGGTCTGGAGAGGGGTCTGGAGAGGGGTCTGGAGAGGGGTCTGGAGAGGGGTCTGGAGAGGGGTCTGGAGAGGGGTCTGGAGAGGGGTCTGGAGAGGGGTCTGGAGAGGGGTCTGGAGAGGGGTCTGGAGAGGGGTCTGGAGAGGGGTCTGGAGAGGGGTCTGGAGAGGGGTCTGGAGAGGGGTCTGGAGAGGGGTCTGGAGAGGGGTCTGGAGAGGGGTCTGGAGAGGGGTCTGGAGAGGGGTCTGGAGAGGGGTCTGGAGAGGGGTCTGGAGAGGGGTCTGGAGAGGGGTCTGGAGAGGGGTCTGGAGAGGGGTCTGGAGAGGGGTCTGGAGAGGGGTCTGGAGAGGGGTCTGGAGAGGGGTCTGGAGAGGGGTCTGGAGAGGGGTCTGGAGAGGGGTCTGGAGAGGGGTCTGGAGAGGGGTCTGGAGAGGGGTCTGGAGAGGGGTCTGGAGAGGGGTCTGGAGAGGGGTCTGGAGAGGGGTCTGGAGAGGGGTCTGGAGAGGGGTCTGGAGAGGGGTCTGGAGAGGGGTCTGGAGAGGGGTCTGGAGAGGGGTCTGGAGAGGGGTCTGGAGAGGGGTCTGGAGAGGGGTCTGGAGAGGGGTCTGGAGAGGGGTCTGGAGAGGGGTCTGGAGAGGGGTCTGGAGAGGGGTCTGGAGAGGGGTCTGGAGAGGGGTCTGGAGAGGGGTCTGGAGAGGGGTCTGGAGAGGGGTCTGGAGAGGGGTCTGGAGAGGGGTCTGGAGAGGGGTCTGGAGAGGGGTCTGGAGAGGGGTCTGGAGAGGGGTCTGGAGAGGGGTCTGGAGAGGGGTCTGGAGAGGGGTCTGGAGAGGGGTCTGGAGAGGGGTCTGGAGAGGGGTCTGGAGAGGGGTCTGGAGAGGGGTCTGGAGAGGGGTCTGGAGAGGGGTCTGGAGAGGGGTCTGGAGAGGGGTCTGGAGAGGGGTCTGGAGAGGGGTCTGGAGAGGGGTCTGGAGAGGGGTCTGGAGAGGGGTCTGGAGAGGGGTCTGGAGAGGGGTCTGGAGAGGGGTCTGGAGAGGGGTCTGGAGAGGGGTCTGGAGAGGGGTCTGGAGAGGGGTCTGGAGAGGGGTCTGGAGAGGGGTCTGGAGAGGGGTCTGGAGAGGGGTCTGGAGAGGGGTCTGGAGAGGGGTCTGGAGAGGGGTCTGGAGAGGGGTCTGGAGAGGGGTCTGGAGAGGGGTCTGGAGAGGGGTCTGGAGAGGGGTCTGGAGAGGGGTCTGGAGAGGGGTCTGGAGAGGGGTCTGGAGAGGGGTCTGGAGAGGGGTCTGGAGAGGGGTCTGGAGAGGGGTCTGGAGAGGGGTCTGGAGAGGGGTCTGGAGAGGGGTCTGGAGAGGGGTCTGGAGAGGGGTCTGGAGAGGGGTCTGGAGAGGGGTCTGGAGAGGGGTCTGGAGAGGGGTCTGGAGAGGGGTCTGGAGAGGGGTCTGGAGAGGGGTCTGGAGAGGGGTCTGGAGAGGGGTCTGGAGAGGGGTCTGGAGAGGGGTCTGGAGAGGGGTCTGGAGAGGGGTCTGGAGAGGGGTCTGGAGAGGGGTCTGGAGAGAGGTCTGGAGAGAGGTCTGGAGAGAGGTCTGGAGAGAGGTCTGGAGAGAGGTCTGGAGAGAGGTCTGGAGAGAGGTCTGGAGAGAGGTCTGGAGAGAGGTCTGGAGAGAGGTCTGGAGAGAGGTCTGGAGAGAGGTCTGGAGAGAGGTCTGGAGAGAGGTCTGGAGAGAGGTCTGGAGAGAGGTCTGGAGAGAGGTCTGGAGAGAGGTCTGGAGAGAGGTCTGGAGAGAGGTCTGGAGAGAGGTCTGGAGAGAGGTCTGGAGAGAGGTCTGGAGAGAGGTCTGGAGAGAGGTCTGGAGAGAGGTCTGGAGAGAGGTCTGGAGAGAGGTCTGGAGAGAGGTCTGGAGAGAGGTCTGGAGAGAGGTCTGGAGAGAGGTCTGGAGAGAGGTCTGGAGAGAGGTCTGGAGAGAGGTCTGGAGAGAGGTCTGGAGAGAGGTCTGGAGAGAGGTCTGGAGAGAGGTCTGGAGAGAGGTCTGGAGAGAGGTCTGGAGAGAGGTCTGGAGAGAGGTCTGGAGAGAGGTCTGGAGAGAGGTCTGGAGAGAGGTCTGGAGAGAGGTCTGGAGAGAGGTCTGGAGAGAGGTCTGGAGAGAGGTCTGGAGAGAGGTCTGGAGAGAGGTCTGGAGAGAGGTCTGGAGAGAGGTCTGGAGAGAGGTCTGGAGAGAGGTCTGGAGAGAGGTCTGGAGAGAGGTCTGGAGAGAGGTCTGGAGAGAGGTCTGGAGAGAGGTCTGGAGAGAGGTCTGGAGAGAGGTCTGGAGAGAGGTCTGGAGAGAGGTCTGGAGAGAGGTCTGGAGAGAGGTCTGGAGAGAGGTCTGGAGAGAGGTCTGGAGAGAGGTCTGGAGAGAGGTCTGGAGAGAGGTCTGGAGAGAGGTCTGCTCTCATTTTACTCCAAATGACAAAAAATTACTCTAAAAAAGATAATTAAAAAAAATGTATTTTTACGAATTTTGGAAAACTAAATTCTGACTCACCTTCATATTGCGCAGATTGGGAATGGACATAATTCTAACTTCTGGGATATAACTCCTGCATTAGAGCACAAACAACCAGTCACAAAGAGCAGGGATTCAGCGGTTTCCCATATTAGAGGATAGAGAGGAGACAACGGCGTGCAGCTTTTAGAAGGCTGATCTCTTGTGTAAATGTGTAAAGCTTCCAATGGAACTTCTTATAGAAGGAATTAGAATACGGTATCAGCTACAACATTAAAACCGCTAATGTGACCAACGATTATTTGGGGATCATGGTAACTGTTGGGGTGGAGTATATTAGGCAGGAAGCGATCAGTTGGTTCTTGAAGGTTGTGTGTTGGAAGCAGGAAAAACGAGCAAATGTAAGGATGTGAGCGACTAGGGATCGGGCCAAGTAGTGATGACTAGGCGACTGTCAGACCGGTCTCATAGGGTGTTCCTGGTATGCAGTGGTTAGCATCTATCAGAAGTGGTCCGAGTAAGGACAACTAGTGAATCGCTGACAGGACCATAAGTGCCTGGTCTCATGAATGAGGTTTCGCTTTACATCATATGGGCAGCTGGGTGTATGTGCATGGCTTACCAGGGGAACAGATGGCATCAGGATGCACTGCAGAAATACAAGTCAGCAGAGGCAGTTTGATGCTCTGGGCATTGTTTTACTGGGTATTTAGGTCCTGGCGTTCATGTAGATGGAGCACATACCACCTATATAAACATCGTACAGACAAGTACCCCCCTTCATGGCAGCGCCCTCATTCAGCAAGATAATGCGTCCAGTCACACTACAGAAAGTGTTCAAGAAGGTCTGAGGAACATGACAAAGTGATCAAGTGAGGACTTGTACTCCAAATTCCCCAGATCTCAGCCTAAGGCTTTATTCACACGATCGCATATCAGCCGCTATTTACACGGCCAGGCAATATATGCTAGCCCATCTGACGTATTCCAATGCATAGAGTCAGATGGGTGTATTCCTGCGGCGTAAAAGCGCCCAGCCAAAAGAGCGCCAGGCGCTTTTATGCCGGCCAGGAAAGATAGTCCTGGAACTTTCAGACTGGAATACAGCAGCAGCTGCATAGACTCCTATGAGAGCCAATGACAGTTGCTGGAGAAGGGAGATGGGAGAGAGTTTAGCCTGCCGGCTGTTTGCAATGGCAGGGTGCAGGATGGGGGCGGAGCTAGTTGCTGGCTGCCGACGAGGGGCGGGAGCTTAGCACACTAGCTCTCACCTCGTCTAACCTCGCCTCCTCCCCTTGCTGTGAGCCGGCGAGGGAGGAGGGAAGCTTAGCAGAGCTAAACTGTCTCCCCCTGCCAAACGGCATTGTGGGCTCGGCGTATATGTGCTGGGCTCGGGCCGTATGAACGGGTGCACAAATGTTAGCTTTGTGTGCCAGTTTGCGTTTTTTACAGCGCCGGCGGGCAACCGTAAAAACGTCGACGCCCGTGTGAAAGAGCCCTAATCGAGCATCTGTGGGAGGTGTTGGGGAAAAAACCAAGTTTGATCTACAGAGATCGCACCGAGCAACCTACAGGACCTAAAGGATGCAGATACCACGGGACACCTTCAGAGGTCTAGTGGAGTCCATGACTTGACGGCTCAGGGCTGTTTTGGTATCAGGAGGAGGAAGGCCTACACAATATTAGACAGGCGGTTTTAATGTTAAGACTGATCGCTGTATATAGGTTATAAGGTAATTATGTGACCATAGTTCTCTGCAGCCCAGCTCCAGCTAATCTGACTTGCACTGATCTCAATGCAAGGACAGATTTTTTTTGCTTTCCCTTTAGTGCTGGCATTTCAGGTTTAAATAGACGATACAAGAACTCACACAGCGACCAGCTGGATCTTGAACTTTATAGAGGTCGGGTTGAACTCCGGCTTGCTCAGATTATGTTCACATTTCTGGAAAGATAAAAACAATTACCTGATTAGAGACAAGCTCTGCATTTGGTCCTGTGCAACGGTACAAATACGGAGTGGGATTAAAGCTCCTGCAATCTAGCAGGACCCAAAGGAGAAGACAGAAGCGGTTTTTAAATCACTTCTGCCTTCTCCATTAAAGGCTACATAAAGCTCAATAAGTGCCATGTAGAGAATGCAGGAAGCAGCAGCGCAGTTTCCTGCATGGGACCCGCCGAATATGTGATCACCTGTGACCCCCGGCCTATCAGAGCCTGTAGGGTCTTAGCAGATCCCAGCTCAGCTCTCACAGCGACTACAGTCACTATAGGGAGAAGTCTTCGCCTGTAACTGGGGCTCCAGTTTTAGCTACAGTGGAAAACTGAAATAAGGAAAAACAGTGCGAATATACCGCAGAGCTCTAATAGGTCGTCACTGGAGGCATTTTTTTGTAACTTTTTTTTTTTTCTTTAAAGTAAAGTCTAAATAAAAAAAAAACCAAGACTATAACATTTAGGTTAAAATAAAGTACAGATATGTGCTCAGTTTTTTTGGTTTTAAATGTTTTGACATAATTTGTAAAAGAAAACAAGAATTTTTTTCTTCTTTTGTAAACATTACCCCTAAATAAAAAAATAAAATGTTCAGGAAAAAAAAAAAAAAGGGACCACCACACTACTGTGAGCAACGGTGAAAAGTCCTACTATCTGCAATGTTACTCACATACGTGATTTTTAGTAATCCTACTCCACTTACCCGGCAGCGGAGAGAGCGTTTGATTAAAAGATGCTTGTGACGAGGGTGAAGTTGGGAGGCACATATAGGCTGAAAGTCTGCCTGCAGCAGGCGCTGATCCAGAGTGGTGACTAGAAATAAGGAAAATAAATTAATTAAATTAATTAAAAAGAGGTGACAGATGAAAGATGGGTACCCAAGACCAGTCATTATTTACAACTGGAACCCCTGTGATCATTAGACCCAAGCCCCCCGCTTACAGAAGTGGCCCTCTAGTCAGGCTCCTCCTAATTGCGGTTGCACAAGGGGTATAAAAGAGCACTCTGGAATCTGACTAGTAATCGGTGGGTTTCCCAGCAGCGGGCCTCTTGTGGACTGGTGGAAGAACTGCTGTCGCCCAACACATTCATAGGGGCCATATTCCTTCAAGAATCAGCAAATAAGGGTGCGGATTTTGCAGTATTTCAGCCTTCTATTGCAAAGGGTCAAAATCAGCAGCAAACAACGGTCATACTGCGGATTTAAAATCCAAGGCATATAACAATCCTGTGCGGACGTTTTCCCCACCACGCATTTACTTTAAGTTTTGTTTTTAAATCTCATCCACATGACTTGTATTGTAAATGCTGTGGATTTTCTACACCCCATGTGACCATAACATTAAAGGGAATCTGCAGCAGTGCACACGGCTCCAGATGGTGCGGCCTCCGGAGCGGATTTAATTTTTGAATGATTGAAATATGTGGTGCAAATCCACAGGATAAATGGACCTGCTGTGGATTAAGAATCTGCATATTCATTGTGGCATTCATTTAATGTGGATCTGCTCGTGTTATCCACTTAACTGGTTTAAAAAAAAAAAAAAAAAAAGTGGATTTTCAGTGGCAAAATTTCAAGATGGAGAATCCATCGCCTGAGGACCGACCTGCCCTTAGGATCAGTCTTCAATATCAGCTACAATGAGCAGATTGTGCAAATAACAGGCGAGTGTAGAAAATGTTCCTGAGGCTTTGATGGTCATCTTCACCCTTACTGTTACGACCTATGCATTCGTAGTTAGTATGGAAAGGGATTGTAAGCCGATCCCCGCACCATACAATGTGGGTGCCATCCGTTTCTTACAGCCAACACTCGCCAACAACAGCCGTGATCACCAAGAATGCCGTTAACAGCTGTTAACCTTTTAAAGGTCGCAGTCAGTTCTGAAAGTGGAGTTTAAAATCCCCCGAAGTTCGCTGTGATACAATCACAAGGTACGGTTCACTTGCTATAGCAGTCTGGGGCCTTCTAAAGGCCCACAGAGCTGCCATGTCTGATTGCCTATCAAGCCATGTGTGGTGTGGCTTGGTAGAATGCCTGTCATATCACGGTATAATGTAATACTACTGTGATCAAAAGATGGCAAGCTTAAGCTCCATGTGGGGAGTTTAACCCCTTAATGACGCCCCCCCCCCCCCCAACAAAAGGGGGGTGATTTAAACTATTACTTTTTTTTTTTTTTCTTACAATTAATAAAAAAACTTTATTGATCTTATTTTCACTTTTCTTTTAAGCCCCCATGGGGGACCACAACATGCGATGCTTTGATCCACAAATCAAATCCGCATGCTTAAATTCAACTGCGGGCGCCCATGATTGTCTTCACCCGTGGACATTGGGGCTTAGACGTTCAACTGTTACAGCAGCTTCATATTTGTATTTAGTTTTATGAACCAATGGTAATAAATTAATTATAATAAATTAGAATTCTGGTAATTAGGGCATGTGCCTCTATAGAAACTGCTGCCTGTCAATTAATAAACAGATTACCTTGGATCACATCCGGTTGGGTTGTGGTACAAGGTGTTTCGAGCTCAGCTACATAAACTAATTTGAAAACCCCCAAAACATCTTTGGAAAGCAAATCTGTAAGCTTTCACTAACACAACCAATTACAACATTCAACAAGGAAAAGGGACCAGCGACCGTGTTACCTTCTGTTAGATTGATAGGTCGGGTATAATAGTCCTCAGGTAAAGGCTCCACTTCCTCTAGGGCCTGCGCAGGCTCAATCTTTATCTCCTTCTGATCTTCTCCTTCTTTCAGTCTGGAAACAGCAGATGTTCTATGTCAGCACTAATCCAAGCAAGGAGGATAGAGGCCAGCTGCACTCATATGCAAGCACAATACTTCCTTGAAGGCTATAAGCACCTTTGGAGGCAACTGTTTTTCACTTAAATACATGTATTTAATCCGTTTTGCACATGGGTTTGGTTAAAAATGTTGTCTCCTTTGTCTTCTGCAGCTTCTACATATCACTGTTTATTGAGACTGCAGTCTAAAGGCCGTTTTACATGCAACGATTATCGCTCAAAATTCGTCCAGACGGCCAAAAATGAGCGATAATCGTTACATGTAAATGCAGGCATCGTGCGGTTTTCGTTTGAATGATGGATTTCACTTCACATAAAATCCATTGTTGAGACTCTAAGACTGAGCAAATCCTTTCCGTTTGAATGCATTTCCCTTATCTTTCAACAGACTGCAGGATGTTCCCCCCACATGTTTACAGTAGCTGGCAGGAGAACAAATGGAATGTGCTGGCAGCTGTTTAAAGACATGCTGGGCTCTGCAAACAACTCCTGTAGGTCCTTTTACATACAAACGAAGATGATAAAGTGTTAATGGCCACTAAGGCCATTAACACTTTATGTAAATAGATTGCTCAATCTTTTAATCTTTCATTTGTTTGAAAGATTATCTTTGCATGTAAATGGGACTTAAGTCTCAGTAGAAGATAGGACAGTGTGCTGGACCGACGGCTTAGTTTTCTTCTTCTACAAGTCATTTGAGCATCACAAAGTTCATATTTGATGTAACCATAAATTAGCCATTTTCAATGGGAAACCTGGCATCGCATGCCGTGAGGTTTTTCGGACCCACTGAAAACAATGGGTGATGCATTCCGAAGGAACACCCAAAGATGGGTCACACCACCGGTTTTTCCCAAATTGTGATGCAAAATAAATAAATATCACTCATGTATAGGACCCCATACAAAAGAACAGTGTTCATATTCATGCAGGATTTTCATGGCAGTGTGTGAAAGAGACTTTAGGTTGCAGTTTCTATATACAGAGACCACAAAAGGCAGACAAGCCCCATTGCAAAAAAAAAAAGATTTTCAGCCCCAATATACATGTATTTAAAGTGGTGGAAAAAAAAGTGTCTATAGCCTTAAGATGGATATACACATTACACAGGCGACAAGATTAGTCGTGTAGATTAGCCTCACAACAGGTTTTGGCAGAAAGGGTTGGGCATGCTGGATTTCAGCATGTCCAATCTTTTTGTTCTCAGAGATAAGCCACCGAAAGGCTTACTCTCCCCTGTCCTCATCGAGTAGGCAAGCACGCTTGGCCAGTACAGTCACCAATCATATCTGTATAGAACAAAGCATAAAGGGATTGGTTATCTGGGTCATGCTGCATGAACCCGGGACAGGAATGCCTGTTGCCCCGAGGGTATGTTTTATTCTAAAACGCTGCAGAATTTTAGAATATATGCACTTTAAAGTTGGACTCTAAAAAGCCCTCTGCGTCACGGAGGCGGGCCATGCTGGCCTCTGGCCGCCCGCTGCACCTAGAGACTGACAGCTCTCTCCCCTTTTGTATATAGGGAGAGAGTATTTATTCTGAACATACACGGGGCAATAAGCATCCCTGTCCAGGGTCCACACTGACTGTAGTTCAGACAGCATGAACCGGATGAAGAACTCCTTTAAAAAGGGAACCAGCCAGCATACAACACCCTTCGTAAACTATGCATACTCTTTGGCGCCAAGATGGGCAATGGGAGCACCTTTATTTCTGTTAGTGCCATTACAGAGAAATCTGCATTTTTTCACCCAATGTGCCGTACATAAACGAACTCTAAACTGTCTGCTGGACATTGTTCTCAACTCAAACCGGTTATGCATTGTTGTTCAGCATCTTCCCCAACCCATCCCTGTTAATTGGCAGCTATAGCTCCCTTCTGCTTCGGAAAGGCCATAAAGTGAATGGAGATGCATGTAACCTCCTCAGTCACCATCCGCTCTGACAACCTGGTCTCTGAAGGGGTGCTCACTTCGGGTTTCTTCACACGCTGTGGGTTCCAGTCTCAAATGTAGAAAATGGCATTGAAATAAAACCATAGGTTTTAGTGTGTGAAACGAAGACTTCGGCCTCCATTTCACAAGGTTTCCCTTCGAAAATACAGAAAGCGACAGGAAATCTTGTGAAATGGAGACCAAAGATTTTCCTTGGTTTCCAGTATTTTAGGCTGACCGAAAAGTGCAGTTGACTAGGGGCAGAAGCCTTGTGAAACGAACACTAAAAGGGAGGGCATCTCCAGTAATCACACATTAAAGCCTACGTCTCTGTCCAGGAGTCAGTAACAATACCACTTACGGCATTTAAGACAGAACCTAGAGATTTAAACCCACTGTGTGCATGCCACCAACACCGAGTCAGAGTGGTTGTCTGTTTTAGATAGCCCATCTACATATACCCTAATAGGACACGTGGCTGTCAATGGGGAGGGGAGGATGCGCTCCTACTTGGCACATTGCCAAGACACATAAGGAAGGCCTAGTGACACAATGGACACTTTCCCCATCAATTGCAGTTCATCTGGGAGACCCTGGAATTTACACTTTAGTGTAAGGTACAGGGTAAGAGACGCCATTGCTGATTTATGGTCACTTACGTCAGTCCAGCTAGAGGTGTAATGGGGACTCCTGGTCTCTGGCGTTGTAGTCTTGTACCGCGGCCGTACTTGTCCTGACGAAAATGCAAGAAATTGTTAGGAATGTAAAAATAGAGCAAATACGATGCAAGAAAAGCTATGAGAAATGTAAGGTATTCTAATGTGTAATGGTATGCGGATCAGTAATTATGGACTGTGAGTACTTGTGAGCGCTCAGCAGGCAGGCCCGCACTTACCGCCACATGAATAGTGTGTTGCTGAAGAATAATCCCAACATTTAGAAAGCGATTAAGGTAAAAACAAAAGAATGACAGATTAGAGAACAAGACATTTTCTTCTGGACACGCATAAAACACCAAGTTGGTAACCATGCTTAAAAAGGGTATTCCTACCTCGGCTTTTCATAGCAGAGATGGGAAACCGCTGTTATGGCTACTGGCCACAGCCTACGGAGGAGTCGAAGGCTTAACACAGTGGAGTCTCCGTAGATATCATTCCCTTCAATGACCGCTACGGAACGATTGCTGCACAGGAGGTCGGAACACAGCGGCCGGGGTTTCCCATCTCGGTGATGAACAGCGAGATGGGAATAGTCCTTTAAAGACACTGCACCAGAAAAAGCTAGACCCCATCTGATTGTGTGGGGTGTCCAACCAATCACTATAAGGATCCTGAAGGTTCCCAAATGAATGAAGCTGTGCTCAAGCAAACACAATACGGCTCTACACATTTCAATGGGACTGTTGGAGCAAAGTTCCAGCTCTGCAATCTCCAGAAGCCCATTGAAATGAAATCAGCTGCGGTGCATGTGTGTGACCACAGTGCCACTCATTTGGGGAACTTCAGGATCTCCATTGTCATGATTGGTGGGGATCCCAGCAGTCCGACCCACCAGATAGGGGATAACACACTAAACTGAGAAAAACCCCTTTAAAAGCGGTCTCCAAGTTCTTGAGGCTCATTTTCCTGTTTGGCTATTTGTAGCCATTTGCTTTAATAACTCGCTTTCTATTTACCAACTTACTGGAGGATTTGTGTTGGATTTCTGACCAATCTGAGCTGTAAAGCCCGGCGACATGTAGGTCTGAGCCCCAGATGACATAGAAGGGGATTTCAAAGTACTTCAGATTCCCAATAGGCAAGCGATTGCTGATAATAGCGCTTCCTCAAGGATGCCTTTACTACACACTGCAGCCTCACTCAAATCTACGTGGCTGCTGCAAATATTCAGCTAGGAGATCCAGAGATCTTGAAGACATTCCATCCGTGATTTTAGTGGTTATCCGAGTGAGGAAGTCGTTGCTCCCCTTTAATACAAGAGCTCCATAGCCATTCATCAGCCTCTAGTTTCCACAGCAGTTACATACTGGCACTGGTAAAGCCACCAGCGAGTACACAGCTGGGGCCCGTAAACACCACGCCATTTATGGTTCGCTCCGGCCGCCTGTTTATACAGGCAGATACATTGCTGATTCATTCAAACGAGAAATCGTTCAGTCATTCAGATTCACTGTATAAGCGAGTGAGAACCACGGCATGACCGATATTAAAACCAATCGATTAGTGAACGAGCCAACGATGATTTTTATGCCTGCATAAAATGAGCGGAAAGCGAACAATTTATCGTTCATCATTGGCTGCGTTTACACTGAACAATTATCATTCACTTTCGCTTATTTAGGCCGCCTGCACACGGGCGGAAATCCCGCGGCGGGATTTCCGCCACTGAAAGCCTGCATAGGAGTGCATTACAATACGCACTCCTATGCAGACGGCCGCGGCAAACAAACAGCGGCATGTCCTATTTCTGTGCGGCTGCCGGCTCCAGTCTGCGCATGTGCCGGCTGCCGAAGAGCCGCGGCCGCGGGTGAGTACGTGCTCGTCCCTGCAGGCGCTCGGGTCAGGTCCCGCGGCGAGAATTCTCGCCGCCGGATGCGACCCGCTCGTCTGCAGGCGGCCTTAAAAGATAAATCGATCAGTGCAAAAGGGCCAAAGGCAAACAACCATATTTTCAGTCTACACAGGTCTACTCGAACAGCACACAGACCCATAGCAGTCAGTGCGCCAGATCACACTTCAGTTTTTTTCCCGCCCTCATGGGATCTGTGTATTTATGTGAAAAAAACTAAAATAAAATTAAAAAAATTTTTAAAAAAAACAGCACACACTATCCTGATCCAATCTACAAACAAGACTCCATCTATTCAAATCAACAGGGATGCAAAAGAAAAGCAACTAAACTTTTGTAAAACTTTTGACATAGAAGTTGTTGATTGTTGGGGCTCTGCAGAGAATACCAATTGCTAAAACAATATACAGGCGGCGTACGACTCCTATACCTTCTACTGAGTCCGTACAACACTCCGAGGAGAGCTGAAAAACAGCTAATTGTACACCGCATCCAAGAGAGCGCTTCTCCTTTATTTTAGTCAGCACCTGGACCCCCAACAGTCAAAACTTCTCACAGGTTGGAAGTTTTAATGAAGTTCAATTGCACTTTCACATTTTTCAAGATCACAATGTTTAGTACGGGTTCTTCCATACGACTGCATAGAATCCCCGTGTCATGCACCACTCCCTCAGGCATGACCAGTGTTACTACGTTTAATGCACACACAAAAAAAAGTGGTGCACATAAGATTTTGGCTACTACTTTGAGGTTAGGTGGTACTTACAGAAAAGGCAAGAGGCATGTAGTTCCTGCGCCGCACCAGCTTCTTGCGGTCACGTTCGATCTTCTCCTTCTGTGCCAGTTGCTGGTAATACTCCAACAGCTTGTTAATCTTAAGAAACCAAAAGAAACATCAAAAGGAGGAGAAGATTCCCAGAAAGATCGTTCATTTGTCATGCAGCGTCACTGAACATGTAAGGCCAGTCACAATGACTAAGGGCCAGTGTGGACTACAACGTGTATGGCAGCATCTTCACTAGATGATTGAGTAGCCAGAGGTTAAAGGGGTTGTCCCGCGAAAGCAAGTGGGGTTCAGCACTTCTGTATGGCCATATTAATGCACTTTGTAATATACATCGTGCATTACATATTGGCCATACAGAAGTTATACACTTACCCCCTCCGGTGCTGGCGTCCCCGTCTCTATGGCGACGATCAAACTTCTTCTCTGGTCGCACGAACAGTCGCGCTTGCGCAGAGAGGAATCCTCTTCTTGATGGTCCTGGCTCCTCCCTCTTCATTGCATAGCTCCGCCCCCCGTCACATGGTGCCAAGCAGCCAATGAGGTGGCTGTAATCGGCAGTGGAACGCAGACTGGAGAAGAACATCCGCGGCGCACCGTGGGAGAAGACCCGCGGCGCACCGTGGGAGAAGACCCGCGGCGCACCGTGGGAGAAGACCCGCGGCGCACCGTGGGAGAAGACCCGCGGCGCACCGTGGGAGAAGACCCGCGGCGCACCGTGGGAGAAGACCCGCGGCGCACCGTGGGAGAAGACCCGCGGCGCACCGTGGGAGAAGACCCGCGGCGCACCGTGGGAGAAGACCCGCGGCGCACCGTGGGAGAAGACCCGCGGCGCACCGTGGGAGAAGACCCGCGGCGCCATCTTTGAAAGAAGAATCTTCAAAGCTGCAGAACGGGGATCCAGGTAAGCGAATCTTTTTTTTTTTTTTTTAAACAAATGGATGCTGTTTGTCTGTCTACTAAGGTGGGGTCTGTGTAAAAAAAAAATTTTTAGGTTTCGGCGCGGGACAACCCCTTTAAGGTCGTTTACATGGCTCAAACTGAGTTGTGTAACAAACGCCGATCAGCAAGATCAATGCTCATTCAGGCTAACGCACTCTGCATTGCAGATGGCCAATCAGATGAGCCCTCGTTCACCAAGACCAGATTCCCACCGTCATCAGCAGACACCCTGTTTGTACTAAGGGACACGCTGCTGATACGGGGAATTTTTCAGCTACACACCAGATGCAATCAGCTGATGAATGTGCACTTGGATGGAGCTTCACATGGCCCAACGACTGGGAAACAAAGGTTTTGGCAAACCCTTAGGGCTCATGTCCACGGGGAAAATATGATTTAGGATCCGCAGCGGATTACCTGCACGCGGATCCGCACCCCATAGGGATGCATTGACCACCCGCGGGTAGATAAATACCCGCGGATGGTCAATAAAAGGGATTTTAAAAAAAATGGAGCATGAAAAAATCTGGACCATGCTCCATTTTCGTGCGGGTCTCCCGCGGGGACGGCTCCCGCGGGCTTCTATTGAAGCCTATGGAAGCAGTCCGGATCCGCGGGAGACCTAAAATAGGAATTTAAAAGAATTTACTCACCCGCAGCGGGCCGGGAAGGTCTTCTCTTCCTCACGGCCGCATCTCCCTTGCTTCGGCTCGGCGGATGTGCCCGGCGCATGCGCGCGGCATGTCGACGACGTGCCGGCAACGTGCCGCCGGCGTGAGGAATTCATCTGCCGGCCGAAAAAGAAGATCCGGCCGTGAGGAAGAGCAGAGCGTTCCCGCCCGCT
Source organism: Eleutherodactylus coqui (assembly GCF_035609145.1). NCBI lineage: Eukaryota > Metazoa > Chordata > Amphibia > Anura > Eleutherodactylidae > Eleutherodactylus > Eleutherodactylus coqui. Next base: position 15,597,596 of record NC_089838.1, read on the forward strand.
ACGGATAGGTAAATTCTTATTTTCAGTGCTCATGTCCGCGGGGCAGGAGGGACCCGCTGCAGATTCTACATGTAGAATCCGTAGCGGGCCCGATTTTCCCCGTGGACATGAGGCCTTAAACCGTGTAAAGGGGCCTTTTATTCAACAATCTACTTTTAAGGCTGGGTGCACACGAGCAGATTTGCACTGCGGAATCTATGGTGAACGTCCGCACTGCGGATCCGCAGCAAATACCGGTCGTAACATGCTATGGAAAAGTGCTTCTTCCCGCGCACAAGTGGAAATCAATTGCCATTTCTGCTCAGAGGAAAAAAAAATAAAAATAATCGCTGCATTTTCCATTTTTACACGGATTCCGCATGGACGGCTTCCATTGAAATCAATGTAAGCCATTTGACCTGCAGCCATTCTGCGATGACATTGCGGAAAGGTCGCAGGTACCCGCGTCATCACCTAGCAAAGGCGCGGGAAAAGCAAGGATTTAAAAAACACAAAACACTGTACTGCACATGTCTGGCGGCGAGCCGTGCAGACCATCCGCAGTACAGGAAACGAAGACAAGACGCAGGTATGCACGGACACCAGCCGGGCACAAGGTCGGATTCTGCTGCGGGCTCCCAGGACTGTAACAAGGGGGCATCCTCTACATCTAGAGGAAAGAAAGTTTCTACACAACATAAAAAGGGGGTTCTTTACTGTAAGAGCAGTGAGACTATGGAACTCTCTGCTTGAGCGTAATATTACATGTTGCTGTAGTCACTGATTACTTCACAATGGTGATCCAGGAGTTAATCTGATTGCCAGATTGGAGTTCGGAAAGAATTTCCTCCACGAGATGTGAAAAATTGGCTTCTACATCATTGGGTTGTTTTTTTTTTGCCTTCCTCTGGATCAACATTGCAGGATAATAGGCTGAACTGGATGGATATGTGCATTTTCAGCCGTACACACTAGGTTACAAGATCCATCTAACAAGTACTATGCCCGACGGACCCCACTGACGATTTCATGCCAGTCTGCGATGGATGCTGTAAATGGAGTTTCCAATACTGATGTGCACAGACCCCTAGATGTGACCAGGACAGGAGTTCTAGGTCTAGATGTACTAGTTTTACTAGGGTTATCCCTTTGCCTTCAAATTCATGTCAACTCCACATCCACCAAAAGCAGCCCCAAGGACATGTTCACAAGATGGAATCAGCTTGGGATTCAGACAGAAGCCCATTATCAATGGGCAAGCCAGCATGAAGTAGTAACATGTCCCTTTGTTACAGCAAGTCCAGACATCAAATCTGCAAACCTCATCTGTGTGAGCACAACCTGCTGTCCCATGGCACGTTACCTTATGGTTTCAGATGGTTGGGCACTGGGTTCTTTACCATATGACGGTGTTTAGCAGCACGGTATAATAATCAGATCACACATACAACCCGTGTAACATGTTCTGTACCGCACATACGGCACCCTTACTCACCCTCTGGGTGTGGGGATTCTCAGGCTCCTGCCAACCACCGCTGGCTGCAAAACAAAAGCAACAGCGATTCAGAACTAGTGATGAGGCAGATAATGACTGATAACATGTAACGCTCCACTGGCGGAGGTTTGGGGAGGACATTAATACTCCCGAAATACTGCAGATTTAGTGGTGTAAAGTACTGATGTCCACATGGCAGAATAAATGAGTGCTACAGAAGAGGAGCGGGGGGCAGCAAAAGCCTTTCGTCCGTATCATTGTGGGACGCAGCAAGACCTTGGGTATAGCAGTTACCACTAGGAGGAGACACTAAGCTGGCCCCTCCTACCTCCTTCAGGCACTGAACTAAATCAGTTTTAGCTTAGTGTCTGCAGGAGGCAGACATGTTAGTGTTAGGTCTTCAGGAAAAGAAAGATTGTGGGAATACGGGGAGGTAGGATTTTTTCCTGCCCTCTCACGGGAAGGGCGAACAGTATGATATCTCCACCGTGCCGTTACGCCTGAGGCAGAGAAGTAAAAAGGAGGCATGAGCATGCCTGTGTGCAATAGATTGATGTCCGCCAGCCATAGTGTTTCCCACCCTGGAGCAACTCTCATCCACCGTGACAGCGAGTGCGACAGGGAAAATTGCTGGAGGCGTAGGCAGTTGACTTAGCAAGCAGTGTTGGCGTAGTCTGGCACGGCTGTAAATTTAGGACGTGGCTTTTGCAGCCTACATCTCTGTTGGAGCTGTGGCACTCGGGCGAGGTTTCGCGGCAGGCCTGCATCTCGCGAGTGCTGCGGCCCTGCCGTGACTGGCTGTTGACCGGTACAGCAGTAAATTTAGGCCCCAGCTTTTCGGGTTGGAATATCTTGTGGGCCTTGCGGGCAGCTGTGACAGCCCATGAGTTGCCGCGCCTGGTGGTCGGCCCGCGTGGAATTAAATTTAAGCCCCAGCTTTTTGGGCCCATCATCGTTTTGGTAGTTGGGGAAAGGTGTCGCGGGAGCCCCGTGGCCTTTGCGGACCTTAGGTGTGCGGCATTGCCCCACTACGCACTGTAAGGGGCCCTAGGAGCAGCATAAAATTGTGTCCTCCCACCCTGCCTGTTATGCTTCTCTACTCCACTTGGAGGTGTGCGAACAGAGATGATGATGCTGCTGCTATAGGAGAAGCGCTGGCCCAGGAGCACCAGCTGTGATCTGTGGGTCCCCACGGACTGGGTAAGCTCTGCCTGCGGCAACTTCGCTGCAACTCCCCTGCAGTTCCCTCGCACTAATGATACCCGGTAGCTCTGTGTGCCAACGTCATGTCCGACCTCAGACCAGAAGGTTCTGGACAGGCTACAGTCAGGGCCAAGTTTTACGCCTGTGCTCGCTGTAACGCAAAAGGTTCATGCGCTCCTGCTGAATGAGCAGTTTAACTCGAATGGGCGCGATCCCTTCTAGATGAGCGAGGCTCTCATGATGTGGACAGTCACACACGCCAAGAGCCTCAGGGGCAGCTGCCCATGTACCCTGTAACTAGCCGGGCTCCTCACCCTACTCGAGCCATAGGAGTAATATGAAGGTGCCCATTGCTCCCTTCCTCAGGAAGGGTAATCTGGTACGGTGAGACTCCAGATCGCCATGGCTCACCAATTGCTACAGTTATCCACATTAGCCCCTCCCATCCAAGGAGTCATTGTAAGCCCTGCGACTATCAGCGTCGCACAGACCAGGCAATCGTGAAATCCAGAAGCTACCTCAATGGTAAGACTGAGTCTCGTGGAGTAAGGGTAGGACTGCGAGTATTCTACATGGTTGCTCATTGATGTTTCAGTCATCCTCAACATTACCCCTTACATGGAGGAGTAATTGTAAGATGTGCAACTCCATCGACGTCACACAGATCCGGCCAATCGTGACATTTGTGAGCTACCTTATTACCCCCATTTTCACAGAAGTAATGGTAGGACTGCGAGTCTCTGTAGTCTTCATGATTGCTTACTGACGATCTTGGTCATCCACCACATTACCCCCTTTGGCAGGGTTCACACAGGACGGGTTCGCCTGCGGCTCCTAATCCCAGGATTAGCCAGCCATGTGGACGAGATTTTGCAAAAATCTCGTCCACACGGGGCGGAAACTGTGCTGAATTGACAGCCGCAGTATGTCAATTTTTTTTTTCCCTTTCCCCCTTGCGGTCTCACTCCCGTGTCCCTGTCTATAGGGAGAGAAAGCCAACAGAATGCCAGCGGCCGAACCGCTCCAAATGCCGCGGGTTTTGAAGCTGCGGCTTTTCGGTGCGGCCAAGCCGCGAGATTTGCACCCCGTGAAAACCCAGCCTTACATAGAGGAGTAATTGTACGCTGTGCAACTATCAGCATTGCAGGGTCTAGACAATCGGGACATCCGTACGCTACTTCATTGCCACCCTTTACGGGAGAAGTAACTGTAGGACTGCGAGTCTCCGTATTCTACAGGACTGTTCACGGATTGCTTCGATCATCCTTAACATGACCCGCCGCTTTAGGAGGTGTAATTGTGAGCCGGGCGACTCTACTGGCCCTTCGGTATTGCTCTGGAACATAACTACTTATACCAGCTTCTCCATGGCGATGTAGATAGTCCTTTACTGCTGGTAATGTCTACAACTAGTTCCATGCGGGGTACATATATTAGGTGCTTCCTGTGTTACTTTCCTTTACAAGTACAGCAGAGGTTTATCCGTACGGCATTATCGCTTGCAGCGTCGTCAGTAACGGGCCTCTATGTCTCCATTACAAGGATGATTAACATTTGTGTATAGACGTATATACATAAATGGAGATTAGGAGTGGCACTCCATGTGGAATGTACTGTCACCCAGCCTGCAGCATCCCTGTTCTTCCGGGAGCCGTTCCAACTAGATGGACTGTAGTACATCCACTAGTCGCATTCTGAACCTCAGTGTTTTCCGGCACGGTTCGCCCCCCGGGGCACCTCGGCTCCCAGTCTGTTCAGGTACCCTACCTTCTAATTATCCATTAGCGGCCATCAGCCCCCCATGATTGGTCTTCTGCTATATTCCTCTTGCACCGTGCGGTGCTGAGAGTATTCCCAGGTTACGGCCCTCTTAGCTTTTGCCCCAACAGCAGGCGAATGGAGGGTCGGTGTCAAGAACAGCCCTGGCATTCCGGGCGTCATGTTCTCTCAGGTCAGTAGCTGCCCGCTCTTAGCAGTGACATACTACAAGCACACGGTGCTTTCCTCTTGACTTTGCTCGCCTGTCCCTTAGCTCCGGTAGGCATCGAGTCTCTCCCTTAGCTCTAAAGACACTTATAATTCTCTATCGGCAGATTGATTCCTTCCTAGAACAGGAACGCTTTCAGCCTGATCTTTATGGCCAACAAGGGATAGCTAATTGCTATCCGCGACAGAGTTGGCGCTTATTAGCGCCCTCTGGGAACATGCTAGTTTCATAATTTTTTTTCTAGGCCCTCCCCCTTGGGCATTGCTCTGGAACATACTAAGGTCTTGCCGTGTCCCCCAGTGATGCGGCCTGGCTCTTTGTTCCACTTGAAGTCTGTTTGGTTGTTCGTCTGTTCTCTCCTACTGCTTACGTACAAACAGATTTGGTTCAGTGCCTGCAGGAGGGGTATAAGCTGGTAGGAGGGACAAACTCGTTCTTTGATTAGTGTCGCCTCCTAGTGGTAACAGCTATACCCAAGGTCTTACCGCGTCACCCAATGAACGTGACGAGAAAGTGATTTTACGGCAAGTTATACCAAAAATCCGATTATAGGCTTTTGTAAAAACAGGAAGTGAACGCTTATTCACCCAATCATGGGGCAGTGGAAAGGGCCTACAATCTGCTGACGAGCGGGCAAACACTCATCCGGCTGAGCATGGCTTCTAAGAAAGCATAAAAATGCTCGCTTGTTGCATGTGACCAGGAGGAGACGCAGCCGACCATAGACTCTGTATGCCGAAGAGCATTCGTACTAACAACTGTACACACACACACACACAAAAGCCATATGGGAAACTCAGAGCAGACATGCTCTTTGATAAAGAGGAAAAAAAGTCAATTTTCCACCTCCTCTGGCACAGGGGTCATTGCGTGCTGCCCGCTACTCCCTGGGGTGCCCCCGCTGAACATCGTGCATGGCACTGATGATCTGACTCTCCACAGTGCCATGTACAAGCTTCAGGGGGAGACACCACAGGAATGGGAGAGTCTACAATTATGTCATACCTCCCCTCTCACCCGGCTCCAGGTCACACTCCCTTTAAACTTGCTCAGGGATCAACCGATTGCAATGCTGGTGCTGATGGTTACGTGACAAGGGAGGCGCTCTGAGCAACGGGATCAAATAGCGGTAAACTCAGACCCCTGGCCATTATCACATAATCATGCGTGGTGCAATCACCGTCAGGTACATAATGCAGGAAGGGGTTAAAGTCAGACCCTACAGAAATAGATTGTATTAATGGGGATCCCCGTCCTACAGCAATTACATCAGCTCCATCAGTGTGAAGGCCTTCCTTGGGCAGTGAACACACAGCACTACTCAGCGACTCGTCCTTCTGGCCCAGATAGTAGCAGCATGACGCATCGCAACTTGCAAATGGGAAGACGGAACAATTTCTCTGCAAGGTTAGCTTTTCCTTACGGCTTCTAATTCCCAGTCATTGTTTCAAGACTTGTTAAAAGGTGTGACCTTGACTTGCAGGAATGCTACCTTCCAGCAGGTGGAGCTGTAGAGGCATTATTCCATCTTTCCATCTGCATATTTCCCAGAGGAGCATGGATAAGTTTCCCCACACCTTCTAGGTGCTCTCCTCAAGCAGAGACGATACCACCCCCCCCCCCCTTCCACAGTTGTGCAAAATTTTAAGGGGATTTCTGAGGATTTTTAACAAATTGTCTATTAGGAAAAGCAATCAATGCAACTTTGCTGAGGATCTGCATTCCCGGATTCTACCAATCAGCAGAAAATAAGGCTGCCCTGTTAGAGGGAGCGGCTGATTGGCCAGGCTTGTAGGGACATCATAGTGCAGTAGGTGGGGCTCAGACCTAACCCAATCCAGCACTTATGGCTATCCAAGCAGCATGCACATCTCACAGCATCACTTTGCCCCACAGATGTAATATTCGCTTATTTAGCACACTCACCCACTGATTTGTCTGCCATCCCAACATCTCTGGAGGTCCAGCGGCAAAAGCCACAAGCCAAATAGTAGGCTTTCTTCATGGTTGTTTTGGCCGGGTCATCAGGAAGTGGAGCGGGAATGCTTGTCGCCCGGGTAGAGAGGGTGTGCATACAGCAGGGGCAGTCAAAGCAATTGGCACACCTGCAAACAACAGAACCCATCAGGTCAGTGTCTAATACTGCTGTCAATACAAAGGTCTCACTGGCTGTTAAAGAGGTTGTATCATCAAGACGACACTCCAGTAATTAAAGGGGCTGTCCAGGCTATTGTTATCAGTAGCTGATCAGCTGGGGTCTGCTGCCAGCGTCACAACACGCAGGGTAGAGAGTGGAAGCAGATCGATCTGACACATGCGCTGGTCGGCACTGGGGATTGCCGGCACAGCTCGTTATCATCAGTAAGAGCTGTGCCAGCCACCACACAAGCAATCTACCTCCGCTGCGTACCTTGTGACGCCGGCAGCGGGTGCTCGAACAGCAACCCCCAGCTAATTGGCTACTGATGAGCTAGTCTAAGCATAGATCATTAGTAACTGCCCGGAAAACAGAATTTTTTGTTACTTACCGTCCAGAACTGCTCTGCCTTGGGGGAGTGAGAAGGTACATACCCGAGGTGCCAGCACAGGCATTAACCACAACATAAACACTCCGTCCTGGGAGAGCCTAAAGAGGCGGTATGGTAGATCGACTGGAGGCCCATTTACACAACATGATCAGTCAGAATCGTTCAGGAATTTGAACGATAACGGCCCCATGTAAACGCATGCAGCGACTGACGACAGTTGTTCGGTCATTCAGTTTCTGCATGAACGACACCAGAAGCTGCTGTTTACACTGAACGACTGTTTAAAAGGGAATAGAGGCGGGCGGGACACACATACCAGAAGCTGGCAGAGTCTGGCAGGCATATGATAAGCTGCCCTGCGGAAGACGGGAATGAGTTGTCTGGTACCGGTCACACAAGTGGGGTTATGAAGGTATTGGCCGACTGATATTTGGGGGGCATGCTATGACCACGATAGAGAGTTTGTAGGAGGATTACATACGGTCAGTAGCATAAGAAGATTGGAGTATACAATGCGGCAGCATACAATAATGCTTTATGGAAGGTGCAGAGACAACCTGAAGCTCATGGCATTGTGAAGGAGTGCCACGTAGACTGCAGCAGGAGCACCGGTATCCCTCCCATCGCTGGAGGGGTACATGCCATGCCTGATCGTAGCTGTGTAGGGGTGGAGTGTGAGGGCAGAGGTGGTAGTAATGTGAGCGACTGATAAAACAATCAGCACAGAATGATAGATTGTCCATCAGCAATATCTTTATTCCCGCTTACGTCGACAGTCAGATGTGATGAAAGCCTACATGGCCTGCGTGAGCTCTGCACATCCTGAACGTCTCGTGTGGAGTTGTTGTACGCATCAAACCCTGCCGAGTCAGACCTTTAGCCACATGGAGGAATTTGTAGGCCTTAAAGAGAATCCGTCACCTCCTACAAACACCAAGTTATGGTCTTATATAAGCCGGGTTATAGACTCACCGGGTTACAGACAATTATTACACTCACTGCCTTCCTGTTCTCGCACCGTCACCAGTGGACTGATCTCTGCAGCCATGTGCGCGCCAATCCGGCAGAACGGTGGGTGCGCGCCAATCCGGCAGAGCGGTGGGTGCGCGCCAATCCGGCAGAGACGAGTCCACTGGGTGCGCCCGGCGGCAGAGACGAGTCCACTGGGTGCGCCCGGCGGCAGAGACGAGTCCACTGGGTGCGCCCGGCGGCAGAGACGAGTCCACTGGGTGCGCCCGGCGGCAGAGACGAGTCCACTGGGTGCGCCCGGCGGCAGAGACGAGTCCACTGGGTGCGCCCGGCGGCAGAGACGAGTCCACTGGGTGCGCCCGGCGGCAGAGACGAGTCCACTGGGTGCGCCCGGCGGCAGAGACGAGTCCACTGGGTGCGCCCGGCGGCAGAGACGAGTCCACTGGGTGCGCCCGACGGCAGAGACGAGTCCACTGGGTGCGCCCGACGGCAGAGACGAGTCCACTGGGTGCGCACGACGGCAGAGACGAGTCCACTGGGTGTGCACACACTGTTCTATATGGGAGTGTACAGCCGCAGAGACGAGTCCACTGGGTGTGCACACATGATCCTGAAATAGCATGGGAATAGGGTCCGGGCGAGTATAAAAACTTCTGTACTCCTTTGAATCGGGACTATGAGCACCTTCGTTTAGTTTATGGTGCCTGTTTGATGCAGTTGCCGCCCGATGCCCTGCCAAGTGTCAAGTTAGATTTATTTTCTTTTGTGGAAAATGTGCAGACAGCAAAATGCTGAACATCTTCACACAAGAGCGCCCCCACTAGTGCCTGGTTTAGACACAACAGTTCTTGTTCAGACATCTTTTGAGCAATAACCGGTGTGTACATTTTTACAGGGAAAGGCGATCGCTCAAACGGCCGTCTGATTGACAGTTTTGAGTGATCACTTTGCGCTCCCAGCGGGGTATCCAGAAGATAAGAGGGGCCGCTCTTCTGTATACTCCTGTTTTCATGGAGCGCTTAGCTGGTATACAGCTGTGCGCTCTGTGCGGAGTATGAAGAACACAGCTGGACCGCTGTGTTCACAGAGCGGGATACAGCTGATACAATAGTATTAGCTGTATCCTGCTGTGAATTCCTGATGAGGCTCATCATTGTCTTGCAGCATGCTGAAAGAGATTAGCAACTCGTTAACGAAAACTGCACGATGTCCGTATAGTTAGACAACGATTATCGCTCAAAAGACGGCTTTGAGCGAGAATCTCTGTCTAAACCTGAAGTGTGTAAATATTGGTGTATTTAACCCCGACAGCCCTGCACCAGACAGAAACCGGAAGGAGACCTGTCAGCAGAATCTCCCAGCAGTGCAGCTTCAGATGAGAGTATTACAGGCGGCTGTCCCAGCCCAAAGGTGGGTTTACTGGTCAGTAGGATACTGCGTTTGGGACTATGGATCCATGGTGGGGGCCAGGACACTCACGTATCATACACTTGCCTGAGGCCTGTAATCGTGAATCACCATAGCCCACTGTAGAAGGAAAATATTAACCCCTTTTTACTTTTTTCTGTTAAATCTAGTACCAGGAACGACAGGATCCCGCACCCCGAGCGACATGACTTGTGTACGGGATCATTCGCATGGTCGTGTGATGTATTTCACCAACAGCACATTGTAGCCTGCGGCGAGTCACATGGGAGGTTTCTCAGACGGACTCATGTGATAAACAAAACCTCTGCATATCCCATCTATGCCTGTTTTCAGTATCCATGCAGAGAGGATGGCACACAGCTGGTGCCCACATGATGGTGGATGCGGGTGTCACCCTTCTCACTAGTGAAGCCCAGCCTCGGTGTGTGGACTCCGCCCGACTACATAATTCTACATAGGAGTTATAATGCAAGATACACAAACCACAGAAGTCAACGCAGGCACAGACCTGTTCTTCTTCAGCTTGGCCTCGGCCGACGGCATGTTCTCCAGGCAGCTGGGACAGTAGTGCGAGTCCACCTGCGGGAGAGGACAGGGGTGAAGCTCTAGTAGACAGCGATCGCTGGGGGCGGACACACGGGGCGGACTGGTCGGCGCGCTACTAATTAAACTCTGCTACAAAACCCTGCAGTATTAGGCCTCTCGCACAGACGCTTGTTCCCACGATTAGCGCGGTGTTTTCAGCGCAGATGGCGGTATAACGCTTCAGACCGCCGGCGGAGTCTGTTCTCTTTTGGACGTTCAGCGCTCCTCATCAATGATGATGCTAAACTCCGGCAGTGAAGGTAACATCGCAGCGCTGTGTGCAGGAGGCCTTAGGCTGCCATTACACGCACATGGCACAGCACAGGGACAGCGCTGTCTGACATGCGGGACGCTCCACATTACATGTCTTATTGTCCTGCAGGAAGCAGAAGAGCTCCGCGCTCGGGTCCCGCCACAAGACGACTCGCATGGTTCCCACGGAACGGAAACACCGTGGGTTTTCCGTAGCAGAAAGTTAATCAGTACCAGAGCTGAAACGCACCAGGGGGGCAGATGTGGACTCAAAATCCTTTGCGGATCCACAGCCGATTTCGACCTGCTGCTTCCCTTACCGCAGCGCACACCGGACAACCTCTACTAAGTGCTGCACCCACTTCTGCAGCACCCGACTGGCAGCCGCAGCACTTTGTGGTGGTTGCCGGGTGAGGGGTGCAATGAGGGGCTGTTAAACTGCGATGAGCAGCAGGAAAAGCTGCGGCATATCTACATGTGAACGCGTCCCTACAACACCAAACGGCAATATACGCTGCAGACGTTACATACAGCGTGGATAACAGCGTGTAACAACGCATCCACTTTGCTACTATTAGGCAGCGGCTGAACCCTCATGTACACGGTGCGGGGGTCAAGCTACACATCACGAAGTAAGTGGCCTGAATGGCCATACAGAATCCACGGGGCATCAGATGAAGCCGAGCGCTCCTGCCGATGACCATTCTTATATCCCGCCGCTCGTGCTGTAAACACCGCAGATTCCACGCTGCTTCCCGTCTGCAGCCTCGAGGGCGCACGCAACCGCTGCATACAGATCTGGGATTTTAAATACGCACCGTTTTCACGGACTGCAGCCGCGCATATCCCAGCGACTGCGCTTTATTCATTTTTCACACACAAAAAGATAAAAATAAAAAAAGCCGATTTTGCGCACAGCTGAGTGCGTATCAGGTGTGGGTAAGGGGTTTTACCCAACTCCTTTGACTATAATTGGCTACTTCAGTCCATAATAAGAACCAACAAGACATGAAAAACTCCTGTCCGAATGTCCGATGGCAAATCAACGGGGCTCCAGCGCTCCGTATCATCAGCGCACGGCCGCGGTCACACCGGCGACAAAGTCAGGTGATTTAGTCGTGTTGCTACAATGCTATAAGTCACATGTATGAGAAGCCCCTGGTTTCCTAGGGGTCTCTTCACACATACAATGTTTTGTAGCCCATGTTTACCTATGGAGCCTTCCTCTCTGTTTCGTCGCATCAAAACAGGATTTTCATGCGATGCAACTTTGACAGCAGGAAATCCCACTATCAAAGCTTAAAGGGGTTGTCCCGCGGCAGCAAGTGGGTCTATACACTTCTGTATGGCCATATTAATGCACTTTGTAATGTACATCGTGCATTAATTATGAGCCATACAGAAGTTATTCACTTACCTGCTCCGCTGCTGGCGTCCTCGTCTCCATGGTGCCGTCTAATTTTCGCCGTCTAATGGCCAAATTAGCCGCGCTTGCGCAGTCCGGGTCTTCTTCTCTTCTCAATGGGGCTCCGTGTAGCTCCGCCCCGTCACGTGCCGATTCCAGCCAATCAGGAGGCTGGAATCGGCAATGGACCGCACAGAAGCCCTGCGGTCCACCGAGGGTGAAGATCCCGGCGGCCATCTTCAGCAGATAAGTAAGAAGTCACCGGAGCGCGGGGATTCAGGTAAGCGCTGTCCGGTGTTCTTTTTTAACCCCTGCATCGGGGTTGTCTCGCGCCGAACAGGGGGGGGGGGGGGGGGGGTTGAAAAAAAAAAAAACCCCCGTTTCGGCGCGGGACAACCCCTTTAATCTAAGCCCTGGCTGCAGGAAAAAAAACAAAAAAAAGCACATACATTCCCTAGAAGCCCGTCAGCCCGGCCGCAGCTTCTCCCCGGGTCCTGGCACTGATTATCTTTGTCTCTTCAGGTCGGGGATTGAAAGAGCCCCGCCTCCTGGAAGCGCTGCCTCTGATTGGCTGACCCTTAGCCCATCAGAGGCAGCACTCAATGAATAGTTGTGATTGGTTCATCGAGCGCTGGCTGTGATTAGCTAAGAATCAGCCAATCAGAGGCAGCGCTTCCAGGAGGCGGGGATTTTTTATTTCCCGACCAGAAGAGATGAAGATGATCAGTGACGGGGACAAGATGCGGCCGGGCTGACGGGCTTCTAAGGGGATGTGGGGTTTTTTTGTTTTCTTCTTCTTCAGCTATGGCTTATTTTCGGGGGAAGGGCTTATATTGCAGACCTCCCCCAAAAATTCTCACATGCGGTGCTACAAAGTCGCGGTATCACCACGAGAAACCACAGCGATATCACACAGACGAGCGATGTGACGTCACTGCGAATCACTCGAGGCCTTGTACAGAGAAATACGCCAGAGTGAGCGAAGCCCAAATACGGAGCGCCTTCCTACTGGGGGCGCACGCCACGGGGGTTATCACAGCATGGCCATCACCCCGAGCCGGCGTAGGGCACTGGCGTCACGGAGCAAGTAAGCCTGCACTCCTTCCATTAACAGTTACAGAGGGCGGAAAAAAACAAGCCTGCTGTCTGGGTCTCGCTGCCAGCCGCAGCTACAGGGAGCGCCATCACTCCTGAGGGGGAAAAATAATAAAAAGCATAGTAACCGCCCGTGAGGGGAGCGGCCAGAGGGCTAGGCCCGAGACCGCGGCCTTTCCCAAGCAGGCGGCCCGAAACCGACGCTACATCATCCCAGCCGGTGTGACAGTGAGCGACAGGCAGACGGCCAATCAGCGCTTAGTACGTTCGCACACAGCCAATCACAGCGCGCCTCTAGAATAGCCCTCCCCGACAAAGGGCGGGAATATCTGAGTGACAGGAGAAGCTGACCAATCAGAGAGAAGCCAGCTCAGCTTCCTGTCACCATACTGAATCTAAAGATGCCGGACTGTAGGAAGTGAATAAGCGGCCGTACCTCGTGAGACACGCATTCCAGGGAGCGGAGCTCGCTGCAGTAGCGGCAGAAGTACAGCTGGGATAGAGGCGCTCGAATTTCCTTCTCGCCGTGAACCAAGTACAGGACCCTCTCCAGCTGCAGCAGAGACGCCATTTTGCGACAGCGCCCCTCCCTTAGCGTCACGTGACCAGGGCGGAGCTGAACGCTTGGACTCATAACGCAATCCTGATCACGTGATATCAGTTCGTTGTGTTGTTTTTTTTTTCTCTTCATTTTGACAACCGTAACTTTATTGACAAGTCTATTCACAAAGTCTGTGTATAAAATAATACAGTGTGGGTGATAATCTTCTGTAGGGTTTATTACATGGACAGATGCACTGTATTTGGGCGCAGTGTGTACGCGGGCAGTGCGCGTGGTTTTTTTTGTTACATATGTGCAGAATTCTATTATTCGTTCGCGTGCTGTCCGTTTTTCATGCATGCACAAAAAAAAACAAAAAAAAAACAGAAGGCCCAATGGCTGTTTTATTGTGGTGGGGGGTGGGGCGGCGCCACTTCAGGATGTCGCGGTGATGACAAACAGACGCAGCATTTTCCTTCTATAAACGGGTAATTCGCTGCTCGCACCCCGTCGGGCGCCACGAGTGCGTTAAAAATGACGTATTTAACCAAGATTCCCACTGATTTCATTCACAATACACTTGCGTCATAAATCCTCACTAGCGGTACGGACAGATAACCGTTAACACCCTGTCACAACCCACGTATAAATGGCGTCACAATCCCCGTTATCGCCAGCCTTCTCTGGGAAGATACTCTCCCGGTCCGAACATGCTGCAATTTTAGATCTGCGCAGGGCATCCGCAAAGCACCTAAGAGTCAGTTCAGTTGCGGGCGCGCCATTGTTTCCTCTGGACGGCTAAAGCTGCGGATCTAATAAATCCAATCTGCACGTGGACCTTGGGCCCTAAGCTGGATACTGTGAGCAGTGTTAGGCCGCCTGCAGACGGGCGGGTCAGATTCGGCAGCAAGGATTCTCGCCGCGGGACCCGACCCGAGTGCCATGCGCAGACCGGAGCCGGCGGCGGGTGAGTGACATTTCTGTGCGAGGCTTGCCGCGATTTGTTATCGCGCGGCCAAATCGCGGCCGTCTGCATAGCATTGCGTTTGTTAACGCAATCCTATGCAGGCTTCCAGCGGCGGAAATTTCGCGGGAAATCTCGCCGCTGAATTTCTGCTCGTGTGCAGGCGGCCTTACTACGCATCGTTTACGTTTATGGACGCCGCCCTGGAATGATAGAATGTGCACCTTTTCCTTCTCCTGAGCTTCAGACTTTGGCAGCATCCAGAGCTGAACTCTCCCAGCAGTTCTTGGGAGGACCTGTCATGTGCTCATGTCCGTGGGGCCAGATGTATAGCTTTACAGCCGCACTCAACAATCATCCTGCTTTTGTCCCTTCTCGTTTCCCCGTGCATGCTCTCTTTAGATTTGGCTCCTGGTGCTGTGAATGCGTCAAGTGGGAGGTCCCTACTTTTCACTGTCGATGGATGACATCAAATTTGACTGAGAGCGAGTGGTGAGGACCGCCCACTTGACACATTCAGAGTGCCAGGAGGAACAACTAAGATTAGCTGATACAGGGGGAGTATAAATGAAAGACATCGTTGGAGACAGTGGGACCCCGGCTGTGTTAGAGGGGTGAGCAGTGCCCTGCTCCCCTTTTACTACAGCTGCTCTCCAGTGGGCACTGGATGAGCTCTGGTGCTTTGGGTCTGCCCCCTTGCTGGATTGAGGAGGCCCCAGCCCCTCTGTGACATTAGCGGTGATGTCGCTAGTGCATGGAAGTATATGGAGGGCTAAGCCTCACCCCCTCAAGATTCTGGTCGAACCTTCTCAGCGCTGCAAGCCCCATACGAAGGTGTGCTGTGCCACAAGTGGGTGAGAGGCAGCAAGCAGAGTGGTTCTTAAAGTGGTGAAGCCTGTTTACACAGGGAGCCGCACAAGTGGCCATAGCCCCATGCTGGAGAGCAGCCAGTAGCCACAAAGTACAGCCGTTATGGTGGCAGATGCTTCAGGAGAACTGCACCCCCCGACTAGGGACTAGCTATCAGCAAAGCCGTGGGGAGAGGGAAGATGGATCATAGACCTCCAGGACAAAAGAGGCCCAACGTCTATGCACCATGTCGAGGGAGACCCCCGTCCCAGAAGCCGATGGTGGGGCCACGACCCAGGACAATGATCAAGCATCGGGACATGAGACCGGTCTCCACAGACACTAAAGGGACGAGACGTATGGATGTGGAGTGGGGGAGCAGCGCCCAAAGGGACTGTAGTAAATGGTAATGTTGACGCAAAATAAACAGAGTTAATAAGAGGTGTCTGTAATTTGTAGTTATTTTGTAACGGTCGCGCCAACAAGCCACTTTGTACTGACATGATGCGCCACTAGGAACGTAGTGAGACGAGGGATGGTCTGCGGTCTGTGTGGCCACGGAGATATATTTTTGACGTGAGTCTATGATGTCCGTATCATGCAGCGGATCTCCGAAATTACAGTAAGCCAAATTATGTAGAACAACAGTGGGTACCTGCGAGTGAAGGCCGATACACGAGGGCGAGGGGCCTTGCTGTTCTGTTATATATTATATATATATATATATATATATATATATTATATATATATATATATTATATATATATATATATAATATATATATGAGATATATATATATAATATATATATGAGATATATATATATATAATATATATATGAGATATATATATATATATATATAATATATATATGAGATATATATATATATGTTCGTAACTTTTAAGTAACTTATGCCCTCCTATGGAGTGAAGCAAAGTCACAATTCCCCTTGTCCCCTTCTGTCAGCTCCCGTGTTATCACCTATCTATGCAGCTTAGGCATCTTAACTACTCCTAGGGTTGCCACCCGGCTGGTAACCCGTTGGCCCGGCCAGTAATTAAGTGGAAAGGTCGGTGCTCGTGTGTATTTTTTCACCAGACATATTATAGGCTGTCAAACAATAATTGTCAGCTGTGAGCATGGCGGACAGCAACTCCACAGCATCAACTCCACTCGCCCTGCCTCTCCCGTCCGTCTCCAATGCTGAGATCCCTGACCTCTCCACCCAGCATCTGCGGTGCAACAGGGACATGCAGGATGCAGCTGCCAGGGGAGTTCAGGGATCACAGCAGCGGAGGCGAACAGGACCTAGAGAGAGACAGGGCGAGAGAAACCCTTGATGCTGTTGGCTCGCTGCCTGCCGGAGGTTCAAAGAAGAGGCCCTATTATTACTGTGGGTACTGTCACTACTGGGGCCACTGTTACTGTTGGGGGCACTACTGGTGGCATTATTATGACTGAAGCCACTACTGGGGGTACCCACTATATACTAATTGTGACCCATAGAATAACGGAGATGAATACATATGTCATGATAAGCCATGGCCGAGCCCACACCCGCTTTTACATTGCCCAGTATTTTTTTGTGACTAAGGTGGCAACCCTACCTGCCACCCCTTTTCAGCTACAAAGCTATATAGCTAGCCCCACTGACATGGGAAGATAAAAGGTCTTCTGCATATCATACATTATACAATAATTTGATGTCCAAAAAACCCCAAACTGTCCCGCGGCGCTGCTAGAGAGTAATGTAGGAGGACGCTAGCCAGGGGCGTAACTAAAGGCTCAGGGGCCCTGATGCAAAAGGTGAGCTGAGGCCCCCCTCTCTATCTGTATCTGTACCCGTACCCATACCTAAACCATGCTGCACAGAGACATAACTTGAAGCTCCGGGGCCCCAATGCAAAACCTGTAACAGGGCCCCCAACTATAATGCTTTATTCATAGTACTGGGCTCCCTATATGGAGAAGAGAGGTCTTATGGGCCCCCTAAGGCTCCTGGGCCCCGGTGCAACCGCATCCCCTGCACCCTCTATAGTTACGCCCCTGACGCTAGCAGGCGAACCTGCAGAAGGATCATCAGCAGGGCGCTGCACTGGCACAATGCTCAGGTCTGGATTCATTAATCTTCCACAATGTAGTCAGGCTGACGCACATAATACGGCTTGCTGCAGGAGCTGTAGATCTACTGCCAAGAATGGGATTCGATCCTGTCCAGACAAGGCAGAGAAGCCTTTTATACTAAGTTTTCTTCTGAGCAGATCCAATCCAGTTCTTGGCATAAAGCGTTATGGCTGTCTGAATGAGGTCTACTAATGTTCATGGGCTTTTATATTACCAGACGCAAATCTTGGATTATACAGTGTAACACACTTTGTTCCCAGGCTGTAATCCACTGTTCCTGATGTCTTATACCACAAACATTTAGAAAATATCTATCACTCGCTGTAAACTTTGGCTTTATGGCCAAAAAAATGATTTAGTCAAAAAAGTCCTATTAACCCTTTCCAGTCCAATTTGTATCCTGGTTTTCCTAGGGGGCTTACTCTTTTTCTGCTGTTATACAACGGCGCTATCTGCTGGCTAAAGCCAGTATTGCATAAGGTGACACGTTGGATAGGCTCCGACAGCAGAGAGGCTGGCAATATACAGTAA
Source organism: Eleutherodactylus coqui (assembly GCF_035609145.1). Lineage (NCBI taxonomy): Eukaryota > Metazoa > Chordata > Amphibia > Anura > Eleutherodactylidae > Eleutherodactylus > Eleutherodactylus coqui. Next base: position 15,615,531 of record NC_089838.1, read on the forward strand.
GAGAACCCCGGCGGACGTCTTCCAACATCGGAGCTGTACAGCCTTCAATCATAATGTCTTCAGAAGTCAGACAGTGGATTGGAAAGGGTTAAGCAATGCAACCTTGATTTTTTTTCCTTATTCAAATTTGTATAAAATCAGTAAACTTAATTCAAATCAAGTAATATTAACTTTTATTGATGCACAAATAACACTAGGCAACCCCCAAAAATGTTTTGTTTCTGGTAATTTAAGTAGTTTTGTGTTGATTAGATCACATGTAACTGGTAATGTGCTCTTACTGATTCATACAGTAACTTTGGTTTTGAACCAGCGGAGCTGATACTTTAGCTGGCCCTATATCCCATTTAGCATATCAGTACACACATCATACCTAATCATGGTGAATTGTAAACAAATGTGTCTTTCTGTAGGGCACATGCATATGCTTGTTTTTGCAAGTCTGGAGCTACCTGGAAATCTGAAGAATACTTTCTGTTGCAAGGATATACAAAGTATCTGCATTGATTTTCACATGGTCTCGAGAGGTTGCAAGTACACAATTGACTGGACTGCTAACCTTCCAGAAATTCTTGGACAGCCTGTAAAAATAAGGCACCTTTTTTCCTTTGTCCATTAAAAAAATAGATGCTTCTGTGATTTTTTTTAATTTTTACGCTGTTTGTACTTAAGCAGATTATTATAACTAATTATCGTCATTTTAGAGCTCACAGTAAACGCTGTCAATGAGTTCATATCAGCATATGACAGATATAAAAATCATGTCTGTCCATGATTTTTTAATACATTTTTCAGAAAAAATCAGGTTGGCGGCCCTCCATCTTGAGGCCAGAGGAAATCCACTATGGATACGATGTCTGATTGTCTCCTACAAACAGCAGAACGTATGCTTCAGATTTCCAGGCAACTCCAGACTTTCATAAACAAAGAGATGCATGCACTGTGTGGAGACCAGTAGGTCTCAGTTTAGGCAGGTTTCTGTTCAATTCTGGCATTTTAAGCCAGAGAGAATAATTCTGGTATACCGTATAATATTGTCATTTTATAGACCATGAACCAACAAAACCCGATGACAGAAGTATTCAGATTGTTCTGTTCTTTTACAGAGCTCAACCTTAAAGTGAACCCATCAGCACGTCCCATGAAGCTTGGCCCCCTCCTGGCCTGAGACCCATCTGGGAAGATGACATACCGAGTGCAGGGAATGCGAGGCGCCTGTCAGAGCAGTGGGGAGGCGAACAGAGGTGCCTGGTTTGAGTCCCCACTCCCCTGCCAGTAACGGCAGTGAGCGAGGAGATGAAAAAGCGCTGTGCAGCGCTTGGAGAAAGCGCCAGGCACCATTTTCTTGAAGCCTCTACAAGGCTGTGTGGGAAAGGGGGTTCTGCCCCCTGGTAATGGAGCGTTAATGCGGCTAGCGCATCAGCACTGTAACGAACAGCCCCCAGTAGGGATTGTGAATGGGACTAGGCCCTGCCGAAGGCCAGCCACAGTCCCAAATGTTTGGGAGATCCCTATAAAAGAAGCTGCATCACAAGTCTTGTCTGTGAGCAGCACTATGTGCTGTACAGCAGCAAACAGGAGAGGGCGCCATGACTTAAAAAGGGCTTGTGGCACCGCACAAGTGCCATGGTGGCTGCCGTGATGACAGAGGGCAGTATTGGCACTCTCCCCATGCGGGGGAAGCAGCGCCGGAGAAATAGAGCACAAACGGACCTAATATCTGAGGCCAGATATGGATGACAAAGGGCCCTGATGTTCTTTGGCCCAACATGGAAATAAACTGTGTTGAGGGAGAGGGAGACTCAGTCCCTAAAGAAGGTCCTGATGGTGCCACAACGACCCCTGCCGGACATGTAACAATGTTAGTGTGCGCACACTATTGCGGACTATGATGGACAGATATGAGGAATATCTTGCCAAGGGGGACAAAGTGATACGGGGACAAAACTGAAAGGAATAACTGCTACCATTATTGTGCCTGGTCCACTGCTCACGCTCCTCTCCGCCATTGTTGGGAGAGATAACAGAGCCACCCGTGACATCCATCCTGTTTACCCATGGTCTCTCCCAAATTGGCTAGCCTCCCCTCGGATGCTGCACAGTTTACTAGAGCCTCCATGCCCCCCCACATCACATCTTGTATTAAAGCTAGAGGAGTTACAACAGGGTACTAGAGCCTCCATGTCCACCTGTATCATATCTTGTATCCAAGCTAGAGGCGGTACAACAGGGTACTAGAGCCTCCATGCCCCCCGTATCACATCTTGCATCCAAGCTAAGGGCAGTACAACAGGGCACTAGAGCCTCCATGCCCGCCTGTATCACATCTTGTATCCAAGCTACAGGCAGTACAACAGGGTACTAGAGCCTCCATGCCTGCCTGTATCACATCTTGTATCCAAGCTACAGGCAGTACAACAGGGTACTAGAGCCTCCATGCCCCCCGTATCACATCTTGTATCCAAGCTAGCGGCGGTACAATGAAGTACTAGAGCCTCCATGCCTCCCCGTATCACATCTTGTATCTAAGCTACAGGCAGTACCATAGGGTACTAGAGCCTCCATGCCCCCCGTATCACATCTTGTATCTAAGCTAGAGGCAGTACAACAGGGTACTAGAGCCTGCTTACAGGGGTCTCTTCTGCCCAATATATGACCTTTCGCTGTGATATTATAACCATGTTACAATCACACAAAGTTTCATTCCATTCCGACAACTTCTTCTCAGGAACGGATTGTTCTGACAATGAGCGTATAAGTAAGATCTGGCTCTATACGTCCCCCAGGATCCAGTTAATGTCCCCCATTAACAAGAGGCACAGTTTACACTCCGGGTGCAGACAGTCCTGTGCACAGTACATTCTGCTACGTTACGCCCCTGCCAGGCACTGACTTGTGCCTCTCTAGTTCTGCCACTAGGTGGCTGGCTCCTCCCAAGATGAGAGCCTTTATCTGTGGAAGGAGTTCCCCCTCCTTCCCTTCAGGCTGGGCACATCCTCTTGATCAGACAGAGAAGAGGAAGCACTGCAGGCACATTGCACAGCAGAGGGTCCCGCTTGTGTGTCCGGGGGGGCCAGCTGCCTTCGCTGAGGATTAAAGTCTCAATCGCTTCAACTTTCCTCCATCCTGACTTCTATGGAGCAGAACTAAGCAGGTAAGTGCCAAATATTACTGAGCTGGCATCTACTCCGCCACTAAGAAAGTCATCGTGCCCAGCGAAGTCTGTGTGCCCCTTTACTGGCGAGCGTGCCCGGACCCCCAGAACTAGTCATGCCTGTAGTATAAATCCCGAATGCTGATCATTATTAGTAGCGCCTTTGTGTTCAGGGTGTCAGTAAGATCACACTGTAGCAGTTTGCTGTTAGTGTAGCCCTGCAGTGGCATATGTCACCCGTAGGCTCCCACGTTACATGCCACGCATACTCTAAGGGCGCACGCACACGGGCCGGCTTCACGCACACTTGTGATATGGTCAGAAAATGCTTTCAATGCGTTTGCTCACTCGAGTCGGAGATCGATAAATCGCTGGCTGTCCTATTTTTGGGTGATTCTGTGTCAAAATTGCCCGTTATTTCCTATGGCAGCAAAAAAAAATATATATATATCATATCGCTCTCGCATGTTGATACAGTTTTCACGCAACTGCGATTTTTCTATTGAAACACCATGTGATTTTTTTTTTTTTTCACACGCATGAAAACTACATTTTGCCTCAATGCGATGAATTTTTCCTGTTACCGTGTTTCCCCGAAAATAAGACAGTGTCTTATATTAATTTTTGTTCAAAAAGGTTTAACTTTTTTACATGTATAGCTGCCTGGACACTATTTAAATTGACTTTTTTAGTTAACTGTTAGTAGGGCTTAATTTTGGAGTAGGGCTTATATTTCAAGCATCCTCAAAAAGCCTGAAAAATCATTTTGCATCCTGAAAAATTCTGGAAAATCATGCTACGTCTTATTTTCAGGGTATGTCTTATTTTCAGGGAAACAGGGTAAACGCATGACAACCTGTTTTATGCCAACGTATAAAAGCCTGACGGGTGGAAAGGGCGCCCTTTTGGCACATCGGGTGAGTGAAGCTGTATAGATACATGTACATGTAGGTAGGGCTCTACAGGGATGCGAGCTTCTATATACGGTCTGTACTTATCATTAACCCTATAGATCTTTGGTATTCAGAGTCGAGACCAGGCTTTCCTGCAGCAGTTTGCGGTCCTGGCCAGGGCAGACTAGCTTGTTGCCCCCTAGGAGCCCAGCATGATGGGTCTGTGTCTGATTTATCGGGTCAGGCGCGCCAATTTAGTAAACGTCCCTTCCCCCGACTCGCGTATCCTACGACACGACTGATAAATCTCCCACGTTGTCTACCGCCGTCTTCACCATATGAAGCATGTCAGCTGCGTGACACTACGGCTACATTTTTTGGCATGCAGTCGTGAGCCATGCAGCTCCGGGTGACACATATAATTCTTCATCCCAATCTCTCACTATGTTTTAGATCTCTGTTTGCTGTCAGTGAACGGAATCCTTGTTTCTGTGTAGCACATACTTTACTTCAGCCGCCCCTTACACATCGCAGTGTTCTGTTAATGCACTTCGGCTTGCACTAGCACATAAATCAATCTGACTACTACAGAAGAACTACCCTGTTTCCCTGAAAATAGAACATACCCTGAAAATAAGACACAGCATGATTTTCCAGAATTTTTGAGGATGCAAAATGATTTTTCAGGCTTTTTGAGGATGCTTAAAATATAAGCCCTACTCCAAAATTAAGCCCTGCTAACAGTTAATCAAAAAAGTCAATTTAAATAGTGTCCAGGCAGCTATACATGTAAAAAAGTTAAACCTTTTTGAACAAAAATTAATATGACACTGTCTTACTTTCGGGGAAACACGGTAGTATCTTTGTTACATGACACGGAAACTTATGAAAGGGTTTTTGGCAACTTAGTGGCATATAAAAATTCACAGATTTGGGCGCACTTCATATTTGTGCTGCATTTGTTACTTTTAGACCTTTTTGCCCAACGATCACTACTTCTTTAACAGAGGGGCTTGTTAACACTGGTATACTGTACACAAAAAAACCCACGCAGTTGGCGGTACGACCCTGGGTAGTCCAGCACCGATGACCGGCCTCGTCGGAAGTCATTCAGATCGCTGGATTTACCCATCAGATGTGGATTCACACTGGTACTGATCCACAGAAAACTCGTCATGCTGCTCTCCGGGGTCACGGGTCTGATTTGCGTACAGTGATGGCTCCCATCGTGGAGGGAGTCGGGGTCTCTAATAAAGTGGCCGTTCATAGTGCAGGCTGCTGTACTGGTCTCTCCTGTACAAAAATAGGACCCCCTTGGATTGATTATGTGTCAGTGGGATGGATGCATTAGGATCGGTTACAGCTGGACCCCTCAGGACTACCAGTGATACCGGATGCTGCCACTAGTGTGAAGACCGCCGTAGGCCAGTGTTCCGCGCCATTGAGATCATAGGATTACATTGAGTGGTGCAATGTGCATGACCTGAACCTTGTGAAGAACAGAGCTAATCACATTTACTACAGAGGCTGGCTGAGTTTGGAGTCCTTGTTCTTTGTCTTGATGTTATCTGCTGCCTGATAATGGTGTTTGCTCTTCTGCTCTGTCACAGTCGCAGTCAGATACATGCAGGATACTAAAAACAGCATTGTGGCAAAGTCATTGCAGCCCCGTAAAACAGGTTAACATTCAGCCTTTCTGATCAGTTGGTTGGGAATAATCCCACCTGTATGGTCAGCTGTGTGAATAATCAGCGCCAGGACTATAAGAATCACCTGACCTTGCTCAAGGGCGTATCACATGTCCGATGACTTGGGGGAATACATGGCAATGTTATATCTGTTAGATACGGTTGTGTCACTGGTGGTAGAGCAACACAGGATTCGGGGTACGATGCAGCAGAAGAAGCAACAAAAACTTCCAATGTTTATTTTTAAAGAACGCACAAAGGGAACAAAAGGGCTATAAAGACTATGCAATAAACTTGCATCTGGGAATACCTAGATGATATCCACCGCTAACGAACTCAGAGAAAGAATGACTCCTTCCAGGCAATGCACAATAACTGTATCCCTGTGAACAATGTTAGTAACACTCGACTGTTAGCGATACCGTCTCGAAGAAATACAGCTTGCAGAATACAATGCACACATTCCCTTGTGTCGTTACAACCCCACCGCAGTTTTTTAGGAGGACCAGTTTTCAATGTCTCTTTAAAACAGCCCATGAACAGGGTTCGAGTACCAGAAACTTGTCCAATGATCGTTATTAGTGTGAGTCCTGGCTACCATAACAAGGCTGATAATGAACTGTCTTTAACAATTTCCTTGGTGTTCACATCCTGTGTCCCGTATAAGGCCGGCCTCACTTACGCTTTGTGTGGGTGTCACAGCTTCTACTGACCCCAGCTGTTCCTCAGGGTTGTACCGAGTGGGCTCTTTGCTCGCTCTTTGCGTTGGTGTTTGTGGACTTTTTCCCACTTCAGGTTTGTAAGATCCTCCTTTCTCTTTATCCTCAGGCGGCTCTGAGAACTGCTCTCCAGGTCTTCCTTTCAGCCCCCTCTTGCAATCGGCAGCCTCCTGTTCTTCAGTCTAGCTCACTACGCAGCTCAAATCGTTTTACAAGGATTTCATTAGTTTCAGTTGTATTTGGAATATAGAAGAGCGTAGTTTATGCTATTGTATACACCAAACACGATGGAAATGAATGGAGCCCTTGTAGAACGGACACCAAAGTTGTGTCTATTTCACTAATTTAACCCTTTCCAATCCAATTTTGGATTCAGGATTTTTTCTCTTTTTGCTGTTATACAATGGTGCCATCTGCTGGCTAAAGCCAGTGTGTGTGCACCAGAGAGGCTCCGACAGCAGAGTGGCTGGCAATAGACGGTAAGAATACCCTATCGGACGTCTTCTGACATTAGAGCTATACAAGCTTCAATCAGAATGTAGGAAGACGTCAGACAGTGGATTGGAAAGGGTTAAGCGAAAGGTTCCATTCGGCGGTTCTGTCACAATGCTGTTTTGGGCAGCTGGACGGAAGCCCCTGACGTTATCACGCCCTGTAGTAAATAACACTGTATGAACACTTCCGTCCTCGTATCATCTGCTTCTTTTAACAAGTGCCTATGGGCGGCTCGAACCAACGATTGCGCTTGTGTGCCAGGCAGCCATACGTTTCTTCTACTCTACTGATCGCCTTTATCTTCCGCTATAGCCCTGCTGGATTGAACGGGGCTCAGAGATGACGTTAGGTCCAGCTTCTGTATCTTGTCTGTAGATCAAGGTATGTCCTTTCCTCGGCTCCTGTTCCCGACTCTGACCTCCGCTTAATTCCTGGATTACGTTCCTGTCCCTTGGATGTTTTTGCCTGTTTTTGTGGTTTCGCTCTAGGCATTGCCTTCTCGGCTGTCTTCGGACTATGATTCTGCCTCACTAGATTATGAGACTGTGACACTTTCCTCACCTACTTCACAGGGACCAAGGTTCACCCCTTCTCTTTGTGGACCTTCTTTATTGTTTGTGGTCGTGTTAGGCTATGTTTGCACATACGCTTGATTTCCATCGTAGGAGCTAAACAACAAAAAAGTGCGTGTTCAACACTTCACGAACATGAGTAGCACCCGATGGACCCTATTGGCTCTAATGGGGCCCACTGGGTTTCTGACATGCAACTTGGCAATTTACCAGAAAAAAATATTGCGAAGATTCCAAAAGGAGCCTCTGATGCTGATGTGAGAAGAGCCTTAAGGCCTCATGGCCACGGGGAAAATCAGGCCCGCCGCGGATTCTTCATGTAGAATCCGTAGCGGGTCCCTCCTGCCCCGCGGACATGAGACCTAAAAATCAGAATAAACTCACCTGCTCCGGACGATGCGGATCTTCCTTCCTTCGCGGCTGGATCTTCGGCCCGGCGGATGTGCTTCGCACACCGGCAGCGTGCCGCACGCATGCGCCAGGCCGAAGAAAGAAGATCCGGCCGTGAAGGAAGGAAGATCTGCATCGTCCGGAGCAGGTGAGTTTAATTCTGGTACGGGTCTCCTGCAGATCCGGTCGGCTTCCATAGGCTGCAATAGAAGCCTGCGGGAGCTGTCCCCCTGGGAGACCCGCACGAAAATGGAGCATGTCCATTTTTTTTCCCGCACGTGGATCCGCGCCTGACGGGAAAAGTGACATCCACAGGTATTTAACTACCTGCGGGTGTCCAATGCATCCCTATGGGGCGCGGATCCGCGTGTGGGAAAAACGCTGCGGATTTAAAATAAAAATGATCCCGTGCACATGAGGCCCAACCCATGCATACGCCGCAGCCTGGAAGACCAGCGGGTGCGGGAGAGAGCTGCCGGAAAAGGGAGGTGGAGGTTTAGCAGCAGCCTTGCTAAACTCCGCCCCTTGCCGGCAAGGAAAGAGGGTGGGAGCTTGGCAGACAGAACTTGTGCAGGAAAATCACCCATGTGACTACAGCCTACGGAGGCAGAGTAGCCGCTAGCAAAGAAGGACCTCCATGACTGCACTGCCAGCTCTCCACCGCATAGGATGGCTGATAGTGTTGGGGGGGCTCCCTGTTTTCCTAGGATATGGGGATGGCGGCTGCGTATACATTACTCATATAGACAGGGACTACCAGGGACGTAACTAGATAATACTGGGCCCTTCACAGGTATAGACTAAAAGAATATAGTTTATTAGAAACTCTTAAAAACATATACGGGCTGACTAACAGTACTAACATAAATTAACACGAAAAAGAGGAGAAGATATATTTAGGTGCAAGTTTGAATTATGCATCCAATGTCTCCAATGTAGATGATGGTCACAATAGCATGGTCAGTATAAGTGGATAACTTTAGTGCATATACAGAGTTCCTGCACTGAATGACTGATGACAGTCGTATGTAGAGGTCGCAGAGAACTACGGCTCTGAATGACTGGTGAAGTCACAGAGAAATACGGCTCAACGCGTTTCTCCGCTCGCTTTAGAGCGGTTCATCAGGAGCCACAGATGTATATTTGACCAAAAAATCTTTAGTGGGATTAATAGCGTCAATCATTTAATTGACTAAGCTATCTTCCTCTTTTAGGATATATAATCAGCAGGATTAAATTGGCAAGAAAGTGGGTTGTCTGCGAAGATGTCGCCAACAGGTATATATATATACCAGACACCATTAGACAAAAAGCCAGCAGGGTACGATGGTATAGTGGCTACGTTGGTAAAGAAGGAAGGAGGACTTGGATAAAGAACTTGTGCACTGACAGTAGTCACAAGTCAGATGCGTGTTTAGATATGTCAGCTATAAGGATCCTGTATTTAGCACTGTATACCTATCCTCCTACAAGTGTTGCAATGCTAGCAGCACTAATGTAGAACTTCTAGTCATATGCACTGACATTAATGAAAAGTCAGGTGCATGTTCAGATAGGTCAGCTGAAGAGGATCCTGTATTTAAAGCTGCATACCTATCCTCCTAAAAGTGTTGCAATGTCAGCAACACTAATCTAGAAATGCTAGACTCCTATCAAAAGTTCAGACAACCAATCTAATATTCAAGCAGGCAGCCAAAGATAGGCTCAAACAATAGGTCCCCAAGATAAGGCTACCTAGTGTGCCAAACATAGAGTAAAATAACAAACAGATAAAGCCTGTGGCCCTGATGGTGAGATAATACTGGGCCTCTTAAGCAAACTTTTCCAAGTTTCCTACCCCCATTAAAACGTGTCCCACGAACCTCAGCTTTACAACGCTGCAGTAGTTTAGTCCTTGTGATTCTGCAGGTCCCAGGAACAGAATATTCTGAGACTTCCCAAATCCACTTGTTTTTTCTTTCGATCTGCCAGAAGAATGCATCTGGGCAGGAAGTTTTGTTCGGGGAGGTCCTGCTTCTTCTGCGCTGTCGCTACACTGCCATAGTATAGAATTAGTTATTTAAAGAGGTTTTCTGGGACTTTAGGAAAAAAATTGTGAAACAGTAAAATAAAGAAATAAGCAATACTCCTCTCCTCTAGTGGCTCCCCATCTGGCGGTGGAGCCCTGGTAGCTGCCACTCCGATCCTGGCAGAATCCGGCTGTGGACACGTGTGCCAGGAATAGCCAATCACAGGCTTCAGCACTCGCATGCCTTCATAGTAAGCCTGTGATTGGCTGAGTGCTCATGTGCGCAACCAATGGCACGTGACTGCAACTGTCTTCCTAGGGGTTCAGAACGGCGGAGACCATGGCTCCGGGGCTGGACAGACAGACACTCGGAGTATAGCTCATGACTTCACATGGTTCCACAACCAGAGACCTTTTTGTTTTTTTTTTACTGGAAATTCTCCTTAAGGCCTCCTGTCCACGGGGAAAACCAGGCCCGCCGCGGATTCTTCATGCAGAATCCCGCAGCGGGTCCCTCCTTTCCCGCAGACATGAGGCCTAAAAAGATGATTTACTTACCTGTCCAGACGCTGCGGATCTGCCCTCCGTTGCGGCCGGATCTTCTATCTTCAGCCCGGCGGATGTGCTCGGCACGCCGGCGCCGTGCACTCTATTTTTTTTTCTTTAACTCCTACTCTCCCGCACCGGAGAGAAGAAATTCAGCTGCGGGTTTGCTGCGGATCCGGACGGCTTCCATAGGCTTCAATAGAAGCCTGCAGGAGCCGTGCCCGCGGTACACCCGCACTAAAAATGGAGCATGCTGCGGGTGTTTTCCCGCACACGCAATCCGCGCCTCAGGGGAAAATGACATCCACAAGTATTTAACTACCTGCGGGTGTCCAATGCATCCCTATGGGGCGCGGATCACGCGTGCGGGTGAAACGCTGCGGATTGTAAATGTTATTTTGCCGTGGACATGAGGCCTAAGAGTAGCGATTGCCATTAGAATAGAATATTGTTTGTTCGTGCCAGCACCTATGGGGGCAAATTACACCTTTAGGGCAGCTTCACACCAGTGTATTTGGAGGCACAAAATCTGCACGCGCAACACTTGGGAGAATGGTGAGTTTTGCGCATACAAAAAACCCGCAGCATGCTCTCTTTTTGCGCGCATTTCCACATCAAAGCCCCTATAGACGTCTATGGGAGGTGCGCAAATGCACAAGAGGATGCGTGAAACGCTGTGGGAAAAAGAACACATCTGAATCTCATTAGACTAATAGCCTTTTAACCCCTTCAGTGGCAGGTTTATTATTACCATGTCAGCGCAACAAGCCCCTGAGATTTTCCTGAGGTACTTCGAAGTGGCAAGCGTGTACAGTGGCACAATAACTGTGGGTCCTGGCCAGCATTTCAGCACTAAAGCTGTCCACAGAAATCTTCCAGGGTTTAACTGCATGGTCAGTGAAGCAAGCCCCGGAGATTTTCTGGGCGTGCCACTAAAGGGGTTAATCTACAGAGAGGTTGTGTTGTGCGCGCATGTGAACTGGCCCTGATGCGCATCAAGTACAGTACCACGCGCAAATATACCTCAGCCAATATTGCGTTGTGGTGAACTCTTTTATACATATGCTCATGTGAAGGGGCCTTTGGTGATTTTTGTGTGTGTCTATATTATTAAAGTACCATAGATCCCAGGGCACTTTGCATATTAAAATGTGTTAAATTAAATTTATTCCATATGGGAAACAATAAACATGAACTACAGGAGTTACAAACTGGTAAAGAGGGAGGGAGCACCCTGCCTGCCCACTGTTTGGACAGTCCCTTTAAGGAATTTGCCTTTTACACAGGATGGGTATCAGCGAGTCAACAGGTCATTACGGTGCCTATTCTTTTGCGCACAACCAAATGCACCCAAAAAATCATTTGCCTGTTGCCATCAATGCGTTCTATTCTCCCGTACCGTAAACATATATTTTACACGCGCGGATCTGTCCGTCTGAAGCCGCGCTTATTTTGGAGTCTTCCAACACCGCACATTGTTCTCAGAGTAATCCAGCGGTCCAAGGCTCTTAGAAATAGAAGCGATTACTGGGAAGGTGAAAACGTCTCCTTCAGCCACGATGATAAACTGCCGTCCCCCTCGTAGGTATCTCCGTCCACCTACCCGGATGACCGATGACATCACACTTGGAGTCAGGGGCGTACCTATAGAGGATGCAGGGGATGCGATTGCACCCCGGCCCAAGAGCCTTAGGGGGCCCATAAGGCCTCTCTTCTCCATATAGGGAGCCCAGTACTATGAGTAAAGCATTATACTTGGGGGCCCCGTTCAGATTTTGTATCGGGGCCCAGAAGCTTCAAGTTACGCCTCTGCTTGGAGTAATCGCTTCCGTCCTCTTCAGTTTGAAGTCCCGTGCGTCGCCTGCCTGCTGCTTGTTTATCTCGTAGCCAATCACTTCTTAATTACTGATCAAATAAGCGGGAAGCAATACATGTAAAGCAAAGAGGAAGCGCAAACCAATCTACCTGGAGATCCTAAACGGCCGCTGAGAACCATCAGCTCCTGCCGGCAATTAACATTATTTGAACCTGATGAAAGTTATAGAAAAGGCTGCTCTAAAGATTGGTCCTGACCAGTTTGGTAGGCGTTATGTTAGATGGCGCTCCGTGCGGAAATAGTTTTTGACGTAGAAAGGGGGAAAATAATTAAATTTAAAAAAATTATATATATATATTAGCACTGATAGGCAGTCTGCCTGTATTCTGCGGAAAGCCGCAAGATAGCAGCGCAACGCCACACCAAGCCGGTAAGTAAATACAGCGCCAGAGCCAAGCAGCATGTTCTTTCTTTCTGCAATGTGCCTATTTATTGTTTTTTGGGTTTTTTTAATCTTCCATGTTTCCCTATGTGCCTCCTTTTTATCGCGTCGTGATACGTTTTTAACATTAGAAAGTCCTATTGATTTTCACTAAAAATTGCAACAAAATCGAGCAATGAATGCACGAGAAAATCGCGAGCGGCTGCAATTATTTTGCAAGGAAAGCAGTGCTGACACTCAAAAATCACGGGAAATAATACGTGATCTTCTCGCGGCAAAATTGCAATCGTCCGTGTGAAACTCGCCTCAGGCGGAGAGTTCCATAGTCTCTCTGCTCTTACAGTAAAGAACCCCCTTCTACATCATGTAGAAACCTTCTTTCCTCTAGATGCAGAGAGCGCCCCCTCTGTACTGACCCCTGATATATCTATACATCGTTATTAGAGCGCCCCCTTGTTTCAGTTCTGGGTATAATAGATTATGGGAGAGATCTCTGTACTGACCCCTGATATATCTAAACATCGTTATTAGAGCGCCCCCTTGTTACAGTTCTGGGTATAATAGATTATGTGAGAGATCTCTGTACTGACCCCTGATATAGCTATACATAGTTATTAGAGCGCCCCCTTGTTACAGTTCTGGGTATAATAGATAATGGGAGAGATCTCTGTACTGACCCCTGATATATCTATACATAGTTATTAGAGCGCCCCCTTGTTCCAGTCGGCGAGAGACTTGTCCAGTTGGCCGTGTATTATGACTGAAGCACTGTAATTAGCCCCAAACAAGTTCTGCAACATAATAAGGACTGGTTGCCCTAGAGCCTCGTCAAAGGCCATATGGAGACTGAAGGCCGCATGCACATGGCAGAGGCGGAATCCCGAAGCGGAGACGGGCCCTGGCAGCAGCCGCACCGGCATACCTGCTTTTCTTGATCTTCATTTATACTGCAGATGGTCCGCACGACTTTGCGCCGTCGGACATGCGCAGTACAGATTTTTTTTTAACTCCCTTTCTGGTGGAATCTGCAATTGTCTATTGCGACGGGCCACGGGTCGGACAGCTGCCATTGACTTCAATGAAATCCGGTACTGGTTTTGAAGCGACCTGGCCGCAAGCTCTTCTGCTGCGGCCAGAGCTCCTATAGAGGAGAGCGCGGCCGCAGCGGAAGAAGAAAAAAATGAACATGCTGCGGCCGACGAATCCGTGCCGCAGCGCCGGCTTTGCCGCGGCGGATTCGCTGTCCAGTTTGGACAAGATTTCTGAGAAATCTCGTCCACATGGCTGGCTAACCCCAGGATTAGCAGCCGCGGCAAATCCGGCCAGTGTGAACCCAACCTTATTCTATGAGTCACTACAATTACACTGATACTAAACTGATGTATTTTTTCTGTATGTAGCGCCACTAAAAAAAAAAAGACAGGGAGACAGGGTGACCAAAAAGACACAATTCTGGCATTGCATATTTTTTGGGGATGGCATTCACCATGCGGGATTAGTAATGTGACATTTTAATACATTGGGCTTTTACAGGCACAGCAATACCAACCTTTTATATCTTTTATTTTTTGATGTGACAACTGGGTTTCAAAAACTTTACATTATTTTTTGTAATAATTTAAAAAAAAAACAACAACTTTATTTAACTTTTTTTTTTGGACTCCCTATGGGACTGCAATCAAAGTTCTTATACAGTGCTCCTACACTAGTATAATGCAATACTTCAGTATTGCATTCTACTATGTTCTGATAAACCTCCTCCTAAGACATGCAGCAGACATGGCAGCTCTAGGGGCCTTCAGAAGGCTCCTGGTAATCATGACACTCGTACGGCACCCTGTGACTTCATTGCAACAATGCTGTTCAGGACATCGCAATCCCAATTGCTACATTTAAATGCCCCTGTGAGAATTGACAGTGGCATTTAAATTAGCAGCCACAATCAGAGTGATCTCTGTAGCTGTTGTGGGCGGATGTCGGACTCAAAGACAGCCGAAACCCACCGTGTATGAAGTGGGCTCGACTCCTGAGCCCGCTCCATACATTGACACCCGCTAATGGCATTTTTGCAGTTTTTATAATATTTATTAATGGTGTGGTTTCATAAATACAAACCTTTCTAATGAATGGAAGCCAGTTCTGCTTATTGTAGTGGGCCTGGGTTCTCTAATGCTTAACCCTTTTCAATCCAGTTTGTATTCTGGTTTTCCTAGGGGGCTTACTCTTTTTCTGCCGTTATACAACAGCGCTATATGCTGGCTAAAGCCAGTACTGCATGAGGTGACACATTGGATAGGCTCCGACAGCAGAGAGGCTGGCAATATACAGTAAGAGAACCCCGACAGACATCTTCCAACATCAGAGCTGTACAGCCTTAAATCATAATGTCTTCACAGGTCAGACAGTGGACTGGAAAGGGTTAAAGGGGTTCTGTCATTAAAAAACAAAAATACTATGCTCACCTATTTACCTCATCTTCTCCTTGCTGATCTTCTGTCTCCTGCAGTCCGGCGGGTCACCTCACCTCCAGCTGGCTGATTCCTCTGCTTCCTGAGACGTTACATACATCCATAGGCAGTCTCCTTCCTGCCCGGCAATGTACGCTATGTCACTAGTTCACAGCCTAGCAGGATGTGCCGAGCTATTGTGGGGACTGCTCATGCCCGCTGTCTCTGCAATAGATCAGCATTCCTTCCTAGCCAGTGAACGCTACATCACAGGGATGTGACCTTCACTGGCCTGCAGGAAGAAGAATGCAAGGAATGCAGGCTTCATAACAAGCCGCCGGCTGGAAGGGAGCTGGCCCGGGACAAGATCAGCGAGAAGATGTGGAGTCTGCCTGGGGAGGAATCGGTGAGTATAGAATTTTTTTTTTTTGATGACAGAACCCCTTTCAACGATCCACTATTATTGCCTGAGGAAATGGCTTCTGGGTAGTTACTGTATTTCTCCTGTAGGGAAATGTAGCATTACACAATAGCGCCTTTAATCCAAAATGACATTCCAAGTATGAAATGTACAACCTCAACAGAATGTTGGCAGAATGCTCATTCAGTCAACCACTATTTCACTCAGATCCCCCAAACACATGAACGCCTAATTCAACTGAGCATTCACATGTTTAACATGGGCGAGGGGAGTAAGCCGCTGCCAGACTCCACTGGTGTTGTCTCTCCAGGGAGAACAAAAGGAGCGGGTGTTGAAATACAACATGGCCGATCCTTCTTTTCTTGAGATCATCTGCTGGTGGAGAGTCAAGAAGCCCCCTTATGCACAGAATAGTCGGGCAAGTCCCCCAGAGAACGGCGGGTTCGGATGAGTATTCCCTAATGTGTATGGGAAACCTCCAAGCTGTATGCACAGGAGTATCATTAGCTCACGGCTAAAAGGTAGAGGTGATGCAATTGGCTTGAGGAAGGGTTTGCCTCCACTGGTTTCTGCCTGCTCCAATATCCAAATGCTGTTATCAGTAATGTAACACTCCACCGATAAAAAGCCAATGAGAAAATCGATTTTGTTCCTCTTTTAACTCCTTTGTTACCATGCAGGGCGGCGCTGGGTCCCGCGGCCGGCGCGCGCCGCTTCGAGCTCGGCGTCGGCGTCCCGGAGCTGTGCTGTCAGGGATCTCCCGGCGGCGTGGAGCAGCCAGCATGCAGCAGCGTGGAGCAGCCGGCGTGCTGCGGCGTGGGCGTGTCCGCCCGTAGGGTGCCGCCCGCTCTCATCCACCTCCCTTATGCAACAGTGGGAGAGTCGGCTCCTCCCACTCTCCGCCCCGGGGCGGAGGCTTTTAGTTAAAAGACTGGCAGTGACCTGAACTCACTGCCAGTTATTGGTTCTGCTAGCCTCTAGTCAGGTCTATTCTAGTCTGTCCTAGTTGCTTGTCAGTATCCTTCGTTTGCCTGTGAGCTTCACCTCCAGCCTTGATTCACCTAGTGGTTTTGTTGGTCTGTTACACCTGCCTCTCCTGTCGGCACTCTGTCCCCTGTTAGTAGTTCCATCTAGGTAGTCGCCAGGTCCCTAGCCAGTGCAGGGACTGCCGCCCAGTTGTCCGCCTGGGGTTAGCCAGGGCCGAGGCAAGTAGGCAGGGACAGTGGGGTGCAGGAGATCAGGGCACCCCAACTGGCGCTCGGGGGGCAGAGTGCCGTAACATAATAACTGGCCCTTTAAAACCGTTTTTGTCATGGAGGCGATCAGTTCCCTCGCGAACCAGCTGCAGGCCCTGGTGCCTGTGATCCAGGATTTATCCACCCGCATGGTGGCCCAGGAGCAGCGGGGAGTGTCGCAGGGGTCGGACGCCTCAACCAGCCCCGAACCCAAGTGCCCTCTTCCCGAGGTGTTTTCTGGGGAGAGGAACAAGTTTTTTGTTTTCCGACAGGCGTGTCGCCTGTTTTTCCGCATGCGTCCCCGTTCTTCCGGGTCGGAGGCTCAGAGGGTCGGGCTGATAATGTCCCTGCTGCGGGGCTCGGCACAGACATGGGCTTTCTCCATCCCCGAGGGTTCCTCCTGCCTGCAGTCCGTGGACTCCTTTTTTCAGGAACTCGGGGGTATCTTCGACGAACCGGACCGAGCGGGGTTGGCGGTTTCACGGTTGTTGGCGCTGCGGCAGGGGTTGTCGTGTGTGGAGGATTATTGCTCCAACTTCAGACGCTATGCGGGGGATACGACATGGAACGATAGCGCGCTGAAGGACGTTTTTCTGCAGAGCCTCTCGGACGCAGTTAAAGACCTGTTAATTTCCCATCCCGTTCCCGGGTCCTTAAGGGAGGCTATGGAGCTAGCGGTGAGAGCAGATAGGAGGCTCAGGTCTAGGAAGCAGGACAGGCAGACCCGTAGAGTCAGGGAGGTCAGTGGCCCTGGTCCCTCCTCCTCCTTACCAGTCTCTGCGCCCGATCCGATGGAGGTGGGCCCGCTGGACCCCAAAGAGCGACGCCGGATCCGTTTGTTGCATCGTCTCTGCCTCTACTGCGGGAAAGCTGGACATCGGGTGATAACCTGCCCACTGAGGTCTCAACGCCCGCAGCCGGGACCGGCGGAAAACTCCGAGTCCTAGGCGATTGCAGGGAGGATCGCCTAGGACTTCAGGTACTTCCTAAACTTTTGGTACCGTGTCATGTTAGATTCGGGGATTTTTCCCGATCAGGGCGGGCGTTTATTGATTCCGGAGCAGCCGCTAACTTGATAAGTCTGGGTTTTGTCCGTTCTCTGATGGCGGAATTTGTGGCGTTGAAGACGCCAATTCATTTTACCAGCATTGATGCCACCCCTCTCTCTACAGGCTTGGTACGATGGAGGACCCCAAGATTACAGTTCACGGTGGGGGTCCTCCACTCGGAAGAACTGTCTTTCTTGGTTATGGAAAAAATGTCGGTTGATGTGGTGCTTGGTATGCCCTGGTTGGCACTGCACAACCCCCAATTTGATTGGTCCACCCGGGAATTGACTCATTGGGGGTCATCGTGTCACAATCACCTGTCTACCATAGCTGTGTGCTCCGCAGATACGGTGCTCATTCCGGAGTATTTGTCAGACTTTCAGGATGTGTTCTCCAAACGACTGTCTAAGGCTCTGCCCCCTCATAGGGAGTGGGACTGTGGTATCGACCTGATTCCCGACGGTCCCATCCCTAAGGGAGCCATTTTCAATCTGTCCGGTCGTGAGCACGAAGCCCTCAAGTCCTATGTCTCGGAAGCTCTGGCCAACCGACATATCCGGCCGTCCAGGTCCCCTGCCGGGGCAGGTCTCTTCTTTGTAGAGAAGAAGGACGGGACACTAAGACCTTGTGTGGATTATCGGGCCTTGAATAAAATCACTGTGAAGAACCAGTGCTCCTTGCCCCTAATTCCTGACTTGTTGAATCAGGTGGTAGGGGCTCGCTGGTTCTCCAAACTGGACTTAAGGGGGGCTTACAATTTAATTCGCATCAGAGAGGGAGATGAATGGAAGACAGCGTTCAACACCCCGTTAGGACATTTTGAATGTCTGGTCATGCCTTTTGGACTCTGTAATGCCCCCGCTGTGTTTCAGGGTTTTATGAACGCAGTCTTCCACGACTTCCTGGGGGTATTTCTGGTCATTTATCTGGACGACATCCTGGTGTACTCACCTGACTGGGATTCACATGTGCGGCACCTGAGGTTAGTCCTGACCCGTTTGCGCGAGTATCAACTCTTTGTCAAATTAGAGAAATGTACATTTGGCTCTAAACAAGTATCCTTCCTTGGTTATGTAATTTCCCCCACAGAGATTCAGATGGAGTCTGATAAAGTAGCAGCAATCTCCCAATGGGCCAGACCCGACAACCTCAAGGCTCTCCAGCGGTTCTTAGGTTTTGCAAATTTCTACCGCAAATTCATTAGAAATTACTCAGTTATTGCTCAACCTCTGACCGACTTGACTAAGAAGGGGGCTGACTTGGGTAAGTGGTCGCCTGCAGCCCTTGAGGCCTTTAGCCGTCTAAAAAAGGCATTCACGACTGCCCCGGTGCTAATACAGCCGGACGCACTACTACCCTTTTTTATTGAGGTAGACGCGTCGGAAGTGGGGACAGGAGCTGTATTGTCGCAGGAAGTCAGTGGGAGGTCTGGCTATAGCCCATGTGCGTTCTTTTCGCGAAAGTTCAATTCAGCAGAGCGCAACTACGACGTGGGTAACCGGGAATTGTTGGCTATCAAATGGGCTCTGGAAGAGTGGCGACACCATCTTGAGGGTGCTAGACACCCAATTACCGTATATACTGATCACAAGAATCTGGTATATCTCGCCAGTGCGAAAAGACTCACTGCTCGTCAGGCCAGGTGGGCGTTGTTCTTCGCCAGGTTTAACTTCGTCGTGACATATATCCCCGGAGAGAAGAACGTGAAGGCGGACGCCCTGTCACGGAGTTTCGGGGTACCAGACTGTGGGACCCTGACTCCCGAGAATATCTTAGCCCCCGGCGTGGTGGTGGCAGTGTTAGAGTCTAACTTCGTCCCTCAACTACAGGATGCTCAGCAGGACGCTCCGTCAGGGGTGCCGGAGGGCAGATGGTTTGTGCCAGAGACCCTACGCCCTAGAGTCATGGATGAGTCCCACTCGTCGGCTCTCGCCGGGCATCCAGGGTTCCAGGGGACCCTGGAGCTTTGCTCCCGATACTTCTGGTGGCCAGGCATGTCTCAGGAGATCCGCAACTTTGTGAGGGGTTGCTCGGTCTGTGCTCGCAATAAGAGTCGGCGGCGTCCTCCGGAGGGTCCCCTGAGACCACTACCGGTTCCTTCCAGTCCCTGGTCTCATCTATCAGTAGATTTCATCACTGACCTACCAGAATCCCAGAAGTGCACCACTATCTTAGTGGTGGTCGACCGGTTCTCAAAGATGGCACATTTTGTGGCGTTAAAAAAGCTACCCTCGGCAAAAGAATTTGCCACGATTTTTGTAAAGGAAATAATTCGCCTACATGGGGTTCCCCAAAATATTGTATCTGATCGCGGGGTTCAGTTTGTGTCGCAGTTTTGGCGTGCCTTCTGCAGAAACCTGGGAACGTCGCTTTCCTTCTCGTCAGCGTTCCACCCGCAGACTAATGGTCAGACTGAGCGGAAGAACCAAGACTTAGTGCAATATTTGCGGTTGTTTGCCAGCGAAAAGGCTTACCAGTGGGCAGAGTTCCTGCCGTTGGCAGAGTTTGCACTAAACAACCGCCTTTGTTCTTCTACTGGGGTGTCTCCATTTTTTAGTGTATACGGTCAGCATCCTCGCTTCCTTACAGCAATCCCTACTCCGTCGCCCTGTCCGGCAGCGGATGACGCCACAGATACGCTTCGGGGAGTATGGAAAGAGGTGCAGAGAAACTTGGAGGCAGCGGGGGCCCGTATGCAGTTGCGCAGTGGGAAGAGTCTGTCGGTGTCTGAACCGTACAGGGTGGGACAGAAGGTATACCTGTCGTCCAAAAATCTCAAATTGCGGGTCCCGTCCTTGAAGCTGGCGCCACGTTACGTGGGGCCGTTTGCCATCACACGTGTGGTGAACCCACTCGCCTACGAGCTGGGGTTGCCAGCCACATGGAGGGTTCACAGGGTATTCCATAAGTCGCTGCTGAAACCTTTTGTCCCTTCGGTGATACCCACCTCCGGTCCCCCTCCGCCCACCCTGGTCCGGGATGAAGTCGAATACGAGGTCCAGGAGATACTGGACTCTCGTCGGTGTCGAGGAATCCTACAGTACTTGGTGGCCTGGAAGGGTTTTCCACCAGAAGATCATTCCTGGGTGGCCGCATGTGATGTTCATGCTCCCGTGTTGGTACGGCGGTTCCACCGTCGTTTTCCAGATAAGCCTGGTCGAGTTTCCGGGGGCCCGGAGGTCCCCCGTCAGAGGGGGGGTAATGTTACCATGCAGGGCGGCGCTGGGTCCCGCGGCCGGCGCGCGCCGCTTCGAGCTCGGCGTCGGCGTCCCGGAGCTGTGCTGTCAGGGATCTCCCGGCGGCGTGGAGCAGCCAGCATGCAGCAGCGTGGAGCAGCCGGCGTGCTGCGGCGTGGGCGTGTCCGCCCGTAGGGTGCCGCCCGCTCTCATCCACCTCCCTTATGCAACAGTGGGAGAGTCGGCTCCTCCCACTCTCCGCCCCGGGGCGGAGGCTTTTAGTTAAAAGACTGGCAGTGACCTGAACTCACTGCCAGTTATTGGTTCTGCTAGCCTCTAGTCAGGTCTATTCTAGTCTGTCCTAGTTGCTTGTCAGTATCCTTCGTTTGCCTGTGAGCTTCACCTCCAGCCTTGATTCACCTAGTGGTTTTGTTGGTCTGTTACACCTGCCTCTCCTGTCGGCACTCTGTCCCCTGTTAGTAGTTCCATCTAGGTAGTCGCCAGGTCCCTAGCCAGTGCAGGGACTGCCGCCCAGTTGTCCGCCTGGGGTTAGCCAGGGCCGAGGCAAGTAGGCAGGGACAGTGGGGTGCAGGAGATCAGGGCACCCCAACTGGCGCTCGGGGGGCAGAGTGCCGTAACATCCTTGTTGTGTCCATAAAGAAAGCCTGTGGAGTCGGAGTCAGCAGACGGTCTTCAAGCAGCTGGATTAGTGCATGAATAGAGGAAAATTACTAGAATTGTGTTTTTCAGTTTTACTTCCCTTGAAGGGTCATAAATCACTTTGTGGTGTCAGCGGGACAGTCTTTATCTGCTTTATCCCCGGATGACTGAGAGGTCATTACTGAATTTCTCAGTGGAACTTTTTGGAAAAGAAGCAATAAGTAAAGGCATCTCCAGACTTCTGGATTTCACAATAGTCGTCCTTTTAACCCTTTCCAATCCAATTTTTATCCTGGTTTTCCTAGGGGGCTTACTCTTTTTCTGCCATTATACAATGGCGCTATCTGCTGGCTAAAGCCAGTACTGCATGAGGTGACACGTTGAATAGGCTCCCGACAGCAGAGAGGCTGGCAATATACAGTAAGAGAACCCCGACGCACGTCTTCCAACATCGGAGCTATACAGCCTTAAATCATAATGTCTTCAGAGGTCAGACAGTGGATTGGAAAGGGTTAAGATGAAGGCTAAGATGCAGCTTTAGTAGTAGAGGTTGCTTTTGAGGTTTCTGAGCGACATTTACTTTTAGATATAACTATTGAGCTATGAATATGATTGATACAATTTGGAATCTTCCCCAAATATTTCCGCTAACGAACCTCCTCCACAATTATATTAATTATCAACCACAACTGATCCCAATAATTACCTGCAGGGTTTCAGGTCATTGCAAACTCTCTTTAAGGTGGTTGGTGGGCTCAGTGGCCATTGCAAAGGTTTCATGAATGGGTCCCTACCTAACCATTTCCATAGCCTTAGGCTAGGTTCACACGGGATGGAAATCTTGCGGAATGACCGCAGCGGGACTGCATGAAAATCCCACGACATTTCTGAAGTGGAAAGGCTGCTTCAAAGCCCGCACCATTTAGCATGGGTTTTAAAGCAGCTTTTCGGCCCGTATTCCGCCACAGAAATCTCTTCCCATAGAGAGAAGGGAGTCCGCAGCAGAAACTGTGCCGAAATTGACATGTCGCTGACTTGAATTCTGTGCTGCATGTCCGTTTCCGCACAAATTGTCCTCAGCGTGTAAACAAAATTTTTGCAAATCCACTTTGCTGCTTAGTCTCAGTTTTAAAAATACTTCAAGGTACTGGCATAGCGGGAAAGGGGAGTTGCCCGATGTAAAAAAAAAAATATCCACGAGGCACAGCCTACCATTTTTTCATTGTTCAAAAGTTGTTGAATTAACCCTTTCCAATCCAATTTCAATCCTGGTTTTCCTGTCAGTGGATTGGAAAGGGTTAAAACTAAATCAAAAGTAGCCTTAACACAGGATGCCCGTGATGGTCCAGAAAGCTGCCTTTTTCTCCCACACACCTCGGCTTTGCTGGCAAGTGACATCCAACTAGTCTTAGGGCCCAGGGAGGCTTCACATGTTATGTTACCTCCCAATTGCCATGTAATTAAAGAGGCCCTGAACTTTTGTGGAAACCTCTCAGCAAACCCTGTTGTAGAACAGTCGGTATTCAGCTGCAGGGAAGGTAATTCTGAAATCGCTGCTAGCCCTATAGATTATTATTGGAACATAAGAAATTAGGAGAAATTAATAGAAGAATTGACTATAATGACATTATGTTAGGAAATGGTCATTTAAGCAAATTCACAATATATTTATTGTGGCACAAGGCTGCCAAGGCCATAAAATACTGTAACTTGTGTACTTGATTGATGATAGGCAAAGTTTTCTTTGGAATGTTTACAGTCAGTCATCCGCAGAGTTGCCTGCGAGGTATTAAATCACTTGTCAGCACCGTGCATTAGGGCACGGGATTATTTATGGACCGTTGTGTACATATAAGCCAATTCCTGCAATCTAACCATTAATCTCCGGTACATGTGTCTGAACTTGTGCATTAAGCACACCAAAACAAATGGCAATAGTCTGTGAATTATGGGGATTTGAATGCCAGTCGGAATGAAAAAAGAATGAAGCAACTGTGTGCTAAGGCCTCATGTTCATGGGGAAAATCAGGCCCGCTACGGATTCTCCATGGAATGGCCCCGCAGACATGAGGGCTGAAAATAACAATTTACTCACCTCACCGCACGCTCCGGATCTTCCCTTCTTCGCGGCCGGATCTAACTGTCACGCCGGATCCTCTTTCTTCAGCCCGGCGGATGTGCTCGGCACGCCGGCTGCGCGTATGCGCCACGCACATCCACCGGCCTGAAGAAAGAAGATCCGGCCGCGATGGGGAGAAGATCAAGCCGCGAAGAAGGGAAGACCCGTATCGTCCGGAGCAGGTGAGTTTAATTCAGGCGCGGGATTCGGACGGCTTCCATAGGGTTCAATAGAAGCCTGCGGGAGCCATCCCCACGGGAGACCCGTGCCTGAATGGAGCATGTCCGGATTTTTTCCTGCACGCGGGACCCGCGCCTGCAGGGAAAAATGACATCTGCAGGTATTTATCTATCTGCGGGTGTCCAATGCATCCCTATGGGGTGCGGATCCGCGTGCAGGAAAAACGCTGCGGAATTTAAATCCGAATTTGCCCGTGGACATGAGGCCTAATAGTTTTGCATAAAAGTCTGCAGCTGCTACACAAACGTGTGTCTCCATGGTTACAGACTACAAACAAACCCTGTGTAGTCTGATCCTGCAAACCCTTCCATCTGCAGGGCTGCTTCACCCTTTAACTGTGGACATGGAGTCTCGCAGACCCCTCCCTATTCTAGATTTCCGAGAACCGCGTACTTTCCTGCTCCCCATGCGACCAAATGGCTCAGTAACTTTTGTTTTGGTGGCAAAAACACTGGTATGAGAGGAGGTTCTGTTGTCAATTAAGACTGACATTTTTTTCTATAGTCCTTTATTATGTACCATTACTAAAACATATAAATGTTCATTAGATTCGCTGCTTTTTTTTTTTTATATGATTTATTAGTTGAAAATTATTAAAAACATGTTATTGTAACCCTTCAGTTCATTATTGTGAATATATAGGAGACTTACGTTCACGGAAGTAGAACAAATAAATCATGTCCGCAGTTGAAGGTTAACCACAGGAAACCCTGTGCATCTGCAGCGGGCCGCTGGCAGGAGCATCACTTCCAACTGTGAATGCAGATACAGCTGAAAACCATTACGGAGCTCCACAACTGCTCTCCTTCTGAGTCCCTGCCCGCTCCAGTCCCGGGGTTTCTGATCACTTCCAGGTAATGCGGTCATGTGCCAGTTTAAGTATGTGACTAGAGATGAGCGAGCATACCCGCTAAGGCAAACTACTCGAGTGAGTAGTGCCTTATGCGAGTACCTGCCCGCTCGTCTCTAAAGATTCAGGGGGCGGGGAGCGGCGGGGGAGAGCGGGGAAGAACGGGGAAGAGATCTCTCTCACTCTCTCCCCCCCTGCCCACTCCCGCAACTCACCTCTCTCCCTTGCCGGCATGTGACCACTGCGGCCAATCAATGGTCTTGGTAACATTAAGACTGCTGATTGGCTGCAGTGATCACGTGCTTAAAAGAAAGTGATCAGAAACCATGGGGGAATGCTGATGGCGGAATTAGGTTTTTTTTTTTTTTTTTTTTTAAGCTTTCAGAAACTTTGGGGATGGAAAGGGAGGACCTATGGTAGGTAAGGGGCTTGTTTTAATACCCTTGCACTGGACCCACTAGGGTATTAAAACAGCCCTGTCTAAATGTTCCCTATTTCTTGCTAATATACATGCAGTAGAGATCGAATTGAAGATCAGACTACACCAAATAGTAGAAGGGTTCTATTTGCGCAGTTGCTTCGTATTTCTCAGCATGACTTGGCATTAGATAGCTTATCTGGGTAGAAAAACACAAAAATTCATACATGCCTCATCTTATCCCATGCTGCTCCCCTTTTGCCTTGCCTAGTCCCACACTGCCCTCTACTTCCTGTGATGATGTCACCGTCACTGGGGACATGTGACCACTGCAGCCAATTGCTTCACTTTGACCAGCAATTAGCCGCAGCGGTCACATGTCCCATCATGTACCCTGTTTCCCTGAAAATAAGACATACCTTGAAAATAAGACCTAGCATGATTTTCCAGAATTTTTGAGGATGCAAAATGATTTTTCAGGCTTTTTGAGGATGCTTGAAATATAAGCCCTACTCCAAAATTAAGCCCTGCTAACAGTTAATTAAAAACGTCGATTTAAATAGTGTCCAGGCAGCTATACATGTAAAAAAGGTAAACCTTTTTGAACAAAAATTAATATAAGACACTGTCTTATTTTCGGGGAAACACGGTAGCAGCTAGTGGATAGCAGGCATCAGCAGAATGGGAGTGGAGGAAGAATAAGTGAGGTGAATATGACTCTTTATTTTTTGCCATAAGTGCTTTCAAATTTTTGCTCAGCCTGGAAAATCTCTTTAAATCTTATGGCACAAATTGGTGTTAATTCATAAAAAATCGGGAGCAGGTCATGTTCCTAATATGGCGACTTCATTTTTGTCTTGCAGACCGTTGCACCTTCTTCATAAACCACTATGACGGATCTTGTGACTCCCTCTCCGGCAGAGATTCCCAAACATATATTGGACATTTGGGTGATCATTCTTATAATCCTGGCTACCATCTTGGTGATGACATCACTTCTCCTGTTTCCAGCCGCAGCGGTCATTATCTACAGAATACGGACCTATCCAATTAGAAGTAGCCGATAGCACTTCACACTGTAGAATGATATTGTGGATTGGGGTATCGGTTTGTGGACCCGTTGAAATGAAGACGCCATTACCCTCATCACCTAGAAACTGTGATGGCACCTTACATTGCGCTGATGAGGGCCTAAATGTCCCCTTTGCAAGAAGTTTTCAGGAAATACAGAATGTTAAAGACTGCCGCATACATTTTGGGAACGCCCCCAAAGTAGCCGAAACGCCACCCGTTTAGCACCGCAGTTTGCAGAACTATTGTCAAGTTTGCATGCGGGTGATCTTGTGCCGTCCGCTGCGTATATATGGACACAGATTACGCCGTATTCAATCCAATGTCATGAAGGAGCACCAAGAACAACCCCGAAATATCACCCCCACTAATCCTTTTACTTATTTTATGGTCACAGTTGTTTTATTTTTATAATTTTTCATCATTTTATGTATTTTCATTGAATTTGAATGGTCTTGTGAGAATTCTAACTATAGGCCTTTTTCTGGCCTGTCATAGTTCTGGTTAAGGGTGCCCACCCACTAGCGTTTTTTTACTGCGAAATTCGCAGCGTTTTTTTTTTTCTGCAGGGGTCTTTGGGCTATGGGACATGCAAAGCTAAAATCGCAATCGCGCAAAATCGCGATATCGCGGTAAATCGCGATTTTGCGCGATCGCGATTTTTACATTACAAGTCCCATAGACCCCCTGCAGAAAAAAAAAACCTGCGAATTTCGCAGTGAAAAAAAACGCCAGTGGGTGGGCACCCTTACTCTGGAGATCTGACAGACTTGTCCAGCACTGCAATACGAGATCCAACTAAGGAGGAAAATAAAGTATAGAGAATACCGTTTACACCAGTAGTCAGGACAATGGATTGATTCATTGAGTGCCGGTAGAACAAAACCCAAAAAGCAATGTCAGAGTTGCATTTTTTTTCCATTCCAACACACTTAACCCCTTGAGTGGCGGGTTTCCTACCACCCTGTCAGACCCACCAGGGCAGGTTTTTTTAAATGGTCTAATCATTGAATTTCAACTAGTTTTGCAGTTGCGTCTCAAGAGCCATAACCTTTTCATTTTTCCATTGACACGGCCATATGAGGGCTTGTTTTTTGCGGGACAAGTTGTGATTTTTTAAACGGGGGAGGAAAAAAATAAAAAGGGGAAAAAAGAAAAAAAGGGCCATGTCATTAAGGGGTTAAATAATGTATTAACTTCCTTCTCTGGGTCATTACGACGCACGGATACCACATGTGTGATTGTATTTTTGAATTTTTACCAAGTAAAGGGAGACAAGTGTTTTTATTTTTTTATTTTTATTATTTTTTTTGCTTTTGTTTTTTTTACTTTTTTTTTTTTTGTCCCTTTAGGGGACTTCCACAGGGACCCATCAGGACCCCCTGATCACATTCCAGGGGTCCGATGGTGACAGCCCTTTACATGCTTCAGTGACAGCCCTTTACATGCTGCAGTCACATAGACTGCAACATGTAAAGGGTTAACACAGCAGAGATTAGAGGTTTTCTCTGATCTCTGCTGTAAGAGCTGGTACCTAGCTGTCCTCTCACAGCCAAGCACTAGCTCTCCCTGCCACAGAGACCCTCGGCTTGCTTCTGACAAGCCGATAGTCTCTATGGCAACCTATAAACAAAGCAGGAGACTTAGAAGCAGGAGATTGCGGCATATCTGCAATATCTTCTGCTGGTTTTTCAAAGCCCTTGCTTTGTTCTCTGTGGGTCTGTGCAGGCAGAGCACACTGTCACAGCTTGTGGCATTGTGCTCTGCAGCTCCCATAATGATACATAGCCCGGAACTCTTTCGGGCTATGTCGCTATGAGCAGTGGAGCTAGTCCCGGAAAAGTTCCGGGTGTGCCACTCAAGGGGTTAAAGGGGTTGTGCTAAGTTATAAAGTTGTGCCCTATCCGTTGGCAGTACAACAGATGGCTGTTTGATGACAGGATGGAGGATTACAAATATCCAATTACATTTGCTCCACAATCCATTATCACTCAAATGAATTCTACAACTATTTCACAATGTGATCAAGATACAATCTAAGGGTGCATTCACACGAACGTATATCGGCTCGGTTTTCACGCCGAGCCGATATATGTCGTCCTCATGTGCAGGGGGGAGGATGGAAGAGCCAGGAGCAGGAACTGGGCTGCCGCCCCCTCCCTGCCTCCTCTCCGCCCCTCTGCACTATTTGCAATGGGGAGAGGCAGAGCGGGGGTGGGGCTAATTCTTGGAGCTTAGCCCTGCCCCCGTCCCGCCTCCTTTCATTGCAAATAGGGCAGAGGGGCGGAGAGGGGGTGGGAGCTCAGTTCCTGCTCCTGGCTCTTCCATCCTCCTCCTCCCCCTGCAGATGAGGACACCGTATATCGGCTCGGCGTGAAAACCAAGCCGATATACGTTCATGTGAATGCAGCCCAAAGTCAACATCCAATTAAGAGTTTGAATATACCTTTTGACACATGGTTCTAACAATGAATAATTAGTAACTTAAAGCCAATCTTGTCAAATCCGGGCTCGAGGAAAAACAAAAATGGAAAAATCAAAACCTTCATATGTTCAATAATGTCAAATGTCTCTTTTTCTTCTTCTCTTGATCTCCTATGGACCCTAAACCTACAGGGTCTCTGATGCAGGGAAGCAGGGGCATTATTGTGCCCTTACTTGTTACCATGGTTAGCCAAAGGACAGACCCTAAGAATGAATCTGTCCCCACCCATTACATTTGTGTCAATCAATATTCTCCATGGGTGTGAGAAGTGCTGGTATCCACAGATTCCACTGTTTCAGAGGCCCTTTAACCCTTTCCAATCCACTGTCTGACGTCTGAAGACATTCTGATTGAAGCCTGTACAGCTCCAATGTCGGAACATGTCCAGCAGGGTATTCTTACTGCAAATTACTGGCCGCTCTGTTGTCGGGGGCCTCTCCAGCATGTCCCATATTGCAGTACTGACTCTAGCCAGCAGATGGCGCCATTGTATAATGGCAAAAAGAGAAAGCCCCCTAGGAAACCCTGAATCAAAAATTGGATTGCCAAGGTTAAACACCATTTGTTGCCCAAGGTCTCCAGGGAAGAGCTTTGATGCTTTGCTCTCCTTTGCAGCTAGTGATTGGCATTCTGCAGAACATCTGAGGCTCACTCTGGTGACAATTTAGCAGCATTTGGGCACTTTAAGAAACACTTGTCTCCATATGTCAGTTCTTCAGGCTCAGTTTACTAGTCACAGCGTATGGACGGATGCAGCATGCACTTAAAGATGAGATTTCAACTCACAGTTAAAAAGTCCCAATGCCCTGGTGGTAGTAGTGGGGAACAGGGGGCAGCTCTCTGTCCCCCCCCCCCCCCCCCACTCCCCTCTGCTCACCCTCGACGCCCCCCCCCCCCCGAATCTTTTTGCCCAATTAGGCAGTTACTCGAAAAAACGATGCTCGATCGAGTAATGGCCCTAAACGAGCACGTTCACTCATCTCTAGT
This sequence comes from Eleutherodactylus coqui, assembly GCF_035609145.1. Lineage (NCBI taxonomy): Eukaryota > Metazoa > Chordata > Amphibia > Anura > Eleutherodactylidae > Eleutherodactylus > Eleutherodactylus coqui. The sequence continues at coordinate 15,645,412 of NC_089838.1, forward strand.
CACATCCCATTCCTAGATTTATCATCACGTTTGCATAAGTAGATCGTTTTGCATTATATTCACATAATTTTCCCATTCTTAGGTTTGTAACATGTAAATTATTATGCAATATATCTATTTACATCATTTTCATAGTTTTTCTCCCCAAAACAACCCAAATAGATATACTATTGGTCCATCTCATGCCAATGAATGTTCACATAGCAATATCCCAGCAGTCCTCAATCATGCACATCTCCCCCTCACACTTTCCCCATCTTCACCAATCCATCCAGACAAACATTAGACATTGAATGGGAATAGTACTCTTCACAGTAAATTGGTCCGTCCAACGCGTTTCGCTCGACAAGGAGCTCTTCAGGGACCCTGATAAACCTCAATATAATATGTGTTGGTGACTTTCCAAAACCAATTGCATATCAGCAGTACAATAAAGTCATTGGAGCATTGTAGTGAAAAGAAGGGCTCCTAGCAGATTGTTGAGGGTGACAATAAGACACGCCATTCACTCCACCACGTAATTCTTGCTATTATTTACCTTAGCAAGAATAAGAGAATACGATATCCCCTTATTATTTGGTGGATATATGGTGTATTCTCCACTATTCCACCCTCACCATTACATCTACATGTGGGCTTTTCTTAACCAATTATTGTATTGCTGATATGCAATTGGTTTTGGAAAGCCACCAATACATGTTATATTGAGGTATATCGGGGTCCCTGAAGAGCTCCTTGTTGCGTGAAACGCATCGGACCAGGACCGTCGAGTACTATTTCCTCTTCATCTTTTGGGGAGTGATCTGATTTACACGTCCCGCAGCCTCAGTGGGGTGGCTATATATAAAAAAAACAATTATTTTTGGTACAGTGACACCAAACACAACCATATACTTAGACCCTGACTTTATCACCCATTATATAAGTATTCTAAGAATTTAATAGCTCATCAGTATAAAATGTTTGTTTGTGAGTTTTTGAAAAAAAATTTCTGAACAATAATATTAAAGTAGTGAAGAAATACAGCTCTGGTACATGCATCACACACGCACGCACACGTCTGGTACATACACGTCACACAGACACAGAGCTCGGCTACATGTAAATCACTCACACAGACACAGCTCGGATACATGCATGTCACACACAGCTAAGCTACATGCATGTCAGACACACACACACACACACACACACACACACACACCTCGGCTACATGCATGTCAGACACACACACACACACAACTCGGCTACATGCATGTCTCACACACACACACACACACACACACACACACACACAGCTCGGCTACATGCACGTCACACACACACACAGAGCTCGGCTACATGCACGTCTCATACACACACACAGAATCTTTAACTTTTTTTGACCTTTTTTTCACTTTATTGCGATCGGCGCTATCCATTAGATAGCGCTGATCGCATTGCTGGGGGGGACTGCCCGCAGCCCAGGATGACAGCTCCATGCTGTCGGCTACCTGCGGGCACCGACAGCATGGAGCTGTCACGTCCAGAGCCCACGTGGCTTTATTCCCTGCAGGACACATGTTTTTACATCCTCAGAGAATAAAGCCCACTTGGGCAGGATGTAAAAACACTATGGGCTGGTCACTAAGGGGTTAAACGCTCCTCCAACCTGCATGGAGCAGCAATAGGAAAAGATCTCATCAGCTGAGCACCTGCCCTCTGAAAATAACAGAAATAGTCCACCCTGTAAGAACACATCACACCTTGCTTAGTAAGCCAAGTTAGCAGCCTGTGGACCAGATAATGACAGGAATAGTCGGGCAACACTAAAAAGTTTTGGAGATTGTTGCTTATCAGACTGGTCAGCTTTAGAGTACTTTTACACATACCGATAGTCGCCTGAGTAATATCTCAAAAATGTGATTATAGGCTACTGTCATCCCACATAAACATGGGAACTGACTGGAATAGTAAGAGAAATCAGCTAATTGTCTCACCTAAAAGCCAAGTGACTATCTTTGAATGACTACCTGTTAGTCTGAATAGAGGTGGGGAGCCAGAAGAGATCTCCCGCCCGCTCCACCTCCATTCAGTGAGCAATTGTTTCTCCTGTATGAAAGCAGAGGAGTCATAACTGCTGGGGGGCTGCCTCATGTACAAGTACACCACCGGTCAGAAGTAGAGATGAGCGAGCACCCAAATGCTCGGGTCCGCATTATTCGAGTCGAGCTTTTCGTAAAATTTGAGAGCTCTACTCGAGTAACGAACCCCATTGACTACAATGGGAGACTCGAGCATTTTTGTATGTGGGACGCCGGGTGCCGAGCTTTTTTTTTCCTTGGTTCGTCTCTCCCTCTTTCTCTCTCTCTCTCTCTCTCTCTCTCCCTCTCCCTCTCTCCCTCTCTCTTCAAATGACGCACGCTGCATCGCGGCGGGGAGGGGCCAAAATCTGTGGTGGGGTCGAACACGATTTGATGCTCGTTCGAGTAACGAGCACCATCGAGTACGCTAATACTCGAACGAGCATCAAGCTCGCCAGAGTATGTTCGCTCAACTCTAGTCAGAAGTTTTAGAACACCTCATTTTTTCCAGTTATGTTTGACATTAGCAGAGTTCAAGTCCAGCAAATAACCTGAAATGGTTCACAGGTTCAAAAGGAGGTTAAAAACAAAAAAATATTCTGAAATTTTAACCTGAAACAATAGTCTGATGTTACGATTTTAAGCAAAGGGCTTTTTTCATAGTACACATCAACGACAGCTGCACTGCAGCACAGAAAGCAAATTATGGTTTGAAATTAGATGCAAACTGTTTCTACAATTGTGTCAACTTTTGTAGATTATTTTCAAACCCTCTCATTCTATGAAAGCATTACTAGAACAGGCTTAATTACAACACCCTCTTGGACAGAGCACATTGCTATCATAATGCCAAGAAAAAGGGAATTTACCAAAAAACCAGGCAGGCAATTACTGAATATTTAGTAACCCAGAGTTAGAGGGGCCCATCCATAATGTTTTATGTCTGTCTTGTGTCACTGTATTGTCAATAGCTTGTCTGTGGTATGCATTTGGTTTATGTGTATTACATGGCTGCAGGACTGAATGGGTTAATGTCTGGTATGTGATGTCCTGTCTGAAAAATGTAATGTTTTATGTGTCATGTGACTATGTTTTATATATATATATATATATATATATATATATATATATATATATATATATATATATATTTGCAAGAATGCATGTGAAAGAAGGAAAAATGTGAGAGGGGGCAGAGCAGAAGTCTGAGAGTCAAGAACAGTGAGACACACAGACACTGGTCGGTCTGTGTGTGGAGAATGGAGGAGGCCGTGCAGTGGCATGAAGCTCACCCTTGCCCCTTGAACACCCAGGAGCCTCAGTACCACTGTTGAGTGCTAGGAAAATGAAGCCGCATCATAGCGAGAAGATGACAATGCAAATGAGTGTTAAAGAGTGTAGAAAGAGAGTCGCCGGGAGCGGGATCGCACAGATAACTTTGACTGTGGATTCTCCGAATACCCCAAGTATCCTTCCTGTTGCACCACTCTGACTTGTTGTACCTGGACCAGAACTGTTTATTTGAATTGAAGTTTGGGAAGTTACAGCAAACAGACAGAACCGACCGTTCCTGGTTTTGTTCAGAAAGAACTCTTCTGTGGGGACTACATTCTTTATTCAAGGGATCCACATTGGAAGAGGGAACGGTGGCATCACGTGTGACAACTGACCTTAAAGTAACCCCCAGTTACTATCCCTGTGATCTCTGCCAGCAGTAACTTGGTCGGGTCCCGAGTTACCCTTAGGGGAGGAGATGGTAAAGACTCGTGACAAGGCCTTTCTCTACCCCGCTGTCTCCTGGGCTGTGGGCCTGCTCCTCGGACGGTGCATATAACAGTATCCGCAGTACAGATGAAGAGACCTAATGACAGGTACGTGCAGACGCCAGCCAGGCACAGTGTCAGATTCCGCTGCAGGACCTATCTACCATATAAACTAAGTTTGGATACAGTAAATCCCCTGATGGTCTCCCTCTTTCCTGCAAGAATTAGCGTAGCATGGCAATGTGTAGTGAAAAAGAGGCCATTGTTGATTGGCCAATATCTGCTGCCTACCGCCACAACACTCACCTGTGCAGGGTCCGCTTCCTCTCCTTACAATGATGCTATGTCCAAGTGCAGTGTCCCGTAGGGTGACCTCAGACACAAGGCACACATTGAGGAGCTGGGAAGGTAAAGTGGTCGCACATCGCCTTGGCCAGAGCAGCGCTGGGCCTTTTCCGGACACCCCTAAGATAGGGATGCCCAATAAACTGTAGAGCAGGGATAGAATGGGGGCAGATGCAAAACACCTCTTCAAAGTCTCAAATGCAAGAATTGCTTTAGCAGACCATTCAGGAGTAAAAGACCCTTTTTTCGTCATATCGGTCAAAGGTTTGACTCTCTCCCAAAATCTGCGAATAAACTTACGATAGTAATTTGTGAACCCCAAGAATCTTTGAAGGGCCTTCAAATTCTTAGGCTGAACCCAGTCCAAAACAGCTCAGACCTTCCCCCAGGTCCATCCTAAATCCCGCTGGAGTTATAATATGCCCTAGAAAAGATATCTCTTGTACAGCGAAAGTACATTTCTCTCTCTTGGCAAATAGGTCGTTTTCGTGGAGAGCTTGCAACACCCGTCCAACCTGCAAAACGTTCTAAGAACTTCTGGAGTACCTCATTTATGAAAGCCTGAAAAAATGTATTGAAAGCTGTCTTCCACTCATTCCCCTCTCTGACCCTTATTAAGTTGTATGCCCCCCACAAGTCCAGCTTAGAAAATCAGCGGGCCCCCATTAACTGGCTAACCAAATCAGGAATGAGCGGTAATGGATAAGGGTTGCGCTTAGTGATCTTGTTGAGTTCTTTCTTCTTGACAAAAAAGAAACTGTCAGCTACTGGCGAATTGAATGGGCGTATGTTTCTCAAACCGTCCGTGATATACTCCTTGAGAGCCAGCCTCTTTGGACCTGACACATTATACATGCGACTCTTGGGTAACTTGCAACCTGGAATAAGGTCGATAGTGCAATCCTCCTGCCTATAAAGTGGTAACTTATCCGGTCCCTCCTTAGAAGAAACGTCAGCAAAATCCTTGATATACTCCAGTAACTCCTCAGCTTGTACTGCAGTTCTGTCTACAAGAAGGATTCCACTGAACCACGTCTCCCTATTCCCAGTCTACCACTGGACTGTGCAACTTCAGCCATGGCAAACCCAACACCACCAGTGTAGGAAGTGATTCCATGACAAACAACATTATTTTCGCTCTATGAAATAACCCAATCTTAAGACAAATGTCTTACACAAAAAATGTTAGGCACTTCTGAGACAGTGAAGCGGAACCAATGGCTGACACATGTATCGGGAAATTCAAAGGTCTAATATCAAGTTTCAACCGTTTGGCTACCTCATAATGAATCTAATTGACTCCTGCACCATTATCCAAAAAGATTGTTACCAGGAAAGTATGCCCACCAATAAGGATCTCTGTGGGAAGGACCAACCTGGAAGATGATACCCATGCGACTTGTGGACCCAACGGAAACTTCCTCTTAGCTTTCTGGCCAGCAAGTTCCCCTGACTGAGACCCTCGGAAAGGACAAACCTGAATAAAGTGTCCTTTACGGCCGCAGAAAAAACAGCGACCCCTGTCCCCCTGCTTCACCCTTTTCACTGCTCCACCAAATAGAGAACCTAATTGCATGGGTTCATCATACTCCACAGATTCTACAAAAGACAGCTCACTTGCCTGCTCTCTTAACCGCCGACCAATCCGTATGGCTAGGGACATGACCGTGTCAAGAATTTTAGCTGCCGGGTATGATACAATAAGATCCTTTATCTTTGTCTTTGTCTTGCCCACGGACAGATATTTGCTGCAGAATACGCGACCGGTGGCCGCACCGTGGATCCACAGCCAATAGAGCTCATAACATGCTATGGGATATTGCTGCGGTTTCCGCAAGGGGAGGAAAAATTGCAGCATGCTTATTTTTTTCATAGATTCCGCATACATGGCTTCCATTGGAGTCAATGGAAGCCATCCGATCCGCAGCTGCCCCACAATGACGTGGGAAAAGCTTGAGTTAAAAAAAAAAAATCTGAACTGCGCATGCCCGACGGCAAGCCATGCGGACCGTCCACAGCCGATGAAAACAAAAGTGATTAGGTATGCGCGGGCATTGCTGCTGGCAGAGCCAGATTCCGCATGCGTAATCCATCCCTGCCGTGTGCAAGGGGCCTTATCACCACAACTATCACAAATCCGTAGCCATATCACACTTTTTTTGCATAATCGTGGCAAAACCATAGCAGTTTGCTGCAATTTTGCTGTAGTTGCGGTAATGTCTCTGCCTCCCCCCATAGAGCCCTCACCTATACTGTTCTCCCTAACCTTAACAGAGACCCTCCCCTTGTGTCTCACTTTCGCCTGCCTTCTGCATCACCTTCTCAAAAACATTTTTTCCCCCAACGGGGTGCCCAATTCTGACTTTTACTATGGGGCCCCATCATTTCTATGTATGCCCATGTTAAGGAGCTACAGTGGTTTTTTATTTGTAACAATAGGTACACCGTAAGAATCTTTAGCTTTCTGGCAGCTACTTGACCTCTACTAGTTTCTTGCTGTCATCTCTTGCATTTTTAAGTTCTGCTCTTGCTGAAGATCAGCCTGACTTTTGTCCTTCTGGAAAGTTGACTTACGCTATTAGTTTAAAAGGTATTTGTCAAAATCAAACTTCCAAGAATTTAGATATCTGAGCCTAGCTGGGGAACGCCCTCGTCATATTGTTGCAGCAGCTGTACAAACACGTCAATGAGCGTAATCGCTTCCAGTATTATGGAACTTCCCAATAGCTTATTCAGCTGAATATGAAAGCTATACAGACATGTGAGTCAACAGCTTCACGTCCAGCCGGAGGGTAGAATGATTATATTACTTGGATACTTAACATAAGAAGATGTTAGGCTGGTCTCACGCTAACTTATTGCTCTTGTATTATGCATGAGTGTCCCACCAAAGGTGGGTCTGCTGGCTCATACTCAAAGCAGCTGTGAGTTCTGTTTGGTAAAACCGCCATCATCCAGGAACACTCATAAGTAACACGGTCTTATGAGACCCCAACTTATGTTATTAGTTGGGGGGGGATAAAGATTCTCCTTGAGGAGAGTACCAAATTAGTGTAGGTAGAGTCTTATAGAAGTATGCAATGCTCCCTGGGAAAAAAAGTGTGCAATTCGGGGATGGAAAAGCACCTCCACAGTGCCAGCTATTAGAAGATTACTTCTCCATTAGTCAATGTTTGACCTTTTAATTGGTCTTGACTAGAGATGAGCGAGTATACTCGCTAAGGCACATTACTCGAGCGAGTAGTGCCTTAGCGGAGTATCTCCCCGCTCATCTCTGAAGATTCGGGGGCCGGTGGGGGCGGGGAGCGGCGGGGGAGAGCAGGGAGGAACGGAGGGGAGATCTCCCTCTCCCGCTCTCCCGCCCGCTCCCCGCCGCAACTCACCTGTCACCCGCGCCGGCCCCCGAATCTTTAGAGACGAGCGGTGAGATACTCGGCTAAGGCACTACTCGATCGAGTCTTGACTAGAGTTAAGCGAACGTACTCTGCCGAGCTTGATGCTCGTTCAAGTATTAGCGTACTCGATGGTGCTCGTTACGCGAACAAGCATCAAGCCGTGTTCGACCCCGCCTCAGTTTTTGGCTCCTCCCCGCTGTGACTTGCCTGTTTTGGCCCCTCCCCGCCGCAACGCAGCGCGCGTCATTGGCAAATTTTTTGTCTGGCAGGGGGAGAGAGAGAGAGAAACCTAGGAAAAAAAAAAAAGCTCGGCACTCGGTGTCCCACATACAAAAATGCTCAAGTCTCCCATTGTAGCCAATGGGGTTCGTTACTCGAGTAGAGCTCTCGAGTTTTCCGAAAATCTCGACTCGAATAACACGGACTCGAGCATTTGGGTGCTCGCTCATCTCTAGTCTTGACAACATGACCAAAGATATGAGCCAAACTAGAGTCATCTTAGAAGGAAGAGACTCCTATCTGAAGAGAGTCTGTTTTCGGGGGGGTATTTCCCCTCATCTTAGTTTTATAATACGTTTAAGTTTATATTAATAGACAAAATCACAGAGGTGAGGGGGAAAAAAAAAAACAAAAACATTATTCACAGAAAAAGCCAAAAATACAATACCTGAAGGTCTGCAAAGCAGACACGGTCACCATAAGGCAGGTACAATCGCCGTAGGGCAGGCGCAATGGCCGTAAGCCCTGGAGATATGCAGTCAGCCAGACAATATATTAATAGACAAAGTCTGTTCTTTTAACGTAAAGGAGCATTTCTATCATTGGAATCCTATTTCAATCACAAAACAATGAACTTACCCATAAGATGTTTATTTCCAAAATGCTCCGTTCTCCAGGTATTGTGGATATTGATTCCTCCCCCCTCTGGTTGTTTACTGCTCATTGCCAGGGAAACAGACTATGTTTTCTATGGAAAGAAATAGAACACAACAGTGTTAGTAGCCGGGCCGGAAGCTAGTGTGCATGCACTCCTGAGATCTTGGCCACCAGATGAAGCCAATGCGCCAGTGACTATTCCTCCGCTGCTATTTCTCTCCAGAGACATGGGGAATATTTCCCAGGCAACGAGCAGCAAACAACCAGAGGACAGAGGAATCAATAGCTGCAAAATCTGGAGAACGGAGCATTATGGAAATAAACATCTTATAGGTGAATGCATTGTGTTGCTATTTCGAACACAGTGAAATACGATTTCCGGGATGGGAACACTTCTTTATGGTATTGTCTGAAGGGCCCCTCTTAGACTGGAGGACTAAACATGTCTGTCCATTAGATAGGCACCCTACTGATATAAATGGGCAATGTGTAAGGCTTTAATTAACCTGTGATGGCATTGCAGGGGAGTTTAACACTTGTAGTTATAACTCTAGGGTCATTCCATGTCAGTTCAACCAACGCTCCCAGTCGACCATCTCAGATTTCAATGAAACTTTGCACAAAGATAGACCCTGACCCTAAACTAAGATAGCCAGAATATTAGGCTTCAAAGTGCTTTGGTTCACGAGCTACAGGTCTTCATCTAGGGGGTTGTCATGTGATTACAGCGCGCAACCTGAAAAAAGGGGCGATTTCAATCCCCTGCCAAGCCAGTTCCAATGACTCTAGAGCAATGAACCTTCACACACTAGGAGAACTTTTGGTACTGAATCCAGCTAAGCTCCTCAGACTGCCACTCTTATCATCATTCTGCCACCATCGCATGTCAAAGTAGCTGAAAAATTCTATCGCGCAAAATAAAACTCATATTTTAAGCAGTACTAACTCATAATCAATGCAATCCAACTCAGCTATGAAATTATCAATGTGTACTCCGTAGAAATGTTTCTCATTATTCCCATTATGGACCCAAAAGGATGCATAGCTCTTAAGATACAATGAGTCAAAAATGGCAAAAAACAGTTTTATGCAAATTTTTACCTTTTTTCAGAGGCAAAAATCGGAATGTACTCCATTTTTATTTTTTTTCATTTTTGCTCTATTTGAAAGAGAATTTTTTGCTCTACAAGATTCGATGTTTTTCATTTTGTTCATTTTGATCATGGGGTCTGCTGTAGAAATCACTGTGACGCAGGAACTTTAATCTTGCTCCCTATTTTTTCTGTTGCGCAGGATTAACCCCTTCAGTGGCGGGTTTCTTACCACCAGGACAGGTTTTTTTAAATGGGCCAATCATTTAATTTTAACTAATTCCAAGAGCCATAACTTTTTCATTTTTTCATTGATGCAGTCATACGAGGGCTTGTTTTTTGCGGGACAAGTTTATACAGTTTGTTTTATGTTTTGCTATTTTTGTTCATTTAAAACATTTTTTGTTCTTAAAGGTTTGCTTTTGTGTCGCCACATTCCAAGAGGCGTGTTAATTTTATTTTTCCATTGCCAGAGCTCTAGAAGGCAACCTGTAAACAAAGCAGTGCAGGAGTTTTAAAAAAGCAGCGGGAAGTTGCCGGCAGATCGGTTTTATCTTCTTGCTTCTTTTATAAAGTCCTGCACTGTTCTGTGTTGAACTGTGCAGGCAGAGCACACTGCCGCAGCTTATGGCAGTGTGCTCTGCAGGTCCCATAGTGAAACACTGCCTGGAAATCTTGCACAGGATTAACCCCTTCAGTGGCGGGTTTCTTACCACCAGGGCAGGTTTTTTAAATGGGCCAATCTGTGTTGAACTGTGCAGACAGAGCACACTACCACAGCTTATGGTATTGTGCTCTGCAGGTCCCATAGTGAAACACTGCCCGGAAATCTTGCAGGCTATATCACTATGGGTAGTGGAGCTCGTCCTGGAAAATTTCCGGGCGTGCCACTCAAGGGGTTAAGCCAAGGATCAAGTGCCATATATTTACCATAAACTAATTCTTCCACAGGTGACAGTGCCAGAAGGAGGAGCTAGGTAAGTATAGGAAAAGCTCATACCCAGACTCCTCTGGACCTGTCCTAACTTAGTTTATAGTGTTTATAGGTGACGACGGGTCCCCTTTTACAATATGTGGGTTAGAATGTGAGATATGGTCGTTTCAAACATTGCATTCCTTTGTTTTGTACAACTTCGCTATCAGAACATATACTGTTGTACAACTTAATGGGGTTTCCTTGTTCAAGAATCTCATTTTTGAAAGCCATATTTGGAAGATGTGAGTTAATAGCGGGGGGGGTCCAGATTGCCGGGCTTTCGACAAGCACTGAGTAGCTGCAGAGAGCATTTCTCATCTTTTAGCAGCCAGCATGTTCATGCATTATATAGATCATTTCATTGAAAACTGTGTGTTGGAAGGAGTACTTGTTCTCCTTGTGCAGCCTAGAAAATGGGTGCGAGGAGGCCGTGTAATGTTCCTCGGGGAAATTTAATATGCAAATGATACAATGCCTCCGCAGCACCACCTATTACAATAAAGCTTCCTAACAGGCCTTGGGCCATAACTAAGGATATAAACCAAACCCAAATCTTTTCCATAAGGATAAGAGACCCATGTATAGACAGCTGTTGCTTTTTGACCCTCATCAATGTATAGGAGGTCCTTGGTTGGCTGGGTGGGAGGGTACAGTTTCTCCTTATGGAGAGTGCTAAGTAGGCATGAGGATAAGACTAGAATGCCTGTTAGAAGGTCAGACATTGACTTATAGAGAAGCTGCCTTCCAAGAGGCGCTGCCGCAGAGGCTTTATACCATTTCCCATTTGCAATGAAAGCTGAGTGATTCTTCATTTATCTTGAGGGGGCACTGTTCTTAATTTAAACACTCAGCTTCCTCATAATTTAGAGCTAATCATAGGGGGCCCCAGCAACACGTATTAGCATGTCATCAGCAGATCCTTCTAACAAAGCGCAATTGTGCAAGATTTGGGTGGGATTCATGGTCCACAAGGTTTTAACTCCCTTCTGTTTAAATATCTATAGGGAAATTTGTTTTCTTTTTTTTTTTACAATCAAATAGCAATAACTAAAGGCCCCTTTACACAGGACGATTATCTTCTGGTTGTTCAGGCTCCTGCGCTTCTGCGGGGGTTTGAACAACAATCCTCCCATGTAACAGCATGCAGAGACTGAGCAAGAATCGTCCAGTTGTTCAGTTTAAGCAGCTTTAAATCCCAAACAACCATCGCTCGGTGTAATCAGTGCAGTGCCCGAGGAGTGGGCCCACAGCCAAGGAGATAGCGGGGTAGATAAAGGCCCTGTCACAGGGCTCTACCATCTCCTCCCCTGGAGGTAGCTCAGGACCCGACCAAGTTACTGCTGGGGGAGATCACATGGAAAAGTAACCAGAGGTTACCTTAAAGTTCTTTCTCACTCATGATGCCACAGTCCGTCCTCTGCAGTGAATCTTGGTGGTAGAGTAAAGTAGTCCACACACAGGGTAACCTTCTGGACAAAACCAGGAAGGGTCGGTAGTGTCCATTTACTATAACTTTAACAAAGTCCACTGTACAACAACAGTTTAGCACAGATACAACAAGAGAAAGTGGTGCGACAGGGAGGATTCTCGGTGTATTCTAGACGATCCACAGTCCCAGTTATCTGTGTGATCCCGCTCCTGGCGACTCTCTCTCTCTTACTCTCTACTGGTCAACACTCACAATTGTGGTGTTTTTCTCTCACCAAGCAGCGGTCCTTTTCTTTCACTCAGTGCTTAGTGGTAGCACCGGCATATCCTGAGTAGACTGGTCCTAGGTCAAGCAGAAGGGAATCGCTCAGCTTCCTCCATTCTCTCCACACACAACCTGATCACTGAAGTGTGGGTGTCAGACTCCTCTCTTACTTGCTAACTCTCAGACAGACTACTGGCATAGACTTAGACTACCACTGACTTCCACAGACTAACTCACTTGCATCCTCCTTGCAAACACATATATAAGACATAGTCACATGACACACAAAGTGATATATTTTCCATACATAACCCAGACATTAATCCATTCAATCCTGCAGAGGTGCAATACACATAACTCTGATGCATACCAGACATAAGACGCTGACAAGACAATGGCACGAGACATATAACATCATGGAGGGGCCCCAATGACTCTGGGCCACTACACCAGCAGTCAGTCAGTGTAACCAGCAGTCAGTCAGTGTAACCAGCAGTTGGTCAGTACTGAACGGCCGCTGCTTACAGTCAATGGAGAGGGACAGGGGAGAGTGGGTAGAGAACTCTTTTCCAGCCGCCTCCCTGCTGGCCACGCTGTGAGCGATCCAGCAATACTCATGCTGTGTAATGGCGCTGCAGCGAGTATACACAGGGACGAGTGTCGGCCAACGTTTGTAAAAGGGCCTTTAGTCTTTGCATTTGATAATTAACATTTTTACACGCGAGTCCTCACTAAATATAACGAAGGAATGTGTTTCCTGAGCCCCCTGGAGACTCTATGTGCAGCCGTTTTTACATCAAGTATTGATCGTCACTGTAGAGTCTCTGTTTCCAATTAGCAGATGGCGCTTGTACAGCAGAATACCCAACAGTGGTTTTGCTTGGAAAGAAGTCATGAAATATCACAGTCTCTGAAATCATAAGCAGTATGGATGGATACTGAAAAACGTTAATAAGAAGAGTACGCTGAATGACCACTTTATAAGAGACCCCCATCTAGTAGCGTGTTCATAGCTGTAGCAATTAATTGTGGTGTCCATCCACAGTAAGCATAGGACGCAAGGTGCGCCAGACCTTCCCCGCACCATTACTCCACATCAGAGGTGTAACTTGAAGCTCCTGGGCCCCGATGCAAAACCTGTAACAGGGCCCCCAACTATAATGCTTTATTCATAGTACTGGGCTCCCTATATGGAGAAGAGAGACCTTATGGGCCCACTAAGGCTCCTGGGCCCCGGTGCAACCGCATCCCCTGCATCCTCTATATTTACGCCCCTCCTCCACATCCACCAGACTGAACTATTGTCACCTTACATTGAAGGTTTCATGCATTCATGATGTTAGCCCAAAATTCTGGCCTCCCCTCAGCACGAGGAAACGGAAATCTGGATTCATCTGACCTGAAGTTTTCCCGCTGCTCAGTGATGCATTTTTTGTGCTCTTTTGTCCAATAGAATCTCAACTTTCTGTTTCTCTTAGACACAATGGTGCTGGATCTGGTCGTCTGCTGTTGCAGCCCATCTGTGCTAAGGAACAATGAGTTGTGCGTTGTTGACTGAGCATTGCCTGTTCTTCAAGACAACTCTTGACATCCTCCTCGGATTCCTTTCATCACCAATTTGTGTACATCCACAGGATCCCCTTTTGTTAGACGTCCTACCTCGATCACATCATTCTTAGGATAGTCTCCATTCCATTGTACAAGAAAGATGTTGCGGTGCTTGAGGGGGTTCAAAGAAGGGCAACTAAACTAATACATGGAATGAAGGGACTGGAATACCCAGAGAGGCATCAAAACTGGGATTATTTACTCTAGAAAAAAGACGGCTAAGGGGCGACCAAATAACCATGTATAAATACATGAGGGGACAATACAAGGATCTCTCCCAGGATCTGTTTATACCCAGGACTGCGACGGTAACAAGAGGGCATCCGCTACGTCTAGAGGAAAGCAGGTTTCATCACCAACATAGAAGGGGGTTCTTTACTGTAAGAGCAGTGAGACTGTGGAACTCTCTGCCTGAGGACGTAGTGATGGCAAAATCCATAGAGGAGTTTAAAAGGGGACTTGATGTCTTTCTGGGGGTGAAGGCTATTACAGGATATAAATCTTAGGTCAATTGTTAATCCGGGTATACAGGCAGGTAAGAACTATTAGGGGTTGATCCAGGGAACAGTCTGACTGCCATTAGGGAGTCGGGAAGGAATTTTTCCCCCAAAAGGGCTAATTGGCTTCTGCTCTTGGTTTTTTTTTTGCCTTCCTCTGGATCAACAACACAGGAGGATAACAGGCTGGACTAGATGGACATTGTCTTCATTCAGCCTTACAAACTATGTTACTATGTAAGAAGACCCTACAAGTAAGGCAGTGACATCTGGCTCCGGCTAGCCCAGCACTGATGACCAAGCATCACTGGAACTTGCTGAGATCACTGAATTTCCCTTTTTTTAAGACAATTTTAGACTCAGTATCTCTAAAGGGGTTCTCCACTTTTATCAATCTCCACTTCTTACAATGGTCCCTTGACAATCAGATGAATTTAAATTGTCCCCTTGCAGGGACCCTCAGCAATGAGTTGTATCTGTGGGGAAACTTGTCTGTAATGCCCCTTTAAAATGGGATGTTTCTCATGGAAATGAATGACATTACCGCTAGTTGTTCGCCATTGTGCAGAATGTTTTGACCTGCAGATCATCGCCAGAATCGTTCACTTCTCGCTCAGTGCCTCACATTCCTATGTATACTCCGAGCGGGGAGCGTTTCGATGTATCAAGAAGCGAGCAAATCAGCGGCGATTTCTATGCAGGCTAAAACTGAGCGAATAACGGAAAATGCATGATGGCTCGCGTTTAGATGTAACGATTATTGATCACTTTCATTCGTTCTAGTGGTTTTTGAGTGACAACCGTTATGTGTAAATAGACCATAAGTGCTCAGTTTCTCTACCATGCTACCACTGGAGCAATTAACCCTTTCCAATCCACTGTCTGACGTCTGAAGACATTCTGATTAAAGGCTGTACAGCTTCCGATGTCGGAAGACGTCCGGCAGGGTATTCTTACTGTATATTACTGGCCGCTGTGTTGTCAGGGGCCTCTCCAGCATTTCCCATACCGCAGTACGGGCTCTAGCCAGCAGATGGCGCCATTGTATAATGGCAGAAAGAGAAAACCCCCTAGGAAACCCTGAATACAAAATTGGATTGCAAAGGGTTAAGCATTACACAGTGACCATTCCAACCATAATCCATCAGTGTAATACAGGATTGGACAAGTCCTCCTGCACTGGAGACCCTCTTTGTTTCTGATCATCTCTCTGATAAAGAGATGAGGATCCTGAACAAAAGATGTGCCTCTGTTAACTTTGAGTTTCCTTATATTGTATATAAAAATTGCTTTTTCTAAATTGGGCAACTCCTTTTGGAACCTGATGCAATATGCTTTCTCCTAGTTAGGTCCTTCTTCTGCAGTCCTGTGTCTCAGTTTTCTCACTGATGGCAAATCTCATATAAAATAGTGACATATGTCCATCCAGTTCAAAGGGTTAATCTGCGTTTAATACCTTTCTTAATTTGATTATAATTATTAGGTGTAGAGCATGCCCATTTAGCCCCAATTAATTCCCCTTTGGGGATTGCCCTTCCGACGTGGTTTGGATGTCCACTCTAGGCATTGAGAATCGTATTTCCTGCAGGGCTTTTTCTCTACAATTTGGTTTCTATTGTTCCCTTGGCGTTATTTCCTTGTAACCATAAATCTAGGAATGAAGTTTCCCTTACCTCATAAGTGCAGACACATTTTAAATTGATGTTATTCATGTTGATATAATTAGAAAATTGTTCTAACATTGTTAATGCACTTATTACCTCATTTTCTCTTTCACATATGGCAATGACGTCATCAATGAAACGTCCGTACCCCACCATGCGGCCACACAGGGGATTATTTACATTTCTATTTCTGTGAGTAGTTGTCGTAGGGGCCTCAGTACACTGCTTTGCATGGGGGCCCATAATGCTGTTAAGACGGCACTGCATGCCATTACAGGGTTAGCACCGCTGCAGCCCGACATGGCCTCTGATTGACGAGGGGATGTCTGCTTCAGTAAGAAGGATTATAGGAGCGCACGGCAGGATAGACAGGTCCTGGTAATGGGGGACTCCATTATTAGGGGGACAGACAGGGCAATCTGCCACAAAGACCGGGATCGTCGAATGGTGTGTTGTCTCCCTAGCACTCGAGTTGGACTCATCGCAGATTGGGTTAACAGATTACTGTGAGAGGCTGGTGAAGATCCAGCAGTCATGGTACACATTGGCACTGATGACAAAGTTATAGGTAGATGGAAGGTCCTTAAAATAGATTTCATGGAACTAGGATGTAGGCTTAGGGCAAGGACCTCCAAAGTAGTATTTTCTGAAATACCACATGTACCATGTAAAAAAGGCAGTGGGATATTAGGGAGGTAAACAAGCTGGTGTAGGAAGGAGGGGTTTGGGATCTTGGAGAACTGGGATGACTTTGCTGTTGGCTACAGGTTTTAGCACAAGGATGGACTGCATCTCAATGGGGAGGGGGCAGCTCTGCTGCGGAAGTAGATGGCTAGAAGGTTGGAGAAGTGTTTAGAGGCTGGGTGGAGGGCAGCCAGAGAGGTAGAGGGGAAGATAGTATAGACAGTGACCTGGGAATAATGCCCAATTTAGACAGGACGAGCTGTCGGGCAAACAATGCCCAACAGTGCATCCCAGTGATGATTGCTCGTGTGCTATTACACAGGAGCAAGTATTGCTAGCTGAAAGTACTGCCAGCATGGAGGTGATGTGGTCCAGGGAGCACTCTCCCCCCGGCCTCCTCCATTCACTTTAAACAGGCAGTCATTCAGAAGGGAACAACTGCTGTTTACACTGAAGAGTATGTCGTTCGGTTTTCTGCATGCAGGAGCTCAATGACTGAACAACTCGTGTTCAGTCGTTGCATGCATTTACACGGGATGACTATTGTTCAAATTCCCGCAGGAGCGTGGGAATTTGAACAATTCTGAATGATAATCATCCCGTGTAAGTAATGAAAATGTGGGCGGAGTAGTGGGAGGGGTTAGTACAGTTAAAACTGGCAGAACAGTTAGTGGGGATACATTCAATATAAGAAATACCCCAAACCTTCTAAACTGTATGGTGACTAATGCTAGAAGTCTAACCAATAAAATAGACAAACTAGAAGTAATTATGTCGGTGGAAAACTATGATATAGTGGGAATAACGGAGACCTGGTTGGATGAAAGCTGTGACTGGGCAGTGAACTTACAGGGTTACAGTCTGTTCAGAAGAGATCATAAAAACCAGCAAGGCGAAGGCGTTTGTCTTTATATAAAATTCTGTTTAAAGCCCACATTATGGGAATGGGGGGAGATGAACATGTGGAGTCTCTTTCAGTGGAAATACATGGAGGCAAAAACAGCAATAAAATCCTCAAAGGGATTTTCTATACACCACCATATATAAGAGAAGCTACAGAAAATCTAAATGGGCCTTTATAGCTTTTCCTGAAATGTTCAGTCTGAGAACAATCTCACTTGATGCTCCAACAATAGCCGACCATCCTATGTATATCCGATCCACCTTGATACTGTCCTTCCACAACCTTCAAATCTTGGTGGAATTATTCACCTTGCTCATCACTGACTGTATCTAGCTTTCTGGGAAGTTATCAAGATGGCTATGCAGAAAATGTACCTTGATGCTCATGTTGTAACCAAGCATGTTGTACTCTTCAAGAGTTTCTAGACAATTACAGTGCAATTCTTTGCTCGCTTATTTCCAAGAAAGTCCTTGACAATGTCTTTGAATGATAACCAGGCATTCTTTAGGAGTTCTGACATTGTTCCGATGAAATGCTCATCTGTGATGAGTTGCAGAATTTGTGGACCATACAAAACACTGGCTTTTTATTTTATGAAAGGCTAAGAAATGCCAAGATTAGGTACATGACACAGTCTCCTGCAGTTAGCAAAGTTTTAACAAATTGTTTCACGTGCAGAGGTAGGAATATAATGTCCTTTTTGTCACTAAGTGGCTCATGTAGAATGTTTGGATCACCAGGTTTGAGGTGAGATCTTGGAGGCCAATTCCTTTCCACCCAATGTTTCTCAAGGGGTCTGCTGTCCCACATGCACAGATAACAAGGATACTTGGTGTATCCGTGTTGCTGATCAAGAAGGAAGGACACCACTTTAAGGTCAACACAGATGATCCAATTGTGTTTGTGGTATTGAACAACTCAATGACTCTCTTTATGTCTCCATATTGTTATGGTGATTTACGGTTGCCTCTTTTGTGCTATCCTTGGAGTGGCCTTTTGTTGCTTTTTCAGGCCACTCTCTTGAGCAGCAAGAGGGCTTCCATCAGTGCCTGTACACCTTGTCTGTTTTTGTTGATTGCTTTTTCATTTGCTTTCAAGAATGACCTCACTTTCCCTTGTTCTCTCTCGAGCATGCTTGCATGCGTCTTCCAGGGCTCGCAATTCGGCTTCTCGGGCTGACGTGAGATGGAAAGGGTTCGGCCTTGACCACATCATGTAAGGAGAACACAACATAATCTGTATAGCACCTGCCTTCTTGACCATACCTCGATCTATCCACAAAGAGTGCAAAATCAGGGTCGTCTAATAACTGATCAACATGACTGAATCCCTTGTCTCCTGGGCTATTAGCTTGTGCATATTCATTTGTAAGCAGAAAGGAAAAAAACTATCAGGTGATTATAACCCCTTCCAGATGTAGCAAGGTAGCAGAATTGCGGGTGTTGCAATGCTGACATGTTGAGTGGCATAAGCAAGGTGCACTGTAGGTAAAAGTGGTGCTCTGTGGACCAGAGTCTGAGTGAAACCTATGACAGTGTTGACTGAGACATCATGGGGCCAAATACTGTCATAGGAAAATTGAAACTTATCTCAGAACATTTGTCCAGCTGTAGCTAGTGTTTCTAACACAAGAGGGCGCAACACAAGCAACAGGGTGAAGGCATGTTGAGTAATATACTACAGGGTGTTGCCAACCAGCCAGAGCCGACATGAGGACAGTGCAGTATGTTTATAGGCTGGTGTTCCAGGGCTGAGGGGAAAACAGCCAGAACACTGGTCATTAACTCTCAGCCATCCATGCAGTCAAGTCTTTCTCTCTCATAAAAATATTAATAGCCATATAATCCTCCACATACAATGTTTACCGCTGTTATGGATTTCAGGAAATTGTGGATCCCTGAGTGGTTGGTAGGCGACTCCTCAGATAGACGGACTGTAGACAGGGAAAGGGGAACTGACCCTTGGCTGCAGGGAGAATGGCAGACCCCACTTCATTGTTTTTCCTGGATATCTTTGTAAACCAGATCCAGCTTGCACCGAATACAGGCTAACAAGATGGAAAAACACCTGGAGTCTGAAGCACCAGGTAACCCCATAATGTTCTCATATACTGATATGGATGTGAACAAGATTCTCTCAGGGCTACACGCAAAAATAGCTATCTGGAAATGCCAACTGTGGATATGTTGCTGCGAAAGTGGGAGTCAGAAAGCAAAAAGAATATCTCTCTTATGCTCCATATGTCCACATTATGCGAATATTATAAAGCTAAACGCATACCCAGAGGGCTACGCCCGCATGTGAGACCCACATTAATGGCCGACAATCAAATGTTTTGTTCTAAGTTCGAAGGCATAGTGAACAAGTTTTCGTTTGATATGATTATTTTGAATATTGAATTTCTGCAGTTGGAGATTACTGAGAGTACAACTCGTTTATCCTCCATTGAAAAAAATATCTTGGAGATTTTGACACCTGAGGATTGGAGCAAACATAAGGAAAAGAAGGCAATATCTTTGAAACGACATCAGGAGGAACTAGAAAATATTAAAAAAACAAAATGGTTCAGAGACGTGGACGATTACACATATGGCCGTGTATTTTGCTGGCAATCATCAAAGAGTAAGGTTGTTGATCCCTTTGAGTCTAGCACGAGACAAAAACGACAACGACGCCGTCAACCCAGAAACAGAAATCAATTTGGGTTTTCCTCGAGGGGCTCCATTTCGACTGATGAGTCCACCAAGAATGATAACATGGGAGCTTCTACGTCTTCTTTTTTAGGTCGTGGAACGTCCAGCAGGATGAAGCGAAAGGAGGGTCCATACGACGCCGCCGAGGTGGACGGAAACACCATAGGGCATACAAAAGACTCCGATGGGATGATAACTCGATCCACCAAGAAACCGCCCCTGATGGAACTCAGGAAATAGGCAGTGATGTACTAAGTGATACAAATGATGACGGTATTGTAATTAATATTTCTTCTAAAGTTTTGACATCAGAGGAGAGAGCTGTATTAGGCAAAGGTCTATCATTCTGTGTTGTGTCATCTGTAAATTGGTTTGATTTAAACCTTGATATCCATCGATTTGTCAGGAATCTGAGATTGAAAAGCCATTTCTCTTCGCAATCTAGTGACAATGTTGCACAGACTGAGCCCCAACGGTCTTTTTCCCTTGTTGGGACCGGTCTCCGCAATAAGAGTACTTATCAACCCCCTATGACCAACCCACAGATTGAGGTTTTTTCAAAATTGGTATTAAGGGACATAGAGAATTTGAGATCTAAAATGCTCAGTAGAAATGGCAAATCAAAAAACAATCTGACTTGGATGGAGAGGAAAGCCCTTGTCACGCTGGCACAATGTGAGGATATCACAATTAAACCAGCGGACAAGGGCGGGGCCATCATTATCATGGATACCGACATGTACACAGCTGAGATCTATAGACAACTCAATGATGAGAATGTATATGAGAAATTAAAAACAGACCCAACTATCCGTTTTCAGTGTCAATTAAGAAGTATGTTCAATGACGCACTGCTAGCAGGTCTCATTGACAAGAAATTATTTAAATTTCTTGATATTCAACATCCTATTGTCCCTACCCTGTACACCTTGCCAAAGGTCCACAAGGATCCCCAGAACCCACCTGGTAGACCAATCGTCTCTGGGAGACACTCACTCTTCTGCAATATCGCCCGTTTTTTGGACAAGATCCTGAGACGATTTGCGGAAGAGGCAGATTCTCATATTAGGGATACATCTGACTTTCTGCGAAAAATTGCGGCACTCGAGGTGACCGAGGATACTCTCCTGGTCACTTTCGATGTTACCGCTCTATACACATCCATCAGTCACGACAAGGGTATAGAGGCTGTCAGACAGTATTTGATGGCCTCTACAATGTCATCTGGTTGCATGCAGTTTGCCCTGTCGCTGCTGGAGTACATCCTCCGGAACAATTATTTTTTGTTCGGGGGGGGTGTACTACAGACAGCGACAGGGCACTGCCATGGGCTCAAATGTGGCGCCAACATACGCCAACATATTTGTGCGCCAATTTGAAGAAAACCATATTCATACCTCTATGTATGGAGCGTCGTTGATGTACTGGGGTCGGTACATTGACGACGTGTTTGCTATATGGAGGGGTTCCTCTCAATCTTTACAAGAATTCTATGCCTTTCTAAATTCCATCTATCCGGAGCTCCAGTTCTCTATGTCCTACTCCACTGAAAAAATTCAGTTTTTGGATGTGCTGGTTAAGAAGCAAGACACGAGATTACAAACTGATTTATACACAAAACAAAGTGATCGCAACAGTTTGTTGCTCTATAGTAGCAATCATCCCGTTGCCATGAAGGATTCGCTCCCATGGAGCCAACTTCTACGTGTAAGAAGAATAGCACATGATCAAACTATAGATATAAGGCTGGACGAGATGTGCAGGAGATTCCTCGAGAGGGGATAT
The DNA here is from genome assembly GCF_035609145.1 of Eleutherodactylus coqui. Taxonomy (NCBI): domain Eukaryota; kingdom Metazoa; phylum Chordata; class Amphibia; order Anura; family Eleutherodactylidae; genus Eleutherodactylus; species Eleutherodactylus coqui. Next base: position 15,667,449 of record NC_089838.1, read on the forward strand.
CCTGCACATATCGTCAAGAAAGCGGTCGCTAAAGCCAGGGTAATACCACAACAAAGTTTATTGGTACAGAAATTGAAAAACAAAACGATGGACAGAATCCCATTTGTAACCACGTATAACAGCTTGAGTGGGACTGTTGGCAACATTATTAGAAAACATTGGCCACTATTGACATTAGATGGCTCTTTGACACCTGAATTTCATAAGAAACCTATAATGGCATATAGAAGGGGAAAGAGCATAGGTGATCAGTTGGTTCACTCGCATTTTGTTCAAAAGAAACCCGGGACTCAGAGTACCTTAAAGCCCCCTAGAAAGGGAAATTTTCCATGCCTCAACTGTAGTTGTTGCAATAATCTAATTCGAGGTGACGAATTTCGTCACCCCTTGAGGGGCAACAGATATAAAATACGAGAACGGTACACTTGTGCTTCATCATACGTGATCTACCTCATCACCTGCCCCTGTGGCATGGGATATGTAGGTGAAACCACCATGGAGGTTAGATCACGTATGGTGAAGCACAAGAGCACGATCCGGACTAAAAACTTAAAATTGCCAGTGCCACGACACTTTGTGGAAGCCAAACACAATATCAGCCAATTTAAATTTAGGGTCATTGACCACATACCTTTGCTTCCACGAGGTGGAGATAGAGAAGCCTTACTTAAGAAATGCGAGTTGAAATGGATATATGAACTTGACACCATGCACCCCAAGGGGCTTAATCAAGAGTATATTTTTCAGCCATTTCTTTGATTCTTGTAACACACATCAGTATATGTATTGTGTACATATTTTTATTGATTACAATCAATCGTTTTTAAATATTAGGACATATGTGTAACTGGATTTTTTTTGTTTGTTTTTGTTCACAGGAACCCTCCATCGCTGATTCCCTCGCCTCGCGTTTATTTTTGCAACCTGGGAAATTTGTTTATGCATGACTTGTATGTAATAGCAATAAACTTATATTTTGGCATACTAAATATTACTCCTATTTTTGATTATCCTCCATCTCCTTGTCGATGGTACTGTTCAATTAATATGGAATATAAACTTGGGTAATTATATGGGAAATATATTGACAGGGCCAGTTGGTCGTCCAATATAATTCCATCTGACCTCTGTTTGTATATATAGTTTGGATGTGATTGTCATCACTATATATATGCCAGTATACCATCTGCTCATATTTATGATATATAACTGTAATCCAGTGTATGTGTGTGTGCATTTTGTTTGGGGTGCATACACATATATATTGGATAAGAGGGAGACTGAAAAGAATGAATAAAAATATATTTGTCTTTCAAAGAATAAAAAAGGAAAACATTCTTTGTCCAAAAAGAGCTATTAGACAATGTAAATTACTGTCTTATATGCATACAGCGACATACTAGATTGCTATTAATGTCTGCTGAGCTGTATATATGCTGCTTTACTGATTATACCTGCACTGCTAACAGACTGAACGTCTGTGTGTAACACTAGAGCCTGACGTCGGCTCTTGCACTGATAGGCATTATGCAAATGTGCCAGGGAGACCGGTCTGTGAGACCCACGTGACAGGGTCTGGAGGAATCTGGTCGAGTGCAATATGAGGTCACACACAGTGCGACAGCAGCCAGAGTGTGGAGGACGAGGTGATCAGCGTTGGATGAGGTACATCTGTGCACAGTTTGTTTTTATTGGTTTGTGTATTTCACATTGTCTTTATATAGTGTGCACTTACATACTTTTGTATGAGCTTGAGGAAGGTCTGTTGACCGAAACGTTGCTTGTTTGTTATGGGGTAAATAAACGCATTTGTATTTTTCCATACCTTGGATTGCTGCCAGTCATTCTAATTACGAGGAAAATTGAAACTTATCTCAGAACATTTGTCCAGCTGTAGCTAGTGTTTCTAACACAAGAGGGCGCAACACAAGCAACAGGGTGAAGGCATGTTGAGTAATATACTACAGGGCGTTGCCAACCAGCCAGAGCCGACATGAGGACAGTGCAGTATGTTTATAGGCTGGTGTTCCAGGGCTGAGGGGAAAACAGCCAGAACACTGGTCATTAACTCTCAGCCATCCATGCAGTCAAGTCTTTCTCTCTCATAAAAATATTAATAGCCATATAATCCTCCACATACAATGTTTACCGCTGTTATGGATTTCAGGAAATTGTGGATCCCTGAGTGGTTGGTAGGCGACTCCTCAGATAGACGGACTGTAGACAGGGAAAGGGGAACTGACCCTTGGCTGCAGGGAGAATGGCAGACCCCTACCTATAAGCAGAGTGATCACCCTGATAAGAGCGGCCCTACACTGGAAGCTCGGGTTTGACTATCCCTGAAGGGGTGAGACTAAGAACCAAAAAAATTATATCACAGCAGCACCACAAATAAACCCCCCTGGGGGAGCAACGACAAAATATAAGTCTGCTGCATGCTCCACAATAGGATCCAGACAAAAAATCCAAATGTAATACAATTCCCAAAGTAATAGATTGCAGAGTAGCAGCCAAGGTGCAAATCAAAGTTGAGTACTCACATTAGGTGTATAGTGTAGAGTCCTTTATTCTGACACACAAATCCACTGCATAGTAACTTTTCCACTGCATACAGCTATCTTTTTAAAGCATATACAAATGCATCTACATGCCTACATACATATAGAAAACCCACCACCAATCACATTTAAAAGACACACCTGTCACTCCAAGGGCCAATCCAAGGGAACCGTGGGTCGGACAGAACTACGATGGTGAGAGAGGAGATAACAAGCAGCTCTCCCCCATGAGAATGAGCATCCCACGTCCTTCTTGTGAGAAACACATCTGGAGACAGTGCTGGGAACCAAGTGTAGAAGCGTGTTTGGAGATAGCGCACAAGAATCCAATACACACCAGTGTACAGTATTGGACCAGTTAACCATTTAACTGCTAGCTATTTCATATGAGGGTAGACATATGAATATATATATGTGTGTGTGTGTTTGCCTAGGCTGATGTTTTGATATTCTTCACAAAAAGAAACTTAATGGCAAATTGGGACTGCACCAAATAAACTGACATTGTGGAGGAGGACACATTTTAAGTTCTGCTTTGAGTTATTAATTAGCAGTCTTATAGATTGCATTTCCCAATTCCTCTATTAACCACTTGAAAAAGTTTTCCATGGAAAATACTATTGATGACCTATCCTGGGATAGGTCATCGATAGTTGATCGGCTCGGGTCTGTGGCTCGGGAGCCTGATCAATTAGCTGTGTGTGTGCATGCTGTCAGCGCCGCAAATACACAAAAGTCTAAGCGAAAGCAGCGAAAGTCTACACATTTACCTCTGTGTAGTGGCCAACACTTGTAACTGCAGGCACGGCTCTCATTGAAATTAACGCTAGCTGTGCCTGCAGTTGCAAGCGCTGGCCACTACACAGAGGTCGGCGTGGAGACTTTCGCTACTTCCGCTCCGATCTCTGTGTGTTTGTGGCACTGACAGCATGCGCCCGCTCAGCTGATCGGTCGGGGTCCCGAGCGACAGACCCCTCTATATAGTTGTGTGAGGGTTCATTTTTTGTGGGACATCCTGTAGTTTCTATCGCTACCATTTTCGAGTACATAAGACTTTTTGATCGCTTTTTACAAAAAATTTTCTTTAAAGCAGGGTGGCCAAAAAAGCGCAATTGTGGCGTTCTTTATTTTTTTTTTCTAAAAATGTTCACTGTGCAGGTTAAATAATTTGTTGATAGATCAAATAATTTGTTGATATGAAAATGGTGATACCAAAATAGTTTTTCGGTTTTATTATTTAGATTCTTTTATTATTAATATGACAGAAAGTTTTTTTTTTACTTTTACCTTTTTTTTTTTTTTAATAATTAATAAAACTTTTAAAACTATATTGCAATTTTTTTTTAGTCCTCATAGGGGACAAGAACTTGCGATGGTTTGATGGATCCTACAGCATTACATTATACCACAATCTGACAGGCAATCCGCGATTGATAGGCAACCTGCAATGGCAGCTTTGAGGCCTTTCAGAAGACTCCAGGCCGCCTTGGCAACCGCACAGCTCCCCGCAATCTCATCAGGGGGGAGCAGTGTGGGACCCCCACACATAGATTAGGGGATTTAAATGCTGGTGTCAGAATTGACTGTGGCATTTAAAGGGTTAACAGCTCTGATGAGCGTCAGGGTTTATTAGAGCTGTTGCTGGTGGGTATTGGCTGTATGAAACAGGCGGTGTCATGTAGCGAGGCGAGGGCAAGGAGGAAGGTGCTTAGATTGTGGAATGACTGGTACCCAACTTTCCGAGACTCTGCACGTCAACCGGGCAAGCGACCATGTGCTTGTCTGTGTGCAATTTTTAAACTCTCACTGGGGTAACTCCCGTTTAGTTTCTTCCGGCTCCCATAGGGGCTGACTTACCTTGGAACGCATAATCCCTGGAAAACATATTTTCTTCATAACTTCGTGTGGGTGTGACCCACCATGAAAATATGAAAACAACGGGATTTTACATGCATTTTGAGCCCACACATGAGTAGTTTCGGACGTATCTGGTCCGAGATACGAAATTCTCAGTTCCTGAGCATCAGGCAAATATGGGAGTCCCTGCATCTTATTCGTGGTGATGCGACATTTCACTAAATATCCTTGTCAGCGGGGTACGACGTACAGATCATAATTTCTAAATTACTTTTTTTCTTTGTCTTGAGGAAACGTCCTTTTGTTAGCTTTGCCTCCAAAACTTATCAGGTCAGGTCTGATTTGCGGAATCTGTGCGAGTCACCTGCACGGAAGATTTGCAAAGCAAGCTGCCCATAGGGATACATGGGCTGTCCACAAATACATTAAAGCATGTGGCTTTGATCTGCGGATCTTTTGTCTGGAAAACAAATCGCAGCATGCTCCATTTCACTGCGGATCACGCTCAGACTGCTGCTATTGAAGTCAATGGAAGCCGTATGTTTTGTGGCCTGCCCGCAGCTGACACTGCAGACGAGCCACGGATCCCACGGGAAAGCAGAAGTTTGGAAAAAAAAACTCCTACTGTACATTTGCGCCGACCGGTGCACCCGCACACATCTGCCGTGATGAAGAATGAAGATCTGGTCAGGACGCAGAAGACCCGCGTGGGATCCACACAAGTAAAATAATGTCCTTGGCTGCAGGCAGGGTGGGATTCCGCTGCAAGCTCCCACATGCGGAATCCAACCCGCCTGTGGACATGAGGCCCTACTACTTTTTCAAGCACGTTTTTCTCATGCAGTGTTGATGCTTGGAGTTCTAAAGCCTTTTTTGATAGTCCCAAATTTCGTGCCAAATTGTTCAGCTCATGCTTCTCAAATCCCTACGAACTAAGTCATATTCAATTTCAAAATCCTCATCATTGCTGACACTTAGTTTTTCATCATAATTGGAGATGAGCGAGCATACTCGTCCGAGCTTGATACTCGTTCGAGTATTAGGGTGTTCGAGATGCTCGTTACTCGTGACGAGTACCACGCGGTGTTCGGGTTACTTTCATTTTCTTCCCTGAGAAATTTGCGCGCTTTTCTGGCCAATAGAAAGACAGGGAAGGCATTACAACTTCCCCCTGCAACGTTCAAGCCCTATGCCACCCCCCTGCAGTGAGTGGCTGGCGAGATTAGGTGTCATCCGAGTATTAAAATCTGCCCTCCCGTGGCTCGCCACAGATGCCTTCTGACATAAATCAGGGAAAGTGCTGCTGGTGCCGGAGCTGCTATAGGGAGAGCGTTAGGAGTTATTTTAGGCTTCAAGAACCCCAACGGTCCTTCTTAGGCCATAGAAATCGCAGATCGCACCTATGTGCGATCTGCGATTCCTGTTCTCTTCTCTATATGCGCTCAATGGGGCCGGCGGCAGCAGCGCCGACCCCATTGAGAACATATAGAAGACAAATCATTCTTCTCTGCCACAGCTGTAACAGCTGTGGTAGAGAAGAACGATGTTTGCCCATTGAATTCAATGGAGCCGGCAATACAGCAGGTTCCACTGAAAGCAATGGGCTGCCAGCGATCGCGGGATGAATTGCCGGGAAGGGCTTAAATATATAAGCCCTTCCCTGCAATTCATCCAGAAATGTGTTACAATAAAAATATATACCGGCGTATAAGACGACCCCCCAACTGTCACCTTATACGCCGGGAATACAGTGGAGCAAAGAATAAAAATCATTACTCACTTCTCCGGGCGTTCTGCGGTGCTGCTGCAGGCTGTCGCTCCCTCCTGGTCCCCGGCAGAGCATTGCTTTCTCTACGAAGGGCTTTAAATCCCCGCCTCCAGAAACACACGTGCCTTCAGCCAATCACAGCCAATGACAATGATGTCATTGAATGGCTGTGATTGGCTGAAGGCACGTGTGTTTCTGGAGGCGGGGATTTCAACCACTGCGTCCAGAAAGCAATGCTCTGCTGGGGACCAGGAGGGAGCGACAGCCTGCAGGAGCACCACAGAACGCCCAGAGAAGTGAGTAATGATTTTTATTCTTTGCTCCGCTGTATTCCCAGTGTATAAGGTGACAGTTGGGGGGTCGTCTTATACGCCCCGTCGCCTTATATGCCGGTATATATTTTTATTGTAACACATTTCTGGATGAATTGCAGGGAAGGGCTTATATATTTAAGCCCTTCCCGACAATTCATCCCGCGATCGCCGGCAGCCCATTGCTTTCAGTGGAACCTGCTGTATTGCTGGCTCCATTGAATTCAATGGGCAAACATCGTTCTTCTCTGCCACAGCTGTTACAGCTGTGGCAGAGGAGAACGATCTTTATGCTGACAGTGCGGGGGGGGGGGGGGCACTCTTGCCGCTATTATGGCTTAATAGTGGGACCTGGGAACTTGAGATGCAGCCCAACATGTAGCCCCTCGCCTGCCCTATCCGTTGCTGTGTCGTTCCCATCACTTTCTTGAATTGCCCAGGTTTTCACAAACGAAAACCTTAGCGAGCATCGGCGATATACAAAAATGCTCGGGTCGCCCATTGACTTCAATGGGGTTCGTTACTCGAAACGAACCCTCGAGCATCGCGAAAAGTTCGTCCCGAGTAACGAGCACCCGAGCATTTTGGTGCTCGCTCATCTCTAATCATAATCATATTCTTTAAGAGAGGGTAGTTCAGCGAAAACCGGCCCTGGGATTTCAGCTGAATGAGACACTGGACGTATAGCTGATGGTTGACGAGGATACTCTATTTTACATTTATTGTTCTTGTTATAGCCTGAAGTTTCTACTATACAAAAGTAACATTTACTGGAATGATCTCTTGGCTCTTGCCAAACCATAGCTATACCAAATGGCAACTTCTCAGGTGTTTCCTTCATCCACATCTGTAAACTCTCGACACACTGCTTACACACCTTGTGGAGGGCCCAAGACTTATCTTGATCACTAAGTTTAACTTTGAAATATGCAAAATAGGCTTGCTTGACAAATGCACTGATGTTCGCTATTTGGCTCGGAATGGTGAAACGGCCACAGATATAGCAAAAGGAATCAGGGCTGTTTAGGCACTTACGGCAAGAACTAGCAGATGCAGGCATGGCCTGAAGGAAAGGAAATAAGTGTCTAAATAAAAAAGTAAACTTTGTTAATTCACTATATAGACACAATTCCTCACCACACTGTCGCACATGTAACTGAATAGTCTAAATAAATAACAAGCAACTACTGGTCACCAAGGTCATCCTCCACCACTCCCCACTCGAGGTAGGTTCACTTTTCGAACAATAGGAGAACACTAGTGCTCCACTCGACCCAAGCTTCAGTAATCGCATTAAGATAAGCTGTCGAGAAAAAAAGCTGATGTGATAGAAGAAAACTAACTGCATTTTTTAAATCAGCATGCCTATTTTAGTCTAAATCACCTGAGTAACCGAAGTCAACAAGAATTTTGTTCAAAATTGTTTCCAAGTGTTTTTGAAGTAAATAGATGAAGCAGCAAATTACAATAAGGTAATTATTATAGGGGACTTTAACTATCCGGATATAAACTAAGAAGCTGAAAACTGCGGATCTCATAAACATAACAATTTTCTGTTGATTACTAAAGATAATGAATTATCTTACCCAACTTGTAAAGGACCCAAATAGAGGGAAGGCGATTTTGGACTTCATATTAACCAACCGATCAGCTAGAATAACAGGGGTGCAGTTTGGGGGGCACCTGGGAAATAGTGACCATAGTATAATAAATTTCAACTAGTCCTTCAAGAGAGAGTGTTATTGGGAAGCTATGAAAAGAGTAAATTTAGGAAGGCCAAGTTCGATCAGAATTGCAATGCTCTTAACCCTATTAATTGGGGTAATGTCCTCAAAAATAGGAGCACAAACAATAAATGAGAAACATTTAAAAACATCCTAAATATTTACTGTGAGCGGTTCATACCTTCAAGGAATAATAGACTCAGTAATAGTGTAGTGATCTGGAGTGTGGCACTACAGTGTAAAAGTACTTAACTGCAGGTCAAAAGCAACTGTCCCAACTACAGCTCATTTAGCAAAGTTTAGTGATGCTGGATTTCGTTTATTAAGAAGATGGAGTCAGGAAAGGGAACTAAATAGTTAATTTGGCTTAGTCATTTTTACTTTACTATGAGTGCTGAAGGAGCTGGGAAGACCTTCCACTGTCATAGATCACGTGACCCAGGGGAATAAAAAAGCGCTCTGATTGGTCGAGGGGCGTGGTTAACTGCAGCCGAGCTGAAACAACTTACTTAATTAGACTAGGAGGAAGAATTTCCGTTTCCCCCTGATCTGTGTTGCAGTAGATAATTATAAAAGTGTTGAGGCAGAGACAGTAGAAAGAGAGAGTAAGGCAGAGAGGAAGAAGGAAAGGGAAGAATGCTGGCAGCCAGGTGAAGCTATTTTACTGGTTTCTCCCCTGTCCTGTAATTAGAGAAGCTTTCCTGCAACTTAAAGAACCCTGGGTGCAGCTGATCAATCATCCATGAGAGAAGCCTGTGTTTGTCATCAAGATGTGAAATCCTTTCAAGCTGTGCTTCCGCCAGTCAACCCAATCACAACATCGCAAGCTGCAAAGATTCCAGAATCTCCAGAGAATCCCACAGAGTGAGTAATGAAGATTTTTAGCTTGTGTTTCATGGTTGGCACTTTACTGTTAGTTGGATGATAGGAGTTTTGTTTCAGTCCTCATCAGTCTCTCTATAGCTTTCCCTTATCTCGGGTGATGCCTCCCAAGGGCTTGTTTATCCATGTATCAAGGTTTAAACTGCGTATATGCAAGTTCTACTGTTACATATGCTTGCAGACTACCATGTTCAACAGTAAATGGTGTGCCTGCAGTTTACTCAAATACGTGTGTTAGTCTTATTTCTCTACCAAGATCTTTTAAGTCAGGCACTGGTATCACGTTCACCTAATTACATTAGTCCTCCATATCCTGTTATATACCTTGGCTCCTTAGCCACCCATTAGAAACGGCTCAGAGAGTGCAGGCCTCTTCCCACTTGTCACACGTTGTAATAGGAGAAAACCAATGTGGCTCAATATATATAAAAAAACGGGGCAATCAACAGCTAAAAGAAAGTGTTTAAACTACTAAAACAAAAAGACAACAAAGAAGCGCTAAAACCTACAGGGAAAAAAAATAAATTACGTAAAAATCAGATAAAAGCAGCAAAAATGGAGACAGAGAGACTTATTGCCAAATAGAATAAAACTAACCCTAAGCTGTTCTTTAACTATATAAATAGTAAAAAGATTAATGCTGAAAGTTTTGGCCCTTTAACAAATAATGTTGGAAAAATTGTAGAGGGTGATGAAGAGAAAACAAATCTATGAAATATTTTTTCTCTCCAGTGTATTCACAGAGGAAAATGAAATGTCAGATGAGATGCAGAGTGATAGTGTAAACTCTCCACTAAATTCCACCAGTGTAACCCAGGAAGAACTGCAGAGCCATCTTAAAAAGATTACAATACACAAATCACCGGGTCCTGATGGAATACCCTGGGTTCTAAGGGAATTATGTAATATGATCGACTGTTGTCTCTTATATTTAAGGACTCTATAGTGACATGGTCTGTTCCATTGCATTGGCTCATAGCAAATGTGGCGCTGATATTCAAAAAGGGATCAAAAAGTGGATCTGGAAAATTACACGCCCATAAGTTTTGCTTCCATTGTGAGTAAAATGTTGAATGTTTTTTAAGAGACGCCGTCCTGGAGGACCTCAAGAGAAATAGCTGCGTAACTCCGTATCAGCATGGGTTTGTTAGAGATCATTCCTGTAAAACCAACCTGATCAGCTTCTATTAGAGGGTAAGTTCTAGACCGGACCGGGGGAGTCACTGGATCTTGTGTATCTGGACTTTTCCAAAGCGTTTGATACTGTGCCACATAAAAGGTTGGTATATAAAATAAGAATGCTTGGTCCGGGTGAGAATATGTGTAAGGGGGTAAGTAACTCCCATATTGCGCTCATGGGAAAACAGCCTGGCATCACTTCGGGGGAGGCAGGGATCCTCTGCGGCTGCTGTGACACAAAGTTTCTTCCATTGCTTTCAATGGGGCTACGATGCAAGATCACGCAGGCAGATAGAACATGCTGTGAACTGTTTCCCGTACAGCATCACATCGCGGTGCCATGCAGGAAAACATCGCTCATGTGTATGACCACATTCAAAAGAATGGAGTTCATATTTGTGCAAGATTTGTGGTTCTCAAAACCCACAAGTCTCGTGCAATTTTATCGCCCATGTGAAGCCGTTCTTAGTGATTTTAGACAAAAAATTCTGCAGCAGAAATGATTGCCAGGGCCTGCACATGAGGCTCGAGGAGGACTATTAAGTTGTTTCCCCCCCCCCCCCCCCCCCCCCGTGGATACTGTTTACTACCAGCATCTAAGCATCCAAGAGGCCAGAGAGTCATATATGACATCATTACCATGTTCGTCTTTCTGATGATTTCATCGGAATTACTCCTTTTGTTATCATGCTGTTAGAAGATGCGTGTTAGAATGTAATTAAAAAGCTTTTAGACTCTATACAGGATCTGCCTCTTAGGAGTTTGAAGGCATAAAATGCTAATAGACCCTGATTCATGGGGCACAAAGCACTGATTCATCCTCCCCTGCTGACACACACAGGCTTAATAGCTGCTTAGTGTTTCCGATTTTATCAGGCATCTATTTTCTAGAGGGCAGCCTGGTTTTCTTATTATCTATATTTTGTAAAACGCAGCGTGATAATGCTCTTCTTTTAGATTATTCCATTGAGTAGACATATCCCTTAATGTGTCATGGCTGTGCTTTTAGAGCAGAGGAAAATTTTTGATTGCTGTGCATGGCAGCAAACCAGAGCAGGTCAATAAATCATCTTCATAGAACATCAGGTACCCTTCATGTTATTATCTACAATAATTATGTAGGCGAATATCTATCTATTTATCTATCCATCTCATATCTATCTATCTATCTATCTATTTATCTCATATCTATCTATCTATCTATCTCATATCTATCTCTCTATCTCCTATCTATCTATCTATCTATCTCATATTTATCTATCTATCTATCTATCTATCTATCTATCTATCTATCTATCTCATATCTATCTATCTGTCATATCTATCTATCTATCTATCTATCTCTCTATCTCATATCTATCTATCTGTCATATCTATCTATCTATCTATCTATCTATCTATCTCTCTATCTCATATCTATATATCTATCTATCTCATATCTATTTATCTATCTATCTCATATCTATCTATCTACCTCTCTACCTTTCTATCTATTTATCTATCTATCCATCTCATATCTATCTATCAATCTATCTATCCATCTCATATCTATCTATCCATCTCATATATCTCTCTCTCTCTATCTCTCTATCTATCTATCTCTCATATCTATCTATCTATATCTCCTATCTATCCATCTATCTATCTCCTATTTATCTATCTCCTATCTATCTATCTATCTATCTATCTATCTATCTATCTCCTATCTATCTATCTATCTATCTACCTATCTATCTATTTCCTCTATATCCATCTATCTATCTATCTCATATCTATATCTCCTATCTATCTATGTATCTACACTATCTATCTATCTCAAATCTACGGTATCTATCTCTTTATCTATCTCACATCTATCTATCTGTCTCATATCTATCTATCTATCTATCTATCTATCTCATATCTATCTATCTATCCATCTCATATCTATCTATCCATCTCATATCTATCCATCTCATATATATCTATCTCTCTATCTAACTATCCATCTCATATCTATCTATCTATCTATCTATCTATCTATCTATCCATCTCATATATATCTATCTATCTCTCTCTCTAACTACCTATCTATCTATCTCATTATCTATCCATCTCATATCTATCTATCCATCTCATATCTATCTATCTCTCTATCTAACTATCCATCTCATATCTATCTATCTAGCCATCTCATATATATCTATCTATCTAGCTATCTATCCATCTCATATCTATCTATCTATCTATCTATCTCTAACTACCTATCTATCTATCTATCTCATTATCTATCCATCTCATATCTATCTATCTATCTATCTATCTATCTATCTATCTATCTATCTATCTATCTATCTATCTATCTCTAACTACCTATCTATCTATCTCATTATCTATCTATCTATCTATCTCTAACTACCTATCTATCTATCTCATTATCTATCCATCTCATATCTATCTATCTATCTATCTATCTATCTATCTATCTCATATATATCCATCTCATATCTATCTATCTCTCTATCTAACTATCCATCTCATATCTATCTATCTAGCCATCTCATATCTATCTAGCCATCTCATATCTATCTATCTCTATCTATCTATCTATCTATCTATCTATCTATCTATCTATCTATCTATCTATCTCATTATCTATCCATCTCATATCTATCTATCTATCTATCTCATATATATCTATCCATCTCATATCTATCTATCTATCTATCTATCTATCTATCTATCTATCTATCTATCTATCTATCTATCTCATATCTATCTATCTATCTATCTATCTATCTATCTATCTATCTATCTATCTATCTATCCATTTATCTATCTATCTCCTATCTATCTATCTCATATCTATCCATCCCACATCTATCTATCTATCTATCTATCTATCTATCTATCTATCTATCTATCTATCTATCTATCTATCTATCTATCTATCCATCTCATATCTATCTATCTATCTGTCTTAAAAACCATAGACATCATCCATGACATGATTCTGGAAGATCGTCTAATTTCTAAGACGATTGCCGAGGCACTGAACATTTCCAGAGAAAGAGTTGAGTCCATAATTCCTGATCATCTGGACATGAGGAAGGTGTTTGCCAAGTGTATCCTGAAAAGTGTGTCTCTACTGGTAACAATGGATCAGATGTGGATTTTTATGTATGATCCTGATTTAAAAGAAGAATCAAAAGAATGGAGACACGGTGGTTCCCCCCGTCCAAAGACGTTCAGAGTCTAGAAGTTGTAATCCAAGGTGATGGCGTCTGTCTGGGATAAAAATGGGATAAGCTTCTGCACTTCCTTCCAAAGGGGTCAACTATCATGGCTGGATAAATTAAAGGAGACACTGAAGTCTAAGAGGTGCGGAAAGTTGTATCAAAGTCTCGTGTTCTTGCATGACTATACCTCGTCCCACACAGGGGCATGACCTGGAGCAAACTAGTTGACTTGGGCTTCAAGGTACTGGATCATCCTCCTTATTCACCTGATCTGGCACCCTCGGACTATCATTTGTTTTCTAATTTGAAGAAACACCTCAAGGGAACCAAATTTGTCTACATGTCTGATATAATTGCAGCAGCTGATGTCTGGTTTTCTGCCAAACCAAGAAAATTCTATCTGGATGGATAGAAGATATTTTAAAGGCGTTGTCCAAGTTAAATGAAACCCTTATTAATGGGTCCCCCATGTATTAAAATAACAAATCACCATTAACTCTCCCCTGCCCATCCTCCGTTACCAGCTCCGGTCCCCGCTGTCTGTTTACAGGCAGCTGGGATGTCCCGTAAACCTGCGGTAGTAGCCAATGACAGTGCTCAGCCATAATCATTGACTGCTGTAATTGGCTACTGCAGCTTGTTGTAGATGATCTCAGCCTGCGAGGTGATATCACAAGGAGACAAGTCAGCAGCAGAGGACAAATGGGGGAGTGGGGAGAGGTGTCTGCTAATTTGTCATTTTAATACATGGGGTTTTCCTTAAAGGGGTTGTCCCGCCATGACAAGTGTATGTATGCACTTCTGTATGGCCATTACAATGCTCTTTGTAATATACAAAGTACATTGTAAAAGATCCATACAGAAGTTATATACTTATCTACAGGGATGACCTCCTCTGTGTTGACGATGTGGTCGTCCCTGGATATGACAAATCCTTGCTGTCGGCTTCTCCACTTGTTGGGCATGCGCAGAAGAGGTCTATGGCCCATGAACGAGCCTTCTAATACCTTGCGTAAGTGCAGTAGCTCCAGTCAGGCCGAGAAAGCATTTCTGTATCTTTGAGCATGCACAATCGTGATCCTCATACTGTGGTGATTCAGCAACCTGACTGTCTGACTGCGGTGGGGATCCAGCCGTCAACCATGACTGTCCAGCGATAGAAGGTAAGTATGGATGCAGGAGGCGGGGGGATGCTGGCAACTTGGCGCTGGGGTGGGGGGGGTGGACGGTGGGGGGAAGGGGGCGCTGCCGGAAAATCTTTTCGGCGCCGACAACTTGCAGGAGGGGTCGGGTGCTAACAACTCACTATGGGGGGGGGGGGGGGAGTGCTGACCACCCGCCGTGGGGGGGTTGGTGCTGACTACTTGCCACGGGGGAAGTTGCTGACGTGGGGGCACTATGCTGTGTGTGGGCACTATGTGGGGCCATTGTGTGTGCACCATGGGGGGCACTGTGTGGGTTTGCTTTCACTTTTAATTACTTTCAATGGGACAGCATGGTGATCTCCTGCTAGAGCTCTGACAGCTCTGACAGGAGATTCCTTCATCTCCCCGGCATGTCCCCTCATCACTGGACACTGGGACACTGCTGTGACAGTCACGTAACAGCATCAAAGGTGTAAAATAAATGTACTTCTTTATTGCTCCATGTTAAAAGTAGAACAGGCAACGTTTTGACATCTAGTCTTTGTCAAGGCTTGACAAAGACTAGATGTCGAAACGTTGCCTGTTCTGCTTTTAACATGGAGCAATAAAGAAGTACATTTATTTTACACCGTTGATGCTGCTACATAACTTTACAATTTGGTGGACATTGGATGGGGCCGGAGGTCCATGGTCCCAGTGGAAGTAGCTTTGCATGAGCTTGAATATCTTCACCCCTGCAAGATTGGCAGATATATTGAGTGCTGCTGGAATCTGTTTGTATACTAATGATGTGACAGTGTCCAGTGATGAGGGGACATGCTGGGAGATGAAGGAATCTCCTGCTACAGCTGTCACAGCAAATGGCAAATGAACCTCCAGGAGCTGTTGCAGAACTCAGCAGCATGTCTAAGCTCTCTAATTAACTGTATTGCTCAGCCACAGGCTGCTATGATAAAACAATGTAATCCCTAGCTCCCAGTGTGTTGTCTGAACAATGGTTTTTATGCTGAACTAAAAATCATAATTCAAGTGAAAAGTGTACGATGGTAGCATTTACAGATAACGATTATCGCTCATAAGCCATCGTTTAACAAATTTTGAGCGATAATCGTTGCTCGTAAAAGGGCCTAAACACTCTATCCTATCTATGTATAATTATGTGACCTGTGATATGAACCCACTGGAATTCTTAGCGAATGAATTGTAACAAATAATACAATAGTAATAATACATATAAAAATGCTAATTAGTAAATTAATTACTAGTTACATTCATGTGAGGAAATAACACACCCTGGAAATGTAATCCATTCTGTAAACACAGAATACAAAATAAATGTTCATATGCAACACTCAAAAAACGAAGATGGGATTATTAAATGTCTTCGTCTCTAGAGGAAATTTGCAATTGTTGCAGACACTTTGAATGCAGCATGAGGAAAGTAACAGATCACTGCCAGAGAAGAATGCCAAATTGTATACACATGAGTCTCGTCATGTTAAAAGAAACAATGGCTGCTTTTCAGAAAGTGTCATTAGGTTGATGATGATTGGTGAAACCGAGAAGCTGAGAATGGAAACTTTTGAAAGTGGTTCCTACTAGAGTTGAGCGAACATACTCTGCTGAGCTTGATGCTCATTCGAGTATTAGCGTACTTGATGGTGCTCGTTACTTGAGCGAGCATTAAGCCGTGTTTGACCCCGCCCCAGTTTTTGGCTCCTCCCTGCTCTGACGTGCCTGTTTTGGCCCCTCCCCGCCAAGAGAAAGAGAGCGAGACGAACCTAGAAAAAAAAAAAAAAGCACAGCATCCAGCATCCCACATGGCGGCAGGCAATAGAATAGGAGATGACTTTAAAAACTCCAAACAGCATCTCCTTTAATGAATGGGGAATGTGGGATAATATATGAAATATACAAAAAATATCCCATTCCTCTTATTTTTATTTTCTCTAAGAAGAGTTGTTTTCTGCCTAGAAATCACAGGCAGAAAACTTAGCTCTCTTGAAAATTAAAAAATTGGAAAGCATTAATCACAACATAGCTATTATGCTTGGTGATACTATTCTGTTCAACCAGAAAGGGTAATGCACTATCAGCACAACAGCTCACTGTGAATGGAGTGCTCTTCGATACATGCACTCCCACTCTCTATAGAGCTCTATATTAGTCATGTATAGTCATTGGCTCTAGATCTAGAGAACTATAAGTGACAGAAGCAAGCACTGGATCTTAACAGATATGGTCTATTATATCAATGACCAGATCTGAGGACAATTAATGATCACAATAAATAAGCTGCGACACATTTATCGTATGTCAGATTCTGGACTATTTTGAATGTATGTCATACCAGTCCAAGAACTAGAAACGTACGACCGATAGCACAACAGCTCACTGTGAATTGGCTCTAGATTTGGAGAACTATAAGTGACAAAAGTGAACACTATTAGATCCTAACAGACATTGTCTATTGCATCAATGACAATGTGTGAGGACAATTGATGATCACAGTGATTAAGCTGCGATACACCTATCACCTATTAGACCTTGGACTACTTTGAAAGTATATTATACCAGTCCAAGAACTATAGATGTACGATTGATAGTACAACAGCTCATTGTGAGTGAAGTGCTCTTTGACACATGCACTTCCATGCTCTATAGAGTTCTGTATTAGTTATACTTAGTCTTTGGCTCTAGATCTAGAGGACTATAAATAACACAAGTGAGCACTACTGGATTCCAACAGATATGGTCTATTGTATCAGTGACCATGTCTGAGAATAATTGAGCTATGTCCAATAGAGACTCACTTATTGGTGATCACAGTGAATAAGCTGCGATATATGTATCATTTGCTAGATCTTGGACTACCTTGTTATATTAGTCCAGGATCTACAAAAGTACGACTGATTGTGCAAACACAACATTATCCCGGTTCTAAAAGTGCATAGAAAAAGTTTGAACCATATTTAAGCTGCGCATTATTTTAATTAGTTCTTTAATAAAAGTTATATTTTATGTATTAGTGGTTCCCAACAGTGATTAAGGTTGTTCCAGTGGGAACTTTTCTGCCTCGGTGATAAATGGTTCCTACTAGAGTTGAGCGAACATACTCTGCTGAGCTTGATGCTTATTCGAGTATTAGCGTACTTGATGGTGCTCGTTACTTGAGCGAGCATTAAGCCGTGTTTGACCCCGCCCCAGTTTTTGGCTCCTCCCTGCTCTGACGTGCCTGTTTTGGCCCCTCCCCGCCAAGAGAAAGAGAGCGAGACGAACCTAGAAAAAAAAAAAAAAGCACAGCATCCAGCATCCCACATACAAAAATGCTCGAGCCTCCCATTGTAGCCAATGGGGTTCGTTACTTGAGTAGAGCTCTCGAATTTTATGAAAAGCTCGGCTCGAATAACGCGGACCCGAGCATTTGGGTGCTCGCTCATCTCTAGTTCTTACTTGTCAAACTGACGTGAGATTTCCTAGAAAACCTTGAGTTAAGCCATAGTCACAAGAATGTAACGTCTCAATTCATGGTGTGCCATCATCAAAACCTGAGGCACACTGCACCTCGTCTCTTAAAGCAAAACTGTCACACTGTACCCGCAGTCTTGTATGTGACCATCATGTTATACAGAAGGAGGACCTGAGCAGATTGATATATAGTTTTATAGGAAACCATTCAATATCACTTGTATTCTATTCATTTATCTTCCTGCTCTTCTCAAGCTCAGGAGTCCAGGGGGCGGTCCTATCAGTGCTTGACAGCTATCTATGTATGTCTAGTCATAAAGGGAAGACTGTAAATCACTAATAGGACTACCTACTGGACTCCGAAGCATGAAACGAGCAGTATGGTAAGTGAATAACTTACATATTATATAGTTCGTCACAGCAGCCACACCCCCACCAATCAAAAAGTTAAAATGGCTTAAAGGGGTTTTGCTCTTCTTTTTTTTTTTTTAACCCCCCAGTCTCCACCCAACAAATATTTTATAACGTTCCTTACTGTGGCACTGGCTCCACATTACATAACCCACTGAGGTCACCGGGTTTTCTGGCCCCAGTGACATCCCATAAGCAAGTTACATGCTGCTAATATAGAAGTCTAGGTCTGTTTACAGGGTGTCAGTGATGACGTTCTAATTAGGGCCTGTGATGAGCTACAGGGGAGCAGCAGGTTAGTAAAGAGGTATATTTTCCTTTTTTTAGGATTACCCACCACTGCCAGCTACAATTTTTCAAAAAATCCCTGTAAAGACATATTTATTGTTCATGTTTTTTTTTCTCTTTTTTAGTGGGAAATGCTTTTTGAAATTCTTTAGCCTTTTTTAAATAAAGGGGGTTTTCAGCTCTTAAAAATTTCTAAAGTATCCTCACAGTAGGTCATCAGTAGCTAATTGGAGGGGTCAACTGCTGAAGATCTCTGCTGATCAGCACTTTGCCCAGGTTACTGTCATAGTGTATGCAGCAGAAAGCAGACAGTTCCATACATTGCACGGTGGCCCATTGTGGTACTGCAGGCACAGCCGCCGTTCACTCAATGACAGCTGCATCGGGCTAGTGCATAATATATGGCGCTATCTGCTTGTTGCTCGTACACCATGACAGCTTCCTGGCACACAGCTGATCTGCCCTAATGACAAATCAGCATCGATCAGCTACTAATGAACTATCCGAAGGATAGATCATCAATTTTAAGGGCTTATTTACACAAGCAGCAATCTGCGAGGTGCAAAAAACTTGCACAAATATGAACTCCATTCTTTTGAATGGTCTTATTCACAGGAGCGATTTTTATTTTACTATGCACCGATAATCGCAGGATGATCTATCTTTGTGCATTCCCATGTTATGTCTCGCCCATTGTTTTCAATGGGACCTTAACCCTTTCCAATCCACTGTCTGACATGTAAAGACATTCTGATTGAAGGCTGTACAGCTCTGATGCGAGAAGAGGTCCGGCAGGGTATTCTTACTGTAGATTACTGGGCGCTCTGCTGTTGGGGGCCTCTCCAGCATATCCCATACCGCAACACTGGCTCTAGCCAGCAGATGGCGCCATTGTATAATGGCACAAAGAGAAAGCCCCCAAAGGAAACCCTGAATCCAAAATTGGATTGCAAAGGGTTAAAAGACATCACATGACAATCACATGCTGTGCAATGTGCTTACGAATGCAATGTTTCCTCTTGTAATGGGAAAAACCTGCGAAGCTTGTGAATGTAGCCTAACTTGGGTGTAATACAATTTTTTTTTTAAAGGGAACCTGTTACATCCCTACAGCACCATAAACGAAGTAATGTTGCCATTAGGGGGTGACGGGGAGCTGGGGGATGTATTTTTTTATACTCACCAGCTTCTGCAAACTAGCAGTGTCCCACTCCGGAGCATGAAACCTTAGCTCTTTTCAGACTCACCTGTGCACGCTCTCTTATAGACTTGCATAGGAAAGCATGCACATGGATCTCTGTGTTTTAGCTCCAACTCCCTCATCAGGCAACGGTAAACAGAGCAAGTAAGATTACCGCGTTTCCCCGAAAATAAGACAGTGTCTTATATTCATTTTTGTTCAAAAAGGTTTAACTTTTTTACATGTATAGCTGCCTGGACACTATTTAAATTGACTTTTTTAATTAACTGTTAGCAGGGCTTAATTTTGGAGTAGGGCTTATATTTCAAGCATCCTCAAAAAGCCTGAAAAGTCATTTTGCATCCTCAAAAATTCTGAAAAATCATGCTATGTCTTATTTTCAGGGAAACGGGGTACTAGTCATCCACCAGAAAAAGACGCGTAGTAGAGGCTTTTGGTGCAAGAAGTGGGAGAAAGTTGCAGCGCTCTTTAGCACTGATGGAGTATGCCCCACTCCCTAGAAGGAGTAGGAATGTTCTTGGCGCTTGCAGGTGCCCTATGAAATAAAATTTACCTGCACCACAGTAGGGGCAGCAGTGACAGAGAGCCGGGAAAGCTGAAAACAGCTGAGGTGCTGCCAATAGACAGAGCGCCGCTAGTCCCTGAAGGTGCAAAAGTCTGCAGAGTGGATCTCACAGTGAGGGCTCAGTCACACGGACGGCAATCCGCACATATTTCCGAGCGGAAAAACGCCCGCACCGCGTGCGGACGAAAATCCGCATGACCAGCGCCATTGCCACCCATCTTTTTTTGACAGGTGCGGACGTCTGCAGTGCCTGATGTTTTTCCATGTGGAAATACGCGCGTATCGCCACTGATGCATGCGTTCCTCCGCTTGTGTGACTGAGCCCTGAGAGGTGCAGGGCCAGAGTGCAAACTGAAGGACGGGGAGCTGCACTATGAGCTACACAGAAGGTTCTACCATCTTTCTGCTACGGAAGCCATTTGAGTGATCAGCAACCATGGGAGGACCATGAGAGAAATTTCTGGAAACTCTGATTGAGGAATGCTCCCAACTCCAGAGTTGGCCGCAGTGAGAATTCCCACGTAACGTACTGTAAGTGAGGTCAGCCTCAAATTGAATGTAGGTGTGTGCACCATTAGGAATGCAAACAAATAGTTAATGAGACTGTTGCATAGAACATGAAGTGTTCAAAGGCTTGAGCCTGTGATAGGCCCGTGAGCCGAAACCATAGTGGTGTATTATTTAGGGTTTGGAAAGCTCCATTTCTAGTGGGCTGTGTTATTAGCGGTTTAACCCCTTCAGTGGCAGATTTATTATTACCATGTCATGCCTCACAGGGCAGGTTTTTTAAAAATAAGAGTCAACAATGCAATTTAAACTCACAAGTATTTATTAAGGACTGCAACAATCACATTGCAACATTTATTTGTAATGAAAGAATACATTCTAACAATTTTGAAAAATAATTTCCAAATTTTGGAGGAAGGAGATTTTCAGGGCGTGCCACTAAAGGGGTTAACGTAATGTGCTTAAAGGATGGACAGCATAATTCGACCTTCTTTTTAAATATTGATTTCTGTCCTCCTGTTGTGATGTGTGGTGTGTACAGTTTTAGGGTGCATTCAGATGACCGTATATCGGCTGGGTTTTCACGCCCAGATGATATACGGTGTCTCTCTCTGCAGGGGGAGGAGGCTGGAAGAGCCAGGAGCAGTGCTCTGAGCTCCCGCCCCCTCTCTGCCTCCTCTCCACCCCCTCTCCACCCCTCTGCACTATTTGCAATGAGGGGAGGTGGAATGGGGGTGGGGCTAAGTTCCAGGAATTAGCTCCGCCCCCGTCCTGCCTCTCCTCATTAAAAATAGTGCAGGGGGGTGGAGAGGAGGCAGAGAGGGGGCGGGAGTTCAGAGCACTGCTCCCGGCTCTTCCAGCCTCCTCCCCCTGCAGAGAGAGACGCCGTATATCGGCCGGCGTGAAAACCCAGCCCATATACGGTCGTCTGAATGCAGCCTCATGTAAATATATGGTAAAAGTTCAACTACTTTCTTGGTTTTTGATATTACCCATTTTAAATATTGCCTATTTTCACAACTACCGTATGCATCATATCCTGAATCTGTGCAATGCTAGAGTCTTTGGATGTTTCCTTCACTCAAACCTTTCTCCTACTCTCTGAAGGTGGGCAAGAAGAGGCGAAGAAGCATGAAGATGCCTATCTGAGCATATCCAGAGCATGCAAGTAATCTTCATTAAGGATACTCGCGTTATGCAATATACGCAGGGCTTTATAAGGAGCTTCTGCCTTCGGAGTCCTGTCTAAACTGAACGTTAAGAGGCTTTTACAGTAAATGGTTTGTCCGTGATGTAATCCAAATATTTTCTTCAATGAGGCCTGAGTTTCCACTAACACAGCTGACCCCTCCAAGTTACTCTGACAATGGACAAGAGTGGCGCTGTTACTGTAAGAAAATATATTTAAAAGGGTTGTCCGGTTCTAAACTAGTGATAAAACTATAATTTACACTGAGACTGGAGTCATTTATAGCATGAACCTAGTCCAGCTCAGAGCGGGTGTTGATTTCAATCTGGCCAGGTGCAACAATTGTATTACAATAAGCCCGTTCTCACACGACCGGATTTGAATTGCAGATTCCACGATCGTATGATCCGCGGTAATATGCTTTTCAATTATATACATTGGATTACCTAATTCCGCTCACATTAGTGGGCCGGAATTACGTAAAAATAGAGCGCAGTATGTTCTATTTTATTACAGATATCCGCGACATAGAGTCCATTGTGCTCTATGATCATGAATATATCCGCAGCCCATACGCAATTACATTGCATATAGCCGTGTCATCGCTAAGGAACGTCACAGGAAATACAAGCAAAAAAAAGCTGTACTGCACATAACCGCCTGCGTGACTTCGAAGTCATATGCAGTACATTAACCCTTTCCAATCCATGTATTTTTTCTCATCCATTCTCCCCAGCTCCAAATAAATTGGAGCTGGGGAGAATGGATGAGAAAAAATAAATTTTCCCTTCACCCTCCTGATCTGACAGAGTTCAGGAGGGTGCTGGTGGTCACATCACCATCGGGGGGAATGCAGAAGTATTACTTCCGCATTCTCCCTTCAGCCTCCCGGCTCGGTGATCACGTGACAGCTGGGGTCAGGTGGCACCCAGCGGTCACATGATCGCTGGGCAGAATGCGGAAGTAATACTTCTGCATTCTCCGTTCAGCCTCCAGACTCGGCGTTCATGTGACCGCTGGGGGTCAGGTAACACCGGCGGTCACATGATCACCGGCCGGAATCTCTCTGCATTACATAGCGCTAATAACTACTGGGTCTCAAATAGGGGTCACCTATTACTACTGGGGCTGCAATAAGGGGTCACCTATTTCTACTGTGGCTGAAATAGGGGATCACCTATTACTACTGGGTCTGCATCAGGGGTCACCTTTTACTACTGGGGTTGCAATAGGGGATCATGTATTACCACTGGACCTGCAATAGGGGTCACCTATTACTACTAGGGGCCAACATAGGGTCACTATTACTACTGGGATGCAATAGGGGCCACCTTTTACCACTAGGGCTACAATAGCGGTCACCTATTACTACTGGTGCTGCAATAAGGGTCACCTATTACTACTTGGGGCTGCAATAGGGGGTCCCCTAATAATACTGTGACTGCAAAAGGGGTCACTATTACTATTGGGACTGCAATAGGGGTCACCTATTACTACTGGGGCTGCAATGTGGGGTCCCCTATTACTACTGTGGCTGCAATAGGGGGTCGCCTATTACTACTGGAGCTGCAATAGGTGTAACTATTACTACTGGGAATGCAATAGGGGTCACTATTACTACTGTGGCTGCAATAGGAGGTCACATATTACTACTGGGGCTGCAATAGGGCTCACTATTACTACTAGGGCTGCAATAGAGGTCGCCTATTACTACTGGAGCTGCAATAGAGGGTCACCTTTTAGTACTGGGGCCGCAAATGGGAGTCACATATTAAAACTGGGCTTGCAATAGGGATCACCTATTACTACAGGGGTCAATATAGAGGTCACTATTACTACTCGGGCTGCAATAGGGGTTCTTTATTGCTACTGGGGCTGCAATAAGGATCACCTTTTACTACTGTTGACTATCATTTATAAAGATGTTTAACATTTTTATAAATGATCTGGAGGAGGGAATTGATGGGAAACCAATCAAATTTGCCAACAACACAAAGCTAGGAGAGATAGCTAGCACTAGAGAGGAGAGGGAGATTGTTCAAAAAGATCTAGAAAATCTTGAACAGTGGGCAGCGACAAACAGAATAGTATTTAACAAGGAGAAATGCAAAGTCCTATATCTGGGCAAGAAAAATTAAAAAAAAACACAGAATATGAGGAATTGGGCTACGCAGCACATGTGAAAAAGACTTGGGTGTACTAATAAATCATAGACTGAACACGAGTCAGCAATGTGATGCAGCATCCAAAAAGGTAAACACAATTCTGGGATGTATTAAGAGAAGCATAGAGTCTAGATCACATGAGGTAATTATCTCCCTCTACTCTTTCTTAGTCAGACCTCATCTGGAATACTGTGTCCAGTTCTGGGCACCCCACTTTAAAAAAGACATAGACAAAGTTCAGAGAAGACTTACCAAGATGATGAGCGGTCTGCAAATCATGTCCAATAGGAACAGTTAAATGATCTGGGAATGTTTAGCTTGCAAAAAAGATGGCTGAGAGGAGACTTAATAGCTGTCTACAAATATCTGAAGGGCTGTCACAGTGCAGAGGGATCAGCCCTATTCTCATTTGCACAAGTCAAGACTAGAAGCATTGGGATGAAACTGAAAGGGAGGAGACACAAGTTAGATTTTAGAAAAAACTTTCTGACAGTGAGGCTGATCAATGTGTGGAACAGGTTACCACAGGAGGTGGTGAATTCTCCCTCAATGGAAGTTTTCAAATAAAGGCTGGACAAATATCTGTCTGGGATGATTTAGTGAATCCTGAGCTTAGCAGGGGGTTGGACCAGATGATCCTGGAGGTCCCTTTCAACTCTACTATTCTAGGATTCTATTAACATATATAAAACACAGAATGATCTCTGTTCTCATTTCTCTCCCTGTGTGTGGTGTGAGCAGGTGCTATGTGTGCTGGCTGCGAGAAAGGTTTGTGTCTTGTGGTTTTGTTTGGTTATGTCATTGGACTCCTGGTTAGTGTAGGGACTAGCGGTATTGCCAGGAGCTGTGATGTGGCCTGCTAGCTTCCATATTTTGGCCAAAATGTCAGCAAATACCTGGCATTTATAGCAATAACATCTGCTACTAGTGTTTGCATATTGGCTGCTGTATGGTGTGATTATGGCTCTGAGTGTCTTCTTATCCTGTTCAGTTGTCCCTGTCAGTGGTGGCATGTGTATGCATCCCAACCTGGATGCATGGATTCCTAGGGTCAGCAAGGGCCCAGATCCAAAGACCGCTGGGCAGCTCTTTTTAGGGTGATGTCCCCGCTCAGGTAGCTACTTGGTCATCTTCCTTTGTAGAAGATAGGGAGAGGTGTTAATTGGTTTTTGTTTCACGTGGTGTTCCCTATCCTTGGTAACGTTAGTGTGGGCCTGGTGCTCACCTGCCCACACGAATGTAGCATAATGCCCCTCTTTTAAAACTGGGGGGTATTATGTAAGTGACACGTCAGTGTTACGGGCAGTCTGGTGTGTCTGTTTGTCCAATGACTGTTGCATTTGTTTCTGGTGTTTGCTCAGAATGTGCTGTCTTGGCATGCGTGTGTTGGAGCGTATTCCCCTGTCTTCCCTGAAGATGGTTTGGACACCCGCTGTCCCTCCCCTCCTTGTGTTCTGGGGTGCGTGCATCGAGTAGTGTGTGGTACGGTGACCACACAGGTGGATACACTCACAGGTTTCTCCTTATCCCTTTGTAGATGCTGCTTCCAAACATTGAATGTTCTTGTGGGTGCTGCAGACTCGTGATGCTAGCCACAGTATTCCTTGAATGCCAGGTGGGTGATGCCTGTTGTCCCTTCCACTTGTGCAGTAGGTGTGGTGGCTCTATACTGATTTGATTGCATTCGTGGCATGCATGACTTCCGAATGGTATTTATTTGCTATGTTATGCACTATGTTGTCTTATGTGCTGACTTTCTCCTGAGTATGACACTATCTGTATTAGTATTCTTTCTCCTGTTGACTGCCTGGCGCCCGCACTAGACCCCTACGGATAAGTCCTATGCGACGTTGAGTCAGTGGAAGTTGTTGCCATTTCTTTCCCCTCTGGACATATGCACTCTTTTTGCATACTTCTCTGATTGACGCCAGTTATATAAGGCGCAGAGGTTCTATTTAAAGTTGCACAATCTGTTACTCCTTCCTATTTGCCATCTTTGCCTTGGTGTCAGGGCCCCTTTTTAGACAAATCCTGTACACGTGCGTGGTTTGGAGGAGTTGCTAAATAATTATTTTTTATACCCTTAAGGGTCCAGAAACTCCTTTTTTAAAGGATAGTGGGGCGGGGGGGGGGGGGGGGAGGGGTAGTATCACATCTCTCTCTTAAGATCTGTTGTACTACAGGTTCTCTGGAGCTTTCCTGCTGAAGTTGGGGAGAGGGGGGGGGGGGTTGTGCTGGCTGGGTGTGTGTGTCTCCAGTCAGCCACTCACTCAGTACACATAAAAGTGTCTTCCCTGGTGTGGGTGTGTTCAGCTTTCTCTGTTCTCATTTCTCTCTCTCTGTGTGGTGAGAGAAGGTTCTATGTGTGGTGGCTGCAAGAAAACTTTGTGTCTTGTGGTTTTGTTTGGCTGTGTCGTTGGACTCCTGGTTAGTGTATAGACTAGCGGTATTGCCAGGAGCGATGCCGTGGCCCACCAGCTTTCATATTTTGGTCAAAATGTCAACAAATACCTGCCATTTATAGCATTAACATCTGCTACTAGTAATTGTGTATTGGCTGCTGTATGGTATGATTATGGCTCTATGTGTCTCCTTATCCTGTCCAGTTGTCCCTGTCAGTGGTGGCATGTGTATACATCCTAGCCTGCATAGGTTCCTAGGAGCAGTAAGGGCCCAGATTCGAAGACTGCTGGGCTGCCCACTATTGGGGCGATGTCCCCACTCAGGTAGGTCCTTGGTCATCTTCCTTTGTAGAAGATAGGGAGAGGTATTAATCGTTGGCTGTTTCACCTGGTGTTCCCTATCCTTTGTAACGTTCGTGCGCGCCCGATGCTCACTAGCCCACACGAACGGAACATCTATATCATTTCTATCTATCTAATTTATTTAGTCTATCTATCTAAGCTTAGTGAGTTTTTAAAAGGAACCTATTTCTGCATTTTCAGGCACCTCTCCTAATCTTTTCTGTCATTAGAGCTCTGCCAGAAGATTGTTAATTCTATTTTCTGTCCTAATTAGGCTTTTAATTATATTTCCGTGATTTTCTAAATAATTTTTACTTTAAATATACTCGAGATTTGAGACTGTTTCCATAATATAATAAAGCCTTTAGAAAATTGAAATGTGGTCTGAAGACGTCGAATAATTACAGGCCTTGGCTCTTTGGTAAAGCGACTGCGTCACGCATTAAGACTCCGGCAGCTGTAATCCGGCGTGACTCACTAATATGTCGCTGATAAATAGCCGTGATGTTGTGCGGCAGGAGATCTGCAGCAGCTCGCTGCCTGTTTGCCAATTTTCTTTATTTGTTTTCTAATGTTTCCAAGGTATCTGGCTATAATAAAGCAATAAACCTCAAACACAGCACATAAATGTCCATGGAGTTTTAATAAGTAACTTAATCATGGGATTATCACTAGACTATCGATCCTCTAGAGGGTGCGCACTATAATAGACATACTTGGTCTTCATTCCTTACCTGGACAGTTTGCAAGACTTTTGCTTTCATGCATTGCAATTCCATATTTGTCCATTCCTGCTGTTGCAGCGTTAATTAATAGTGCTGCTCGATAGCCTCACAAATAGTGCCCCCTCTATATCCTCACTAAGTAATAGAGCCCACGCCCTAACCTCACTAAGTAACAGGGCCCCCTTTATGGCCCCACTAAGTAATTGTGCATCCATTAAGTTAAAGTGATCTCCCTATGTGCTCTAATTAGTAATAAGACACATAGGTGCTACAATTAACGTAAGGCTCCCTCTGGGTTTCAATTAGCATATGGCCCCCTCTGGGCTTCAATTAGCATATGGCCCCCTCTGGGCTTCAATTAGCATATGGCCCCTCTGGGCTTCAATTAGCATATGGCCCCCTCTGGGCTTCAATTAGCATATGGCCCCCTCTGGGCTTCAATTAGCATATGGCCCCCTCTGGGCTTCAATTAGCATATGGCCCCCTCTGGGCTTCAATTAGCATATGGCCCCTCTGGGCTTCAATTAGTATATGACCCCCTCTGGGCTTCAATTAGTATATGGCCCCCTCTGGGCTTCAATTCACATAGAGCCCCCTGTGTGCTACAATTGTAGTAGGGCTCTCTCTATGCTGCAGGTAGTATAAGGCCCCTCTGTGCCCCAATTAGTAAAAAGACCCCTCTGTGCCCCAATTAGTAAAAAGACCCCTCTGTGCTACAGTCATTATAGAGGTCTCTCTGTGCTCCATTTAGTAAAAAGATGTCTCTATGCTGCAATTAGTATAGGGCCCTCTCTGTGCTACAAGTAGTTTAGCGCCCCTTCGGTAAAAAAGTTAGTGTAGGGCTTCCTCAGTACTACAGGTAGTATAGGACCTCCTATAAGCTCCAATTACTATAGGGCCATACCTGTCTTGCAACTAGTATAGGGCTCTCTCTGTGCTAATTAGTTTAGATCTGCCTCTGTGCTACAATTAACATAGGGTCCAATCTGTGCTCAAATTAGTACAGGGCCCCTCTGTGCTTCAACTTCTATGTTGCTACTAATATAGGGCTCATTCTGTGCTAACTAGTATAGGGCTCTCTGTGCTCCAATCAGTATTGAGCCCCCTTTTATGCTGCAACTATTATAGGGCGCCCTCTGTGCTCCAAGTAGTAATAAGACACCTTTATGCTGCAATTATTAAAGGGCCCATTTTTTGCACCAATCAATATAGGGCCCCCTTTCTGTGCTTCAATCAGTAAAAGGATCCTTCTGTGCTGAAACAAATATAGGGCCACCTCGGTGCAACAATTAGGATAGGGGCTGCTCTGTACTCCAATTAGTATAGGGCCCCCTTTGTGCTCCAGTGAATAATAAAACCCCTCTGTGCTGCAATTATTATAGAGTCCCCTCTGTGGTACAATTAGTATAGGGCCGCATATATGCTTCACTTAGTATGGGGACCCTCTATGCTACAACTCGTATAAGGCAACCCCCTGTGGTAGAATTAGTGTAGGGATTTCTCAGTCTTACTATTAGTATAGTACCCTCTCTTTGCTCCATTTAGTATAGGGCCATTTTGTGGACCTATAGGGTCACCTCTGTGCTACAATTAGTATAGGGCCCCACCAATGCTGCACTTAGTATACCGACCTTGTCTGCTACAACTATTATAGGATCCCATCTGTGCTCCAACTAGTATAGGGCCCACTTTGTGCTCCATTTAGTATACAGGCCCCTCAATGCCCTTATTAGTAATAAGACCCCTCTATGCAATAATTAGTATAGGGCTCCCTCTGTGCTGCAGTTAATATGGGGACCCTCTATTCTACAACTAGTATATGGCCCCCAGTGTGTTCCAATTATTATAGGGCCACTTCTGTGCTAAAATTAGTGTGGGGCTCCATCAGTGCCATAATTAGTAATAACACCCCTCAGTGCTGCAATTAGTATAGGGCCCTCTCTGTGCTACTGCAGCACCTCAGAGGAGTACCCCGAGCACCTAACATACGTGGGGAGCTGGGAGGGTTAAAGGGGTTGTCCCGCGCCGAAACGGGTTTGTTTTTTTTTCAAACCCCCCCCCGTTCGGCACGAGACAACCCCGATGCAGGGACGTACAGAAAGCTTACCGGAGCGCTTACCTTAATCCCCGCGCTCCGGTGACTTCTATACTTACCTGTGAAGATGGCCGCCGGAATCCTCTTCCTCCGTGGACTGCAGCTCTTCTGTGCGGTCCATTGCCGATTCCAGCCTCCTGATTGGCTGGAATCGGCACGTGACGGGGCGGAGCTACACGGAGCCGGCATCCTGCACGAAAGGCTCCATAGAAGAAAGCAGAAGACCCGGACTGCGCAAGCGCGGCTAATTTGGCCATCGGAGGGCGAAAATTAGTCGGCACCATGGAGACGAGGACGCCAGCAACGGAGCAGGTAAGTGAAAAACTTTTTATAACTTCTGTATGGCTCATAATTAATGCACAATGTACATTACAAAGTGCATTAATATGGCCATGCAGAAGTGTATAGACCCACTTGCTGCCGCGGGACAACCCCTTTAAGTGTTGGCTTGTTATGGCGGCACTTACCAGACTCCTTTCCCAGAGGGATGACACGCAGTCAAGGCCAGAGTATGTCTGCAGACCACCAAAGACACCACTAGGATAGGGAATGCCAATAAACAGGATGATGGGGGTAGTAGTTGTCACGAGTGACGCCACCATTCCTACACACCGGTATTCTACACGGCAGAGAATAATTACAGACATCGATTTCTAGTACGTCAGCTCCCTAGGAACGGTTAGGGCCCGATATGAACTTTACTTGAAAAAACTTATAGCAAACATTTATTACACGGCAACTTAAATAGAATCTTCACAGTGCAGGTAAGAAGAGAAATCAGAGGTCAGGGAGGATACACAGGATGACAACAGCCCTGCAGTCCACGTTATTTGCCAGGTACTGCTCCTGGACAGGGAGCACTCTAGAGGAGGAAGTGGGTAGGGGTACTTCACAGACACTCTGGCAACAATTAATTTGACTTTTAGTATTGGCACTCCACACTTGGAGACGTGTGGCTGTGATTTGGTAGCATACTATGCAGTGATCCTAGCTTTGGACGACCGCTTAGGGAACTTGTGGACTGGAATTTGTACCTCTGCACTGGGTTTGTCTTACAGAATTGCTGAGCTCACTCCACTCACATCCACAATACAGTCACTACGGGATATCTCTCCTCCTCTTCCATCTTCACCACAAAGAAGCTGAAGGTGGTTCCATGTGGCTCTGTTTTAGGTGACACTCTTGCTACTTCAGAAGATGGAACTCTTTCCTGCTCTCACGCACTCCTATTTATACCTTCAGTCATACCACATGACATGACGGTCTGATACATTTACAGGCAGGCAATGATTTTATGGAAGTTAACCTCTCAAGTGCTGGAGCTGAGCAACACACACACACTGGAAAAAACAAGACAGGCTTGCACAGTGCATCTATATAGGACAAACATGTATGACATTTATAGAAGGGACGAGGATGATGTACTGGGACACTACACTACAATTAATATAGGGCCCCTAAGTTAAAATTAGTATAAATCTGTGCTCCAATCAGTTAAGGCCCCTTTTTATACTACAATTAACATAGTGTCCCCTCTATGCTGCAAATAGTATAAGGTCCCCTCTGTGTTACAATTAGTATATGGCCCCATCTGTGGTACTGTAGTGGCACAGAACTAGTGGGGCCCCTCCATAATGTTATGTGTCTGTCTCATGCAATTGTCTTGTCAGTGTCTTACTTATAGTGTGCATTTGGAAAGTGTATTGCATCTCTGCAGCACTGAATGAGTTAATGTCTGGTTTATGTCTGAGAAATGTATTATGTTGTTGGTCATGTGATTATGTGATATATAAGTGTTTGCAAGGATGCTCTGCTAGGCAGTCCATGATAGCTAGTCTATGCAAGAGAGTCTGAGAGTAGTCAAAAAGAGGCAGTCTAAGACTGCGAGTGCAAGTAGTTCATGTCACATCCGTGCAGCACACGAGCACTAAGCTCAGCACGGATGCAGGGTGATGATAACCACGACTGTAGAAAATCAACTATTGCACTGAAGCACAGTTTGCACCACAACCGAAGTATGTAACCCAGGAGTAGGCCCGTGCGACACTAGAATACAACATGCTGCACAGAGACAGGAAACATACATATGGTAGCAGATTGCCGCACACCACGCTATGCGGGATGGTATAACCACTCCAGGGAGAGGGAAGGAAGCCTGGCCCTAACCTCGCAGAAAGTGTGATGAGTCCCTGCCTAAAGCAGAGCCTAAAGGCGGCCCCACGCTGGAACCTCGGCCCTGCTCTCCCTAAAAGGGGAACACTCACCACCAGGTGGAACTGACAAATTGCACAAACTCACCACACAAAACTCACTCCACAGCAGATGAAAAAGCTGAATATAAAAAGCGAGGAATTAGTTTGTGCATTGGCCAATGAACTTAAGCTGCAAGGCCACGGCAAGGCTCCTCGTGTCTTGCAGTCCCTACTCTAGCAAGACACTACACACACATGGACATGACACTGTTGACACACACACTGTACACAGAACATGACCAGACTTAAAGAAAATGACTGGCACCATGCACAGACCTAACATATGTCGCTGTTCACACCAACATACCACATAGAACAGGACTGCTCCCACCACATGCCTGGCCACATGCACAGACATACAACACAAGTCACTGTCCACATCAGACTACAACAGGTAGTGCATACAACCCAGACTCCACCCAGAGCTCAGATGCACACAGATGAAACTCCACAGCAAGTCTAAAGTGTCCTCATACCAGGGGGATAGACAGCCACCGTGCTGACATAGGGAACTGAGTCAGACATCACCATCTGACACACAAACGAGACATAAGACGTCTGGACGCCACACCTGACAGGGGAAGGGAAGAGGAGGTCTGCAAATGATACAGACAAGGACTACTGGTATCCAAACCGTCTTTGGGAAGCAGAGAGACACTAACTGACAGGTATGCAAGCACAGCTCTGAGTGGGCACAAGACATGGATATCCAAGTAGTACAAAGACCAGCATCAACTACTGAGAGATGCTGGTTTTTATATGCTGCAGACTAAAGGGGATTGGCTGCTGGAGAATACCACACGCAGCCAGCTAAATTAACCCCTACCTGTGAAGGTGTGCTCCTGGAACCCAGTAGTACAACAGATCCCAGCAGCACAACCTGACAGTTCTGCTCTCAAGTCCGTGAGTGACCCCCACAGACATTTATTGGTCTTTGTGTGGAGAATGGAGAAAGCTGGGCAATTCCCTTCTGCTTGGCCTGGGCCTACTCTACCCAGGATGTGCCGGTGCTACCACTAAGTACTGAGAGAGAGAAAGAAGGACCATTGCTTGAGAGAGAAAAGGCATGAGAAGCGTGAGTGTTCACTGGTAGAGTGTTTGAGAGAGATAGAGAGTCGCCGGGAGTGGGATCACACAGATAACTAGGACTGTGGATTGTCCAGATTACCCTGAGAGTTCTCCCTGTCACACCACCTCATATGCGTGTAATTCTGCCAAAGTTACAGTAAACGGACATTACTGACCGTTCCCGGTTTGTCCAGACAGATTCACCTCAGAGGATGGAACGGTGGCATTACGAGTGAGAAAGAACTTTAAGGTAACTCCTGGTTACTTTTCCCTGTGACCTCCACCAGCAGTAACTAGGACAGGTCCCGAGCTACCCCCATGGGAGGAGATGGCAGAGCCATCGTGACATAGTTATTCTCATTTACCCCGCTATCTCCTCAGTTGTGGGCCTACTCCTCGGACGCTGCAGTACAATTAATATAGGGCCTCTCTGTACTCCAATTAGTACTTGACCCCTTCTGTACAATAAGGTGTATCGTGGACTTGTAGAGTTTTGTCACGGGTAATGCCACCGTTACTTGCTTCGCGGGATATTCAACGGGAAATAAGAAAGTCCGCACATGGGTTAACTTGATAACACTCAGTTGCTGGGAATGGTCAACAACCGGAACTTTACTTGTAATAAATATTTTGACATGGGCTTACAAATTGTAGACAAATTCACACACCAGTGCAGGAAACAATTGAAGAGGTCAGGGAGGAAGCACAGAATGAAACTGGGCCTACAGTCGAGTTATCTGTATGACTCCGCTCCTGGACACAAACACTCCGGAGGAGGACAAGAACACTCCACTGACACTCACTTCTATAGGACTCTAGACACTGCATGGCGGACTTCTTCTTCTCCCTGTTCTGTACTTCCACTCTCTCCTAGGGTAGGGGTCCTGGGAATAGACCTCCAGGATACCTCTCTTCCGCTTCCATTCTTCACCACATGAGGGTTGAAGGTACCCCCATGTAGCCGGCACTCACTCCTTCTCTCCCTGACAGGATCTCTCCTTCTCAGGTTCTCAGAAGGTGTCCACTTTTTCTCTTTCCACCCACATATATCAATCATACTCACGTGACATCACAAATTGTTACATTTCCAGACATAACCCAGACATTCACAGACATTAACCTCTTACATGCTACAGCTGTGCAATACACATAACTAGTGACAAGACAATTTGCACAGAGCATCCACAGTAAAGACATGACATTTAAGACAATTATAGCCAATTATGGAGGAGCCCGATATAGGTATTTCAGGCCACTACAAGGGGAGTTGGTAAGGGATGAATTCTGCCCGGTGATGGAGGGACCGATGCCAGCGGTGGATTGGCTAGGAAAAATGGCGGGAATGCTTACCCAGTTGCCAGGCAGGTGCAGGTGGCCTGGCAGCGGCTGTAGGATCAGAGCAGTGGAGCGGGCATGGACTGAGCAGAGGAGATATCTGGGAGCAGTGGAGCTGGAGGGGCCATCTTCGGCTGAAGGAAGCAGCATCCCTCCCTTAGGTTGTCGCAGTATCGTTAATGGGGGATTGTCGCCTGCATTAGGCGGGTGGCCAGGTGTACTTAGGGAAAGTTGGTGCGGGAAAATTGTGTCTGTAAGACCGATTCTCATTAAAGTTATGTTGATTATCGGTTAATTTTATCCCGCGCCCTTATTCATCCAACTCTGGTGTCTGTCTGTTATTATTGGGTAAAGTTTAGATGTAAGCATAGGATTCCATGCAAAGAATGACTTCCTCCAACTTTAGTGGCAAAAGTTTGGGGAAGGCGTATTTCTGTAAATGTTTCCCACATTGATAACGGATCGGGTATTACAGAAGTGAATGTTCCTGGATTGTATCCTGTACTTATGATGCAGACCTTTCCCCATTGGTGACCCGAGTCCCCAGAGGCCGAAGTATCCAGAGATCCGACATCCTGTCTGACAATATTACACACAGTTGGAGGATGGGAGCTCTTGTGTCAAGGGATGAATGGAGACCTTCTTCTACTCCGCTTTCAATAAGGGTTTGTTCATATGGGCGTATTTGCACCGCGTATTACGCTCACAATGTGTGTGCGTGTAATACACAGTAAATACTACTAAAACCGCACAGGCTGGATACTAGTTTGCCTTTCTCATGTATCCAAGGCCCTAACGCTGGCCATACACATAAGGGCTCCCGCAGAGGAGTGTTCGTGCAAATACACTCCCCTCATCGCAATGTATTTGCGCAGTGCACAGGGCTTGTTTGTGCATCTGCCTGCATACCTTCCTGTAAATATTTGCGCAGATACACCATGTTCCATGGGCGGGGGAAAGCCGCCCACCCTGATTTAAATAGTTATAAGGTCTAATGAGGTCCCGATGTGTTCTATACCCAGAAGGTTTGGGCAGTGTATTGTGCATCCCGTTGCATATTGGGCACGCATTCACGCACCTCCCACAAACTTCTATGGGGACCTTTGCTGTGCAGAAAGATAGAGGAGGTCTTCTTTTTTTGGCAAAATGTGCACAGAAAAATTGTTAATGAGAAGAAACCCATTGGCATCAATACTTAGCGCAAATACATTTGCCTGAAAGACCACTTATGCAGAGGCAAAATCAGCGTTTTTTTCACATAGAATCATCAAATGGTAGAGGGGGAAGGAACCTCCAGGGTCCTCGGGTCCAACCCCCCGCTCAGTGCAGGATTCACTAAATCATCTCAGACACATGTCTGTCCAGTCTCTGTTTGAAGATTTCCATTGAAGGAGAACTCCCCACCTCCCGTGGTGACCTGTTCCACTCATTGATCACCCTCACTGTCTAATATCTCATTTGTGTCTCCTCTCTTTCAGTTTCCTCCCATTGCTTCTAGTCTTTCCTTGTGCAAATGAGAATAGATTCATAAGGAATTGGGTAGCAGGGGGAATTCACTTGCAGCAGTTGCAATCAAGATCATTCAACCCCAATTGTACGTAAGGTTTATTTCCCAAAATTACAAATTCCAGCTGTTAAAAAACATACAAGAACAATTTAAATAGCTCCACACAACTAAAGAAGCAGTTTCTTCAAATTCCACACAAAAGCTACTTCTATTGAGCACAGATTTGCAATTCAGGTGTTGTCACAAGATAGTAATGGCGCTGAATGCTCTTGGAGATGCAGTTGGAAGCAGTTTGCTAGTTCAAAGTTAAAACTAAGTAGTTATCTAGTGTGAGATGAGGGTATTTTCAGATGCAGTGGGAGCCGTCAGTTTTGGGGATATATTTTGTCAACCATTAATGCAGGTGTTCCTGGACAGGTTGGGGGAAAGAGAGGACTTTTCCCGTGGTAGTGGCTCTGGAGGGATGGGGCAATAGCATGGCTGATCGGAGGATTCGTTTTTGGTCAGATGATGAGTCGGTGGGACAGGTGATCAATCGTCAATCATTATCGTTGCCCCCGGTTGTAAGACTAGGGTAACTGACACTCTTTCTCGTTTTCAGATGCAGACTTTCAGGGAATGTCACCCGCCGGTGGTTGCTGAAGGGGAACGCTTCCCTCCTTCCTTAGGGATGATAGCAGAGGAGAGCTGGTACAACTGGTTTGGCTGTTGGTAGCAGAGAGTACTTGGAGGAGTTACAGTTGGTTGTATTTTGGTGGTGGTTTACCGGTGGGGATCATCCCAGTGAGGGAACAGGCGAGATCTGTGACACTGGACCTGATGGCTGGTTTGCGAAAAGGGAGTTTTCGGTCGTTAAAGTAAAAAATACTTTTGATAAATTTTGGTAGTAAAGCAATTGTGGGTCCTTGTAATTGTATCACATTTGTATGGGAAGATGGACATGGCAAAGGAGCTTGCTTTTAGTCAGATCATCAAATGTTGGAGAAAGAACGGGACGTTTGACAACCGCCAACCAGTCTCCTTTTCTTTATTGTGTCGGAGCGTGGGAGTTTTTGAGCGAAGTGTGTTTTGGATGCTTGGGACCCTTTTTGTTTTAGGGGAGTTTCGTGCTGGCATTTTTTCGCGGCACTCAGGATAAGCGAGTTGGTACAATGTAGCAAGGTGAAGCCTGGAGGTTTGAAATGCAGGGATATGGAAGTGCGGGATAGAGAGGTGAAAGTGTGCATTAAAAAAGGCCAAAACACATATTTATGGGAGAGGCGAATGGTTATCGTTCAAAGCTTTGGTTTCCGAGTGTGCCCGGTGGGTTTAGTTGGGAGCTGTGTTGTGCAGCGGTCAGTCAGCAAGTTTTTTTCCAAACCAGAGGAGCGCTTTCCAGCGGTTTCAATTTGGCTTGAGTAGGTTGGGTTTAGAACCACACGGAGTCGACAAGAGCACAGCGGCAATGCGTCCGATTGTAAGTAATTGCGGACTAAAGAATGTGATGGTGCACTGGCATGGGATATGGGGGCTCCAATGGTCCAGGTTGCTTCTGGAAGTGTCAAAAGTCATCAGGTGGATCAGAGCGGCATCAGCCAATGAAAGCCGGCTCTGCATTAACCAATCACACCCATTCAATGATGTCATTGAATGGCCATGATTGGTTAACCCAACGCAGGCTTTCATTGGCTGCGCTGAGTTAGCCAATCAGAGCATTAGCTTTCCGGAGGCGGGGCATTCAAGCCTCGCTTCCAGAAAGCAATGCTCTGTCGGCGTGGAGGAGGGAGAAGGGAGCGACAGCCTGCAGCAGCGCCCCGGGAGGTAAAAATTGTTTTTTTTTTCTGCAGCGTATTCCCGGCGTATAAGACGACCCCCGACTTTGGAGAAGAATTTCCTGGGTTAAAAAGTCATCTTATACGCCGGAAAATATGGTACTTAAAGATCTAAAGCGGGCCATGAGTCTCTTCTGCTCCATCTGCTGACCCAAGAGGACAAGTGACTTCACTCATGGAGCTTAGATTGGCACCTCCTGTTCCAGAGCCAGGTCCACTTATTGCTTGTCAGGCCGAAACCTACCTTGGGAATCAGGGAAGTCCCAGACCTGCCACCAAACGCCTCTCACTGTTCTCAGCCACAGCATGAAATGCTTTCTGTTAATGAATAGAAACAATGTCTACATCAGGAGTCTGAAAACAAGTGCTGCAGCCGTGGTGCAGAGTTGCTGCTGAATATGTTGTCGCCATGTAACAGAATTTGGGGGAACTTGGGAAATTTAGATCCATACTTGTGTTTTTTTTTTCTGTTGACTCATTAACATGCAAGCTGATTTGCTTATCTCTACTCTTGACAATGACACTGAACAATTTTTATAATACTGGCTGTAGTTAACATTTTGACCACTAGAGGTCAACAAGTCATTGCATGAATATTGGAACCTACTGCATTCACAACCACTAATCCTTTCCCACACTAATCATGGGAGTTATAATTAATACCTGCAGTCTGTGTTTAGGAAGATTTTGGCTCACGGTTCCCATATTAGCAATCTGGGTGTGTTGCATACAGTGAAAAAAAAGTATGCCATGCTAAAGTGTGAGAAGAACAGAAACTGCTCTAATGAATGGATGCAAGAAATGTATTCAAGTAAAATATAACTTCTGGCTTATAGTATATGGGGTATGGCAAATAGTCATTATAAAGACACAGTTATAGGCTGATGTATGCATTTTATATAGGGCTTGTGTCATGACGATAAACCCTTTCTCCACTGACTTTATGAATTTATGAATCTGGGCAGCATGTTTTAAATGCCCTGCTGTAAGCTCCAGGGTATTCCTCCTGCCCTGCTGCTGGGCAATTGCCCAGTAGCGGAGGCAGTAGGGAACTCCCTCCCCCTCTCTCCCCAAGGGAATTCCCTATAGTGGGGGGAGAGAGACCAGGGTGGAGTTACAGGGCTTTCCCCAAGAGCGTGGGAGGAGGGTGGGGCTAGAGGGATCTGCCCCCTTTATGGTTTGCTATATAGAATCTCTGTGAGAATCCCTATAGCCACGCCCATTCTTTTAGGCCTCACCCACTTCCTTTGTGCTATGGGGATATCCCTCGGGATTTCCCCATAGCATGGAGATATAGGGGACCCATGGGGGTTTTCCGCATAGCAAGGGAGAGAGAGGAGCAATGGGGGATTAACCCCGATCCCCAATCCATCTCTCCCTGCTATGGGGAAATCCCCCATAGCTCTGCTCTCTTTCCCAGCTATGGGTAAATCCTGAAGGCCTACGGGGCTTCTTCTCTCTCTCCTCCTTGAGCAGTTGCACTTCTCCAAGCGCACCAGCTCCAGGAAATGGGCGATTTTCAGGCGCATGAAGCTTGGGTCTTCTGCGCTTAGAAAAATTGCCCGTTCACACAATTTGCGGTCATGTGAGCGGCGCTTTTTTTGTGCGCCTATGGGTGCGCAAAAGAAAATGCTTGTCTAACCTCGGCCTAAGAGAAATAGAAAGACAAGACTCCAGTGGGCAAAATAGCGGAAAAATTGTATCACTGAGCAGCAGAAAAACATCTCCTGGTCAGATGGATCCAGATTTCTGTTGCCCCGTGCTGATGGGAGGTCAGAATTTGGCGCAAGCAGCATGAATCGATGACCCCTTCCTGTCAGCTAGTCAGTACCTCCAAGTATTTTGCAGCAACTACAAGAAGCTTACTGTCCGCAGGGGCCGATATTCCTGCAGAATCTAGGCTACGATTAATTGCTGCGGTTCTGAAGGCCAAAGGAAGTCCAGCACACTACTAGATGGGAGTCTCTAATAAAATGTCCCTATTAGGGCAAATGCGCATCATATCAGAAGGGTCTCCTTATACATCTACTTGAATACCCGCCATGAAATACTACATTCGTCCTGCAGGGGAAATGTGTGACTTAGATGCAGCTTCTCCAGCTGATATCCAGGGGTTTTCCAAAGCTAGACCTGTGACAATCAGGAGATCTTCCAATTCGCTTCTTTTAAAAAGGGGGAATTGCAAAATTAGGAATATCTTATCCCAAAACACTGGAATTATTTTTCTCTTTTTCTTCTTTTTGGTATCCTGTCTGATTGCTCACGCTGTCTGCATATCATTAGGCGATAGGACATCCCTGATAATACCATGAATATTCTTTATGACAAGCAGTGTGTGATCACAGGCAAAACCCCACATAGATGTGATGGGACTAGTTTATTTGTAGCATTTTATGTAATTTTCAAGCTTTACCTCTTATGGGTATTTAGGAATATACTGTTTAAATGGACCTCAAGCAACAGAATACTATATGGGTCTCATTTATTAAGACTGCTTAAAAGTAAGACTGTCCTTGTTGCCCATAGCAACCAATCAGCTTTCTTTTCTTATACTGCCGGGCTTTGATGGATTGCCATGGTCAACAGAATTTTTCTTTTAGACCGTTTTAATAAATGAGGTGCTCTGTGTGTTACAATTTGGGGGTGTAGGTTTGGTTACTTAAAGAGGATCAGTCAGCAAAAGATACATGTTTCAATTAAGATATCTATAAGATGGCATTGATCAGCTGTGAGATGGGGGTGGGATGATGGGATCACAAGAGGAAGTGATCACTGTATGCAAAATAAAGGGGTTGTCCAGTTGTAAACTATTGAGAACCTATCATTGGGCTAGACCACCAATAGTAGATCAGTGGAGGTCCACCACCCGGGATCTCCACTGATCAGCTGTTTTTTGGGCCCATGCACTAATTCACTGAGCCAATTTTTGCAGGAAACACACTGCTCTGTTCTCACTGCAGTGGCCAGACTTGTATTACAGGCTAGGGTCCTATTTATTTTAATGGGAACTTTGCCTGCAATTCCAAGCATGGCCACTGTAGTGGCAATGGAGCCGTCTCCTTCCGGCTGAAATCAACTCGGAGCACATGCAGAGTAGCCTGTCAAAAAGCTGATCATTGGGGGTCCCAGGCAACAAACCCATTTTTATATTACTGTTTGCCCATCCTGCACGTAGGTCATCAATGGTTTATAATTAGACTACCCTTTAATTTGTTACTCTCAACTGTAAGGACTGTGGATGCAGAACCACTGTGTCAACTTACCGGGTAGGTGAAGATCCGATCCAACACAGCTGACAGCAAACCCCAGCGTGGGAGGTAAGATACCAAATGAACAGACCCGTATATGGATGGAAACTAGGGAAGGTATCTTGCCCTGAACTGATAACCAGGAGAAAGAGACCCCCTGTCTATAAGCGGAGCACTCGTCCTGATAAGGACGACCCAACGGTCTTCCTCTAGGCGCTGGCTTACTCTGGCACCTATAGGACAAACATAGAACAACAGTGGGGAGTACAGAAACAAAGGAAGAACAAGTTGACAAGAATAAAGAGAGAAGCGGACGACGGGAATAACAGACCACAGAGTACACGAACGAAGACAGCAAGGTAACTGCCGAAGCAGCGGCTGAACATGAAGAGATAGGAACAAACTCTCAACAACACTGCAGCAAGGTCTGAAAGCCCCAGGGCAGCTATATAGGGTGGTGATTGGAAAAGGAGCATCAGCTGAATAGGAGTCCTGAAGCTATTAACCCTAGGAGTGCTGGAAAAAAGTGAATATAAACTCAGGGAACAGATAAAATGGGACGACACCCATGTTTGCCAGACATAGAAGCAGAAGATTGTGTCTGAACAGTGCACCTAACATCAACTGATTTGCCGGGAAGTCAACTAATCTTTTACAGCATATTTTTATATCATGGAGACTGATCTCATTCAGCCAATCAGCGTAAAGCGGTGTACTGTTAGAAGGGGTTTTCTAGGAGTGAAGAGAAAAATATATATTTTGTCGGGATTGTAAATAAATAGAAAAACAAGCCATACTTACTTCATTAAAGGGGTGTTCCCATCTCCACCAACCATAGCCGAAATGGGGACGCAGCTGATTACAAGGTGGCAACGTTAAGAGAAACAGACGAGTTTGGCTGAGCTAAACAGTGTCCACAACTCAAAGTCAATGGGAGTTATGCAAAAAGCGTTACACTGTTTTAGCTCAGCTATTTTCGTGTTGAAGTTGGCCAGGGGTATTGGGGGTCCTCAAAATAGGTGTAGGTTCTAGAGGTGGGACACTTATCACACTTTTATGGCATATTCTGTGTATATCCCATAAAACTGTGATGGGAATTCCCCTTTAAGTGTCTCCGCCAGCCACCACCACTCGGATCCCAGAAGAAGCTGTTGTGGTCATGTTCCCGTCAGTGTGCACATCACCACTCAGCCAATCACTGCCTTCAGTTATGATAATGTCAGCATATGAAGCCTGTGATTGATGAGTGGTCACTTGTGCAACGAGCGGCACATGACCTCAGCATCTTCTTCTAGGGTCGGAGTGATCGAGACCAGACCTCCTGGACTGGATCAGGATCCACTGAAGGAAAACAGTGTGACTTATCTTTCTAATTTTTTTTACATTCCCAGACCATTATATATTTTCTCAGTTCTGGATATCCCCTTCGACCTTCTCACCAAACAAGACTTCTAAGGTCTGTTTCGGGGGTGCTATTATAAGTAGTAGGCCTGTCTTCTTCTGTTCTCTATACGATTTATCTCAGTTGATGTAACACGCATGTAACAAGGACATATGAGATACATATAGACATCTGTATGTAAATCAAGAATTCTACCCATGCATCACTTGGAAACCAATGATACTAAGATATTAGATGTCTATTGCTTTGTTAACCCCAAGACCCCATAAGGGTGTAATATATGACCAATGACCAATCAGTGGGATGGAGGAACATAACTGAAAGATAGAATAGATGCTATATGGTCATTCTGGCTTGCTGGCGGCAGCTCCTGGCAGCTTGCATGTTGTGTTGGTACTAATGTGTTTATTGATGCTGTATAAATAAACCACCAAGTACTGCATATTAAAGGAATACAAACAACATTGTACATTTCTATCCAGTATCTTATTAAGATAATAACACACCATAGAAGTATCATACATTATTTACAACAAAGTAATGGGAACTTTTCAGCCATTTTTTTAACCAGGATTTCGATAGATTAACCCCTTCCAATCCACTGTCTAACGTCTGAAGACATTATGATTTAAGGCTGTACAGCTGCGATGTTGGAAGACGTCCGTCGGGGTTCTCTTACTGTATATTGCCAGTCTCTCTGCTGTCGGAGCCTATCCAACGTGTCACCTCATGCAGTACTGGCTTTAGCCAGCAGATAGCGCCATTGTATAACAGCAGAAAAAGAGTAAGCCCCCTAGGAAAACCAGAATACAAATTGGATTGGAAAGGGTTAAGATTTTCTGCACAGGCTTGTTGAGGCCCTTTGGGTTTCATTCCTGATGTGTGAGGGCATGTACAAGAGTTCCAGTGTAATGACATTAAAATGTTAATATTGCATATTGAATTGTTTCCTTAACTGTGATGATAAAGCATATTGTTGCAGTGCGAAGCAGCATCAGGCAAAGAACAGCCTGCAAT
The DNA here is from genome assembly GCF_035609145.1 of Eleutherodactylus coqui. Lineage (NCBI taxonomy): Eukaryota > Metazoa > Chordata > Amphibia > Anura > Eleutherodactylidae > Eleutherodactylus > Eleutherodactylus coqui. The sequence goes on from NC_089838.1 coordinate 15,711,089, forward strand.
GACATGCAGGAGTGTTTAAAGAGAGTGCACAAAGATATATATAGGACTAGAGATGAGCGAGCATACTCGCTAAGGACAATTGCTCGATCGAGCATTGTCCTTAGCGAGTACCTGCCCGCTCGGAAGAAAAGGTTCGGCTGCCGGCGTGGATGACAGGTGAGTTGCGGCAGTGAGCAGGGGTAGCGGGGGGGGGGGGGGGGAGAGAGGGAGAGAGAGAGATCTCCCCTCCGTTCCTCCCCGCTTTCCCCCGCCGCTCCCCGCCCGACGCCGGCAGCCGAATCTTTTCTTCCGAGTGGGCAGGTACTCGCTAAGGACAATGCTTGATCGAGTAATTGTCCTTAGCGAGTATGCTCGCTCATCTCTATATAGGACCCATTTCTCCCATTAAACTAGTTTGTGCTTGCAGCCAATGGAAGAAATGAGCAATGGATGCATTTTAGGAGCAAATGTGGCAGGTGCCAGCAGTATGTGAACAGAGCTGCCTGGTACTCTTCCAAAAGACAGTGCCTGTAGAGATACAGTATGACCAAAAGTTTGAAGAATTGCCTGAGTCAAGAAACCATGGCCCAAGTCAGCCCAGTATTGCTTCCACCCAAAAAATGTATATACTGTATCGTTGGAACTTATGAACTGCCAATAGAAAAAACACTTGTTTTTTCCTCAAACGTGTGGCCCCAACTCACATTCCAGTTAGCAACCCTAACGTGAACTGCCATGAAGTTACCAAGACCCATACTGCAGCTATCCCTGACCAAACAGCCTCCTGTGAGGTCTGACAGAAGGGTTCCACAAATATAAACTAATCACTGTTGTCCTGCTGTTGGAACACCCTGTGATTAGCTGTAATCTATGGAGGAACATGGTACCAGCTGTTTAATTTAACTGCAATGTCACCACAGGAGAAATGAAGCATTGCATGGTGTCCATTGGAATCGATAGGCTGTACATGTAATGCATGATATCATTGGTTCCTCCATGGAGAGAGAGACACTCTTTCCATCCACTAATAGGAAGCCACCTTCTATATTTACTTTAAATTCCTTAATAGTTTCAAAAATGGGTTCCCCAAACCAGACCAAAACTTTAAGGAATCGGGGCAGGCTTCCAACTTGACTTCACTTATCACTTATTTATCATCTTAACTGAGCAGAAGCCACCACAAATGAGATGATACTGCTATTGAAAATATATATTTCATATTTTAGCAAGTAAATGGTGGAAAAGGCGTTGGTCAGTGATCTCCACCATTGTTCTATGAGAATATATGTACGTAACAAGTCATTGTCTTTAATATCTTATATAAGGTTGAGAAGTGAGCAGCATGCAGCCAGCAATTGTCTTGAGGTCAGATGTCCTAATCAACTCAAGTACACCACTCCTGAGTTTTTACAACCTGACTTGGGAACTTTATGGTGTTGTTATGGCTGCCGATAAAGTACAGGTCTATGAGATAGGCTTTACCAGGTTTCAAATCTGTTATATGCTCTTCTAATGTGGTTTGACTTCCAGAATGTCGGCAAGCCACTTTTTCGGCCCTTGACCTGGCATTAGTGTTTAGGCAACTGTTCTGGTGTTTGTGTATCAGCTTCAGATCCAAATGATGCTCTAGGTGTCTAACGTAGATACAGTACTTTATTCCAGGACCACTTCCTATCCAGGTCACTGTAGCTGAGGAGCATGATCTCTTTGATACGGACATGTTGATGTCAGCAGGTAAGTTGGAAAATGGCAAATGACTATGTGCAGTAGTCGTGAAGAGCTTGACTAAGCCTAGACCTCCTTTACTTGATTTTAAGCTGATGATAAAGTCATCATTTGGATTTCCAAGTAATTTGAAATTTTGGGCTCCTTGAAGGCTCTTTGAAACATCAATTTGACCATTTACCATGATTTGTATATGAACTTTGTGGAGGCAGGAATGGACAAAAAGCCACTTTAGGCCTTGTTTCGATGGACTAATGCTCATTATTTTAACACCTTTACGTTTCAGAAAAATGTTCACCATTTCGTCATCAGGAAGTTTTGGGATATGGGATCTTGGTTTGGCTTTGGTCTCGGCGAAAGTACCAGTGTAAGCCACACTACTACCCTCCTTAGGATTCACAGCAAACACATCAAAGTAGTAAAGGCTTTTAGGCTTTAGACCATGTATAGTAGCATTTAAAGAAGTTCCCACACACATTCTTTGACCACCAGCCATGGTTTTAGAAGACAAAAAGTTATCCTCCCCCACCATACTTGGAATCTGCTCACTCTTAGAGGCCTTTACTTTGCTTTTTGACTTTTCTGTAATTATATTTAGTGATTTCTTTGATTTGACGTCTAAATAGTCTTGAAAATATTCAAGTTCATTCTTTGCATCTAGCTCAGTGGCACACAGAGTCTTGTAGTTGTGTTTCCTATTGATGAACACGCAGTACTCAACCTCCGTCCCAGCAGGTCCCAAGCTCGGTTGCCAAGACAAATCAACTTTGTTTTCTTCCACCAAAAGGACGTCTACCCAAGGATCCTCAGGGAGTGTAGGCCATGGGACAGAGTCATCTCCTTGGTTCCACACAAAGACCTGGAAGCTGGTATCAGACTCAAGTGACATGAAGTCAAGAAAGTAATAGCCATCTGCCATCACTATAAAGGAGAAGGATTCTTCTCCATTTCCTTTGAAAGAAAATATTTTCTGTGGGCCCAAGTGATGATACCTCCTCCGAGGAATAGGGTTTTTAGCATAATCTAGAAAGAGAGGAATAGTATTTACAAAAAGGCAGTATGGAATTACAACCCCAGTTCCAAAAAAGATGGGATGCTGTGTAAGATGTAAATTAATGTAAAGAAAAAAAGAATGCAATGATTTGGAAATTTCATATAACCACATTTCAGTCACAATAGAACATAGAACACATATCAGAAGGGGAGAGGGAGACAACTAGAGATGAGCGTAGGTACTTGTTTAGGACAATTACTCGATCGAGCATCGCTTTTTTCGAGTAACTGCCTTCTCGGGCGAAAAGATTCGGGGGGTGCCAGGGGGCGGGGGTCGGTGGAGTGGAGTGGGGGGTAGCAGTGGGGAACAGGGGGGAGCTCTGAGCCCATGAGATGTGATTTGCATTACAGAATCATGCCTGTTTTTAATGCAATGCTGCCTGAGGGTCCATAGGTCTTCAGCATCCAATATTGACCGTTGGCCTTGTCCCTTGTGCACATGAATTTCTCCAGATTCTCTGAATCTTCTGATGATTTTATGTACTGTAGATGGTGGGATATTCAAAGTCTTCGCAATTTTATGTTCAGAAACATTTTTCCTAAATAGTTCCACAATTTTTAGACACAGTTTTTCACAGATTGATCCTTTTACTATATTTGCTTATGGGAGACTCTCTGACCTGCTCTTTCTGTACACAGTCATGTGACTTAATAGAGACTTGACTCTCCAGCTGTTTTTCATTAGTACTGCTTACTTTTCCAGCCTTTTGTTATCCCTGCCCCACCTTTTGTGAGATGTGTTGCTGCCATCAATTTCTTAACAAGTTTTTTTTTAATGAAATGGGAAAATGTCTCACTTTCAACCTAAATGTGTTCCAATGTGGATAAAATATGGTTATATAAGATTTCCAAATCATTGCATTCTTTTTTCCTTAACATTTATTTACATATTACACAGTGGCCCAACTTTTTTGGAATTGAGGATGCAGTTTTTTTTTACAGATGTCATTTATTTCCATTACATTATCTTTCACACTATAAGACTCATCTTTTAGATGAAGAAAAATTAATATGGCGTATTTTTAGTTTCCCCTAGTGGTCTAGAGTATTGAAGGAGTTAATGTCAGATTCCCCAATAGTCTAGGATAAAGGAGCATTTCTGTTAGCTTTATTGTTGATCTAGCATAATGAAAGAATTAAGCCTCAAGTCCACGGGGAAAATCAGGCCCGCCGCGGATTCTTCATGGAGAATCCGTAGCGGGTCCCTCCTGCCCCGCGGACATGAGGCCTAAAAATCAGAATAAACTCACCTGCTCCGGACGATGCGGATCTTCCTTCCTTCGCGGACGGATTTTCTTTCTTCGGCCCGGCGGATGTGCTCGGCACGTTGGCTGCATGACGCGCGCATGCGTTGGGCACATCCGCCAGGCCGAAGAAAGAAGATCCGGCTGCGAAGAAGGGAAGAACCGCATCGTCCGGAGCAGGTGAGTTTAATTCTGGTACAAGTCTCCCGCGGATCCGGACGGCTGCAATAGGCTTCAATAGAAGCCTGCGGGAGACCCGCACGAAAATGGAGCATGTCCGTTTTTTTCCCGCACGTGGATCCGCGCCTGACGGGAAAAATGACATCCGCAGGTATTTAACTACCTGCGGGTGTCCAATGCATCCCTATGGGGCGCGGATCCGCGTGCGGGAGAAATGCTGCGGATTTTTAGCCGGTGGACATGAGGCCATAATGCCAGCTTCCCTGGTTGCCTGAGACAGTGGAGAAGTTACTGCCTTCTTCCTTGGTGGTTCAAGGCAGAATAGGGGTTAATTTCCCCATTCCTGTTGGTCAAAAGCAGTGGAGAATTAAAGAGCTTTTTTCACAAAAAAAATCCCCTATTCACAGAATAGGAATAAATGCCTGGTTGCTAATGTTCAGACCGCTGGGACCGCCAATGATCACAAGAACTCTACCCCCAAATTCCCGTGTGAATGGAGCTGTGGTGCGTCATGTTCCACCAACACTCTATTGACTTCTATGGGACAGGTAGAGATTTGTGAGCTTGTCAAACTCTGTCCCACAGAAGTGAAAGAAGCAGTAGTCATGCATGGGCATTGCAAGTCTACTCACAGGGGCATTCAGGGGTGCAATTCTCATGGTCCTAGTAGTTAGACCACTGTCCTGGTAGATTAGGGTAGTGGAAGGGCTAATGCTTGCTTTGCTGGTGATCTAATGTAATGGAGGAGCTAAAGCCCATTTCCTTGATGATTTAGATAGTGCTAGATCATCGTTGGTACCTGTGGTTTATTTTATGTTCCCAGAGATATTATCCAGAAACAGCACCACTCATGACATTGGCAATGTCTGGTACTGCAGCTAAACTCCTTTCAAATGAATGAGGAGCACTACTAGATTTAGCCAAATCCTTTTTTATCGTCATAGACAACGCCTTTAATTCATTCACTCAGTCCCATGTAGAATTAGATGTATATTGTGCTTGCAATATGGTTTCCTCATGGTCAGGGGCATAACTATAGAGGGTGCAGGGGATGCGGTTGCACCCGGTCCCAGGAGCCTTAGGGGGCCCATAAGGCCTCTCTTCTCCATATAGGGAGCCCAGTACTATGAATAAAGCATTATAGTTGGGGCCCTGTTACAGGTTCTGCATTGGGGCCCAGAAGCTTCAAGTTATGTCTCTGTGCAGCATGGTTTAGGTATGGGTACGGGTACAGATAGAGGCGGGGCCCCAGCTCACGTTTTGCATCAGGGCCCCTGAGCCTTTAGTTACGCCCCTACTCATGGTTTACTACAAATACATTGTTAAGATAGAGAGCATCATGCCTGATGCCAACATACAACCCCCTGTCACATGCTGGTATGTGCCAGTATGCTCCAAACTCAATATCCATAGTTTTCTCCTCCTACCCTGAGTGGAGAGGACAGACAGCGTCCACAGGATGGGCGATTCACATGGAGTCACTCTAACGGTCACGGCACTCTGATTCTTGTTCACAGTAAAGTAATACCTGCAAAGAAAAGCAAAGGTCAACATACAAAGGATAGGAAGCGCTATACAGAACCCAACACAGGGCCACAATGAACTTCAGGGTCTGTTCACATATGAAGGATAGGAAGCGCTATACAGAACCCAACACAGGGCCACAATGAACTTCAGGGTCTGTTCACATATGAAGGATAGGAAGCGCTATACAGAACCCAACACAGGGCCACAATGAACTTCAGGGTCTGTTCACATATGAAGGTTAGGAAGCACTATACAGAACCCAACACAGAGCCTCAATGAACTTCAGGGTCTGTTCACATATGAAGGATAGGAAGCACTATACAGAACCCAACACAGGGCCACAATGAACTTCAGGGTCTGTTCACATATGAAGGTTAGGAAGCGCTATACAGAACCCAACACAGGGCCACAATGAACTTCAGGGTCTGTTCACATATGAAGGATAGGAAGCACTATACAGAACCCAACACAGGGCCACAATAAACTTCAGGGTCTGTTCACATATGAAGGATAGGAAGCGCTATACAGAACCCAACACAGGGCCACAATGAACTTCAGGGTCTGTTCACATACGAAGGATAGGAAGCGCTATACAGAACCCAACACAGGGCCACAATGACCTTCAGGGTCTGTTCACATACGAAGGATAGGAAGCACTATACAGAACACAACACAGGGCCACAATGACCTTCAGGGTCTGTTCACATATGAAGGATAGGAAGCACTATACAGAACACAACACAGGGCCACAATGAACTTCAGGGTCTGTTCACATACGAAGGATAGGAAGCACTATACACAACCCAACACAGGGCCACAATGAACTTCGGGGTCTGTTCACATACGAAGGATAGGAAGCACTATACAGAACCCAACACAGAGCCACAATGAACTTCAGGGTCTGTTCACATATGAAGGTTAGGAAGCGCTATACAGAACCCAACACAGGGCCACAATGAACTTCAGGGTCTGTTCACATATGAAGGATAGGAAGCACTATACAGAACCCAACACAGGGCCACAATAAACTTCAGGGTCTGTTCACATATGAAGGATAGGAAGCGCTATACAGAACCCAACACAGGGCCACAATGAACTTCAGGGTCTGTTCACATACGAAGGATAGGAAGCGCTATACAGAACCCAACACAGGGCCACAATGAACTTCAGGGTCTGTTCACATACGAAGGATAGGAAGCACTATACAGAACACAACACAGGGCCACAATGAACTTCAGGGTCTGTTCACATATGAAGGATAGGAAGCACTATACAGAACCCAACACAGGGCCACAATGACCTTCAGGGTCTGTTCACATACGAAGGATAGGAAGCACTATACAGAACACAACACAGGGCCACAATGACCTTCAGGGTCTGTTCACATATGAAGGATAGGAAGCACTATACAGAACACAACACAGGGCCACAATGAACTTCAGGGTCTGTTCACATACGAAGGATAGGAAGCACTATACACAACCCAACACAGGGCCACAATGAACTTCGGGGTCTGTTCACATACGAAGGATAGGAAGCACTATACAGAACCCAACACAGAGCCACAATGAACTTCAGGGTCTGTTCACATATGAAGGTTAGGAAGCGCTATACAGAACCCAACACAGGGCCACAATGACCTTCAGGGTCTGTTCACATACGAAGGATAGGAAGCACTATACAGAACCCAACACAGGGCCACAATGAACTTCAGGGTCTGTTCACATATGAAGGATAGGAAGCGCTATACAGAACCCAACACAGGGCCACAATGACCTTCAGGGTCTGTTCACATATGAAGGATAGGAAGCACTATACAGAACCCAACACAGGGCCACAATGAACTTCAGGGTCTGTTCACATATGAAGGATAGGAAGCACTATACAGAACCCAACACAGGGCCACAATGAACTTCAGGGTCTGTTCACATATGAAGGATAGGAAGCACTATACAGAACCCAACACAGGGCCACAATGACCTTCAGGGTCTGTTCACATATGATGGATAGGAAGCACTATACAGAACCCAACACAGGGCCACAATGAACTTCAGGGTCTGTTCACATATGATGGATAGGAAGCACTATACAGAACCCAACACCGAGCCACAATGACCTTCAGGGTCTGTTCACATATGATGGATAGGAAGCACTATACAGAACCCAACACAGGGCCACAATGAACTTCAGGGTCTGTTCACATACGAAGGATAGGAAGCACTATACAGAACCCAACACAGAGCCACAATGAACTTCAGGGTCTGTTCACATATGAAGGATAGGAAGCACTATACAGAACCCAACACAGGGCCACAATGAACTTCAGGGTCTGTTCACATATGAAGGATAGGAAGCGCTATACAGAACACAACACAGGGCCACAATGAACTTCAGGGTCTGTTCACATATGAAGGATAGGAAGCACTATACAGAACCCAACACAGGGCCACAATGAACTTCAGGGTCTGTTCACATATGAAGGATAGGAAGTGCTATACAGAACCCAACACAGGGCCACAATGACCTTCAGGGTCTGTTCACATACGAAGGATAGGAAGCACTATACAGAACCCAACACAGGGCCACAATGAACTTCAGGGTCTGTTCACATATGAAGGATAGGAAGCACTATACAGAACCCAACACAGGGCCACAATGAACTTCAGGGTCTGTTCACATATGAAGGATAGGAAGCACTATACAGAACCCAACACAGAGCCACAATGAACTTCAGGGTCTGTTCACATATGAAGGATAGGAAGCACTATACACAACCCAACACAGGGCCACAATGAACTTCAGGGTCTGTTCACATATGAAGGATAGGAAGCGCTATACAGAACACAACACAGGGCCACAATGAACTTCAGGGTCTGTTCACATATGAAGGATAGGAAGTGCTATACAGAACCCAACACAGGGCTACAATGACCTTCAGGGTCTGTTCACATACGAAGGATAGGAAGCACTATACAGAACCCAACACAGGGCCACAATGAACTTTAGGGTCTGTTCACATACGAAGGATAGGAAGCACTATACAGAACACAACACAGGGCCACAATGAACTTCAGGGTCTGTTCACATACGAAGGATAGGAAGCACTATACAGAACACAACACAGGGCCACAATGACCTTCAGGGTCTGTTCACATATGAAGGATAGGAAGCGCTATACAGAACACAACACAGGGCCACAATGAACTTCAGGGTCCGTTCACATATGAAGGATAGGAAGCACTATACAGAACCCAACGGGTCCGTTCACATATAAAGGATAGGAAGCACTATACAGAACCCAACACAGGGCCACAATGACCTTCAGGGTCTGTTCACATATGATGGGTTTGCTGCAGATTTTACACTGTGGAAAAACAATTTGCAGCAAAATCCGGGTGAAAAACTACACTTATTGCATCTTTAGCACACTTAAACACTGAAAAGGTCTCATAGTTAGTTGGCCCACATCTTCGAGGTAGGGGTCATGACTTGCTGGTTATATCAGTTCAGGACCGGGGTCATGGCATCAGTCCCAGCCCATGCGATCCACAATCAGGCACATGCTCAGTGTCATTTTGGTACTGGACCCCAAATTAACCACTTCTCTGCTGGTGTGTGGATGGATTTTTTAGGACAACGTATTATGTCTCACCCAGAAGGGTTGTTTTGCGTCCAACTCAGACATAACAGTAAGGCTTTATTCCCACGAGCGCATATACGCCGCATTTTTTCACACCCGGGGGTATATACGATAACCATGTGAAGCATTGGTTGCCAATGCAGCCGTTCACATGGGCGAATATAGGGCAGCAGCATGAAAAATAGAACATATACGCGGCCGGCGCATATACGCTCAGCCAAAACATAGTTCTGGAACTATGTTTTGGCCAATATACGCTGGCGGGTCCTATAGACTCCTATGGGAGCAGGGAAAGAGAAGGGAGGGGGAGGTATTTTTGCAGCAGCCAACGCTGCGAAAAAGTTTACAGGTGCCTCTATATAGGAACTGGAAGGCATCCCAAGGATTTTGGCAGAGCGAGGGATTTCCGGGGTGCGGTGCATTTTTTAGCTAAAAACGATGCTCATGGTCATGTGAATGGATGAGAAAACGCTGTCCGTGATCGCGGAAAACCGCCCATTCAGGTGTTTATACGAAGTAGGTGTGAAAATGTAAAAACGCCATCGCCGTATGTCCGCTCGTGGGAAAGAGCCCGAAGTTTTGATAACTGAGTTTAAATGGCCTTCAAGAAAAAAAAAAACATACAATCACCGCAGTGATACTGAACTTAATGATGTACATTACATAAAGGCATTGATGCAACCGTGGCTTATATGCACCTTCACATTAAGGGCCTCCAGGCCGCGGCCGTGGCGGACTCTGCCAGTGAAATAATGCGACAGAATCCAACATGGCGCCCCACAAAGACCCCATACTCACCTCTCCAGATCCACCATAAGAGTCCCATCCAGCGAGCCGGCACATGTGTGAGCATAGCGGAAGTCACGCGTGACAGACAGCTTCCATTGACTACAATGGAAGCCAGATGCGCATTTTTCCGCGGCAATTAGAACATGCCGCAGAACATTGCAAGGCAGAAGGCTATTAGGTTCAATAGAAACAAAATGTTTGAATTGTGACGACATAGAGGAATTATGAAAGTCCATCACCTCTTCCACCCAGATACAAGACTCTTAGAGAACCGTGTGAGGAATACAACCTGGCCACGTCCCATTTCTTGCCATTCGCCCAAGTACGGAATTTTCTACGAGAAAGACTAGCTGACATATGAAACAATACTGAACCCTATTGATATTTTGTTAAAATCTTTTCATATAAACACTCAATCTCAAACCTATATACCAGACTTAGAGAGGAGTGGATGAAAGAAAGCAGCTCAGGCCTATTCAGAAAATGGTCACAAGATCTTCAGGATCCGAATCTACCTGAGGGAATAATTAAGAGTTGGAACTCTGTGAGAGCAGCGGTATCAAATGAATGACGGTGAGAAACATACTTTAAGCAAGTCCATGGGGTCATATATGGTTCTGACAAACCTCAGAACCCCAACGGCCCGGCTGGTCTACAAGCTTGTCCTAGAAGATGCTCCCGATCAAACTCTGATTTTCGACATGGTATCTGGCCTAAGATTAAGAAATACTAGATTGGGGTCCAAAAACTGATACAAGACATGGGAGGACAGACCCTACAGCTGACCCAAAAACTTTCATACTCCACCAATTACCAGATCAGACGAGAAAAGCCAAAATGAACCACACTAGTCTATTGATTAGTAAGAGGTGCCTTTTGAACAGCTGGGTGCTAGCCAAACCCCCGGAGATAAATGGTATTGTTCCACATTTAAAACATTTTTTGAAAATGGAGAGAATAGAGGCAGAGAAGGGTGTGGAGACCCAAGGCCGAAAATCCTTCAAAAAATGGAGGGAATTCATAGAAAAATTTCTCGATCCTAACGAAATGAAGGAGTGTATGAACCAGATCATTAACACAACATGGTATTACAGACAAAACAACATGAACCGGCTGGGAATTCTAAAGATTTCATGACCAAACATGGAGGGGGGGGGGTCGCTGGGGGGATACACTGCGGGTTAGTTCAGTTAGTTATTAGTTTGGCGTTTTATTTCTGTTTTTATAACAGGGTATTAATATGTTGGAAGTTTAGGGGAGGTGGGGTAAAGGAAAAAACAAAGAATGGAAGATGTATTTTGAGCTTGGCATTGTACTATACACAGAAACTACTAAGATGGACAACTAATGATGATTACTAGATATCAAAACTTCGTGTAACAATTACAGCCTACTCATGTATGTTTTCCTTGACATGCCAATAAAAAAGAGTTTGAAAGAAAAAAAGGTTTGAAAAAAAGTTTTTTTCCCCATATTTATAATTAAAAGTTCAAACCAAAAAATATATATGGTATTGCTTGAGCCCTAAAAGGCCCATCTATGAAAGTAATGCATTATGTATAGAGATGAGCGAACCTACTCGGCCACGCCCCTTTTTCGCCCGAGCGCCGCGATTTTCAAGTACTTCCGTACTCGGGCGAAAAGATTCCGGGGGTGCCGTGGGTGAGTGGGGGGTTGTAGCGGAGAGTGGGGGGGAGAGGGAGAGAGAGAGGGCTCCCCCCTGTTCCCCGCTGCTACCCCCCGCTCCGCCACGCCGCCCCCCGGTGCCCCCCGAATCTTTTCACCCGAGTACGGAAGTACTCGAAAATCGCGGTGCTCGATTGAGTAATTACTCGAAACGAGTAGGTTCGCTCATCTCTAATTATGTATCCTGTATGGTGAACCTTGTTAGAAAAAATATATACAGAGATCAAAAGGTCATAAGTACTCCGAAATGGTATTAATGGAAACTGGAAAAAATACACAAAAAGCGAGCTTTCACACAACTATGGTATGTCGACTGAAAAATAAACAACTTATGGCTGCAGGAAGATGGTGGCAGAAAATTATTACATTCTTTCCAAAGATATTTTATTTTTTTTTAAGTAGTACAGCAAAAACAAAACTATGTAAAATTCCTTCCCGACTCCCGTCTGCTCCCCAACCTGCACCCCTGTTATTCTGTCAGGTCTGTTGGTTAATATAAAGTCCAAAACGGCCGTCCTTCTTGTCTGGTCCTGTACAAGTTGGGTAAGGTAAACTTGTTACCTTTATGAGATCCGCAGGTTTCATCTTCCCAGTTTATATCTGGATTGTTAAAGTCCCCCATAGTTTATAGCCAGTCATGTGACTCCAAAAAGCTAGGCAAAGCAAAATGGGACATAGACTTTCTAAGTAGTGCTGCAACTACATTCCACTAATCAACACGAGTCCAAATGATCAGATCCCACCCATTAGATATTGATAGTACTTCTTAACGATATGCCATCAACGTCTTTAATGAGACAACGACTTTAATACTGTGAAGATCTGCATTCATAGACCTCACTAAGAGCAATATAAAAAGAAATCTGCATACATTCCTCCATAAGGAAAAAATAAACATGGGGCGGTGAAAGTAAACAAAGAGTTAATGTGGACTTGGCGATTTTTCTTCTATTTGTTTGCATTTAGTGACTGGGAACAAGTGAGTAAACTTTGTCCTGACACAGCCCTGACAGTGAACTCTTTGTCACACAAAAACATTGTGGCTGCGTGTAACATGGGGCACGAGAATGGGAGCTGTGAAAACGCAATATAGAACTTGGCAAAGTGTCCGCAAATTGTCTCACTGTTGAAAATACTAAATTATCTAATCTTGGCATCTGGGAAGTTCATATAAAGATATGGTGCAAAAACATATGCAAGTACTTACTGGATGTACAAATTTGTCCCAGAACATGTCAAGTATGTTGCAAGAAACCATGAACTTTGTATCAGAGTTTTTTTTACTTATTAGTCAAAGTGTTTTATTATTGGTTTCAGTTTGCCATAGTGAGACTCTGGGTACGCCACTCAGTGACTCCTCTCTTCTGCTTTATGCCACCTGTCTATTACATCCATGCAGAGCTGATCCTACGTGGCCTACATGGGCGTAAATATAAATGTCCATAAAAGGACACATATACTGACTAACACAAACATGACAAAATAATACAAAGTGGCAAACAAGGAATAAAGGGAATAAAGGTAAATTAGCCCTGACCTCTCAGACATGAGAAACTCTACCAAAGAGCAGAGTGATTGCCCTGATAAGGGTGACCACCCCCCTTCATCAGGAACCTGATGTGACCCTGACTCTCTCTAGACGATAACAGGGAACAGAGACAAAGATGATACACAATATAATAATACATAGTATAGGGAACATGATTTTACAACACTTCAGCATATGAGTAAAACAATTGACAGACTTATCTTAACAAAGGGTCAGAGCTGAACCAGGTGCCGCCAATGAAACTAGAAGCACATTCAGATAGAGTATCTTCAGACAAGAATTAGACAGGATACAGACAGGACTCAGGAGTCCGACATGACAAAAAACAGACAGGATACAGACAGGACTCAGGAGTCCGACATGACAAAACCCAACAGGACTCACAGACAGATATCCCACAAGCATACAAGTTCAAACCATTCTGGAGAATAACTGGTGCCCTCTGAGAGAGGAGCTGGAATTGAAATCCAACATGCCCAATCCTTCTTCTGTGTGCCATCTGCTGTTGGGGGATAGTCAGCCCATCCTTGGGTCTATAAAGACGGTAAATATGCTATTTTTGGTGACCTCCTGAAATCTGTAGGAACATTTGATCTTCCTATGATAGATTTTCCAGACTGCATAAATATAAGAATTTCAAGCTACATATAATATATGACAAGGTCTTCCCATTGTGCTGGCAATGCTCTAGCTACCACTATAGCTAACATGGTTCACATATGGTGGGAGTGTCATCCAGTTTCTGCTCTTTGGAAGGATGTTGTGGCTTCCAGCTTGAGGTACGTCAGTGGTCCTGAGGCAGCCCTATTGTCTATACTTGATAGGTCTATTCCCAATTTTGAGAAAGGCCTGCTCCATTTCTTCATACCAGTACTTGCAACCAGACAAATCATTGCTAGACTGTGGCAGTCCAATACCGCGCCTTTCAGGGTGATGTTGGTGGAGGCCATGAACACTCTTAGAGATGCAAGATGATGAGGAACATGCTTGTTCCAATTTTTATACCACATGGCAGCCTTGGATAGTAATACGGAAGCACCAGAAGTGTAATGAATGGCTATCCAGGGGTTATCCATTGTGGAGTTGTATCATTTATTGCATTTTTATGTCTTATTTATATATATCCGAGGAAATCTTTTTGAACATATACTCAACCCAACCTCATTTAAGACAACCTGTATATAGTGTATATGGCCTACTTTACAATGCAAAGCACAGGGCAACCCAAAAGTGGTAGGGCTCTCCTTTTTTTTTTGTTCGGATTAGTAGGCAAATTGCAGTTTTTCCATAGATCAGAAGCAATAACAGTTCAAAATAGACAATGAGGACAGCGAACACAAGTGTACAGATGCAAAATGTGTGCAAATGACCTAATAATGGAGTCCAAGGCAACATTAATCCTATCACACTGCCATTTCAGCTTGATAAAAAGCATCTTTGTCCGTATACCTGGAACAACCATTCAGATATTTGCACAAATTTTGCATCTCTATGTGTGCTCTTCTCGTTGTACATCTTGTGCAGTACAAGACAGTGATGGGACAGTACAGATAAACAACATTGTCAATGCCATCCCTAGTGCCAAGCCGGGTGGATCATTGGCCAGGCACAAAGAAGAGACAGAGACCTGGCAGCTGTTAACTAGTTATTTACTGTTTGTGAGAACTGGAGAAACATGGACAGGACAGTGTCATGGGCGGTGGTGCAACACATGATTCAGGATACGAGATGGGCATCAGACATATGAAGAAATAGGGTTTTGTTACAACTAATAATGGCAGAGGAATATATATATGCAAGGATAATAAATGGAGATGAGCGAGTATACTCCCTAAGGCACATTACTCGAGCGAGTAGTGCCTTAGCCGAGTATCTCCCCGCTCGTCTCTAAAGATTCGGGGGCCGGCGGCGGGCGGGGAGCGGCGGGGGAGAGCGGGGAGGAACGGAGGGGAGATCTCTCCCCCCCGCTCCCCACCGCAACTCACCTGTCACCCGCGGCGGCCCCCGAATCTTTAGAGACGAGCGGGGAGATACTCGGCTATGGCACTACTCGCTCTGGTAATGTGCCTTAGCGAGTAAACTCGCTCATCTCTAATAATAAACAGTTGGTAAATGTAGAATAACTAACGTTCTGTCCTGCAGTCCTGACTATCACAAGGCTGAGTGTACACGTTATGCAATTTATGGCGAATTAACACAGTTATAATTACATTCTCTGTGCAACAGCCCCCATCACGTTTCTAGAAGAAGAACTAACTCAGAGATAGCAATATACAGCACAGTCCGTATTTAACAAAGAAATCATACAAGGACTTTGTACCAAAAACGCAATTGTTTGCCTTCTGTGGACAATGTTCCACCAAAGCTCTATCTTATCTCCAGCTGGGTATAATTGCCAAAAAAAAAATGCTCCAAATGCATAGCATGATATGTCTCTATCACTATCTAGCAGGCCTGCTTACTATCTCTTTACTTGTGTGTATACACTTTGTTTTTATTGAGGACCATCCTCACTTACATCTCCGAGGCAAAGAATTTCTTTATTTAACTAAATGCTCTTTATTAAAGTTTTCAAATTTTTAACAACTTAACCAACTCTATCCCCCCCTCCTCCAGCCCTCCTCCACCCCACCTTTTTTCCCCTCTGACGATGTCCCGCCACAATGTATATGATATATCATATGGTAGTAAGTTCAGAAATTGTGGATTCTTCCTTTTCCACACAACTGTCCTCGATGATCCTCTTCCTCCTTTCCATAGTACTCCCTTTTGTTTATTCCAATCTTGTTGATATATAATAAACTTTGCCAGATATCTTCTATATATATATGTCAATGTCTGTTTGTTTGTTCAAGCATCATCCACAAACTGTACGACTGATTAACGTGAAATTTTGTACAAAGTATAATCTCGACCCGGAGAAGGTTATAGGCTAAAAAAAAATCAGAAATGTTGTTGTCCTGGCCACCTTATTTGCATATCTTTGCCTTTGCTTGAATTTTAATGCAGCAACCCCAAATTTGCTTTCACCAATGGATTAGTATTCCTGGTTATTGCCAACAAGTAATTCCCACTAGAAGAGTCAGACTGAACGTTGAACATTTGTGTTTTTAGGACTGCTTCTTTCACAGCCAGTCCAACCCTGGTGGAGCCACCAATCATCGGCCCATTCTGTCCTTCCTAATTCCACCTTGGATGTCCGTGTGGATAATGATCCGTCCGCAGACAGGAGTACATGGAGCAAATTGATGAACACAGAGCCTCATTTATCAAAACTGTAACAGGAAATCAACAGACAGTGAAAAACAGTTCTTGGTGCCCACGGCAACCAATCACAGAGCAGCTTTTATTTTACCTCAGCACTAAGAGGATTAAATACTGTTGCCCATAGCAACGAATATGCCAAGCAAGTGAAGGACCTGTTTGGGCAGAAGGACAACAGCCGCAATTAAAGTAGCAGCCGCTCGAGTAGCTGCAGCACCGGAGCAAACTAACGTCCGACTCGAGAATCAACGCAAGCAGCAAGCGGATGCTCAAATTGTAGAAACTGATGAAGCGAAACGTGTCGACATTCTTCAGAACGAGAGACACCGACTGCTGAGAAGAAGAGCTTGGACATTCTTGGAGTGGGAGGCTTTTAGATACAATGCAAACAATAACCACAAGTGTGATCCCCAGCTTTATACTGGCTGAATGAACAGACCAGGTTCATATTGCAATGCTCTAAAGTCGCCCCAGGAGACCCCTGGACTGTAAAGTGGCCCCAGAGACCCCTGGACTATAGAGTGGCCCTAGGAGACCCCTGTACTATAAAGTGGCCCCTGGAGATCCCTGGACTGTAAGGTGGTCCCAAGAGACCCCTGGACTATAAAGTGGCCCCTGGAGATCCCTGGACTATAAAGTGGCTCCAGGAGACTCCTGGACTCTAATGTGGCCCCATGAGACCCCATTACTATAAAGTGGCCCCATGAGACCCCTGGACTATAGAGTGGCCCCAGGAGACCTCTGGACTATAGAGTGGCCCCAGGAGACCCCTGTACTATAAAGTGGCCCCTGGACTATAAGGTGGCCCCAAGTGGCCCCTGGAGATCCCTGGACTATAAAGTGGACCCAGGAGACCCCTGAACGATGTCGCTGTGGCAGAAATGTTTAACTATCAATGCTTCGAACTCCTCCTGAACCACTAGAGACTCTTACATCAGGGTCATCTTCCGGATCTAAACATTTCCTGGAAAATAGGAGAAAGTACAACTCATGTTTACAAATTACATCATTTGGCGCGACAAAGGAATTGAGCGTTGTTGGATTTTGGTCGACGTTTAAAGTCCAAGGGCAAATTTATCATTGTGTTGGTTCACTACTACCGGAATCCAATGAGGAACACAAGTTCCTGCAGATCTACTCTATGGGGAACAAACAGCAGCATCCAAGCCGACGGACGCTGCAAGAACATCCCAGCCACTGGAGGAGTTATTGACCTATCGCTGCAGCCAATGCTGCACCAGAATAACAGCGATGTTCGTAGTTTTAAATCAACGCTTTTTAAATTATTTAAATCAGTGTAGTTGTAAATAATTGAATTTGTCTATTTTAACCCCTTAGTGACGGCCCCATAATATTTTTACTTCCTGCAGCTGCAGGATATGTATGTAGGGTAATCGCGGGGCGACCTCCCTCCATACATCGCGGGTGTCAGCTGTTTATTACAGCTAACACCTGCGGACAACAGCCCCATCAAGACGTGTGGGCGATGGGGGCTGTTAACCCTTTAAATGCCACTGTCAATTCCAATAGCGGCATTTAAATCCCCTGAACGATGTCATGGTAGCAGGGGGCCTTCTGAAAGGCCCCAGCGCTGTCTTAGCAGACTGCCTATCAAGCCATCCCCGTGTCAGATAGCAGTATGCAGCATACTGCAGGAGCGATCAAAGCATTGCAAGTTGTGGTCCCCTAGGAGGACTAAAAGAAAAAGTAAAAATAAGAACAATAAAGTTTTACTAATTATTAAAAAAAAATTAAAAGTAATAAAACTTTAAAAAAAATCCTTTTGCCATATTTACAATAAAAAAATCTAAAGATTCTAAATAAAGATATAATTGCAAAAAACTTTATGGTTTGGGGCTGGCTGGAAAAGAATGCTCATTCGCTGATCTGCTTATTGATTCCTAGATTGACCAGGCCTTGACCTCCCAGACTGCAGGACATATTAATCATCGACCGTTTATTCTCGGGTGCTGGATTATTTTCCTGACAATCCAGACAATCCAGACCCAATAAACTCTGGGTGTGGATTGCCCAGGAGATCTGTCGGAAAGCTCTTATGGATTTAATGTCCTGAGAACCACTTGTGTCTTTTTCAGCATCTATAAGACGATTCAGGTAACACCCTTATTGAATTTGCAGGCCCTATGGTACTAAATACAGATAATTTATCCTTCCCAATTGGCTCTTAAACAATCGTTTCCTGGGTAGGAATTAACTCAGTCCACTTTATCTCACACACGTCCTGGACACTAGTCACCTGGCTCTTGTGACCTCTTTGATTCCTGCAGAGACGGCCTCATCTAGGTCTTGGAATCACTATGTTTAAGCCTTTGCAATCCAATTTTGTATTCAGGGTTTCCTAGGGGAGCTTTCTCTTTCTGCCATTGTACAATGGCGCCATCTGCTGGCTAGAGCCAGTACTGCAGTGTGTGACATGCCGGAGAGGCCCCTGACAACAGAGTGGCCAGTAATATACAGTAAGAATACCCTGCAGGACGTCTTCCGACATCGGAGCTGTGCAGCCTTCAATCAGAATGTCTTCAGACGTCAGACAGTGGATTGGAAAGGGTTAACTTTCACACTTCTATTCACAGCTGAAAAATTGTATAGCCTTACACAAAAATCTTTCTGCCTTTGCATCTTGTCATCCCCACCGGCTCTTCTATATAAGACACTAATTGGCCACTCTTCTCAGACCCTGCCTCCATACTATTTAGCATGGAAAAGAGAACTGGGCGACCTTGGAAAAAAAATGTTTTTGATTTGCACACAAGGCGAATAAAGCTCAAGAAACCTTCTTTAAAACAATCTACCCAGTGCCAGCCTTCTTACATCACTGGATGATGACACGCATATGGTGGGGCTGCCATTCTTTTAAGAAGTTATGGGCCCGGGTCTTGTCACTCATGGCAGAAATGACCAGCATCACAATTCCAAACACCCCAGAAGCCACTTTATTGTTTAAGATTGCTACTAGCCACTTGAGATTCAAGCACTTTCTGGCCAATTTCCTACATCAGGGGGCCAAGAATGTTCTTCCATGCTTCTGGAAATCTTAGGATCCTCCCTTGTTAAAGGAGTGGTTGGTGGAGATTGCTACCCTCAAAAATATGGAAGACATTATAGCCATTACCACTGAGTCAAGAGATAGGCTCTATAACATATGGGGGGCCGGGATAGATTTCCAACACACTGACCCATACTGCCATACACAAGGTTGGTTCAGTAGTTGGTCTGCTCCCACTACTCACTCCTCAGTCTCTGCCCATAAGGCTCGTGCACTTTCATGCCATCTTTCTTAAAGGGTTAGAGCACACTCCCTAAACCAGTCCCCCTCCAATTGCATCCCTGCATCTGCTATATTAGGCATGCACACCCAAGGGTGGATGCCTAAGCAATTGGTCTCAGTAGCCGGTGTGACAAAGCATATACTACTCATTACATCTGCTCTATTCAGTGCAAGGTAATATAAGGACAGGACTGAGCTATGATTAGATGGCTGTTATGACAGTCCTCATGAAGCTCTGACAACTAACCCACCCCAGTGCTGAGAAGTTCATCGCAGGTTACACTTTACTGCGGCCACCATAAAAACTTCCTATTACTGTGATATAAAGGAGTAATATGAAGCTCCTCGGCCCTGATACATTGGCTATAACTGGACCGCCAATTATCACACATCGTTAATAGTACTCAGAAGGGCAACAGAACGCTTTGTGCCCTCTCAGGCTGCATGGCCTTGTTGGGAATGCAACACACATTTTTTACTCCACTACTGTGTTTCCCCCGAAAATAAGACAGTGTCCTATTTTAATTTTTGTTCAAAAAGGTTTACCTTTTTTACAAATACAGCTGCCTGGACACTATTTAAATTGACTTTTTTAATTAACTGTTAGCAGGGCTTAATTTTGGAGTAGGGCTTATATTTCAAGCATCCTCAAAAATTTTGGAAAATCATGCTATGTGTGATTTTCAGGGAAACAGGGTAGTAAGGGCGCTTTCACACGACAGTTTTTGTGTTCAGTTTTTTGTGAGCCAAAAGCAGGAATGGAGAGAAAGTATAAATGGAAAGATTTGCAGTTCTTCCATATTTTAGACCCACTCCTGGTTTTGTGAAAGCGCCCTGAGACTTGAACGTGCACTTTCCTTTTCTCCATCGCATTCCAACAGCCATAACATATTCATTTTCCCACCAATGGAGCTCTATGAGGGCTCGGCGCTTTTTGCAGGTTGAGCTCTAATCTTCATTTATCCCATTTTTGGGGTCATATAACATCTTTTATGCAGCTTTTTCCAGAGGAAAGATTAACTAAAGATGTAATTCTGACATGGGTTTTTCATTTTTTAGGGTGTTCACTGTGCGGCATAAACTACATGTTAAATTCATTTTGCAGGTCAGTAGGTTTACGTCAATACAAGGTTTATATCGTTTTTTAAGAAAAAAGAGGTTTGTTTTTTGTATCATCGCTGTTTCCGTTTTTTTGTTTTTTTTTTACAGAACAAATTGTATTTTTTATTGGTGCCATTTGGGAACTATATGACTTTTTGATTACTTTCTATTCCATTTGGGGCTTATTTACATGAGCGTATATCGGCCGGCCGTGAAAATGCTTCCGCCTAAGCAGTTCCCCCCTTCCCTCACCGGCTTTTTGCCTCTCTCCTCCACTCTGGCGTTTGCAATGGGAGCGGCCTGGATGGGCTAAGCTCCACTCTGTCCCGCCCACTTCCATTGCTGGCTATGGACAAGCGGCGGCGAGGGCGGCGGCAGCTTAGCCCCGCCCCCTCCCATAGCAAACCACTCAGAGGTGAGGAGAGAAGCAGAGAGCCGGTGAGGAGGAGGGAAGGGGGGACTGCTCAGATGGAAGCATATATCGTACGGCCGTGAAAACGCCAGCCAATATACGCTCGTGGGAATAAGCCCTGATTGTGAGGTGAGATACATAAAATTTGCTATTTTTTGGCATGTTATTGAATTATTTTTCAATAACCAGAGGTTGATCCCCATAGGCCACTGTAGATGGTAGACCTAGAGGCCATGTTCTAGCCTGCGGGTGACATAGCAACCCATCAAATCCACGTAATCACATTGTGGGACCCTGATGGGTGACAGAGGGAGCCTCCTCCCTTTGTCAGCCTTTTACATGCCGTGATACCATTGACTGTGGCATGTAAAGAGTTAAACAGCAGGGAGCGGCAATTTCTCTGGCCCCCACTGTTAGAACAGGTGTTGAGCTGTGACTAGACAGCTGGGCCCTGGTTCCTACCGGCTTAGGGTACCCATGCCAGTATTCTGATACAGCATTGTAAAAAGACATTTGCACCAGAATAAAGACCATTAGTGATCTGAAAGGGAGGAGATACAAATTAGATATTATAAAAAACTTTCTGACAGTGAGGGTGATCAATGATTGGAACAGGTTACCATGGGAGGTGGTGAGTTCTCCTTCAATGGAAGTGTTCAAGGGCTGGACAAATATCTGTCTGGGATGATTTAGCGTATCCTGCACTGAGCAGGGGGTTTGACCAGATGACCCTGGAGGTCTCTTCCAACTCTACCATTCTATGATTCTATAACAGCCGTAAAAAAGCATATGAGCAGTCACTAAGGGGTTAGGCCTCATATGGGGGTGGACTGATTTCTGCAGCTAGCAGACAGCTCTGTTCTTACTGCAGTGTCCAGGCTTGGTATTGCAGATACTACATTCAATTAAATGGTAACTTTGCTTGTAATACCTGGCTAGAAATCAGCCCAAAGAACAAGTGCATCGGCCCAATAACCAGCTGATTGGTGGGGTCCCAGGGCAACAGACTGCCAACAATCTACTATTAATGATCTGTTCCGAGGATAGGCCATAAATAATTTGCAACTGGACATCCATTTTAATTAGAAGACCCAACGGGAAGAGAATATAGAGGAACAGGTAAGCACAGAACAGTGGAACAGAATGAGAAATTCTATTCCGAAGGTTTCTAAAATTCCGTCATGTAAACTTTCTCAAAACTTTATTGTGTTTTGTATGCATAGAACAACAATGTTTATGCAGAGAATTAGAATTAAGTCAGATGATCAATGCAAGGGGAATGCAAACCGGATGCATATGTTTTGGATACGCCCGAAGTTTCACATCTATGGGTTCAAAATAATAAAAATGATTAATGAGATCTACAGGCTTGAACCGCAGCCAAATCCTTGGGTACGTGTCTTAGGAAATGTAAAGATGATCTCTTTCATCAGATGCCACTAAGAGGAGCGATTGCTTTCTTACACTTCTTGGCAAGGGAGATAAATTCTGGCTAAGTGGATCTCAAATGAGCCACCAGATGTCTGAGCATCTCCAGTAAATGAAATATCGCAGCGTGAAAGGAAAACACTTATTTAGAATTCATAGAGTTGGCCAAGTCTGATACAAGAGTTCTGGTACAAGAGTGATAAGAGAGGGTAATTGTATTTGAAGTCCTTTTAAAGAGGCACTACATTTTCACTCGATTTATGCTCATCCACTAGTTTGTGTTAGTCTCATCATTTCTGTTATATACTTGCATTAAAAATGTTGTTACCACTGTCAATCATGTTTGTAGTGGCTGCCCCTAGGGGTCTCCTTTCTAGCTTCTCAGCAATCCACTGTCTGTTGCTAGGTAGAGAGCTTCTGTAGTAACAAGGACACAAGGATGCTTTCTTAGCAATGACTAAAGGCCCATTTAAATGGGATGAATGTCAGGCAAACGATGCCCGACACTCGTCACTATGTGTCCTCACTCCTGTGCTATTGCACGGGAGCTAGTATCGCTGGCTCACTTACAGAGCGGCCAGCAGTAGGGCAGGGAGGCTGCAGGAGATTGCTATCCTCTTGCTTCCCCGTCTATCTACATTGACTTAACATAGCGGCTGTTCAGTACTGAACGGCTGCTATTTACACTAAGTGATCTTGTGCAGCTCATTTTTCATTGTTCAGGATTTTATGCAGCATAAACGATAGATGATGAGCTAATCGTTCAGTGTAAATAGCAGCCGTTCAGTACTGAACGGATGCTATGTTAAGTCAATGGAGATAGACGGGGGAGCGGGAGGAGAGAAATCTCCTGCAGCCGCCCCGCCCCCATGCTGTCTGCTCTGTGAGCGAGCCAGCAATACTAGCTCCTGTGCAACAGCATGGGAGCGAGGACGCACAGGACGAGTGTCGGGCATCGTTTGCCCGACATTCGTCCCGTCTTATTGAAGATTAGTCCTAAGCAACCTTAAGCCATCTACTTCCCTTATGTAAAGTTGGCCATGCATATAAAAGTTTCCCAAAATGACCAATTTTCCCCATTTTGACTGACCTTTTTTTTTATAATTTTATGCAAAACAGGGGCCAATGGTAGTTTACTATCTACCGAAACACTGATCTGCCATGTTGGAATTTTTTGGCTGTTGACTGAACCTAGATGTGAGTGGCATGATTGGCCGATTATCACAGATCATTGGATGCGTTTCACAAGTGCATTACACTTTTATGTCTTTGATTGACCAGCCTTGTCTGACATTGGACTCCCACAAATCTGATATGGATGATCTATGCTGACACAGAAAATCCATTTAAAGAGGACCTGTCATGTCCTCATGTCAGCACAACTGGCTGCTTAGCTTTAAATTAACAATCCCAGAAAGACCCTTAAACTTACTAGGCACCCTAAGGAGAGAGAGCGAGCAGGGCCAACATATAGAAAACAGATAGTGCAGCAGTATAAGGACTGATTGGTGATCCTGCAGAAAGAGAGGAGCCTTGTATGAGCAGTATAGGGAGGAGAGTGCAAAGAGGTGCAGCCTGCGACTAGAGAGCAATAACAGCTGGAGCTGCTGAAGTAACACTGAGAACCTATTACTGAAAGCCACCTGCACCTGCCCAAGGACTCTAACACAGAGTGCCATTGCTGTGGAGGAGCGACAAGCTGAAAAGAAGAGTTCAAACTAAGCTATGGGTCCATCGGACGGAGATCCACAGAAGAACATTGAGGAATTCTTTAGCATCAGAACTGTAAGTGAGGGTGGCCTCAGTAAAAGCCGAATAGAATGATTTTCATGGATTAGCGGGCCTGCTAATAGTATAGTGATACAATTAAGGCTGGAACAACTGGTACGAACTGTTAATGGGATCTCTAATTATACGGAGCTTAGGAACTTAGGGATAACATTGTTGGAGACCCTGCATATACCTGCAAAAGTAACACAAATAGTGTGTCATAATTCACGACTCATTATATTAAGTTGCGAAACAGAGGAAGAGGAAGAAGAGAAATAGGAGGTGGACAAGGATGAGGAGGAAGAAGAGGAGGAGGATGGGGTCCTAGGCTCAAATCTACCAAAGGACAACAACTGTATGGAGTTAAATAAAGGTGATTATTATGAAATCCAGGAAGAACATGCAAACTCCATGCAGACCCTATCTGATTTGAACCTAGGACCTCAGCACTTCATGGCAACAGTGTTAACCACTAAGTCATAGGACAAGAGGCACCACCAACACTGGGTTTACTGCAAACCAAACTATTAGCAAAGTTTGACCTGAAACAGAGTTTGACTGGTTCAGTTTGCTTAGCACTATTGACCATGGAGGTTATTATTTCTGTACTTAGCAAGTAGTTGACATCACATGTCAGAAATATCTATGATGATAGCATTTAGCTTTTATCTTACAATGCTTACCTAACAGGCATGTCCACGGTTAGAAATCCATCTACTCTTTGCCCAACGGGAAGAGGCCTCCTGATATCTCCCATGTGATTGGCAGACAATGCACGAGCCACATGACTCGCCAAACCATAATCCAAAAGGTAAATGGAGAGAAACAAGACCAGGATGACTTTCTCCATGACTGATGCGTATTATGCTGGCAGGTAAGGTAGTCTGCCCTGAAATAAAATATGACATACATTAGCTATGAACTTCTATGAAAAAATGTTTTATGTCCTGGGTACTAAAATGCAACACAATGCATTATGGGGATGGGTTTATTTCTATACATTGGATATTAGAGTAACAATGTATTGTACTGGAGAATAAAGCAGAAAGCATTGCCCTATACAGTGCAATGTATGGTTTGTAATAGGGGGCAGCATTAGCGAATTCCAGGAGCCATAAATACTATTTGCTTCAATCAAAAAACACAGAATTAGGCTCCACCCACTCCCCCGCTTGGCCTGGGTACCCCTCCCAGAACTCAGAACTATTTAATTCCTGTTGCCAATTGACTTGTTTCACATTTACTGCAATGAAGCTCCAACTTAGCTTTGCCCTTCAGTTCCCAATTGGCAACATGAGTTTGCTGAGGGGTTCCCCGACTACACAGGAAATGTACGTAAAGAAGGAAAAGCAGAATAAGCCTTTCATTCTTTCTTACATTATGGGACTGATTTACTAATACTGTCTAATAGTTAAAGGGGTTCTGACATGAATAATGTTTTTATGCTTTAGCAGCCATTGTTCCCTGGTCTGCCTAATGGACCCAGGGAACCCATGGTTTAATGGCTGCTAAAGCATAAAAAGATAATACTTACCTGTTCTTCTGTTGTTGTTGACATCAGGGGGGTCATCACCCAGCAGGCGCTGTTCCTCCTCTTCTGTCTGCACGAGCCGCGCCGCTCCGGGATCGCGCGTATGCGCAGTGGAGAGGTGCCCTCTGACAGAGTTCAGCAGGACGGATGGGCCGCCCACAGCAAGCACTGCTTGTGACGTGCTTGCTGTGGCGGTCCGTCCGTTGACCTCGGAAGTGCCTGACGGACGGACCAGAGCAGGAAGCGGTCTTTTTGACCACTCCTGCTCTGCTTTAAAGGCACAGAAGAAGATGCCGGCTGGAGGGGACATGCCTGGCGATCGGGCCAGGCAAGGCAAGGTGGGTACAATTTTTTTTTTTTGATGTCAGAACCCCTTTAAGGCCAGGGGCGTAACTAAAGGCTCAGGGGCCCTGATGCAAAATGTCAGCTGGGGGCCCCCCCTCTATCTGTACTCATACCCGTACCTAAACCATGCTGCACAGAGACATAATTTGAAGCTTCTGGGCCCCAATGCAAAACCTGTAACAGGGCCCCCAACTATAATGCTTTATTCATAGTACTGGGCTCCCTATATGGAGAAGAGAGGCCTTATGGCCCCCTAAGGCTCCTGGGCCAGGGTGCACCTGCATCCCCTGCACCCTCTATAGTTACGCCCCTGGTTAAGGCCCAGTTAAACACAACAATTATCTCTTAAAATTCACTCAAAAGCCGTCTTTTGAACGATAATCGGTGTCTAACTGCACGGACATCGTGCAGCATGCTGAAAGATCAGCGATCAGTTATCAGGAATTCACAGCAGGATACAGCTGATACTATTGTTTCAGCTGTATCCCGCTCCCTGAAGACAGGCTGAGTATGAAGAACACTGCTGTCCAGCTGTGTTCTGCATCCCCCGCTCGGAGCGCTCGGCTGTATAACAACCAGGCGCTCCGAGTGGGGAACAGCTGGATGCAGAAGACAAGCGGCCCCGCTTGTCTTCTGCATCGTCCGCTCTGAACGCTCGGCTGTATGACAGCCGGGTGCTCCGTGCAGAGAACAGCTGGATGCAGAAGACAAGCAGCCCCACTTGTCCTCTGCATCCCCTACTCAGAGCGCAAGGGGATCGCTGAACGTTTGAGCGATCACCTTGCACTGTAAATGCACAAAACGCCATACGCGGTCTCGGCCGGATCACACAGACTGGTTGGACGTTGCATGACCCACGCAGTTTTTTACGCACACAGTCCCGTGAACCCGTAGACTACACAGTCTTAAAATCACCAGATTAATAATAGTGACTCCTGCTGGACGCTAGAGATGACGTATTTTAAGACGGTCTAGTCTGACTATATATCACCTCTTAGCAGGCTTATTTTACACCAACTTTTTGAAACAATTTCTAGCGCATAATGTGACATATAGGCCACGCCCCTACCCACCAAACCACGCCCTATAACAGATGGAGCGAAAAAAGGGACTGAAAGTGTCTAAAACACATCAGAAATGTGATGCAAATCATGCAAGATGGTTTTCTGGCCCAATTTGCATCACAAAATTGGCGCATTCTCAATAGTCAGTCTGCTCATAGGTTGAAATGGAGGATGAAAAAACAATTGCCCTATATATTGTCTCTGTTTGGTATTGTTCAATCTCTGCTATTAACATGTTTTGGGGGTCATATCATGTGTGTCGGAGGGTATGAGTGGGGTATAGCTAACAATGCTACGTAAAATTACTGCTGAGCAGATACAGAAGGGATTCCCCTTTAGAGGGGTTTTCTCATAAGAATAATGATATATATCGATAGGTGTCTGACCGCTGTGACCCCCATTGATCCAGACATCTGTGCAGTTACCCATGTGAATGGAGCAATCATCTGCATGTGTGACCACCGCTCCATTCACTTCTATGGTGTGGAGGAAAATCAGTGCGCCCTGTGCCATAGAAGTGAATGGAGTGGTGGTCGCATATTAGCACTACATACACTTGGGGAACCCAGGGTGCACAGATGTTGGGATTGTTGGGTGTCCCAGTGGTCGTATCCCCAGCAATCAGACATCTTGTGGATAGGGGATAAATGTCATTAGTAGGAACCCCCTGTAAGAACCCTCAGCTATTAACCAGCATGGAAGAACAGATATGTAAACCATCTTTGGAGGACCCAGGATGTCCATGCATTTCCTAGCGAGCCCATTGATTTCAATGCTAACTGTGTAATACCTCATTTTATGTGCGGAGGCGCTGTAGGAAAATGTAACTGCCTGAGTGCTGACGACCTTAGTGGTGACGCTAAGGTCATCAGCGCTCGTACAGACCATGTAAACTGAGAGACTTGCCGTCGGCTCGCGAGCTTCTTGTCTGCTTCTCGCTCAGCGACGGGAAGTGCTGAGCGGAGAGCATTTACACGGAACAACAAGCTAGCGAGCCAACAAGGTTTTTTACAAGCTGACTGAGAAGTGAACAACAAGCGAGCTTAAAGTCGTTTGTTTGAATGAGTTTTGAGCGATAATCGTTACGTGTAAATGAGCCTTCAGTCAGCTTAAAAAGCCTCGTTGCTTCGCTGGCTCCCCACTCAGCGCTGCTCAGGGGAGGTGAAGCGCTGAGAGAGAAGCGGACGAGAAGCCCACAAGCTGGCAGCAAGCCTTTCCATTTAAATGCTCTACATGAGCGCTGACGACCTTAGCGGTGACGTCAGCACTCGTGCGCTCGTTTCACAGACTGTCGGCCCGTGTAAAAGGCCTTACGCTTCTGCTCAGTAACAACCAATATGACCCAGGAAGGCCTCTGTCAGCAATTGATCCTAGAATGGCAACTAAACCTAGTCATGCAGTCTTAGGGCACTTTCACAGGGGCGCAGAGATTTTCGGTCGGCCGCATCACGGCCGCAGCGTGACCGAAAATCGCATGAACGAGAGGCAGCCATGACCAAGTCTCAGCTGCATCTCCTGTTTATACGCCCATTCAGGCAGCCCAAGTGCGGCGAGTGTATGCCGAGCCAGGGATACCATTGGGCGGGGGGAGACAGTTTAGCTCTGCTACACTTCCTCCCCCTTCCCGCCCCCTCGCCAAGGGGAGGGGGCGGAAGCTAGTGTGCTAATCTCCCGCCCCATCCCACCCCCTCCCCTTGCCAACAGCCGGCAAGGAGCGGAGAGGGGGAGGGAGTTTAGCAGAGTCTCTGCTAAACTCCTCCAACTTTCCTTTTTCGGTAGCTCCCATAGGAGTCTATGGGAGCGGCCGCCATATTCCAGCTGGAAGATAGTTCCAGAAAAACGACTGACCAGAATGCACACTGTTTGCGCTACTTTTGCCAGCTGTTTACGCACACGAAAATCGGCCATCTGAACTGAGGCACTGGAATCACGTATATCGTCCGACCGTAAAAACAGGGCTGATATACGCTCGTGTGAATGAAGCCTCATGGGAACAAAACAGGTCTGGCAGTAGTCGGTAACAACCTGTATTTAAGGTAAAATGGCAGCCATAATATTTGTCGCCATCGGAAACATCTCAACAGAATCTCTAATAGTCTGACCGAAGCCGCGGTAATATGGAATTAGAGACCTGCAAGTGGCGTTCTACAAGTCATATTACACTACTTTAGGGGAAAATGTTCCTGAAGGGCGCACACAGGACTACCTCCTTATATCCACGTCTTGTTCTGTTCTCCGAACATTTGCTAAGTGCTGTTATTTGCACTCTTTGTGCTTATACAGTTGCCATGGACACCGAAAAGTAATCAAAAAGCCCATCTCGTTAGTCAGCAAAATAACAAGAGGCTCCGGATAAGAGAAGGATAAGTGTTTTTGGCAGCGAGGCGCTCCGGCCGCTCTTCAGGCTTCCTGCTGGGATTTTGCTTTTTATGATGTAGTTTTACTAGGAAGCTCAGGTGTGACAGGGGGCCACCTGCCAATTTTTGGCCGCACCCATGGCCTATAACACCTTTATTACCCTGTCAGAGCTTGCAAATGTAGGTTCATTAGAGATGCAATTGACAGATCGGTGTATTATGGTTTGCATATATTTCCACTGATGATAAAGAGCATTGCTCCACACAATTGGCCATGCGTGCTTCTGTCAATGTGGTGGGTTGTTAGTGCTGATGCCTTTAATTGCTGGGGTCATAGGTTCAAATCTCATCAAGGGTAATATCTGCATGGACTTTGAAAAACTCACACATATGTTCAGAAAACGCCGTGTCCAAAACCACTGCATTTTACCAAGATTTCACTCTTGGGTTTTTTAACGCACTCCATTACTGTGATGGGTGATTAGAAACGCTGCGTTCAAGTGTTGGTCTGCGAAGCCCCATTGAACTCGGTGGAGGCGTTGTACCGCGGTTACTGCATTGTTTGAAACACTGCGTTAATCCCAGTAAAGAGCGGCTGTGTGAGAGCAGTGTTGATGCACACCTCTAGCCCTGTCGTCTCTCTCCCTGCTATGGGGATTCCCTCAGGAAGTCCCCTCTGGCCTGGCAGGTACTAAATGTTGTTTGGGAATTCAGGCTATGAGTGCAATCTCTCTCTTTCTCTCTCTCTCATCCCCAATTTCCCAAACATCAGTGCTGTGAATTGGTAATTTTAGTGCTAAAAAAGCTCAGGACTAGTGCGCACAAAAATCATCCATTTGCACGTTTTTGCGCGCAGTCAGATGCTTTTTTTGTGACTAAAATTTGACTGAATTTGGGCGCACCTAGGTCCCTCGTGTGAAAGAGCCCTTAGGGTGGTTTTACAACTAGCATCTGGATAGTCACTCAATAGAGTAAACGTAAGCAACAATTGGCCACCAATCAGGTGACAAATGAGAATTCGTCGGCTAGTCGCTTTGTTTCAGCTCACCAAAAGTAGTCGCTGGATGATTAACTATCATCTGGTGTAAACAGGTAATCCTATTTCAGCCACTAGCCAACCTTTTTAGGAATATTTTGTCCTCCCGCTTAACGTTCATTGGTTCCCGACAACAAATAAATATGTTCGAGCGATCCTGAACTGAACAATCCCCGTTGGTCTTTGAAAGAACGCTCTCTGCTACTGTCTCGCAGGTTTCGCCTTTGACAGAATACTCAGTACTGCGATCTCTTGCAGCAGAAAGTGTCCACTTTAAGACCACGTTCACGTATTTATGTACGTTTAGTGGACTCAAAAACCAATGAGCATTCATTAGAGATGGGCTGAAATGTCAAATACACGACCTCCAAAGGACCAAACATCTCCTAACTAGTCAACAAACAATATTTTGGTCCATGTATCGATCACAGTGAAGTGAACAACAATTGCTCCGTGTAAGAGCACAAACAACAGTTGTTCGTACAGTTTAGTGGCTATTTTAAGCGACTATTCAGACGATCGTCACCCTAATGGCGCATTCAGACGACTGTATATTGGCCGGGTATTCACGCCCAGCCGATATACGGCGTCTCTCTCTGCAGGGGGAGGAGGTTGGAAGAGCTAGGAGCAGTGCTCTGAGCTCCCGCCCCCTCTCTGCCTCCTCTCCACCCCCCTGCACTATTTTCAATGAGAAGAGGGGGGACGGGGCGGAGCTAATGCCCAAATCTTAGCCCCGCCTCCTCTCATTGCAAATAGTGCAGAGGGGTGGAGAGGGGGCGGGAGCTCAGTGCACTGCTCCCGGCTCTTCCAGCCTCCTCCCCCTGCAGAAAGAGACAACATATATCGGCCGGCGTGAAAACCCGGCGGATATCCGGTCGTCTGAATGGGCCCTAAGATGGTTCCTCTTGAACACGGCAGGGGAATTCCTCATCTGTAGTATTTGTGGCGCCACTTTTCTGGCTGCTTTTCTTCCCTTCTTCAGTGTAAAATGTGACAAATGTATCAAATGTCACCCGATGTTGATACATTTGTTGCATTTTTAAATAGGTTTAGAAACGTGGAGTCAGTTTGTTTGTCATTCAGCAACTAGAGTGAGATTGCGACAAATGTTGCAAATTGTTTTAAAAAGTTACATTTCATAAATGTCTCTAAGGGTGCATTCACACGAACGTATATCGGCTCGGTTTTCACGCCGAGCTGATATACGTTGTCCTCGTGTGCGGAGGGGGGAGGATGGAAGAGCCAGGGCCAGGAACTGAGGCTCCCGCCCCCTCTCTGCCTCCTCTCCGCCCCTCTGCACTATTTGCAATGGGGAGAGGTGGGACGGGGGCGGGGCTAAGTTCCGAGAATTAGCCCCCGCCCCCGTCCCACCTCTCCCCATTGCAAATAGTGCAGAGGGGCGGAGAGGAGGCAGAGAGGGGGGCGGGAGGTCAGTTCCTGCACTTGGCTCTTCCATCCTCCCCCCCCCCCCCCGCACACTAGGACAACGTATATCGGCTCGGCGTGAAAACCGAGCCGATATACGTTCGTGTGAATGCACCCTAAATCCTGGTCAGAAAGCAGGGCTGTTCTTCTAGACACTTATGAAAGGCAGAACATTGGTTCTTTTTGGCATAAACCAATGATAAATCTGTTTACATTGATATGCACCAAGAAAGGCGAAACTTGCGCCAGAATTCTATCACAGCGCAAGTAATAAATCTGCCCCCATGAGTTATCATTTCTGTTCATGTTTGATCACCCCGGTTCTAATCTACATTAATAATTAAGTAATCCTATAAGTAATAAATTAATAAATAGTAAAGTAATGCATAAAGTAGTCATTAGAGTAAGAAGTCATCTAGTAAATACATTGCCTCACTTATCATGTACTGAGTTACACCCTTTATTGTTGAGAGCTGCATTTATAATTAAGCCGCTTGGTATTAGAAGTAGTCGTTAAGCTTGTCCATAGACGCCCCTAGCCGCTTAGCTAATTTTCTCTTGGGTTAGTTTTTCCTTCCTTAGATATTGATGACCCATCCTCAAGGACCCCACCCATCAGCTAATCACAGGCCCCTTTCTCAGACCTGTGATGTCACATACATTGGTCACATGACCTAAGAGCAGCTCACTCCTATCCAAGTGAATATGGCACACCAGGTAATATGAAATGTATGGTACGCAGTGAAGTGACCTTGGGGCTCACCCAAACACCATGCCACTTGCTGATCATTGGGAATCCCCAGCAGTGGACCCTCGCAGGTCTGATATTGATGACCTATCCTGAGATCAGGTCATGGAAACCCTGTTTAAGTGCAAGGGCTATACTTCCCAGAGAGATTTCAGCTCTGAAGCCTGCAGAATTAAGAATGCAGTTTCGGAAAATCATACAAACTCAGGATCAGTCCAAGATAACTAATGTAATATTGGTCTGAGACAACTTGTCTTGTAAAATTGTGATGAAAGGAGTGCACGCCTCTTAACTCTTTCCAATCCACTGTCTGACGTCTGAAGACATTATGATTTAAGACTGTACAGCTCCGATGTTGGAAGACCTCCGTCGGGGTTCTCTTACTGTATATTGCCAGCCTCTCTGCTGTTGGAGCCTATCCAACGTGTCACCTCATGCAGTACTAGCTTTAGCCAGCAGATAGCGCCGTTGTATAATGGCAGAAAAAGAGTAAGCCCCCTAGGAAAACCAGGCTAAAAATTGGATTGGAAAGGGTTAAAAGAGTTATCTGGGACTAACATTTTTTCAAAGCTGCTCACAATGCTGTAAAAAAATAAAAGAAGCTTTGCTGCAGCTCATGTTCCTCTGTAAGGGTCTGCACTGGCAGATTACCCTCCCGACGTCTTGCCATTTTGTAGCTGACTCATGCTCCTGTGAGTGTTAGTGTGACAAAGGGGCAAACACCCGAAACAGCTGTCTGTGTATGAGGTTTCTGGCTTGGTTTCCTATTCCCAATCATTGATTTACAGACTTGTTAAAAAGTCGTACATTGATTTGCAGGAATACTGCCATACAATAGGTGGCACTGCAGAGGTATTGTTCCATCTTCTTTACTTGCATTACCAAGAGGAGCGTGCATGGCCTCATAAGTCACCACACTCACTTTTCAGGTGTCTACTCACACCCTTTCTGGGTGCTCTCCTTGGGAAGAGACGATGCCATCCCCCGGCCCACTCACCCCCTAGTTGTCTCCACACTCTTTTTAGGTGCTCTCCTTAAGGAGAGACGAAACTCCTCTTGACCCATATGACATAGCAGGCATTGTGGTATGAACCCTTTAAAGTGGCTGCTAAGATGTTATTACAGTCAAGCAGATAGCACCAACTGCCATATACTACCACTGGCCAGAACTGCTTGTATCGCTATATTGCTGCTAAGAAAGTTTTTACAGCCATTTTCAAGATCTACATAAAGTTTGCTTGGAATTCATGATGTGAGCCTATGAATATGCCTCACCGCCAAACCACCTGCTAGATCACTAATGACCAGTATGCCTTCAGCAAGCCTCTGGCTGCAGTGAGTTAGCAATGACTGTATGACATCAGGGACACTGCAATCACTGCCTCAGTTGGTCCATTGTTGGGATGTCATGAAAGCGGAAGCAGGCAGCCGGAAGTGAAGACCAGCGGGAGACCGAGTTCCAGCAGCCGGTAAGCCTGCGGATTCAGAGTCCCTCGTTGATCCGGCTGGAGGGTTAGGCTTGCTGGTCACAGCAGATGCAGTTTTTAAATAAGGTTGGAACACCTTTAAATAGTGTCTTACCCTCCCTTTCAAGTTCCACCCATGAGGAGCCCCTGCGAGGGATAGTGGGACATAGCCAGCATGGTGGTGTAAATCCTTCGGGGTGCCACCCGCCAGAGCAAGGCACTGAGGAGCGGATGAGGGGAGTATGGCTTGTATTATTTTATATTGCATTATGAGCTTTGAAGAAAAAAGTTGGTCTCCGGACAACGAGACTCACGTGAACACTAGAGGCTCCCATTGTAGTAGTGGATTAGGGAGTCTTCAAGACTCCATAATAAATCACTAGATCGCAGGAAACTGAACGATTTATCTGCCCGCGTAGAAGGTCTCTAGGATATGAGCCAAACCAGAGTCTTCTCCAGAAGGAAGAGATGACCAGGTCTCATATCCAAGTACCGTAGGTTCCTGACTGGCTACATACCACTTGTTCTTCCACTCTAGCGCCAGTTATAAAGTGAGGATATCTCAGCATTTGCTTGATTCTTGGGCGATATCCAACAGTGGACTCGGACAGCGGTCAAAATAGCAAAATGGATAGTTTAGGAATGACACCAAAGGCATGGCTAGCTGGGGGAAATCCAAAACCGCAAGAGGTCACCTAAGGCTCCATCGTGGACAACTGTGTCAGGCACTCAAAGAAGAGACTTACATGGTCAGTAGGAAGTTGCACCCAAGATTTTCGGGTGCAACTCGCACTGGACAGCACGTGGGCACCCCATCCGTGTGCTGTTCCATGTCCGGGATACTACACATTACATGAAGTATACTAGTCCTAGACTCCAATAGGACATTTTTCAAACTTGGACTATGGCTCAGAGAGAAAAATCACTCATTTGAAGGAACTCTTCCAAATAAGTGTGTTATTTTTTTGTGCAACTTCTGTCCATCTCAGAATCAGACAGAAGTCACACAGAAGAATCCATCCATGTGAATACACCTTGGGATTGAGGCATCTGATTAGCTTACAGGGTGGTCTGAGGTTTGTGCACTTACGGGCATCTGTGGCTGGCACACACTGCTATGGTTGTGGGGGGTGATGTGTGCAGAAGTGTTTGGATTGGGCTAATCTGTGTGTTAAAACAGCTCCAAAATGTCATCTATTGCAATCTATTTTCATCCACATCAAGTCTGGGTTCTCAGTGACAGACACCAGATCTTGGAAGCTGCAGCTTTTGGAATATTGCCCTTAGTTTACACATATTGCATCCCAGATCAGATTCTATACCCCCCCCCCCCCCCCTTTAATATGCTATCTGACTATCAGTTTAAGCACAAGAAAACGTTTTGTCTTACCTGAGAAGGTGTGATGCCCAGCGCTCTTATACTCTATGTAGCTTGCTGTGACTGCACAGATGTGGCCAATGACTATTCTGCACAGGTGTATTTACCTGTCCATGTATCGGAGAACACACAGAAATGTAGCAATGTTCTCCTGACGCGACCGCGCCCCGTGCAGACACACCTGCAGGTTTGCATGCAATCAGTGAAAATCTACATACGATAAAAACAGGAATGCCGGCCTGTATAATAAGTATGTACTGCGAGATACTTAACCCATGTAGGGTAAGTCACAAAGCCTGTCCTGGGTTATATAACTCACAAGTGCACTCTTCTTTCAGAGTGCTATTTCCTATTCCATTGTCCGATGAAAGAACTTGCCGTTAATTATGTGGTTAGTCAAGGACGAGAACGGCAGACATTGATGGGTTGAAGTATCTGTTTGATGTCTATAGATTTAATAGTTGTCTGGTTGTAAAAGTGAAGTTTAAACACTTGTGTGAAAACTAGTTCAGTCGATGCTTGAGGGCATGAAGGATGAAGAACAGTAGACAGTAAGCACCTGTGCTAATATATACTATGTTATATACAGGAAGGCTGGTGAAGGTGGCATCTGCCTGAAGACGCCCACACAAGTGGTGAAAGATCTCATGATGACGGTTTCAGGGTTGGAAGAGAACAAAATGACAAGGGTCAAATCAGGTTCTCAATGTAACATATTGGGGCTATATTCACATGATGTGTGAATGAGGCCATGGATGCCGGAGTTCTGGTGCCTAAAAGTCACAATTTTGGAACATGTGTCAAAACTGTGAATTTCAAAGCATTTATGCCACACCTCACCATTTTTTTTACCTGTATTGAGTAAGGTGTCAATATGTGAGTGTATTTCCCGCTGCACATCAGAAGTTTAAAGGGGTCACCCAACAAAAAGAGGTTATTTCCTATCCACAGGGTAAGAGTTAAATATCTGATTGATGGGGGTTCGAATGTTAGGGCGTCCCACCAATCATGAGAAGGAGGTCCTGAAGGTCCTGGAATGATTGGAGTGGAGGTTATGCACGCTCGCTATCACTCTATTCAACTCTGTGGGACTGCTGGATATAGTCAAAGTTGTATGCAAGTATCTCTGGCAGTCCTATTTGAAATGAGTGGAGCAGTAGTGTGCATGCAAGATCTCCACTCCATTTATTCAGGGACTTTCAAAACCCCTTTCTGGTAATTGGTGGGCAATCCCAATAGTTTGACCCCCACTGATAAGACACTCCACAGGAGAGGGGATAACGTATTCTGTGAGACAACCCTATAAAAAAGGCAAAACCCATATGAAGAAGTTGACAACTGCTTCATTTTAGAATTAAAAATTCCATCCTGCCTCCAGACCAGCGTCCCATCGCCAGTGATCTAGTGACTATGACTTGTAATGTTGTTACACTCAAGAAAGGCATCAGGGCCCCCTATTTCCAGAAACAGGATACTGTGTATACCCCAGTGAGTTAGGGTACTGTTTTACCTTGTTACTACCGGAAGCTAGGGGTTTGACAGGGCTTGCATGGAGGAACGCCCCTGTCACGCCCCCTAGCTCCCAATTGGCTGAATTGTTGAAGGTCCTAGCAGTGTCTATAGAGATTTTGGCTGGACTGCAGCCTTAGTTTTGCTGTTAGGCTTACATTATTTGTAGTACATGCTTCCATGTTACACATGTAGACCTAATAATGTAAGCCTAACACGAAAACAAACCCTAACCCTCCAGGGCAGGCAAAAATCACTGCAGTCTGATTGTCTTGCCTGTCCCCATTGCCCTATCGGCTTGGAAGTTCCGTGCACACAGAGATCAGCGCCCCACCGTCAGCAATACTGTCATCCTTCCCCCTGCCCACGCCGTTGTGGCCAACACTGTCCTGCCCCCGTGCTGTAGCAGCGCTCAGCGCGGTGGATGGGGCCCTTCAAACACTTTTTTCACTTTCAGGGGATTCGGCCGCTGACGGCTACTCTGCTCCCCTGCCTCTTCTCCCTTTAGCAGCTGTCACCAGCGCCACTGCCGAGAGGCAGATGGGGAGTGGAGTACCCTCAGCGGCCGCATCTCGCCGCTACAGCAAGGGGGATGACAGTGTGGCCGCCGCTGGGCTGATCTCGCCGCTATAGCAGAGATAGTACCGAGAGTTAGAGATTGAACCAATTTGGCCATATATGTCATCCAAAAAGGCTGTGTTCAAACATTTGTTAGACACTCCATTTTTTGTAGCCTCGATCACAAACCTTGTAAGGTTTTAGTAAGATGGATAGCACTTCATTCATCATTAATCTTTGCGTCAACACAGTAGACTCCACGGTGCCACCTGATTGACCCTATTAGAAGACAATTGCTCCATTGGTGGTGGTTTCTATTCTACAACTTAAACCCCATTTGCACGGGATGATTGTCGGGCAAACGATGCCCGACACTTGCCTCCGCATATACTCGCTCCTGTGCTGCTGCACAGGAGCGAGTACCGTTGCTTCATAACGAGGCAGCTGGAGGAGATTTCACTCCTTGCTCTCCCCCGCTACTCTCCATTCACTTAACACAGCGGCCGTTCAGTACTGAACAGCTGCTGTTTACACTGAGCAATCATCGTTCATCGATTAGGCTGCATAAAATTCTGAACAATGATCGTTAAGTGTAAACAGCAGCCGTTCAGTACTGAACGGCCGCTGTATTAACTGAATGGAGAGGGACGGGAGAGAGCGCGGTGTGAAATCTCCTCCAGCCGCCCCGGCTCCTTGCTGGTAGAGCGTCAGCAATACTCGCTCCTGAACGGGAGCGAGTATGTGCGGGGACGAGTGTCGGGCATCGTTTGCCCGACATTCGTTCCATGTAAATGGGGCTATACCCAACACCATTATAAAGGGAAGTAATAATGCTGCATACACATGCAATCAAAATTATTCATCCCTCATTGAAAATTAGGTTTATTTGCCAACTTTACAAACTTTTAGCTGTTTGCAAAAAAAAACCAACAAAAACTCAAACGGAAAAGTGTATAAAGATGCGTCAAACTTATCATCCGGTATGAGCCACTTAGATAAATGTGGCTTATTTTTAGCCTGTCCGGGCTAAGTTTACACTAGACAAGACTAATATATCTCCCTCCATGTGTAGAGCCTGTTGATATAAACCCTACAGTGAGGTGATATCTCTAGTTGCTGATGAAAAATGTTGACATTCAGGATGCCTAAAGTGCAATGTACTAGTCAAAAATGTCACATATTTCAAGAATGACAGCTATAAACGCGTTTTACTGTTTTGCTCGAGTTGCTTGACAGCGTAACCGCACTGAAATATCACACTTATACAATAAAGACCTCAGGATTTACTAGAAGAGCCTCAGAACACAAGAAGTGGAACAGCCCACCTCCGAGATGAAATGCTTGAAATGATTTTTATTATATCCAAATGCACATACATATTGACGTTTTGGGTGTGGTGACCCTTCATCAGGCTGCAAAACACACAAACACAACAAAAGGTTCCGTCACACAAGTAGCTCAAAACAAAAAAGCTCCTATGGGGCAAAAGGACATTCATTCTGTTGTTGTTTAGTAGAGTTTATTTTAGCTGAAGGTAAATGTGCTGCTTTTGGCTCCATCAGTCACCGCCGCGCCATCACGTACCACCTGGCTGCTTCAGAATTGGCGTAGTCGGCAGGATGGCACCAGCAGTGGCAGGCAGAGTACAACAAGCCTTATGGACACTGCAGGGTTTCCTGAGGACTGGCAACGTTAAAGCAGAGTGGGTATGAGTTGTGATGCAACGTTTCAGTATACAAACTCTCCTGTGGAGCAAAATAACGTAAATACAATTTTTTTCAGTAAATTTTTTCTTTAAAATTTCACTGTTTCTGCCATCCTCTGTCACTGTCGTGCCATCATGTAGCACTCGCCCATTTCATTTACCCAAAAAGCAGTTTAAGGGCGCCTTCAGACGGCGTCCGTCTCTGTAGGGGGAGGAGGCTGGAAGAGCTGGGAGCAGTGAACTGAGCTACCGCCCCCTCTCCGCCCCTTCGCCTCTATTTGCAATGGGAGGGGGCGGAGCGAAGTTTCAAAACTTAGCTCTGCCCCGCCTCCTTTCATTGCAAATAGTGAC
Organism: Eleutherodactylus coqui; assembly: GCF_035609145.1. Lineage (NCBI taxonomy): Eukaryota > Metazoa > Chordata > Amphibia > Anura > Eleutherodactylidae > Eleutherodactylus > Eleutherodactylus coqui. The sequence goes on from NC_089838.1 coordinate 15,751,198, forward strand.
AAGGGGGCGGAGAGGGGGCGGGAGCTCAGTGCACTGCTCCTGGCTCTTCCAGCCTCCTTCCCCTGCAGAGAGGGACGCCATATATCGGCACCCGGCCGATATACGGTCATCTGAAGGCGCCCTAAAATATAGTGGTATAGTGGTTAAAAATAAAAAAAAATACTACCATTTTGCTTGTTCCCTTTATTAGTGCAGTGACCATGGGGTGCTTGTGCTTCTACTGTGTTGGATCCTCCATTGCAATTTCATTAATACTTCTTTTTCACTTCACTTTTATGTTCATAGGATTTGCTTATGCTGGATGTTTTTCCTCGATCATGTCATTCCTAGTATACTTTCAACATTGCTGTATGAGAAAACCCCACAAGGTTGTCAGTTATATCCTGGCCCCGGCTAGTCTAGCACCGATGACTGGACTTGGAAGTCGCTCAGATCACAGGATTTTCCCATCTAATGTGGATTCACACTGAAACTGATCCAGAGAAAACTTAGGTTTTGGGTTAATTTTAGGTTAGTAAAGGCATAACTCACAGAAAAGGGAGCCAAAAATGCACCATCTGATAAACTGCAGGGCAGGTTCAATCACCATAGACCTTGGCAACCGCACCTTTCCCAATCTGGGCTGGGTTGAGTTAGGTGCTGCTCATTAGTCTGCACTAGAGATGAGCGATCACGCTCGGATAAAGCAGCTACTCCAGCGAGCATCGCTCTTCTCGAGTAACTGCTTACTGGTCCGAGCAGGCACGGGGGGCTGGCGGGGGTGAGCGGGGGCGGCGGGAGTAAGAGAGATCTCGCTCTCTCTCTCCCCTCCCCCCCCCCCCCCCGAGCCTGCTCGGACCAGTAAGCAGTTACTCAAGAAGAGCGATGCTCGCTGGAGTAGCTGCTTTATCCGGGCGTGATCGCTCATCTCTAGTCTGCACTGAACATTTAGCTCGCTCATATTGCAGTCTGGCTCCCTGCATTCTACCAGGCTCGATGGTGATTGAGCCGCCCTGCAGTTTGTCAGATGGTGCATTTTTGGCTCCTTTTCTGTCAGTTTTGTCTTTGTACATTTTTTCTCTCTCACCTCCGTGATTTTAATTTAAGTTAGTAAAGTAGTTTTAAGGGTTGTCCAGTTTTAAACCATTGATGGCTTATCCTTCAGATAAGCTATAAAGAGTAGATCGGCATGGGTCTACCAACTGTAATCCCCACTCAGCTATTCACCAGGTCAATATTGCTTGTGCACTGAGCTGATAGGAAGAAAATAGCTCCATTGCCACTGTAGTGGCCAGACTTGGTATTACAGGCCATTCACTTCAATAAGGATTTGTAATACCAAGCCTGACTTCTGCAGTGGAAAACGAGCTGTCTGCTTCCTGCACACATCAGCTCAGTGCTGAAGCACACTGGCCCAGTAAAAAGCCAATCAGCGTGAGTCCCAGGCGATGGACCTTCACCGATCTACTATTGATAACCCAGGATAGACTATCAGTAGTTTTCAAATGGACAACCCCACTAAAGGTGACAATACCTGGTGGTCTAGAATGGTAAAGCAATTACATGAATATTAATTAACACAATGCAGTGAATGAATCAATGGTAAATTGAGGTTACTCTTGGAAGTCCAGTACTCTAGAGCAGTGGTCCCCAACCTTTTTGGCACCAGGGACTGGCTTCAAGCAAGAACATTTTTACAAGGCCCGGCAGGGTTGGGCGGGGCATGGGTGGGGCTTTGGTTATACGGGGCGGGGTTATGAAGGGGGTTGGAGTTTAGTGCATACTTATTCATACATTTAGAATGTCCTGGCAGTACACACATAGGGCAGTATAATATATCCCCCCCCCATCCTGGCAGCACACACATAGGGCAGTATATAATCTATTCCCCCCCAGCACACACATAGGGCAGCATATCATTTATCTCCCCCCCCCCCAGTAATAGACAGCCCCCCCCAGTAATTAGCAGCCCCCCCAGTAATTAGCAGCCCCTCCCCCTGTAATAAGTAGCCCCCACCCCCAGTATTAAGCAGCCCCCACCCCCAGTACTAAGCAGCCCCCCCCCAGTAATAGGCATCCCCCCCAGTAATAGGCAGCCCCCCCCAGTAATAGGCAGCGCCCCCTAGTAATAAACAGCCCCCCCCAGTAGTAAGCATCCCCCCCCAGTAGTAAGCAGCCCCCCCTAGTAATAAGCAGCCCCCCCAGTAGTATGCAGCCCCCCAGTAGTAAGCAGCCCCCCCAGTTGTAACCAGCCCCCCCCAACCCATATACTTACCTCCTCCCCGCTGTCAGCGTCGGTCCCTCTCTGCTTGCCCAGACGTCAGTGTGCAGCCCCGCACGCTTCCTCCCCGAGTCCTCTCCTGCAGAACTAATGAGCAGGGGACTCGGGGAGGAGGTTCCTGGTTGCACACAGACGTCAGTGTGCACCGGGACCAGCGCGATTACCAGCGAGGAGCTGCGGGGCCCCCGCTGGTAATTGCCTCAGTGGTCAGCGGCGTCGGCACACCGCGGCCACATAGCACAAGACAGCGGGCTGGATTCGGCCCGCGGGCCTTGTGTTTAGAAGAAAAGTTCCGCGGACCGGCGCTGACCTCCTAACGGCCCGGCCCCGGTGGTTGGGGACCCCTGCTCTAGAGAACCCTTAAGACATAATTGCCTTGAACAACTGTTACCTGCCAGGTGCTTTTCATAATACTACTTATATATTTATTGCGTATGTAGCACGTGGGTGTTGACCATCGTCAGGCCTCAGGACTAGAGATGAGCGAGCCTACTTGCTAAGGGCAATTGCTCGATCGAGCATTGCCCTTAGCGAGTACCTGCCCACTCGAGAGCAAAGATTTGGCTGCCGGCGGTGGGCGGGGGAGAGCGGGGAGGAACGGAGGGAAGATCTCTCTCTCCCTCTCTCCCCCCACTTCCCCCTGCTCATGGTCGCAATTCACCTGTCACCCGCACCGGCAGCCGAACCTTCTCTGCCGATCGGGGAGATACTCGCTAAGGACAATGCTCGATTGAGTAATTGTCCTTAGCGAGTATGCTCGCTCATCTCTACTCAGGACCCATCTACGACTGCTACCTCTGCATCCCTATAGCTATGCCCCCGGTTGAAGGCTTATATTTGGCTCTCTTACATTCATATGATGTAGACAACTATTCTGTAGAACATCTGCTTCAGGTTTTAATGTTTTGCTCATTTGTAAAGATGTCATATAAGTTCAAACCAATGGAAAACGTCTGTACAAACAAAGCAGAGGGATAATGGAGAAAGCAGAGGTACAGAGTGTTCCTTTGCTGAAAGCTTTGGTACCACATGGATTGCGAAGATCAATCAGAATCTGGGTGGAGTTTGGATGTAGGACAAAATGTTTCCATAGAAATGAGACAATGTTCAGCATCATACAACCCTAAAAATATTTACATTTTTTCCTGAAGCAGCGCCATTCTGGAACATAGGTGATTTCTGGTAGTGTTGCTCCATTCAGATGAATGGAGCTTAACTGCAATACCAGACACAACCTGTGGTCAGAAGCGGTGCTGTTTCTGCAAAAATAAGTCAATAAAAAAGTCACCCGGTTTCTTCAAGTCCTGTATGAGCCCGTTCATCATGCAATAACATGTCGCTTTCAGTGTTTCACGTTTTTCAACAGTGATATAAATAGATGAGAAAGGGGCGCCATAGTAAAGGTAAAAATGGGCCCCTTATTAAGGTGCTGGATTTTGGCACACAGGGCAAAAAGATCTGATAGTTGTCCTTTTCCATGACCTTTAGGACATTTAACCATCTTCCTTTCAAGCAATTCAGATCCTCTGGAGAGGGGAGTTCTGCACTGGTTCCAGCCACCCAGCAGAAAAGAGGGTGAAGCCAAACATCGCTGTACCCGCTGTCTCCATCGACACGCATGGTCTGCATCTATGGTACATACAAGCTTGGTGTAACTATTGGATCGCATAAGCAGCCAGTGAGTGACCTGGCACAGCCATTTTCCTCCTGCCATCAATGCCCAATTCCTTCTCTTGCCATCTATCTCTGTTGCCACCCAGGCCTACCTCCAAACTTATGAACCATGAAAAGAGGGACAATTCTTGCAGCGCACATATTTTTTTTTTACACTAAGCCACATTAGTTGTGCCCCCTCCTGGTATCAGAGCCTGTTAGTGACTCTCTCACTGTAATAATGCCCTTCAGTAGTATCCTCACTGTAATAGTGCCCTCTGGTGCCCCACTCACAGTAATAGTGCCCCTGCAAACCCAACCTCAGTAATAAAGCCCAAGCTGAGAAATAATGCCTTCACAACTCCCCAATGAGTAATATTGCCCCCCATATCCTACTCAGTAATAATGCCTCCACAGGCTCCTGCTAAGTAATATTGCCCCTCTAGGCTCCATCAGTAAAAATGCTCCCATATACCCTCCCCTCATCAGTAATGCTCACGCTGAGTATTATTGCCCCTGTATGTACTCCCTTAGGTATAATGTCCCCACATGCCCCCATCAGTAATGCCCCCACTGTCACTGAGTAATATTGCCCCTGTATGTATCCCTTAGTATTAATGGACACACTTAGTAATATTGCCCCTTCATGCCCCCATTAAGAATAATGACTCCCATTAGTAATGCCCCCACTAAGTACCTGAGTAATATTGCCCCTGTATGTACCCCATCAGTAATAATGCCCCCAGTGAGTAATATTGCCCCTTCATGCCCCCTTTAGTAATAATGCCTCCCATTAGTAATGCCCCCACTAAGTCACTGAGTAATATCGCCCCTGTATGTACCCCATCAGTAATAATGCCCCAAGTGAGTAATATTGCCCATTCATGCCCCCATCAATAATAATGCCCCAATTTGTGCAGCAACATAAAAAACATCCTGCACTCACTTTTTTCGGTCACTCAGCCGCTTATGTCTGTTCTGCTCTGGCCCCCTTGCTAATTTCCACATAGCTCAATCATGTGATTGCTGCAGCCAATCATTGCCCTGAGCACTAGTATGGCTTAGGCCACCGTGATTATGTGGTAGATAGCACATGATCACTCTCCCCAAAAGTTAGAGGGGGTGAGAATAGTACAAACCAATGCAACACGGTGAGCAAAGTGTCCGATGTGAGTTGAGCACAAGCCTCTCTGACGCAACCTGCATGCATGGGAAGTGTCCAAAGGCCTAACGGAATAGGAACTGGATTTTAGGAATTTAGGATCTATATGGAATAAGGTCCAGGTAATCACTCTGCCACGCTGCCACTGGATTGCAGTGTAGCATCCCGTAGGGTGACCCCGGACGCAGGGCATACGTTGAGGAGCTGGGAGGGTTAGGTGGACACTTGTCACCGCCGCACTTACCAGGCTCCCACCCAGGGGGACACACGTTGCCTTGGCCCGGGCAGCGCTGGGTCTCTTCTGGACACCCCTAAGAGAGGGATGGCCAATAAACATAGACTTGTGTAACGTACCTCAGGTCCCTGGGAACAGTCAGGGCCTGGCAAAACGTTACTTGATATGAACTTAGTACAAGGCACAATTATGCCAGATGATCATGCAGGCAAAACAGTAGACTTAAGGTCCGGGAGGAAAACACAGGATGACACCGGTCCTGCAGGCCAAGTTATCTGACAGGCACCACTCCTGGATGAGGGAAATCTCGAGAGAAGAATAAGGGTTGGGACACTCCACAGACACTCTTGGTTATAGTACCTCTGCGCGGTGATCCCAAATTTGTCTCTCTGCTCTCTCTCTCTCCTCCCACTCTCACTCCTCCGCGGTTCCTGGCATATAGATCCTCAGAAACTGCTCCTCCTCTTCCATTTTTCACCACATGAGGGTTAAAGATACCCCAATGTGGCTGGCACTCTTACTCAGGAACCCAGAAGAAATGGAATCTCTCTTAAAACTGACTACCACACCCAAAGCACTCATAAACAATATAGATCACTAGACAAATATTGATACATGTGCAAGCATCTCCCAGTCTCATGCAAACATTAACCTCTCACTTGCTGCAGCTGTGCAATACACATAACAAGAGACAAGACATTTTTGCACAGCGTATCTACACAAGACATGACATGTATGTCATTTATGGAGGGGCCAGAAATATATGTTCTGTGCCATTACAGCAGTGTGTGCATCTGGGATCTTCATCCCCTCCTCCCCTCACCTCTTCTCTTTGGTTGCGCAAGAGGGGAAGGGAGGAGGAAGAGGCGCTGCTGCGGGTACACACATTGATGCTGGCAGCAGCGCTGAGAGGAGCATCAGCACTGTGAAGACCAGGAAAAGGTAAGTATATGGGTTTTAGGAGGGGGCGCTAATACTATGGGGCTTCTGTGGGGAATCACTATTACTACTGGGGCTACTGTGGGAGGGTCACTTATTGCTGGGGCTACTGTGGGGGCTCACTATTATTGCTGGGGCTACTGTGGGGGTCAATATTACTTCTGGGGCTACTCTGGGGGTCACTATTATTCTTGGAGCTACTGTAGAGGCTCACTCTTATTGCTGGGCTACTATAGGGGTCACTATTACTACTGGGGCTACTGTGAGGATCATATATTGTTAGGGCAACTGTGGGGGTCAATATTACAACTTTGGCTATTGTGGGGGTCACTATTACTACTGGGGCAACTGTGGGGTGTCACTTATTGCTGGGGCTTCTGTGGGGGTCACTATTATCGCTCGGGCTAGTATAGGGGAGTGCTGATACTACTGGGGTACTGTGGGGGGTCAGTAATATTGCTGAGGCTGGTATAAGTGGTTGCTAAAACTACTGGGGCTACTGTGAGGGATACTATTATTGCTGGGGCTGGCATAGGGGAGCGATAATACTATTGGGGCTACTGTGGGGGTGACTTATTTCTGGGGCTGGTATAAGGAGGCGATAAAACTACTGGTGCTACAGTGGGGGGACACTATTACTACTGAGGCTGCTCTGCACGTGGCAGCGTACCTCAAGCTGACTTAGGAGACGTTTACAAATGGCAAAAATGCTGCGGAATGTCCACAGCGGAAATTTTCACAGCAAATTCCCCATCTAAAAAAAAAAGGCAAAAACTGTAAAAATGGTGCAGATTTTGACTGGAAATCAGCCTCATATCCGCAGCCGAGGAGCGCTGACAGTGGGAAGCCTTCGGAGGAGAAGGTGAGGGGGGGGGCGCTGCATAGTATGAAATCAGCTGCAGAAATGTGTCTGATTTCCAGTCAAAATCTGCACCAATGGTACAGATTTTGACTGTATCTTGGATGCAGAAATGCTGCGGAATTTGCTCCCTGCCTTCTTTTGAACCAACTGTGTACTTTTTGTAATGATGGAGGTAAAATCATACATTGTGATGAGCCCCGCCCCTGACCACACCCCTTTGTCTAGCTTTGACCCTGCTGAAATCTGGTCTCCTCATATTTACACAACTGAATATGCTACGCCCGTGTGAGGGTATAAGGGTGGGTAACAGCTATCAGATTCAGGGGTCAGAGCAGTAGAGAAATCGGTGCGGATGATGTATATATGGCCTCAGAGGCTGCAGTGCTTACTGCCTCTTCAATCATCTCTCTGCGGACTGTCTTCTCTCATGCACAGTGATAGAACTGCAGCCGAGTCAACAGGACGAGATCGAAATGGATTTAAGTTACAGAATGTAAACAAGAATGCTTCCATTCACTCACAGCAAGCAGAGACTTTGTACTGAAACAATGTACTGAATTCTGGCACTTTTTGGCGCAAATCGATTTAAATAAAATGTATTGTTGATTTGTGCCAAAAAGAACAGCTGGAACGTCCCTCGCTGTTTTTTCCCCAAAATGTCTAGAAAAGAGGGTCGGGGCTTTAGTGGTATGAAGTTTTTAGACTGATTTAAGAATTGCAACTTTTTAAAAAAGACACAAAAGTTTTTGCACTCTTCCTCTAGGCGCTGGGGGGTGTACAAAGACATATTTAACCCCTTAGTGACCCCATATGCCTTTTTACGGCAGTCATTAATGAGCTTTATTCCGATTTTTTTTGCTGCCGCATACAGGCACGGAGCTCCCATACTGGTAGGAGTAGGAGCCCAGCTGTCTATTGGCAGCCGGGCACCTGTTCCAACAGCGGAAGCCAGAGAAATAGCCAATGTCCGGTGTTTAACCCTTTACATGGCCCGGTCAATGTGACCTCAGCATGAAAAAGACAGTGGGAGGGGGCTTCCTCTATCACCCATCACACCCCCACAATATGATTTTGGGTCCCGATGGGTTGCTATGGCCATCTATGACCCACCGAAAAAGTTAGTACATTATTTAACTGCTCAGTTCACGCTGCGGAAAAGAATGATAAAATACATGGTGAAAATAGCTAATTTTGAATATCTCACCTCCCAAAAAACAGAATGGAAAAAAAGAAAAAACTCACACAGCTCCGCTGATGGAAAAAAGAAAGCTAGAGTTCTTTGAATGCAATGATACAAAAAAAAAACATCTTCTTTAACCTTTTCCATTCAATTGTCTGACCTCTGAAGACATTATGATTTAAGGCTGTACAGCTCCGATGTTGGAAGACGTCCGTCGGGGTTCTCTTACTGTATGTTGCCAGCCTCTCTGCTGTCGGAGCCTATCCAACGTGTCACCTCATGCAGTACTGGCTTTAGCCAGCAGATAGCGCTGTTGTATAACGGGCAAAAAAAGAGTAATCCCCCTAGGAAAACCAGGATACAAATTGGATTGGAAAGGGTTAAAAAAGCGATGCCCGATTGCGAAATCGCCCTAAACGAGTACGTTCGCTCATCTCTATTAAAGATGCGACTAATTGATCAATATCGTGTAATTTATGATACATTTGTCACATTTCACACTGAGGAAAGGCTGCCAAAAATGCGACAAAAATGTTAATATTGATAAATACATTCCAGAGTAAATCGGAAAATCGAATAGCTGTTTCTAATTGCACAATTATGCATTATTTACCTGGAACCACCCATGGATTTCAGATGATCGTTGCACGCCCTCATTAATTATGTCAGGTCCAAGTACCAGTCGTGCCACATGGGTGTGGAGAACTTTTTCATCTATTATTGCTTGCTTGGGATATTACTTGTTCCCTTAAATGGCCAGCAGAGGGCACCGAGAGACCTAAAAATACATTTGTCATTATGAATCGCGCTACTAGTAAGGGGACGGGTCATACACAGTTTGACGTGGAGTTCTCTTAGAATCTATGCCGATCCCACCGTAAATCGGTGTGCCATTACTTTTATTGGGGATGCGCCGTAGCCTATATGGCCGGGAGAGTAAGAAAGTGTTAGTGCCATCAAACCAGTCAGTGATTATATTGGCACAGAAGTATTATTTGGACTCTCATTGTGCAACATCAGTGAACTTTATTCATCAGATTTTGGGTCGTGCCCATACCAAAACATGCCATCTCTTAGGCTGCCTATCCATGGCCATGATGGTAGATCGCTAGTGATATTCCCCCATTGGGGAGGAGCACTGACAGGTCTCTAATAGATAGGCTGACCGCGGAGAACTGCGGCAAATCGTAGCATGCCGTGATTTCAATCCCACGAGCGGAGAATCACTATCATTCTCCGCTCCTGCCGTGATCTAAGTAGATCGCGGCAGAGAAAGAGTTCACAGAGGGAGCGCGGTGTCTCCGTCCGGCTCTCAAGATGTCATCGCGATAACCCGGCCTGTCACCATGGCAACAGGACGCCAGACACTAGTGTCCTGTATTGCCTATGCCTATGATTGCTGTATAAGCGATAAGGCATGGCAGAGCAGTAGCTCTGCCATGCCTTATCACAGCGATCATAGGCACAGTGCTGCAAGTCCCTCAGAGGGACTCAAATTGTGTAAAAAAAAGAAAAGAAAAATGTAAAAAAAAAAAAGTAAAAAACACCCTTTTTTATGCTTTTTCTAATATTAGCATAAAAAAGGTAAAAAAAAATTAAAACCCCACATATTGGGTATTGACGCGTCCGTAACAACGTGTACAAAAAGTTCAACACGCTTTTTATTTTGTACGACAAAAAGCGTTTAAAAAAACGCGAAAAAACAGAGGCAAAATGCTAATTTTGCCTCCCAAAAAATGCAATAAAAGTGATCAAAAAAGCCGTACATTCCCCAAAATGGCACCAATAAAAACTACAGCTCGTCTCGCAAAAAATAAGCCCTTATAGAGCTCCGTACATAAAAAAATAAAAAAGTTACAGGACTTTGAATGCAGCTATAGAGAAAAAAAAAAGATTTCCAAAAAAAAGGGGTTTCATTGCAAAAAAGTGTAAAAACCTAAAAAAAATATAACAATTTTTAGTAGCGTTATTACCGTACCGACCCGCAGAAAAAATGTAGTGTGTCATTTATGCTGCATGATTAACGCTGTAAAAAAAAGAAAAAAAAAATCTATGGCAGAATTGATGCGTTTTCTCTCCCTGTTATCATAAAAAAGACAATAAAAGTTTTACGATATTGTCTATGTACCCAAAAGTGGCACCGATAAACACTACAGTTCGCCAAACAAAAAACAAGTCCTTATACGGCCGCGTCCACGGAAAAATAAAAAAGTTATGGTTTTTGAAAAATGGAGATGGAAAAATACCAAAAAAAATCGCTTGGTCCTCAACGCCAAAATAGGCCGTGTCATTAAGGGGTTAACTGAGCCCGACTTTGTGTGAACGAGGTTGTGCTCAGATGGCTGTTCTAGATGCAATGAAGATGCCAACTCTATGCTAACGCCAGGGATGGACTGATTTTCCGATTATATCCCAAGGGTGACTACCCACTAGCGTTTGCAAATTTGCTGTGTTCTTTTTTTCCGGGTGTCTGTGTGGCTTCCTAATGTTAAAGACACATCGCGTCAAAATCGCAATTTACCGCAAAATCGTGATTTTGGGCGATGCGATTTTCACGTTAACAGGTCCCATAGACCCCTGGAGAAAAAAAACCCGCTAATTTTGCTTGCCTGGTAAACCCCTTTAATGATTGTGTTTTACTACATATGAAAATGATGATAATTATCACCTCCAAGTACTGAGTGAGTGTCCGTGGAGTGTTCCTACCCCCATCCTCCTTCGGAGTGTTCCCTGTCCAGGAGCGGTACCTTACAGATAACTTGGCCTGTAGGACCGGTGTCATCCTGTGTCTCCTCCCTGACCTCACATTCTCTGTCTTGCCTGCACTCCTATGTAAAGCTGTAATCTGCAAAGCTTCAAGTAAAGGTTTGCAGTCACTGCCCATTCCCAGTGATTGAGGTATTCAAGGTTAACCATGTGTGGACTCTCTTATTTAACTGCCAAGGATTTGCCAGAATGGAACGGTGGCGTCACGCGTGACAACTTCAAGTCCACAACACTTATACAGGCAGCGTTGCCTGGAAGAGGCCTAGTGGTGTCTTGGCCGAGGTTCTGTGCGCCCCTCTGGGGAGGAGTTTGGTAGAGCCACCGTGACAAGTGACACCTCTACCCCCACAAGCTCCTCAGCGTGGGCCTCGTGTCTTGGTTTGCCATTGGGATACTACACTTACAATCTTACGATAATAGACTTTCTTTCCTCTCTATAAATTGTGCACGTGTGCAGGATTACAGACTCTCTTGACATCTTTACAGACGATACGAAATTATAAAAGGTAATTAATACAATGGAGGACAATGTGCGGCTACAAACGGACCAAGATAAGCTGGGGGCTTGGGTAGAAAAATGGCAAATGAAGTTCAATGTTGATAAATGTAAGATTGTGCACATGGGCAGGAGAAACGGATGTCGCCAATATACACTAAATGGGGTACTGCAAGGGAAAAGTGATATGGAAAAGGACCTGTAGGTACTAGTGGATTGTAGACTAAACTGGAGTAACCAATGCCAGTCAGCTGCTGCAAAAGCTAATAAAGTCTTGGGGTGCAACATTATCCTCCCACTATATAAGGCACTTGTCCGGCCTAAAAAGAAATACTGTGTACAGTTCTGGTCATCGGTGCTCAGGAAAGATGTTACAGTGCTTGAGGAGGTTCAAAGAAGGGCAACTAGATTAATAAATGGAATGACGGGACTGGAATACCCAGAGAGGCATCAAAATTAGGATTATTCACCCAGGAAAAAAAGACGGCTAAGGGGTGATCAAATAACTATGTATAAATCCATGAGGGGACAATACAAGGATCTCTGCCATGATCTGTTTATACCCAGGACTGCGATGGTAACAAGAGGGCATCCGCTACGTCTAGAGGAAAGCAGGTTTCATCACTAACATAGAAGGAGGTTCTTTACTGTAAGAGCAGTGAGACTGTGGAACTCTCTGCCTGAGGAAGTGGTGATGGGGAAAGCAATAGAGGAGTTTAAGAGGGGACTAGATGTCTTTCTAGAGCGCTATGATATTACAGGATATAGACATTAAATAACCAGCGGGGTTGTTGATTCGGGTCTTGGAGTCAGGTAGGAACTATCACATGTTGATCCAGGGATTATTCTGACTGCCATTATGGAGTCGGGTAGGAATTTTTTTCCCCCAAACACGCTAATTGGCTTCTGCCTCACAGTTTTTTTTTTTGCCTTCCTCTGGATCAACAAGGGGGAGGGGATAAAAACAGAAACAGGCTGAACTAGATGGACATTGTCTTCCTTCAGCCTAACATACTACTTACTATGTATCTCGTCGATTTACAAAGATCACCTCTTGGGACTCATCTGCTTGTCTACATAAAAGGAAACAACAGTTCCAAGGATCAGACTTTTATGATATTCTGCCTCTCTCACGGCTTCCTCCATCCACTCCTCTGGACTTCGAGGGTTATGCTTAGAATGCAGCGTTTTACTTGGTATTTCTCTCTGTCCCTGTCGTGCTGGGGAAGCGCCTGCTTCAGATGTCCTGACCTCACGACTAGGAGTGGTGAATGTAGTGGACACAGTAGTGGTCAGTGTTGTGTCTGCTATGGCAAGATGCGGCATAGGACACCCGAACAGGCGCACTGGCTGCTGCTGCACTTGTGCCCAGTTCAGGAGACAAACAGGACTCTCCAGAACTGGGAGATGTGGGGTTATTTTTGTCATCACCCTATTCTGGCACTTGTGTCGATTCTCTAGCGGGACTGGTGAAGTTCTCTTACCCTCCTTTTTGACTGCTCCAGGATCAGCAGGGCCTTGTTCTGCAGTGGCACGGGCCTCATCGCTAGCAGTGGGAGCAGTGCGGTCCTCGGCCGAGGAACTGCAGGGTTCTAGAGCGGATTCTAGCCTATCCAGCATCAGAGCCAGAATCTCCAGTTCGTCTCCAAAAAGTCCAGCCAGATTCCTTTGGAGGGTAGTCGGCAGGCCACCACTTTGAGGACATTGTGGGTGATGAGACAGCAAACTTCCTCCAAGAAAATGCAGTGATGTGTCCTCTACTCCTACTGGGAACAGACTGACTTCATCCAGCCAGGCCCGCCCAAGGGTGGAGGTTAGTCACTTATGTGGTGCAGAGTGTAAGCTCTCACTCATGACCTACAGGTTGCAGGTTCAATTCCCACATGGTTCAGGTAGCTGACTTAAGGTTGACCCAGCCTTCTGACATCAGTAAAATGAGTACCCAGCTTGCTGGGGGTAATAAACAAACTACCTGGAAGCGCTGTGGAATAAATTGGTGCTATACGAATAACAAGTCTCTTCCCTCTTCCACTGTGGGGGTGGGGTTCATCTTCCCCCTACTTTAATTACAGTATTTTTTTCACGTTTTTTTTTTTTGCCTTAAGAAGATGACATGGGAATATTTTTGCCGCTCTTGAGCCCCATGTTGAGAACTGCATATCTTCCGTACGCCATTTTGAGTATCTTTCCATGCAACAGTATAATATCAGAAAAGTTTTTAACTCTTTGCAATCCAATTTTGGATTCAGGGTTTCCTAGGGGGTTTTCTCCTTCTGCCATTATACAATGGCGCCATCTGCTGGCTAGAGCCAGTACTGCGGTATGGGACTTGCTGGAGAGGCCCCCGACAACAGAGCGGCCAGTAATATACAAGAAGACCTGTGCGGCGCGAGCACGCCGGAGCGGCCCCATTCAACAGAACAGAAGAGCAGACTGCGCAAGTGCGTCTAATCGAGGGAGAAGAAGGCTTCGGTCGGCGCCATGGAGACGGGGACGCCAACACCGGAGGGGGTAAGTATATAACTTCTGTATGGCCAATATTTAATGCACGATGTATATTACAAAGTGCATTAATATGGCCATACAGAAGTGTTTAACACCGCTTGCTTTCGCGGGACAACCCCTTTAATCACTGAACACACTTTTTACCTTTCTAAAAATCATTATATAGAACACCACAAGAACAAACGGGCGTATTACGTACCTGTCTTCTATGTATTTGCAGTTTGTTACTCCTGTTGGTGAAGGTTTCTTCACTGAGCAAACAGAGAGGTCCATCTGCTCAGTCAAATGACCGGCACTTCTAACTGGTAAACTACATTTCCCGTAAGCACCTGCATCACCCCTGGCTGCTGGCACTTTCCACCTCTATGTATTTACTAATACCTTAAAGGGTTAATTAAAGAAGATTAATCCTTTGTCCTCCTGAGCTTTACTTATACAGAGTGACAAGGGGGAGGGCTAGAATTCCGCAAATATTATCTCTAACAGCCATGATAAGACCAACTGAACTGTACATATGCATATGAAAGGGTTAACCTTTTGCTAGACTAGGGGGCACTGAGCTTACTGATTGCAGGGAATAGAGAGCAGATACACTCCGTCTGCTCTGCACATGCCCATCCTGTGTGCTAAAGACAAGGCTAGAGCCAGAGGTGTAACTAAAGGCTCAGGGGCCGGGGTGCAAAAGTTCAGCTTGCCCCCCCCCCCCCAACCTGTACCTGTACCCGTACCTAAACTACGCTGCATACAGCTGCAGAACGAATTTACATACACGATCCAGCCTTGGCGTAAGCTTTCAAAACATGACTAATTTCCTGGACTACGTAAAAATCTGTTTGTAGCCCCTTAGGCCGCTTTCACACGGCCGATAAAATTGCACAAGGTCTGTGTGCTGTAAGACGCACAAATCTCTCACGAATATGAAGCCCATTCTTTTATATGGGGTCATACACATGGGCCATTTTTTTTGCCTGCATCGAAAATATCGTGGCATGTCCTATCTTTGGGTGTTCCCTCGGAGAGTCGCGCATCACCCATTGTTTTCAATGGGGCCGGCACAGAATCACACGGCGTACGAGGTGCAGGCGAGTGTGATGCGATGCAAGGTTTACCCATTGAGAATAATGGGACACACTCCGCTATTCTCCGCCGTGGCTAAAAGCATCGTTACTTCCCCGATTGAGATGGTTTTAACACAAAAACATATCAGCTATACATTCAGTATATAGGGATATCAACCATGCTGATATAAACTGGGCCAGGCTATACTAGCATGGTCTATATCACTATATACAGGCTCTACATATATAATAACATACAGGAGATCTCCAGCTTATACCAGCATGTTCCACATCACTATATACAGGAGATGCAGGGGGATATATATCTACTGTATACAGTGATATGGACCATGCTGGTGTAACCTGGAGATCTCTTGTATATAATGATATATGTATAGCTGGTATAACTTATACCAGCTATACATATTTGAGTATATACAGTACTTACCACCGGATGTACTCCTCCTTCACTCCCTGATACTGTCAGTGAGCTGCTGTCCGGACCAATCATGCGGTCGGCAGTACACTGATAGCATGCAGTTGTGACCAATCACAACTGCAGTCTCTCAGTGGAAGGAGCGTGTGCCCGGGGAGTTGGCAGCCTGTAATTGGCTGCCGGCTTCCCCGGTAACCGCCCTTCCCTCCTTGAGTGTCGGCCCGCGTGCCGCGGTGGTGAGACTGTATCTTACAGGGGGCCCGTGGGCCGGGTCGCAATTGCAACGGCTGGCAGTACACCAGTGGGTAGAACAACTACATAGAAGTGAAGGCAGGATGAGCTAAGCATGCTTGACAACATTGAAAAACTACTGGAGGAGAAACCAAAAGGTAAACAGAGAGTGGGATGGGGTGTTTAGAGGTGAGAAGTTGGGACTGGTGCATTTTCAAAAAGTTGGTGTATTTGCAAAGATTAATGATTTTAGATATTAAACACAATGAGCCACCATCGTTATCTTAGGAACGACGCCTTAAAACTACCACAGCCATATTTTTAATGCCATACACTAAATGTTTTCAAGCGGGAAAAGACTGTATGCCTGATAACGATAAGTGGATAGACATGTGGTGCCAGGGGCATAACTAAAGGCTCTGGGGCCATGGTGCAAATGTGAGCTGGGCCCCCCTCTATCTGTATCTGTACCCGTACCCATACCTAAACCATGCTGCACAGAGACATAACTTGAAGCTTCTGGGCCCCAATGCAAAACCTGTAACAGGGCCCCCAACTCTAATGCTTTATTCATAGTACTGGGCTCCCTATATGGAGAAGAGAGGCCTTATGGGTCCCCTAAGGCTCCTGGGCCTGGGTGCAACTGCATCCCCTGCACCCTCTATAGTTACGCCTCTGTGCGGTGCTACATCCGGGGGCTATACCCAGAAGGGTCATAAACCGTGCCATGAGAATCATGCATACCCACTTCTCCCACCATCAACAGTAACCGAGGCCCCTGATTCCCTGACAAAAAGATGCCTTCTGTTGGACAGCCATAGCCCATGGTTATCTCCTTCCAGCTATCTATGCCAAACCACCATGTCCCCACAGCCCCCTACAAACCAGGCAACCCTGGTGTTCCATAAAGGTCTATCCCTTTCCACCGCAGCACTGTCTTTATCTTGGAAAGGCAAAGCACCAACCCCATGACTACAAACCTGCCCTAGGCAGTCAACCGCTTGCTATCTCTTAAAGGGGCAGCCAACCTACAGGCAATAATGAGCCTTACAATATACACTAATGGACCTTAAATATTTAATATGTTGAACCAAAAATAAAATAACACACAGTATTAGTCCATACAGCAGGGAAATGAGAGTAGAGCATCCGTGTCGTAGTAACGACTGCATTGAATGGTGACTGTAGAACCTAGAATGTGACTACAACTGTTCTATATAACCTTCTCACCTCTGGTGATCTGACATATTGGAGTCACACCTACGTACTGCTTTATCTCTCAGGCTGTGCTCATTCCTCTGCTACCCGGATACTGTGTCATGCAGTAAACAACCTCTGTCCCTTCACTATCTACTATCATATGTCACCTGGGGTCAGAACGGCATGCCAAATAACTGGGCAGTGCAGTGGTGGAACTGGAAGTTCCTGGACCTAATGCAAAATCTGTAGCAGGGTCCCCTAAAACGTAATGTCATTTATGATATTCTAGTCACAGGTACGTGCAGATCAGCCAACGAATCTTGGCCCGTACAATAGATTTCAGAAGGCTTACCCCTCCTCTATGTAATACAGGGGTGGTGTTATATGAGGCAGAAGTAAGAAGACAGAGGCAAGATGATACTGCACTCTTGTGGACTGGGACACCATGGGATGGACTGACCCTCTCTTGGGGTCCTTACCACTATGCCTTTCAGACTGAGGCCGTGTCTACTGCTTATCTGCTGCATCACCTGCTTTGCTGGCGAGCCACCACATCTCACAGTTATTATCCCTGCACCCAGACAATGGGCAGAGGGAGCCTCCCTCTCATCCCATGTGCAGATGCTTTTGCTGGGCCTGGCCATACCAATCATTGGTCTTGGTTACCACAACTGTTCTCACTTAGCCGTTTTGGCCCTGACAGCCTTTACTGGGCCCACTCTGCCCCTTCACTTGCTGTAGCCAGCTATATCAGGCCTTCACATAAGACCCATACTCAATAGGCCAGTTGTAGTGGTCTGTAGGTACTGATCCTTGTTCTGTTCTTAGGTCCCCTTGCTTTGCAGATGCAGGGAGCCCCATCCTCACCCTCAGCAGGGGATGCTGCATCACATGTGGCCCATGCCACACTTCTGCTCACAACGGCCTCCGCCACTTCACTACCAAAACTGCATCACACTAGTCCAAAATAACAAAGGGGGCAGAACTTTGGGCGTGATGCCAACAGCCAACAGTGTAATCAAAAGGTTGTGTAACTTAGCAGAAGGAGCGGAGCTTCATGGGTTTTGCTCTGGATGCAACACTGCCTATTTTCTGCAATGTTAAAAAGGCTATGTTCACCACTGCGCTCGGTGGTTCCATCACAAATCCGGCATGAAGGACTTTGACATCCAGTAACGTGCCAGACGGCTGAATGGAAACTGAACAAATTCATTTAACCATGGAATTTCCCTTTTCTGGTCCCATAACACAGATACGAAAAAAACCTGATGAAATCAGGAAAGGTGAAGATCTTCCCTTACACAGGTGGCTATGCAGGAAACTAACCCATATGAGTAAGAAGATTCTCTACCTCCGGTCCTAAACACCTCCCCATTTGTGGGTTTATCACCTTATGACACTGATCCAGGTACAGTATGAAGGCAGGTGGGTGATGGAGTGTTAGACCAGACTGTCATGTAACATTCTGTGTCTTGGTATTGATACATTGTTATAATTCTGTATTTATACCTTTTCGTTTCATTGTGTCCATCAGGTTTATCCAGTGGAAGCTGGTGTGCCAAAAAAGGGATCACTAGCTAACCAGAAGAAGACAGGAAAATGCTATACGGCATTATCCAATTGCCTTGAGGGAGAAAACCATTTATTATTCATCTAATATGGTGATAAGACCAGATGTTCAGGCGCCCGAACACATTACATGGAAGTGGGCCATGCCAACCTATTTAGTCAGAACTGACTTTGAAATGTGTAAGAAGGATCAGGCGTGTTGGGTTTCATCATGGCTGTTCTTTTGTCCCCGCAGGGCTGCCTAGGAGGGACTTACTTCCCCCTCTCCATGTGAAATCACATGCATGCTAAGGCAGTGTATGAGAGAGTGGAGAGGAATAGTCCTCAGCTAAAGTGGTTGGATCACATCCAGGGGCGTAACTATAGAGGGTGCAGGGGATGCGGTTGCACCCGGGCCCAGGAGCCTTAGGGGGCCGATAAGGCCTCTCTTCTCCATATAGGGAGCCCAGTACTATGAATAAAGCATTATAGTTGGGGGCCCGGTTACAGGTTTTGCATTAGGGCCCGGGAGCTTCAAGTTATGTCTCTGTGCAGCATGGTTTAGGTATGGGTACGGGTACAGATACAGATGGGGGGGGGGCAGCTCACCTTTTGCATCAGGGCCCCTTTGCCTTTACTTACGCCCCTGATCACATCAATGCATGGGTTGTGTCTGACATTGCAGCTTGGATCCATAAAACAGACAGAGCTGCATTACCATATTCTGACCAGGCCTCAGGATAGCTCATCAATAGTTGATTGTTTCAGGTCAACCACTCGAGACCCTGACCGATCAGCTGATCAGGCCCACTATTAGCGCCATAACACACGGGTGCAGAGCAAATTCAGTTAGCTCTGACCCTTGTGTAGTGGCCAACACTTGTAATTACAGGCACAGCTGTCACTGATTTTAATGAGAGGTGGTATTTCTTGCGCCTGCAATTACCAGCACCGGACACGGCACAGGGGGCAGAGCTAACTGTTGTTGTCCGATCAGCTGATGGGCCGGGATTAACTATTGATGAGCTATCCTGAGGATATGTCATCGGTAGTATTTTCACTTTAACAGATCTGTCATTGGGCCCCAGAATCATCATATTATTCCTCCGTGTACATTGCTTATAGACCGGCTGGTGTTTAGAGAGTCCGCAGCGCTCATGATTCTTTGCCAATCCACAACCAAAATGCCAACAGAAGAACTGTCCAAAAATAACAGAGAACTTGATCTTTGCTCTCCAGGACTGATGAAACTCAGTAAACAACTCATCATCCCTCAGCGCTTATATCACCCCATATGTACAGCTATTCGTTATCGCCTTAAGGGCTCGCTCACATGGGTGTATGTATACCGCGTGTTGTGCAGGTAATACGTGGTGCTTCTGTTGGGCCACTTACACCTGCTTGCTTGAAAACAAATGCAGCATGTCCAACCTTGATGTGTATTACGAACCAATATAGGCTGTGGGGGTTTAATATAATGTACAGGTATATTTGCTGTGTTCTGCATAGTTTCTAGGCGTGATAAACATGCGGTTCACATATGACCATGTGAGTGAGCCCTAAACCTTTTAGTAAGAAATTACATTATTCGCCACCCCTTAGTACCCCAGGATGGTAAGGCCAGTGTGACCATTGCTGAGGCCGAGGATTGGCCACAGTGATCACAGGACTGCAATACCCAGAAGTGAGCAGGGGACTGGAGTGGCGCAGAGGGGTGATAAGGAAAAGAAAGGGGTGAATATAGGTTGTTTTTTATTTTATTTCCCAAAAGAGGGAATTATTGAACGTGGGTATTATTACTGAGGAGAGATGTGGGAGCACTATTACGGTGTGGGGGTCACTATTACTGTGTGGGGGTCACTGAGAGGCACTATTACTGTGTGGGGGTCACTGAGAGGCACTATTACTGTGTGGGGGTCACTATTACTGTGTGGGGGTCACTATTACTGTGTGGGGGTAACTGAGAGGCACTATTACTGTGTGGGGGTCACTGAGGGGCACTATTGTTGTGAGGGGGTCATTGAGGGGCACTATTACTGTGAAAGGGACATTAAAGGGCACTTTTACTATTATGGGAACACTGAGGAGCATTATTACTATGATGGGGTTACTAAGGGGTACTGTGACTGTGAGAGCGCACTAAGGGGCAGTAATTGCTGTGACAGTCACTAAGGGGCACTGTTACTGTGACAGAGTCATTGAGGGACACTATAATTAAGAGGGTCACTAAGGGACACTATTACTATGAAGGGGTCACTGACAAATATTATTACTGTGAGGAGACACAGGGCATGGCTTAGGCCTCGTCCACGGGGACAGATCCGCAGCGGGTCGTCCGCACGCGTGATCCGCACCCCATAGGGATGCATTGGACACCCACAGGTAATTAAATACCTGCGGATGTCATTTTCCCTTGAGGCACGGATTGCGTGTTCGGGAAAATACCCGCAGCATGCTCCATTTTAGTTCGGGCCTCCCGCGGGGACGACTCCCGCAGGTATCTATTGAAGCCTTTGGAAGCCGTCCGGATCCCCGGCACACCCGCAGCTGAATTTCTACTCTCCGGCGCGGGAGAGCAGAAGTAAAAAAAAAAAAGGTGCACGCCGCATGCGCGCGGCACGCTGCTGGCGTGCCGAGCGCATTCGCCAGGCCGAAGAAAGAAGATCCAGCTGTGACGGAGGGAAGATCCGCAGCGTCCGGACAGGTAAGTAATGCTTATTTTTAGCCCTCATGTCCGCGGGGCAGGAGGGACCCGCTGCGGGATTCTGCATGAAGAATCCGCGGCGGGCCTGATTTTCCCCGTGGACATGAGGCCTTAGTGTGTGGCCTAATGTTAAAGAAATTTGCCACAAAACTTATCCCTCTTTTCATTCTTCAAAACTTGGGAGGTATATAGAAACACACCACAAAAAGTAAAAACACTAGTAAAAAATACAGGCATCGCCCAAGCATTCTCAAACTAAAAAAGCTCCCGAAAACTTTTACACAGAGTAATTTTCTCTATTAGGCTGCATTCAGACGAACGTATATCGGCTCGGTTTTCACGCCGAGCCGATATACGTTGTCCTCGTGTGCAGGGGGGGGAGGATGGAAGAGCCAGGAGCAGGAACTGAGCTCCCGCCCCCTCTCTGCCTCCTCTCCGCCCCTTTGCACTATTTGCAATGGGGAGAGGCGGGCCGGGGGTGGGGCTAATTCTCCCCACTTAGCCCCGCCCCTGACCCGCCTCTCCCCATAGCAAATAGTGCAGAGGGGCGGAGAGGAGGCAGAGAGGGGGGGGGCTCAGTTCCTGCTCCTGGCTCTTCCATCCTCCCACCCCCTGCACATGAGGACAACGTATATCGGCTCGGCGTGAAAACCGAGCCGATATACGTTCGTCTGAATGCAGCCCCCGATGCATGTAGACCAACTAGATTGGCCCTCGTCTGCCTGGCCTTCACACATGTCGATTTCGACTCTTATGTGCATATAATTGTTAATCACTATGGAGTATCCTTATTGTTCGCATGAATTCTTCATGTTTTCTTGTTCATCAGGTGATCATTGGCACATTCAGACGGGCAGATAATTGGGCAATCAAATGCTTGACCACCCAATCAGACTCATGTAAAGGGCCTTTAAGGAGAAGGGTTGTTGCAGAGTTCTGATCTACTCTCTCCCTTCCGAGAATAAATGTCTTATGGAGGCCCGGCCGGAGGGGACGTCTTCCCTTATGATGACCCATATAGTACCCAGATAATACAACGATGACAAGGCCAGAGACCTATAACGGCCATCGAGCCGTTTTTTCTTGCATAGTTGCTAGGAAGTCGTTACCTCAATGTAGTATTAATGTTATGTTTTTAAATAGGACTCCAGTTAATGGGATCTGCACTGTTTAGGGGAGATTCGTCACAGAGTCATAGCTCTTAACTAGCAACGTCCTGCTTTAGTCTTCATTGGGTTCATTGAGGGTTCCCACTCTTTACTTTGTATGATCAGGCATATATAGAAGAGACAGGACTCCAAAGGAAAGATCCAACTGGACTCATCATTATGGAGTTGACCTTCACCATCCAGGACACATGAGACCCTTCAGTTATATCTCACCCTCTCGTTTATTCATGAGTAGATGGGTTCCTTTAGAAGTCCTCTCACCCAGTTGCAGAGTGGATGGATGGGACCGAACAGGGTTGGACGTCTCTTTCCAAGGGCTCCACAACTGCCACATGGTCTGCCATACTGGCCTAGTATACAACTTGATGCCTCCCAACTGGCCCGATTCCAGTGGGACAGTCAGCTCCATGCTCCACCATTCACTCTGTCAGCACGGTCGGTGGTGGCTTGGAGCAGGCAGGCACCGTGTAATGACATCATCGCACCTTCTGTCCCCAGACAGACCTTGAGGAGACCCTCAGGGAGATCTCATCCATGGTAGCAGGGGTAGATAACAGAAATGAGGTATCATAGAGTGTGGGGGGCACTTTACTGTGTATGAGGCACCACTGGCGGAATTAAGGGGGCATCATACTGTGGTGGGGCACTAAGTGGTATCTACTGTGTGGGAGCACTAAGGGGGCATCATACTGTATATGGGCACCAAGGGGGCATCATACTGTGGTGGGGCACTAAGTGGTATCTACTGTGTGGGAGCACTAAGGGGGCATCATACTGTATATGGGCACCAAGGGGGCATCATACTGTGGTGGGGCACTAAGTAGTATCTACTGTGTGGCAGGCACTAAGGGGGCATCATACTGTATATGAGCACTAAGGGGGAATCATACTGTGGTGGGGCACTAAGGGTGCATCATACTGTATATGGGCACTAAGGGGGCATCATACTGTGGTGGGGCACTAAGTGATATCTACTGTTTGGCAGGCCTAAGGGGGCATTATACTGTATATGGGCACTAAGGGGGGCATCATACTAAGGTGAGGCACTAAGTGGTATCTACTGTGTGGGGGCACTAAGAGGGCATCATACTGTATATGGGCACTAAGGGGGTATCATAATGTGGTGGGGCACTAAGTGGTATCTACTGTGTGGCAAGCACTAAGAGGGCATAATACTGTGGTGGTGGCATCAATGAGATTGTCTGAGTTTTAAAATTCTTGTAAATCCAGCTCTCCCATGCTCTACCGTAGCACATAAGCATATATTCACCTCTCCCCGCTCCCGCTGTGTCCCGCTGCTCCGGGTCTCCCCTCTGACGTCACATTTACAGGCTGCCCCAGCCAGGTTATGGGACGTCACAGATGCTGCAGACAATTACATAGCTTAGAGATTGATCACTGAGCCCTCTTATTGGCCGCAGTGCCTATGATGTCCCGTAAACCACGCGGGTCTGCAACCTGTAAAACGACAGAGGCACAGAGGACCGGACACCAATGGAGGACACAGTGGGAGTCGGGAGAGGCGAGTAAATGACTGCTTGTTATGTTAGAGCATGGGGAGTGGGATTTACAGAAATTCTACAACTTAGACAAGACCTTTATAAGGAGGCATCTATGTTGGCGGCACTAAGGGGGCATTTACTGCATGTGGGCACCATTACTTTAGACACTAAGGAGGCATCACACAGTGTAGGGGGCATCTTTACTATGTTGGGGGCATCACTAGGGGTATTTTTTCTGTGTGTGAGTATTCAGGGAGAGTATTGTGTGGAAGGCATCACTTGGAACACTAAGGGGGCATCATGCTGTGGTGGGGGCTGTAAGGAAGCATCATGCTGTGTAGGGGAACTAAGTGGGCATTATATTGTGTGGTGGACAATAAAAGGGCTTCATTACTGTGAGGTGGCATTGAGGAGACTATGAGTGGCACTATTATCGTGTGACACACAAAGAAGGCATTATACGGGTATGTGGGGCACAAAGGGGCACTATTACTATGTGGAAGCACAAAATGGACTGGGCAGGCTGCGCACTACGCGTATGCTGGATATTGCCCCTCTTTCATGCTTGCAGACTTTGAAGGTGTGTGACTGTTTACCGTACGGCTGCTCTCGCACCTCTGCATCGACCTGTACATGTGCGACACGTGTATATCTCCAACCAAAACCGGAGCGCTTCCTATCTGGGGAAATCAGGGGAAAAGCAGGGGTGAATATAGATCAAACCACATGTGGTACCTACAGATTTAGCAAACATTAACATGACATTTAACACGTTCTGATAACTTAGAGGGGTTTTCCGGGCACCCCTGTAAATTCTGGAAATGCTGAATTCTAGGAGGTACAACTTAGCAGCGGCACCTTGTACCATTTACCTGCCAATCTGGACCCTCTTCTTCCTCTGTGCAGCTGCTGTTAAATGCATCACTACCGTAGTAATACAGCAGCAGACTGTTATCGACAACTCCCAGCATGCATAGAGATTGTAGCTCCACCCACAGCTTGCGGGTCCTACAACTTACCAGCACCAACTCCCTCTCAGTGCCACAGGAGGCTGTTGAAGCAGACAGACAGGACCTTCTGGCACTCCGGATTGCACATGAGCTATACAGTGGAGTGCTGGCACTCCTGCCCTCCCATCATGCATTGCTACAAGGAAGAAGTAGCCAATGTGGGTGATGCCACAAGATGTGCCTCTGATGCCACAAGATGTCAGAGAAAGGGTGCCTGTCCACGGGCATGATTTCGCCGGCCCTTCACGCCCTCTGAAGCTTTCCATAGCACTGCTATGGAAAGCGCCGGCACATTGTCCACGAGCGGAGAATCATTGCGATTCTCCGCCCGCAGCGTGCTGTGAATTGCCCCGCTTCTCCGCGGTCAGCCTATCTATCAGATAGGGCTGACCGGCGGAGATTCGGCGGCGGCTCCTGCTCCCGGGCAGTGGCTCCTGCAACGCCCGTGGACAGGGGGCCAAAGTGGAGATATTTTTTAGGTGGAGGGTTACGTGACATAAAAAATGATGAAAGTAGCTAGAGCGGGTACAGGGAACCTATTACAGAATGAGTTCTCATGATGATGGACATTAGATTATAATATGTTAGCCTGCGCCCAGGGGCGTAACTATAGAGGGTGCAGGGGATGCGGTTGCACCCGGGCCCAGGAGCCTTAGGGGGCCCATAAGGCCTCTCTTCTCCATATAGGGAGCCCAGTACTATGAATAAAGCATTATAGTTGGGGGACCTGTTACAGATTTTGCCTTGGGGCCCAGAAGCTTCAAGTTATGCCTCTGTGCAGCATGGTTTAGGTATGGGTACGGGTACAGATACAGATGGGGGGGGGCAGCTCACCTTTTGCATCAGGGCCCCTGAGCCTTTAGTTACGCCCCTGCCTGCGCCCCTTTAACTACAGTGCTGTATTACACATTGTTACGATGCACCAGTCATGTTAATGATTGCTACAGCTCTACGTTACAAGTGTACACCGAGAACATACGTGTGTGCACATCATACATATGTCACATGCTGTAATCCTTTCAGGATGCATCCTGTGACGACGCAGCATTCATGGGGTTAACAGGTTCTCATATTGCCGTCCTCCTATTGGCCGCCGCTGGCTCTGCCTTGTATATTATATTGTGTGATTCCAGGGATGTGTCATTATTCCCGAGTACGGAGACCCAGCTCTGCTCTGCTGCCCCTCATCACACAGACACAAGCGCTGCTGCTGGGGACGACCGCTCCCCCCAAGATGGGGGCTACATTTGGATTGTCGTGGCTTCTGCCTTGTGTCCTGGCTGCTCTAGTCCAGGCACAGAAGGACACAGACAAGTCGGTAAGGATTTCATACCATCCTTCTTATATGATTAAACAACTCTTTTATGTACTGATGTAGTGGAGCTGAGTTTGTCATTTGGTTAGGACTGCGTATAAACCCAATGCATCATCTTAATGGCATGCACAGAAGAAACAGGTGAGCGGCACCTTCATCCCTGTTACCGTATACGTGTGCACCGCGCTGCGTGAAAGCAGTGATACAAAATCTTAGCAGTTCAGCCTTTTAACACTAATTGCGCCCCAATTTCTACGTTATTATGTATCAAATACTATTAATGAACTGATATTTAAAGGGGTTGTTTCATCAGGGACACCTTTACTATGAGGGGTGCCACCGCTGATCACTGCCATCCCCCAAGTCATTCTCCATCTGTTGCTTCGCCTTCAATGGCATCTAGAGGGTAAATATATAGTAGGATTGCATGCAGACCTTGAAGTGTATGACATCCGTGTGATACTGCATATGGATGGCCGAGGACCACCGGAGCAAGAGCAGCTGCTTGTTAGCGGCTCTTACTTGTAGAGGTGGGTCCAAACGGGACTAAATAACATCTATACATCCAGAGACATTAGGAGAGGAACTGAGATGAGAGAACCCTCAAAGGGTTGGGCTTATAAAGCCAAACTCCAAGGAGATGGTACGTATGATCAGCGCTGGCCTGATGTTAGATGGCACCCTGTGTGAAAACAATATATATTGCAGTGAGAGACAGTGTGCAGCAAGATTAAAGCATTATCACACCAGAATAGCTCATACTATACCAGAACCTCGCTCACCATCTAAATATTGTACCAGAACCAAGCAATGTACATAAATACAGCACCAAAACCAAGCTTAGTACATAAATACAGCACCAGCACCAAACTCATAACATAAATACAGCACCAGAAGCAAGCTCAGTACATAAATACAGCACCAGCACCAAACTCATAACATAAATACAGAACCAGCACCAAACTCATAACATAAATACAGAACCAGCACCAAACTCATAACATAAATACAGCACTAGAACAAAGCTCAGTACATAAATACAGCACCAGCACCAAACTCATAACATAAATACAGCACCAGAAGCAAGCTCAGTACATAAATACAGCACCAGCACCAAACTCATAACATAAATACAGCACTAGAACCAAGCTCAGTACATAAATACCGCACCAGCACCAAACTCATAACATAAATACAGCACCAGCACCAAACTCATAACATAAATACAGCACCA
This sequence comes from Eleutherodactylus coqui, assembly GCF_035609145.1. Lineage (NCBI taxonomy): Eukaryota > Metazoa > Chordata > Amphibia > Anura > Eleutherodactylidae > Eleutherodactylus > Eleutherodactylus coqui. Next base: position 15,778,663 of record NC_089838.1, read on the forward strand.
GAACCAAGCTAAGTACTTAGATACAATATCAGAATCACGCTCATACTGTAAATACAGTACAAGAGCCAAGCTCAGTACACAAATGCATCACCAGCACAAACCTCATAACATAAATACAGCACCAGAACCAAGCTCAGTACATAAATATAGCACCAAGCTCAGTACATAAATACAGCACCAGAACCAAGCTCAGTACATAAATACAGCACCAAGCTCAGTACATAAATACAGCACCAGAACCAAGCTCAGTACACAAATGCATCACCAGCACAAAACTCATAACGTAAATACAGCACCAGAGCCAAGCTCAGTACATAAATATAGCACCAAGCTCAGTACATAAATACAGCACCAGAACCAAGCTCAGTACATAAATACAGCACCAGAACCAAGCTCAGTACATAAATACAGCACCAGCACCAAACTCAGTACATAAATACAGCACCAGAACCAAGCTCAGTACTTAGATACAATATCAGAACAAAGCTCATACTATAAATACAGCACCAGCACCAAGGTCAGTACATAAACATAGCACCAGAACCAAGCTCAGTACTTAGATACAATATCAGAACAAAGTTCATACTATAAATACAGCACAAGAACCAAGCTCTGTACATAAATACAGCACCAGCACCAAACTCATAACACAAATACAGAACCAGCACCAAACTCATAAATACAGCACCAGAACCAAGTTCAGTACTTAGATACAATATTAGAACAAAGCTCATAGTATAAATACAGCACAAGAACCAAGCTCAGTACATAAATGCACCAAAATCATAACATAAATACAACCCTAGAACCAAGCTCATAACCTAAACACAGTAGCAGAACTAAGTAATTGTGTATTGGGGGCACCATAGGGGTAACAGTGGCACCTGAGAACTGGAGACACTATGGGGGATCACTTTTACTACTGGGGCCACTGTGGGGGACACTAGTACCACTGGGGCCACTATTACTACTAGGGCCATTGCAGTGGTCATTTTCACTACTGGGACTACTATGGAGGTTAGTATTACTACTGGGACCGGTACAGGGGGCACTGTTACTACTAGGGCCACTAATGGGGGTCACTATTTTACTCCCAGGTCCACTAATGGGAGCACTGTTACTACTGGGGCTATTAAAGGGGGCACTATTATTATGGGATACAGAAGGAGTGGTTTTGTGTAAAAGGGGTGTGGCCTGTAATAATAATTTGCCAAGGTGAATACAGTTGTCCCATTTTTGTTCAAAAGTTGGGAGGTACAGTGTGGGGAGTACGCTGAGAATGGCGTGATTGTGAAAAAGCAGGAGACAGAAACAACTCATAAACGAAAGGGGTCAGAGGAGGATGTCAAGAATCATTTCATCGAACAGGTGCTGAACAGTCACACAAATCGCTATGAAATACAACTCTGCTGCTTCAACAAATGTGTCCAAATGCACAACTCGCTGTTCCTCAGCACGGATGGCTATAACAGCGGGCGACCAGTTCCCGCGCCATTGTATCTAAGAGAAACAGAAATACAAGACTCCAGGGCGCAAAAAGGCAAAAAACCGGATCACTGAGTGTTGGAAAAACATCACCCGGTCAGATAAGTCCAGATTTCTGTTGTGCTGATGGGAGATCAGAATTTGGTGCAAGCAGCATGAATCGCTGACCCCTTCCTGTCCGGTGGTCAGAACATCTCAGCACCTTCATCTAACCTGCGGCAACTACAAGAAGCTTCCTGTCCGCAGGGGCCGATATTCCCGTCGAACCATTTCATCACCGAGTGGAATTTACGCCAGGATGAACTGCTGCAGTTCTGAAGGCCAAAGGAGTCCGACACTACTAGATGGGGGTCTCTAATAAAGTGGCCATGCAGTTAACCCTCTATATGCCATGTGCCACTGCGGTGGCATTATACTCTTCACATCCCCCAACCTGTGTCCCCGTTCTGTTAGCTGCTGTCAGCGACATTGTTCGGCAGCAGACATGTGGCTATGACAGCAGCGCTGAGGGCCGGCGGAGGGCCGCTGATAACACGGACTTAGGAATCCTTAAGCATGACCTCATTATAGCGCCATTATTGGACATCATTGTGCTGGGATTAGACGGCCGGGGACTAATGGAAAAGTACCGCGTCCGTGTCATTAGACTCATGCGGGAGCCATTAATATACAGTACAGGGCTGGGTAATAAAAGTTCAGCATCCTGCAGAGTATTACAGCTCATGCAGAGTATTACAGGCCATACAGTTGCACCACTTAACCCTTTCAGGACCAGAGATTGTTTGGTTCGGCATTTTTGACCAAGAGCCATAACGTCTTTATTAACCTCTTTATTCTATGGGTCGGTATGATTATGGCAATATCAGATGTTTATTATATTCGATTCTGTCTGATGCAGAACTGAATCCCATGGTAGGCCGAGGAGCCTTTGGAAGGTCCCAGGTTGCCATGGCAACAGACCAGCACCCCACATTATTGCCATAGCAGAAGGGGCGAATGAGGGACAGAATCCCTCTGTCCAACCATTTACATGCTGCATTCAGTGTTACCATGGTATGTAAATGGTTAACAGGTGGAATTCGACTTCTCTGCGATCCCGGCTGATGTCAGCTATATCATAGAACTACCCTGTTTCCCTGAAAATAAGACATACCCTGAAAATAAGACATAGCATGATTTTTGAGGATGCAAAATAATTTCTCAGGCTTTTTGAGGATGCTTGAAATATAAGCCCTACTCCAAAATTAAGCCCTGCTAACAGTTAATTAAAAAAGTCAATTTAAATAGTGTCCAGGCAGCTATACATGTAAACAAGTTAAGCCTTTTTAAACACAAATTAATATAAGACACTGTCTTATTTTTGGGGAAACACGGTAGTTGCATACTAACTCTATGCACATCCAACTTTAGCTCCTTTGCATAATCCAACATTAAATAAAGGGTTCAGAATTACGGGTAGGGAATGGTGCCACCCATTAAATGGGCTCTTGGTCCAGTGCAGCCACACCGGTCACCGCCGCTCCAGTCCTACAGGCTGCTCCAGCAGTCACATGCTGTCCACTGTTCACGTGAATGCTGTAGCCAAATACTGGCTTCAGCTGCCACATGCCATTCATCGGAAGCTAGTGATTGGCTGCAGCTAGGTGATTAGCAAATTGGCCCAAACCCCCTCCCCCCACTTCCCTGAAAAAAATAATTACTTCACTGATAACAAAGCAATCCCTAGCCCAGAGGTGAATTTAGCCTAAACTGTAAAGTCAAGCCAGCTAGTTTGTACTTCCTAATACAACCTGAACAATGGTAAAGTTTGATGGGAGTTGTCAGATCACAAACAAGAATGCTACTACCCATCATCTCTCTACAGACCGTACAGTGACTACATGTCTGATTAGAGGCAGAGAGTGACAGTATAAACAATGACACTGACTCACATATCAGGTCATCGCTAATTAGCATTGTGGTTTTCTTCTCCATCCAGTCCAGACCGACATGACATCTTCTCCTGGACACAAATTGTCTCTTTTTCATATCCGTAATCCCTATATTAAGATAAACTTTTAATATAGCCACATATGATTTTCCCTAGATACTATATAACAGCTCACGTAATGAGCAACAAGCCACAATATCCCCCTCTAGTAAAAATGACTTTAGTGGCAGATTGATCAAAACCGTGTAAGGGTACGTGCACACCTAGTGGAAACGCTGCGATTCTGCTTCAGAATACAGCAAACCGCAGGTTAAAGTTACAGTTACAGTAGTTTAACCCAATTCACCTAAAAAGTAAACATTTCTGATGCCGTTTTTCTGCAAACATATATTCTGCAACATATGAACGCACCCTAATAGAGAAACTCTTTGTTGGCCATAGCAACCAATCAGAGATCAACTTTCATTTCTCAACAACTGTTTAGGAAATTACAGCTGCGCTGTGATTGGTTGCGATGGACTACAAAGACAGCTTTTCTTTTGGGGTATGTTTACACATCACGGAAAATCTACGTCAAAATCTGCATTATTTCTGCATCAAAAAGCGACTCAAAAGCCGCACCATTAACCCTTTCCAATCCACTGTCTGACCTCCGAAGACATTATGATTTAAGGCTGTATAGTTCCGATGTTGGAAGACGTCCATCGGGGTTCTCTTACTGTATATTGCCAGCCTCTCTGGTGTCGGAGCTTTTCCAACGTGTCACCTCATACAGTACTGGCTTTAGCCAGAAGATAGCGCCGTTGTATAATGGCAGAAAGAGTAAGCCCGCTAGGAAAACTAGGATAGAAATTGGATTGGAAAGGGTTAAATCAGGTGGATTTTGGTGTGGATCGGCAGCACACTTCCCCTCTTCTGTTGAATGGGTGAAGTCCGATTTTTGACAGTTTTTTATGCAGAAATTATGGAGATTTTTCTACAGATTTGCCGCTGCGGAAGATCAACAGCATTTCCGCTACGTGTAAACATTCCCCTATACAGGTTTGTTACATGAGGCTGTGTGACTCCAGCTATAAAGCGCAGCAGCAGGACTCCACCTGGCAGCTATGTAGCATGCGGAGGATCTGTATAAAGTAGAGAGCAGCAGCAGGATTCCACCAGCGGCTACGTAGCATGTGGAGGCTCTGTATAAAGTAGAGCGCAGCAGCAGGACTCCACCTAGCAGCTATGTAGCATGCGGAGGCTCTGTATAAAGTAGAGAGCAGCAGGACTCCACCTAGCAGCTATGTAGCATGCTGAGGCTCTGTATAAAGTAGAGAGCAGCAGCAGGACTCCACCAGCAGCTATGTAGCATGCGGAGGCTCTGTATAAAGTAAAGAGCAGCAGCAGGACTCCACCTAGCAGCTATGTAGCATGCGGAGGCTCTGTATAAAGTAAAGCGCAGCAGCAGGACTCCACCTAGCAGCTATGTAGCATGCGGAGGCTCTGTATAAAGTAAAGCGCAGCAGCAGGACTCCACCTAGCAGCTTTGTAGCATGCGGAGGCTCTGTATAAAGTAAAGCGCAGCAGCAGGACTCCACCTAGCAGCTATGTAGCATGCGGAGGCTCTGTATAAAGTAGAGAGCAGCAGGACTCCACCTAGCAGCTTTGTAGCATGCAGAGGCTCTGTATAAAGTAAAGCGCAGCAGCAGGACTCCACCTAGCAGCTATGTATCATGTGGAGGCTCTGTATAAAGTAAAGAGCAGCAGCAGGACTCCACCTAGCAGCTACCGTATGTAGCATGCGGAGGCTCTGTATAAAGTAGAGAGCAGCAGGACTCTACCTAGCAGCTATGTAGCATGCGGAGGCTCTGTATAAAGCAAAGCGCAGCAGCAGGACTCCACCTAGCAGCTATGTAGCATGCGGAGGCTCTGTATAAAGTAGAGAGCAGCAGCAAGACTCCACCAGCAGCTATGTAGCATGCGGAGGCTCTGTATAAAGTAGAGCGCAGCAGCAGGACTCCACCTAGCAGCTATGTAGCATGCGGAGGCTCTGTATAAAGTAGAGAGCAGCAGCAGGACTCCACCTAGCAGCTATGTAGCATGCGGAGGCTCTGTATAAAGTAGAGCGCAGCAGCAGGACTCCACCTAGCAGCTATGTAGCATGCGGAGGATCTGTATAAAGTAGAGCGCAGCAGCAGGACTCCACCTAGCAGCTATGTAGCATGCGGAGGATCTGTATAAAGTAGAGAGCAGCAGCAGGACTCCACCTAGCAGCTATGTAGCATGCGGAGGCTCTGTATAAAGTAGAGAGCAGCAGCAGGACTCCACCTAGCAGCTATGTAGCATGCGGAGGATCTGTATAAAGTAGAGAGCAGCAGCAGGACTCCACCTAGCAGCTATGTAGCATGCGGAGGCTCTGTATAAAGTAGAGAGCAGCAGCAGGACTCCACCTAGCAGCTTTGTAGCATGCGGAGGCTCTGTATAAAGTAACGCGCAGCAGCAGGACTCCACCTAGCAGCTATGTAGCATGCGGAGGCTCTGTATAAAGTAACGCGCAGCAGCAGGACTCCACCTAGCAGCTATGTAGCATGCGGAGGCTCTGTATAAAGTAAAGCGCAGCAGCAGGACTCCACCTAGCAGCTATGTAGCATGCGGAGGCTCTGTATAAAGTAAACAGCAGCAGCAGGACTCCACCTAGCAGCTATGTAGCATGCGGAGGCTCTGTATAAATAACGCTTATTATTATTTGCAGTAAGAACATTAATTCAATAAAAAGTCAACCTCAATTATGTTCCTGGAACGTATCCCAAATCCAGGAGGCTGCAATGTGTAACACGCTGTACTTTTACCATGCTACCTGGGATTAACCCATGAAGGACAAAGACTAATTTGTTATTTAATGACGTGATGGTTTTTTGTCCTTGTGATGGAGGTACCGATGAGCCGTGGGCGCTCCCTGACGTTCTCTCTCCTCCTTTGCCTTGTGGGATGAGGCGTTACAGTAGACAACTGCAACATTATTATAGAGGCGAACCAGGGCTAGCAGTGTGGCGGCCTGTCCATTTGATGGGCTGTCAGCACCAGGCGAGTGCTGTTTACATTTTCCTTCTTCTGGATCAACATTGAGAGATAATAGGCTGAACTGGATGGTCATGGGTCTTTTTTCAGCCTAACATTCTGTTACATATACCTATATACATGTACGAATAATTATCTCCGACCATAACTCCATGTAAATGTCCTCATGGGCTATAATGGCGCCGCGTTCTGTCCTTGAATCAACACCGACAACACGCAGCCCCAAAGACGCTAGTGTGGCGGAGGCCTTACAACCCGTTCACAACACAGGACGTACATTTATGTCCTGGCCGTGCAGAGTCTTATGGAGAAGTATCAGGAGCCGATGCCGCTCCATACAATGTGGGTGCCGGCTGTCTTAGATAGCTGACGTCCGTTTGCAACAACTGCCATCAGTGTGAACACTGATCAGGGCTCTTAACCCTTTAAATGCCTCTGTCCATTCTGACAGCAGCATTTAAATGCCCTAATCAGAGTTTGGAGGTCCTGAACGTGCCCCCCCCCCTCCCTCCACCCCATGCGATGAGATAGCAGAGTGCTGTTAGCTTGCCATGGCAGCCCTGGAGACCGGATACATTCTGAAAGGGGGTGCCATGGCTGATCAAGCTATGCCTGTCAGAATGCAGTACAATGCAATACCGTGGTATCACAAGTTCAAGTCACTTGTGGGGACTAAAAAAAAAATGTAAAAATGAGTTTTAAAAGGTTTTATTAATTATTAAAAAAAAGACAATAAAATTTAAAATAAAACCCTTTTCCCATAGTTATAAATCAAAAAAACAAAACACATACAGTAAAACCTCTACTAGCATTGACATCTACTAAGGCCGATTTCAAGTGAGGACATTTTTTTAGCCAAAAGTTTGTCTCTAGTAACCTCTAGTTGCCTCTAACAACACCGGCGTTTGCCAACCCACATGACCTTGCTGCTGACCCCATGTGATCTCCTGTTCAGCATCTCCTCCTGCTGCTAATGCAACCCACCGTTTTCCATCATTGGCGACGAGTAATACACTAGTACAGTACAGTACAGTATAGAGAACACAGTGATAACGCTGAGGACAGATGATGTACTGCAGTACTGCAGATGTCACCTGCAATCCTATGTAACAGCACAGAGAACACAGTGATAACGCTGAGGACAATAGGAACTACAAGATGACCCACAAAACACCCGAGCCCTTCTAGAACTGTCAACAGAAAAAATGAAATGGTTGTGACTGTTAGAACATAATTCTACTTTTTTCAAAAGGTATTTTATTTTTTAAAAGCAAAATACAAAAAAAACTATATAAATTTGATAACATCGTAATCTTACTGAACTACGAAATAAAGTTATTTCATTTTTGCCACAGTAAGTACGCCGTAAATGGCAGAATTGCAGGTTTTTTTTGCATTTCACGCCACTTAGAAATTTAAAAAGTTTTTCAGTACATTATATGGTACATTAAATAGCACCATTGAAAACTACAACTCGTCCTGCAAAAAAAAAAAAAAGCCCTCGTGCAGCGACGTTGACGGAAAAAGAAAAAAGAGTTATGATTTTTGGAAAGTAGGGAGCAGAAACCAAAACTCTAAAAACAAAAAAGGGCTGTGTCCTTAAGGGGTTAATCTGTGGCAGAATTCCAAAGCAGAGCCACAAAATTCTGCCATGGATTTGCATGCAGACTTAGCCCGATTCGATGGGATACATCAGCATGGTTTCCATGTGTATAGAAAGTAGATAGACTTCTTTATCTGCTTTCTGTTTCTTTTCTTTACCAATTTCAAGACATCTGCTTGCTGTCAGGGAATGAGAACATACATTTTTTACATCCCGGAGCAGAAACCTCTAAGAGCACGTTCACACGGCTTATTATAGTATCACATCCACGTCAGATTTTTCCTTCAAGGATTTGACACTTAATTCATGGCAGAAATTCGGAGAAATTCAAGGCTGAGCCACATGCGGACCTGCATGTGGATTCAGTCCCACTCAATGGGGGAACTGCTTGACACAGGAAGCGCATCAAGAATTCACATGTCAATTCCTTTTTGCTGCAAAACAGATCATGCGGAAAAATCCACATTTTTTCCCATAGGATTCAGCACGGAATCCATGTTGGAATCTGCCCTGAACATAAGCCCTATGAAGAAGGCCCTACAGATGTCATCATCCTCACACCAGTGAGGGGGCTACAATTGTATCCATGCTAGCTAATCCTCTGCCAGCTAAACAACCTGGCCACCAAACTAACAACTTTTACCAACACTGATACATTGTAGCAAAAATCTCATACATTCATGAACACAGTTATTCTAAATATTTGGTCTCATTTTCTCCACAGCCAGCAGAGATCTTGAGTTTGGTGACAGATTGAAGCACAAAGTATGTATGATTATTGGGTAATTAAAGGGGTTTTGTCATTTAAAAAAAAATCTAACCTTACCTATTCCTTCCCTGTCTGTCTCCTTATCACATCTTCTCCTGGTTGAGCTTCTCCAGTGCCCCAGGTCAGCTCACTGCAGGCTGGGCCCAGTTTGTTATGAAGGCTGCTTATCACAAATTCCTTCCGGCTGGGTCAGTGAAGGTCACATCCCTGTGCTGTAGCTTCACTGCCTAGGAAGGAATTGTAATCTATTTCAGAGACAGAGCAATCTTTGAAGAAGACAGGCAGTCCTCCTGCTGGCCTGTGAGCTGTGACGTACATTGGCAGACTGCCAACCTAATGTAGGTAACCTCACAGGAAGGAGAAGAATCAGGCAGCTGGAGGTGAAGTGACCCTCTGGACTGCAGGAGACAGAAGAAGATAAAGGGGGGGGGGTGAAGATCTGGTAAGTAGACTGATGGGAGAGGAATAGATAAGTAGACTATTTTTCTTTTTTAGTGACAGAACCCCTTTAAGTCACCACGTTCCTGAGCCCAAGATGTCACACAGCGGCGATCAGTCAGTGTTTATTCCTGTAGCGCCTCCTATCGTTCTGGCTCCATCTAACGCTGATGGTCTTTATTTATTACAGGTCGACTGCTACAATTCGGTCACCAATACGATCTACGACTACGGGGCCCTCACTCTGGATGGGAGTCAGCTGGTCCCCTTCAAACAGTACGAGGGGAAGACACTCCTGATTGTGAATGTGGCTACGTACTGAGGGCTCACCATGCAGTACCTAGGTATGTTTCGCAAATGGCGGCTCGCATAGAGCGGATCACGAGGGACAATTGTGATAACGGTGACATGGATGCTGCAAAAAACCACTAAGGGGACATTTTTCAGTCAGATCGATAATTAGAGTTTGAAAATTGCTGCATGTCCTACTTTTGTGCAATTTAACCCTTTCCAATCCACTGTCTGACATCTAAAGACATTCTGGTTGAAGGCTGGACAGCTCTGATGTCGGAAGACGTCCGGCAGGGTATTCTTACTGTATATTACTGGCCACTCTATTGTTGGTGGCTTCTCCAGCATGTCACATACCGCAGTACTGGCTCTAGCCAGCAGATGGCGCCATTGTATAATGGCAGAAAGAGAAAGCCCCCTAGGAAACCCTGAATCCAAAATTGGATTGCAAAGGGTTAGGAATCACCCATTATTTTCTATTGGAAGATTCAAAAAGCGGATCACACCTGCATGCCATGGAAGTGCGACCCATTTTTAATGAATGTTACCCTGGGGCCCACATGACAAAAAACACCAGGAGGTGCCGATCAGTCAAAAGCTGATGTAAAATGGATGGAAATCCCAATGAAAAGCACAGAATATGCATAGCAAAAATGTATTAAAATCACTGCAAAATCACACACAAAACTGTCAGTTTTTCACAGTCCAAAATCGCACTCGCTCATGTGAATACAGCCTTGGGGTGCAATGTTGTGGATAAGTGGGAGCAGATCTGACAGTCCTCTCCTGCATATCCCAAACATGTTCAATGGGCTTACAGTCCGGTGAGTTTGAGGACCAAGGCAGTGTGGAGAATTCTTTGTTGTGTTCCTCCAACCACTCTTTAGTGATCCAAGCTCGATGACAAGGAGCGCTATCATGTTGAAAGATGGCACTGTGGTCAGGGAGGATGTGGGTACAGATGGTCAGCTGACAGGTCCCTATAGCATTCATTATTCAAGGAAAGTGGTACAATACCCAATGATCCTAGGCCACACCAGGAAAACACTTGATGGTGCATCCATGGGATAAAGCTTCATGCTGTTTATGTCAATTGCGGACCAGACCAATGGTTCAACAAGGAATGGAACTCGTCACTGCGGACGACCTTCTGCCATGTGTCTAAGGTCCATTAACGTCTTTCTTGGGCCCATGCAAGGTGTTGTAGTCAATGTCGCAGGATCATCAGGGACACCCTTGTTGGCCTTCTGCTATTGCATCCAAGTTGACGCAATGTACATCGCATGGTCATTGTGGATTTTTGTCTAACTGCCCCACTGTTGTACTGCTGGGTCAGTTTATCCACTGAGGAACAACATTGCTGAGATACCAGACATGCTACCCGATGCTCGTCTCTTGAAACAACCACACTTGGCCGGCGCTGTGTGATCTTTTGTTAGATATCTGTCCATGGTTCCATCAATCTTGATACACTCTAGATCAGTGTTCCCCAACTCCAATCCTCAGGGACCCCCAACAGGTCATGTTTTCAGGATATCCTATGGTAAGAACACCTGTGGCAATGTCTGAGGACCGACAATAATTACATCACCTGTGTAACACTGAGGAAATCCAGAAAACATGACCTGTTGGTGGTCCCTGAGGACTGGAGTTGGGGAACACTGGTCTAGATACTGTGATTTGGGAACAGTCAACAAGTGCGACTGTTTCAGAAATACTGGACCATACCATTCAGACACCAACCATCTGCCCGCAGTCATTCAAATCGCTTTATCTAAGAGCAGATCATGATGGAGCCATCATCTGGTACCGTACCGATCACAAGATATCACACTGCACCTGTCCCTATTGCAGTGATCATTAGGTGTTTCTTCCTGTAGTACCCAACACTGTCAAAAACTATAGCCATGGCAGCTGTTATGGGGCAATGCTCCATTTTGTGAGGTCAGCACTATGTGAGTTCTTCTTTATGTAGAAGATTTGCTAGACATTAATGCCCTTTTTCTTTTTTTTTTAGTAACTAATAGTAACTATTAGAGATGGGCGAGTATACATGCTAAGGCACATTACTCGAGCGAGTAGTGCCTTAGCCGAGTATCTCCCTGCTCGTCTCTAAAGATTCGGGGGCGGGCGGGGAGCGGCGGGGGAGAGCGGGGAGGAACGGAGGGGAGATCTCTCTCTCCCTCTCTCCCCCCGCAACTCACCTGTCACCCGCGCCGGCCCCCGAATCTTTAGAGACGAGCGGGGAGATACTCGGCTAAGGCACTACTCGCTCGAGTAATGTACCTTAGCGAGTATACTCGCTCATCTCTAGTAACTATCAATTAACATTGACATATTGAACCTCTCCCAATCCGAGGGCCACAATAACGCTTGAAGTGTATTAACTATATGTCAAACGTTTGACAGCTGCAGGTTCCACTTCCAGAACTCTCACCTACTGGAAGAATGGGGGGCTTATCTTTCCCCATTCAGCATTCTGGCCCCTTAAGGACACGGTCTATTTTGGCCGTAAGGATGCAATGATTGATTGCATCTCCACTTCTCAAAAGCCATAACTTTTTAATTTTTCTGTCGACATGGCCATAGGGGGGCTTGCTTTTTACGTGGCAAACTGCCGTTTTTACTGGTACCATTTTCCATTTTTCAGTACCTATAATGTAAAATTTTTAGATATTGTTCTTGCTAGGCAGGGTAAAAAACATCAATTCTGCCATTTTTTTTATTTTACAGCGTAATCATAAATGACATAATTATTTTTTTCTGTGCGTTGGTACAATTACAACAATACTAAAACTATTTTTTCAGCTTTTTCAAATTTTACAAAGTCTTTTTTACATTGTTGCATTCAAAGTCCGATAACTTCTTACTTTTCCATGGATGGAGCTCTGCGAGGGCTTGTTTTTTTGCATGACAAGCTGTAGTTTTTATGGTTATCCTTTTGCTTTTTAATATTTTTTTTTTGCTTTTTTTTGGAAGGCAAAATGAACAAAATCAGCATCGTGCTTCAGTTTCTTAGTTGTTTTAATGTTTTTTTTGCATGCAGGATAAATCATACAGGCCATTACAGATACAATAATACCAGATCTGTGGGATTTTTTTTTACAAAGAGGGTAAAGTGTGCAAAAAAGGGGTTTATCTTTTTCTTTTACATTTTTTATGAAAAAAGCTCTGATCACTATGATCAGCTACAGTGAAAAGAACTGCATGTGTAGATAACTGCCAGGTCATATACTCAAGGGGCCCCTGATATGGGAGACGAAGAGATGGCTACACATTGCACCATTAGTATGTGATCCCTGATCCTGAGCTGTACACGACAGCAGACACTAAATACGCATTTTTGTGTCTAGATGTTTGGGGGCCACACCAAAGGGCATTGTGGGCCATAGATTGTGCAGCCCTACTTTAGAAAATCTACTTTCAAATATCCTAATCTGGAAATTTTGGTAATAGAGGGGTTCACCTGTTCAGGATTCTCATCGAATAGTCAGTGACAATAACTACAAAGAACATCTCTCACCCCGCAAGATCAGGCACAATTATGCATTACATGGGCTACCTATTGCCAATAAGTTACCTGTAGGTTGTTCTAGAGTGTATGGGCAATTACTGGTGTTCCCAACATGAGGATACCGTGTAATAAGAGGTGAGCGAGCATACTTGCTAAGGACAATTACTCGATCGAGCATTGCCCTTAGCGAGTACCTGCCCGCTCGGGAGCAAAGATTCGGGTGCCAGCGGCGGGCGGGAAGCGGCGGGGAGGTAAAGAGGGGAGATCTCTCTCCCCCAACCCCCCCCCCCCCCGCTCACTGCCGCAACTCACCTCTCACCCACGCCGGCAGCCGAACCTTTTTCTTCCGAGCGGGGAGACACTCGCTAAGGACAATGCTTGATCGAGTAATTGTCCTTCGTGAGTATGCGCGCTCATCTCTACGTGTAATCATTAGGATGTTCTTACCAGCAGGAATCGGCCTCTGCTCTCCATATACACTCAAGGACTCAGTTATACAGTTGTGTTGAGACTTGGAAGTTCTAGTTGGTACAAGGACTGCCCCTTTAAGTATTAGATAATGCCTTTATACTTGTTGTAATTTTCAGATCTGAATGCACTACAAGATGAACTAAAATCCAATGGGTTGGTAATCTTGGGATTTCCCTGCAACCAGTTTGGTCTACAAGAACCTGGATCAAATGAAGAAATTCCTCTAGGACTGAAGTAAGTACCAACTTACGCTGATGGTTAGTGTTGAGCGAACAGAACAAGTAGAACCTGGTTTCGGATTGAACTTTGCTAAAAGTTGGGATTTGCACTGAACTTTTAGCAAAGTTCTACCTGAAACCGGATTCTACTGGTTCGGTTTATTCGCCACTAGTCCTGGACACTGTTGCCTAACACTGAGTGCTATAGAGGGCTTTGATGGCTCTTAGTGTTATACACCAGTTTTAGGTGTTTTGGTAATCTTTAGCTTTGAACCGAACCGAACCAAACATTTTGCAAAAGTTCAGCGAAGTGGCTGAACTGAACTTTTCAAGAGTTTACTCATCACTACTGATTGTGTTATAGAACCCGGTTTAGAAATTTGTAAAATGGTGCAAGTGTGTGATGCAAGCTGGTGATCTACAATTTGTAGTTCTCCATCGACATATGGTTGGAAGTTGTAGTTTAGCAAAGCTGGAGAGCCACTGATTGGAAACAGCTTTTTTTAAGATGTCCAAGTGGTAGTACTCTGGAATGCTAGAATTTATGTCCGATCATCTTTGTTTCCTACAGACACATTCGTCCTGGTAAAGGCTTCACTCCAAATTTCCAGCTCTTTGAAAAAGGAGATGTCAACGGGAAGAAAGAGCAGAAAGTATTTACCTTCTTGAAGGTATCCAGAATTTTTTAAAATACATGTAACCAAGGTCAAGGTGTCTAGCAGCTAACTTTTCCTTGGCCCTAATGAAATCCTTGGATTCCTTGTATGTACAGTTTTTCGAGCTGGGCATCATAGTTGTAAACCAAATGACTTATGTCTATGGCCAACCTTAAGGTGCCTACAAACATTAGATGTGGTTTAGTGGGACCGGCCGACTATTAAATGTGTATGGGACTCTCCCCTTGATGACACGTGTTGAGGGAAAGGGTCAGGCATTACGGATTTCTGTAGGAAATCTAGCAACATTTTACCCTCTATCCCCATTGAAAATAAACACATACTGTTCCGAGGCAGAAGGAACAACCATTGGGTGAGCAAGTATGGCCACTTTTAGTAGTACTCTTGAACCAATCTGCACATTTGGCTTAGCTTACCAGGTATGGGTGATTAGATGGCATAAAGTGTTCCCACTTCAGAAAGCCTTGATGCCTACTTTGATCCACTCCCCGCTTTTTGTAGGGTATATTAAAACTAGTGGCTATTGCCCTCCAAATGTTGGGGTCTACCTTATGGTGTTGGGTTTTGCCACCCAGGAGAGCCCTGCCAGGTGTTTGTTTTTCCCTAAAATTCCTTCTTAACCCTTGGGCCAATTTCCTATTCCTTGTTTAACACTGCAGTTATTCTGTAGAGTGAGATCCTGCACAAGTTCATCACATAAAAGCTAAAGCCCTGGGACCAACCAGGTGTGGGCCCCATAAGTACCAACCAAAAGTTTCAGTCCTCTTCAGTCCATGGTTTTTTCTTTTTTACATTCTAGAATCATATAGAAGACAGGAAAACTATGAAGAAACACGTATGGAATTAAGTTGTAAACACCAAGAAAGTATGAAGCCAGAATGTTTTATATTTTAGATTCTTCAAAGTGGCCCCTTTTGCTTTGATGACAGCTTTGCACACTCTTGGCATTTGCTTAATAAACTACACCTGGAATGCTTTTCCAACAGTCTTGCAGGGGTTTCCAGAGGTGTTGAGTAGTTGGCTGCTTTTTCTTCACTTTGCAGTCTGACTCTTCTCCATTTTTAGGTCTGTTGATTGTAAAAGTCATCTGGCAGCACTACATCACTCTCCTTCTTGGTCAAATAGCCTGGAGGGGTGTTTGGGGTAACTGTCCTGTTGAAAAACAAATGATGGGCCCACTGATCGCGAAGTAGATGGGATGGCATGGCGCCTCAGGATAGGATAGTTAAGGGTATATTGAATTTTGAATAATTCCCCAACAGTGTCCCCAGCAAAGCCCCCTCACACCATCACGCCTCCTCCTCCGTGCTTCACAGTGTGAACCATACATGTAAAGACCATCTGCTCACCTTTTCTGCATCTCACAAAGGCATGGCAATTGGAATCAAAAATGTTACATTTTGACTCAAACCACGAGTACAGATTTCTACTGGTCTAATGTCCTTACTTCTTGGCCCAAGCAATTCTCTACTTTTTCATGTTCCTCAGTGGTGCCTTCTTTACGGCAATTTGAGCATAAAGGTCTGATTCTCATAGTCTGCTCTGCACAGTTTGATGTTGAGAGGTGTCTGGTACTTGATCTCTGTGGGCGTTAATCTGAGGTGCTGTTTATTTGCCCTTTCTGAGCCCGAGAAGTCTACTGAACTGCAGCAGAGATTACTCTTGGTCTTCCTTTACTTGGGTGGTCGTCATGATGAAAGCCAGTTTCATCAGAGCGTTAGATTGTTTTCATGGCTGAACTTGATATCTTCTTTCTGGACTGAACATCATGTCCTAAAGGGGTTGTCCGAGTTAAGGAAATCCTACTCACTGGTCCCCTCCGCCATGGTGTGAAATAACAAATGAGCAATTACTCACCTCTCCCTGCTCTGCCATTAGTTCCAGTCTACACTGACCATTTACAAGCAGCGGTGATGTCCCGTTAACCAGACAATGACAGCGCTCAGTCATGATTGCTGTGTGAGGTCATTGGATGTCAGAGCTGACGGCCAAGGGGTAAGTAACTGCTGTTATTTTATGCCATGGGGTACTCGGTGACGGGCGTTTCCCTTAACGTGGACAACCCCTTTAAAATAATGAACTGTCGCTTCTCTTCATTTTGTTGAGTGGTTCTTGACATGTGAATTAAAACAGTAGATGAATAGGGCTAAACACTGTGTGAGACTGTACCAACCTGACCTCTGCACAGCACAACTAATGGTCTCTAAAACATTAACCCTTTGCAATCCAATTTTGGGTTCAGGGTTTCCTAGGGTGTTTTCGCTTTCTGTAAATTATACAATAGCACCATCTGCTGGCTGGAGCCAGTACTGCGTTACGGGATATGCTGGAGAGGCCCCGACAACAGAGCATCGGAGCTGTAGAGCCTTCAAATCAGAATGTCTTTAGATGTCAGACAGTGGATTGGAAAGAGTTAAAGGCAACATTTCCACAAATTAGCTCTTGACAAGGCATAGCTGTATATTGAAAACAATTCCAGGGGACTGCCTCATTAAGCTGATTGAGAGACTGCCAAGAGTGTGCAAAGCTGCCATCAACGCAAAGAAGTGCCACTTTGAAAAAATATACATAAACCATCCTGGTTTAAAGGGGTTAAAGGGGTTGTCTTGTGAAATCAAGTGGGGTATACACTTCTGTATGGCCATATTAATGCACTTTGTAATGTACATCGTGAATTAAATATGAGCCATACAGAAGTTATTCACTTACCTGCTCCGTTGCTAGCGTCCCCGTCGCCATGGATCTGTCTAAATTCGCTGTCTTCTGGCGTTTTTAGACGCGCTTGCGCAGTCCGGTCTTCTCCCTGGTGAATGGGGCCGCTCGTGCCGGAGAGCTGGTCCTCGTAGCTCCGCCCTGTCACGTGTGCCGATTCCAGCCAATCAGGAGGCTGGAATGGCAATGGACCGCACAGAGCCCACGGTGCACCATGGGAGAAGACCCGCGGTGCATCGTGGGTGAAGATCCCGGCGGCCATCTTGGTAAAGGAAGAAAGAAGTCGCCGCAGCGCGGGGATTCAGGTAAGTAATAAACTCTTTTTTTTTTTTTTTTAACCCATCCCTTGGGTTTGTCTCGCACCAAACGGGGGGCCTATTGAATAAAAAAAAAAACCCGTTTCGGCGTGAGACAACTTGGTTTACTACTTCACTCCATAGGTGTTGCTTCATGTATTCAATAGGAACATACAGTAGGAAAAAAAAACCCAAACCATGGAATGAAAACGGGTGTCCAAACTTTTGACCGGTCCTGTACATTTGTGTAATTGAGTCTTATCAGGATTCCTAGGAAGTTAGCACTGATAACATGTTCTCTTCTTCACTCTTCTCAGAGCTCCTGTCCCCCTATTGGTGATACTTTAGGCAACCCATTAAATCGTCTCTTCTGGGACAATATCAAAGTCAACGATATCAAATGGAACTTCGAAAAATTCCTTGTTGGACCCGATGGACGTGCTGTGACAAGATATCATCCCCGAACACAAGTCTCTCAAATTCGGAAAGATGTGATTGCCTACATGAAGTCACAGGCGGGAGTTGAAAGGAAGTCGCAGTCGGGAGTGGAAAGGATTCTAATGATGGAAAGGGAGGGGCAGTAAATCCAGTTGTGCTTAATGTTCCGGAGCTTGTTTATATATATAGATCTATATTTTTGTGCTCTTTCGTCCCGAGTCTTTGAGCAGTAGGTAGGAGACCAATGGTATTCTGGAGCAGCCATCTTTATGAGAGATAGGTCAGAAAGCACACGTGTGTGGGATCTATCTAGAAACCAGAATTTTGGTAGACTGCTGTTCAGTGCATTCCAGCAACTCTACCAAACTGGGATGGGTGCTCTGGTTGAACCAGAGGTCTTCTGCTTGTTGCTTGAGCTCAATGGTGAAGCTTTATCTGTGATAGTACCCAATAAACATTGTCTATTCGCATACAACTTCTCAAGGTTTTTGTATCTATTGGCGGAAAATGGGGAGGTAAGCAGGACTTCTCACAAGAGGTGAAAAAAATTCGATTGAAAAAAAAACAACTTTATTAATATATATGGAATGTGACAATTTAGCGGATTATAAAACATTATATAACAGACGCCTATAAGGTTTTAACAGGCCATTAAATGCAATGGTATAGTTTAAGAACAGTGTACTGTACAGTCATTCATATAACATGTGATTACATCGTTCACAGATCATTTAAAGGGATCAGAAAAAGGGATCGGAATTCTTTTCACAAACATTTGATATTGCAGTTCAATCTTATTCGGTTCATTGGGTATGAGTTGCCATAACAGATCAAGTTCATCCTTATTAGTCATCCTGGACAGCCCCTTTAACTATAGACTAGGGATGAGCGAGCGTACTCGGAAAAGCACTACTCGCTCGAGTAATTTGCTTTATCCGAGTATCGCTGTGCTCGTCCCTGAAGATTCGGGTGCCGGCACGGAGCGGGGAGCTGCAGGGGAGAGCGGGGAGGAACGGAGGGGAGATCTTTCTCTCCCTCTCTCCCACCCGCTCTCCCCTGCTCCCCGCTGCGACTCACCTGTCAGCCGCAGCGGCACCCGAATCTTCAGGGACGAGCACAGCGATACTCGGATAAAGCAAATTACTCGAGCGAGTAGTGCTTTTCCGAGTACGCTCGCTCATCTCTACTATAGACCTTAAGAGTACAGATTTAAAAATGTAGATCAACCACTAATTAAAGCCCAATGCATAAAAGTTAATGATTTGGCACAAGCCTAATGCAAGAGTCATGAAAAACTTTTCGATTTTTTTTTTGGGGGGGGGGGGGTGTTGGGAAATCACTTATTGTTGAAGCTGCTCAGTTTTCAGCCTGCCTAAACACGGAATGACTGTCAGCCCATGTAAGCCGGGAATTAGTTGTCCATCTATGAACGAGTGCCCGTTTACTCAGAATGCAGGCTGGCGGCCAGAAGAGATCTCCAGCATTCTGTAAGGCAACTGAAAGAAGCAGATGCCCTCCGCCACTTTGTCTACAACAGGTGACCAGCCACAATACGCTTTGCCGTTTTCACAGACTACAAGTTGAAAATGGAGGGGAAAAGAGGGATCTTCATCTTCAACTTGGTATGCTTTTGATAGACTGAAGAGGATGATGGCCAAATCATTTTTCTCATTGTGAATTATGGGCCGGTGACATTGGTGGAGCAAATCACTCATCTCAAATTGCAAATAATCAAATCAACTGAATTAAGCAGATACAATAAGCAAGATGGATAATTATTACTCCCCCCCCCACCCCCCTTCATACAACTGCATGTATGTGGATATAGCAGACAGCTAAAATGAGAAAAATTGGCATCTACCTCATGGGGATTTTTGACCCTACCCAAGATCAACAATGCAGGATGATGGGCAGAACTGGATGGGTAGATTTAGGTCTTAATTCGGCCTTACAAACTATGTTAAGACGGACAATTCTAAAAAAACCTGATCTGAGCTTTTAAGGATTCAAACTCCCAGTACCTCTGTAGGTCTATCTGCGTACTTCCCTCCATATAGCAAGTACGAGATACATATGCTGACAACTTGCTCTTTAATTCTGTTTACATTGCGAGATATTTCTGTTCGATCTTCTACACAGAATTAAAAACTGGATGTGGTCAGAATTGAAGGGGTTGTCCAGGGTTGAGTGTGGCATTGCAGCTCAGCCCCATTGAAGTGAAAGGGAGGTGAGCTGTAATACCAATCACAACCAACGCACAAGGGTGGCATTATGTTTGGAAGAAAGCAGCCATGTTTCTCTAACCCTGGACAACCCCTTTAAATGGGTTGTACCAGAATTTCGAGTTATCACTTATCCACAGAATAGGGGATAACTTGCTGTTCGGTGGGGTTCTCACTGCTGAGACGCTCATGGATAATGGATAACTTGAAATTCCAGTACAACCATTTAAGGGCTATGTTGGCATCCATATTTCTTTATTGGTCCAAATAAGGAATCTTCTGACCAATCAAACCACCGATAAGGACCAGTATAAGTGGTAACCCAATGATCTACCAGTCCACACCTTCTACACTACTTACTGTATCATTCCTGGTTTCTCACTTTCCAAAACAGTCTCGAACTACTTCTTATTCCTATGTAACACATTACAGGTCTCCACACTTCTGAACAGTCCCATAGAGAATACTGGTGGGTGGGAATAGACACTATCTAGACTACAGCCAGACTAAACAATAAAGTAACCCACCCTGGGATCAAAGTTTCATTGGTGGACTACCATCCGATCCATATACATGAAACTATACTAAACTAGACGAAAACTGGTCTCTCCTAATGAACATGCACGTTCCAACAGTCTGATCATAAAAGTCCTCTGCAACCCCTCCAATACCCCTCTCACAAAACATAAGGACTTTCATTCTTGTTGGTCTACGAACTATCTGCTCACAGTGTACAGGCTACATGCAAAATAATGTAGGATCCCATTAGAATGGTTAACAGATTACACATGTATCCTCTAAGTTTAGGCTTAGTTCGCAACAATCAGAGTTGTGTTAAGTTTGTCATTTTAACTACAGTGTTTCCCCAAAAATAAGACAGTGTCTTATATTAATTTTTCTTCAAAAAGGCTTAACTTTTTTACATGTATAGCTGCCTGGACACTATTTAAATTGACTTTTTTAATTAACTGCTAGCAGGGCTTATTTTGGAGTAGGGCTTATATTTCAAGCATCCTCAAAAAGCCTGAAAAATCATTTTGCATCCTCAAAAATTCTGGAAAATCATGCTCTGTCTTATTTCCAGGGTATGTCTTATTTTCAGGGAAACGAGGTATATCTCATGAGATGAGCAGCATTCTCCTATAATGTAGCTCTGATCTATGTCAAATGCCTTGGCTGCCACCACCCTGCAGGTCGCAGTCTTGACGTGCTTAGCCCACACAACCACCACCGCAGTGAGACAATTACGCTTTTTCCTTATACTTGTGTTCTGTTTTAACATTAAGAACTCCAATAATAAGGCAAGTGGATTAGTGCATTCAGCCTGTACATCATAGCGAGAGCGGCATGAATATGTAGGTGTTACACAACAATCATCTCTGCAGGTCCATAGAAAGGGCTCACAAGCCGCCGAAATAGGGCAAGCTTTGTATTTCTTTATGTTCCACCTGCAGAAAAGGTAGGAGGCACTTACTGAAGCTGTTAGTTAAAAGCAAATCTCCATCAGGTCTCTGACTCATGTAGGTAAAATACAGGGAAAGGGATATATGATGAACATGTAATACATTACGCTACACTGTGCATTCACTGTATATCACCACTACTGTAGCAGCTGCAGAAATATACTGGGGGCTCATCACCATCTCCTTAATTTAAAATATCTACATATCTATATTTGGCTTAATTATTGGCCAATTCTAATTAATATAGGTTTGTGGAGTAAAGAGGGTAGAGAGAAAGAAAGGAAGAGAAAGGAAGAAAAGGGGAAGGAGGAGGTAAGATGGAGAGAAAGGAAGAAAAGGGGAAGGAGGAGGTAAGATGGAGAGAAAGGAAGAAAAGGGGAAGAAGGAGGTAAGATGGAGAGAAAGGAAGAAAAGGGGAAGGAGGAGGTAAGATGGAGAGAAAGGAAGAAAAGGGGAAGGAGGCAAGATAGAGAGGGGAAGGAAAGGAGAAAAAGAGGAAGGATGCAAGGGAGATAGAGGAAGACATGGGGGCAAAAGGAGGCTAGAGGGAAGAAGCAAGGAAGACAGAGGGGATAGGAAAGGAGAAAGATACAGGGGGTAAAGAAAGAACTAAGATAGAGGATTAAGGAAAGGAAACCGTGGAGGAAATGTAAAGAAATAAAGAGGGGGGAAAAAAGTGAGAAAATGCAGAAAAAGCGTTAGAATAGAAAAGAAAGGAAGGTAAGTATAGAAAAAGTAAGGAAATGAGATGTAAAAGGGGAAAAGAAAGAGTAAGAAAGAAAATAAAAAGGCGGCAGAGCGTTAAAGGGAAAAGGAAGGAAGAAAGAGGAGAAAAGAAGGAAGAGTGTTGCAGAGGAGAACAAGAAGAATGTGAGATGAGAAAAGGAAGGTAGGTAGGTCGAAGAAAAGAAAGGAAAGGAGACAGAAAGGGGAAAAGGAAGGAAAAGGGATACAGTGTGAAAAATGAAGGAAGATTAGAAAATGAAGGCTAGAATGAACGGGGAAGAAGGGAGTAAGATCTGGGCAGGAAAAGATTGAAGGGGATGTAAAAGGGGAAGGAAAGTAGAAAGTAAGAATCTTAGTATCCTTGTTACATTGACAAGATCTCTTGTATTGAGGTAAAGACTTTAATAGCTACATAAAATATAACATTATTAATTAAACATATAAACACGTGCGGGTTCCTCTCCTCCTACACAACATGGAAGGATAGGTTAGTGGTCTGTATGTATACTCCATAGATCACACCAATCTAAGCCATCCAAGTGCATTCAGTCCTCTGTCTGCTCCTGCCGACCGGCTCCTTCTCTTCTTTCATATGGATTAGGAATCTGTGTGTAACCACCTCACACCTAGCATGGTGGAAGGATGGACATCAGGAACGAGTGGCGTCTTTACTGCAGCTCCTCAGGTTTGCCTCTGGGAATTCTGGCCTCCTTTCTTTGGACTGTCTACAATTAGAAGGAACAGACTTTATACATTGCTGATTTTGAAACTCCTTTAATCCAAACTCCTTGATGTTCACTACTTACCAACCTCCTCCTTTCTAGATTTAGGGATCTTCGCTCCTTTTGGATTGTGGGGTCTAGGAGGGGCATTAGCAGCTCTCCACTGATACGCCGGCTGTACATAAAAGATCATTAGAACAAAACCAAAAGTGAAGAAAAGTAGAGAGAGGAAACAAGTAGACTGTTGGGAACCCACCGGTGAAGCAGTTGCAACATCCTGAACTTGGCTGTGCTCCGGACCAACAACTGGGGGTGGATAACAGATTGGCCAGTCCTCATATCCTGGGTACATCATGGCGGGTGGGCTGTAAGGATACTGGTATGGAGGACAGGCCGGCCCGATGTGATGGTTTATGATGTATCTCTCTCCTACAGCCTGAAGAACATGGAGATAAACCAATAAGCAAATTATCACCGTATACAAAAGGCGTCACACGAGGATCTTCAGCGTCTATTGAAGCTAAATACCGATTCACATCACAGAAGAGCTGCTCCGTGTAAGCTGGTGACGGCTATAACAGTGTATTATTAGAGATGAGCGAGCATACTCGCTAAGGACAATTACTCGAGCGAGTATTGTCCTTAGCGAGCACCTGCCCGCTCGGAAGAAAAGATTCGGGTGCCGGCGCGGGTGAGAGGTGAGTTGCGGGAGTGAGCAGGGGGGAGAGAAAGATCTCCCCTCCGTTCCTCCCCGCTCTCCCCCACCGCTCCCAGCCGGCAGCGGAACCTTTTCTTCCGAGCGGGCAGGTACTCACTAAGGACAATGCTCGCTTGAGTAATTGTCCTTAGCGAGTATGCTCGCTCATCTCTATGTATTATACATTAAACACCCACATCTAGTAGCGCGTTGGACTTCTTTTGGTCTTTAGAGCTGCAGCAGGTAGTGACCCGCGCAGACAGGAAGCTTCTTGTAGTTGCCGCAGATGGAGGTGCTGAAACGTTCTGATCAGCTGATCGAAAGGAGAAGTCGATTAATGCTGTTTGCGCCAAATTCTGCCCTCCCATCAGCACGGTGCAACACAAATCTGGATCCATCTGACCAGAAGATGTTTTTCGCTGTTCCAACGTCTGCACTCTTTTGCCGCTGCGGTCTAGTTTTTATGTTTCTCTTTGACACAACGGCGCTGGAACTCCCTGTCTACTGCTAGAACGCATTGTGCTAAGGAACGACGAGTTGTGCAATCAAATGCATTAGTCGGAGAACCGGCACGGTATCCGGCTGCACTTTCCTTGAAGATGTAGCGCAGGTTCGTCAGAGCGATTCTTGACATCCTCCTCTTACATCCACAAGATTTCCTTTTTCTGGATGTTTTCCTCGATCACATCATCCTCGCTATACTCTCCACACCGATGTAGGAGAACTCCTCACAAGGTTGGCGGTGAGAACCCGGCTAGTCCAGCACCGATGACCGGACCTCGTTGGAAGTCGCTCCGATCGCTGGATTTTCCCATCTAATGTGGATTCACACTGAAACTGATCCACGGAAAACTTTTTACGCTGCGCTCCGGGGTCACTGATCTATTTTCCACACAGGGAAGTGCCAATTGTGAGAGGGCCGGGGGCTGTAATAAAGTATGTATAAGGGCTCCTATACACCAGCGCAATTGAAGCGCCTATAATACGTGGTACATCGCAGCAATTACAAACACATTGAATACATAATACACATGGGGGGCGTGGCTTGCAGCCAAGATGGACGGACGCTACTGAGAAGGGCTCCCTCAGAGAAAAACTAATCCCGCAGCAATCCTGGACAACCTGTGGATGAGAGAGCTGGCACTGCCCCAGTGAGACCTCTGCTACAGCCCGCGGCAGTACAGGAGGGTAAGCGGCTGAAGGAGATTCTCCCTTCCCGTCATTACAGCGGGACCATGTGGCGGCACTCCGGCAGCGCTTACGAGCCGCCCGCCACCATTAGCCCTTATCTGCATTGCTGCTACTGGCCCCTAACTTCACAGCAACCACAATGGTGAGAGCCCATGGCACTACGGCACCATCCTCTGCTGTGTACACTCACCGCTCGGTGGCACAGGAGGAGGAGAAGGAGGGGAGCAGCCGGGGGGGGGAATACCATTAGAGGACTCCTGGCAGGAAGCCAAAGAGCAGCAGGCAGGACAGAATAAAGAAGAGATCAGCTGGGGAGCTCAGGCAGAACCAAGCAGAATCTCTCAGGTTGTTGTAAACCAAACAAACTGTGCTTGCCAGCCGAACCAACACTACTACAGAAGTCCACGTAGTCTAGAAGATGATTCTGGCACCTTGCAGGGGTGTTATACCAAATAAATCCTTAATTCTCCCATCACAGAGAGACAGCAACGTTTCGTCCACTCATGTCTTCAGACGTCAGACAGTGGATTGGAAAGGGTTAAATGGGGTTGCCGCTTGCCTCCTGCGGGTGGGCACGGACTTAAGTTTTTGAATGTTTTATTAGTAGACTGGAGCTTCTGGGGCAAAGTCTGCGCAGTTGGTATAGATTTGATTATTTATTGGAAGTTTGGTTTAAACAGTTAAAAGAAATAAATGCCGCGGCCATCTTAATCCAAATTAAGGTGTCGTGTCGTTATTTATATTTATTAAAGCGTTTAGAGCATAAGATCCCACATCCGTTTTTTTAAGGGTCCTTTCGGTAATTAATCGGACTGACTGATATAATGGCACACTTATTCTCTGCTAAACGTATTGGCAGGGTTAAAGCGCCGTCGCTCCTCTGCACTCCGGTCGGAGTTACAGCACTCGGCAGCAGAGCGACTACCTAAGGAAGACTAATTAGCAATTAGTGTCCGGTCATAATATAAAGTAATTGCAGCGGAGCACTGTCTGATTTCATTAAAGCGATAGGATGACGCCGGGATCGCTGGCGGAGGCAATAAGGTCATGCATAGAGGAATATACTGTATGTCTGGGCATGGAAGGCTACAATTACAGGAGGGTGATCAGCACATGCCCGCAATGAAAGGCAGCATCAATGGGCAGGACAGGAAGACATGCCGTGAGCGGAAGGAAATATGGTTATTGCTGCTGGGATCATGTGACCGGGCTGATAAGATGCCAACCTACAAGTAATAAAAGGGAACGGGCTTCATTATGCAGGGCCGGGTCAACAGTAAAGCGTTATACATGGCTTGGAAAAACCCTTTCATGGGGTTTTCATTGGTATGCAGATACATTGAAAGAGCAACTGTCCTCCTGTGTTGAATTTTCAGCATTGAGCGGGAACAGACCAGCAGCTTCTCAGAGAGAGGATGGAGAAATATCTGTGTAGTATTGAGATGCGGAGTGGAGCATATTCATGTGAAGGACCAGCTATCTGTGCCGAGCCAGAAACTTGAATGTAAGAGAGGCTGCAAAGCAAGTATGAAGCTTTCTAATCGCACGAGAAGGAAAACATAATACAAAACAGACAAGTGCATCATTTTATTCCTGCAGGGACTTATTAAGATATGTGTGTATTGAATTTCCATGCAGAAAGGTTTCCATAGCCTCTGAAGGGGTTGTCCAGTTGTATACTATTGATTGTCTACCCTTATGATAGATCGGCAGGGGTACTCAGCTTGGTAATGTAAACAAAGTTCCCATTGACGTGAGTGCAATTCTTGTAATACCAAGCCTCACCAGTACAGCGCTTCCTGCATAAATCACCTCAATGTAGGAGCTCACTGCATCGGTAAGTAGGTGATCAGTGGGGATCCAGGGTGTCAGACTCCACCTATCTCATACTGATGGCCTATCTAAAGTATAAGCCATTAATCGTTTACAACTGGACAACCCCTTTAACCCTTTCTAATCCACTGTCTGACCTCTAAAGACATTCTGATTGAAGGTTGTACAGCTCTGATGTCGGAAGACGTCCGGCAGGGTATTCTTACTGTAGATTACTGGCTGCTCTGTTGTCAGGGGCCTCACCAGCATTTCCCATACTGCAGTACTGGCTCCAGCCAGCAGATGGCATCATTGTATCATGGCAGAAAGAGAAAGCCCCCTAGGAAACTGTGAATCCAAAATTGGATTGCAAAGGGTTAATGTAACCCAACAAGCGTAACACATTACCTGGGATCTGGGCAGCTCACGGGCATTATCTTTCTCCCTTCGTAAAGTGTCCTGACAAGACTGCAGCTAAAATGGAAATGGATATGGTAAATGCCAAAAAAAAGTGATAATGTGACGACGATGAGACTACAGTCATGTATAGAAGCCTCTGTGCCCCATACTGGGATACCTCCTACCAATGCTAATAATGTGGGGTTAGACCTCCAATTATAGTGTAGTCCCAAAGAGCCATGAGCTGCAGACCCTTCCACACCTTAGTGTTGGCCTGGGCCAGCTGTGCTTGAAGCTGCTCCACCTCTCGTTTCAGGTCCTCCTTCTCCTCATTCATACGTTCACGATCGCTGCGTTCCTTCTTAAAGTCTTCTTCAAAGATGGCTACCTATTATGAAGAAGGATTAAATATCTATAAGGGATGCGGTATAGAGGTCTACAAGTAACAACTCAGAATCAACGGCTTAAGAGTCCGTGTAAACATACAGTTCTACAATGAGACTACCCAGATCACACCTGTATGGATAATACACTGCCATCTTGTGGGTGGTTTCACATCTGCGCTCGGGGTTCTGCTTTTCTGCTTCGTTCGAGAAGCGGGAAAGGCGAAATCTCTGCAGCTGAATTCCGTCAAGAGACTGAGCCACTGAACAGCGCCGGATGGGCCCAAATGACTATAATTGGGTCCATCCACTTTGCCCAGAGCTGCCAGGCTTTTGGATGGAAGAACGAGGTTCTGATGCAGATGTGACACTGGCCCAAGTTGTGCCCCCTTTTCAGTTTTATAGTTATAGCCCCACCCCCGAGGATCCAAGATTGAGATAGCTATAGAATAAATATATATCTAGCTCAATCTTGGATCCTCGGGGGTGGGGCTATAACAGTAGTTTGTGCTAGTGGTGCCGTGCATTTTATTTTCACTGTTGTATATTACGCACACAGTGCCCCCCCCCCCACCCAAGAGCTCACAGAAGCAGCACTTGGGTGACATTTTAGGCTTTCCCTTGGACACTGTTTTTTGAAGAAGTTTTTAAAAAGCGCCATGCCTTTTTTTTTTTTTTTTTTTTTTTTAAAGCACAAGCTTTTTAGGTGGCTTTTTTTGCTTTTCATATCACATTTTTAAAAAAATGCCACGCATTCAAAATATACAAGATAAAGGGAGGAAAAATGCTAGAAAAAGGGGGGAAAAAAAGTAGTATAGTGCACCTTATATTTCACATTGACAATGTAAACATCTGGCCATGACACTTTTAAAAAAAGGAAAAAAAAAAAATACCAGGACCCCACCACAAAAATGCAGTGTTTTGGTGCAAAACGCCATGTGTGAACCCCCCTAGGCCTCTCATACAGGCGCTTTTTACCGCAATTAATGCGGTGTTTTGAATGCCGCAGTAAATCGCTCCCATTTAAATCAATGAGGCCTCGCAGACGTGTTCGGTCACCCCGCTGGACGGCGCTTTCCAGTGCTGTGATTATCTAGCGAGGTCTGCTCCATCTTTGGCCGTTTAGCGCAGCTCATCACCCATCACAGTAATAGGGTGCGCTAAAATACGCTGTCGGCTGAAAGTAAAACCACGGCAGAGCGCCGCAATTGAAATCACAGCGCTTTGAAGCGTCCGTGTGCGAGAGGACCCTTAATGTGACATCCTTCAGCGGATGTCCTCTGTAGCTGGGAGTGACCTACTAGTCGCAGTTCCAGGGGAAGTAGAGCTGATCTCAGCGGTTCCTACAGCTACCAGGGGTTAATGCGCATTAAATGCAGTGTAGACCGCGACCAGGAGGGCGAGGATGGTAAACGGTCTCAGCCCTCTCTAAGGGAATTCTGGCTTTCCTCTCTTGCAGCTGCAGGTTATTCTTGCATGTGTCATAGGCTTTACTGGAGAGTGAGTGGACCATCGCTGCACACTGACCGGTCCAACATACCCATTTATATGTGCAAAGACACAATGCCTTAGAGGGCTTATCCAGAAAGTCCTCAAAAAGACAGGACTAGAGCCCAACCCCCCCTGCCGTCCGGCCCTACTGGACGTCGGAAATGAATGAACGGTGGTGTTAGGCTTCGCCCTAGAGATGCCTTCAACCCATCCCAGGACGGCGTTCCACAGGAGGCTCGGACAGGACCATTTTGTTGGATTTCTGCCCATTAAACAAGTTCCGCAGGATTAAGATAAGATAAAGCTCTGTAGTCCAACGGAACGGATTATACAGGTTTGCTTTCTAACTAGGGGGTGAATAACGTATTGTGCGCGACACAACGCTCATCAGCGACAGGTCTGTGTGATATCTAAAGCCTTTAAGTAGGGGAATTACTGACAAACAGTCACAAAGAAAACACACAAAGTTATGAAAGTGCTTAATAAAAAGGATTGCACATTTTGGACACCTCACAAAGCCCGGGATTCACAACATGGGTCACTTGCGTAATAAGAAAGTAGATCTATAGGGTGACCTGCTAATCCCTACAGGACCTCATCACAACCGGACAAGTTTAACAAGAGGTTGTCAGATTGTAAAAAGCGCCCCTCTTGTCCATGACCGCTCATGGTATTGCAGCATCACCCTGTTCCACTGATCGGCGGCGGTCGTCGGGCCACACACTGATAGATCCTCCCAAAGAGTAGTTCATAAATGTTTCAGTCCCCAGAAACCTCTAAGGGCTGTGTGCACCTTTGGGGGTATGTTTTCCACTTAAATACATGTATTCAGTATTGGCCTACCACACGGACTCACTCACAGTACTACTGCGGGGCATTGGGCACCGGCTTAGTTACAGCCCAAGAGATAATTAGAGAGGGACAGGAAGAGGCGGAGCTAAAATGGCACTGGGCGGCTCATTGCTGCTCCGCTGAGTACCTCCCAACGCCTCCAGGCTGGCAGTGTGTCAGGTGATTAGCACGGCCTGAAAGCAGGACTACTGAGCAGTGGACCAATAAGGAGGCGCGTTGGCTTAGACTTGGCCAGCATGGCCACCTACTGGCTCTCCTCTCCCCAGCGACTTTCCTACAACTTGGAGCAGTAACAGCTGAACTAAGGGCCCACCCGGGGTTCAGTGTCCCTGTGCTCCGTTACTTCACAGTCACACTCCGGGTTAGTTGGGTCGCTACGGTTCTTATACACAGGGCCGGCTGCAGTGAGCCTCTGTATTTATAGCCATTCTGGCTACATGCGGCCGTGGGTTGGGCACCCCTGCCCTAAACAAAGATCAAGACAAACCTTGTTTCCAAGAGCAATAAAAGGCCCATGGCATGTGCTCCGAATCTCTGGGGGTGGGGTCCAAAAACACTCCAATCAATTAATACTAGGCAGGATGTACACGATGAAACACTTCGGTCCGATGGGCGATAACTGTATTAATAGCCATTGGAACAGATGGGCTTGTGTGCCGGCCAGTAAAGTCATCACCATAATTCAAGCTGCATCACAGAAGCTTTCAGCCGCCTCCTGCTCCAACATCAACTAAAGCGGAAAAAACTAACTTGGAATCTGTGGATCTGCTGACGTCGCCTGAAGATGCAATACATGCTGCTCCGGAGCAAGCAAGCCTTAAAGACGTCACCTCTGCATCTGAGACAACACGTTAATGCACCGTCCTACCAAGTGTCATTGGACACTCGAGCAAGAACGAAAAGTAGTCTTCATGTCTATATGCTATACTTAGTGGGGCTCCTTTGGCCCCACTGACATCGGATACTCTGTATGGGATACTTTCTACTAATGTCTGATACACTTTAGCTGGTATTTCCCACAATTCATCCTGCAAACTTCTGTCGGGTTCTCTCAAAGAAACTGGAAGCTTCATATTTCCTGACCAACAATCCAGTTCGTCCCAACGATGTTCAGGTCAGAGTTTGTACACGCCGGAGCTATCGAAGAACATCCATATCCTCCCACCAATGTAAAGCAGCGCTGGATATGTGACAAATCGCGTTGTCTTGTTGGAAGTATTGCTGACCGTTCCCAGAGTATTGCCACATAGTCGGCAGCACATTGTCTAGAATGTCCGGGTACGCCTCCGTGTTCATGGTCCTTGTCACTGCGGCCAACAGACCGAGATTATGGCATGTAAGACATCCCCAGACCATAACATAACCTCCGCTGTAGTTAACTATTGGCCCAACACACCTGGCAGGAGACTTCCCAGGATCCTCCACACCCAGGTTTGCCCATCTAGGACGTTTGTCACTCCATAAAACATTCCTCCATTGCTTAACTATCCAGTAACGACGCTCCATGCACCACTGTAGATGAGTCGATGCATTGCGCTTGTGTGCAGCGACATAATCCATAGATCCAATAGGGTGCAGTTCACAAACTATGGCTGGCAACTCCAAGAGTCTGCATCTCATATAGCATGGATTAGGATATGCGACATGCTAATAAAACCCAATCAATTCTACTGATAGGGGTGTGCAGGATAGTGCAAACATGAGCTTAGTGCAGCTTCAGATGACCGTATATCGGCCGGGTTTTCACGTCCGCCCGATATACAGTGTCCCTCTCTGCAAGGGCGGGCCGGGCCGGGAGCAGGGCACAGCTTTTTTTGGGAGGCAAAATGAACAAAAAAAAGCATTTCAGGCATACTTTTTTTTCCTTCTAGCTTACGTTCTTTGCTGTGCGATTATACCAAATGTGTTGGATTCTCTCTTTTTTACATTTTTTTTGTCCCTGGAGGGGACCGGAACCATAAAAGCAGTGATCACTGTGATAATGCACGCAGTACTTCTGTACTGCAATGAATAACGTTCACAGCCAACAGCAGGTCCGGACGCCGGTCATGGCATCCCATTGGCCTTCTTCGATTAGATCAGGCGGTAGAGAAATGAACTCCAAGCATAAAACTAGAGATGAGCGAGCATACTCGCTAAGGGCAATTACTCGATCGAGCATTGTCCTTAGCGAGTACCTGCCCGCTCGGGAGAAAAGCTTAGGCTGCCGCCGGCAGGCGGGGGAGAGCGGGGAGGAATGGAGGGGAGATCTCTCTCGCCCTCTCTCCCCCCCGCTCCCCCCTGCTCACTGCTGCAACTCACCTCTCACCCGCGGCGGCAGCTGAACCTTTTCTCCCGAGCGGGCAGGTACTCGCTAAGGGCAATGCTCGATCGAGTAATTGTCCTTAGCGAGTATGCTCGCTCATCTCTACATAAAACCAATCTGGCATTATTACTGGAGCTTACCTGTTGTTTGAGCAGCTCAATCTCAGTAATGAGTTCCTGGCGTTGATGGAGCCCAGTGTCCTCTGTAGAGGCAGTAAAGGATGGCGATCGTGGACCGGATCCCTGCAGCTTCAGAGCTTCTTCTAGTGCCTGTAAGGACAACGAGGATCAATCTAACAATCCAGTGAGAAGGCTATGGGATATTTGCGGTCACCACTGAAGACATCATGAGAAGACCTTCTATGGATGATCATTAGAGATGAGCGAGTATACTAGCTAAGGCACATTACTCGAGCGAGTAGTGCCTTAGCCGAGTATCTCCCGGCTCGTCTCTAAAGATTCGGGGACAGGCGCGGATGACAGGTGAGTTGCGGCGGTGAGCAGGGGGGAGAGAGATCTCCCCTCCGTTCCTCCCCGCTCTCCCCGCCGGTCCCTGAATCTTTAGAGACGAGCGGGGAGATACTCGGCTAAGGCACTACTCGCTTGAGTAATGTGCCTTAGCGAGTATACTCGCTCATCTCTAAATGATCATCTCTTACTTCGAGGCATTTAGTAATTAGTCGCTACCATAGCGGTGCCGACCGGCAGCACATTAAGTGGTCGTCGTACAATACAAAGGATTACTTTATTCAGTCGGCTGATCTCTCGCTCCTGGTATTCCCGCTGTCGGCTGCTGGAGCTCAGCTGCTCATGAAGGAACTTGTTCTTTTGCTTCAGATCCCTTATGTCAAACTCCAACTTCTGTATGTTGGACTGCGAAGGAGTAAAAAGGAATAGGTTACTTTTAGAAGACAGAGGGCCATTACGGCCATCACAGCACAGCCACATCGGTGATTTTATAGCAATCCTCTGGAAGAGCCAGAAGACTGACGGCGGAGGAATAGGTAAGTATCACATTTTTTTTTCTACTGACAGAACCCCTTCAAGGACACGGCCTACTTTGGCCACGAGGGTGCAAGAACTTTTTGTGAATTTTCATCCCCACTTTACATTTTTCCATCAACATAGCCCCATAGGAGGATAAGAATTATCCCCTATCCACAGGATAGATGCTAACTTGCCAATTAGTGGGATCCGACACTCCAGATAAATTGCCCTTGGTGCGCATGCACACAACGGCACCATTCAGTGCAAGGGGAAGTGCTGGAGGGAGAACAGTTTAAAGGGACACAGTCATCACCCCATTAATGTAAACTCTCCCAGGTAGTCCCACCGAAGTGAAAGGTGCAGGGATGCACATGCACAGCCACAGCAGTCACGGTTTTGGGACCAACCTGGGGTAGACTTCTCTGGATCGGCGGTCGGATGCCCAACGATCAACAAGTTATCCCCCATCCTGTTGGATAGGGAATAACTCGCCGAGATGATATCCCCTTCAGTTACAGAAATACAGTAATTCTCCTGTAAATTGGGACCACCAATGGTTTTGCCGTTGCACTAGAGCGCCAAGACTCTATAAAGTTAAACATTTTACCTCTTTTTCCTCTATTTTGTCTCTGGCCAGAAGAAGTTTGCGGTCGAAGTCTCTCTGCTTCCGATCTCTTTCGGTCTCTTGCTCGCTGTCAGATTTTGCAGCTTGTGACAACTTCTGACGTAGCGATGTGATCTGTAGGGATCAGACATATTAGATTGTCAACTGGAACGAGACTTCATCCATGCAAAGCACCAACCTAAAAAATATCCGGTAAGGACTTGCAGCAATTCCCAGATATCTATCCATATTATAGTGGTTGTGCCAAGATGCACAACCCACAAGTATGCGGGATTTGGGGGAAATCAGCTCCTCGCCCCGAGTCCTGCTCTTGGTACCCCATGCAAACAGCTAACAAAAACAATATGGCCTTCCATGCATTCTTTCCAGCGTGCCAGAAAGTGGTGAAACCTGATGAAACGGACACCATACTGGTCCGCCTGAATCCCGATTTCGGAGATCCTGAAGTAACTCCGGGACATAAAATGCGTGAAAAGGAGGAGGGTCCCGAGAAGCGTTCTATGATGTTCATAGGATGCCAACTTATAACAATAGCGTACCTTCTCTTCATACTGATGCTTCATAGAGCGGAACTGCTGATCCCACTGCTTGTTCACCTCCAGCAGCTGTAGGAAAAGTCACGGGAAACTCAGACTTACGCAGAAAGTACATCACTGATATCAGCTGTAATGGAGGCCATACTGGAGGGCCACAACTAAGCAGAACTTACTATTCAGTTAAAGGGATTGTCCCAACTGGAGAAGCCATTCTCAAAATAAAGGCACCTCGGTGAACAGTAGGTCTGGATGTTGAAACCCTCATTACTTCACCTTCAGCGGTCACGGCGAGGACTAATACATGGCAGAGCGGGAGCTGCTCTTAGTGGCTATACCCCGACTAATCAATGCAACCCGCTTCATAGAGGAGATAACTAGTGAGGAGCTCTCCTCTGGGATGTCTAGATAGAGGATGTCCAGTTACAGGTCAACCACTGTGATCTCCTTATACATAGAGTGGCCACTTTACTAGAGACAACGGCCCTTTCATGATTGGCTCCTCCCTGTATGGAAAGTCCCCCGGTGACCCTGGAGTGCAGCATAAAATCATGTGACAAGTTTTCCGTGGATCGGTTTTAGTGTGAATCCACGTTAAGGCCCTTTTACATGGAGCGATGATCGCTCAAACGACAGTTTGAGTGACAGCTTGGAGCGATCATTTTGCATAAACTATTGAGTAGCTAATTAAGAGCAATTTAGTGTGCAAATGAAGCCTTAGCTGAAAGCAGTTAATAGCCCGAGGGCTCTTATCTGCATTCAGCTCCTTTGTTCGCCGACGGGAAACAATGCTATCAGCACTACCCACGGAGAACTCCTGATAAGACCACATGACGATTTTTAGGTTGGCCTGAATTTA
This sequence comes from Eleutherodactylus coqui, assembly GCF_035609145.1. NCBI lineage: Eukaryota > Metazoa > Chordata > Amphibia > Anura > Eleutherodactylidae > Eleutherodactylus > Eleutherodactylus coqui. The sequence goes on from NC_089838.1 coordinate 15,813,831, forward strand.
ACGATCAGCTAGCAGTGCACGAAGGCCGTGTATTTAGACACAACGATGATCGCTCAAATGATCGCTTTTTAGCGTTTTTTTAAAGCAGAAAACCCGCACCAAAAACCACGTTGAAATCCGTGCCAAAAACGTCACAATTTAGTTGCGGATCTGCAGAAGACGTCACTACTTCAACTGAAGAGGTAAAATCTGCTGCAAATAGGAGTAAAAATCTGAACCACAAATTTCAGCACAAAATACGCTACATGTGAGCGCCCCCCACAGGTAGAATACGGACCTATTCACAGGAGCGGGTTTAACATCTGAGCTCGGTCAGGGTTTGCAACTGACAGAACTTGGACCCATTAAAGTGAACGGACGGGTGCTCCATGGTAAACTACATGCAACACATCCCATTTTTTTTGCATTTTCGAGCACTAAAACTGCCCTTTAAATTCAACAGCCGGTGAAACAGAGGAAGGCTCTACTTCGGCATAGGTGTGCACTCCGTTTTTTTCCCACATGCCCACTGACTTCAATGGGTTGTGACAATCATCATCAATTGGGCCACTTTGTTAGGTTTTTTGACATGTGTGAAAAAAGGATTACACCTGTATGTTAACCCTTTCCAATCCAATGTCAGGCCTGCCCCGACATCATCATTTTCCTCCACAGTTCCGATGTTGGTACAGGCCCGACACTGCAGTGCAGGAGTGTATCTGCACCCGATCATCAGACACATCAGTGCAGATGCACTCCTGCACCGATCCTCATCGAGGACCCCCGAGGAGAAGGAAGAAAGGATTTTTAACCCTTTTTTTCTTCTCCTTTACACATTACATAGCGCTCAATTAGCGCTATGTAATGCAGAGAGATTCCGGCCGGCGATCATGTGATCGCCGGTGTTAATCTGATCCCCAGCGGTCACATGAACGCCGAGCCGGGAGCCTGCCCCGTGGGGGGAATGCGGAAGTAATACTTCTGCATTCTCCTTTCTGCCTCCCGGCCCAGCGATCATGTGACCGCTGGGTGCGACCTGACCCCAGCGGTTACATGATCGCCGAGCCGGGAGGCAGAAGGGAGAATGCGGAAGCATTCCCCCCACGGTGCAGTGAGCACCTGCACCCTCATGAACTCTGTCCGTTCAGGAGGGTGAAGGGAAAATGTAGTTTTTCTCATCCATTCTCCCCAGCTCCAATTGATTTGGAGCTGGGGAGAATGGATGAGAAAAAAATAAGTGGATTGGAAAGGGTTAAACACAACGAAAAATGATGCAAAATCCACAGTGAAAATTGGTCAGTTTTTACTGACCCAATATCGTCCGCTCTGGTATGAATAAGGCCTAAGATAGTGTACAGATCACAAATGTTCCCACCGAGTAGGGATTGATAGCCAGGGAACACACAGGTTTGATATTTGTACGCAGTATGTTTTTATTTGTCACCTCGGTCCTCTGATGATCCAGGATTTTCACTTTCTTTACCAGCGACTCAACTTGGTCTTTATTGGAAGGTTTCTCCAGCAATTTGCCTGCCTGGAATCAGTAAATCAAAAAGAAGTGTTAATGAGGCTCAGTCTGCTACTTTTAGCCCTATTAGCTAAGCTTATGGGCTGGAAGTAGGTGACCCGCCGAGTCCGGGAGGTGTGATACTTACCTCCCCCATCATTCCCCCGGCGTGAGCGCCGTCAGCCTCCGCTGCAGTGCATTAAGTGGCGCTGCCAAGTAGTCCGCCAGTCATAGGATTAGCACGGACACTGGGGAAGGGAAGTAGAACACATCCCGGGCTCTGCGGGTCACCTACTTTCAGCTTAGCTCATAGGGCTAAAGGTAGGTGACTGATTCCCTTTACATAATCAGAACAACATTCAGTATTCAGCATGGACAAACTGGTCAGAAACGAGAGAGCAGCACCAGGAGCAGACAGAAGCCGCACAGACTTAGGAGTCCGGGGAATGATCCGTTCTGTAGCATCAGTGATCGATCGATCGCTCCTCCATAGTGAGTAATGGAAGGATCAAGTATTTGGAGATTCTGACAATGTATCTGGGACATGGCCGCCACTTTACAGGTCAGAGGGAACTACCTGCAAAACTCCCTGAGATGGCGGACTATAATCCGCAGCTTGCCCTGCAGACACTATATGGGGCAGTCTGTATAAACTCCATGCAGATGACTCCAGCAGGGGATGAGAACTCAATAAAACCGTATTGGAGAATTGATTTCTAGTAACAATCACTCCCATTATTCGCAAGGGTTATTTAATTCCCTGTCCTCCCTCTATTTTATGGCAGCCCGCAATCTGCAACCCTTTTGTAAACTGCAGCCTGTCGTCTGATATCCAATTCAAAGGGATGGTGCAATATTGTCAATACTGTTATCACAGATATTCCCTATCTTGTTTGTTAGGCAATAAGTGTCTGGTGTGGTCCGACGGCTGGGACCACCACTAATCTCAAGACCTGGGGTCCTGTGCCCCTCGTATGAATGTAGCATAGGTCCAGCACTGGTACTACCGCTCCATTCATCTCTATGGGAATGCTGGATAACAGGGATGTACCCGGCTTCTTCTTGGCAGTTCCATAGAGATGAATGGAGAGTGGCGGCACACTGACTGGACTGCCGCTCCATTCATATGGAGAATATGGCTTGGTGGAGGTCCAACCGCTGCCATGGGATAAGTAAAAGTGGCTTTTTCAGGACTGAATGAGAAAAAAATTATGGGCAGGAAATGTTATGAAATAACAAAAAAAAAAAAAAAATGTAGTCCTACTTGCTTCCTAAAAAGGGACCCCGTCACGTTCCATGAACGCCATAGATAGTTATTGGCTTATAGGACGGGGACCGCCGAGTCCTGAAGTGTCGTTTGCATACTAACACAGCTTCCTGTTACATCTGGAAGTCGGCAATTGGTCCAGGAGTGGGACCTGATAGGGTTACGTTCATAGACCGAACAGCGGGTCCAAGGGTGACAGCGAGGGGAAGTTACATGGACGCCACATTTATAAGGCTTATTGGATGTGACCGCTCCCCTTTAAATTTCCCCTCCAGTTCAACACAGAAGCTCCCGTGCCTCAATGCAAGCAGAGGAAGTGCAGCACGTGCCATTCACTGACAACCACAGGTTTCAGTGCGAGTCATGACCGTATCCCTGTGGAAGCCTGTGATTGGCTGAGGGGGTCACATGGACAATGACCTCTGTTGAAGTATTCACATTGCGAAGAGCATGGCTTATTCTTCTAGTTTACACCATTCCTTGCCCATTAGGTTCCCCCCCCCCCCCCCCTTCCCAGTCCCGGAACAATCCCTTCAGCGTCTTGAGATAACAACTCTGTTTTCTCTGCAGCCGTGGAGACGGGATTACCGCAGAGGATGCAGATAATACTTGTTGATCGGGTCTGGCGGACGCGGACACTCCGTGATAATACCGTATATCCGGATAATTAAGGTTTTAGGTGAGGTTTATTAAGAAATCTGTATGATCTGATCTTGGGTTTCCTAATCTGATAGTGAGCTTAAACAAGATTGCTTCTACCTGGACCATAGATGGACAATCTCCAGGCCTATTGTTACTGCAAGCAGATTTATCAGAGGATGTAATACAGAAGTGCTTAAAAAGGGATTCCCATCAGACTTATGGCATATCCACATTATATGCCATAAATGTCTGTAAGAGGTGGTACCTGCACCCATCTTGAGATAAGGACCTTCCATGCACCCATCATGGGTGGTACCTGCACCCATCTTGAGATAAGGACCTCCCTGCACCCATCATGGGTGGTACCTGCACCCATCTTGAGATAAGGACCTCCCTGCACCCATCATGGGTGGTACCTGCACCCATCTTGAGATAAGGACCTCCCTGCACCCATCATGGGTGGTACCTGCACCCATCTTGAGATAAGGACCTCCCTGCACCCATCATGGGTGGTACCTGCACCCATCTTGAGATAAGGACCTCCCTGCACCCATCATGGGTGGTACCTGCACCCATCTTGAGATAAGGACCTCCCTACACCCATCATGGGTGGTACCTGCACCCATCTTGAGATAAGGACCTCCCATGCACCCATCATGGGTGGTACCTGCACCCATCTTGAGATAAGGACCTCCCATGCACCCATCATGGGTGGTACCTGCACCCATCTTGAGATAAGGACCTCCCTGCACCCATCATGGGTGGTACCTGCACCCATCTTGAGATAAGGACCTCCCTGCACCCATCATGGGTGGTACCTGCACCCATCTTGAGATAAGGACCTCCCTGCACCCATCATGGGTGGTACCTGCACCCATCTTGAGATAAGGACCTCCCTGCACCCATCATGGGTGGTACCTGCACCCATCTTGAGATAAGGACCTCCCTGCACCCCGGTTAAAATGACTGGGGGGCCAGAGATGGCACAGAGGTCAATAAGAGTTACGCAAATAGTGTAGCACAATGGGCTATGCGGTTTGTGTAACTTGGGAGCTGTTTGCGAAACTCCCACTGACTTCTATGGGAGTTATGGGAACAGTACTGACTCCTAAAAATCAGTCCTGTCATGTGATGGGCACACAAGTGCATTCAGTCTTGTACAGAGCTGTGCCCTTGTGTACCCATCACATGCCCAGGACAGGTTTTCATCTAAAAAGGTGTGAATGACAGCAAACAGAGATCTTGAAAACCGAGTGGAACGGAAACAGTAACAGTACCAGTAGTTTGCTGACACTGTAATGCCCCCTGTAAATAACCTGCTTAAAATATGTTGATTATTGGAAACTCATACATAAGCTGCAGGAGCAATCGGATCAGATGCAAAACTCTTGAAGTCCTGTGTTACAACCAGACAATCGGGTGGTTGGGGTTATTCACCTGCTGATGTGTCACATTCTCAACATTGGCTGCGGTGTCGCCCCCTGCTGGACTACTGACATTTGTGACTGCTGACGCTTTCCCTCTCTCCAGGAGCAATTTCTTCAACTCTAGATTTTCAGACCTTTGGACAAAAAACAAGGGAAAGAAAGCAAGTTTGAATTACCCAACTTTAAACTATTGATGACCTATCCTCAGGATAAGCCATCCATACCGTGTTTCCAAAAATAAGACAGTGTCTTATATTAATTTTTGTTCAAAAAGGTTTAAATTGACTTTTTTAATTTACTGTGACAGGGCTTAATTTTGGAGTAGGGCTTATATTTCATGCATACTCAAAAAGCCTGAAAAATTATTTTGCATCCTCAAAAATTCAGGAAAATCATGCTAGGTCTTATTTTCAGAGTATATCTTATTTTCAGGGAAACAGGGTAGGAGCTTGGTGGGGTTAACCTAATGGGACCCTGTCGTTCAGCTGCTTTCTCAGCCACCAGTGGTAACTAGTAATACCAAGACTGGCCACTGCAGTGAGAACAAGCTGTCGGTCTGGTGAACAGCTATATAGCAGGAGTCTCAGGGAGCTAATCCGCCAACTTACTATTGATGGCCTATCCCGAGGATGGACCATCAATAGTTTAAAGTTGGACGACCTCTTAGAACACTTTTACCCATAATTCACTTCCAATATATAAAGGCACATGACATAAGCGGCACATGATAGGATTTTTGTTCCTTACTTTAAAATTAATTTCTCATCGCGCCCATTTGAAGGACGGAGGGGACCCCGCGCTCTAGAGTGCCCTGTACTAGACAGTTAATGCCGGCCCTCGGGCTGCCTGCTACTGCATGTAGAAGGTGAGAGCATTTTGGTGAAGCCAACTCTCTGCTGCTGGATATAACGCGTTTTCCCAAAAATAAGACAGTGTCTTATATTCGTTTTTGTTCAAAAAGGTTTAACTTTTTTACATGTATGGCTGCCTGGAAACTATTTAAATTGACTTTTTTTAAATTAACTGTTAGTTTTGGAGTAGGGCTTATATTTCAAGCATCCTCAAAAAGCCTGAAAAATCATTTTGCATCCTCAAAAATTCTGGAAAATCATGCTAGGTCTTATTTTCAGGGTATGTCTTATTTTTAGGGAAACCGGGTAGAAGTGCAGGCGAGCAGAAACACGGTGCTTACTTGTACGCTGGAGGGCGATGACATGGGCGCAACGATGTGGTTTGAATGTGTGCAGGGTTGGCTGGGTCGGCCAATGCCGGATGAAGGACAGAACGGCACAGAGAGGAACGTAGACGATGATCCCGTGGCAGACGTCCTGTGGGATTAGTCCCGACAAAAGGCAATGACCGGAATCCTCTTAGAGGGGCAACAGCCCTACTGGAGAGCGAACCTCGCCATAGTAGTTTGGAAGAAGGGCCCGAAAAGAGCTGTGATATGGAGGGGTGTACCGCATGTGGATGTGTGTCACAGGGGTATAGATACTCCTGAAAGTGACGATGACGGCAGAGAGCGCTGTGCGCCATGTCCGGTACAAAAAGTATGACGAATTAATGTGACCGATTGTGATTGCCATGACTGCCTACAGGGGGAGCCACAGTCCAATCGTTCCACCCACGGAGGTGTGACATGAGGAGGTCTAAACATACAATTAGCACCCAACAGGTTGAGTAGCAGTACCAGTCTTCCTCCTATAGAGGACGCCATGAGGCCGCCCATTCACATGTAACGGTGTGAGATATAGATTCGGTCATTCTGCCGGAGGGATAGTAAGGGCGGATGTCCGGTATGAGACAATGATGTGGCGGTCTGATAAAGACATCGTGACCCAAGTCCTCCAGTGTGATTGGTCAATGAGGAGGCAGGATGCCCGCTATACTGGCATAGACAGGAGTGAAGCAGAGTCTTATTTGTATGCCATCCCTCTGTTATGAACGGAAGTAAAAAGGGCGGAAACAGCCTAACAGAATGGCGCCGCCAAGAGGGGTACAGCCTCGCGGTACTACAATCATTCCTCCTACAGTAAAGGGAGTAATGAGAATGGACATTACTTGCCACAACTGCGCAGTCACGTCCGAGACAGAGACTCAGCTACTCCTACCATGCGAGAGAGTAACGAGGTGGACAATGGAATTGTGTAATCATGTCCAATCCGGAGAATCACGGGACTACAGATACTCCCCCAAGGGAGGAGCAAACAGACAGAGCTGTCATAACTATGTCGGCCGTTCCGGTTTAGACACTCGCAGTACTACCATTACTCAGTGTTAAGGCAGTAGAATGCAGTCATAAGCTCTTACTCACAACCTGAAGGTTGTGAGTTCAATCCCTGCATGGTTCAGGTAGCCGGCTCAAGTTGGCACTATACAAAGAGCGTAATTCGGTGGACCATGATTGTTCGGTGACAAGACTGAGACTGCTTATCATAACATTGTAGCAAATGTCAGACGCAGAGACTCAGGGGGTAATACCAAATGGATACTGCTGCCATAGTCGTGTGGTCAGCTCCGCTACTGTAGCTAGTTGTTCGGAGACTCCTAGCACTAACAGTGCTGTAAACCTGCATGGTGCACTACACGTACTTGTGAGTGGTGTTGACCTGTGTGTTGCAGCTGGTACCTTCTATCAAGTATGCCTATTTTTCAAGTGACTGTGGAGAAAAAATCTGCAGTGTAAGGCTGGGTTCACACGGGGCGGATTTGCCGCGGAAATTCCGTGCGGAATTTCGCCGCGGCAAATCCGCACGCGGCCGCTAATCCCGGGATTAAGCAGCCATGTGGATGGCAAATCCGCTTCGGCTAAGCCGGCAGAAACCGCCGCTGCGGCGCGGATTTGCCAAAAGCAGCAGGTCTGGGTTTTTCCCCCCCGCTGCGGCGGCACTCTCCTCTATGGGATCGCCAGCCGCAGCGGAAGAGCGATCGGCCGGGCTGCTTCAAAGCCGCCGCAGTTCTCCCGGCGGAAATGTCGCGTTTTTTGCTGCGGCCAAACCGCGACATTTCCATCGGGAATCCGCCCCGTGTGAACCCAGCCTAAATATACAGGTAGGCAGAATTCCGCCACAGAAGATCAGGTTTCCTCGTCCAGAGGTGACATCGCTTCTTGACATGGAAACGCTGGTTTCTGCGTCGGCACTCCGCACGCGGATCTTGTCCATTGATAGAGCGAATTCCACAAGTGGATCTGTGTCACAAACTGCAGCAGAAAGCCACAGATTTAGAGGCGGAATTCGCTGTAGATTTGGTGCAGATTATTCGCCGCGGGGAATAGCCTCACCGAAACCTGCAACATTGTGGCGCAGATCCGGCAGCGGACTTCATCCTTTCAACAGATGTTGTTAAATCTTCTGTAAATCCACGTCAAAATTGGCATCGAATCCACTACATGTGAACGCGGCGAACAGGGCACAGAAGCATTTGACCATGTCATGGTTCCCTCTACTGGTCATCCTACGGTACTGAATGCTTGGCTGCACCAAGGAGCAATTTGCCTCACATGTTAGTTAATTTGCTAATCATATCTGGGGGGGGAGAGAGGGTAAACTAGGGACTGGGGGGGGGGGGGGGGGGGTAAATGAGAAATAGTGGGGTAGCCAGTGTAACTAGCGATCCGGGTCCAAGCAAAGGGAATGGGGGTCGAGCAGGGGGTGGGGTTAGTACAGTTAGAACTGATAGATTAGTCATAAGTACGAATAGCAACAAAACAAATTTAAAAAACAAAAAAAATGATATAAATTGTATGACCACGAATGTAAGAAGTCTGATCGGTAAAGTGGGTGAGCTTGAAGCGAGAATGACTGATGAAAACTGTGATATAGTCGGAATTACTGAAACATGGCTTGATAAGTGCGATTGGGCGGTGAATTTGCAGGAGTACAATCTCTTCAGAAGGGACCGAAGGAACCAGAAAGGGGGAGGGGTATGTCTGTACGTCAAATCGAACTTGAAGCCGAGGCTACGGGAGGATATAGGTGTAGGAGACGAACAGGTGGAATCTCTGTGGGTAGAAATACAGGGAGGAAAAAATAACAAAATCCTGATAGGGGTCTTCTATAGAACACCAAAAGCAACAGAAGAAACTGAAACCTTACTACTAAGGCAGATAGAAGAGGTGTCAAACCGCAATGAAGTAATTATAATGGGGACATAACAAGAGGGCATCCGCTACGATTAGAGGAAAGTAGGTTTCATCACCAACATAGAAGGGGATTCTTTACTGTAAGAGCAGTTAGACTGTGGAACTCTCTGCCTGAGGAAGTGGTGATGGCAAAATCCATAGAGGAGTTTAAAAGGGGACTTGATGTCTTTCTGGAGCGGAAGGATATTACAGGATATAAATCTTAGGTTAATTGTTAATCCGGGTATACAGGCAGGTAGGAACTATTAGGGGTTGATCCAGGGAACAGTCTGATTGCCATTAGGGAGTCGGGAAGGAATTTTTTCCCCAAAAGAGCTAATTGGCTCCTGCTCTTGGGGTTTTTTGCCTTCCTCTGGATCAACACAGGAGGATAGACAGGCTGGACTAGATGGACATTGTCTTCATTCAGCCTTACAAACTATGTTACTATCAAACTAGAATGTAACATTAACCCCTTAGCAGGGTCACGTTCTGCTTATACCAGCGCTTCCTGTTAAGGCGAAATATTGCAAATTGTCTGAAAAAAAACAAAAAAAACCTATCATCATGAAAACTAAGAGGTCTTGGTACATCTCCCCTACATGTGGGCTCTCCTACCTCAGGTCCTTTTCAGTCTGGTTTCTCTGATTCCAGGCATCCTCCATTTTAGCCCGAAGATCCTCATTCTCTTTCCTCAGTTGCTCGCACAAAGTCTGCGCAAAAGGAGGACATAAATAAGATCACACACCTTCTTGATTGAAAAACAATACTTCATGATCTATCAGTATAAGCCTTATTCACACGACCGTATATACGCAGCTAATTCAGCTGCTTTAAAAAAAAAAAAAATTTTTAAAAATCGCGACCATCTGAAGTATTGGTTTCCAATATATTCATTCAGAGGATCAAAAAAAAAAAAAATAGGAGATCGGCGACCGATTTTACACTGTGCGTGAAAAGATAAGTTTGCCCTATCTTTTGCCGAGATACGCTATAGGCTCCCATAGGCTTCAATGGGAGCTGGAAAAAAAAAAAGAGGGGGAGGGAGTTTAGCTGCGCTCAGCACTTGATAAAGACGACAGCTGGTTTATTTAAGCATTCGCAGTCATTCCGAGTTTTGCTGCCAGCTGAAGGATTTCTGCACAGCAGCGTATTGTTTTGCTGATAAGCCGCATCCACCTGTGTGAATGGAGACGAAAACGCCAATTTAGATCGAGACTTGATTGCGGCTATTCTTCATTCATGCGATTTTTGTCTGCAAGGACACACACACACACACACACGATCCCAGAGTACCTTGCTATTGGAACCCCTAGCTGTAAGATGTGAAGAAACCTCACAGCAAAGTGTTGAATTTCCCTACAGTGCCCCTGCAGGGAAAATTGGGTATTACACAGTTCACATTATACAACATGCCAAACGTCCTGGCATAGCAGTATATGGATTATGAAGTGGCGTTACCTCAGACGATGGCTTGGGAACGCCCATGCCAATATAAGTGAGGTTGAACACTGTCTGCTGATGGCGACGTGAATTATTGGAGGTCAACCGAGGTATGATAGTGGATGCCAGACGGATGGGACATTCCGTTTCCAAAGTTGTGTGGGTGTTTAACACTCCTCAAACAATAGTGTCACGTGTGTACCGGGAAAACATCAGAGAAGGCATTACCACCCACAGTGGACAGCGCAGGGCCGATGGGTGCTTAATGATGACAACCAGTAGCATCTGGCAAGAACTATTTGTGCCAAGAGACAGAGGACTCAAGCAGAAATCACATTGAATGCAGGAGGCCCCACACACGTATCCCTGAGGTCAGCGCAGTGTTCTTCAGCTTCCATATGGGGGCAGAAGACCAGCAGAGGGCCTCTATTATCAGTACGACACCAGACAGCATCTCACCTGGGCTTGGGAAGTTGCCGATTGACTCCTCGGCCCACATCACATGTTGCCAGTCCTCTACGGTCCACAGTACCAATAGATATGAGTTGATGGCATCATGGTGTCTGCACCACACATGAACCCTACCATGTACCTTAGTTGTCAACAAGGCACAGTGCAGGTTGGTGGTGGTTCCATACTGGTATGGAAGGGGTTCTCATGGCATGGGTTGGGCTCTCTGGTCTAGCAAAACACGTCATTGACCAACGCCCGCTACGTGTCACTGCTTGGTGACCATGTGAAGCCCTTTATGGACTTCATGTACCTCCACAATGATTGGATATTCCAGTAGGATAATATATTGTGCCCAAGTTGTCCAGAATTGGTTTGAGGAGCATTCTGGAGAGTTTCTACGAATGGTGTGGGCTGTACGTTAGCCCAACATGACCGCAACTGTGGTGGAGAGGTCTATTCACACCAGAGATCCTGCACCTACAGATGCCACTGAGCTGTGGGTGGCTTCAGGATGGCATGGCTCAACATCCCTCCAGATGTCCAGTTGTGGAATCGAGTTGCTGAACTTCTCCAGGCTAGAGGGCGTCTTACAAGATATTCATTTCTGTCCCACGGCTTTTGGCATGTCAGTGAGCTGACTTTACAATGTATGGATGTGATGGGTCTTCCAGAGGGAGAGGCACTCTTTGCAGTCATTTTCGTCTCTAGTGAGTAGATGGGTCTCCTAAATGGGCGACATCCTTTAACTAAGAATTCCCCATTAGCGTGTCTGAAAGTAAGTCTTGTAAACCAGACGTCCCTTTTAAGCTTTTTCCTTGCTGGTTATGGCCTATGGGGCAGTGCTCCTGCCTATTTATCCTGCGCTGCTCTTTAGAAAAGAAGATAAAAGCCGATTTGCTGCCATAAAGCCCCCATTCACATTAACCCTTTGCAATCCAATTTTAGATTCAGGGTTTCCTAGAGGGCTTTCTCTTTCTGCCATTATACAATGGCGCCATCTGCTGGCTAGAGCCAGTACTGCGGTATGGAACATGCTGAAGAGGCCCCTGACAACAGAGCGGCCAGTAATCTACAGTAAGAATACCCTGCTGGACGTCTTCCGACATCGGCGCTGTACAGCCTTCAATCAGAATGTCTTTAGACGTCAGACAGTGGATTGAAAAGGGTTAACACATCATTGAGCCCTGCAGATGGAAATAGACACAGAACTCTTGCCAACTCACACATTCCTGTACCTGTAACACCGATGTCCGCTGCTCGTTCTTGTGTACTTTATTTGCCAGCCGGTTGAACTCCAGGACCAGGCGGCTCATGTGGTTGAGAAGTCGGTTTCGGTCCGATTCCTCGGCAAACATACTTAGGGAGTTCTCCATGCGCTGGAGGTGGTGGTGCAGGTTGTCATCATCGTTCTGTGCGCTGCATCCAGGAGTCTACAAGGAAAATAAAAAAGAAATGGGTTAAATTTGGTCGAACATTTAACCCTTTGCAATCCAATTTTGGATTCAGGGTTTCCTAAGGGGCTTTCTCTTTCTGCCATTATACAATGGCACCATCTGCTGGCTAGAGCCAGTACTGCAGTATGTGACATGCTGGAGAGGCCTCCTGACAGAGCGGCCAGTAATCTATAGTAAGAACACCCTGCCGGACGTCTTCAGACATCGGAGCTGTACAGCCTTCAATCAGAATGTCTTTAGACGTGACAGTGGATTGGAAAGGGTTAATACAATTAACCCTTTTAAGCGAGGGTTCATCTCTTATTACCCATTTATTTAAATCAATTCAAGCTTTTGTGCAGATTACTTCCTCAATACCTCTTCATAGCAGTCTGATCTTTTGTCTTTACTCAAACAGTGCTCCGAATCCCCTCCTTACCATATATACAGCCACCACTAGAGGGAGCTCACGGAATATGAAATTTACAATCAAAGCAATTCTCCGTGGCGCAAGCTATACTAGATTAAAATGGTCCAGCAGGAATATCGGCCCCTGCGGACAGGAAGCTGCTTGTAGTTGCTGCAGATAGATGGCGGTGCTGATGTGTTCTGATCAGCGGACAGGAAGGGGTCAGCGATTCATGCTGCTTACGCCAAATTCCAACCTCAGCACAGTGCAACAGAAATCTGGATCTGTCTGACCAGGCGATGTTTTTCCACTGCTCAATCATCCCAATTTTGCGCTCTTTTGCCCGCTGGAATCTCTTGTCTCTCTGTTGCTCGCAGACACAATGCTGCTGGGACTAGTCGTCTGCGGTTATAGCCCATCCGTGCGGAGGACTGGCAAGTTGTGTGTTCAGCCATGTTAATAGGGGCACCACCATTGTATTTGGCCGCCGCCCACTTGACTGTCATCAGAATGATTCTTAACATCCTCCTCAGACCCCTTACAGCAAAATGTTTACATGCGCAGGATCCCCTTTCTCTGGAGGTTTTCCTCAATCACACCATTCTCTGTATATTCTCCCCACAGTTACATGAGAACCCCCCCCCCCCCTCGTGGCTGGCGGAAGGGTTACAGAGGCTCCTTGTTTCCATTATAAAAGTTATTTAAAACAAATGAAGCTTTCATATATACAATTTAAGTTAATTACGTAGAGCTGCAATACCAGAAACAGCCTCTGACAGGGGTGGCGCCACTTATGGCAGCAAGTACCCATGTTCTAATTTCATACAAACTCAAGTTTTACTAGAGCCCAGGCGACACCTTTACTTATGTTTATGGGCAAAATGTCACATTTACAGCACTGCACTATAATCCGTCACTTGTAGTAACACGTTTAGCGGTGAGTCGGTCCGGACTGAAGCATAAACCATGAGAAAACAGAAAATATAAAACAGAACCAATATTTCAGCTTTTAAACAAAGTCATGCATATTTTCACTTGTGAAATCATGGAAAACCCCAGTTCCCCCAACAGAGGAGGTCCGTCACACTAAACCGGATGAAGAGTGTCTGGCTGAGGCTGCCTCATTTCCTATGAAATAGCAATTTCAGAGCATATTTTCTTAAAATTCCATATGATGACATTCCTCTATTGCTCCTCCTGGAAATGTAGGAATTAACTGACAACTGGGAGTTACCATTCCCCTTAAGACTGCTGGTACCGTGCATTGTCAAATACGGTCCACTGTCAGACTGCTTAGAGACATCCACTATTGACAAGGGAAATGGGAACAATCTGTTTATACATTTCCAGGAGGAATAACAGAGACACAAAACAATGCATTTAAAAAATAAATGCGATTCCATGAGGGAATGCAAGAGCATGCTAGGGCTTATGAAAGTCATAGTGTGGCATCTCCCCTTCGCCTCGATAAGAGCGGCTCCCGTCCTGGGGGACCTTCTTTTGTCCTGTAATACTTCATTTCTCCTGCAGTGGGTGCTGCAGCAGAAATATCAGACTGGTTATGACTTTCAATGGTAAATTAACGGTTTGTCAGGGTGGAGAGAGTGGGATTTGAGGCAATCAGCTGATCCGCCCCCAAGCCCTGCATCCCCAAAGAGGTTGTGCATCTTGACACAACCGCTTTAATAGGAGAGCTGGCAGGTTATCCTCTGTAACATGTTCTAAGATCTATTCAGTGCCCAGAAGTGTTGTCTTAGGGTCCAAAATGGAATTTTCACTATATGCCAATTAGTTCTCGCAGCCCCCCCCACGTCTAAATGAACAGCACATGAGTGAACATGTGACCCATCGCTACCCGCTTAGCACCACTACAGTTACCTGCGCCGATGACCCTTCGTTTTATACATCAGTCAATCAGTTTTGTTTCTCACTAATCTGCCTCGATTACTACAACAAATGTAAACCAAGACGAAACGCGTGACTCTTACTGCTAAAAGCCTTCGCTCTCCAGCTAGGGCCAGTCATGTGATCTAAGGACCTTGTGCCAGTCATGTGATCTAAGGACCTTGTGCCAGTCATGTGATCTAAGGACCTTGTGCCAGTCATGTGATCTAAGGACCTTGTGCCAAGGAGCAGATGGAAAAGAGACACAAAACCCCTAGAAACATATTACACAACATTTGTATACAATGAAGCAACAAAAGACATCTGGAAAACAAGATAGCAAAAGGAAACAGGAAAGTCCAAAATGTAACATGTGGCGCCCCCTTGTGGACAGACGAAAATCTGAAATTGAAAGAAAAAAAAAATAGCTGTAGCAATAACTCAAAGTGGGTTCTACAGGATTAGAACATGGCGCCCACCCCAAGACCATGGCGTGTCTGGTACTGCAGCCCATTTACTATATAGGCAAACCCCGTAACACAGTAACATAGTATGCTAGGCTGAATGAAGACAATGTCCATCCAGTTCAGCCTGTTTCAGCCTCCTTGTTAATTCAGAGGAAGGCAAAACCCCCAAGAGGCAGAAGCCAATTAGACATTTCTGGGGAAAAATTGCTTCTCGACTCCCTAATGGCAATCAGACTAATCCCTGGATCAACCCCTAATAGTTCCCACCCGGATAAACAACCCGCTGGTCACCTAATGTCTATATCCTGTAATATCCTTCCGCTCTAGAAAGACATCTAGTCCCTCTTAAACTTCTCTATGGATTTTGCCATCACCACTTCCTCAGGCAGAGAGTTCCACAGTCTCACTGCTCTTACAGTAAAGAACCCTTTCTGTGTTGGTGATGAAACCTGCTTTCTTCTAGACGTAGCGGATGCCCTCTCGTTACCGACATAAGTCTGATGTCTGAGTGTAACATTTAAAAGTCTTTTAAAACCAAAATTCCCAGGAGCGCAGCGGCCTCCATATCTTTCGCACGGAAGAAGTTAGGAACAACCAGGACGCTTCTTAGAGCTGCCGACCCACTGAAAAAAGTAATCAGGGGGAAAAGGGTGAGAGATGACCAAGAACCAACGGTCATTCTGTGTGCAGATGGGAGACACGTCCAGGAGGACTTCTGCCATCACTGCGGCCTCCACCCATCTGGGCTTTATGGCAGAGCGACCAGAAAGAAGCCCCTCTGTAAAAATGACGTGAAAGCCGCCTGGATTTTGCTAAAAAGCACCTAAAGGACTCTCAGACTGTGCGAAAGGAGATTCTCTGCTCTGATGAGACCAAGATTGGACTGTTGGCCTAAATTCTAAAGCTTATGTCTGGAGGAAATCAGGTGCCGCTCATCACCTGCCCAATACCACCTATACAGTGAAGCCTGGTGGTGGAGCATCATGCTGGGGGATAGGAAACTGGTCAGGGTGGGTGGAAACCAGGCATCGCTGATCAACTGCCCAATACCATTCCTACAGTGAAGACTGGTGGTGGAGCATCATGCTGAGGGAGGGGAGACGGTCAGGGTGGATGGAAACCAGGTGCCGCTTATCACCTGCCCAACACCAGCCCTACAGTTAAGCCTGGTGGTGGAGGATCATGCTGGGGGATAGGAAACCGGTCAGGGTGGGTGGAAACCAGGCATCGCTGATCAACTGCCTAATACCATTCCTACAGTGAAGACTGGTGGTGGCGGCATCATGCTGAGGGAGGGGAGACGGTCAGGGTGGATGGAAACCAGGTGCCGCTTATTACCTGTCCAACACCAGCCTGACAGTGAAGCATCATGCTGGGGGATGGGAGACTGGTCAGGGTGGATGGAAACCAGGTGCCGGTCATCATCTGCCCAATGCCATCCCTACAGTGAAGCATCATATTGGGGGATGGGAGAGCGGTCAGGGTAGGAGGAGAACAGGCAATGCTCATTGCCTGCCCAATGCCATCCCTACAGTGAAGCCTGGTGGTGGAGCATCATGCTGGGGGATGGGAGACCAGTCAGGCTGGGAGGAAACCAGGCGCTGCTTATCAGCTGCCCAATATCATCCCTACAGTGAAGCATCATGCTGGGGAAGGGGAAACCAGTCGGGGTTGTTGGAAAGCTGAATGGAGCAAAGTGCAGAGATGATCTTTATAAAAACATGATCCAAAAGTCCAAGGGACCTTAGACTGGGCAGAACAAGACACTGACCCCAAGCACACAGCCAAGACATCACAGGAGGGGCTCTGGGACAACTCTGTGAATGCCCTGGAGTGGCCCGGACAGAGTCTTGACTTGCACCCAAACGAACGGCTCTGAAGAGACCTGGAAATGGCCGTCCACAGATGGCCCCCATCCAACCTGACAGAGCTGGAGAGGATCTGCATAGAATGGAAGAAAATCCAAAATCCAGGTGTGCAAACCTTGTGGCATCAGACCCAAGAAGGCTGGAACCACTGCTGAAGGTGCTGCAACTAAGTACGGGGCGTGAATACTTAGGTCACTGCAAAAGGTTAACTTAATTTATTCTTAATTTACAAAAGATTTCTCACATTCTGTTGTCACTTTGTGGCACGGAGAAGAGAACGATGGGGAAAACTAGACCACAGCATAACAAAACGTAAAAAAGTGAAAAAGTTTGCAGATCTTCCAGACGAACTGTACCTGCCCTCGCCACTTCCTGCCGCCTTCAAAAACATCACTTCAAAAAGATCCCCCCCCCCCCCCCACTCGAGTATTTGCCCTTAGCCAGTATGCTCGCTCATCTCTAGTCCCAATCTCCTCCGGCCCCCTACTCTGCTTTCCCCCAGTCTGCTCCTCACAAGGGTCCCAATACTTATACGCTGTATAAACCAGCTGGTAACTGGTTTATACAGCGCGGGCCACGGAAAAGTAGCCCGGCAGCCAATCACAATGCAGCTTTCTTTTCTTATACCGCTGAAGTAAAAACAAAAGCTGTGCTGTGATTGGTTATTATGGTCAACAAAGACAGATTTTGTGTCTCAGACAGCTTTCTTAAGAGTGTGGTGCATGGCGCCCCCAGTATAAGATGGCTAAACCATTGCACTCAGCAAGCACTTGTACTTCTTGTATCTACCCCATTTCCTCATAGATTGTAAGCTCTTATGAGCAGGATCCTCCCCCCTATTGTTTATTAGTCTATTACTGTATGTGGTGTCAGATTTTGCGAAGTGCTGCAAAATATCTTAGCATTATATAGAGGTTATTATATGGACTACTAAATTAAAGGGCCTGTGCCAGAACGCCAAGGGCCTGCGCCAGAACGCCAAGGGCCTGCGCCAGAACGCCAAGGGCCTGCGCCAGAACGCCAAGGGCCTGCGCCAGAACGCCAAGGGCCTGCGCCAGAACGCCAAGGGCCTGCGCCAGAACGTCAAGGGCCTGCGCCAGAACGTCAAGGGCCTGCGCCAGAACGTCAAGGGCCTGCGCCAGAACGTCAAGGGCCTGCGCCAGAACGTCAAGGGCCTGCGCCAGAACGTCAAGGGCCTGCGCCAGAACGTCAAGGGCCTGCGCCAGAACGTCAAGGGCCTGCGCCAGAACGTCAAGGGCCTGCGCCAGAACGTCAAGGGCCTGCGCCAGAACGTCAAGGGCCTGCGCCAGAACTTCAAGGGCCTGCGCCAGAACTTCAAGGGCCTGCGCCAGAACTTCAAGGGCCTGCGCCAGAACTTCAAGGGCCTGCGCCAGAACTTCAAGGGCCTGCGCCAGAACTTCAAGGGCCTGCGCCAGAACTTCAAGGGCCTGCGCCAGAACTTCAAGGGCCTGCGCCAGAACTTCAAGGGCCTGCGCCAGAACTTCAAGGGCCTGCGCCAGAACTTCAAGGGCCTGCGCCAGAACTTCAAGGGCCTGCGCCAGAACTTCAAGGGCCTGCGCCAGAACTTCAAGGGCCTGCGCCAGAACTTCAAGGGCCTGCACCAGAACTTCAAGGGCCTGCACCAGAACTTCAAGTTTTTCGCTATCCACAAGACAAGGAATAACTTGCTGATCAATGGGGGTCTGAGTGTCTCAGCAGTCTCATTGAAAGTGAATGGAGTGCCGATGCGCTTGTGCAATCAGCTCTTTATTTAGTCTCCTCCCCACTGCGGGGTGGGTGGGTTGCAGTGACCCCACAGCGAGTATGACGGGGCATACGGGACCCCCATTTTTGAGATTGGCAGGGGTCTCCATAATGAGACCACCACCGATCCCCCTGTGTATAGGGCATAACTTGAAATTCTGATACAATCTCTAATTATGATAAAAGGGCTGTGAACCACTACCACTAATTTGCCTACCAGTACAGTCCAGTCTGCGTAGTCCTATGTTGCAGCCATAATCTGCTCCACACATGTGGAAAACATACAAACTCCATACAGAGGTCAGATTCAAGTTCAGGAAACTGTAAGGCAATCGCTTCCCATTGAGCTATAGCGCAGCCGCGCCGCAGGCGCCTACTTGGGTTGGCTTCCCTGATACCAGTGGAGACATCTTGTAGAGCAGTGGTGGCGAACCTATGGCACGCATGCCAGAGACGGCACGCAGAGCCCTCCCTGCTGGCTTGCGTCACCATCAGCTGCTCACCACAATAGTGAATACCAACAGGGGCTGTGACTTCCCTGCCGGCATTCACTTAGCAGCGCTGCTATCAGCGCTAATCCCAACCCACACTGACGTCAGTGTGCAGCCGGGATCCTCCTTCCCCCCTCCCCTGACGTCTCCTACTTGATTCCATGAGAGCAAGGGGAGGAGGCGTCCGGCAGCACACTGACGTCAGTGTGCAACTGCGATCAGCGCTGCTGGAGGGCGCGCCGGGCAGAGGAGGAGGGGCACTTCCATGAGGAGGAGGGGGTAAGTATATGGGTCTTGGGAGGGGGGGGGGGGGGCGCCACTGTGGGATGTCACTATTACACTGGGTGCCACTGTGGGGTGTCACTATTACTACTGGGGGCCGGTGTGGTGTGTCACTATTACAACTGGGGGCTGCTGTGGGGGGTGTCACTGTGATACTGGGGGCCGCTGTGGGTGGAGGGGGGGGTGTCACTGTGATACTGGGGGCAGCTGTGGGGAGGGTAACTGATAATAGGGGCTGCTGTGGGAGGGGTCACTATTATACTGGGGGCCGCTGTGGGATGTCACTATTTTTGTTGGGGCCGCTAGGGGGGGGTCACTATTATTGCTGGGGCCGCTGGGGGAGGGGGGGGGGGGGGGGCTTGAGGTCAGTCACTATTATTTCTGGGGTATGTAATGGGCAGGGCTGTTTCAAAATAGACAGGGTGCAGATTTTGACTGCTTTTTGGATGCAGAAATGCTGCAGAATTTTCCACAGTATTTTCCGCTGAGGACATTCTGCAGTATTTCCGCGTCCAAAAAGCAGTCAAAATCTGCACCCTGTCTATTTTGAAGCGGCCCGGTCCTTTTTAGAACGACGGGGGTAAAATCATACATTGTGATAAGCCCCGCCCCCTGACGTGTTGGCACTTTACAGTAAAAAAGTGGGTTTTGCAGTTTGGGCACTTAGTCTCGAAAAGGTTCGTCATCACTGTTGTAGAGGGTCCTGTTTCTATGAAGGATCCCCCATAATTCCAGCACACATACAGAACGTGACCCTGCGCAGCTACAGAACAGTAAGCCACCGCTGCCAAGACATCTTATCTTGGCTCAGCCTGTACCTGCGCACATGACTTATTCCTCGATGACCCAGCTATTCTTATATCAGGATCTCCACGCCACTCACCGCCCTGCCATACACAGATCACCACCTAATACTGAAAACCCCACGGCGGGCTGACTCACTATACCTACACAAACCTGAGCTGTAAGCCCATTATTACATGAGTCAGTGACACATTTCACAACAAAAGGCCAAAAAACTACAAGATTGCATAACGAGGAAATGTGTCCTATGTGAGCGACTTACACAACTTCAAGAGGAAATGCCTTCCACCTTGGGAACAGAACGTTCACGTGCCGCAGAATGGGGAGCAGATAAGGCCTCTAATTAGGACTGTTTACAAAGTTTCATCATGTCTTGATTTATAGCCATTGGAACATGACGAAAAAACCCCATAAACAATGGCTGCGATGATAGAGATGGCGTTTAAGTTTTAAGGAATGCGACCGAGTGTCAACTTTTTGGGTTCTTTCATCTTTGGATTTCAAGTTATGTTATAAATTATAAAATCTAAATAAAAAAAAAATAAATAAAAAAAAATAAAAAAAAGATATATATATATATATAGAGAGAGAGAGAGCGAGATATAAGAGATACAGACATACATGTATCAAAGTGCTGCTTCAGCAACAGTTTGGTGGTTTTCAGTCTACACCAACCCGTGCCCCTCGAGGGGGCACAGCCCCTGGCCGGACATAAAAACATATCTTCTATATATGTGTCAATGTCTGTTTGATCGAGCATCACGCACAAACTAGGCAAACTGTCATGTCAATCGGTCGTACACAGTATAATCTCCACCCGGAGAAGGTTAAAAAAAAAAAAAAATTTGTTGTCTCGGCAACTTTATTTGCATTTTTCTTGCCTTTCCTTGAGTTTTAACCCTTTCCAATCCAATTTATATCCTGGTTTTCCCAGGGGGCTTACTCTTTTTATGCCGTTATACAACAGCGCTATCTGCTGGCTAAAGCCAGTACTGCATGAGGTGACACGTTGGATAGACTGACAGCAGAGAGGCTGGCAATATACAGTAAGAGAACCCCGATGGACGTCTTCCAACATCGGAGCTGTACAGCCTTAAATCATAATGTCTTCAGACGTCAGACAGTGGATTGGAAAGGGTCAATGCAGCAGCTTCCAAATTTGCTTTCACCAATGGAGTCTACGCACTCGATTTAGTATTCCTGGTTATTTCCAACAAGTAATTCCCAGACTGAGCGCTGAACATTAGTGTTTCAGGACTTCTGTTTAGTCCCCGTCTAACCCTGGTGGAGCCGCCAATCATCGGCCCATTCTGTCCTTCCTAATTCCACCTTGGATGTCCGTGTGGATAATGATCTGTCCCCAGACAGGAGTACAGGGAGCAAATTGATGAACACAGAGCCTCATTTATCAAAACTGTAACAGGAAATCAACAGACAGTGAAAAACAGTTCTTGGTGCCCACGGCAACCAATCACAGAGCAGCTTTCATTTTACCTCAGCACTAAGAGGATTAAATACGGTTGCCCATAGCAACCAATGACCGCGCAGCTTTCATTTTACCTCAGCAGTATAATTTATAGTAACCAATCACAGAGCAGCCTTCATTTTACCTCAGCACTAAGAGGATTACATACTGTTGCCCATAGAATCCAATCACAGAGCAGCTTTTATTTTACCTCAGCAAAACAAATTAAAGCTGAGGGATGATTGGTTGCTATTGGCAACCATGATCACACTGTGAAGACCGATGCGGTGACAGAGGGAGTCCACCTGTTAACCACTGAAATTCCGTAGCGGTTTCAGCAGAGCCCTGGCTGTCACTTCTAGCCGTGGCCCTCGGTGATCATGCAAGCAAATTATAATACGGGCACAGTACACCGTGCGGATCGTTAGGGCACAGAAGCTGCGCCCGCACAATCACCATGATGTACTATGGTGTAAATTCATGAGCACCGCATGCTTCCCATGGCATAATAGTATGTCATGGGGTGGGAAGGGGTTAAAGGGAATCTAACGCCTACTTTTAGCCTTATAAGCCAAGCTTATTGGATGAAAGCAGGCGACCCCGAGTCTAGGGATGCAAGACGTATACTGTCACCGTCACCACTGGAAGCCGACACTCAATGCATTGAGGAGCGCGCCAAGTAGCCCACCCTTCTAATTTTATAATGGGCGACTACTTAGCAGCGCCGCTCAACGCACAGCGGCGGCCATCAGCGCTCACACCGGGGGGGGGGGGGGGGGGGGGGGTAAGTAAAACACTTACATCCCCGGACTTAGAGGGTCACCCTATTTTCAGCACATAAGCTCATAGGGCTCATAGTACAGCCAGGCGGGTGCTGGAAACATCTGGAGGTGATGAAAAGCTGTGGGAGCTCTTTAAAAATCCTATATTAACCCGTCCCCCCTTCCCTCCTCCTGGAAATGTAACTTTTTTTATTCTAGATTTTGAATCTGTATCACGTAAATACATTTGGCGCAGAACGCCGCTGCCTTACATCTATTTTTAACCCTCTAGTGACATGACTAATTTTAGCCTTAAGAACAGTAAACTGTTTCCCCTTTGTATCCCAGCGGTCGTAACGTTTTACATTCCTTTTTGTCGATGTAGCTGCAGGATATTTTGCATTTTGCGGAATGAGTTCTAGTTTTTATAGGAAGTGGATTTCAGTTATATATAAGGTTTTTAATAACTTTCAGTTTTAGCTGCGAGCTTTAGAAAAAAAAGCAACTTGGAATTCATTTCTACGGCGTTCAGCATGTGGGATAAATATCATGTTGTCGTAACGACCCGTAGAATTAAGAGAACGCCAAATTTATAGCTTTTATTAGGTTTTACTATTTTTGCACATTGCACTTTTTTCTTTGTGTCACCACATTCCAAGACCGGAGAGGTTTAATTGCTCCGTTGACAGACATGTGAGGGCTTATTTTTACACGACATCTTGTACCCAGTTTCCCTGAAAATAAGACCTAGCATGATTTTCCAGAATTTTTGAGGATGCAAATGATTTTTTAGGCTTTTTGAGGATGCTTGAAATATAAGCCCTACTCCAAAATTAAGCCCCACTAACAGTTAATTAAAAAAGTCAATTTAAATAGTTCTGGGAAACACGGTAGTTGTTATTGGTAACATTTAGAGGTATATACCACTTCTTGATTACCGTATATACTCGATTAGCCGACCCTAGTATAAGCCGAGACCATAAGTTTCACCACAAAAAACTGGGAAAAACTTATTGACTCGAGTATAAGCTGAGCTATAAAAAACCCTCCATACTCACCTCCCAGCCGGCGTCTGTGTCTGTGCGACAAGCTGCTTGAATTCTCCCCGCCGTCCTCTCTGCTCGGCTCTGTTAATGCTGTGTAAGTAAGCGCTGTAATTGGATCGAGCGCCAGCCAATCACAGCTGATGCTCGATCCAATCACAGCGCTTACTTACACGGCACTGACGGCGGGGGATTTGAAAGCCGAGCCGGGAGATGACAGCGGGGAGAATTCTAAAGCAGCTTGATTGGCTGTGAATGATGGAGCACCGGCTGTGATTGGCTGACGCTCGATCCAATCACAGCTCTTACTTACACAGCGCTGACAGCGGAGGATGACCGAGCCGAGCAAAGAGGATGGTGGGGGATGACAGCGGAGAGAATTCAAGCAGCCTGCCACACCACCCCCGGAGACACAGACGCCGGCTGGGAGATGAGTATGGAGGGTTTTTTTAAGCCTTCCCTGACTCGAGTATCAGCTGAGGGGGGCTTTTTCAACACAAAAAGTGTGCTGAAAAACTAGGCTTATACTCGAGTATATACGGTACTTTTTATTCCTGCTTTGGGGAAGCAAGATGAAGAGAAAATTGCCATTTTGACATTTTCTTTAATAATTTTTTTTCTAATTGAATATACTGTTTTGGATAATGTAATATTTTAGAGTATCGGTTGCTAAAGATGTGGCAGTACTAATTTAGTGGTTTTTTTGTAATACTTAAAGCATTGTGTAAGGGGCAATAAACGGTTTTGACGCTTTTTTCTGTAAGACCACTTGGATGCCGTGGACAGAAAAGACTGCAGCATTTGCAGGTTAAACAGCCATTAGATGAGCAAGTGCGCATCTCACTGATTTTTTTGGGGAAAAAAGAATGGAAGTGGCAATCAGAGCTCAAATATGTTTTTTGATAAGGGTGGCTGATAACATGAGCAAATGTCCATGTCACCCTTCCCTGAAACAGGAGCATAAACAGGAGGCCGACATTGTTCTGCTTGTCCCCTGATCCCCTTTCTGCTCTGCACACAGATTGAAGTGACAGCTGTAAATTCTGTATTCCCGACCCCATTTCAAATAACTGTAGCTTCGGTTCTATTGAGTCTACAGACATGCTTTAAGAATCATGGTTATAAAATGAGACCAAAAGCGTATCTGCAGCCACAACAGAACCAAAGCTACAGCTGTTTGAAGTAGAACAAGCTCTGCTCATCCACAACTGTTGTGTCCTTTTCCTGTTGAATGAACACGAGTTCAATGTAATCAATAGAGGAGCTAATCTGCACATAGATTAAACCTGACGCGTGTCAGACATCGAGAAGAAAAGTGTAACCAAACACAAACGCACTGGCTTAACTGCTGTAATACTCATCGACTGCCTGGATTCAGGAGTTTTTCTTTTCTCAGCGTGCTCCAGGATGTCAAATTCAGATGAAGAACCCTTAAAAAAAAACAAAAAAAAAAACTTTATTAAGGCCACTTCCCAGGTTCAGTTATTGAGAGGGTGAGGGTATCCCTTTCCTGGAAAGTGACCAATCTAATAAAGTGAATAAGGTCAGCTATATGGAATATTAATTTCTCTGCGATATCAGTCATCATCAAGCAAAGAGCTTCAATCTACATGTACGAATAAGGTGGGTGGATGATCCTACAGACAAACAGTATCACTCCTGCAGCTACAGTAGGTCTCTATACATGGTTTTACAGAGTGGACACAGGACTATGAATACATAGATAAGTGTGGCTACATGGGCACATGTACAGTAGTAATAGTAGTAGAATTGCTCCTATACCCCTTAGGGCTCATGTCCACGGGCAAAATATGATTTAAGATCCGCAGCGGATCTCCCGCATGCGGATCCGCATCCCATAGGGATGCATTGACCACCCGCGGGTAGATAAATACCCGCGGATCGTCAATAAAAGGGATTTTAAAAAAAATGGAGCATGGAAAAATCCGGACCATGCTCCATTTTCGTGCGGGTCTCCCGCGGGGACGGCTCCCGCGGGCTTCTATTGAAGCCTATGGAAGCCGTCCGGATCCGCGGGAGACCTAAAATAGGAATTTAAAGTATTTACCATCCGGCGCGGGCGGGGAAGGTCAGCTGTTCCTCATGGCCGCATCTTCCTTGCTTCGGCTCGGCGGATGTGCCCGGCGCATGCGCGCGGCACGTCGGCGACGTGCCGCCGGCGTCAGGAATTCATCCGCCGGCCGAAAATGAAGATCCGGCCGTGAGGAACAGCTGATCTTCTCCGCCCGCGCCGGATAGGTAAATGCTTTTAAATTCTTATTTTCGGCGCTCATGTCCGCGGGGCAGGAGGGACCCGCTGCAGATTCTACATGTAGAATCTGCAGCGGATCTGATTTTCCCCGTGGACATGAGGCCTTAGGGCATGTTCACACCATGTTCAGGCCTCCGACCCAAGGTTCTGTCACAAGTTCCAATCTCGATCGCCAAAAACAGCATCCAGATGAAAACCTAGATACAACCATAGGCTTCCATTTCTCAAATGGGGCCTAATGAGGTCTCCATTTGAACAGGGTTCTGTTAAATCATACAGCTACGCCAAATAGAATACTGTAGTCTACAACCTACTATACTATTCCCTTTGGCATAAATGACAAAAACAAACAGAACCCTGATCGAACGGAGACAATATTGGTCTCAGTTTCAAAAACAGTTTCAAAATTGCTATTTTCGGCAATCCAGACGGGACCTGTGACAGAAGCCAGGGATGGAAGCCTGAACACTGGGTTAGCCGATTCTTAGTAAGCAATCTCATTTACATGTAAGAATTTCCGCCCAAGGCGAATGGGATGCCGAGGCGGCCATCATTACATAGAGGAATGCCCATGTCCTTTGATTGTCCCCATGATCCCTCTTAATGTACATACGAGTCATATTTCGAGAGAAAGTTGAAAGACTTCTCTAAGGAAAATCAAGCCTGATGCTACAAGAAGTAGCCTGTAGTTCAATCTACATACACTTGCTGGGTTTTTGGGTGCGACAGTGGAGATCACATCAGCTCCCGCGTCCTTCACGTCTGACAGCTCAACATGCAAAAAGTCTTCTCCTTTTTCCTGCACTGAAATGATAGGGAAATACTTATGTAAATACACAAACACAGCATTGTGGTACATCCCGGGGTACACATGCTCACATCCGGTGGAAATGTGCAAAAATTGCTCCCTTCTGGCACGCAATTAACCCTTTCCAATCCATTTATTTTTTCTCATCCATTCTCCCCAGCTCCAAATAAATTGGAGCTGGGGAGAATGGATGAGAAAAAAAAAATACATTTTCCCTGCACCCTCCTGAACTGACAGAGTTCAGGAGGGTGCAGGTGCTCACTGCACCGTGGAGGGACCTGCTTACCTGTCCAGCATCTTCCACATTCTCCCTTCTGCCTCGGCGATCCTGTGACCGCTGGGGTCAGGTGGCACGCAGCGATCACATGATCGCCGGGCTGGGAGGCAGAAGGGAGAGTGCTGAAGACGCCGGACAGGTAAGAAGGTCCTCCCACGGTGCAGTGAGCACCTGCACACTCCTGAACTCTGTCAATTCAGGAGGGTGCAGGGAAAATGTATTTTTTCTCATCCATTCTCCATGATCAGCGGCCGGAATCTCTCTGCATTACATAGCGCTAATTGAGCGCTATGTAAAGAGTAAAGAAGGCAGAAAGCGTTAAAAACCCTTTCTGCCTTCTCCTCGGGGGTGCTGGATGAAGATCAGTGCAGGAGTGCATCTGCACCCGATGTGTCTGCCGATCGGGTGCAGATGCACTCCTGCACTGCAGTGTCAGGCCTGTCCCAACATCGGAGCTGTGGAGGGAAATGATGATGTCGGGGCAGGCCCGACATTGGATTGGAAAGGGTTAATGCTCTCTATAGTAGGGTTTGCTGCAATGATCTTCAACAGAGACGGCTTTAGTTTCTACAATTCCCGGGTCCCTTTGAACTCTGGACGACGGCTCTTTTACGTTTCTTCAAGCGACTCGCCTGGTCATCCCAAGTCATTGTAAATCCTCCTAGTTTGTAGTCTACAGGAGTGTCAGACCACATTTCCTGAGATTCATGGATCAGAAGAGCTTGTAGCCCAAAATCAAAACTGCTGGGACAATTTTCTACAGCTCTGATGCCTTTAGATAACGTGTCCGGATACCCCGGAGCTTGCACTGGCTATATAGTCTGGGGTTCACGTTAAGGTGCAGTTTTGCTACCACCTTCCTTCCCTCCCATCCAATCCCTCCCCCCTCTCTCCACCCCCCCTAGTTTTCCCCTCTCCCGCTGTCCTATCATAGTAAATGTGTTGCCCACTTTTCCATGGTTGAAGGGCCCGATCTTACAATGTATCCTTTATGACTTGTATCAGGGTGCTTCCTAGTGCAAATCAAAAATGTTACATTTGCATGTTATGCTTTGTTGTCGGTTCTTAATAAAAAAGTAATTAACCCCATGAATACACAAACACAAAAAGTCGAAAGAAAATCTAGATAAATCACAGTACTATCTTATAAAGAGTGTTCTGTATCTTCCGCATTACTAGTACAAGTGAAGAATCCCATCGGCTGCATCCTAGAATTCTATAGGCGACACTTGGGCATATCACCCACCCGTGTCTGTACCCTGGGCAAGGCAAGGTACATGCCAGATTATCACAAGGCCTGCATTAAAGGCATGTCGCTGCAGTACTTGCACGGTCGGCTATACCTGAATATACACCTGTAAGAGCAGGTAAACGAGGGGGCACTCACCTGCGTTCATCTTCCCAGTGAATGGGGTGTGAGGATGTGCTGAAGACTGTAAGTCCCGGGTGTCTTTTATCAGGGCTTCTGCTTTCTGGCGTAGATTGTGGGCGACGTTCTGCGACTCTTCCAGCAGTTCACCTGAGAGCAGAGGACATCAGAATGAGGGAGAGCGCTGACAGAGAAGGGTTATAAGCAGTCACGGAGGAGAAAGGAAAGAGAAACTAGGGGAGAGGGGAGAAAGGAAACCAGCGTGCAGAGGCAAAGAATGCCCATAGACCTGAGAGGCGAGCCGGCGGTCAAACACTCCTTATCTCCTCCCGACTCCCTCAGCTCTCAATGGGGAGGAGGGAATAAACCACCGGCAGACCCCGACATCAGGGAAAGTGCATACAAGTTAGATGGCCGGCCAACGCTCGTCTACGGTGTACGGCCACCTCTACAAATGTGTTAGCACCTTGGGTTATAGATGGGGATCCCCAACCATGATATCCCTATCTTGTTGAATGTAACCTCCCATTAACTCTTTCCAATCCACTATCTGATGTCTGAAGACATTATGATTTAAGGCTGTACAGCTCCGATGTTGAAAGATGCCAGTCAGGGTTCTCTTACTGTATATTACCAGCCTCTCTACTGTCGGAGTCTATCCAACGTGTCACCTCATGCAGTACTGGCTTTGGCCAGCAGATAGCGCTGTTGTATAAATGGCAGAAAAAGAGTAAGCCCCCTAGGAAAACCAGGATACAAATTGGATTGGAAAGGGTTAATATGTCCTCCGTTAACGGATTCTTCACCAATTTGTACATAGAGGATTTCGTTAGTCACTTCCTTCTTTGTACGTATTCCAAAATGTCCCTTCGCCAGCGTCTACACTGAGGACTGTCTCGGTTGCCCGTAGCAACCAATCACAGCTCAGTTTTCATTCCTCGTAGTGCGGTGGTAAAATGAAATCTGCTCTGTGATTGGTTGCTATGGGCAATCATTGCAGCCGATCTCATAAATTTTCCCCCAAGGTTTAGTGAAGTTGACTCTTTGAACCTGGTAAAATAACCGTACATATATACTGTAGGTGTAAAGATAGGAATTACATTCAGCTGCTTTTTAAAAGGTCTTTTCTGGGACTTTTCCAATGGACGATCTATCCTCAGTATGGGTCACCCATGGTTGAGCATTGGGGGTCCACCACTCAGGCCCCCCAGCACCGCTATCAGTACAGACAGTGCCGGAAGCAGATAGTTTGGTTCTGCAGGCGGAGCGGCCATTGAATTCATCAGGAGGCGTGTCTGTGGTACCAAACCGGGCCGCTGCAATGCTGACTGTGCCATCTGCTCCCGGCATTGTCCAATGTTGCCGAGAATCAGTTGACCAGCAGGGATCCAGGGTGGCCGAGCCCAGTCGTTCAATAGTAAAACTCCAAAGAAAACCCCTTTAATCACCAGGTGATCCGCTTCGGGAAAGCTGGGTAACAAGAGCGATGGTAGGAAAATATGGGAAACCGATGCCCACATATGCCAAGACTGGCGTTTTTTATGCCAGTCTTAGAACAAAGGATAATAGGAGGAATTTGTACAAATGAATAGATATGCCACTTAATAAATTTGGTGCATTTAGTAATGAAATCTGCAGTCATTTCCTTAATTTAAATGTTAATGAAATTAGCCTAAAGCTTGGAGAGCCCGCCCACTCCCCAAAGAGCCCGCCCACTCCCCAAAGAGCCCGCCCACTCTTCTCAATTGACAAGAAAATTAGCAAATATGGCGTGCACTGCGATTTCTGACTTTTATGGTACAAAACTGGCATGAATATTTTGTTTGCTTAACCCTTTCCAATCCACTGTCTGACGTCTGAAGACATTCTGATTGAAGGCTGTACGGCTCCAACGTCGGAAGACGTCGGACAGGGTATTCTTACTGTAGATTACTGGCCGCTCTGTTGCTGGGGGCTCTCCAGCATGTCCCATACCGCAGTACCGGCTCTAGCCAGCAGATGGCACCATTGTATAATGGCAGAAAGAGAAAGCCCTGTAGGAAAGCCTGAATCCAAAATTGGATTGCAAAGGGTTAAAGGGGTTGTCCCGCGGCAGCAAGTGGGTCTATACACTTCTGTATGGCCATATTAATGCACTTTGTAATGTACATCGTGCATTAAATATGAGCCATACAGAAGTTATCAAAAGTTTTGTTTTTTTTTTAACTTTGCTTTATTTATCACATGAAATATACGATACAGAAAAGAAAGGTGTATGGTATTAGCATTCAGTCATGTAGCATGTATACACTTATTCTGCATTTACATTCCAAGACATGTGAATATACATACTTTAAAATACTGCTTAATATTGTAGACTGGAGTTTATTACCTTGAACTGTATCTGCTGGTTTTAATAACATATTTATTATTTTTTATAACTAAGTAAATTCACTGTATTATTTGTATCCAGTGTTGAATTAAACAATAAACATAAACCTATTGAACCGAAGCAACCTGCGCTGGTCGTGTTATTTCCAGTGAAACTTTGTTTATTCTGTGGGTAACGTAGAGTAGGCCTCCAGCCAAGAGTCCCAGATCTTATGGTGCTTGTTTGGGCAACCTCTGTTTTTATATATGACTTTCTCATAAGGTATTATCGAGTTTACGAGCTGAATCCATTGTGCAATCGAGGGTGGGTCTGAGGCCATCCAATGCATGGCTATCTCTTTACGTGCTAGGAAGAGTACTTCTTTAAGAAATATACAGGTGTATATTGGCCACTGCTCCTCCTCCAGAATTCCAAATAGGGTTATTTTGGGGTCTAAATTTATATTGTAGGGGGATTCTAATAGTTGGTTTATAAGGGTTATTACGTTGGACCAATAGGTCTTGACAAGTGGGCAGTTCCAGATTAGGTGCCAGAAGTCCGCATTCGGTTGGTTACACCTGTGGCAGGTGTTTGAATGGGTGTTCCCTATTTTAAATAGGCGGCTAGGAGTTAGGTAAGATTGATGAATAATATATAGTTGGATTAATTTGTTATTTATGGCCGGAGATACTGATAAATGGGATTCTTCTATTTCTTCCCATTCTTCGGGTGTTAAGGATGGAATGTACTTTTTCCATTTGTCGAAGACGGGGAGTGGGTTGGAGTTTAGTTTCGCTGATAGTAAATGTGTATAAAGGGATGAGATCAGACCTTTAGGGCCTTGCGATTTTAATATACCTATCGTAGGGAACTTTGAAATTTGGGTGGAGGTCGGAGAGAATTGGGTGCTCAATGCATGCCTTAGCTGAAAGTACCTGAATAGTTGCAGGTGCGGAGTTTGGAGCTGCTCACATAGCTGGGTGAGAGTAGGAAATATTCCATCTTTATATATGTCTCCTAGCGTGGTGATTCCAAGGTTGGTCCAGTAGTGAGTGTCTGGAATGGTGAGTAGGGCTGATGGGCCGGGGTTGTCCCAGAGGGGGAGGTCTGACACCACATCTTGGAACCTTTGGAGCATTTTGGCTTCTCTCCAGACGCTGAGCGCCAGCTTGTGTAATGGTAGGATTTCAGCTGCATTTGTACATTCTGGAAATTCTAAATAGATTAGTAAATTGTTGCCCTTTACTTGTTTCGCCATATAGCGATCTGCAGTGGGCATTTCTTGGGGTCGGAACCATGGTTGGATGTTCCGCAGCTGTCCTGCCAGGTAATATAATCGGAGGTCTGGGAGGGCCATCCCAGCACGATCCTTCGGCCTTTGCAGTGTTGTAAGACTCAGTTTAGATCGAGTGGAGTTCCATACAAATGATGTGATTAGAGAGTTAAATGATTGAAAGAACCGTTTGGGGACCTGTATTGGCATATGTTGTAAAATGTAAAGACATTTAGGCTGGATGGCCATTTTGACCAGGTTTATACGGCCCGCTACTGATAGCGGCAATTTAGCCCATTTCTTAAATTTATGTCTTAGAGTTTCTTGTAGGGGGATTATGTTGTCATCTATGGCGTTGTGATAGTCGCGTGACATAATTATCCCCAGGTATTTAAACCTAGAGACTATTGCCAGGTCATATCTGGTAACGTGGGGGTCGATTTTAGGGTTAATGTTCGTGTACATAATTGTGGATTTGGTCCAATTTATATAAAGTCCGGAGAATTGGGAGAATTTATCAATGTGGGTCATGGCGTGAGAGAAGGCGGCGTCAGGGTTTGATAGGAAGAGGATGGTGTCATCCGCGTAGAGGCTCACTTTACTCTCTATTCCCCCCCATTTAATGCCCGTTACGTTGGTAGAAGATCGTAGGCGGATTGCCAAGGCTTCTATGGCTATGGCAAATAGAGCTGGGGATAAGGGACATCCTTGGCGGGTGCCTTTTGTAAGCGAGAATTCTGCCGAGGGAATGCCATTCACTATCACGTTAGCCTTCGGGGATTTATATATAATGTTAATCCATTGTCTAAATTTGGGGCCGAACCCGAAACGGGTTAGGCAGGCTTCTAGGAAATTCCACTCCAGAGAATCAAATGCTTTTTTCATGTCCAATGACACAAGGGCCCAGGGCATGTTGTATTGTCTGCCTAGCTGGATGGCCGTTTGTACTTTGCGGATATTAATCGTAGTGGATTTGCCTGGCATGAAACCTGTTTGATCAGGGTGTATGATTGATAGAATTACTTGGTTCAACCTAGTGGCCAGAATTTTGGTTAGGATTTTATAGTCCACATTTACTAGTGAGATGGGGCGGTAGGAGTTACAGTCCGTCGGGTCTTTGTCAGGTTTTAGAAGGACTATGATAGACGCTTCATATAAGGAAGGAGGGAGGGATTTTTCCAATTGGGCTTGGTGTAGAGTCTCGTGTAGGAGTGGAATTAGTTGGTCGCTATATTTCCGGTAAATTTCTATTGGGAGGCCATCAGGTCCGGGGGACTTATTGGATGCCATGTCTTTAATAGTCAATTGAATTTCTTCAGCTGTTATTGGGGCTTCTAGCTGTTCTATTTGTTCATCAGATAGTGTTGGGAATGTTAGATCCTGTAAATAGTTAAGGATGTCAGGGAGGGATTTGTCCGAGGATGATCTATAGAGGTCTGCATAATAATCTTTGAAACAAGCTGTTATAGATTGTGCATCTGTGAGTTCTGTGCCCTGTGTATTTTTGATTTTCAGGATCGTGTTGGCTTGGTTTTCCCGTCTAATTAGGTTCGCTAATAGATGGCTTGATTGGTTACCTAATTCAAAAAAGTGCTGTTTCGTAAAGAATAATTTGCGTTTGGTTTTTTCGTATATTTGGAGTTTATAGAGACGGGCTAGGCCAAGCCAGTTTACTCTATTGGAGTCAGTAGGGTTGGATATGTAGATTTTTTCAGCTTCTGATGTTTGAATCTCGAGTTCTTGATCGATTTGGGATGTTGTTTTTTTGATGTAGGAGATGGCTGATTTAAGGCATCCTCTAAGGTACGCCTTAAAGGTGTCCCATTTCAGGGCGTAATGAGTGTTGTTCTCGTGGGCTTCCATAAACATTGATATGTGTATTGGGGTTAGATCGTTATTTTTTAGGAGTTTGAGCCAAAATGGATGAATTTTCCAAGTGGGGGTAATTTTAAGACTAGGAAATTTAAGTGTTAATAATATTGGGCTGTGGTCGGATATACCTCGCGGGCAGTGTGTTATATCCATTATGTGGAGTGCCAATGTCGAGGAGGAAAGTATATAATCTATTCTTGACAGCGTGTTATGGCCTGTAGAGTGGCATGTGTATTCAAGAGTGTCAGGGTGTTTTGAGCGCCAAAGGTCTACCCATCCCACGCTTTCAAAGAGCTGTTGCATTGGGGAGTCAACTGTGGTGTGGGGTCCAGAGGGCAGGTGAAACCTATCTTTATTTGGGTTCATTACCCTGTTAAAGTCGCCCATGCAAATGACGTATGCCGAGGGGAACTGGTGAGCGAATGCTATCGCTGCCTGTATGAGGTGGAGGTTGTTATGAGGTGGGTTGTAAATGCATATGATGACGTAGGGTCTGGAATCAATCTCGGCGTATACGAATATAAATCTACCGTCAGGGTCTCTTTTGGTGTTTATGGGGTTCCATCTTAGTGATCTGTGTATAAGGAGAGAGACCCCTCTGGAGAGAGAGGTGTGAAAAGAGTGGCATGCCCATTGCACCCATGGTTTTTTAATAGAGAGTCAGCTCTATCTATGGTGAGGTGAGTCTCCTGCAGGCCTACGATGTGAGGGTTGTATCGCTTAATATAGGAAAAGACTGCTTTGCGTTTGTTAGCGGTGCCCAGGCCTCTCACGTTCCAGCTAAGGCAGGACAAAGACATTAGAAAATATCATGACATGTGACTTGACCGGGTGTTTCAAATAATATGAGCATGTTTTTTGTATTGGGGAAAGAAAATTATACCAGCGCAGGTTTACTTGTAACACAACTAATATACTTTGATAACAATTTAAACAGTTAACAATTGCCATTCCCCTTAACCCAAATATTTCGCGGATGGCTAGGAAAAATAAGAAGGTAAGCTACAATCTAGTAGAGAGTAGCTGTGGTTGTGAGTGGGGGATATTCCACTGGCCTATAGAGGATTAATTCCGAACTTCAAGTCATTGGCTATTGCCGCTATGGCGGTTGCCAGGTCGCCGGCCCGTGCCTCGGAGACAGCCTGAAACTAGAGGAGAAACGTGGCTCCTCGGTTTGTTCTTTTGTGGTATCGCCCATAAGCCAGTGGATCATGGGTCTGAGAGCACTTTAGAAATAGAATTTACATTATCCTTAGTTATTGCATGGGTGTTACTCAGCCTCGGAAGACACGGGATGCATCTGGAGCCACTCCATGGCCTCTGCTGGGGACTGCAGAAAGATCGCTTTATCGTTTGCCACAATCCGTAGGCGGGCTGGGTATGCCATGGAATATGGAATGCCTCGATCTCTGAGCTTCTTCTTGATATCCATAAAAGAGGCTCTCTGTTTCTGCAAGTCCGCTGAGAAATCAGGGAAAATAGAGATCGCCGAGTTGTTATATTTGAGGGGGCCTTTCATCCTGGCCTGGCGCAGTATTGCGTCCCGGTCCCTACAGTTCAGGATTCTTGCCAGAAATGGACGCGGCGGGGCGCCCGGAGCTGGTGGTTTAGTCGGGACTCGATGGGCTCTTTCTACCGTAAAAGAGACCGAGAAAGCATCCTCGCCCAACGTGGTTTTAAGCCAGTTCTCTGCAAAGGATTCTGGTTGAGAGCCCTCGACTCTCTCTGGGAGACCTATTATGCGTACATTGTTACGCCGTAGCCGGTTCTCAAGATCGTCTGTTTTTGATTGACAAAATTCTGCCTGTCTCGCGACTTTTTGGATTGCTTTTGGGAGCGGGTGTAGGGTGTCTTCTACCTTAGAGATTCGATCTTCCATTTCATGCATCCTGCCCCGTATGTTTTGTAAATCTTGTCGTAATAAGGTGACGTCTGATTTAACTTCATCTATTTTCCCAGTGAGGGAGGATTTACACATATTTATGGCTTCTAGTAGCTGACGCAATGTAGGTTCTGAGTTTTGTTCTGAGTCGGTTTCACTATCTCTGGCCTGTGTGGTCCGGGACGAACGTGGTGTGTGTTCAGTTCCCTCAGTGCGAGAGAATTCTTTAAGTCTCTCTGCGGCGTTGCCACCTTTGGCGCAGGTACTCATGGTGAATAGTTATGTAATCTGTGCAGTCAGTGAGACACTCGCCAGCACCACGGTGTTGTCTTGTTTAATTAAATAGGATTGGTCGTGTTTTCTCCCTTATGGGTCTTGGGGGTTATTCTGCAGTGTAGAGTAAAGTCCCAGGTAATCGTTTAGAATCAGTGGCGTTGGGCTTATTTAGCCGTAGTATATCTGATAAGT
Source organism: Eleutherodactylus coqui (assembly GCF_035609145.1). Classification (NCBI taxonomy): domain Eukaryota; kingdom Metazoa; phylum Chordata; class Amphibia; order Anura; family Eleutherodactylidae; genus Eleutherodactylus; species Eleutherodactylus coqui. The sequence goes on from NC_089838.1 coordinate 15,849,914, forward strand.
AAGAGGTACAGCAATGTTGCGCTGTATATGCAGCTTTAAATGCAGATTATTTATGAAGCCAGTGTCGCTAGTCCCCGGTCCCAGTCCGGTTGGTCAAGGCCGGGAGGTTACTCTGGTTGTGTTTAACAGTTATTTGAGATGTCTCAAGTTGTGTTGTCATCTATTGGCGAGCCTGTATTGGACCCCTGCACCTTCAGTCGTGTTCACAAAATGGCTGTCAGTATCAATAGGGGGGGGGGGGGGTTCCACCCCGGTGACTACAAGTGGTCTGGCAAGGCCTCCCAAGCTGTCCCCTCTTCCCCCCGTTGTCTGCTTACTTTTGGCGGCTCCTCCTGGAGCTAGGGATCCGTCCTGACCCTCCTCGTTCCGCGGGGGGGGGGGGGGGGGGGGGGGGGGGGTTCCCAGGAGGTGCTCCGACTGGGTTGCAGGGCCACGGGTCTCGTTACTTGAGAGTCCAACCGACCGGATATTCTATGTCGCTTTCTGGCTGATCCGGCCTGTCGGGCCGGCGTTCAGGTGGAAAGTGGCGCGTTGCCCCAACACAAGCAGAGGCTGGGAGCGGCGCTCCTCGTATGGTGTAGCTGGGGCCGTTAGCGAAGGGGTGGTGGCGTACGGTTCGGTCCTCCTCAGCGGCGCGGGTCTTATCGCAGGGAGCGGGGTGTCCTCCGGTTGGCTGTAGGGAGGGGTAAGTATTGAAAGTCCTACGGGACCTGTCAGGTACCGGTCACAGGCCAGCCCCGGCTGGAGGTAGAATCAACTCCCTGCGCCGGGTGTGCCCCAGGCGCAGGTCTTCAAGCAGGCGGCAAGAGTGTCCCCCGGTCACCGGCAACGAGAGATAGGAGGTGGAGGTCTGGCGGTGCTCGTCCGGCTCCGGCCGCAGGCAGCAGCGGCAGCGCAGGGGGTGCCGGTGCGGGGCCGCTCCGGCGCTCCCACGATCTCCGCAAAACGCTCCGGAGTCCGGGTGGGAGCGGGAGGCAGCGCGCCGCGTCGGGTATGTCCGGAGCCGGCGGTGAAGGGGTGTTGGAGCGTGGATCCTCTCAGCGGCTCCTCGGCACGACTCCTCAACCGGGGAGCGGGGCGTCTTCTGGTTGCCGGCGGCGACAGGGAGAAGCAGGCTCCCCTCGGGTGCCAACTACAGGCTTCCGAGCAGCCCCCCCAGGTGCAGGCCCTCAAGCGGGCGACAGGAGTGTCCCCCGGTCACCGGCAGCGAGAGGTAGGTGGTTGAGGTCTGGCGGGACTCGTCCGGCGCCGACCGCAGGCAGTAGCGACGGCGTAGGGGGCTCCGGTGCGGGGCCGTCCCGGCGCTCCCACGTCCTCTGTCAGACGCTCCGGAGTTCGGGTGGAAGGTGGAACACTCACCCCGTGTCGGCGGGAGCGGGAGGCAACGTGCCGCGTCGGGTATGTCCGGGGTCGGCGGTGAAGGGGTGTTGGAGCGTGCACCCTCTCAGCGGCTCCTCGGCACACTCTTCAACCGGGGAGCGGGGCGTCCTCCGGTCGTCAGCGGCGACAGGGAGATGCAGGCTCTCTTAGGGTGCCAGCCACAGGTTTCTGAGCAATGGCGGCAGTGGGGGGTTGTTGGTGCACAGGTCGTTCCAGCTCAGCGCTGGTCCGGCGCAGGGGGGGGCTCAGGAGAAAGTTGGGCTCCTCAGCCCGAGCCGGCCACCTCAGCAGGTTCAGGGTGACAAATAGGACTTGTTCGGTGGGTCAGTTAAGGGTGTGCGGCCAGGATAATCTCAGGATATTAGGATCCCCTGGGGAGCTACACTCACGTGCGACCGTCCATCTTGGCCGCTGGCCACGCCCCCCTCAAGTTATCAAAAGTTTTATACTTACCTGCTCCGTTGCTAGCGTCCTCGTCTCCATGGTGCCGACTAATTTTCGGCCTCCGATGGCCAAATTAGCCGCGCTTGCGCAGTCCGGGTCTTCTGCTGTCTTCAATGGGGCCACTCGTGCAGAATGCCGGCTCCGTGTAGCTCCGCCCCGTCACGTGCCGATTCCAGCCAATCAGGAGGCTGGAATCGGCAATGGACCGCACAGAAGAGCTGCGGTCCACGGAGGGAGCAGACCCCGGCGGCCATCTTCAGCAGGTGAGTATGAAGACGCCGGACCGCCGGGATTCAGGTAAGCACTCTCCGGTTTGTTTTTTTAACCCCTGCATCGGGGTTGTCTCGCGCCGAACGGGGGGGGGGGGGGGGGGGTTAAAAAAAAAAAAAAAAAAAAAAACCCGTTTCGGCGCGGGACAACCCCTTTAAGGCTGCCTGTCCATGGGTGTTTTAGCGATTCTCTGCTCACGGGAGGCAAATCGCAGCATGCTGCGAATTGCAGCGATTCTCTGCGGTCAGCCTGTCAGATAAGCTGACTGCGGAGATTCATCTGCAGGCTCCGGCTCCCGGCGGCGGCTCCCGTAATGCCCCTGGACAGGCGGCCTAACTAGACAGATTTGCAAATCAGGGCTCAGGGAAAGCAGGATGAAAACCCCTGTAATGGTGACCATTAGGCATGAAAGTAAATGTTATATACTGTTTGTAAATGTAATTTACCAAGACTTGGGATTCCAGCCATCCGGTCCAGCTGCTCATCAATGAATTTGGGGGTGCTGCCGCCAGGATCATATATTCTGTAGGGACTTCTGCCTTCCATTAATCAGCTGCACAACCGACAGATGGTGATCTTACATATCTAGAAGAGAATTATACAGGATTTATCACAACGCCAACAAGGGCTGCTCTCACACACGCGCTTTTTACCGCAATTACTGCTACAGTAATCGCGGTATAACGCTACCATTGATTTCAATGGAGCCCCGCAGACATGCCTTCGACTTTTTGGGGCACCTTCTGCTCTATTTTGCCACGTTTAGCGCATCTCATCACCGAAAACGAAAGTAAAATGACGGCACAATGCTGCTATTAAAATCGCGCCGTTTGGCCGAGCACATGTGTGCGAGAGTGGCCTTAGGCATAAAACATCTGAAGTGTAACATCTGCAGCTAACTGTGCTGCAAACAAAAATATAGGAAATTAATAATACAACAAAACAAAATAACAACTTTATTTAATTTAAAAAAAAGCAATAAAATTAGCAGTTTGCACCCGTTAAATGTGTCCAGCACAGTCACCCCAGTTCCGGAGTAGATAAGCGGAGGGGTGGAGGAAACCCGATAGTATCGGAGGCTTTGGTGTCAGATGAAGGTCTACAGACTAGAGATGAGCAAACGTACTCGGATAGGCACTACTCGTCCGAGTAATGTGCTTTATCCGAGTATCGCTGTGCTCGTCCTGAAAGATTCGGGTGCCGGCACGGAGCGGGGAGCTGCAGGGGAGAGCGGGGAGGAACGGAGGGGAGATCTTTCTCTCCTTCTCTCCCGCCCGCTCTGCCCCGCTCCCCGCTGCGACTCACCTGTCAGCAGCGGAGCGCCCCGAATCTTTCAAGACGAGCGGGGAGGTACTCGGATAAAGCACATTACTCGGACGAGTAGTGCTTATCCGAGTACGTTCGCTCATCTCTACTACAGACCAAATATGCATCAGGAAGGGCTGTGAAGAATGAATGAACATGTGCTGCCAACCAGGAGAACCACCAAATGTGTGAAGAGCTACAGAAAGAAGAGACTGGCAGATAGGCGGCACTCTCCAGCCCGGATGGCGGGACGGTAAGATGGACTATACTACTTCTTTTATTAAGTGTACTGAAATACCAGCATAGGATATACGTTTCATCCTCCACTTCTCCTGCTGTCTCCAGCTCCATCACTGGGACCTCCAGCACTTTTGGGTCCCATAGCCCTTAGTCACAGAAGTGATGTCCCACCCAGCATGACTGAACGGCCGGCCGCTAGTTACACTGAATGAGGAGCGATCAGCTGATCGACCATTGTTTATGCAGTTGTGTTGTCTCAATGCAGGAGCACAGGAGCTAGCATGTCGCCGGGACGAGCGTCGGGCAGCGGGCGCTAGCATGTCGCCGGGACGAGCGTCGGGCAGCGGGCGCTAGCATGTCGCCGGGACGAGCGTCGGGCAGCGGGCGCTAGCATGTCGCCGGGACGAGCGTCGGGCAGCGGGCGCTAGCATGTCGCCGGGACGAGCGTCGGGCAGCGGGCGCTAGCATGTCGCCGGGACGAGCGTCGGGCAGCGGGCGCTAGCATGTCGCCGGGACGAGCGTCGGGCAGCGGGCGCTAGCATGTCGCCGGGACGAGCGTCGGGCAGCGGGCGCTAGCATGTGCGCCGGGACGAGCGTCGGGCAGCGGGAGCTAGCATGTGCGCCGGGACGAGCGTCGGGCAGCGGGAGCTAGCATGTGCGCCGGGACGAGCGTCGGGCAGCGGGAGCTAGCGTGCGCCGGGACGAGCGTCAGGCACCGGGAGCTAGCATGCGCCAGGACGAGCGTCGGGCATCGTTTGCCTGACACTCGTCCCGTCTAAACCAGCCTTTAAAGTGAATGCAGAAGTTAAAAGACAAACCGTTCCTTTATCTGATGGCACACGTTATGTCGGAAACTTCCCCGAATCATTCTCACCATGACATACACAATGTCCGTACTGTAGATAACGCCACCAGCTCTTCAAAGGTAGCATAGAGTGCAGAATTACAGGTAGACATATAATAGAGACCTACTGCTCGTAGTCATAGAAGTGACAAGGATATCCTGGGGGACACAATAGGCAAGCGTATGGTGGAGTCGGGGGGGGGGGCAGGGGATCGTTGGCAGCTGATCGGGAGGGGGGGAGGGGGATCGTTGGCAGCTGATCGGGAGGGGGGGAGGGGGATCGTTGGCAGCTGATCGGGGAGTTTAGGTTTTTCTAGAAATAGCTGATCAGAATCAGATCAGTTCTTAAAGCAGTTACCCCCTTTGGACAATATGCTATCAGAATAAAACGCTCTCTCTGTTGGGACTCCCAGTGATTATCTTTGATCTGGGTGGTAAGGTGGCAGTGACTTTATGGGCAGATATCCATCCGATGCCCACAATTCAGTGAGAAGCTAAGCAATGTTCGTTCCTGTATAAAAGCACATGAACGATCATTGCTGGGACGACCCCCCCCCCCCCCCCACTCCAAGGATTCGCCCCACAGCTGTCATGACAAGGACAAGACCCTCGAAAACTGTACCAAAGGTATCCCATGAACTTCCAACTACCCCACTCAAAAAAAAGAAAGCTCAGCGAGACAAGTGGCACAGGTGAGAGCAACTATGAAGTTGGAATCCGGCGGGCCGGGAAGTCTATGCTGTGCTGTCCACAAGGTGAGTGAACATACAACTGAATTGATCTGGCACCAAGCCCCTACGCCCGCCCAATTTTCCTTCCCCCTCCACATCTCAGCTGCTCACCCTCTCCAATTTCTCTCTCCTCTCTACTAACTCTGTTATGGATGCCTCCTCTCCACTGTGTCAGGCCCTGCCGGCCTCTTCCGTTATTCTGCAGTGCCCCCACAGGTGAAATACAAAAATGCACAGTAGCAATTGAAATTAAAGGACTGTCCGATTTAGTCATTGATCTTGTACTCACTCTCCACCCTAAAGCCTGGTTTAGACAACGATTATCGCTCAAAAAAAAATCTTTGAGCAATAATGGTTGTGTTCTTCACAGTACAAGGTGATCGCTGAAATGTTGAGCGATCACTTTGTGCTCCGAGTGGGGGATGCAGAAGACAGGCGGGGTGGCCCAGCTTGTCTTCTGCATCTGGCTGTTCTCTGCTCGGAGCGACCAGCTGTTATACAGCCGAGCGCTCTGAGCGGGGTATAGAGAACACAGCTGGATAGCTCTGTTCTTCATACCCCGCCTGTCATCAGGGAGTGGGATGCAGCTGAAACAAACGTATCAGCTGTATCCCGCTGTGAATCCCTGATAACTGATCGCCGATCTTTCAGCATCCTGATCTCCAGATAAGCATGTATGCTGGTTTCATCCGAGAGGCCACATATATTCGATAGGTCAGAGGGAAGCTAGCAGCTGCCAGAAACTTGACAGCCGCTTATTTCTTGGACGTATTCTTCCTCCTCACTCGTTGTTGGTGATGTCCTAACAGGGGGCTGGCTGACTGTCTAATTTCAATAACTAGGCCAGCCCCCTTGTCTGTATGTGAAAGAGAAGGAGTCTGGATCGGTCATTGGAATGAGCCAGCCAGCCAGCCCCTTGTTTTGGTAACATCAAGAAGGGAAGAGGAAGACTAAGGCCTCATGTCCACGGGGAAAATCAGGCCCGCTCCGGATTCTCCATGGAGAATCTGCAGCGGGTCCCTCCTGCCCCGCGGACAAGAGGGCTGAAAATAAGAATAAATGAGAATAAACTCACCTCCCATCCGCTCCGTTTCTTCTCTTCGCTGCGGCGTCATCTTCTGTGCGTCGCGGCCGGATCTTCTTTCTTCGGCTCGGCGGATGCGCATGATGACGTCGGTGACGTGCCCCGCGCATGCGCCGTCCCGAAGAAAAAAGATCCGGCCGCGACGGAGAGAAGATGGCGCCGCGGCGAAGAGAAGAAACGGAGCGTGTGAGTAAATCCCGATTTTTGTCTCCCGCGGATCCGGACGGCTTCCATAGGCTTCAATAGAAGCCCGCGGGAGACCCGCATGAAAATGGAGCATGGTCCAGATTTTTTCATGCTCCATTTTTTTTTAAATCCCTTTTATTGACGATCCGCGGGTATTTATCTACCCCGCGGGTGGTCAATGCATCCCTATGGGGTGCGGATCCGCGGGCAGGAGAAGAGTTAAAATCCGCTGCGGATTTTAATTCTTATTTTGCCCGTGGACATGAGACCTAAATACCCCGTTACCTGGTACTGGAGTTCGGTCAGAAGTAGATTGCTAATACTGAGGGAACCAAGACAGATAAGTTTCTCTCTCCTTGAACCACCTCTTTTACATGGGGTTTCTGGGTATTCTCAGTTATACTTTTCTTTGATCCTTATCTCCATCCGACCTCGCAGCAGTGTAGCATCAGGCTCTAGGTTAGTAACTTCAAGCTATCGTATTTTCGCAAGATCCGGATGTGCACGTTGAATTCTAATGATAGCAGTGGACAACTGCACTACTCTGAAGCTCGGGGACCAGTCAAAATGTAAATCCCCTTCAGAGACTTCAAGGGAGGGTCAGTGAGTAGTCTAGAAGAAATCTGTCAAGAATCAAGGAGATGACTGCTGAACTTGGCAAGTCCCGGTCTAAGTTTGATGATCTCATCCAAAATAGAACAGATGACACATAAATGGAAGAGCGAGCTCATGACTGAGTCAGTATTATTCAGAGTGCAGTTATGGGTCACTAGGTCTCTCTTATGAACCACCCTGCCAAACCATAAATATAAAGCCAAGTTGCAAATGATAGCTATAGATGTAGAGTTAACATTTTTTGACTGCAATGCATCTGCGTTATCAAACTACTAACAACCACCTGTCCGTCTGTGCTTGAGTAGGTTACATGCTCCGCCCCTGATCACGACAGTGATGTCATCACAGGTCCTGTACGCACACGGCTGCTGTCCGGCTAGGTGTTAGTTAGTATTCCATAGCAACTGAGGCCACAGGGGTTTGTAGGGAATGGAATACTAACAAACACCTACAGCAACCGTGTGCTTACAGGACCTCTGATGATGTCACCGTCATGTGTTCAGTCACCTGTGTGAGAACAGTCCGGGGTCACATGACCAGGGGGTGATTAGTGTGTGCAGGACTCTGCTGTGCTGCTTTTCATCTCTGTTGTATGAAGAATGCATGTAGCAGAGCTGTGTGTGACGTGCATGATGTGCATGTAGCAGAGCTGTGTGTGACGTGCACCACCAAAACACTGCTACTATACAATTTCCTAATAATTACTAATCGTGAACGAGCAGACTGTCTTCAGCAGGAAAAAAAGTGACCCATCTCCATTCAGCCATATTCTCTTTCATGCGGCCAATAACTTGGTGTACTGGTGAAAGACCATGTTGGTATATAAGGCTTCTCATCCAGTCCTTGTCAGTTTTCTCAACTGCTGTCAACCGTTTTCCCAATATCCTTCTCACTGCAGAGATATGCGTTAAAGGGGTATTCTTGGATATGTTTGAGTCCCAGAGGTAGGCTCTGTGGATATCTAAAGCCTCCCAACCCCATCCAGCCTCACGTCATCCACATCTAAGAGGCCATAGTTACCGTAACCTCCATAGAAGTGAATGGGATGTACAATAACAGCACAGCAAGCTACACTGTTTCCAAATCTCAGAAATCACTGAATTAGTATAGTTTGCCATGCTACACACAGTTTCCTTAAAACCTGGCACCCGCCCAGAGAATGGATGCGGTAGCCAACAAAGAAGTGAGATGAGATGGTGTCATGCGCCCAGATGGAAATACCCCTTTATGGTTGCAATGGGGAGTCTATTTGTGGTAAAAATGAGTTTTGCTACAATTTGAACAAAATTGTGTAATTTTACAAAAATTTTCGTAAAAAAATACTATTTGACCACGGCAAAAGGACGCAAGCTCCTTGCTCTGCCCATGCTAAGAACCACTGACAGACAATGAGCATGTTGATCGGCACTCATTCCTCTGTGTAAATGGGCAGATTCATAGTGCCACCCCTGGTAGAGGCAGTACCGCACATACCGTGCCACATATACTGTAGGTGTGTATTACCGCTACAACATGCACTTCTCATTTCCCAAATACCGCCCAGACCCAAAGAGCGGCGGGCACCAGGAACTGCTACTGAACGGTGCCCTCTGTGGTCGTGTGATGCATCACATGAGTGCTCAGTAGCAGTTCCTGGGGTGTGCTGCGCTCCAAGTACCACCAGTATATGGGAGGCAAGTGGAGCGTTGCACGAGCTGAAATCTGCTGCAGATCCGCAGCTGATGGAGAGTCAATGTGCAGCGATGCTGCGGATTAGGACTACATTTCTGATTCGGAAATGCTGCAGCATTTCTGCTACGTATGAACATACCCTGCAGAGGACAACGATCCGCTGATGCTCAAGAGAACGGTCATCGGTCAGATTATCGCAGCTTTTTGGGGAGCACAGCGATGCTTGCTGGTTGGCTGTAACCATGTGAATAGGGAGAGGTACAGCGCTCCACGGGGAGGAACGATCAGAATGACCATTGTCCTCATAGTAGTACAGCCTCCGAGGAGCGGGCCCTCAGCCTTAGGAGACAACGGGGTAGAGTTTGGGCCTTGTAACGGGACCCTACCGTCTCCCACTCGGAGGGTAGCAAGGGGATCCATCCAAGGAACTGAGGGCAAGCTATTAAACGGGTAACCTAAACAGTGGTTCACCTTAAGTCCTTGTCACGCGTGACGCCAGCGTTCCGTTCTATGCGGCGAATTTCAGAAGATGTAAAACAGAGTCCACACACGCAGAGTTGACTTTTAAAGGCTGAACCGGGAACGGTCGGTAAAGCCCATTTACGTAAAGAAGAAACTTGTACAACTTGAAAACAGTCCAACAACAACTACATCCACCGTCAGGACACTGGTGCAGGAGGATTCGTGGCGTGACAGGGAGGAATCACGGGATGACAGATGAATCCACGGGCCACGTTATCTGCGGGGTTCGGTTCCCAGACACTCTTCTCTCTCTCTTTCTAACTCTCTACCGGTACACACTCACGCTCTAGGATAGGCACTCAGCGCTGCACGGTGGGCTCTCACAGACTTGCGGTTTCTGCTAGCCTTTAGCACAGAAGCATGGGTAGATTGGGCCCAGGACACACACGTGGCATTCTCTCCCTCTTCTATCTTTCCTACACACACACCGAAGGTGTCTGTGTGCAGACAGGCTCGTCTCTTGATCACTCCAAGAAGCATACAGATAAATAGACCTCTCTAGTGCACCTTGCAAACACATATATAAAACAAGGTCACATGACACAACAAGATACATTTTCCAGCCATAACCCAGACAGTAACCCATTCAGTGCTGCAGCTATGCAATACACATCAAATTAATTCACATAGGAGACACTGGAAACACATAGACAGGAGACATACATAGATCATTAAGAAACATCTAGAAGCATCTGTACATTACACTAGCAACTCCCGACTTATACATTGGGCCGAGTAACAGGAGCCTAAGGCAAAATTCACACTGGCGATATGGGACCGCAAATCCCGTCCCCATATCGTGCTCCCCACCATGTAAATTCCCCGTGCCTCAGGGGAAGAAGGGATCCTCCGGTGCAGCTGTCAGCCACGGCAGAGCATCGCGGAGTTCTCCTATTGTTTTCAATGGCGGACCTCATATCGCATTGCTTGCACCTAGCATCTAGTGTGATGCTGCCACCAGTCCCACTGACAACAATGGGCGCTGTGATATCGGGCCGAAATAAAACATGCACCATCGCTGGTGTATATCACTCCATTCACAAGAATGAGGTTCGTATTAGTGCGTCTTGCAACTCACAAGCAGACCACAGTATATATGGGGACCGGGCCTTAAAGGAACCTGCCATCTATGAACTTTGAAAGTTCATCATGGAAAGTTGACAACAGGACCTAGAACTGACGGATGAGAGGACCATGAGCAAAGAAAACCAACAGCAGCTAATAACTGCTCCCTCTGGTCCCCGCCAAAATGTTGTCCTGAAACCAGAGGGTTACTTTAAGGGGCGTTAGTTGCATATTTTCAAGTGGCTGTCCAGTTGCAAATTATAATTTTATTGATAAAATGTCTTACATTTTCTTGATAATTTTATTAATTATTGATGGCCTAGGGTAGGATAGCTCATCAATAATAGCTTGATAGAGTTTTGTTGCCTGGCATCCCTGCTGATCACCTATTTCCTGGGCCAATGCACACATGCAATGAGCCAATTTTTGCAGGAAGCAGACAGCTACATTCCCACTGCAGTGGCCAGGCTTGATATTACAAGCAAAGTTCCTTTTCCCTTCAATGGCGACTTGGCCTGCAGTACCAAGCCTGGCCACTGCAGCGGTAACATAGCTGTCTCCTCCTTGCAAAACTCAGCTTAATGTATCAGCTGATTGTCAGGGTTCCCTGTAAGAGACCCTCGCCGATCTACTATTGATTACCTAGCCTGAGGATAAGCCATCAATTTACAACTGCACAACCCCTTTAAGAGGTCATTAAAGATAGGGTAGTGTGCACCCCTAATGGTACTTGTTATGTGCTGAGTTGTAGGGGTGTCTGGCCAGTTGACACATTTGCATTAATTCCCCTGCTACTACTCAAATACAGTAGTTTCTCGAATACGTGAAAGTCTCCATAGCGTAAACAAGACTCCCTATACCCTTGTGGACAAGGAGAAACATTACCCCCTGGGCTCACATTACCCTCTCACCTGGCCAACCAGAACTCTACTGTACACTGATAAGGGGTAAGATTCCCAAACAGGTGTATGAGTAATCTGGTTGGGCTCACACCCCTAGTTATGTGGCGTATCCAATACGTGAGACAGTGAAGGAATTATTCCATTGCTGATTTGCATAGTTTTTTTCCCAGGGAGCATTGCATGGCCAATGAATCCTTATGGTGCTCTCCATAAGCAGAAACATTACTCCCCTCGGACTTATAGGAAAATTCCCACAAAGGTTCCTACCCCCATTTATGACGCTTACCTGACGCTTCTCATAGAGAAACTTTGAATGCTCTTTTTAGTTTTCCTTTAAGGCGCGTTTGTTTTATCATGGTAGATTCCCCAGTTCTAGAGTTAGGTAAGAGAATCAGCATGTCGTAAGACGACACTGAGAAAAGTTTCACTTCTACACAGGTCTTTTTTTTTTTTAGGTGGGATTGTCCCCTGTGATCATATAAGCCGACAGACTGCTAAAAAACTAAGTAGAAAAAGCGTAAAAAGGTAATAAGACAGTAAATCATATGACTGATTATTAATGTCTGTCTCCTGCCACCAGTACGCACAAGACTAATTAGTGGTAGGCTGTCACGGATCACAGATAACAGAACAGGCGCTGAGGCAAGAGGAAGCTGGGAATTCCCAATTTTGCTACATTATCTATTTTTAAAAGGGCTGACATATAAACCATTAGAGATGACAAAGAGGCAGAATTACAAGGAGGGCGGCTTCAATAGGATGTCAATCTAATGACTGAGAATGCACAAAGTATCCTTAGGAAACCATGGAGGCCATCTCAATTAGAGGGGATTTCCATCTATGCTCAATGGTGATCAATCACAAACCCTGTGCTATGCCTGTAGTGTCTACATTTTATAGGCTTGCATGTAGTAACAAATACTCTTTGGGACCTTTTTCTATTAGCCAGAGTGAAAACTGGTCACTCTTGCTCTTGAGGACCCATTTCCAGGCATTACATAGAATGGTCGAGTTGGAAGGGACCTCCAGTATCATCGGGTCCAACCCCCTGCTCAATGCCTAACCCATTGATGTCAATGTGAACTGTGTAATGCCTTATTCCACCTGTGGAGGCACTGTGGAGAGATTGAACACCTGCTGCAGCTAATCGGTGAGGTTCCAGCAGCTTTAAAGTATGGGGTCCTTGAATCATAAAGGCATTGTCTAAAGTGACCAACCCCTTTAATGAAGATAGAATGAGGGCACAGGTTAAGACTGATGAAAGTTTTAAGTCATAGACAAAGCAGACGGCAATGTTATAAGTGTCAAGCTGAAGTCCAGTTGTATGGTTCATGACCATCAAAGCCGCCGTGTAGCCAAGTAACAAGTTTTAAACAATTTAGGCCTAAAGGGGTTGCCCAAGGAGGGTACTTATATGGACTCACAGCAGCACTTCCACTTCCAGCCCAGTTCTGACCCTGGGTCACCATCTCTGTTCTAGTCATGTCATCAAGGGGGTCTGCCTGTTCAACTCAATGACTAAGCAAAGCGACTTCTGTCTCGACTGCAACAGAGAAGTGGGCTGGCTTAGTTATTAAGATAAGCCGAACAGCTAGCCCCCATGATGACATGAAGAGCCCAGAGAGAGGTGCAGTGCTGATTCATGCAAGTATCTAGCCTCCCCGGAAATCCCTTTAAATATTGATGACCTATCAGATCGGTGGGAGTTCGATTCCTGATTCCCCTTATTGATCTGCTGTTTCAAAAGGGCCATGGTGCTCAGGCCATTGCTGCAGCCTCTTCCTTGGCCCGTGATGTCCCACCGATCAGTCACATAACCTTTCTGCTCCATTCTCCAAGAGTAAAAGAGTTGTATCAAAATATCCTTTGGTGATAAGTCTAAGTGACAGAAGTCTGGTGGAGTCTTACCGCTGAGACCCCAACCAATCCCAAGAATGGGAGTCTAATGCCCCCTCCTCCTCACTGTGGGCTTCCTGCACCCACCACATTGAAGGAGAATAGGGGGTCAAGGGCTTTTCTGGGGATCGATGGGAGTATCATCGGTCAGACTTATCACACCTATCTTGGTACCTCTTTGATGCACCAGCTAATGAACGAGGGACATGAAGGACTAGCTTCTATTAACTCAGAATGTCCTAAGAGGGTATTTAGAAATTCGGTAGTGCAGACCCTTTCTCAGAACTGCGATTACTCTCCAATCTTGGAAATTTTTCTTGACAGAAGAGGAAGTTCTAAGCCTGGCCTTAGAAGAATGGCCTAACGAACCCCACCACCCTATAGCATACCGCATTTTCATTTAATCGGTGTAATTATGTGAATCCCAGCATCTGACACTGGGACTTTCATGTGTCATAATGATGCCAAACATGTTCCCTTTCCCACGTTTTTCTGTGAACACGAGAAGCCGTCAGATATAGTATTCCAAAAATGCTGGGGATTTCACAGCTCCATCCTCTCAGAAATGATTTTCGTTTCCTAAGCCTTCTTACGACATACCACCACTAATAAGGCACTTTTTTTTTTTAAGGATACATCAAGCGATTAGGACAGCCGTAGACATCCATATGTCCCATTGATGCCAAGTCATTAGGCTCTCCTGAGAACTCTTGACCAACGAACAGCAATTCTTCGACATTCTTGGAGAACATATTACAGCTATAGAAGCTCTAGTCACCAACTGATGAGATAGTGGTGTGCCCTATAAGTGGTATAACTTACATACTGTACTGTATATGTACAACCGGTCACCATATTCTCATCCCGAAAATGAGCATTTGGTCATTTGTTGGCTGATCGTAAGCATATTTACACAGGGCAATGATCGGCAAGGAGTGTTCGTACAAACGTGTTCAGCCCCAAAGGGGATTTCCGGAGCTTTAGTATAGATGACCTATCCATAGGATAGGTCACCAATAGTTGATCGGTGGTAGTCTACCACTCTGATCTCTGTTGATCAGCTGATAATGGGCCAGCTGTGATTGCCGTGGCCAAGGTTAGTATTGCAGGTGCAGCTCCCATATGCCAGGCCGGCTGTTATGGCGGACACAGCCGAAAGCAGACAGACAATCCTGTCCGTAGTGCAGCGGCCCACTTCGGTAACAGGCACGGCGCTCACTGAATACCTGCAATGCCAACCCTGGTCGCGGCACTATGGACAGAGCTACCTGCTTCCGATTCTGTAAACAAGGAAAGCAGGCCGGGTGAACAGCTGTTCGGTGGGGATCTCCAGGGGTATAAATCCTCCGATTAACTATTGATAATCCATCTTCAGGATAGGTTATCAATAAAGTCCTAGACAAACCCTTTCAACATCGACCACAGACCATAAGGAGCTTGATAGAATTAGTGTTGTCCTTCTGTCAGGCCATTGGCGCCAATATGAGAACCACAGAGTAGCGATGGGTCGCCATGAGAGTCGAAGATCCAACCAAAGCTCCTAGTTTTTCCATACATGAATGTTTATTAAAACAGTATTCCTATCTTGACCCCTGATCCCATTCAACCACACCTCACCTTATTGCTAGCTACTTCACCTTGGCTCCAACAGGTGGTTGGCTTTCATGGAAACAATGTCCAAAGTAGTGAATGGGGATTATGTAAGCAGCCCATTTACATGGGCCAAGAACTGACCCATTATGAGCACCAATCAACAGACAACAGGTCGATCAGCTCTTTACTGCCGTTCACATTCGTAGAGGACGTTAGTATGGGGACACAATACAGCACGGGGCAAGGCATTTAAAAAAACCTCAACAGATTTGCTGTACTTTTTCCCCAGTTTCCCCCCATAATAATAAAATGTAATCATTAAGTTAAAATATGTACCCCTGATTGCTGTACTCTGCTACCTCTGTCAGACCCGTAGACTGAAAAGAGAAGCACATTGCTGGCTTGTTGTCACACCATTCAATATTCTCTTCATTGCAGTTATACAGTGAGGAACATTCAGAACTTCTAATCTAGCAAATCGGTGAGCACCCAACAGAATAAAGTTACAGTGTAACTGCCAGCAGTGGCATTATATGGACCCAAACGGGGCTCGGAGTCCATTATATAGATATAAACCATTCCTGGCAGTCATTTGCCCGCATACTCCACCATAAGCGCACTCTGAAATACACCAATACTAATTCTCTCTCTTCGTAGTTTACATATTTGTTGCCCTAACCAAAAATCTGTCGGGGAAAGAGTCCTCCAATCAATCAACTCTCTATGAATGCCAAGGTTTCCAATAGGTTGTACTCCAGGGGCATACCAGAAGAACACTGCATGGCCTATAAGTTTCCTCACACACACTTGGTAGTCTCCACAAGGAGAAACCCTTCCCAACCAAGCAGAGGTTTGCAGTCAAATTTGAACTGCCAGTGCGAATTTTGGGAAATTGGAAGACATTCCCTTTGGGAACTCCTATGGCAGCTATATTGGTTGTCATCTTACTTTCCTAAAAACGGAAGAAGTAATTGAACAACCTTAAAAGGGGTTCTCCCATCTCAAGGGGTTCTTCTCATCCCATCTTGGCTGATATGCAAAACCTGTGGCTGATTTCCAGACCACCTAGTTGGGGGTTCACAGAAACAGCCGAGTGCAGAAGCTTTACGCCATTTCTCTAACTCCCATTCACTTTGAATGGCGTGACGGAAACAGTGTGACGCTGCTGCGCTTGGCTGTTTAACGTAATACCCGGCGAGGTGATCCGAGAAATCAACAGCGGGTTTTTCATCTCAGCCAGGAAGCTCTGGAGATAGGAATACCTCTTTAAAAAGGTGTCCTACAAAAACAAGTTATCCCTTTTCCTTAAACTAGATGACCTGTGGAGGACGGACCGCTGGGACCCCAGCAATCCAAAGAACGGGATCCCCGAATGGAGCACTACACAAGCATGAGCAGTGGCGCTTCATTTAAGGGGTTGTCCGAGTTGTTTTCCTATTATAGTTTTGTGCCCCCCTGCCTCACACTATGCTTTAATATACTACCCGTGGCACTGGAGTATCATTTCATCCCCACGGCATCTGATAGGTGAGGTTACTGGGTCTTCTGGCCTGGTTACAGGAGGTTGACATTGCGGACGGGGTGCGGATTACGCAGGAAAAGCAGAAGTTCCAAAAATATATATATCTGTACTGCGCATGTCCGACAGCGAGCCGTGCGGACCATCCGCAGTACAGAGAAGCCAGAAGGCGATAGGTCCATGCAGACACCGCTGAAGAAGATGACAAGTATGCAGGGTCACCTGCCGTGGTCGGGGCTGGTTTCCATGCGGGATTCTGCAGCCGGAATCCAGATCTGCCGTGTGCATTCGGTTTTTAGATGACTCTGCTTTCCTTGGACCGGGAACACCGCCATCGACACTGCAGCTGATCGGCTCCCAGCCTTCCTTTACTATAGGATTACGCTACAGGGACATTTTTCGACAACCCGACCAAATGATCCACCGCTGTGTTTGGTTTAAGATAGACGACCAAAGGATTAAATTCCCAGTAAGTGCGATTGGTCCGAGGGCAGGGTCAGTGGATCCACTTCCAGATGAACAGGAATTAAGGGCTCACACCCTTACCCATCAGGCATTCATAGATACGGGTTGTCTGGGCACCAGGCAACTTTTAAAGAATCCAGGCCTGTTAAAACTGCAAAAGTAGGGGTACTTACCCATCCTCTGATCTGGTAATACAGCGCTGCAGCCCTTCGGTCCTCCGGTCTTGCCAGTTTGGTCTCCGATTGGCTGCAGTGGTCAGGCGGTAGTCATTCCAAAACACAGACCAAGATGAAAGCAGCGCCGCATCGCCCGGGCAGAGGACGGGTAAGTAACACAGCTTTAACTGTTTTAATCAGCTAGGATCAATTTTTAAAACGTTGTCTGGCACTCGGACATCCCCTTCAGAGGGGTTGTCCAGTTGTAAACTAATGATAGCCTATGCCAAGAACGGGCTATCAATAGTAGATCACCAGGGGTTTGCCACCTGGGAACCTTGCTGATCAGCTGTTTGTCAGGTGGTACATACATGCACGGAGCTGATTTCTGAAAGAAGCAGACAGCTCCGATCTCACTGCAGTGGCCAGGCTTGGCATTACAGGTCAAGTTTTTATTCACTTCAGTAGGAACTTAGCCTGCAACACCAAGACTGGCCACAACAGTAGGAATGGAGCTGTCTGCTTCCTGCAAAAATCAGCCAAGTACACAAGAGACCGGCAAACAGCTAAACAGCAGAGGTCCCAGGCAGCAGACCCAGTCTATGGAGGTCATCAGTGCTGCTTGAATTTCACGGATCTGTTGAGTAGAAGGACTATTCTCATCCAATAAAATGGGACCAAAATAGTCCGGGTCAGCAGACCCCCATCCAGGCTGCGGCACGAACGCATATTACGAGCGCAGAAATGCCGCGATGGCTGATAATCCAGCAGGACACTAAAAGATCTCTGAAAACACTCGAATGATCGGTTAGTCGTTGAGCGTCCATAATGAATAACTCCCCATGTGCCGCCGAGGTGCGCCACCGCCGCTGCTGTAAGCGGCTGCCATGATCACAAGGCTTGACGGAAAGGACCAGAAGCAAAGGAAAGACTCCGCAGAACTCATGAGGTAAATTAGTTTGTTTTGTTGTCTCGTTGAAGTCATGGAAACCCCCCTTTTATGTTTTTTTTCACTTAATAACAATATTATTTTACGTCAGACATCACGAGGCGGTGCCGTACAGGTGTCACGGTATGACAGCGGCCCGGAGCCCGTGGCGCGGTGTGACGTCTGTACCCACCACATGCAGTGAGGAGATCGCTATCAGTGTTCTTGCTTCAAACCACACAGCAAAACAATCTACAGGTAGAACAAAAACAGACCGGCAAGACCAAAACCTCAGCTGTGCGCAGCACGCCACCGCACGGCAGGGGAAAAGATCCTGCGTCTAGCCATCAAGCCACCGAACGGGCAGGAGCTGATGGAGGCCGCGTGCAGCAGGGACAGAGCTGGCTTCTTAACCCGTCTTTCGCAGTCGGCTGAAATGTAGTTTATGCTACTGTGTCCCACAAAAAAAAACGATGTTAGGTTCCGTTTTTTTTTTGTTTTTTTTTACCAATGGTTTCGTATGGCCGGCCGTACCGCACAAGGCGTATGGCCGGCCGTACCGCACAAGGCGTATGGCCGGCCGTACCGCACAAGGCGTATGGCCGGCCGTACCGCACAAGGCGTATGGCCGCCGTACCGCACAAGGCGTATGGCCGGCCGTACCGCACAAGGCGTTTGGCCGGCCGTACCGCACAAGGCGTTTGGCGGCCGTACCGCACAAGGCGTTTGGCCGGCCGTACCGCACAAGGCGTTTGGCCGGCCGTACCGCACAAGGCGTTTGGCCGGCCGTACCGCACAAGGCGTTTGGCCGGCCGTACCGCACCAAGGCGTTTGGCCGGCCGTACCGCACAAGGCGTTTGGCCGGCCGTACCGCACAAGGCGTTTGGCCGGCCGTACGCACCGCACAAGGCGTATGGCCGGCCGTACCGCACAAGGCGTATGGCCGGCCGTACCGCACAAGGCGTATGGCCGGCGTACCGCACAAGGCGTATGGCCGGCCGTACCGCACAAGGCGTTATTGGCCGGCCGTACCGCACAAGGCGTATGGCCGGCCGTACCGCACAAGGCGTAAGGCCGGCCGTACCGCACAAGGCGTATGGCCGGCCGTACCGCACAAGGCGTATGGCCGGCCGTACCGCACAAGGCGTATGGCCGGCCGTACCGCACAAGGCGTATGGCCGGCCGTACGCACAAGGCGTATGGCCGGCCGTACCGCACAAGGCGTATGGCCGGCCGTACCGCACAAGGCGTTGGCCGGCCGTACCGCACAAGGCGTATGGCGGCCGTACCGCACGCAAAGGCGTATGGCCGGGCCGTACCGCACAAGGCGTATGGCCGGCCGTACCGCACAAGGCGTATGGCCGGCCGTACCGCACAAGGCGTATGGCCGGCCGTACCGCACAAGGCGTATGGCGGCCGTAACCGCACAAGGCGTATGGCCGGCCGTACCGCACAAGGCGTATGGCCGGCCGTACCGCACAAGGCGTTATGGCCGGCCGTACCGCACAAGGCGTATGGCCGGCCGTACCGCACAAGGCGTATGGCCGGCCGTACCGCACAAGGCGTTTGGCCGGCCGTACCGCACAAGGCGTTTGGCCGGCCGTACCGCACAAGGCGTATGGCCGGCCGTACCGCACGAAAGGCGTATGGCCGGCCGTACCGCACAAGGCGTATGGCCGGCCGTACCGCACAAGGCGTAATGGCCGGCCGTACCGCACAAGGCGTATGGCCGGCCGTACCGCACAAGGCGTATGGCCGGCCGTACCGCACAAGGCGTATGGCCGGCCGTACCGCACAAGGCGTATGGCCGGCCGTACCGCACAAGGCGTATGGCCGGCCGTACCGCACAAGGCGTATGGCCGGCCCGTACCGCACAAGGCGTATGGCCGGCCGTACCGCACAAGGCGTATGGCCGGCCGTACCGCACAAGGCGTATGGCCGGCCGTACCGCACAAGGCGTATGGCCGGCCGTACCGCACAAGGCGTATGGCCGGCCGTACCGCACAAGGCGTATGGCCGGCCGTACCGCACAAGGCGTATGGCCGGCCCGTACCGCACAAGGCGTAATGCCGGCCGTACGCACAAGGCGTATGGCCGGCCGTACGCACAAGGCGTATGGCCGGGCCGTACCGCACAAGGCGTATGGCCGGCCGTACCGCACAAGGCGTATGGCCGGCCGTACCCGCACAAGGCGTATGGCCGGCCGTACCGCACAAGGCGTATGGCCGGCCGTACCGCACAAGGCGTATGGCCGGCCGTACCGCACAAGGCGTATGGCCGGCCCGTACCGCACAAGGCGTATGGCCGGCCGTACCGCACAAGGCGTATGGCCGGCCGTACCGCACAAGGCGTATGGCCGGCCGTACCGCACAAGGCGTATGGCCGGCCGTACCGCACAAGGCGTATGGCCGGCCGTACCGCACAAGGCGTATGGCCGGCCGTACCGCACAAGGCGTATGGCCCGGCCGTACCGCACAAGGCGTATGGCCGGCCCGTACCGCACAAGGCGTATGGCCGGCCGTACCGCACAAGGCGTATGGCCGGCCGTACCGCACAAGGCGTATGGCCGGCCGTACCGCACAAGGCGTATGGCCGGCCGTACCGCACAAGGCGTATGGCCGGCCGTACCGCACAAGGCGTATGGCCGGCCGTACCGCACAAGGCGTATGGCCGGCCGTACCGCACAAGGCGTATGGCCGGCCGTACCGCACAAGGCGTATGGCCGGCCGTACCGCACAAGGCGTATGGCCGGCCGTACCGCACAAGGCGTATGGCCGGCCGTACCGCACAAGGCGTATGGCCGGCCGTACCGCACAAGGCGTATGGCCGGCCGTACCGCACAAGGCGTATGGCCGGCCGTACCGCACAAGGCGTTTGGCCGGCCGTTACCGCACAAGGCGTTTGCCCCGGCCCGTACCGCACAAGGCGTTTGGCCGGCCGTACCGCACAAGGCGTTTGGCCGGCCGTACCGCACAAGGCGTTTGCCGGCCGTACCGCACAAGGCGTTTGGCCGGCCGTACCGCACAAGGCGTTTGGCCGGCCGTACCGCACAAGGCGTTTGGCCGGCCGTACCGCACAAGGCGTTTGGCCGGCCGTACCGCACAAGGCGTTTGGCCGGCCGTACCGCACAAGGCGTTTGGCCGGCCGTACCGCACAAGGCGTTTGGCCGCCGTACCGCACAAGGCGTTTGGCCGGCCGTACCGCACAAGGCGTTTTGGCCGGCCGTACCGCACAAGGCGTTTGGCCGGCCGTACCGCACAAGGCGTTTGGCCGGCCGTACCGCACAAGGCGTTTGGCCGGCCGTACCGCACAAGGCGTTTGGGCCGGCCGTACCGCACAAGGCGTTTGGCCGGCCGTACCGCACAAGGCGTTTGCGCGTACCGCACCGCACAAGGCGTTTGGCGTACCGCACCGCACAAGGCGTTTGGCCGGCCGTACCGCACCGCACAAGGCGTATGGCCGGCCGTACCGCACCGCACAAGGCGTATGGCCGGCCGTACCGCACAAGGCGTATGGCCGGCCGTACCGCACAAGGCGTTATGGCCGGCCCGTACCGCACAAGGCGTATGGCCGGCCGTACCGCACAAGGCGTATGGCCGGCCGTACCGCACAAGGCGTATGGCCGGCCGTACCGCACAAGGCGTATGGCCGGCCGTACCGCACAAGGCGTATGGCCGGCCGTACCGCACAAGGCGTATGGCCGGCCGTACCGCACAAGGCGTATGGCCGGCCGTACCGCACAAGGCGTATGGCCGGCCGTACCGCACAAGGCGTATGGCCGGCCGTACCGCACAAGGCGTATGGCCGGCCCGTACCGCACAAGGCGTATGGCCGGCCGTACCGCACAAGGCGTATGGCCGGCCGTACCGCACAAGGCGTATGGCCGGCCGTACCGCACAAGGCGTATGGCCGGCCGTACCGCACAAGGCGTATGGCCGGCCGTACCGCACAAGGCGTATGGCCGGCCGTACCGCACAAGGCGTATGGCCGGCCGTACCGCACAAGGCGTATGGCCGGCCGTACCGCACAAGGCGTATGGCCGGCCGTACCGCACAAGGCGTATGGCCGGCCGTACCGCACAAGGCGTATGGCCGGCCGTACCGCACAAGACGAACAGACGCCGCAGTCAGCTAATGGCGGGGGGGCTCAAATAATATGCCATAATAAGCCACATACCCTTTTTACCAAGGCCGGTATTTTACCGTGACAAAGGTGGCAACCCTAACGCTACACGCGTGTGCGAGGGGCTGTTCCAGTTGCAGCCCTACTGATTCCTCCGAGTGTTAATTGCTCCTCCCTCCCACAATCGCGGCTGACATGTTCACACGGTGGATCTCTCCTGCTGATTTGACCCAGAATCCGCACATATTCCCCATCAGACCCACAACACCCACGTGTAAACGAATCCACGCCCCGATCTATACGTCACGGATATTTCCGTGTGCAAGTTTGAAATCTACATGTGAGAAAAAAAAAAAAAGTGACCCGTTCCTTCTCGAAGACGTCTCCGCTTCAGGAGGTCCATGCCGAGATTTGTCCATTGAAAACCGTTAAATCTGCGTGCGGATCTGTGGTAAACGCAAGTGCGGATTCGTGCCATGGATTTTGAGGCAGGTAAATCCAATGCGCATTGCGTCATTTGCACGCAGCCGTACGTCTAACGCCATCAGGCAGCAGTATTTGCGATGGCGATGACAGGGATGCACCTCTCCTCCTAAGGCGCTCAGCTCTGCGGACGCGGTACCGTTCAGCGTCTCCGACCCAAAAAGGTCCCAAAATTCTGCCCTATTTAGCCAGACTAAATGCCGGCGGGCATGACGGACCCCATTCTAGTCAGTGGGGCCGATGTCTGTCAGACTTACCGAAAGAACAGTGCGGCACGCAGGGCTCTCTTCTGGACACCATGACACAGCCAGCCATCAGTCATGGGCCTGTCGGCCGGCACACAGCGCGGATCCAGCACGACGGGATTTTGTGTAATTCTGACAGAATGGAGATCTTGTGGCGGCGTGTGCGAGGAGGCTGCCATCATAGTACGAGTTACAGCCAACGGAGGGATGTGGTAGGGCCCCACATCTAGGACACTGCAGTACTAGACAAGCTGCTTCATCCCTCCAGAGCAGCACTCCGCGCCCGGCACTGACGAATCTAAACGGCTGTAGGGTGCAGAGCGCTGGGCGCACTACGCTCACAGGTGGTTAGCGGAGTCCCAGTAAAGGACTACAAATCCTACAAGGGCAATCTCGGTCTGAAGAACTTGAACCTGTATTGCGCTTCCAAACCCGCGATTTTTAGGAGTGTGATGCATTTTGAGGCCATCACACTCGCATCACTGCGCTCGTCACGAGCGTGAAAGTCACCCACTACTCCCTATGGGAGCAAAACGCATTGCGGTCGCACAAGAACAGTACAGGCAAACGTGCGGTGTCGTGCGCGGCACACGGACGCCATGTCCGCCTTCTGTGCGATGTAACTATGGCGTAAGGCGACGTTCACATCTGCATTTGGCGATTCCGTTTTTCTGCTCCATTAAAGGGGTATCCCCTGCTGAACGGACCCGGTTTGTGACGGAACCGAACGGCGCTGAATGGACGCCATCGGCTATAACGCGGTCCGTTCGCCAATCATGTTACAAAAGGGGCTTCATATCAGATCTGCGACGTTATCTTCGGAAGCAGATGTGAATAAAGCCTAACCAAGACACAACGGAACGACGTCTACAAGGACCGCGCTCATACTGGGCGAATGCGTATCGCGCCTCCGTAAAGGTAAGTTACAGCGATGGGACGGCGGACATTACCGCTGACCAAAAAAATTGCAAAAAACACGTGAGCATAAAAAAAAACCCACAACACACCGCGTACATTTTACACGTTTTACGTATTTCAAAATGCAAGAAAAGCGCAGAGTGCGACGGCGGTGCGGCGAGTGAATCCGTTCTGCAGGTCGCACTTTGAGCCATTCGCTGCATCAGCGATCCGCCAAGTTCTGTTCGCCATATTCTACGGACAAACTCTAGATTTCTCAGCACATACATTCTAATATCACGATAGTAACATCTCATCTATCGCCGACAACGAGGCCGGCAGCAGAATAACAGATCCCTATGCGGCTGGAGCAGCACTGATTGTATCTCCCAAGCAGAGCTAACGTATCATAGTACAGACCTGGTGCCGCAGCCGTGGCTCACCCGGAGCTCGCCAGCCTCCCCCGTCCAGGACCAGCGACAATAAGACCCGCAGCAGACACCACTTCCTACAGCAAGAGCTGGAAATCCCCGGGCGTGCCCAGCCAATCAGTAGCCGGAGGTGTGCATCACTCTCAGGATACGCCCCTCCTAGGCCGAAGTGTGCATCACTCGCAGGACACGCCCTGTAGGAGGTGTCCATCACATCCAGGACACGCCCCTCCGCTACCCGAGGTGTCCATCACTCCCAGGACACGCCCTCCGCTCCCCGAGGTGTCCATCACTCCCAGGACACGCCCCTCCTCAACCAGAGGTGTCCTTCACTCCCAGGACACGCCCCGTAGGAGGTGTCCATCACTCCCAGGACACGCCCTCCGCTCCCCGCCGAGGCACCGGGATTCTAGAGAGCTGTACACATAATGGTAGAGGTGATAACGGAAGCCGAATACTCTGCTGTCTGCGAAGTGAAACCGGAATCAAAGCCCATTTTACCCTTCACAGAGGCTTTAGTTTTCCTCCTTTTCGCCCCCCCCTCACACTCAATAAAAAGGTGTAATTAAGATGTTTAACCCCTTAGTGATGTGACCTTTATTTTCATTGTCAGCTTTCCTCTTTACTTAAAAAAAAAACCAACCCAACGAGGTGGAGGCTAAATTTTCTCATTCAAGGGGAAACATTTCTTTGTGAAGGATCTAGTACCTTGTTGTACCGCCTCCAGCTTGGATACAAGATGTGATACAGCCGGGCATGGAGGCTCTACTACCCTGTTGTACCGCCTCTAGCTTGGATACAAGATGTGATACGGGGGGCATGGAGGTTCTAGTACGCTGTTGTACCGCCTCTAGCTTGGATACAAAATGTGATACAGGCTGGTATGGAGGCTCTAGTACCCTGCTGTATCGCCTCAAGCTTGGATACAAGATGTGGTACGGGCAGGCATGGAGGCTCTAGTACCCTGCTGTATCGCCTCAAGCTTGGATACAAGATGTGGTACGGGCAGGCATGGAGGCTCTAGTACCCTGTTGTACCACCTCTAGCTTGGATACAAGATGTGATACGGGCAGGCATGGAGGCTCTAGTACACTCTTGGGCCACCTCTAGCTTGGATACAGGATGTGATACGGGGGAAATGGAGGCTCTAGTACCCTGTTGTACCGCCTCTAGCTTGGATACAAGCAGGGGCATATCTAAAGTCTCACAGGCCCGGGTGCAAAAGTTTATCTTGGGGCCCCCCAATTTCTCTTAACTCCTTAACACAGAGACATAACTTGAAGCTCCTGGACCCCAATGTAAAACCTGTAACAGGCCCCCCCACTATAATGCTTTATTCATAGTACTGGGCTCCCTATATGGAGAAGAGAGGCCTTATGGGCCCCCTAAGGTCGGCTTCACACGAGCGTGACGGGCTCCGCTGCGGAATATTCCGCAGTGAAGCCCGTCACGGCGCCCCCCAGAGACCCCATACTTACCAGCGGAAGATAGCGTGAAGACGCTTCCCCGCCCACCGCCGTCGCGTCATGTGACACGCCCACCGCGTCACATGACGCAGCCGGCCGTGTCACGTGACGCGCCGGCCGCGTCATATGACGCGGCCGCGGTAGGCGGGGAAGCGGTTTCACGCTATCTTCTGCTGTGTTACAGCGGGAGATAGCGTGAACGGACGGCTTCCATTCACTGCAATGGAAGCCGTCAGCGCGTACACCCGCAGCAAATAGAGCATGCCGCGGGTAAGGACGGGAGATTTCACGGTGCGGAATTCCGCGGTGGAATTCCGCATCGTGAGCATTGTGCTATTAGGTTCAATAGAACCTAATAGCTGCGGGCAACGCGGTGGATTTTTGCCGCGAATTTACGCGGCGTAAATCCGTTCGTGGGAAGGAGGCCTAAGGCTCCTGGGCCCGGGTGCAACCGCATCCCCTCCAGCTTAGATACAAGATGTGATACAGGGGGCATGGAGGCTCTAGTACCCTGTTGTACCGCCTCCAGCTTAGATACAAGATGTGATACAGGCAGGCATGGAGGCTCTAGTACCTGTTGTACCGCCTCTAGCTTGGATACAAGATGTGATACAGGCGGGCATGGAAGCTCTAGTACCCTGCTGTACCACCTCTAGCTTGGATACAAGATGTCATACGGGGGGCATGGAGGTAAACAGGATGGCATCCTGTGCCATATCAGTCCACATCTGCTGTAACTGAGCCTCTACATTGTCCAACCTCGTAGGCTGTTGAAGTTGTTATTGGTGACCAGCAGCCATGACAGTGTGGTAATGTTGGAGGCTCCTGTGGCACCTTGGTGGTGGGCAGTCATGCATTATCCTGCTGGGAAATGCCTCTTGGAAGCCGCCATGAGAGGAACACATCTGGATGAGCTGTGATTGCCCCTTGTACCACTCTTAGGCCCCCTGTCCACGGGCGTTGCGGAGCCGTCGCCCGGGAGAAGGAGCTGCAGACGAATCTCCGGCGGTCAGCCTAATCTGATAAATAGACTGACAGCGGAGAATCGGGGCAGTTCGCAGCATGCTGCCAACTGCGGGCCGCGAGCGGAGAATCGCAGTGATTCTCCGCTCGTGGACAAGGGGCCAGCGCAACCTTGTGTGCCCTCACACATCTACTGGCCCCAACACCTCCGGACAGTCTGGTCAGAGGCGGGCACAACAAGGGAAAGTCCCCAGCGACGGAGGAACCCACTGGCGCGGCTCAGCCCGAGCCTGGCCACAAAGCGCAGCGGGAGGAGTAGCAGCCCGACCGGCAGGATTACAGAATGTCATTTATTCAATTGTTGGGGTGTAAATTTGAACATAAAAAGGGCTTGTGGCGCCCTGTGGGGGCCGGGGGGCCGGGGCAGTCCGCCCGACGTGCTATTAAAAACTGTTGTGTAAACTTGAACGTAAAAAAGGGCTTTGCAGTGACTTGTGGGCCACTAGGGGGCCGGGGTCGTTCACGCAAGGAGGGCGTCTTAGTGCACTGTGGTTCACCGGGGGGTTTGGTTAGTCTGACTATTTCTGCAATGGATGGTTCGAGATCTGCGGATTCCATGTTTAATGGTCGTTCCCCAGAACAGAAGACCCCCGGCTGCCATGACAACTGGACAGCCCACCTGCATGTGTAACGTGCACAACATGATGCAGAATTGAAAATGGCAAAATTCTGCTTGCAATTCCACATCAAAATCCGCATTTAGACCTGCAGATTTTGGTGCCGATTTTCACAGTGTTAGGGCGCATTCAGACCACCGTATATCAGCAGGGGGATTTACGCCCAGCCGATATACAGAGTCTCTCTCTGCAGGGGGAGGAGGCTGGAAGAGCCGGGAGCAATGCTCTGAGCTCCTGCCCCCTCTCCGCCCCTCTGCACTATTTGCAATGAGAGGAAGCGGGATGGGGGCGGGGCTAAGTTACAGGAATTAACTCCGCCCCCATCCCGCCTCTCTTCATTGAAAATAGTGCAAAGGGGGGGGGGGGGCGGGAGCGCAGAGCACTGCTCCGGGCTCTTCCAGCCTCCTCCCCCTGCAGAGAGAGATGCCGTATATCGGCCGGCGTGAATACATGGCATATATACGGTTGTCTGAATACGCCCTAATGGTGGTTTCACGCATACACTGCACTGTTTTGGGGGAAAATCCTCTGTCTTTGTGCATAATTAACTGCCATTTTTTCTAAGGCTTTTATGGGAGAGCGTCTGCACGACAATCTGAATAGAGTCAGATTCACATGTGGCGCGTGATCTTCAGCGGGTGACAGCATTGGATCGCAGAATTGGGCTAGTATAAAAGATCCCTCACCCGGGTCCCTGTCGGCCTGCCTAACAGCTCCATCACTTAGCTTACAGCCCTGTAGGTGAAAGGCTATCTTTAAGACAGCCAAAGCAAGCCGAGAGCTGGAGGAGGACCTAGGCGGACAATGCGCCAAATACAGAGGTGGACCCAGTTGGATAGATTTGGCCCCTATTAGACTTTTTCTTCTCACCAGCCTTTGGGTAGAATATTTTAAATCAGTGTTTTGCGAGAAAAAATGACCACACGCCAATAATAAATTAGCATTCTAGGCATGTCGCCAAGTACCATTCTTGTGGTGTAAGCTGTAATACATGCGATGAACAAAAAATGAGCAAAATAACTGATGACAAGTCAGAAAATGTTTTTGTTGTTTTTAGTTCACTAGGTTTCTCAAGCATTTTTTAGGTGGTGTCTTTGGGTTTTTTTTGTTTTTTTTAAAACTTTTTTTCATTTTTCCAGTCTATGGGAAAAATGGGCGTATGTGCAATTGCGTGCGACTCAGCACAAGGTATTCGCGCTATGAATGAGGTATTTCTGCATGCATATTGGCATATTTTACTGCACTTTTTGCGCCAGCAGGGCATGTTTATTTGCACACAGCAAACAAACGCACCGATTGAAATGGCTAATTAGTTCAAGATGTGTTCTTTTTCCAGCGGAATTACGCAGCGTTTTACACATCTGGCATTTGTGCACCTTCCATTGACTTCTATGGGGACATTGGTGTTCAAATAAGCATAAAGATGAAGGATGTTCTTTCTTCGAATGCCTGAGTCCCATCGACCATTGTTGTGTGGACACCTGAGCCTCATTGGGCCATTGATGTGCGGACACCTGACCCTATTCGGTTCATTGCTGTGCGGACGTCTGAGTCTCCTTGGGCCATTGGTGTGTAGGCGTCTGAACCAAGCCCTGTGTGTCGTGTCTGGTGTGGCTGAGGACTCTTGTCTACTATGTGCCTTTTCGTAGCTCTGTTAGCATTTCTATCTGCTTTATATCCTGCCTTATCCTCCATCTAGGTACAGGCTAGGTTCCCTAGGTATGAGATGTGGGGCCGTCCCTATTGGGACGATCACGCTGCTTTTAGTCAGGGTCCTCCAAGCCAATGTTGGTTAAGGATTGCATTCCCATTCCTGTATTTTGGTGTGCCCTTGTTTTGCTGATGTTGTCTATGTTGGTGCATTATGGACGTTATAGCATCATGGTTGATGTGTTGGTGACGTTCGTGCAGGGCATTGTAGTTGCACCCTACGCGAACATAATAGATACATTTATAAAATATCATAGCAATGTGTGTAAATCCCTGCTATTTCTTGATGAATGCATCATGTGAATTCTGCGGGCCCTCGTGGCACTCCTATGAGGTGTGTTCATGATTCAGCCACAGGTCACATCTGCTGTGTAGAGCTCTTCCTCCTGTGCAAGTGGGGAAGTTAACTGGCAAATTTTTCATAAGCTAGTCCCTCAAATTCTCTGCCCATGCCACCACATTGTTACACCCCAAGGGCTTTTTCACACGGGCATCAAAAACACGCAGGAGTTAGCTGCATGAAAAAATCTCAGCTAACACGAGAGAAAATAATCTGAACAGACAATTATTTGCAGGCCTGTTATGAGTGTTGTGGCCGTTCACATGGCCGGTACTGACTGAAAAGATATGCTGCTGAGGAGAGAGATGGAGGGGCTCCCCGGTAAAATCCCCATCGTCTCCGCTGTGGGGGATTTACCGAGTATTTTTTTTTCAATATTTAATGTCTTGTGTAAGCGGAAAAAGTTTAAAAATTGTTTTTCTGGCCCACATACTGAATTGGGAGAGGGATTTGAGGTGATCCTATCCCCCTTGGAATGGAACAAAGCTCACATATAGGCCCATAAATTTTCTGTCGCGGCTCGACGGTCGCAACAACGTTGTGGCATGGTGGCCATGATGCAGGGCCAGACCTGTCACCCTGATGCTATGCAGGACAAGGGTTAATGCTTGTTGTGTAGAGATTGCTTTGCCTCTCTCTGCGTGCTGCATTATTGCATGCTATTAGTCATTCCTGGGAGAGGGTTGGGGGGGGGGTTCTCTAGTTGTTCTTCCTATCAGCAGATGTGGAGAGCTTTATATTCATACTCCTACCTTTCCTCCTTGCTGGTTATTCAGTTCACTAGAGGAGAGGTTGGTGAGATCCTCTAGCCTGGGTGATAAGCTCCCATTTCAGATATGTGCTGCTTTATCCTTTCTATTGTTTTTGGTTACCTTTATTGCTTGCGTTGCTGTGGCAATCCATCTCTCCAGGGGTTCCTGTAGGAAGAGTTGGGGCCCAGAAGAAGATAGCGGGGCTGTCCTTATCAGGACAATTACTCTGCTTACAGGCAAGAGCTTCTCACCTCCCTGTTTGGTAGGAACAGGTTATTTCTATCTATCTAGAGGGGTGCTCACTGTCCTGCACTGCATGCTGTGTTATACTTGCATTTAGTGTGAACGTGACCCTGCGCCTGTGCTGAGCGTGGGGTACCTGCGCCGCACGGAAGTGACAGCTTTTTTTTGTGCGAGTTTAATAGAAGTCCATTGCAAATTGGTGACTAGATGGTAAATGTCCCCGGTAAGCTTAGCTGACTTCTTTCCTGACACCTCAGATAGATGCTGGAGAGATTGTGGGCAGAGGTATTCAACCAACCTGGCAGGCTTTTTTCTCCCTCATTAGTAAAGTTACTAAGGTTAGAATTTCTCCGACACCGGAGATGGCAATCCTGCTGCTTGGGACTGAAAATATCCCAATTACATTTAGAAAGCTAGTGGCACATAATCTTCTCTCAATCAAGTTACTCCTGGCAAGAAACTGGAAAATGAGACATACTCCCCCAATCACTGAAATTACCCAGTTGATAACTGACTAGTGAGGAGCGAGCATTGCCCTTAGCAAGTACCTGCCCGCTCGAGCGAAGAGGTTCGGCTGCCGGCGGCGGGCAGGGAGCTGCAGGGGAGAGCATGGAGGAACGGAGGGGAGATCTCTCCCCTCCTGCTCACTGCCGCAACTCACCTGTCACCCGCGGCGGCAGCCGAACCTTTTAACTCGAGCGGGCAGGTACTCGCTAAGGACAATGCTAGCTCGAGCAATTGCCCTTAGCGAGTATGCTCGCTCATCTCTATAACTGACCATTTCAGTTACGAAAAAATACATGCCTACAGGAATGACGCAGTCAAGAATTTTCTGGAAATATGGGAACCCTGGCTGGATCACTTCCAATTGGATGATTTCAAACCATACAAACATATTGTTTAGTCTTAAACTTCTATCAAAGAACTCCGATTGGAGAATTTAAAGAATATATATAGTAGTATATTGGGATACTATGGCTCTTACTGATAAAGGTTCCCCTCCCCCCACCCCTCCTCCACCCTTGCCCCATTTAATCCCCCCACCCTCCTAACCATATAAATTACTCTCAAATGTTTTCGATGTAAGTTAAATATACTTCATTTTTTTCTGTACGCTGGAACACTAGATAGATTGGATGTTCTGAGAAAGTGTGTTTTCTGAGCCTCGTACTGAAATGTAGGGTTTAACAAAAAATTTTGTTTGTAATCAATAAAAAAATATTGAACACTAAAAATAGTTTTTCTGTAAAAACCTTTGCATGGCACGGTCATCTGTGGGTTAAACGGTGTAGAGCAGTGATTGGATGAAAGAGCAAGTATTTTCCCTGATTAATTGGGGGTGATAGTTTAACTTCATGTAACCCCTCCTCTGGGACAGGGAGAGAGACAAGAAACATCAATGATCTCTCTGCGTGCTGTTCCCCCTCCTTTTCTCCTCTGCATACACTGACTGAAAAGTGACAGTTGAAATTTCATTTTTCCCGACCCCACTTCAAACAGCTGTAGCTCCAGCTTTATTAGGGCTACCTACATGCCAAGAATTTTAGCTTTTAGGCCTCTTTCACACGGGTGACAGCGATATCGTCGCGAGAGAATCACAGCAGTATCACACCTGTGTTGTGTGCGACATCGCTGCGTTTTGAGTTTGTAGCGCTCTTTTGTCGGGATTTTTGGGGGAGGTGGCTTGAAATATAAGCCCTACCAAGAAAATAAGCCCTGGCTGCATTACAAAAAACCAAAATACAATACCTTAAAGGCGCTGTCCGCTCCACCGCACTTCTCTTCAGCTATGGCACACTTGCTTGTAGTTTTCAGCATTATAAAAAGAAAAGTAACTTCACTGCACTGAACTCACCCAGGAGTTTTGTAAGATAACCAGTCTTACAAGATCTGACAAGGTGCCCCTATCTGGAAAACAAAGCAGACAATTTTGTTTTTTTCCTGAAACATTTCTCACTTATAAGATAATAAATGGCTGTAGTTCTATCCAGGTAAATTCACAGGCCAGAGGTGCAGGGGGCGCTGTTGCACCCGGGCCCTGGAGCTCTATGGACTTTTCATATGGGCCAAAATTAGCCTGTGCGGACATTTCTACGTCACAATGTTATCCCTATTGGGCTTGAATTCCACATCTGTTAAAAACTATGTATCAAACTTTAAACCCACAAGATTAGATTCCACAGCAAAAAAGCTTTCTACTGCAGAATTACTATTACAGATTTCTAACATGCAGGAGATGTAATTCTGCAATTAACGACCGCAGAAAAAATGCAACAAGTTCCGCAGAACACATTCCACAGCTAAAAATGCAATAAAATCCGCATCTGCGCTGTGTCGTGTGGATAATTCTGAAAGGTTCCTTAACAGACTTATAAGTAGAGATAAGCGAGCACGCTCGGTAAAGGCAGTTACCCGAGCGAGCATCGCTTTTCTCAAGTCACTGCATACTCGTCCGAGCAAATGCGGCGGGGGGCAGGGTGGAGCAGAGGGGAGCCGGCGGAGAGTGAGAGATCTCTCCCCCCCCCCCCCACCGCCCTCCGCATTTGCTCGGACGAGTATGCAGTTACTCAAGAAGAGCGATGCTCGCTCGGGTAACTGCCTTTACCGAGCGTGCTCGCTCATCTCTACTTATAAGGTCTTTCTTTTCCATATAGGAATACTATAAATAAAGCATTATAGAAGGGGGCTTTGTTTCACATTTTGCATTGGGGTCCAGCAGCTACAGGTTAAGGCCCTTTTACGTGCAAAGATAATCACTCAAACTGCCAAAAGATTGAATAAAATTCCAGCGAGCTGCCAACATTTTTTTATAACAAATTAATTGCTGTAATCATCTGTGTTTTACTCCATGAGTTGTTTGCTCAGCTGGGTGTGTGTTTAGGCGATAGTTAGTGAATAAACACTTCGCCCAGCTGGGCAAACATCTTGCGGACACCTTGGACACCTTTCATTGTTCTCCTCAGGGTTCTTCGCGGCTCAGTAAGCACTGCACTCATTGAATATGCGAAGCAAAACAAAGCCATCACTGGCTGCTGGAAACAACGAACAAACTGCATTTAAACAGAAAGAATTTCCAGCAATCAAACAATGGCGTTTATGCCAGCCTAAAAACTTTGGCTAACGTACTGAACGAATAGTGCATGACTGCCTGCATTTACATGTAGCAATTATCGCTCATTTTCGTCCATCTGAATGAATTTTGAGTGATAATCATTGCGTGTAAAAGGGCCTTTACTCCTTTGCACACACAATCCGCAGTGAGATTCTACGTGGAATTTCCACCGTTGCACGCTGCCATAGGATTACATGCAAATCTATGCAGACAGCTGCGGTTTTGATCATGGAAAATCCGCGCGGTAACAAAATTGTGGCATGTCCTATTTTTGTGCAAGCCTCACAGTGTCTCGCACAGAAACGTCACCGCTGACGTACTGGCTCTGCTCTGCACATATGCGGCTGTGCGCCAGCTGGCACATCGCAGAGCAGAGAGAGAAGACGCCAAACAGGTAAGCAAGAGGTCACTGCAGGGGCACGGGTCGCATGCCGCTGCGAAAATCCAACTCTACGTATTCCGACCTGGCCATGTGCATGGGGCCATTTCTTGCAGAAATGTCTGTGCCTGTTCTATTTACCTGAATGGCACCTGCATATACCCAGGATGCTTACCACCACAACAACCCCATTCAGAGGAATAGAAGAGATTTGGAGGACCTGTCCTGTTCTGGGCTACACAGACAATCCATTCATTTGAAAGAACAATGAGTAATAATGAACTATCCCTGTGATGGTGCTGCAGGCAAATCATAAACAAAAGGCCCTTTTACACGCAACGACTAGCGTTTGAACGACCGAAAGACTGAACAAATTAATGTCTTTTTTGCTTAAAATGCTGAAGATTTAAAGGTACAGACTATCATCTGAAATCCTCTCCATTTCTGTCATTAGCAAATATAAACACTGCATATGCTGTTTGTTCAGGTGGGCATATGTTTATGCGAGGCAAACTCTGGCTGGCAGATTTTTAATTAGTGTGAAGAAAAATCTTTGTCTTCTGCTGGCATGAGTAGACAAGTATTCATTGTGCAAACAATCACCCCTCCTCTCAAATCTTTCAAGCGGCTTAACAATTGCCATTTACATGGAGCGAAAAACGAACTACCTAATGACTATTTTATATGCAGGCTGAAACAAAACTATAGACGACGAGTGAACGGATAGTACATGACGGCCGCACATTTATACATAACGATTATTGCTCACTTTCACCTGTTGGAACGAATTTTGAGTGATAACCGTTGCGTGTAAATGGGCCTTAATGCTTCATTTAGACGGGACAATCTGACTGTCTGAATGACTGCATGAGCGGTGACGTCACTGCTAGTTGTTAGCGCTCGTGCAGAGCAGTTAGACAGGCAGCAGGTCATCACTGACAATTGCTGACTTCTATGTGAAGCACTGAGCGGGGAGCATTTACATGCAGCGAAAAGTCAGCTATTCCAGCAATGATTTTTATGCTGGTTGAAACTGAGTGATAAGAAAAAGTAAACATTTTTTTTTTGCATTTAGCCGTAAAGATTATCGCACATTTTCATTCATTTGAACAGATTTTGCACGATAATCGTCCCGTGTAAATGGCTCTTTAGACCTTGGTCATGTCACATGCTTTGCATACCTCTGACCACTGCTGATCGCTTGTCTCTGTGAGTCGAACTCTGCATATATCTGACCATGGGTGGATTCAGACGACCGCATATCGGCTCGGTTTTCACGCCAAGCCGATATACGGTGTACTAATCTGCAGGGGGGGGATGGAAGAGCCAGGAGCAGGAACTGAGCTGCCGCCCCCTGTCTGCCCCCTCTCTGCCCCTCTGCACTATTTGCAATGACAGGAGGTGGGACGGGGGCGGGGCTACGTTCCCAAAACAAATTAGCCCCACCACATCCCGCCTCTCCTCATTGCAAATAGTGCAAAGGGGCGGAGAGGAGGCAGAGAGGGGGCGGGAGCTCAGTTCCTGCTCCTGGCTCTTCCATCCTCTCCCCCCCCCCCTGCAGATGAGGACGACGTATATCGGCTGGGCGTGAAAACCGAGCCGATATACGTTCGTCTGAATCCACCCTATGGTTGATCTTTCTCTTGTGTAGTGAACTCCACATAAATAATATGTTTAACCTCTTCAGGGCCAGAGATTTTTAATTTTTTTTAATTTTAGCTTTTTCATTCCCGTCTTCCAAGAGCTATATCGTTTTACATTGATATAGTTGTATGAGAGCTTGTTTTTTTTTCTAGATCAGTTGTATTTTTAATGGCACCATCTAATGTGCTGTATAATGTACAGAAAAAAAAACTTTTAAGTGGGGAGAAATTTAAAAAACATGCGATTTCACCATTTCTTGGAAGTTTAGTTTTTACAGTGTTTACAGTGCAGAAAAAAATGACCTTTTTTTCAATGGGCCAATGGGATTATAATGATACCAAATTTACATAGTTTTTTTTTTTAACATGCTTTTCTATATTTAAAGAAAGTAAAACAAAAAATTCTTATTCAAAAATTGCTTTCTGTCACCGTATTCTTAGACCCATAACGTTTTTACTTTTTCGTTAAATTTTTAAATTTTTTTGGCTGCGTGAGCAGTAGTTTTTATTAGTACCATTTTGGGTATCATTTTTGATCACTTTTAAGGCCCAATGTCTACGGGTAGGTTTGATTTGCGGGAAGATTTGCAAATCAAGCCGCCCAGAGGGATACGTGGGCGTCCACAAATGAAATAAAGCATGCGGGTTTAATTTGCGGATTTTGGGCCGGAAAGAAAACTGCAGCATGCTCTATTAAGCTGGATTCACCCAAACGTATATCGGCTCGGTTTTCACGCCCAGCCGACATACGTCGTCTATCTCTGCAGGGGGGGGATGGAAGATCCAGGAGCAGTGCTCTGAGCTCCCGCCCCCTCTCTGCCTCCTCTCCGCCCCTCTGCACCATTTGCAATGAGGAGAGGTGGATTACACGAATTAGCCCCGCTCCGTCCCGCCTCCTTTCATTGCAATTAGTGCAGAGGGGCGGAGAGGGGGTGGAGAGGAGGCAGAGAGGGGGCGGAAGCTCAGTTCCTGCTCCTGGCTCTTTCATCCCCCACCCCCCCCCACCCCCCCGCAGATGAGGACACCGTGGCATGGAAACCGAGCCGATATACGGTCGTCTGAATCCAGCCTTAAAGTGTGGATTCCACACAGACAGCTTCCGTTTAAGTAAATGGAAGCCATCTGATCTGCGGCCCGTCCACAATTCAATTGCGGATGGGCTTCAGATTTCATGGGAAAGCAGGAGCTTTAAAAAAAACAAACCTTTGCTGTTCATATGCGGTAGAGGTTCTGCAAACTTCCGCAGCAGAGAAAAAAGAAGACCTGGATGGGTAAGCAGGGTGCTCGGCCGGGGTGATAACAAACATGTGGGGTTTTGTAATTGTTTTAGATTTTCTTAATAGAGAGAACTGGAAAGTTTTTTTTTTATTAAACGTTTAATATTTAACTGTTAAAAAAAACTACTTTATTAAATTTTTTCCCCTCTTTTATTTAGTCCCCATGGAGAGCTTGAACTTGAAATAATTTGATCGCTTGTTCTATATACTGCAATACTTCAGTATTGCAGTGTATAGTGATTTTAATGTTGCCTATGAAGCCTTTTCATGGACAGGAAAATGGTCGTGAAGTGGTTAATGATAATGTTTTATATTTGTTGCTACTGTTCCTTTACGTTATAACGGTTCAGCTGAAGAAGTGAGTGGAGAACTCTGTAAGGAGGGCAGTATCTTTTCAGGGACACAATGCAGAATGTAGTGCACATGTGCGGTTGTGTGCTAAGTTGCTGAAGTGTGTAACAGCAAATTATCATGAGCCAAGCAGTTCAATGAGCTCTATGAACAAGCATGTCTGATACCTACCAAGTGGGCACCTGGTTCCAAGCATGACCTAGCATAAGGATGACTCATATACAAAGGACTTTGCACACTGATCTTGGAAGCCGCACTTCTCTTCCACAGATAGACTCTAGCGAGACTGTGTGCCCATCCAGCCCAAGAGGTAGAATCGAACAGTCTCAAGTAAGGATGTCCAACCCGCTGCCCGTGGGCTACATGCAGCCCAGAATGGCTATAAATGCAGCCCAACACAAAGGGAAGGAGGGCCACTGAAGGTTGGATCTGGGGGAGGCTAGGATTCAGGCAGTACCTGGTGAGCTTCCACGCACAGACAGGCTCATACATATGACGGGGCAGTGGGTGGCATTTGCAACTCTGTGACTGTCTGATCCAGTCACTCCGTGTCCAGCAGTGATTCTCCCGCCTGTCCTCCCAAATCTTGACTGCTCTTGAACGGTAGTTTCATCTGGGCCAGCCAAAGCTATATGTCCCTTCCCTGGTCCCAAGAATCAGTCCATGGCTACAAACTGTATGTGAGCCAGGACAGGTTTCTATGTCCAGGCTTGCATTCAGAAGTAGACACTGACTCCAGTGTGGAGTTCATATGGCTTAGTAGCAGGGGTTATTTTTATGATGATGGAGGTTGCTTAGGGTTACAGTGGAGGATAATAGAGTTTTTTTTGGAGGACTGTGGAGGAATATGGGTCATTGTTTGGAGGACTGGGAACAACGATGGCGGATTTTTTGGAAGACTGTGGAGGATGATGGGGGGTTGTTTGAAACACTGTGGAGGACTATGAGGGATTGTTTGGAAAACTGTGGAGGATGATGGGGGATTGTTTGGAACACTGTGGAGGACTATGAGGGATTGTTTGGAAGACTGTGGAGGACTATGAAGGATTGTTGTAAGACACTTAGAATTGAATGTTGAAGTTTGACCTCTTTACTTTTCTTATTTAGGACCTAAGGAATGGCCGTGCTAAAGTTCCAGGTTGTACAACACCGGGAAGTTAGAGAATTAGATTAGATACATTACATAGAGGGTCACTTACTTTCACACTTAGAATTAAATTATCAAGTTGCGACCCCTTCACCTTTCCTATTTAGAATATAAAGAATGGTCGTGGCAAATGTTTGTGCAGAACAGATGTATTATTTGTTACATTACACGGGGGATCACTTACTTTTGGATTTAGAATTGAATAATCAAATTCAGACCCTTTTACTTTTCCTATTCAGGACCTAAAGAATGGTTGTCCCAAATTTCATGATTGTGCGACATCGAGAAGTTAGAGAATTAGATTAGGTACATTACATAGGGGGGTCACTTACTTTTGCACTTAGAATTGAATAATTGAGTTCTGACCCCTTTACTTTTCCTATGTAGGACCTAAAGAATGCTTGTGCGAAAATTCAAGTTTGTACGACACCCCGGTAAGTTACGTAACATAAGGGGTCACTTACTTTTGCACTTAGCATTGAATAATCAAGTTCTGACCCCATTATTTTTCCAATTTAGAACTTGAACAATAGTCATACCACATTTCACATTTGTGCGGTACAGATGTGTAAACTACTACGCAATGCTGAGGGGCAAACACCCCCAAACAGCTGTCTGTGTATGGTTTTCCGACTTGGTTTCCTATTCCCAATCATTGTTAAGACTTGTTAAAAAGTCACATTGATTTGAAGGAATGCTGCCATCCAATAGGTGGTGCTGCTGCAGTATTTTCCAACATCCTTATTTGCAGATGTGTATTATTAGTTACATTACAGAGGGGGTCACTACTTAGCATTGAATAATCGAGTTGTGACCCCTTTACTTTTTTTATTTAGGACCTAAAGAATGCTTGTGCCAAATTTCATGTTTGTATGACACCAGGAAGTTAGAGTATTAGTAGCGAGCCTGTCAGTCAGTCAGTGAGTTAGTGAGTGTGTAGTAAGTCAGTGAGTGAGTGAGTGAATCAGTCAGTCAGTAAGTCAGTCAGTGAGTGAGTGAATCAGTTAGTCAGTGAGTGAGTGAGTCAGTCAGTCATTGAGTCAGTCAGTCAGTCAGTCAGTCAGTGAATGAGTCAGTCAGTGAGTGAGTGAATGAGTCAGTCAGTGAGTGAATGAGTCAGTCAGTCAGTGAGTGAATGAGTCAGTCAGTCAGTGAGTGAGTAAGTGAGTGAGTGAGTGAGTGAGTGAATCAGTCAGTCTGTCGGTGTTTAAGTCAGTCAGTGAGTGAATGAGTAAGTCAGTGAGTCAGTCAGTGAGTGAATCAGCCAGTCAGTGAGTGAATTAGTCAGTCAGTCAGTCAGTCAGTGTGTAAGTCAATCAGTCAGTCAGTCAGTCAGTGAGTAAATCAGTAAGTCAGTCAGTCGTTCAGTCAGTGTATCAGTCAGTGAGTGAGTGAGTGAGTGAATTAGTTAGTCAGTCAGTGAGTGAATAAATCAGTTAGTCAGTGAGTGAGTGAGTCAGTCAGTAAGTCAGTTAGTCAGTGAATCAGTCAGTGTGTAAGTTAGTACAGTGAGTCAGTGAGTGAATCAGTCAGTCAGTCAGTGTGTAAGTCAGTGAGTGAATCAGTCAGTCTGAGTAAATCAGTGAGTAAGTCAGTCAGTGAGTCAGACGCCACGTTAGTGAGTAGTTAGTGAGTCAGTGAGTAAGTCAGTCAGTGAGTCAGTGAGTAAGTCGGTCAGTGAGTCCGTCGGTGAGTCAGTGATTAAGTCAGTGAGTGAGTCAGTGAATCAGTCAGTGAGTGAATCAGTGGGTAAGTCAGTCAGTGAGTGAGGGCTTTAACCATATATATATATAATAAAAACAGGATTTTTCTGTTCAGTGTGACCTAAAACTGTTATCATATCTAACAGCAGCTTTCACCCAAGAAAACGCTGGTGACCGCTGCCATAGAATATATTCGCATAACAAATATTACGCTAGACAAGCTGAAGTGAATGCCTCGCTGCGTGGGGAGATGCTTTGTCCTCTCTGATGGCTGCTTTGTCTAGTTGTGCTATTTGCCCTAAGGTAATGGGGAAATCCGTGCTCAACCTGCTTGAAACGGAGTTTCCTAGTTTTGTAAGGTGTTTAATGCTGCCCATAGAAAGGGTTAATATTGTTTGCATTTCCTAATTAGCAATCACTAATGCTCTGACCCAAATGTGAATCATCCCAATAATCCGCCTCACACATATTCGCTGCGGCTTCCCCGCAAGGCATACTTTACAACAACCTGTATTTGGCAGATAGAGTTCCTACGAGGGGTCACCAAAATTCTGTAGGATTTCTCCTGTCAAATTTAGAGGCACTGAAATGTGTTTCTCAGCTCTTTAGAATGGTTTTCATGTTTTTAACCCCGTAGTGACCAGGCCTGTTTGCGCTTTAATGACAGGGCCAAATTTTGGAAATCTGACATGTCGAAACGTTGCAGTCTGTGAGCTAAACTTGCAGGTGTCAGAAATGCTGCTGTGCAGTCCTAGCCTAAGGCCCCATGTCCACGGGGTTAAAATCCGCAGCGTTTTTCCCCGCACGCGATCCGCGCCCCATAGGGATGCATTGGAAACCTGCAGGTAGTTAAATACCTGCGGATGTCATTTTTCCGGTCAGGCGGGAAAAAAAATGGACATGCTCCATTTTCGTGCGGGTCTCCCGCGGGGACGGCTCCCGCAGGCTTCTATTGAAGCCTATGGAAGCCGTCCGGATCCGCGGAACGCCCGTACCATAATTAAACTCACCTGTCCTGGACGCTGCAGGTCTCTCTTCCGTCGCGGCCGGATCTTCTTTCTTCGGCCCGGCGGATGCTGCCAGCGTGCCGAGCACATCCGCCGGGCCGAAGAAAGAAGATCCAGCCATGAAGAAGGGAAGAGCCGCAGCGTCCGGAGCAGGTGAGTTTATTCTGATTTTTAGGCCGCGGGGCAGGAGGGACCCGCTACGGATTCTCCATGAAGAATCCGCGGTGGGCCGGATTTTCCCCATGGACATGAGGCCTTAACCCTTTAATGACACAAGCTATTTTAGATATGAGGACCAGGTTATTTTGTTATTTTGATCTCCAGTTGCAGTAACTTTGGTATTTTTCCATCAACATGGCTATAAGTCCTTGTTTTTTGGTACGGCGAGTTGTAGTTTTCATTGGTACCATCCTGGGATACAGATAATACATTGTATAACTTTTAATAACTTTTTGGGCACACTGTGAAAATGTTTCTTTTTATGATGTTGATCATGAAGTATAAATGATATTCCTTTTTTCTGTGGGTCTGTACTATTATAATGATACTAAAATGATATACTTTTTTTTGCAACTTTTGCACCAAAAAATAGAACAAATCTTCGAATTGCTTGGGTAAGTAAAAGTGCTACAAAGTTATTGCCACGTAAAGTGACTCGTCAGATTAGAAAAATTGGACTGTCAGGAAGGTCAAAACTGGCTTGGGTGGGAAGGGGTTAAATTGTTACTAACTTCTAAGTGGCAAGCCTATTTTGCGCCTTAGTAACGAATTGTTTTTTGTTTTTCCCACGTTACATTTGAAGATCTATACTTCCATTACTTTTTTGTTGACATAGCCATCTGAGGGCTTGTTTTTCGTGAGATTAGTTATATCTTTTATTTGCACCACTTTGGGGTAAATATAATGTGTTGTTTAGGGCTAATTCAGATGACCGTATATCGCCTGGGTTTTCACACCAAGCCGATATACGGTGTCCTTGTCTGCAGGGGGAGGAGGATGGAAGAGCCAGGAGCAGGAACTAAGCTCCCGCCCCCTCTCCACCCCTCTCCACTATTTGCAATAGGAGGGGGTGAGATGGGGGTGGAGCTAAGTATAGGCGCTTAGCTCCGCCCCCATCCCACCCCTCCTATTGCAAATAGAGCTGGAGCTCAGTTCCTGCTCCTGGCTCTTCAATCCTCCTCCCCCTGCAGACAAGGACACCGTATATCGGCTCTGCGTGAAAACTGAGCCGATATACGGTCGTCTAAATAAGCCCTTAACTTAATTTTTTTTTTGCCTTTCATTAATTATTTGTTTTGGGAGAGGGTTAAAAACCCCAGAAATTCTGCCGTTGTTCTTCGCTTTTTGTTTTTTACAGCGTTCACTGTGCGCTTTAAATTAGATGCTAACGTTATTCCTTGCATCAGCACAATTATGATGATACCAAATTTACATAGTTTGTGTGTTTTACTCATTTGGCACATCATTCCTTTTTTTTTTTATATATTTCGATTTAAAAGTATTTTGTAAAAATTCTTTAAGTTCATATTTTTTTTTTACTTTAACTTTATTGAACTTTTTTTTTAACACAATTTTTTTTTTTCCACAATTGCACTTGTACATCCAATCATTTGATCGCTTACAGGGTCTAATAGACTAGCTAAAGGGGTTGTCCAAGTTGCAGGTTTTCACTAAAACCCCATTCTCCAGTAAAATACCAAATGAGCATATACTCTGCTCCCACTGTGTTCTGCGCTGCCGCTTCGGGTCATCCCTCTGATACCATGTTTTTTTAATGCTGCCCCAGCCTGTTTACGGGATGTCACAGCTGCTGCAGCCAATGACAGAGCTCAGTGCTTGATCGCCTCTGTTATCGGCTGCAGTGCCTGTGACATCCTGTAAACTAGGCATGACTGTAAATAAACAAAGCAGTGGAGAACGGAGCAGCGCTGGAGGACACTAGGGCCGTGGGGAGAGGTGAGAATATGCTGGTTTGGTTTTTAACTGAATGGGGAAGGGGTTTTAGTGAAAACTTCCAACTTGGACAATCCCTTTAACAAGACAGACTCTCAAGCATTTTTAAGGCAACCCATCACAACAGCATGGCATCACAGGGGGCAGGGATGAGTGGCAATAGAAACTCCCTCTCTCTTTAACCCCTTAATGACATGGACCTTTTTTTCCCCCCATTTTCGTTTTTTCCTCCCCCCTTTAAAAAAATCATAACTCCTTTATTTATCCATCGACGTTGCTGTATGAGGGCTTGTTTTTTGTAGGAGTTGTAGTTTTTAATGGTGCTATTTAAAGTACCATATAATGTACTGAAAAATTAAAAAAAAATTCTACGTGGAGTAAAATGAAAAAAATAAATGACATTCCACCATGTTTCGGTGCGTCTTGTTTCTACGGCACACAAATGGCAACAAAAACGACATGATAACTTTATTCTATGGGTTGGTACAATTACAACAATACCAAACTTGTATAGTTTTTTTTTAACTATACTACTCTTTTTTTTTCAGACATTTAATTTTTTTCAATTAATTTCTGCCATCATCTTGTGCGCGCTTTATTATTTTTCCGTCAACGTAGTTCAGCGATGGCTCATTTTTTGCAGAATGTCCTGTATTTTCCGTTAGTACTAATTTGGAATACATACAACATTTTAATCGCTTTTTATTGCGTTTTTTCTGGGAGACAGGGTGACTCAAAAAGTGCATTTCTGGAGTTCTTCATTTTTTTTTTCGGACAACGTTCACCGTGCGGGGTAAATAATGCGCTACTTTGATAGATCGGACTTTTATTAACACGGCGATACCAAATACGTATTTTTATTTTATTATTTAGATTTTTTAATTACAGGTATGGCAAAAGGGGGGTGATTTAAACTTTTATTACTTTTTTTTTTTAAACAATTAAAAAAAGTTTATTGATTTTTTTTTTTTTAAACTTTACTTTTAAGTCCTCCTGGGTGACTACAATATGCGATTCTTTGATCGCTCCTGCAGTATGACGTGAAGCTATACTGCATTCTGACAGGCAGCCTTTCAAGCCACCCAATGGGGATGACTTTATAAGCAGCCTCCTAAGGCAGCCCTGGGGCCTTTCAGAACGCCCCCCGGCAGCCATGACACCTGCACGGCTCCCCCAATCTCCCCGCGGAGGGTAGTAGGGACCCCTGAACATCTTTCATGGCATTTAAAGGGTTAATAGCCGCAATCGACCTCTCTGCATACATACCCCAATGCTCCAGGACGTAAATGTACGTCCTGAAGTGGGAAGGGGTTAAACTGTTTAGCACTGAACACAGAACCTAAGGGGTTGTGGGTTTCTCCAATCCTGGCCATTAAAGCAAAAGCCTGGCAGTCAGCAGAGCTCCTGCTCTCCTTGGCACGGGACTCCTCTGTCGGGCTTAACCTGCCCATCTGTAAAAAGGCATATGAACAAGCTTGAAGGCCGCTAAAGACCGCTGAAAAAGGCATATTGGTGTTCACTAATAGACTAAGGCCGCGAGTACATCACATGTCAACCTTCCACTAGAAGTATATCTCAGGAAGATTTACCAGCATATGCTGTACCTTTAAATTAAAGGGGTTGTCCCGCGCCGAAACGGGTTTTTTTTTTTTCAATAGGCCCCCCGTTCGGCGCGAGACAAACCCAATGCATGTGTTAAAAAAAAAAAACGTTTAGTTCTTACCCGAATCTCCGCGCTGCGGCGACTTCTTCCTTACCTTAGCAAGATGGCCACCGGGATCTTCACCCACGATGCACCGCGGGTCTTCTCCCATGGTGCACCGTGGGCTCTGTGCGGTCCATTGCCGATTCCAGCCTCCTGATTGGCTGGAATCGGCACACGTGATGGGGCGGAGCTACGAGGACCAGCTCTCCGGCACGAGCGGCCCCATTCACCAGGGAGAAGACCGGACTGCGCAAGCGCATCTAATCGGGCGATTAGACACTGAAATTAGACGGCACCATGGAGACGAGGACGCCAGCAACGGAACAGGTAAGTGAATAACTTCTGTATGGCTCATAATTAATGCACAATGTATATTACAAAGTGCATTAATATGGCCATACAGAAGTGTATAACCCCACTTGCTTTCGCGGGACAACCCCTTTAAGGAATATGGTGGCAATATATTATGTCACCTATATGA
This sequence comes from Eleutherodactylus coqui, assembly GCF_035609145.1. Classification (NCBI taxonomy): domain Eukaryota; kingdom Metazoa; phylum Chordata; class Amphibia; order Anura; family Eleutherodactylidae; genus Eleutherodactylus; species Eleutherodactylus coqui. The sequence goes on from NC_089838.1 coordinate 15,894,816, forward strand.
TAGTTTCCCGTGTTAAAAAATGTGTAGTGCATTGTATGTTTTTTTGTGAGGACTAAAAAAAAAAAAAAGGTATACCAACATATACCAGCCCAGCAGATGCTGGAAGGACAGTCGTTTGGGCTCTGTTGGGTTAAAAAGGAGGCCTATGGAGGCATTTGATGTAGGGTAAATATAATCGAATTACTACATAGAATACTCCAAAAAATATTATGTACACAAGTACTGATTTATCTTTTCAGATTGTGGGAAAATATGGACGAGAACATCTTGCTCTATTGTGAAACATTGCACCAGGTCTTAGCTAATGGTGGAGCAGACCGCATTGCAACACTATATAACTTCCAGCAGAAAACAAGGATGTAGAGAAGACAAGTGACTAATCCGGTATGTGATGTGGTGAAGAACACGCCTTGTCAAAAAGTCAGCCACCTAGAAGGAGTTGTGGGAATCGAATTAAACTTTATATGTGTGATTGTAACATTGATATAAGGAAGTGATTACAATCTCAGAGTAAGGTGACCACGGTCCTGGTTGGACTGACAGGCGTCCGAAGTTTGTTCTGATATGTATGGCACTAGCTGAATAAAGGCTAAAGAATCTTCTTCCCAATCAGCTTATTTCACTCATGAATGACCACTGAGGACTGGGCGGTGGAGCTGCACACGTGAAGAAGTCTTGCCATCTGTTAAAGGGGTTGTCCCGCGCCGAAACGTTTTTTGTTTTTTTTCAATAGCCCCCCCGTTTGGCGCAAGACAAACCCAATGCAGGGGTTTAAAAAAAAAAAAAAACGGATAGTACTTACCCGAATCCCCGCGCTCCGGTGACTTCTTACTTACCTTGCGAAGATGGCCGCCGGGATCTTCACCCACGGTGGACCGCAGGTCTTCTCCCATGGTGCACCGTGGGCTCTGTGCGTTCCATTGCCGATTCCAGCCTCCTGATTGGCTGGAATCGGCACACGTGACGGGGCGGAGCTACGAGGAGCAGCTCTCCGGCACGAGCGGCCCCATTCAGAAGGGAGAAGACCGGACTGCGCAAGCGCGTCTAATCGGGCGATTAGACGCTGAAATTAGACGGCACCATGGAGAAGAGGACGCCAGCAACGGAACAGGTAAGTGAATAACTTCTGTATGGCTCATAATTAATGCACAATGTACATTACAAAGTGCATTAATATGGCCATACAGAAGTGCTGAACCCCACTTGCTTTCGCGGAACAACCCCTTTAAATGGAATGTCATGGGGAGCGTGGTAGTGAGCAGTACTTTTTCTTTTTTTCACTATATAACCTGTATAGAACCTGCCTTCTTGACCATACCTCGATCCATCCACAAAGAGTGCAAAATCAGGGTCGTCTAATGACTGATCAACATGACTGAATCCCTTGTCTCCTGGGCCATTAGCTTGTGCATAGTCATGTGTATCAAGCTGAAAGGAAAAAACTATCAGGTGATTACAACCACTTCCCTCCTTTTCCAGATGTGGCAAGGTAGCGGAATTGAGGGTGTAGCAATGCTGACACCTTGAGTGGCATAAGGCCTCATGTCCACGGGGAAAATCAGGCCCGCTACGGATTCTCCATGGAGAATCTGTAGCGGGTCCCTCCTGCCCTGCGGACATGAGCGCTGAAAATAAGAATTAACTCACCTCTCGCCCGCTCCGGATCTTCCCTTCGTCGCGGCTTCATCTTCTCTCTGTCGTGGCCGGATCTTCTTTCTTCAGCCCGGCGGATGCGCAGGGCACGTCGGTTGCGTGCCCCGCGCATGCGCCAGGCCCGAAGAAAAAAGATCCGGCCGCGACAGAGAGAAGATGAAGCCGCGAAGAAGGGAAGATTTTGGATATATTCGGATCCGGACGGCTTCCATAGGCTTCAATAGAAGTCCCCGCCGGGAGACCCGCACTAAAATGGAGCATGGTCCGGATTTTTTCATGCTCCATTTTTTTTTTAAATCACTTTTATTGACCATCCGCGGGTATTTATCTACCCGCGGGTGGTCAATGCATCCCTATGGGATGCGGATTCGCATGTGGGTGAACCGCTGCGGATTCTAAATCCTATTTTGCCCGTGGACATGAGGCCTAAGCAGGGCGCACTGTAGGTAAAAGTGACGCTCTGTGGACCAAAGTCTGAGCGAAACCTATGACAGTGGTGACTGAGACATCATGGGGCCAAATACTGTCATAGGAAAATTAAAACCTTTCTCAGAACGTTTGTCCAGCTGCAGCTAGTGTTTCTAACACAAGAGGGCGCAACACAAGCAACAGGGTGAAGGCATGCCGAGTAATATGCCAAGGGGCATTGCCAACCAGCTTGAGCCGGAATGAGGACAGCGCAGTATGTCCGTAGTCCGGTACTCTAGGGGGGAGGGGAGAAAAAAAAAACTAGAAAACAATTTACAAGGTGTGGAAAAAAAAAATTTAATTTTTTTTGCTGTTTTTCTTTTTTCTATCAAAGCCTGGGCAGGCAAGTGGAAAAGGTTTTTACTGGGCAGGCATTATCACTGCTCATCACACTATTTAGCACTGCTTATCCTGAACTTCTGAGTTCATGAATAGAATGCCACAGCTGCAGTGAAGACTGATACTGGCATATACTAAGGCATAGGAAAAAAAATGCAGATCAAATTCAATATCTGCATCACAGATTGTACATTCATCACAGCTTGAACAGTAATGGGAGAAACCGTCTGCCGCGGTGGAGGATCCCTTCTTCCCTGAAGTGATGCACGGTTGTTTTGACATGAAAACGCCTCGCGTCGCTGGGGAATTCACATGGAGGGGAGCGCAATATGGGGCCATGATTCACAGCCCCATACCACGCTCAGCAGTGTGAGGTTAGCCTTAAAGGGGTTGTCCCGCGCCGAAACGTTTTTTTTTTAACCCCCCCCCCCCCCGTTCGGCGCGAGACAACCCCGATGCAGGGGTTAAAAAAACAACCCGCACAGCGCTTACCTGAATCCCGGCGGTCCGGCGTCTTCATACTTACCTGCTGAAGATGGCCGCCGGGATCCTCTGTCTCCGTGGACCGCAGGGCTTCTGTGCGGTCCATTGCCGATTCCAGCCTCCTGATTGGCTGGATTCGGCACGTGACGGGGCGGAGCTACACAGAGCCGGCATTCTACACGAGCGGCCCCATAGAAGACTGCAGAAGACCCGGACTGCGCAAGCGCGGCTAATTTGGCCATCGGAGGGCGAAAATTAGTCGGCACCATGGAGACGAGGACGCCAGCAACGGAGCAGGTAAGTATAAAACTTTTTATAACTTCTGTATGGCTCATAATTAATGCACAATGTACATTACAAAGTGCATTATTATGGCCATACAGAAGTGTATAGACCCACTTGCTGCCGCGGGACAACCCCTTTAAGTATAAAAGACAGCACATGGAAGGCACACAAACTGCACACAAATGGCATCTGAGTGCCATCCGTTTTTCTTGTACCCTTAGGCTGGGTTCACACAGGGCAGATTGCCGTTGCATATCTGCACTGCAGTAAAACCGCTGCTTTTGCAGTGCAATGCAGCACAAATGAGATTTGCCAAAAAGCTGTTCTCACAGGACGAATTTTTTCCACTCAGCCGCAGTGCAGAAATGCAACTGCGTCGCGGTTTTAAAAGATGCAGCATGTTCATTCTACAGTCTTTTCCGCAGCGCTTTTTTGTCCATAGACCTCTATGGACGCAGCCAAAACCGCACCAAATACGCGAGTAAAAGTAAAAAAGCGCTGCAGGAAAAAAACGCTCCGCAGCAAAATCCGCAAGCCCAAATTAACCTTTAAAGCGATTTTGCCGCAGAAGCAGTTCTTCTGCGGCAAAACCGCAGCGGAAAAACCGCGGCAAATCTGCCCTGTGTGAACCCAGCCTAATAATTGTATTGAGTGGGCGAGTCTCGTGCATGCCATTAATTTTTTCTCGCGATCCATTTATAAAATGTAAACAAACTGAAGTGCGTCTTGCCACATTGCTTAATACGGAGCCGTATTCTGTCCAACTATAGCCCGTTTGTGAATCAGACAGTAGACGCCACGATTTAATTGGCTACGATGAGTTCTAGATGTGCTCTTCTGTTCATGGATTTGCGCAGTGTATTGCGCATCTGTGCGAGCATTACAAACACATTTGCGCACCTCCCATAGACTTCTGTGGGGACCTTTGGTGTGCAAAAAAATTAAAGGGGTTGTCCCGCGCCGAAACGTTTTTTTTTTTTTTTCAATAGGCCCCCCGTTCGGCGCGAGACAAACCCAATGCATGTGTTAAAAAAAAAAACGTTTAGTACTTACCCGAATCCCCGCGCTGCGGCGACTTCTTCCTTACCTTAGCAAGATGGCCGCCGGGATCTTCACCCACGATGCACCGCGGGTCTTCTCCCATGGTGCACCGTGGGCTCTGTGCGGTCCATTGCCGATTCCAGCCTCCTGATTGGCTGGAATCGGCACACGTGACGGGGCGGAGCTACGAGGACCAGCTCTCCGGCACGAGCGGCCCCATTCAGAAGGGAGAAGACCGGACTGCGCAAGCGCGTCTAATCGGGCGATTAGACGCTGAAAATTAGATGGCACCATGGAGACGAGGACGCTAGCAACGGAACAGGTAAGTGAATAACTTCTGTATGGCTCATAATTAATGCACAATGTACATTACAAAGTGCATTAATATGGCCATACAGAAGTGCTGAACCCCACTTGCTTTCGCGGGACAACCCCTTTAAGCAGGTCCTATTTCAATGAAAATGTGAATGAACCTATTGAAATCAATGGGTTCCATTCTTTGCATGTTGCGTGCGCGAATACGCCTGTGTGAAGGAGCCTTACGGAAGAGGGACGAAAAAATATGCATCAAATTCAGATTGTTGGGATTTTGCTGTGCATTACCTGCAGCAGAATCCACATGTAGAAAGCCCGAACACTATGGATTTTCCGCAGCTGAAGTGCCTAGGAAATATCCATAGCGGTTTACAGTAGACGCAGTGTGGATGAGAACCTGCTGCAAATATGTGCAGATTTTAGTGTGAACTTCATAGAGTTTTTGCTGGAGATCTGCTGCCAAATGTTCTGCATACAATGCGCTATTATTCTTGTCATTGGAGATGGGGAGGACACTTGCCGCAGCGCCGCCGGAGACCATCCAGACGCCACGGAGCAGGTAAGTATACCCCCCACCCTGAAAATAAGACACTGTTCCCTTTTTGGGACAAAATACAATATAAGACAGTGTCTTATTTTGGGGCAAACACAGTAGCCATCTTGTTCTTTGTCGCCCTCATCTTCTCTTTCCATTGACTTTGCCAAGTATCAGTACTGTTTCCAGTGAGTTGGCGCGCATCACGTGGCCAAAAAAAGAGAGCTGCTATTTGATGATTTTGCCCTCTAGTGATATTTTCGGTTTGATGCGATCTAACACGACCTTGTTCGTTGTCATGGCAGTCCAAGGTATCCGTAGCATTCTCCTCCAGCACCAGAGTTCGAATGTATCAATTTTCCTTCTGTCTGTCTCCCTGAGCGTCCAACTTTCTCCACCATTATGTCGTTATGGGAAAGATGATTGCACTGACCAGTCTGGTGTTTGTGGCAATGCTAATATCCTTGCTTTTTCAGATCTTTTCCATTCCTTACATTGCAGTCCTACCAAGTGTAATCTATTTCTTGATCTTGTGTGATCCTTGTGATTTTGGATCCAAGGAAGATGAAATCTTGGACCATCTCGACTTCTTTGTTGTTAATGTTTATGTTCCCTGTACCGTTGCTTACCGCGGTCATGACTTTCGTTTTCTTGCTGTTGAGGTACAGTCCCATGCGTTTGCTTTCCTTTTGCACTCGTTGGATAAGGTATTCCAGGTTCCTCTCACTTTCTGCAAGCAGGGTGGTGTTATCTGCGTATCGAAGGTTGTTGATGTTTCTGCCACCAATTTCGACTCTGATTTCTAATTTGTCGAACTTGCATCGCCTTGTGATTGTTTCTGCATACAGATTGAAAAGGACTACTGATAGAATGCAGCCTTGCCATATGCCTTTCTCGATTCCGAACCAATCCATGTTTCCAGAAGTGGTCCTGACTGTTGCTTCTTGGTTGTTATAAAGCGACCTTATAAGCTGTTCAATATGTTCTGGGACGCCCATTTGCTTCAGACACTTCCAAAGCTTGTCATGTTCTACACATTTGAATGCTTTGCTGTAGTCGATGAAACACATGTACACGTCCTTTTGATACTCCCGGGTATCTTCTCCATGATCCATTGCAGATTCACAATTTGGTGCCATATCCTTTGCAGAAGCCAGCTGAACGTCCAGTAGTTCCTGTTCAACAATTTTCATGACTTGTAGGAAGCGATAAGGATAAGGTGATAAGGGCGTGGTCAGATAACGTGATATTGTCTATTTCTGCTGATTTCACCAAAGGGAGATTCGAGTGGTGTAGAAGAAAATAGTCTATCCTATAGTATGAGTTATGGGGAGCGGAGAAGTGTGTGCAGTCTCTTATGTCAGGGTGTAAGATCCTCCAGATGTCTCTCAGCTGGTGCTTATGAAGCGTTTTCCTGATTCTATGATGTGCAACTAGTGTAAGGCAACTGCTTCCTCTGGATGTGTCTGTGTGTGGGTCAAGTGGTATGTTAAAATCTCCTCCTAGTATCAGGGTACCCTCCTTGAATTCCTCCAAGTCCTCCAGGGTCCTCTCAAGAAAGGTCATCTGGTTGGAGTTGGGGAGGCACATAGTGGCAAGTGTGACTGGTGTGCTGGCGAGCTTACCTTTGACGAAGAGGCATCTTCCCTCTTAGCCGCTTCTCATTTCCAAGTGCTCCCAGGAAATTGAGCTGGTAATCAGGATTGATACCCCTTTGGACTTGGCCTCCGGGTTCGCACCGTGGTATGCATTAGGGAACCTGGCGTCCAAGAATCTAGGGACTGCTCTTGTACAGAAGTGGGTCCCTTGTATAAAGGCCACTTAAAGGAGATGTCCCGCGCCGAAACGGGTTTTTTTTTTTTTAAACCCCCCCCCCCCGTTCGGCGCGAGACAACCCCGATGCAGGGGTTAAAAAAACAAACAGCACAGCGCTTACCTGAATCCCGGCGGTCCGGCGTCTTCATACTCACCTGCTGAAGATGGCCGCCGGGATCCTCTGTCTTCATGGACCGCAGGGCTTCTGTGCGGTCCATTGCCGATTCCAGCCTCCTGATTGGCTGGAATCGGCACGTGACGGGGCGGAGCTACACGGAGCTACACGGAGCCCCATAGAGAAGAGGAGAAGACCCGGACTGCGCAAGCGCGGCTAATTTGGCCATCGGAGGGCGAAAATTAGTCGGCACCATGGAGACGAGGACGCCAGCAACGGAGCAGGTAAGTATAAAACTTTTTATAACTTCTGTATGGCTCATAATTAATGCACAATGTACATTACAAAGTGCATTATTATGGCCATACAGAAGTGTATAGACCCACTTGCTGCCTCGGGACATCTCCTTTAAGCCCTCTTCTTCCAGAGGAGATGGAGGATGGAGGACCTTTTCTCGGGGACGTTCAGGCCCTGTGCGTTAAGGGAGACAACAGAGAGATTTGAGGAGACTGACAGCATTCTCAGTATTCTGTTAGAGTCGAGCTCAGGAGTTGTTAGGGCAGAAGTGAGTCCGATGGGGAAGCTAGGAAACACGAGGAATGTACACACGGTGGGGGGTTAGACAAAAAACACAACTCTCTTTATACTACCTCGAAATTAATCAGAGGGTCTGCTCTCCCATGAAAAGAAAAGGGAGGGACCAGAGCCTCCGATGCCCTACAGGGGGAAAACGTGGAAAAGCACGGAAAAGCGATCTACCACAGGTCCCGGGAGTCAGATCAGCATACAAGACTCCCTGTGGAAGCAGGAGTGTCCGATGACTGTTAAATCTAATCTATGTAGCGTTGTCGGCCCGTCTCGCAGCTCCTTGAATGTCGGGAGCCGGAGAGTACAGTCTGGAGTGGCAAGAGGGGGAGGGGGGAAGGCGGAGCAGGAGAGGGAATGAAAGGAGTAAAAAAATAAATAAAAAAATAAATTAAATTGAGGGGTGGTAGGGGAACCAGGAGGGCAAAAGAGTGATTGTGTTTTGGAGGCCTTGGGGAGCCAGGCGGATGTTCTGGAACCATCGGACAAAGCGTTGAGCACCTGCCGCGGGGTAACACACTGTAGATCAGAGGCCTGTAGGAGAACGGGACATCATCATGTGAATGTCCCAGAAACTCAGGGGCAAACTGTAGATGTGATTAAGTCCACTAGGTCGTGAGGGGATAGGGCATCATACATTAGATGAGGTTGTCTCTGGAGGCAGTGTCCAATTCGGGACCGGTGTCGATGGTACCCCCAAGAAATTGAATGCGCCGTCTAGGGCCACTGGGGATCGAACCGTGAACAGGCGGCTGCGTTTTCGGAAGATCAGATGGAAGGGATGTCCCCATCTATAGGTTGCGTCCGCCTTACGTGCTGCGTCTAACAGAGGACGAATCAGTCTCCGACTATTGAGGGTCAGTCTGGACACGTCAGGTAGAATAGTGATCTCCGCACCGTTGTATCTGGTCGAACCTTGTTCCCAAGCCATACGTTGTATTTCTTCTTTCTGTCTATAAAAATGCACACGACATATCACGTCCCTCGGGAGGTTCGGGTTCCGGGCTCTTCCGCCCTGCAAACGATGGACTCTGTCTAGCTCAATTGCCCTGTTGTCGGGGCATTGTAGCAGCCTGTTGAAGATGGTGGTCACGTGGTAATAAAGGTCTTCTGGTGGGATATCTTCAGAAAGGCTCCTCAGTTTAAGGTTGTTACGACGACCTCTATTTTCGATATCCTCTAAGTGGAAAGTCAGGGCTCTAATTTGTTTTTGTTGCTTTTCGATCGTGACCGCCATTTGTTGAAAGTCCATATCCGGCGCCACCATGCTCTACTCTAGAGCGATAACCCGTTCCGTTAGATCTTGAACCAATTGAGTGACTGCATTGATTGCTGTTGTGTGTTTTTCTTCAATGCGCATAAGTTGTTGTTCAAGGTCCACCTTGGTGGGTAGGGCGCGGATCATGAACCAGAGAGCCTGCAGTGTCTGAGAGTCATCCATTGGTGGGACCGGAGAGTCTGGAAAAACACCCAGAGTTGGTATTGTTGTGATGTGGGTACTTAATGCAGGTAGCCTTGTATTGGGAATCCCACTCAGGGGTGTTGTGGTAGAGAGGGTAAAAATGATATCTCCTCCATTTTCCTGCCCGTCCGGATTCGGCATACCACCCTGCAGTGGGAACTGAGACATTTCTTGGCTACTGCTATTGTTTCTGACCGTGGTACCGGGTCGGTCCCAGGGTAGCATTAGGACCGCATAGCCCCTCTGGGGGGGTCATTGCTGGGTCTTGGAGGTTCTTGATTGCCCCTTGTTGTGTGTCATTGTCCCCCTCACTGACGTTCATTTGCAGCTGGTCTCCTCTGGGCTGGAGCAGGGTTCCTATGTATCTCATGCAGGAAGGTGTCTGTACTCCGCTGCATTCCGGCGCCATAGAGGGGGTGAAGTGCGGGGTGTCCGTTATTCCCCTGTCGCCTGGGGGCCCGTTCTTCGGTGAGCCACCAGCCTGCTGTGAGTCTCCCTCGCACACTGTATATCCCTCTTGGTATTGAGGCATGGCGCCTGGGTTTCTGCTGCCGGGAGGCCCACGTGGAGGTCCGGCGCCATGTTGGAAGTGCCGCGCAGGATGTTGGCGGCCTTTGGCTCCCCGGAGTACATGCTCTTTGGCCTCTCCACTGTATGCCTTGGATCCCTCTTGTTGGTCATGCGTCCGTCTGGCTGCTGTGGCAGGGCACCGGGTCTTCTGTGAAGGACAGTGCCTGCTCCGTGAGGTGTTCAGGCGCCGTAAGGGCATGGCCGTGTGCGGTACCTGCGGCGCTCGGTCCTGTCAGGTAAGGGCTCAATGGGGTGCCACTGGCGGGCGGTTGGTCTGCCTTTATTCTTCCCCCCTCCTCATGCCAGCTACTGTGGAGATTTTCTGGGGTAGAGGCTCTCTGATGGGTAGCAGTTGCGGAGCTCCAGACTGTGCGTCTCTACTCCTCCATGTCTAGGCCATGCCCCCCCTGTTCAACAATTTTCACGATATGTTTTTTTGTTTGATCTTCAGAAGAATTTTGCTTGCATGCGGTAATTGGAACATACTTCAGCATCTGCTTTTTTTTAGAAATGTGACGAAGGCAGATCTTGTCCAGTCTTTGGGCCATGATTTGGAGCTCCAGATCTGTTGACAGAGGTCAGTTAGGATCTTGACTGATGTTGGTTTGAGCAGTTCGGCTGTTATGTGATCAACACCCAGGGCTTTCCTGTTTGGTAGTTTTTTTCAGGGCTCATGTGACTTCTTCCTCCAGAATGCCTGGTATTGGTCTAGTTGATGTACCTGATCCAACAGGTTGTCTGTTTGATCGCCCATATAAAGCTCTGATGTATATTCTCGCCACCTACGGTTGATCTGATCTTGCAAAACTCTCGGTGCATCAAGTCCTGCCCATCACCTCATCTATAATCAGCATCAGGAAGTTTAGGGTTATAGAGGAAGCCTGTCAGGGAATTTCCAGCTCACACTGTCACACATAGACAAATAACTAGACGAGCAGCATTACACATCGCAACCCTGCGGCTGCTGGTCCAATAGTCTTCTATTTGCAATCTCAAAATATTGCTTATTTTGCACACCAAAAATATGTGCACAGGCCTTAGTCATGTGCAGCCTGGCACATCGCGTGTTACTAGTGAAAGAGTACCTCTGACTGAAGACCCGGCAGCCATACGTTGCACCATTGATTCCAAACTTGGTAGCTGAATCTGTGAAAAATCAGCTCAGAGTCCCCCCCCCCCCCTCCATATATCAAGAGAATGGGGTCCTATGACCCGGTAGTATATGAGTTAGAGAGGTGGCTGGAAGCATGCAGTCATCTCCATTGCTGTTTACCAAAGTTTACACAACACCCATAAATTACAATGGAACGAACTGAGCCCCCACTTCTCTGGAGTGGTGATTGGTCAAGAAGAGAACCTCCATTCTCCCAATACGTGGCTGTTCTCGAATCTGCACCTCTCAGACATTTATGGCACATACCGTACTTTTCAAAAATGTCATAACTGTGAAGCAGAGCCGCAGCAACTCTGCTCAGAAGGAGAAAATACACTTCTGCTTGTCATCTGATCGGGTTGTGCAGTCTTCAGGCTTCCCGGCATAAGCTGGACAGCTAGGTCATCTCCTAGCTTCTCCAGCTCTAGCACAGTCTCTGCCTTCCTTGATGCTGCAGTTGAGTTCCAGAGCTTCTGGACCACTCTATGTCCTTGTACGGCATAGCTATAGAAGAACTCTCTAGTGCGGGGATGATACTAAGCTGTTCGAGGCACCAGCTAAGACTTTCTACAACACAACATACAACAACAACAGAACAACAGTTAGTCTGTTACCAGTGGTGAGAAAAGGTTTGTTAGTCTGTGAGGTATCGGCTTTACCCAACAGTTGAGTCTCGAATGATAATTCAGGACCAGCCCCCTTTCAAGTTCAGTTCTCTCTTTCAGGTTTCCCTTTTCTTAGACAGGTTGTTCCTCCTTTAGTTGTATTGCACAGAATACCTTTTCGGAACATGACCCAAACTCAGCTACAACTGTACCAAAGAAAATGGTGCTGGGCCATTTCCTGTCCTGGCTCTGGCACGCTCACCCACTGCCCCTTCATAATAAACAATGCTTAAAAGGAACATTCCCCCATAGACTATCATTACCAATGCTTCCATCTTACAAACTTTCAGATGATAATATCTCTTTGCCGTTTTTTTTCCGCCATTGGGAGTTGTTCAATATGACAATGTGGCCCTCGAACCAGAAAAGGTCGTGCACTACTGCTCGAGGGGAAAGAAGGATTCTACAACATAGAAGGGGGTTCTTTACTATAAGAGCAGGGAGACTGTGGAACACTCTGCCTGAGGACGTGGTGATGGCGAACTCACTAAAAGAGTACAAAAGGGGTCTAGACGTCTTCCTGAAGTGTAATAATATTGCATAATGTAGTCACTGATTACTGGAAATCAGTCATTGATCCAGGGAGGTATTCTAAATGCTAGATTTGGAGCCAGAAAGGACATTTTACCCTAATATGAGGAAAATTAGCTTAAATCATTTTTTTTGCCTCCATCTGGATCGACATTACAGGATATTAAGCTTAAATCAATGGACTTCTGTATTTTTCAGCCTTACATACTATGTTACAGGCAGCATTGGCAGTACTGTATTGAGGCCCCCTAGAGAAATATTATTTGGTCATCATAGGGTAGGTTTTAATATTTAGATTTTTTTATTATAAATATGGCAGAAGGGTTCTTTTTTTTTTACTTTAAAAATATATATTTTTTAATAATTAGTAAAACTTTATTGATCTTATTTTAACTTTTTTGTTTAGTCCACAGAGGGGACAACAACTTGCGATGCTTTCATCGCTCCTGCAGTATGATGTAATGCTACAGAATTACATCATACTGCGATCGGGCAGGCAGTCTATCAAGCCACCCCATGGGGATGGCTTAATAGGCATTCTGCCAAGATAGCCCTGGGGCCTTTCAGAAGGTCCCCAGCTGCTTTGCCACTCGCACGGCTCCCTGAAATCTCATCATGGGGGGCAGTATGGGACTTAAATGCCGCTGTCAGAATTATGCTGCGCGGCTGATCAGAGCTGTTGTCGCCAGGTATCAGCTGTAAAAAAAAAAAGCTGGTGCCCGCAATGTATGAAGAGAGTGGCATCACAACAAAGAATATGTTTCCCTACCTGAATCCACGGGTAGCGCCCCAATGGGGTATCACCATTTTATCCTGCCCGACCCTGCGGGCAGAAAGCAATAAGAACTGCCACATTTTACCTTCCAAGAAGAGCAGCAGAGCAACTGTGATTACCATCTTGTCTCCCTGCTGCTTCCCCCTCTAAGGTCTGCGCTCAGTTGCCACACTTATAGCATAAGCCACAGCCCCCCAAGAAACCTATATCACACGCTGTGCCACCATAAATTCGTTATACAACACACCAGAAATGATGCCCCCCCCCCCACAGTAGTAACCAAGCATCCCCATTGTGGCACCTACTGTATTTTGGCATCCCCCATTGAGGCCCCTCACCTCTTGACTCCCTATTTTGGCTGCTCCTGTCACCGTTGTCTTCCCCACAGCCGCTTCCATGGTATCTTCCAAGAAGTGACCAGAGACCAGCAGGGTTGATTGGGTCTGAAATGGAGTAAGATAAAATGCATCCCAAAAGCATCCTATCGCCCCTATGTGGTTCTCAAGTCACCCACACACAGTGCATCTTCACAAGTCTCCCACAGCCCCCTGCTATGTACCCTTAATATCACCTCCACCTATCCCAAGACACCTTGGTCCTTCTGTGCACCCAAGAAGCTCATGCAGTCCCCGTGAACATTTCAGCAGCTCTCCCAGCCCTAAAAGTTTCCCCTGAACTTCCAGACCTGACCTCCATCAGCTGCTATAGAACACCTATTTAAATATCTTTTATCTGATAGATGTGGGATCTCACCAGTTCACCAATGTTTATTTTGTTACTAAGGTCATGCATCAACAGCAAAGATGAACATGATCATTGTGGTTAGGGTTTCCCCAAGGGATTGATACTAGTGAGTAATAAAAGAAGAAAAACTTCCTGCTAGACAAAGAGGTGGAGCTCTTCTGGAACCACAATGTGAGGTCAACTTGATGTTATGCAGAAGGTGCATATAACCCAAAGCCCCTTTATATATTATAGGCCCGCTGCACACGGGTGGAAATTCCGCGGCGGGATTTCCCACAGAATTTCCGCCCATGCCCGCTGCCATAGGATTGCATTAGAAAACGCAATACTACGTAGACGGCCATGATTTGTCCGGGTGAAATCACATGCGGAAAACAAATCGCGGCATGCTCTACTTTTGTGCGGGTCTCCCAGAGAAATGTCACTGGTGACGAGCCGGCTCCTCTCTGCGTATGCGCCGGCTGGCCGGCAGCCAGCACACAGCGCAGAGAGAAGACGCCGGGAGCAGGTGAGCTGCAGGCCTCTGCAGGGGCACAGGTCTGCATCCCGTTGCGGGAATTCTCGCAGCGGGATCCGACCCAGCCGTCTGCAGGCGGCCATACTCTTTTATATTGTTTCTTTCTCTCACCTCCATTTACTCTACTATTTCTACAATATTTCCAATGTCTAATGACCAGTAACCTCATCGCTCGGGTCATAACTAGTAGTAGTGAGTGATTTGTGAAATTATTGGCTCGTGTTGGGATTGGGCTGATCTCAGCAAAATCATTGTGAATCAAGATGCCCGATTCCGACTTCCTTTAAGGTCAATAGGAGTGAAAATCGGTTTCACTAATGTGCCCTCCAGAAGGTCCCCAATGCAGCCAAAGTTCCCTCACCCCCACTACCCCCCAAATTGCAAGGGAATACAGCCACATATCTGTACTCCTACCAAACATTGGTCAGTGTACAGTGGTATAGGGATGAATCATGTACATGGGTGTCACTGAAAACTAAAGAAGGCCCACATAGTGTCTCCTGGATCAAAAACTGCACCAAGGAAGACAGCAGGTGCGCTGTTTGTCATAAAGTTTGCAAAGGACAAATTCTACCATTTTAACAGAACAGCCGAGCACGGACCTTCTCCAAGGGAAAGCTGCAGAACTACCGCAGTTTTTTGTGCTTTAGAAAATTTTCATTTTGGGAGGAGGGGTAGGTAATCTAGAGGAAGCAGGAGAAAGTGAACAGTAGCAGCATCATTACCGGCGACAGCACCTTAAGGGCTCCCACACACTTGCGCTTGTCTGATTCTCCAACTAGCACGAGAAGCTCCAACTGTTTCATTTTCTACCATCCAGAGACAGGTGGCACCATCATTACAGGCCCCTATGTTGTCGGAACCATTTGCAGGCATTTGGCTGAAGGACATTTGGTCTCATGGCATCCATTATGTGTAGGTCCTTTAACACCCACTATCGCCTCTGTTCGCAGTGAACAATGAAACTGGACTGCTCCAGAACCAAATCAGGTTGTTTTCAGCGATAAACCCAGGTTTAGTTTGGGCACTGTTGATTTCCATGTTCGTGTCTGGAGACCTGGGGGTAAGCACCTCAATTCTGCCTTTGCTGTGGTGCAGCATACTGCCCAAGCTATTGGTATGATGGTCTTGGCAGCAGTAGTGGTATGAGGGACAATGAAAGCTCAGTGATATGATCAGGACATCCTGCAGCCACGTGTGTTCCTCTCATGGAGGTTTCCAAGAGGCATTTTCCCGCAGGATAATACTCAGCTGCACACACAAGGGGGTAACAGGTAACCCTCCACAATGTTGCCACATTTCTGAGGCATGCCTGGTCACCAGATTTATCGCCAATAGAACCTGTATGGGACCATCTGGGACACAAACTTTGACAGCCTAGGAGATTGCACAATCTGGAGGCTCAGTTACAGCAAATGTGGGCTGATATGCTGCAGAATACCATATAAAACCTGTTTGCCTCCATGTTCGCCCATACATCTTGCATCCAAGCTAGAGGTGGCTCAACAGAGTACTATAGCCTACCCTCAAGGGTTCAGTTTTCTGCAATAAATTATCCTTTAGCTCTGATATTGTAATTAGTTACTTATATCAACATTACAAATCATACATAGAAAGATTCCATTCCATTAGGTGCTCGATCTTTTTTGACAATAAGTGTATATTAACGAAAAAAACACCTCCAACTAAATAAGCTGTAATCCCTCAGTGCTATGATGTGAGGAAAGAAGGTCACAAAGTATTGCTTGTATATTTTGTTGTAGTGGCCCAGAGGGTCCTCCAGAATAGCCACACAATCATTGTCCTGTCACACCTGTCTATGTGCTTCAAGGAGGCATAGGAGGTGCCTTACGTTGGAGAAAACCCTGTTTTCCCCCTTCCTAAGTTAAAAGCTTGGCAACAGCTGGCTGCTAATTGGCTGTATGTTATGCCCTCACTGATTGGTCAAGGGATGTGGTTGGAGTTTAGAGCGGAAAACTACACAGTGAGCCTGTATGCTGAGGAGGAGGAAAGGAGAGAAAGTGCCAAAGCAAGGAGGAAGTGAAGGAGGAGTCAGAGCAGTCTTCAGTAGACAGTCTGCGTAGGAGGTCGTCGTTGGAGGATGTGCAGGGAGGAGGTCTGCAGTGCGAGCAGCAGAAGCAAGTGTTTCTCTTCAGGGAAGCCAGGATTCACCAGCTTCCTAGTCTTACCTGCAGTGTGGAGGAGTAAGGTTGAAGTTGTTCCATTATAACATTGAGTTACACAAAACCCGGTGAATTCAAAACAAGGGGTAGTAAAGCGGACATCATAGTTCCAATTTCAACACCTGCATAATTCACTTTTAGTAAGCCTCACAGATAACTAGGCCTATGGGAATTCTTACTGGGTAGCCTTCCTAAGTTCAAATAGACAGAAAGCATTGAAGAGTAAATTGTATTTACTTGGAAATCAACTTTACTGCATAACCATTTGCTCTGCTATTATTCTGCAAGACTGCCATTGTTAATTGTACTATGTTTCAACTACCTTAAAAGCTGAAGTAAACTGTGCACTTCCAGTTTGCTAACCAAAACAGCTACCAGGACTTGTGTCAAATTATTTCCGCCATTGACTACCGTAGTCCTGGATGAAGTGCTGGCATCACGTGACAAACCACTGCTCATTATAACAAGAGATTTATGTGTATTTTGTGCCACTGTGCTGCGACTGAGTAGGACACCTTCGCCGCTATTGTCGGGAGAGATTGCAGAGCCACCCGTGACATTCATCTCACAATCCCCGTGGTCTCCCCCACTTTGGCATGTCTCGCCCGGATGCTGTATTGTCAACTATCCGTTTGGTGCAGTGTAATTGAATTTCTCGCGCACCACTGCTAGCTGCATAAGACTTGCAAATAATTCATAGTGGCTAGACTGGCGACTTTGCACGACATCTGAGGCCGCAAACAGTAAACTGCAATATTCCCCACACCAAAGCATAGTCTGTCTGTTTTAATACGTTGACAGCATCAGAAATATACCCTCTCCCAATGTATGGACCACATTTCATATTGGCATATAAACGTAATGCAGCTTATTTCTATGGCCCCTCTAATAGAACCCCGGCAGATCACGTGTTATATACAGTAATTTCTAAGGGCCAGACTTGCAACTTTGAACAATGTCTGAGGGCGCTAACACGCACTATGTATTTTGCTGTTTTCCTGTTTGGATTTCTACTTGTGAGATATTTACAAAAAACACCACTACCTACTATACTACAATTCCAGGGCGGTAAATTATGTGAGAACAGAAGGCCAGAGATGTTCACACCAACATCAGCATATCCTCTTCATAATATCTCTCCATTCAAAATCATATCACATGTTATTTAGGCATACGAGTATAAATGCCATGCAGCTTCTTTCCCTGCTCCCTCCAATGTAACCCCTGAGACCTCTTTTGTGGGACATTGATGCCCTTAACGTTAAAGTAATCTGATGTGTAGTTTAGCTATTAATTATTGTTAAGGTTGTTTTTTGGTGTAGGTTCGGATCAGGAGAGATAACTAGGAATGAGGGAAAGGAATGAAAAGGAACACAGGAAAGCTTCATCTTCAACATGAGGATGAAATTGAAAAATGTAATTGGTCAGAGAGAAAAACAGGCAAGTTGCATTCGAGAGAAGCAAAAAATCATTACTTCTCTCCACAAAGGCGAATGGATTGTTAGGGGTGCAGGTAATGTCCCATCAAGTCAAGGGCTGTCTGTTGGGAGGCCTCTTCTGGTGTGATCTGGTTCCATTCTTCTCATCTTCCTAGGCTTGTTCAGGGTGACTTGAGTCCCGGAATCTGTTTTGGGGGGAGGGGGTAGGTCAAGCGATTCCTCTGCTGATGTTCAGTCAGGGATCTGGATGTGGAAAAGGTTTCATTTGTTTTAGACTAAGGGGAGGTCCTCTGGCGTTTTGATAATCTAAGTTCTGTTTGGGCTTGAAATGGCCAGACCAAAAGAGAAGAGCCATTTATAGAATATTTATTTTTCTCTCAACACTCCTGTAAGGGGTTGGAGTTGTCTTCTTAGGTCTAATGTAAATTTGGAAACGTCTTCGAAAATCAGAATTTTTTTTGCCACCGTATTCTATTCTTTTGGCTATCCTGGCTTTGTACAAAATAACTTCTTTGGTTTTGAAGCTTTGAAGCCAACAGAGGACGTCCCGTGGCCTGTTAGATTTTACAGATCTAGGCCTAAACACCCTATGAGCCGTCTGCAGGCCAAGATCCATGCCTTCATCTCTCTCCAGTATGTTGTTGAAAATCTGGGAAAGCGTGGTAGAAATCTCTCTGTTGGGGATACTTTCTGGAATTTCACGTTGTTGCATCTGGAGCGGTTCTCCAAGTCCTCTATGTGGATTCTTTGGAGACAGAGTTCTTTGATTGTCGATCAGAATCTTCTTGACCTGTTCTGAATGGGTAGCCATTGTGGTGCATGATTCCTCGAGGGTATTAATTCTAGTGTATACTTTTTTTATATCTTTCTTCAGATTTGATCATTTTTCCTTGTGTGAATTCTTTAAAAAGATTTCTGATACAATCTTTAGGAGGCGGGGCTTTTATGTATCTTTTTTATGTCTGCGTCTGAATCATCTTCAGGTTCGCTTTCTGGGGATGACATCTGTTTGGATTGGCTTATATGTAGAGTGTCGTGAGTATTTTCTGGAAATTTTCACGGAATCTTGAGATCTTTTTGAGGTCTTAGAGTTCCTGGTGTTTTCAGTGTTTACTGGTTTCGTGATCTTTCCCGTTTTGCCTGTCTGATTATCGTTACGCTTGGAGAGACGGGGATGACTTGTGTTCACGTAATACGCTTCATTGTGGTGGTTTCTTCAGGTCTAGTGCCTCTGTAGGTAATTGTGGATTGTTATATTATTTTCCACCACCAGGTGGCATCAGGGTTTCTATATAATATTTCAAAGAAAGAAAAGAGCAATGCTGGCTAAGAGAATAATGTAGTGGACTAGGGAAGAAAATTCAGTGTAGTCCAGATGATGAACTCAGATAAAGGCAAAACAGCGCTCAGACCAGGCGGGAGATGGGCAATTGAGTTGGTGGGGTAGGACTCCTCTGGTATTGGAAGCATATGTAGCAGTTCTGCACAATTACACTCCCCCTGGTAGCCTCAGTGGGAGCTGGTATCACTCCTGTTCCAGGGAGCTGCTGGGGTCCTCTTCTGTGGATGAGCCTGCTGCTGCTATGTGATGGCTGCTTCTCTCTCCCAGGTGTCAGGCAGTAGGCACTCTCCTCCCAGATGGCTGCCACCAGTGCAGGAGGGTGAGTAAGTGGTGCTTTTGGAGTACCTAGAGCAAAATTGCCCATTGATCCCAGTGGTACAGAGGTGAAAAGAATCCACGGGCACTGGGAGAGCACATGTCTCCTGCCCACTATCCACATTGCAGGAGGCTACGCTGCTTGCCACACCACCAGATTGGCCCTCACTCCTGGGTGGTCGCGAAGGAACATGGCAATGGGCTATATGAATTCAGCAGTGATACCAGGAAGGTGCGGGCGCAGAGGCTGTTGTGATAGGCAGAAGAGGGGCTCTATGATGGTCCACACCGGGCTGGCCTGGTGTGGTACTACAGGCATCGGGTTTGCAAAACTTACCAGCATGGGTATCTCAAGGGTAGAGAAGAGCAGCGGGAGAGTAGGTGAGGTGTTGTGGGGACAGGGTAGGTTTAGATGGTTGGAATATTGCTCCGGAATCTTGGAGCTCAGCACATCCATGTCCGTCAGCCTGGGATGCTAGGCCACTCCCACCACCGGCATTTTTGCATTAATTGCTTTTTGTTTTTAGAAACCTTTAATTAATTTCTCTTCCTGTACAGACCCTCTAGTCGCAACCACAACTACACGGCGAGAGACTCCCCTCGGAAGTCAGAATTACGACTGCTCCTCTGCTGAAATTATTTGCACCATGTACCCCCTGCCCAGATGACAACACCCCTGCAGGTGCCGCAGTCTGAACAGTGGGGCCAGACGGCACCCCACATTCACTCCTCCGCCGGTATATGCTTCACACCGATAGTTGGCCTTACAATATTAACCCCCTGTCCAGATGCCGGTACCACTGCCGACAACTGAGCATTCTGAGCATATGAACAACATGCATGGTGCTAATATTGAGTTCTTAAAACTTTTGAGAAGCTGCATTGTGAAATGTGGGCCATGAGGTGGGAACGTAGACTCCAAATTGATGAGAGAAGATGTTAACTGGATATTTCGACCAAACAGCAGGAGCCCTATTGGACTTAATGAGGGGTCTTTCTTTTCTGCTTTCACTCATAGGTTTAATTATCTAATTACTTATTTCATACACTCTACTATTTTATACTTTTTTGATTTCTGTTTACACCTTTAAGCTAACTTCACACGGACGAGTGCGATATCAGGTTGTGAAGCACGGTCTAATATTGCTGCTGCTGCCAGCGGCTCCATTGAAGACAACGGTCTGCTGGCACACCTGAATTGTTTTTCAGGGAAGAGCTTTACATATAAGCTCTTCCCTGAAAAAGAAAAAATTTAGTGTAAAAAAAAACTTACCTGTCCGCCGCTGCTGTGTCTCCCGTGGGGATGAAGAACACATCTGCTGCATGCAGCAGATGTATCCTTCATCCCCACTAGTTAAAAGAATTCCCTGCTGCTACATCTGCCACATCTGTGGCAGATGCAGCAGGGGAATTCTTCAATTCTCTACCGCAGCTGTCACACATGTCAGCTGTGGTAGAGGATTCTGCTGCCGGCAATTGTTTTCAGGGAAGGGCTTTAAATATAAGCCCTTCCCTGAAAAATCAAGTAAAAGTAGTTTAAAAAAAAAAAAAGATACTCACCTCCCTTCAGCTGCCGAGGGCTCAGCCGTGTCTTCTCCTGCTGTCCCCTGCACTGTGGTGCTGATCTATCAGCAGGCGGGGACTTAAAATCCCCACCTGCTGAAAGAGCTGAATATGATTAGCTGAGGTGCTCAGCCAATCACAGGCTGCTCTTTCCGAATGAATGACGTGACATGGTTGCTGCAACGCAGAGTCAGACCTGTCATCCTGTTGTTATGCAGGACAAGGGTTAATGCACGTTGTGCAGAGATTGCTTTGCTATCTCTGTATGCTGTATAATTGCATGCTGACTATTAGTCATACCTGGGAGAGGGTTGGGGTGTGGTTCTCTAGTTGCTCTTCCTATCAGCAGGTGTGGAGAGCTTTATATTCATACCTTGCTTTTTCCTCATTACTGGTTATTCAGTTCACTAGAGGAGAGGATGGCGTTGGTGTGATCCTCAAGCCTGGGTGATAAGCTCCCATTTCAGTCAAGTGCTGCTTTTTCCTTTCTATTGTTTATACCCAGGCTAGAAGATCTCACCAACTCCAACCTCTCCTCTAGTGAACTGAATAACCAGCAAGGAGGAAAGGGCGGGTTATGAATATAAAGATTTCCACACCTGCTGATAGGAAGAGCAACTAGAGAACCACACCCATAACCCTCTTCCAGGTATGACTAATAGTCAGCATGCAGATATACAGCATACAGAGAGATAGCAAAGTAATCTCTGCACAACATGCATTAACCCTTGTTCTGCATAGCCATATGGCGACAGGTCTGACCCTGCACAGTGGCCACCATGACATAATCCTGTCGCGACTGACAAGCCACGACAGTGCTGTTCAAAAAAAAACTGTGCTTATTTAAAATGACAATTGCAAAAAAAAATATTTTTTCCTTCTGCTTTGCTTGCTTTCATTCAAATAACTGTGGGATTAAAATATTCAGTACACCCTATTTAAGGGGTCTAGTTTTCAAAATGGGATAATTCGTAGGGAGGTTTTAATTGTTTTGGCAGCTCAAGGGCTCTGCAAGTATGTTATGGGACCTAAAACACATTTAAGCAAAATTTCTGGTCTGAAAACCACTAGTTGCTCCTTTCCTTTTGGCCCCTGTTATGTAGCCAGACAATATTATGGCCACAACCGTTCACCAGCGATAAAC
This sequence comes from Eleutherodactylus coqui, assembly GCF_035609145.1. Lineage (NCBI taxonomy): Eukaryota > Metazoa > Chordata > Amphibia > Anura > Eleutherodactylidae > Eleutherodactylus > Eleutherodactylus coqui. The sequence continues at coordinate 15,916,853 of NC_089838.1, forward strand.
TCTCAGCCTCTTTGTATAAAGTCTTTAGCTAATCTACAAACCTTGCCCAGTACAAACCTTTAACGGCCAAACGGTATAAACCTTTAATCTACAAACCTTTAATGCCCCAGATGGTAGCGTATATCGGACGACCGTTTTCACGGTCAGTCGATATACGCTACCATCTGGGGCATTAAAGCTCCTGAACAGGTGCACAAATCTAACGTCTGGGCGCCGTTCACACAGCATGGGCCCCGGCGCATATATGCCGAGGCTACCATGCCGTCGCCCCTTTCCCCTCTCTCCCCCTAGCAGGCTCACCTCTACTCTCCTCCCCACTCGCACTCTGCAATGGGAGGCGGCGGAGGTGGAACTAAGCGCCACCCATTCTTTTCCCCCCATTCCTGGCTATGGACAGGGGGCAGAGCCTAGCTTCGCTCGCCCCCTCCCTTTGCAAAGAGCGAGCGGGGAGGAGAGCAGAGGGAGGGAGTTTAGGAGCTACGCTGCTAAACTCCCTCTCACCTCCGGCCACTGTCATGGGCTTCCATAGGAGCCCATGCAGTGGCCGACGTATTCCAGCCCAAAAGATAGTTCCAGGACTATTTTTTTGGGCCTTACGTAAAAATGTCCAGCGCGATATTGGCCGGCCGGGCGCTTTTACATCACGAGAATGCTGCCATATAATCTAATGCATTGGAATCCAATGCATCAGATCACAGCGTATATCGGCCGGACATGAAAACGGCGGGCCGATATACGCTCGTGGGAATGAAGCTTTAACACCACAAACTAAAATATTTCTACACAAATGCACAGAGTATGGAACACAAGGAAGAAAAGACATATGATGTCATATGAATGATACAAATGATTGGAATACAAGGCTTGAAGGATACAACTTATTTATAAGAAACAGACCTAATAAAAGGGCAGGAGGTGTTGTGTTGTATGTTAGGAAAACATTGATCTCCACAGAGATTCAAGCTTCAGAGCTGGGAGTTCAGTAGAAACTGTTTGGGTAAGAGTACAAGGAGAGAACAACAGAAAGGACACCATTGTAGGCATTTACTATAGGCCGCCTGGACAAGCAGAAGATATGGAGGAACTCTTTCTACATCAGATGGCTAAGTTCTCCAAAACGTATGACATTGTGATCATGGGAGACTTTAACTAGCCAGGCATATATTTTGAATCTCTCTCAGACAAAAGTAATGAATCCAACAAATTCTTATCTGCTCTTGCTGACAACTTTATCTTCCAAAAGGTAGGAGAGAAAACAAGGGGAAATGCGAATCTTGGATGTAATTCTTACCAACAGGGAGGGAATAGTAAAGTAAGTAAGAGTCGCTGGGACCTTAGGAGGCAGTGATCATGCTATTCTTGAATTTTGGCTAACAAGGGGAGGGAGAAGATATCAGATATCTAGAGATAGGTATTAGGTCTGCTCTCAGCCTTCTTTTATGGAAGCTAAACATTTCCAGATCCTTTAGTCATTCCTCATAGGACATAGTTTGGAGACTGCTCACCATCCTGGTAACTCTTCTCAGAACTTGCAACAGTTTCTCAATGTATTTTTGAAACTGGGGTGCCCAGAACTGAACACCATATTGCAGATGAAGTTTGACCAAGGAAGAGTAGGAGGGGATAATTACCTCACGTGATCTAGACTCTATGTTTCTCTTAATACATCCCAGAATTGTGTTTGCCTTTTTTGCTGTTGCATCCTACTGTTGACTCATGTTCAGTCTATGATCTATTGGTGTACCCAAGTCTTTTTCACATGTGCTGCTGCTTAGCCCAGTTCCTCCATTTCTGTATGTGCTTTTTTTCATTTTTCTTGCCCAGATCTACTACTTTGCATTTCTGCCTGTCAAATACCATTCTGTTAGTCACTGCCCACTGTTCAAGCTTCTGAAGACCTTTTTGAATTGTATCTGTTCTCTAGTGTTAGCTATCCCTCCTAGCTTTGTGTTGTCACAAAATGTAATGTTTCTTCTCAAGTCTCTTCTCCTAGTTATTTATAAAAATATTGAACAACACTGGGCCTAGGACAGAGCCTTATGGTACCCCACTTTATACATTCTTCCAATTGGATGTGCAACCATTTATGACCACTCTTTGAGTACGATCCCTACAGTTGTGAATCCACTAACAGTTGACTTGTTCAGCCCATACTCGGTCAATTTTTACAACAAGGATAGTATGAGATATGTTGTAAAAAGCTTTACTATATCCACAAAATTTCCCTGATCAACTCAATCTGTGATTCTGCCATAAAAGGAAATTAGTCTGCCATGACTTGCTTCTTATAAATCCATGCGGGCTCTGGTTAATGACTCCATTCTCATCCAAGTACCTGCATACATGCAGTTTAATAATTTGTTCAAAGATCTTTCTCAGTATAGAAGTCAGGCTCACAGGCCTGTAGTTTCCTGGATCCACCTTCTTCACTTTTTTGAAGATAGGGACAACATTTGCCCTTTTCCAATCTTCTGGGACTACTCATGTTCTCCAGGAATTTTCAAAGATACAGGGAGTGGTTTTGCAATTGCCTCCACTGCTTCCTTTAGTATCCTAGGATGTAATTCATGTAAGTTAGCTAAATGTTCCCTCACCATCTCTACTGCTGCTTCAACCTGTGTCTGTTAACATTCTACATCGTTATACATATCTATGTAATAATTTTGTAACCCATATTTTTATCATACATTGTTTGTATCCATTTATGTAATAGCTCTATAAACCATATTTTTTTATTTGCACGTCGTTTATGTATTTATACCTGCACTCAATAAAGCTTTTTAAAACTTTGCATTTTGTCTACTGCGTGATCTCTATAATACTGATCATATCAGGCTATACATAAAGCATTATTAGAGCTGGGAATACATTCTATACATAAACCCTTATATTCATAAGGCGACTTAAATGGTACATAACATCAAGTCATGCTATAAATACAATAAAGGCTTATTATCATAATACATGCTGTATTCACAGTGTGTCTCATGATACGTCACAGGTCTGGAATGGGGATGGGGCCCCAAAATTTCAGAATACTGCCAAATGTCACATCAAAGGGCGGGGTCAAAAGTCAGGGTAAAGGGGCACGGCACCTGTCATTTTGCTAGAAGAGGACAGTTGATGAAAGATGTAGACGCTATACTACTGATATGCACCCCCTTTCTCCATTTGATAAACATTTTATTCTTCCTTTTTAATTTGTTTAAATTCAGTAAGGCCTCCCTCACGCAGACATTTCAGCTTTTTGAAAGATAGGAAGGTGCGTTTTTAGAGATGAGCGAGCGCACTCGTCTGAGCTTGATGCTCGTACGAGCATTAGGGTGTTCGAGATGTTCGTTACTCGAGATGAGCACCACGCGGCACTCGACTCAATTACATTTCCTTCCCTAAGAAATTTGCGCCCTTTTCTGGCCAATAGAAACACAGGGAAGGCATTACAACTTCCTCCTGTGACGTTCCAGCCCTATCCCATCCCCCTGCAGTGAGTGGCTGGCGAGATCAAGTGACCCCCGCGTATTTAAATCTGCCCCGCCCGCGGCTCGCCACAGACACACACTGGGAGAGATCAGGGAAAGTGCTGCTGATGCTGCTGCTATAGGGACAGTGTTAGCGTCTTCAAGAACCACAACGGCCCTTCTTAGGGCCACAGCTCACCTAGTGCATTACTGTTGTGGCTGCTGTGAGCAGTTTTGCACAGTTTTTTTTTTAATGTATATCGGGCGTGCAGGCTGTAGCGTTCTCAGGCCTTAGTCACACGGGCGTTTTTTCCCGCGATTTGCGGATCGCATGACGGATGCGCATCCGCAAATCGCGTGACCGGGACCGGGGCCCTTCCCTGCAATTCATCCAGAAATGTGTAAAAATAAAAAAAACATATATACTCACCTTGTCCCGGCAGACGGAGTTCAGCCGCGGCCGGCGGCAGTTCTCCTGAACTGCTCTCTCTAGTATTCAGCTGCCGGGGATTTAAAATCCCCGCCTGCTGAATGAGCTGCCTCTGATTGGTCACAGCCTGATTGGCCCTGTGCTGAGCCAATCAGAGGCAGCACTCACTCACCCATTCATGAATTCATGAATGGGTGTGAGTGAGAGCTGCCTCTGATTGGTCAGGCTGTGACCAATCAGAGGCAGCTCATTCAGCAGGCGGGGATTCCCGCGATCGCCGGCAGCCCATTGCTTTTAATGGAGTCTGACTGGGGCATGCAGTGTGGGCCGAAGCCCACCTGTATTTTATCTGACGTTACCTCAGCTGTGATGGGCACTGCAATGGGATCTATTTACGTACCGCCGGTGGGTTCCAGGGAGCCACCCATGCTGTCAGTCCACAGGGACTTCACATAGGGGATTTGTACCTGCCTGTGTCTATGTATTAAAAACCCCGGTCAGACTGGGGCATGCAGTGTGGGCCGAAGCCCACCTGCATATAATCTGACGTTACCTCAGCTGTGCTGGGCAATGCAATGGGATTTATTTATGTACCGCCGGTGGCTTCCTGGGACCCACCCATGCTGTCGGTCCACACGAAGTTGTAACTGCATGTGTCTACTTATAAAGAACCCCAGTCTGACTGGGGCATGCAGTGTCAGCCGAAGCCCACCTGCATTTAATCTGACGTTACCTCAGCTGTGCTGGGCAATGCAATGGGATTTATTTATGTACCGCCGGTGGCTTCCTGGGACCCACCCATGCTGTCGGTCCACACGGAGTTGTAACTGCATCTGTCTACTTATAAAGAACCCCAGTCTGACTGGGGCATGAAGTGTGGGCCGAAGCCCACCTGTATTTTATCTGACGTTAGCTCTGCTGTCCAGGGCACTGCAATGGTATCTATTTATGTACCACTGTGGGTTCCAGGGAGCCACCCATGCTGTCGATCCACAGGGACTTCACATAGGGGATTTGTAGCTGCCTATGTCTATGTATTAAAAACCCCGGTCAGACTGGGGCATGCAGTGTGGGCCGAAGCCCACCTGCATATAATCTGACGTTACCTCAGCTGTGCTGGGCAATGCAATGGGATTTACTTATGTACTGCCGGTGGCTTCCTGGGACCCACCCATGCTGTCCGTCCACACTGACTTCACATTAGGGAGTTGTACCTGCCTGTGTATACTTATAAAAAAAACCAGTCTGACTCGGGCATGCAGTGTGGGCCGAAGCCCACCTGTATTTAATCTGACGTTAGCTCTCCTGTCCAGGGCACTGCAATGGGATATATTTATGTACCGCCGGTGGGTTTCAGGGAGCCACCCATGCTGTGGGTGCACACGGAATTCCCATTGCGGAGTTGTACCTGCCTGTGACTGTTTATAAAAAACCCCGGTCAGACTGGGGCATGCAGTGTGGGCCAAAGCCCACCTGTATTTAATCTGACGTTAGCTCTACTATCCGGGGGACTACATTGGGACAAACTACAGGAGCAATACAGCGCTAATGAGACGTGCACAGCTACGCTAGCATTGGAGTCCGCTGTAGGCCCGCGATTGCTGAGGGTTTGTGCAGAGGCCTATGTCCTGGGTGCAGTGAAAGTCCGCTTCCTGCCTAGGATTGCTGAAGCTGTGAGCCGAGACCTATGTCGTGGGCGCGGTGCAAGTCTGCAATGTTTGGCCGCTCAGATCAATTTTTGGTTCATGTCTTGGGTTTCCTAGGACCCCCCTATGCTGTTGGTGCAAACTTAGTTCCCATCGCGGTGTTTGACCTGTCTGGCACAAAGACACTGACTGACTTGGGTAGGGGGCAGAGCGCTGACGGCTTTTCCCTTGCGGTCTGGATTGAGCTATGCGACACCTTGACAGATGAATACTGTGTGGGCACATGGATTCCCCATTGCTATGCCCACGTTTGCAGCTCCTGACGGAGGTGGCACAGGATTGGATTTCTCATTGCTTCTGTACAGCATTGTGGGCTATCGCCCCGCCCCTTTTAAAGAGGGTCGCTGCCTGGCCCTGCCAACCCTCTGCAGTGTGTGCCTCAGGTTCCTCCTCATGGCAGACGCACTTATAAATAGACACGAGGGTGGTGTGGGTATGAGGCCAGCGTGTGACATGAGGGCAGCTGAAGGCTGCGCAGGGACACTTTGGTGTGCGCTGTGGACGCTGGGTCGTGCGGGGGGTTGGGCAGCATGTAACCCAGGAGAAGTGGCAGCGGAGTGTCATGCAGGCAGTGATTGTGCTTGGTTGGAGGTAGTGTGGTGCTTAGTTAAGGTGTGGCTTACTAATGAGGGTTTGTCCGAATTAAAAATTGTTAGGGGGGGGGGCCCACTCTTGCCGCTATTGTGGCTTAAAAGTGGGACCTGGGAACCTGAGATGCAGCCCAACATGTAGCCCCTCGCCTGCCCTATCCGTTTCTGTGTCGTTTCCATCACTTTCTTGGGTTTTGCAGATTTTCACCAATGAAAACCTTAGCGAGCATCGGCGATATACAGAAATGCTCAAGTCGCCCATTGACTTCAATGGGGTTCGTTACTCGAAACGAACCCTCGAGCATCGCGGAAAGTTCGACTCGAGCAACGAGCACCCGAGCATTTTGCTGCTCGCTCATCTCTATGCGTTTTCACTGCGATAATTTGCGCGTGGTTTAGGCCATTAACAATTTAACAGCATCTTCAGCCCCGGTGGTGAGTTTGTTGCGACATCTGGTATTACAAGCACTGTTATTAAATATGTGGGTGGTGGTGGTGCATGTACAAGGCATACAAAATTCAATAGTAGATGCTCTCTCTCATTTTTAGGGGGAGAGATTCTGAGACGTGGCCTCGGGAGCGAATGTAGAATGAAAAGTGTGTCTAACTCAGCTTTGAAAACTGGTCAGTAAGTAGTGGAGTACCTGATATGTGGATCACTGATGCAGGGTACAAGGGGAGTGTACGAAGCTGCATGGCGGGAGTGGAAATGGTGGGTCGAGTTGTTAGGTGACAAAGACCGATGAGGATAGAGAAGGAGTGATTTTGCATGATCCATCATTTTAATATCTGAAGCCATCTAAAAAAAAATTAAAACTACCTTAGCAAGGAAATTTTCTTTGACGTTTTTTAATTCTTAAACAATAATCCAGGTTTATATCTGTGACTTCATCTATAAAAGATGTTGCAGCAACTGTAGTACAAATAAAAGAAAGGGGCCAGCATCAGGATGTACATCAATAAACCACCATCTATGTCTTGGAACATGACACCTTCAAAAGAAACAAATAGATTACAGTTAGAACATATGACTTTGGCAGTTGAGCATAGATATCATACTTGAAAACATGACATAGGTCCTGATCAGCCTGCAGCATGTGAGTGTTAGGGAGCGCCCCATGTGAAGATAGCTCCTCCCCCTATAGCTAAGAAACCGTTCCTATGTCTTTGTTACTACAGCAGCTCTGTACCTAACAACACACTGGATTGCAGAGAAGCTAGAAGGGAGACACCTAGTGGCAGTCTCTTCAAACGTGATTTACAGTGGTAAAACAACAACATTTTTAATGCAAGTGTATTACTGAAATGATGAGACTAACACAAACTAGTAGATGAGGCATACCATCAGGGGTCGCCGGCGCTCGATGAACCAATCACAGCCATTCAGTGATGTCATTCACTGAATGGCTGTGGATGATCGAGGGCTGGTTCTGATTGGCTGGCGCTCGATCCAATCACAGTGCTCACTTTGCTGGAGGCGGGGTAATCAAAGCCCCGTCAGCAGAAAGAAGAGGATATCTCAGCGTGGGGGACCACAGGGCAGGTGAGTATCGATTTTTTTTTTTTTCATGTACTTTAGCTATGGCTTACTTTCAGGGAAAACGGTATCTATCTTTCACATATCCATATTTTATATCTCTCTATCTTCTGTCTCATATCTCTCTATCTATCGCTGGTATAAGTTATATAATATATCTCACTTTATTTACTGTTTATAATTTCACACTTTTTACACATAATTAAAGAGCGCATCAAAAAAACATGCGGTTTTTAATAGTGTATGTGGTCTTTAAATACCGGATGCAGGTTTTTTATGTGTTTTTCTTAATTGTGCCTCTAAAGTACAAAAACATGAACACACCCTCAGGGCTTCTACTCACTAGCACTTTTTTAACGCTGTGATACCGCAGCGTTTTTTTTCAATGGGACTTTTTAATGTTAAAATCGTACAAAAATCGCACATTTGTGCTTTTGCGATTTTTGTGCGATGCGATTTTAATATTAGAAAGTCCCATTTTTAAAAAAGCGCAGCGATATCGCTAGTGGGTAAAGGCCCTGAGGCCGCTCTCACAAATGCGTTCAGAATATGCAGCTTGAAATCGTGCCATTTTTAAAAGAATTTCGAGCAGCGTTTTTGAACGCACAGTACAGCATTTGATAACGCTCTTTAATGCACCCCATCATTGTGATGGGTGATAAGGTGCGTTAAAAAACACGAAAACGTAAAAGTAGAACAGACAGCTCTCCAAAGTCGTTAGAAATAATGTATTTCCACGTCAGTTGGAGTAACCCCATTAAAATCAATGGAAGTGTTAAACCGCGGTTAGTACGTCACTCGCTGCGCTTATAGTGGTAAAAAACGGTGTGTGTGTGACAGTGACAAATTTTCATGCAGTTTGGAAAGATTACGCCAAGAGGCAGATCATATATGGAAATTCGTTTCTCAGTTATATGCAGCATGATCTAGGTATGAGTACGGGCAGGGTGAGGGTGAAGGCCCGGGGGTGGGGTTTGAAACCGAGCTAAAGTTTTGCACCCAGGCCCCTGAACCTTTAGGTATGCCCCTCAGATGAGCATAAGTTGTCTGAAAAGTTAGTGCCCCTTTAAGTTAACCACAACCTGGCTACTGGCTTTAACATTTCAGGTCAGATTGTTTCAAAACATCTCAAAGTTGCTGAGATGTTGAAATCCATCCAGCTAACAGAAAGCTCCATTCTTGTGCGGTCTGGGATAATTGCCAACATCATGGGACATTCTCTGACAATGCTGGAAAGTAAATCTAAAGCTGCGTGCAAACGGTCCCAAAATGCCAGTATGACAAAAAACACGGAAACCTGATTGACAGGCTATACACCTCACATAACACATCAGTACATATGACAAGAGGTGTCATGAGTATCTATGAGGACTCTTTTAGAGATAAGGCACATTACTCGAGCCCACTCTCTACCGTTGAAGATGGTGAAGACTCTCTGACTCTGACCACACCTTGCTCTCAAACACTCATATGTTTAGTGTCTAGCATACCACATGACCTGACATAAATCGATACTTTTGCAGACATATCCCAGCCACATCCAGACGTTAACCTCTCACATGCTGCAGCTGTGCAATACACATAACAAGAGACAAGACAGTTTACACAGTGCATCTACACAGAAGACCTGACATGTATGACATTTATGGAGGGGCCAAGAATAGGGGTTTCAAGCCACTACAACAGGCTCCCTTTAAAGAGGTCGTGCACCTCAGGATAGGTCTTTAATAGTTGATCATCGGTGATCTGTTCTCTCTGCCGCTGTCTGTGAGTAGGATATTAAAGGGGTTGTCCCGCGCCGAAACGGGTTTTTTTTTTTCAACCCCCCCCCCCCGTTCGGCGCGAGACAACCCCGATGCAGGGACGTACAGAAAGCTCACCGGAGCGCTTACCTTAATCCCCGCGCTCCGGTGACTTCTATACTTACCTGTGAAGATGGCCGCCGGGATCCTCTGCCTCCGTGGACCGCAGCTCTTCTGTGCGGTCCACTGCCGATTCCAGCCTCCTGATTGGCTGGAATCGGCATGTGACGGGGCGGAGCTACACGGAGCCCCATAGAAGACAGGAGAAGACCCGGACTGCGCAAGCGCGGCTAATTTGGCCATCGGAGGGCGAAAATTAGTCGGCACCATGGAGACGAGGACGCTAGCAACGGAGCAGGTAAGTATAAAACTTTTTATAACTTCTGTATGGCTCATAATTAATGCACAATGTACATTACAAAGTGCATTATTATGGCCATACAGAAGTGTATAGACCCACTTGCTGCCGCGGGACAACCCCTTTAAGTGAAGCGATGGTCGGGCATGAGCACTGCTGATCCATTCATTTTCAGTGGGAATGCTGTAAATAGCTGTGTGCTTGTACTTGGCTATTTCCATCAACCCCATTGAAATGAATGGAGAGGTGGCTGTGCATGCACGGCCACAACTTCATTCAATCAGATGTGACTGCGGGTGGGTGCAGAGAGAGCCCACAGTGACAAAAGAGGGAGATCTCAACGATGAGATCCCCACCGATCAGACCTATTCTGTGGATAGGTGATAAACGTTAATCTTGGTATAACCCCTTAATGCAGTACTGTGCCCCAGCTGCTGAAAACCATCATTATACGGATCTCAACTGCTGCAGGTCTTCTTTGCAAAAAGGATAATGAGGTGTTTAATTTCCGTCATTAGTGCACAAGAATCTCTTCCTGATTAAAACGAGCTTCTGCAGCAGCTGAGGTGTGTTTTGCAAGGAACAATAATAAAGTTATACATATTATAGGAAAGAATGTAACATACATGATAGGAATTTGCTGCTACAATGAGTCTGTTAATTGCAGTCTTCACCCCAGCAGGCAGCACATCAGCTCTCTGTTACTTGTACAGAATTTGGATAGTGTTGTGGGAAAAAAGTCTTTCTGGATGATCTCCTTGTTGAAGCTGGCGGTAGGGGCTGATGGAGGGCATCGGTAGGTGGGGATCAGGATGAATAGAAATCTATTCTCAAAAAGTCCCTTTCTTTTACATAGGTCTGTCCTTACTCTATGTTCACTCTAGACCACTCCTCTGCTCCATGTATCATGAGTGCCAGCTTACAGTCTCTGCTCAGCAGTTCTCTACAGAGACCTGACGGTCAGGAATTCTTTTATACTCTATTATTCTAAGATTAGATTAGGATTTACATTGTTTCACTGTATTCCTTGGAGAACCTCTGGAATTGATCTTCAAGAGTCAACGCACCCGTTGGTCTACTCATTGTCTACATGCGGATCGGGACCTGGATCGGTAAGGTAACTAAATAATTCAACATATTTTAGTCACTTTAGAGAGTGTAAATCCAGATTTATTGTCATGTACTAAAAGCTGGAGTGGATGGTCCATTGACCCCACCAGGATGAAATCCGGAAGAACTGGTTGGGTTCTGGAGCTGGTGCAGGAAGAAGTGAGCTAAAATAAAAAACAGCTACTGTATACTTAACTATGTCTCTCCTCCAGCCTCTGCATTAAGTATTGTTCCAGTTCACCACGGACTTCCAAATATTATCACATGTAAGCAAACATGATCGTTGTAGCCAATCCTCAGCCTTAGTGTTGGTTAGGCCAAGGACTGACTAAATCGATCACATGATCGTGTTACCTGAAGTCAGCGGGGTACTAGTGTGATGTGGACTGTAGAGACTAGGAGGAGCTATAGAGGTGACTCTAGGTGTTTTTGATTTTATGGCCCTTGTCACACGAACACAAGGCCGCTACTACTAATTGGCATGGATCGGATTTATGGGTCTACACCCAGGGGTAGACCTGCAGGGTGAAATTAGTTTCAGCTTCCTGGATCCTACACTCATGCGAGATGGAGCCCAAATTGCACCCTGGGAGGCCTAGCGCAACTCAACACAGCTTGCTGCCACCACTGACCGTTTCCGAAAGGTAGGTCAGCCACCTCACACACAATTACCACATTTCAGAGTTAGGGATCCCTTAAAGCATTCGAGGATGATTAATGAAGTTTTAAATCCTTTTTCTACAAAAAAAGAGTTAGCAGTGCTTAGATAAAAATACACAAAAGGTGATTTATATAAGGGGATAAGGAGCATACAAATACGCACAAACAGTATAAAACAAAAAGGGATAGATTAAGAGAAAATACCAGTCTATTTTGTTTCCAGTAATCCTGGGTGCGAAGTCGGAATGGAACGGGGATCAGCCTTGCATTAGATGCCACTATTGGTCCTGACAATTTGGGGAGGGGTTCCATGTATAAGAAGTGGTGTAGGGTAGTGAAGGGGTTAATACCAGCTTTCTTATTAATCTAGGACAGTAGATCGATTCATAACAGATACCCTTTTGGTATAAGGTAGAGGAAAGATTAATTTCTGCGTCTCTGGTAGCCTAAGGCCTCCTTCCCACGAGCGTGACGGGGTCCGCCGCGTAATATTACGCAATGAAGCCCGTCACGGCGCCCCCCAGAGCCCCTATACTTACCTGCGGGAGATAGCGTGAAATCGCTTCCCCGCCCACCGCCGCCGCGTCACCGCCCGTCACCGCCCACCACCGCCGCGTCACCTGCCGTGTCACGTGCACGGCCGGCCGTGTCACGTGACGCGGCCGGCAGCGTCATATGGCGTCATATGACGCGCGGCGGTGGGCGGGAAAGCGTTTTTTCACGCTATCTCCCGCTGGTTACAGCGGGAGATAGCGTGAACGGACGGCTTCCATTGACTGCAATGGAAGCCGTCAGTGCGTACAGCCCGTCCTCACCCGCAGAAAATAGAGCATGCTGCGGGTGAGGACGGGAGAAATCGCGGTGCGTAATTCCGCGGTGGAATTACGCATCGTGAGCATTGTGCTTTTAGGTTCAATAGAACCTAATAGCTGCGGGCAACGCAGCGGATTTTCGCCGCGAATTACGCGGCGGAAATCCGTTCGTGGGAAGGAGGCCTTAGTTGGTAGAACGGTTTATTTCAGCTTTCCTGGTGGTCTAGGGCAGTGGTGGGGTTTATATCTACTTTCTGTTGGTCTAGGATAGTAGAGGGATCCATACAAGTTTTTCTGGTGGTCTACAGTTACAGGCAAGTTAATTTTTAATTCCATGGTAGTTGAAGATAATGTAGGTGTTAATAACCACTTCCCTGGTGGAATAGGATTGTAAAAGGGTATTCTCATCTGGGGCCTGCACTTATCTCAAGTTTGGGTCCCTACCACCCCAGGCCATGCTGTATAGGATGGCTGGGGCTGACTGTGATGATGGAAACAGCTGAGCACGCTTTGCTATGCTGTTTCGGTAACTTCTACATAGGTCAATCGAAGTTATTCAAAAAGTGTAGTACAGCGAGCCACACTGATACCATAATTCAGTAGCTTTGGAAACCGTATTACTGATCTGCACTCAACAGTCTCCCCCCTGCTGGCCATGCAGCCACCTCATTTCTAGTGGTTTCTATCATGGCCATACAGTACTCTTACTGGAATCCTATTAAACCCTGCCTCAGGGTTTAATAGGATTCATGGCAGCCCTGGAAGCCTTCACTAGTCTCCAAGGCTGCCATGGCAACTAATTAACACTCCAAAATAATACTGCAGCTGTAGTGGCCCAGAGGGTCCTCCAGAACAGTCATATTAACTTTTGTCCTGGCACGCCTGTCTATGCGCTTTCCTTAGGCATAGAAGGTGCCGCGCATCAGAGAAACCCTGTTTCTCCCCTTCCTAGGCTCAAAGCTTATTAGTGCTGACAATAGCTGGTTGCCTATTGGCTGTTTGTCACGCCTCCACTGAATGGTGAGTGAGTCCAGGGCGGGAAACCTTAACATGAGTCTCTAAGCAGAGTGGGTGTAGAGGAAAAAAAGTGCTGGAAAAGGGGAAGTGAAGGAGGAGCTAGGGGAGTGAGCAAGGAGAGAGGAGGGAGAGCAGTCGGATGAGAAAGGTGTCTGCAGCAAGTCGTGGTGTATTAGCGTTCAGCCGTGTTAGCAGTATTCTACAAAGTCAGCGAGGATAGCAAGGTCCCTTGCCGCTCCCTTGTCAACCCTGCAGTAAGGAGATCTGAGTTAGAGGCCAGCTTTCCACTAAACAGGGAGTTTAACTACCTGGTGAATTCATAGCCAGGATTAGTTCAGTGGTCATTTTCAACCATCATCCAACACCTGCATCATACACTTCCAGTAAGCCCATCAGCTAACCAATACTGAGTAACCACTAGGAAAATAGAGAGAAAAGCGTTGACGAAAAGTGTTGTGTAAAGTACATCTGCTGTTTCAACGTGTTAAACAATTGCATTATTGTCGGCTCTATTACATCCTTAATGCTACAAAGTTCAACTGCATTTCATTTGTTATCACCACAAGCTTCAGTAAATCGGCGTGCTCCCAGTTTACAAGCTACTGGGCTCGTCTCAAGTTAATCCGCCATCATTAGACTTGTGAGTTCAGGTTGGAGTACTGGCGTCACCCGTAACAAAACAAATTGTTTATTTCCAACATATCCTCATACGCTATTTTTTACCACTGTGTGACAGCTGAGCAGAGCACCGTTATCACCACTGTTGGGAGGGATTACATAGCCACCCATGACAACCATCTTGCAATCTCTGTGGTCTCACCCACTTGGCATTTGCACAGGCGGCTGATGGGGTGCTGGAGGCCCCCTATTCCTAACTGCTTAGACACTACAGTTAGCATTGACCGTGGTACTTAAGTCATCAGTAGAAAAAGGGGGCAGCCAAGCCCTTTAAGCTAACTCCAAACTGGGGCATTGCTGGTGACTCTCAGTTGTAAGAAAGAGCTGACAGCCACCAGGTATGGAGTGAGCTTGGCTCCTAAGCCCATTTCATGCCCCCATGGTGAAACAGACGTCATAGGTCATTAACAGGTTAAAGGGGTAGTCTCAGCTCTTTTCAGCTGGTGACCTATCCTATGGATAGGCAATCAGTAGTTGATGTATGGGGGTCCACTGCTTGAGGCCCCCATCCATCAGCTGATTGTCCAGCCTGCTGTCTCTCATTTCCTCCCCTGTCTGCTGATGTAAATGTCTGGCCTGCTGCACTGCACAGTGGGATGGATGACCGACTGATGGATCGGGGTCCTGAGTGGAGGTCCATCAACTACTGATGGTTTACCTAGAGGATAAGTATTCAGTGGAAAGAGCCCAGGCAACCCATTTAATGCATTTGTAGTGACCTGGAGTAGGGTCCCTCCATTATTTGTAAGTCTGTTTGTCTTTAAGTGTGTTTGCTTCTTTGTCTTGTCAGTGTGCTGTGACTGGTGGTTTGAGTAGAATAGAGGAGGACTTAGTAAGAGAATGGAGTAGTGCGGTGTGTGTCATCAGAGAAGGAGGTGTACGCAGGAGAGATGGGCTGATGCTCCTGCAAGGGCTAGGCCGCGGCTATGTCTCTGCTGCTAGAAGGCTTGTCTCCTCCAGGAATGAAGGCGCAGGAGATGCTGCTTAAGAGTCGGTATGAGAATGCAAGAATTGTATGCGCCCCGCTGAACTGCATATGGAGGGGAAGTGTAGAAGTCTGTAACAGCTAACAGCTAAAGTGAGAGTAATATGAGAGACTGTGCAATTCAACCAAGTGCCCTTCAGATAACAGTAAGTGAGGATGAGTATGCTTTGGGAGAAGAACCGTCTATTGTCAAATGTGTTCTGAAAAGTGGAGTTCAGGAAGCTGTTTCGAAGCCTGTAACTTCATGTTAAGAAGTACTAGTGAATTTGCCTGTACTGGAAAATCAAAGTTGGAATGTGAGGAAAAGGAAACCGAGTGTCCCCGGTTTTGAAAAGCATTTTGTTTGTCTGTAAACTCATTTATTCATCGCACATGACTGATAACTCGTCTAGGGACACTGGCGTCACGACTATAATCTAGAACTAAAATGTAGTTATCAAGTCTGCTACAATCTTATCTCCCTTGCTAATGGCTGAGCCGGGTTACGCTTCAGCCCTTGAGTAGAGTAGATGGTAGAGCCACCCTGAACCGCTGCCATCTTGTACCCCGCTGTCTCTTTGGCTGAAGGCCTGGTTCTCGGCTGCTGTACATTTAATTACTGTACTATACCTCAAAGTTAGGTTTTGCTTTATCCAGAGCTCTGGATGAAGAGTATGGAGCTGCAGGGGACCTATTGCTATGTCAATGCAATTCTGCAAATAGGCTAATAGTTCAGACATATTCCACTTTAGATCTTGTACAATTTGGGTATCTGGAGCCAATAGAAACTGATATTGTAACACTGATGCAATAACCTTTTATTTAATAGGATGACAAATATGACTGCGGACTTTGTATATTACAGAATATGCAGAAAGGACAAGAAACCGTAGTGCGTAATCAGTAGCATCAGTAGAAATTTCCATCCATGAGTCGGATGTTATCAAAGTTTTTAATTGTTGTTTCCTTTAACTTTTCTTCTACCAAAGAAAATGTTTCGCCCTCTTGTGCCTGCCGCCAACAAAAGGGTCCAAGTCAACAATTTGCTGACTACCACTGCTTATTACAAGCGGAGGCCAGAGCTGCAGCACATTCCCCAAGAAAGGAGATTATGAGATTTGAGAAATACATAGCAAACTTTGAATAGTTCTTTAGTATGGGCCTGGGCGGGCTTCTCAAATGGCCTTAACCCCTTCTTTCCCGTTATTTATTCAATGGTTTCCAGCAGCTGGGAAACAGGCTCATTGGAAGTTTGTCTTTAGTTTTATGGTAACGTTGTGCCATAATTCTTTGCTGTATAATAAGGGTTAACATATCAGAAAGGCTTACACAGAGGGGGAAAATGCTTTGGGAATTAATGCAGAAGTCCTTGTTGGAGGAACAGATTAGCGGCATTGTCGGCAGGTGGAAGCACAACTCTTAAGGTAAGTTTTCTCTGGGTTGTAGAAAGTTATTCTGCCTCTATGTGTAGCATCTCCTGGGAATTAGTGATCTGTAATGAAGGTCAAGGCAGCGTAAATGATGGGACCATGAGGGTCCACGAGGAAACATAGACTGTTGCCAGCTCTAAGGCAGCTTTTACACAGGCGTATGTAAAAATACCACATTTTTAAACAGTGTTTTATAGCACTTTTGAAAGGCATTTTCATACCCGTTCAGTGTTTTTGAACGCACCCCATCATTGCAATGGGTGATGAGGTGTGTTAAAATCGCTCAAAAATGCACTAAATTAGAGCAGACAGCATTTGAAAATTGCAGTATTAGAAATGTCGTACTCACATGCTTGTCTGAGAAGCCCCATGGATATGAATGGAGGCATTTATAGCATTTAGTGCGGCGTTTGGAACGCCTTGCTAAACACGCCTATGTGAGAGGACAGGACATAGTAACCTAATGTTTAAGCCTGAAACAAAAACATGTCCATCCAGTTCAGCCTGTTTTCCGCCAAATGTTGATCCAGAGGAAGGTAAAAAAAAACCGCATGAGGTAGAAACCAATTTGTTCTGTGGAATGAGCTCTAGTCTTCATTTATCCAATTTTTTGGAACATATAACATTTAAATCACTTTTTCTTCCATTTTTTTTTCCAGAGGTAAGATCAAAATCTGCAATTTTGGCCTGTTCTTTTGCTTATTTTTTACGGTGTCCATCATGCGGTATAAATAATATGTGAAATTAATTCTAAGAGTCAGTATGACTATATTGATACCAAATTTATATTGGTTTTTTTTTTTCCATTCTGCTACTTGAAAAAAAAAATAAATCTTTTTTTTTTCTCTTAAATGTCGCATTCATAGACCCCTTACATTTTCTTAGCCATCAATGGTACTATTTGAGGAGTGGGTTTTTTTGCAGGATGAGAGTGCATTCAGACGACCTAATATCGGCCAGGTATTCACGCCGGCCGATATACGGCGTCTCTCTCTGCAGGGGGAGGAGGCTGGAAGAGCTGGGAGCAGTGCTCTGAGCTCCCGCCCCCTCTCTGCCTCCTCTCCACCCCCCTGAACTATTTTCAATAAGGAGAGGCGGGACAGCGCGGAGCTAATTCCCAGAACTTAGCCCCGCCCCCATCCCACCTCCTCTCATTGCAAATAGTGCAGAGGGGCGGAGAGGGGGTGGAGAGGAGGCAGAGAGGGGGCGGGAGCTCAGAGCACTGCTCCCAGCTCTTCCAGCCTCATCCCCCTGCAGAGAGAGACGCCGTATATCGGCCGGCGTGAATACCCAGCCGATATACCGTCGTCTGAATGTTCCCTGAGTTGGACTTTTAATGGTACCATTTGGTGAAAGATATGACACTTTTTTATTATAATTTTTGTGAGGCGAGATATGCAAAATTAGCTATTTTCACCATGTTTTTTACACTTCTTTTTATGGCGTGCACTCTTTTTTTACATGGTGATTTTGAATGCAAAGACTTTTAATTTTTCACAAAGTTTTATGGTTCAAAAGGATTTTATTAGCTGCATCAGATATAACAATACATTAACAAGAGAAATCAGAGTATAATTAAGACAAGGCTACATTGCCTCACTCCTGTATGTTTCTGGATTAATCAACAACCTGTACAGATTTTCTGATAAAACATAGCAAAACAAAACATAACATAATCCCCCTTGTATTTGTCGCAGAATATCCCATTATCTGTGGGTTAGGAAGAAAAATGAAAGTATCTAAACCTTGTAAAGAAATAGAATGAGATTATGAAGAGGTGGGAAAGACCCCGGAAAGAAGGAAGTGTGAGTGTGTGTGTGGTGGGGGAGGGGTGGGTAAGGGTACAGGGGAAGTCTGTCCAGTCTGAGTAAACCACTGAGGCAATTTCACCATCGGATCATAGAGTGTTTTCAGTGCTAGAGGGTATGTCAAGTCGGTTCAGGGGGCGACGACGCCATTAATAAACCATGCACCCGGCCCAGACAAAGCCCGAAACTGTAGTCAAACTGCCCAAGTATCGTAATTTTTAGAAAATTGCATCTTGTCTTTGGCATAAAGTTCCTCCATGTGTTTTAGGTTGTCTGAGGCTTCCAGCCACATCAGTCTTGAAGGGGGAGTCGTGTACTTCCATCTCCTAGGGATAATCTGCCTCATCGCTATTATAAAGAAGTGCGATAAGGAGATTTGTGTTTGTGACAACGACCCTGGAATCATGGACAACAGTGCCATTTCAGGGGTAAGGTGGAGCGAGTTTTTACAAATAGCTGCATACAGAGCTCCCACCTCTCGCCATAGTGGCTGAATTAGTGTGCAGGACCACCATAAGTGGACAAAGGTCCCTCGCTTACAAAGGCACCTCCAGCAAAGATCCGGATACCGGGGGTATGCCCTGGCTAACTCCACCAGAGTCTTATATCATCATGTTAGAATTTTATTATTAAGCTCCTGTATTCTGCTAGATATGTTCATCTTGTGGGTCATGACAAAAGCCTTCTCCCAAGACTTCACCGGAAAATCTATTCTTAGCTCCCTTTCCTAGGTCAACTCCAATGTCCTGTTTCTTCCAGATATATGCATCTCTAATAGTGATTCATGGAGAGAAGAAACATTCAATGGGGTGTCCGGGTTTGACATGCAGGTCTTCTCGAAGGTCGTAATTGGTCTCCCCAGTTGTAGTACGCTACCCAAAGACCTAATGTAGTGGAATAATTGTAAATACTGATACCAAGCTCTGGCCGGGGGGTCTCCTCCATCTAATATCTCCTGTAGGGTCCTTAACCGTGTACCTGTTATTAAATCCCATATCCTAGGAACAGGATCTATCATCCTAGCCATCAAAGAGGTACCTTTAAAGAAGGCCGGTGCGTTCGGGTTACTTACTAGGGGAGTGAGCAGGCCCAGCGATAAAATTAGTCCTGATTTATTGGCAGGACCAATCTATGTGCTGAGTAAATTATCTATGAAGGAAGATAATCCCAAGTCTCTGTGTCTATTCCTGCCCGGAATCCAGACGTATCCCTGCCCACCAAATGACTGATTCTTTATCCGCTTCAACCCATCTTTCACACGCTTTTCCATGAAGCAGATCTAAAACACACTTGGTCAAGGATACCCTATGATACAATGAAAAGTTTGGGACCCCCATCCCTCCACCTTCCTTGGGGCCAATAAGGGTCCTCCAGTTCCGTCTGGGCCTATGATTACCCCAGATAAATCTCATTACCAGACGCTGAATCTGTGCCAGGAACGCTCCTGTTAATTTTATAGGGACTGTTTGAAAGACGTACAAGAACCTAGGAAGGGAGTTCATTTCAATCGTATTTATCCTCCCAAACTAAGACAGTGGGAGAGTCTTCCATATATGCAGGTCCTTCTCTAGGGCTGTGATCAATGGACTGTAGTTTTTCTCAAAGAGATTATCAAGGTCCGCTGTTATCACCGACCCCAGGTACTTGATCCCATCCTCCCTCCAGGCAAAGGGGAATGCTAATTGTAAGGAATCTTTTTCCTCCCTAGGTAATGCTACGTTAAGTATCTCAGATTTATTAAGGTTAACTTTGAAGTTAGATAGTTTGCCAAAATCCTTAAATTCCTTCAGAATACATGCGAGTACTACTCTAGGGTTGGTGATTTATATCAGAAGATTGTCTGTGTACAGAGCAACCTTATGTTCCGCGCTGCCTATCTTGACCCCCTGGATGCTGCGATTGGCTCTCAGTGAATTCGCTAACGTCTCCATCACTAATATATAGAAGAAGGGAGACAGGGGACAACCTTGCCTAGTGCTGTTATTGGTCTGTATTGGCTAGGACAACTGTCCATTAACTCACACTCTAGCAGTAGGGCCACGATAGAGGGCCAGAATCTCACTCAAAAATCATGGGCCTATGCCAACTGTCCGCAGAATCGCCTCAAGGAACTTCCAATCCACCCTATCAAATGCTTTCGGCATCTACGGACAGTAAGCACAGTGGGTCTCCCGAGCGACACGCCCTGGTCACGATGGCCAAAGTTCTAATTGTATTGTCCCCTGTATTGTCCCGGAACAAATCCCACCTGGTCCTTGTCTATCAGTGAGGGGATAAATGGCCTCAGATGGGCCGCCAACATCCCAGAGTAAATCTTGATATCAGTATTTAATAGTGAGATTGTCCTGTAGCTGCTACTTCCCAGGTTTAGGGATAACCGTTATAATGGCCTGCAGGGCCTGTGGTGGGAAAGAGCACTCGTGTGAAATGGCATTAAAAGCGTCTAACATAGGAACTATCGACTCTCCACACAGTTTAAAGAAGTGTGGCGTAAAACCATCCGGGCCGGGGCTCTTGCCCACCTGAGAGTCTGAAATATATTGGTCATCTCCTCGAAGGCAAAATCCTACTCTGACAAACGTCTATTTTCTACAGGGATACTTTCAGGGTCATTCTGTAATAGATAGGCATCCCTCACCCCGTGTGTCTCTTTTAACGTCCCCGTGTGGTCTTTTGGCAGATTATACAAACTGTGATAGAAGGAATGAAAACTGTCCAAGATCTCCATGTTAGCATGTACCTGCCCTCCTCTCTGCGACCAGATGGAGAAAACATATGTCCGCAGGGTCCTCGAGTTAAGGGCCCTAGCCAACCCTCTGCTGCATTTTTTCCCATATTTATAAGAGCACCCCTTTGCTCTGTCTCTCTGACATAGTGAAGCTTAGTCTAACAGAAGTAGGGTCTTATTGTGAACATCTGATATTTCTATTGCCTTTTCGTCTTTCATTTTTATTTTTCACAATGTTTTAGACTTTTTAAAAAAACTTTTTACATTTGTCCTGCTAGCAATTTGAAGTTCAGAACTTTTGTTGCTGCTATAATACAATGCAATACACTTGCTTCAGTATTACAGTGTATTATATTGGTCCATGAGGCTGAGCCAGATGGCAGACTTGGAGGCCTCATGTGCTAAAGCAATCTATGGGGACCCTGTAATAAAATTACAAAACCTCCTCTCTCTGTCAGCCTTTTACATCCCGCGACCGCATTAACCACAGTATGTAAAGGGTTAAACATCTAGGATCAGATGCTTCTCTGGTCCCTGCTATTAAAGTTGGAGCCTAGCTGTCATCAAGACAACTAGGTCCTTGCTCCTACCAGCATGGGAGACCTGTGCTGGTATTCTGATGCAGGACCGAAGGCCGACTACATATGAACGAATATTTGCTGCGGAGTCCGCAGTCGGCGTGCGCATGGAGGATCCGCAGAAAAGAGCATTCCGTGGAAAGGAACTGTGATCTCTGCGAGCTGAGGAATAATCACAGCATGTTCTATTTTGCTGCGGGCTCCATATGGATGGCTTCCATTGAAGTTAATAGAAGCTGTCTGATCCACAGCCCATCTGCAACTGACAGTGCAAATAGGTTGCGGGTACCCGCATTATCGCCTAGGAATGGCTTGGGAACAACATATTTAAAATAAAAATTTGTACTGCACATGACTGACAGGATGCACCCACGGTCATCCACATTACAGTAAAGACGAGGTTTGCAGTGTTGCTGGCCAGGGTCAGAGCCAGAATCTGGATCGCCCGTGTGCAGCTGGCCTAAAAAGCCATAAGCATCAGGATAAGGACGATTACTGACCACTGGAAAAAGATGTATAGGTGATCACTCAGTGGTTGAACCACCAAAATTGAAACACTTAAGCCCAAACCGGGAAGGCCTCAAGAGGCCCAGTTTTTAGAGGAAATTTGTATAAACTGCACCCTTTACATCCAGTATATAACAATTTCCTGAGAAAATCAGGATTGGGATTATCAGTATGTGTCATGGCAGCGCATGTTTATCCACTGTGCCACAAGGCCGATTTAGATAAGAGCCGGATCTGGGGGCTGCACCTGGGGTCCCTTGGTTGTTACCCTTTAACTCCACGAACTGGGATATGGTCTTTGCTGTGGTAAATTCGAGGCCATTACCCCAGAAATAACCTTGGTTATATGGCTGCTGATGCAACTGAAGCAGAAATACCATGATATGGTACTGGAGGGTGTAGACACTGATGTAGTTGTAGAACAGAGTCCAAGTCAGGGCAGACAGAATGCTTTCACAACATACATCAGGCCTAGGGTCAGGGCAGACAGCAGACAAAGAAATCATAGTCAAATAACAAGCCATGGTCAGGATTGGAGAGATCAAGAAATCTGTGGAATTCAGGCAGGGATGAAAAGTCAGGAGATCAGATAGAAGCAAACTTCAACAGACAAGGATCTATGACTGCTCACCCTGAACACCAGACAGAGACTGGCCATGAGCTGGGTTTATATGTGAGCACAAACCCAGGAGATTGGCCAGCAGGAAGTATCACACCCAGCCAGCTCAATCAATTAACCCTGTGAGGGCTGTGCTGCTAGGAAGCTTAGAACTACAGATCCCAGCAGCACACGTAACAGCATGATTCCTCTTTGCCCTGGCATCGACCATGAGGGGAAAGTTGGAAGATCCCATACATAGAAGTTTGATGGCTGAAAGTGGATACCATATAACTATGATAGAAGTAGTCCGTATTGATGATATGGCAACAATTAAGAAGCCTGGGTGAGGAGGACAGAGTGCCATTGAGCAGTTTTCCACAAACCATCAAGTCCAGTACCAGTTTCGGGGGTGCTATCGCCTCTTATTCTGATAATGGGGAGAGAATTTCTCATTGGAAAGGAGGAAAAACAAAATGCTAATCCTTTTAGACCATTATAATGATTTATTCTCTAAATTTATGTACCATTTGAGTCAAACCTTTTGCATGTATTGTAATCCCTACCTCTGTGCCCCAGTCCTTTACCATGTGGGGATCTTTCATTATATTCAATGGTCTCTTAATATTCTGCTCTGGTCCTGCAGTTGGAGAAGAAATAATAATGTTGTTAGGATCGGTACGCTTCATGCTTACAAATGAAAGCACTTGGAGAATGTTTGAGGCCATTCAAGGATAAGAGGATGGCTAGTTACATCTAGTAATGTAATTTCAAGTTCCTGGGCCTCAATGCAAAATACCACCAAACTACTCATGGAGATGCACTTCCTACTACATGGAGGTTACTGTAGGATATTAGTCTGTTTTTTTCTATATGGTAGTGCACGTTCAGTTGGAAATATACAAAAGTAATAGTTTTTCTACATATTATTCGATTTTTAGCACTATACCTTAAATTTCTGCCTGCCCATGTCCAGTCTTCTATATCAAGGTTTACTCATTGACTAGAGTTTCAGATTTCTGTAGCCTATTGACAACAGTATATGGAACACAGAAGAGAAGCATCCCATAGGAAAGATCATACTAGTACCTCATGATGGCCGCTCTGTGACAACAGGACATAAGGTTGCTTCCATTGTCATTATCCTTGGGCTATTTCCCAGCCTCCTTGTTAACCATCAACATTAACTAATTTTCACCTCCAACACAAGGGAACGTCCTTGGAGCCTCAACATCTGTCACCTCACCATTTTGAAGGAAATATATATACCAAATGCCTCCAAGCGACTTGGAGACCCACTAGCCTTTACAAGGCTAGATACACCACCGTCTCTGCAGGGACTACCCCCTGTCAGAGCCAAAAGGTGAATGACCCAAGACCAACCATCAATAACTCGCCCACCATAGCAAGCATGGTCTGACCACCTTAGACCTGTGCCGCACCCCACACAAACAGCACCCTCTCGATCCCTTCCTGGATCGCTAATGACCATATGTCAATATCCACAGCGTTCAGTTGAACTCCATCAATGCTCCAAAAATTACCTATCTCTCTATTTAACTTTATCCGCACCTTATTTAATCTCTCCATCTACCTTGCATTGCACCACGATTTATCATAGAATCATAGATGCATAGAATGGTGGAGTTGGAAGGAACCTCCAGGGTCATCTGGTCCAACCCCCTGCTCAATGCAGGATTCACTAAATCATCCCAGACAAATATTTGTCCAGCCTTTGTTTGAACACTTCCATTGAAGGAGAACTCCCCACCTCCCGTGGTAACCTGTTCCACTCATTTATCACCTTCATTGGTAGAAAGTTTTTTCTAATATGTAATCTGTGTCTCCTCCCTTTCAGTTTCATCCCATTGCTTCTAGTCTTTCCTTGTGCAGATGAGAATAGGGCTGATCCCTCTGCACTGTGACAGCCCTTCAGATATTAGTAGACAGCTATTAAGTCTCCTCTCAGCCTTCTTTTTTGCAAGCTAAACATTCCCAGACCCTTTAACCGTTCCTCATAGGACATGATTTGCAGACCGCTCACCATCTTTATAACTCTTCTCTGAACTTGCTCCAGTTTGTCTACGGCTTTTTTAAAGTGGGGTGCCCAGAACTGGACACAGTATTCCAGATGAGGTCTGACTAAGGAAGAGTAGAGGGGGATAATTACCCCACGTGATCTAGACTCTATGCTTCTCTTAATACATGCCAGAATTGTGTTTGCCTTTTTGGCTGCTGCATCACATTGTTGATTCATGTTCAGTCTATGATCTATTAGTATACCCAAGACTGTTTCATATGTGCTGCTGCTTAGCTCAATTCCTCCCGTTCTGTATGTGCTTTTTTCATTTTTATTGCCGAGATGTAGGACTTCGCATTTCTCCTTGTTAAATACCTTTCTGTTAGTCGGCCACTGTTCAAGCTTTTCTAGATCTTTTTAAATACTCTCTCTTCCCTAGTGTTATGAGGCACAATATCCAACCATACCACCATATCATACTGAATGTCCACCAACCATATCATACTGAATGTCCCGAGAAAGCTCCCGAAAAGGTCTCCTTCCCAAATCATTCCCTCCAACATGGTAGGATTCTTAGAAGGGCTCCCTCGGCTCCCTCGGCAAACCCTCGGCAAATGCTCCGGACTTAGCCTCACTGGCTGGTCTTGGTCTTCTCTTCCTGATGGATGTTCCCAGTGCTTCAGCGATCATCCTCTGTAGCCATCTGGCACACTGAACCATCGCAGCGGCACAGAACTACTCGATCATCCCATCCACATCCACCAGTAAGCTTATTTTCCTCACAGCTCCTGACTTGCTTATCTTCATGCGATCTCTTCACCTCTGATGTCACGGTTCTTCGCTCTTTTTAGCTCCACCTTTTCCTTTGTAATACCTCCCCCTTTTCCTCGCACGAGCTCAGCCTTTTCTTCTTACGGTTAACCCCTTCCATTCCACTTCCCTGTCATGCCCGAGCCTCCACCCAAGGCTCTGCAGAACTTGTTACCACCCTCACTATACATTTGTGTGAGACTGGCCTTACTTGGTAGTGGAATCAGTGGCACATGCTCTTCAACTCGACGCTCAGATTTAGAATGCAACATTCTGCTCAGTTGCAAACATGATAGCAGTGCTGACTTTGCTTTTTGCCAACACTGCCTCAGTTTGTCATCCTTTACAGGAACAAGTCTCAATCATTTGGTTACAGGCAACCTTCTCATACTTTAGTTTCGCACAGTCTCTTAATAATTATCTGGCCTATTTGGGTATTCGCATTCTTTTAGGCCGCCTGCACATGGCAGAGCTGTTTTCCGCAAGCGGGTTCCCACTTCTGGCTCTGACCGCTGCTGGCGATCCTACGTACCTGTCATTCTTCTTCTTTTCTGTATTGCGGATGGTTGTGACCAGCCACTGTCGGACATGCACAGTACAGATTGTTTTTTTTTTAAACTCCTGGAGCATGCTGCCATTTTTCCTCCATGAGTAGAAATGGCAATTGGTTTCCTCTCGTGTGCAGGAAGAATCACTTTTCCATAGCATGCTATGGGCGGTATTCGCTGTAGATTCCCGCCCAGATTCTACAGCAAAAATCCAACCGGTGTGCAGGCGGCCTTAATTACTATTAGGCCTTTGTGACTCAATGGACACTCAACACTTTATAGTGTTTAACACAATCTTTTTGATAGAGGGCTCTCTCTCCTTCAGCAACACAGTTGGAGCTATCACAGCTTCTATGGTCCAATTCTCCAGGCACACAATCTTCTGGACACATAGTAACATAGTATGTTAGGCTGAATGAAGACAATGTCCATCTAGTTCAGCCTGTTTCAACCCCCCACCCTCTTGTTGGTCCAGAGGAAGGCAATAAAAAAAAAAAAAAAAATGAGCCAATTTAGCTCATTTGGAGAAAAATATTCCTTCCTGACTTCATAATGGCAGCCAGAGTAATCCTTGGATCAACATTTGAGATCAACAACCCCACTGGTCACCTGATGTCTATATCCTGTAATATCATAGGACTCTAGAAAGGCATCTAGTCCCCTTTTAAACGCCTCTATGGATTTTGCCATCACCACGTCCTCAGGCAGAGAGTTCCACAGTCTCACTGCTCTTACAGGAGGCTTCTGGGAATTCTCTCTCAGTTCACACAACTCAGTTGCTCCCTATCACTCTTTCTAGGATAGCAGGGTCCTCTTGAGGCACTAGGCCCAACCACACTAACCTTGCATCACCCACTCATGCTTGCTTGTGCCCTTCACCATCACAGCTACTCAGCAACTTATGTGCCACACTCCAAAATTGCAGCAAGTCCTATTTTGGGGGGAATATCACTCATTTTTGTCTATTGGGGAAAACAAAAAATGCAAGTGAATGTGATGCGATTTTTTTTTCTTTTACATTTTTTCTATTGGACAACATGCGATTTTTCTCGTAAGTCGGGAAGGGTATCTTTTCTCCTGGAGGAGAGCACATAAAAGGTGCGTGAGGAGACACCTAGAAGGTGAGTGAGGAGACTTATAAGGCCATAAGTGGCCCTGCAGAGGTATTGTTCCATCTTACTTATTTGCACATTTTCTCATAAAACGCATCACAATCGCAGATAAAATCGCATGTTATCAGTCACATACGATATCAGTCCAAGTTTTTATATTGTGGTCGCTCGTGTAAACACAACCTCATACACATAAGCCACATTTTGGAAGATTCAGGCATTAACTACTACATGCATTATTGTACTTAAAGGGGTTGTCTGAGTATAATAATATTTTAAAGGCCAGGCATGGTGTAAAATAGCAAAAAAATAGATACGTATCTGCCTTTGCCCCTTGGAAGCTCTGGTGAATCACCTGTTTTCAGGTCTGGCTGGCATCAGTGCTCACATCTTGAGTGCCATGATGCCAAAAGCTTGGGATGGGACGTTCTGTCACAGGCTGTGTGATAATGTCACTACGTCATGCCGCTTGTGCTGAGGCTGTGACAGAGTGTGAAGAAAAGGAGCCACTGAATGGAGTGGGCACTAGGTGTGTACAATTTGTTTTTTTTAATGCATATTCTATGTGATTTCGACCACAGAGAATGGTAGAGCAGTGAGCCTCTGACTCCTTACTCTACTGTTGTTATCAACTATATATGCACACTTACTTTAGTTTTCAGGGCACTGGACTGCAGGTCCAGGACATATGTCCTGGATCTCCAGTGCTAGTGACACCCCTGCCCTTGACAACAAGTTGATCATAGTACGTTACCCTATTTTGACCCCCCAGTGATCAGTTGTAATCTTGAATGTTGAATCTAGCTGTTACGGATAGTGAAAGTGGACCCACCGTGCTAACCAATCAGCCTGGCTTTTGGACCAGACCTGGTGTTGCTGTCAGCTGACCAAAGGGGTCAGATGTACCTCTGCAAGGCAATCTCAGATGGGGAATCTTGCCCTTAGCTAATCAGGAAGATGGGAAGACCCCAGCCTAAAAGCAGGGTAGGCATCCTGACAAGGGCGACCTCACTGTCTTAATCTCAGGGCTAACTATTTCTGACAGGAAACAGGGACAATGTACATAACACAGGGCACACAGAATAGGACTGACTTACCACAGAGACAGGAACGGTGCACAGACTGGAAGGAAATGGACAAACGCACACAGGCTAAAGAACAAGGCAAAGAACATACAGAATAAACAGATACAGCATCAAAATAGACTAAACAGTCCTGAGACAAGCGACCAGATGTGCTGAGTTTCGGAGAAAAAGAGGTTTGGTACCGTGTTAGCCAATAGAGCAAAGTGTGATTGTTCTCAGTGAGATTACTTGGTTTCTCTCACTGAGAACAATCACACTGAGTTTCTTAGACAAACACACAACAATACTGAGGCCAAGATAGAGGATTCCAGCTCAGCTAAATATAGAAGTAATTACCAATTTAGGTGCAGCTGGGTTGTGAGCACTGAGCAGGGTTAACTAGTGCAGTGCAGATAGAAAGTGGAAGAAAAGAATACATTCATTCCAAAGGAGCAGAGTGACGCCCGCGTCTGCCTGGAACAGCAAAGGGGCAGCAGACACGGGTAGCAGACCTAACACTAGCAGCAACTGTTCAATTTTCCTTCAGTGCCACCACAGGGGAAATGAAGCACAGTTCCCATTGAAATGCATGGGTTATCCAAGTAAAATACTGATGCACTGTGGGTCCTCCAAAGCAAGCAACACTCTTCCATAGAGCTCCCTAATAGGTTTCTTGAAACAGAGATTTCTAATCCAGTAAATTTGGCCCTTGAAAGTAAATCTCAAGAGCCACAGCAGCAGAGAAGACACCTGCGCATGTTCCCATTAATGCTAACATTGCTACGATCTGATGCTGTGTAAGAGTTTGAAGGAAAAATAAGTGTACCCCTTGGAATTCCCTGGATTTTTGCATTGGTTAATAACAAGATACGGTCTGATTGATGTCTTTTATTGATCACATTGAGTAATCATCCACAGTGCAGGTAGAAAAAGTTAGGGAACCTCTATGTTAATGTATCAAGGTTTGATATGATCCAGAGCAATATTTATATTATATAGTATTACATGGGTGTGCTTTGAACTTAATATCCCACATTTGATTATGTTCTATGCTTGCTCTTTTCAGATGCCGTCCTGTGACACCCTGCATTACTTCTACCAAAGCTTAACAAGAACAAAAAGAATTAATTTAGAAGGTGTACAGGGATCTAGCCTATGCCGATGTCTGACATCAGTGGACCTGGTGGCACTGGGTGTAGGAAGCACCTTAGGCGCTGGTGTGTACGTCCTAGCAGGAGAGGTGGCAAAGGTGGATTCGGGTCCAAGCATCATCCTATCCTTCTTGATTGCGGCTCTGGCCTCAGTGCTTGCTGGAATGTGCTACGCTGAGTTTGGTGCTCGAGTGCCACTAACTGGATCTGCCTACTTGTACAGCTATGTAACGGTTGGAGAGTTGTGGGCATTCATCACAGGCTGGAACCTGATACTTTCCTACGTCATAGGCAAGAGCTGGGTTGTCTCTGTGTTCTGTAGATGCATAACATAAATTACTGTTATTTGACTGACATTTATATCCATTCCTTTATTGGTTTTGTACTCAGGTGTGGACACACTGTGCCACTGACCAAGTTGGCTTAGGGTTACTCATGAGTGATGCATGTAGGGTTTCCCTAGTTTTTTACCCTTTAACCCCTTTTTGAAGGATATGATCTTAACTGAAGGGGACCTCAGGCTGTTACCCAAAAAGATGTAGTTGATATCGGAGTCCAAGATCAGGACAGGTGGAGTTTTTCCATAAGCAGAGAGATGGCAGAGGGTCAGGGCAGGCGACAATCAGATAAATTGTGGTCAAGGTACAAGCTGAGGTCAGGACAGAAGAAGTTGGGAAACTAATTGAATAGGCATGGGTTAAAACCAGAATTTAATCACAAAACAACAGCAGCATTGCAGAACCTAATGGAACTTAATGCTCAAGAACCCTGCAGTGGGAGAAATTGCCTTAATTGACTAAAGGAATATCCAGATTAAATGGGGACAGAAAAGTTGAGCATGTGCACCCCTTAAGAGGCAGTTCTGGTGTGTGTGCACATTTTAAAGGCAGCACTGACAAGAGGAGGGATGCTATGAAATTTGTCACATAGGAACTGGAGGGAATGCTGATGGCTGCAACTGGCAGGAGGAGGTAGAGGTAGGGGAAGCCACTGGCCATGGCCAGTGGCCACAACACGAACTTTAGCAGATGCCTGGAGAACATAGAAACACACTATGTCAATAAAAATATTGAGACACACATAGAAGGTGAAGAAATTTGATTTTATTCACATTTTCCAATACGATGTTTGGCCGCTTTTCACCTCAATGACTGCAGAAACCCTACTAGGTAGGCTTTCCATCAAATTCTGATAGATGTGTGGAGGGATTTGCCTCCATTACTTGAGAAGAGCTTTAGATAGTGATGTGGGGAAGGATGGGTATGTTGGGCATGTACGAGTATGACATTCTAGTCGCATAGAAACCACTCTCCAGGCAATCACCATACCCAAGTGTGGTCATCTGATCATAAGATATGGTCAGCTGAATCACAGTACACCAATACTTGATTCTACTCATTCACAGTCCAAGAGGGAGTGTTTCAGCAGACGATGTGCATGATGCCTTCACAGCTTGTACAAGGCTTCATTGCCCACATTCTGTCAGTTTACAAGGTTTCCCTGAACATGGCTGCGCTGCACACACACCAGATGTTTTCCATTTCTGAATAAAAATGCCAACAGTGGACTCTAGAAGGTCCAAAAGTATTGTGATGTTCGTACTGATTGCTTGCTCAAGTGACATCAGATTACGCTCCTCGTTGGAAGTCTACCAACTCCACACCTGGTGGCATTCTGATTGATCTGGTTTCTGTACAGAGATATGCCTATGTGATACTCTCCTTTATACCTAATGCTCACACATCTAGTTTGCATATCCCCTTTGCCTGACAGCACATGATTGGTGGGTGTTCCAATACTTTTGTCAACATAACGTAATGACTGTGGCCCTGAACACATAGTTAGGTCAATAAAGACATGGTACAATGAGATTACTGCAAAGAAACTTGAATAGCCTCCTCAGAGCTCTGACCTCAACCTCTCAACACTTTTTGGATCAATAGAAGCACTGAGTGAAAGCCAAAAGTTTCATCCCACCTCAGTGCCTGACTCTACAAATCTTTCTGTTTTTACTAAATACGCATCACTTTCCAAAAACATTCTCCACAATCTCATGGATTTCCAGAGGTGTGGAGCATGTAATAGGGCATGGAAAGGGGCCCACAACTCTATATCAACCATCAACTCATGGTTTTGAAATGAGGTGTTCAACAAGCTCATATAGGTGTGATGTTCAGGTGTATATATACTTTTGGCCATGTAGTGTATTAATAAACAATGCAAATGCTGTATGGCAAATTAACTCAGGTAGTTGTTCAAACCCAGAACAGCCCAATTTCTGTTTACGTTTACTATTGAATATAGTTTTATGGATGACTGGATCTTGTGAAAAGTCAAGTCACAGTAATAATTGTCTATAACTGTGAATAAGTACATGTTAGGGAGGGTGATGTTTTGAAAGTGAATCATAGAATCATAAAATCATAGAGTTGGAAGGCACATCCAGGGTCATCTGGTCTAACCCCCTGCTCAGGTCAGGATTCACCAAATCATCCTAGATAGATGTCTGTCAGGCCTCTGTTTGAAGACTTCCATAGAAGTCTCCCTGTGGCAACCTTTTCCGCTCATTGATCACTCTCACTGTCAGAAAGTTTTTTCTAATATCTAATCTGTGTCTCCTCCCTTTCAGTTTCATCCCATTGCTTCATATTTGTAGACAGCTATTAAGTCTCCCCTAAGCCTTCTTTTTTGCAAGCTGAATATTCCCAGATCTGATTTGCAGACCGCTCACCATCTTGGTAACTCTTCTCTGAACTTTCTCAAGTTTGTCGATTGTCTTTTTTAAATTGGGGTGCCCAGAACTGGACCCAGTATTCCAGATGAAGACTAAGGAAGAGTAGAGGGGGATAATTACCTCATGTGATCTGGACTCTATGCTTCTCTTAATACATCCCAGAATTGTGTTTGTCTATTTTGCTACTGCATCACATTGTTGACTCATATTCAATCTGTGATCTCTTAGTATACCCAAGTCTTTTTCACATGTGCTGCTGCTTAGCTCAATTCCTCCCATTCTGTATGTGTTTTTTTAAAATTTTCTTGCCCAGATGAAGGCCTTTGTATTGCTTCTTGTTAAATACCATTCTGTTAGTTGCTGCCCACTCTTCAATCTTGCCCAGATCTTTTTGAATCTTCCCTCTTCTCCAGTGTTATCCAACCCTCCTAGCTTTGTGTTGTCAGCAAATTTGATCAGTTTTCCCTTAATTCTCTCCTGTAAATCATTTATAAAAATGTTGAATGAAAACAAAGGTTTGGTACCGTGTGATTACTCTCTGCAAGAGAAACCATGTAATCTTGTAGATATGATACCTTTCAATGGCTAACAAAAATACATGATGTTATAGCGAGTTTCTGAACCTATCAAGGTTCTTCTTCAGGCTGAAATGGAATAGATCCGAAGAGGCATGAATATTTATACACACTTATGACACACAAGTCACAGACAATGATGTTATTGGTTTGAATATAAAAAGGAATACTGCAACAGAGACAAGCATTTTTAACTAGGCACTGATAAGGGAGTGAATGTCCTATGGTCTCTGAATTACTGTTGGGGGGTCATCAGGCAAGGAATGCTGCAACAGGTGCACAAACATTTTTAACTAGACACTGATAAGGGAGTGAAAGTTTATGGTCCCCGAATTACTGTTTGAGGGGGCTCACCAGGCCAGCAGTCTTATCTGTGTTATAGATGTCTTATACCTGCCATTCACCCATAAAACCTCTGCAATAATTCAATCCCCCGTGGAACGTGTCAAAAGTTGTTATACATTTATATTCCCAAATTTTCTACGGCTTTGTGACTTCAAACCACTCTTCAATATCAAAACTCTCATATCTCCTATGTTATGTCCAGGATTAGAAAGTGCTCGGCCACAGGTAATTCTGTCTTCCTGTGTTTAATTGTAGGGCGATGCGATCTCATCCTCGCTTTCAGTTTTTGCCCTGTTTCTTCAACATAAAGGCCCCCAACAGGACATTTACTGCACAGGATTTGGTACACAACATCAGACGTGGAACATGTGACTGTCCCTGGGATCTTATAGTCCTGCTGTGTGTTGGGGATCCGTATCCTGTCCGCGGTCAGTACATGTCAGCAGGTCTTGCAGCTCCTTACATTACAGAGATAAGTTCCTTTTTGTGTCAGAAGGTAATGCACTCCTCATTATAAGGTTCCTAAAATTTGGAGGTTGCCTGTCATACAGAAGCGGAGGGTCAGAGAATATTCCCATAGAACCCCGAGAGGCTCGCAAGCTC
The DNA here is from genome assembly GCF_035609145.1 of Eleutherodactylus coqui. Taxonomy (NCBI): domain Eukaryota; kingdom Metazoa; phylum Chordata; class Amphibia; order Anura; family Eleutherodactylidae; genus Eleutherodactylus; species Eleutherodactylus coqui. Next base: position 15,950,586 of record NC_089838.1, read on the forward strand.
GCTATAACATCATGTATTTTTGTTAGCTATTAAAAAGGTATCATATCTGCAAGATTAAGTGGTTTCTCTTGCAGGTAACAATCACATTAAAAATGTTGACCAACACTGGGCCCAGGAAAGAGCCTTGTGGTACCCCACTTGATACACTCTTCCACTTGGATGTGCAGCCATTTATAACCCCTCTTTCAGTATGATCACTCAGCCAGTTGTGTATCCACCTAACAGTTGCCTTGTCAATCCCATATTTGGTCATTTTTTCAATAAGAATGGTATGAAATACTTTTTCAAAGTTCATTTCGCATAAGCAAGATAATCCAGTATGGTCTGTATTTGCAATAATCCTTAACCACTAAGTGTTTTTTCTTTTAGGCACTTCCAGTGTTGCCCGGGCTTGGAGCGCTACATTTGATGAGCTCGTTGGGAAAAAAATAGGAAACTTTTTCAGCAGGACGATGCCTGTTAATGTGCCAGGATTCGCAGAATACCCAGATATCTTCGCTGTGTGCCTCATACTAATTCTTGCAGGTATTAAAGGGGTACTATGACTTTAGGATTTAGGGGTTATGTGAGAGCAAAAAAAAGGTCTGTTAATTTTTTTTTCATTTATAGCCCCATTCTTGTCCATGGACTGTGTCTGTCTGGTAATGCAGCTTTCAGTACTATTCAAGTACTGCTCAATATATTTTGCATGAGTCTGCTTTCTGTTGGCCATATAGTCTCAACTCGATGTAGATAGTATTTGAATAGTATTAGTATATTGAATAGGTAGGTAGATAGCTAGATATGCAATAGATAGATCAGATACAACTTTGTGACTTGAAGGTGCATCATATATTGTCTTTTTTTCCATACCAGGGCTTCTTTCTTTTGGAGTAAAGGAGTCCACCACAGTGAATAAAGTCTTCACAACCATCAACATGATTGTCTTGGCATTTGTTATAGTGAGTGGATGTGTTAAAGGAGACCTGAGGAACTGGGAGATCACAGAGGAAGAACTCAATGTAGCCATTTGGAGCAGGAGGTATTTTTTAGCCTGTATTTGGGGGTCATACACAGTTACAAGAAATAGTAAGTTAAGCTTTAAATTTAATAATGGGTAGATTCCTTTTTAGAAGCAATCACCTCCACCAAATGTTCTCTGTAGCTGCTAGTAAGATTCGCACAATGATGTGAAAAAATTTTGGACCATTTGTCCCTGAAAATGTGCTAAAGTTCATCAAGATTTCTGGGAGGCCTTGCATGCACAGCCCTTTTCAGGTCTTGCCACAGCATCTTGATAGGGTTACAGTCAGGACTCTGACCTGGGCATTCCAAAACATATATCTTCAACTAAAGAATGCTTAAAATAGACAATTTACTTGCGTGCTTTGACACTGTCTTATTGCATCACCAGCTTGATATCATGGAAGGCTGCCCTTACATTTTCCTGTAATAGGTCTTTATACACTTTACAATTGATTGTTTCCTCAATCATCACAAGACATCCAGGCCCTGAGGTAGTAAATTAGCACCAAACCATGATGCCCCCTCCAGCAAGCTTCACAGTTGGATGAGGTCTTGGTGTTGATGTGCAGTGGGCTTCTTCCTCCAAACATTGCATTGTGCATTAGTGCTAACAAGTTCCACTTGTGACTCCTCTGTCCATAGAATATTTCCCAAAAGCATATGACATGGGTTGCAATTTTGTTTGGCCAGCATGGACACCATTCTTCAGTGTTTTTCTAACAGTGGATGCCTAAATAGAGGTTCTTGCAGTTTGTAGGTCTTTTGCTCTTCCCCTTAGGTTCTTTCTCACCTACTTCATGATTGCTTGCTGTACTATTGGAGTTATCTTAACAGGATACCAACACCTAGGGAGAGTCGAACCGTCCTGAATTTTCTGTATTTGAAGTCTAACTATGGATTGATGTACACCCAGGTCTGAAGCAAAGTTTTTGTAGCCTTTACCAGCTTCATATGTCTCTATGATATATCTTCTGAAAGTTGTTAGTGTTGAGACACGACTAACACCAATCTTTCTAGAGAAGAACAGATTTGTCAGTTACCAGCCTTTGTGTGTCTTCATTTAATAGGCAAAGTCCAACCTCATCTCCTTAATTTAAATATCTTTTGCAAATTAGTTATTCTAGAAGGCATTAACACATTTGATTTTACTCCCTACATTGTGGATGATTACTCAATGTGCTCAATAAAAGATAGGAATGGTACAGTTGTTTGTGTTACTAGTTTAGCTAATTTGTCTATACAGTAGTTGTGATTTACAAATCAATCAGTCCACATTTTATTAGTAATCAATACAAAAATCCTGATCATTCCAAAGGGTTCGTTTACTTTTTCTTTCAACTGTACCAAAGTAATTGATGTAATTTAACTTAACTTGGGTATTGAGCCATAAAGCAGAAGATACCATGAATCCTACTATTACATATGCTTGGCAGCAACCATTAAAGCTAAATACTGCAACATTAGCAAGTGAGAAACTGCCTTGAGCTTTATGATCCTGATTGTTACATGTGCTGCTGGGATCTGTAGTTCTAAGCTTCCTAGCAGCACAGTCCTCACAGGGTTAATTGATTGAGCTGGCTGGGTGTGGGATTTCCTCCTAGCCGATCTCCTGGGTCTGTGCTCACATATAAACCCAGCTCATGGTCAGTCTCTGTATGGCCCCTAGAGTGAGCAGTCATGAGTCTGTTGAAGTTTGCTGTGACCTGCTATCTGTGTTTTGTTGCAGCTTGCTGTGTGATCTGTGCCTTGCTGTTCATGTCCGTTTGTACGTTTATTTTGTGTCAGTTTGCTCTGCTGAGTTTGTCTGCTATGTCTGCGCTAGGTTGGCCCCTAGGGCCCTCTAGTAGACGTGTCTTGCTAGTGTAGGGACTGCAAGAAACGAGGGGCCTTGCCGGGGCTTGCAGCTTAAGTTCATTGGCTAATGTACGAACTAACACCTCACATTTATATTCAGCTTATCATCTGTTACTAGTGTTTGCACTGTGGCTGCTGTATGCTGTGTATTCTGGCTCTGTGTGTCCTGTGGTTCAGTCCCTGTCATGTGGCATGTGAATGCATCCTGTTCTGGTGTGTGGCTGCTAGGATCAGCTAGGGCCCAGATCCGAAGACCGCTGGGCTGCCCTTATTGGGGCAATGTCCCCGCTTAGGTAGGACACTGCCATCCTCCCGTGTAGAACAGGGCCACTTTGCATGAAACCCGTGTGCGTACCCAGTCCCTTTGGTTGCGATCATGTGGGCCCCGTGCTTAGTTTGCCCACACGATAATAACATAATGCACTTTTGTAAGTGGGTGTCCACTTGTACCACGATATAGGATAATACGAAACAACTTCAAGAGAAATTAACTTTTTTTTTTTTTAGGGGACGTTTACTTAGCCAAAATAATTAACAAACAAACAGAGGTAGCTGGCACCTCAGGTGCCCATCGCAGAGTTACATCACAGTGCATAAATACAGAAATATAAAAGCCATCATTATTAATGTATGTGCGTACATTCCTCCTGACACATAATATTAGGCTATAAAATCTTAAATAACTTTGTCAACTATTGATAATCAAAAAAACATAAAGAAAAGAGGGACTTTAAGTCCGGAGACCAAGTGCAACAGAAAAAAAAGAAGAAAAACCCCAAAGAGGAACAACACTCCCACCCCCCCACCCCCCCTCTTCCCTTACCACTTCCCCAAACAACACAGCGAGACTCTTAAAATGAAAGATTTAGCTTAAAAGACAGGCCAAGCGGGTGTCCTCCAACTCATTTTCTCCTTAATATCTAAACAGGCATTCCCATTACCTTCACTGACTATGTAAGAGAGGACGTTAACGCCCCAAAGTCTCCAAAAAGCAGATTCTGGAAAACGGTGCAGGTTCGGCAGATTGGGGTTATTCCACAGGGGAATATGTGTGGACCACATGGCTCTCTCCTTAGGGGTTAGTTGCAAGGCCCAGCACCAAATTTCGAGTGTTACCAGTATAGGAATGGGCAAAGGGACAATAGAAGATGAGGGATGATGCGTTAGCAGTCCCCTCAGGCTCTGGTTAGGGCCTGCCACCCTGCGCTCCAGGCCCACCACTGGGTTATAATCTGACAAAGACAGCCACCATCCAGCGTACACCAACTGGCCAGCCAGATAATAGTAGTAGAGGTGGGGTAAGGCTAATCCTTCCCAGCTCACCGTAAGGCACAGGGTCTCCAATCTAATCCTGCCTGGAGTGCCCCTCCACAAAATACATAGTACAATCCCACGTAGCTTGTAAAAAACGTGTTTGGAATTAGGGTAGGGGAATTATGCAAGATATACAGGAATTTCGGCAGTAGTTTCATTTTTAGCCTATTGATTCTGCCTACTAGAGTAAGCTCAGGAGGGTCACTAGATGAAGGTCATAAAAAGTAAAGACCTCCGCTGACACGTTTATGCCTATATACATTGTTTGAGTTGTCCAACTCAGCAGGGTGGGCAGAGGAAGGCCAACCACTGCCATTAGGTGGGTTTTGTCCCAGTTAACCCTAATGTCAGAGTGCAGGCCAAATGCATCAAAGATAACTAATGCAGAGTCAAGAGAAGACTCCGGGTCCTGGAGAAAGATGTCATCCACATATAGAGCTATGCACTCTTCATAGTTATCCCTTTACAGTTGGTGATGTTCGAACTTGGATTACAAGAGGCTCTATAGCAAGGGCAAACAACTCAGGGGACAATGGGCAGCCTACCCAAGGGAAATTGGGCAGAAACATGGATATTGGTTTTAATATTGGCCACCGGAGAGTCATACAGGATCCCAACCCTTTTAATAAAAGTTGGCCCGAATCCAAATCATTGCATCACTACCCACAAGTACTTCTAGTCTCCTGAGTCAAAGGCCTTTGCCTGGTCTATAAATACCAGTGTGCGCGTCCCACAGTTAGTGTGCTCATACGTCAGATAACTGAAAAGTCATCTTAGATTCCGGTCTTTAACTTTTCCAGGCATGAAGCCAGACTGGTTAGCATATACGATCTCCCTAACAACTAGGTTTATATGCGTAGCCAATATTTTTGCAAGGATTTTAACGTAATTATTAAGGAGTGAGATGGGGCGATAAGAGCCGCAGTCTGTAGTGTTCTTCCCAGTTTTAGGGATCATGATAATTAGTGCCTTGCACATGGTATCTCGCAGAGCACCCTCCCACACGATTGAGTTATATAGTGTTAGAAGTCGAGTGGGCCAAGAATTCCACATTCTTTTTATACCACTGCCCAGGTAGCCTGTCTACACCCGGCGATTGATGGCATCCAATATTTCCTCTGTACTCAGGGCACCATCTAGGTAGGTCACCTTATCCTGGCTCAGTGTAGGGAAGGGGATATCATCAAGATAGGCTATTAGCTGATCATCAGAGCAGTTAAGTTTGGAGGCATATAGATCTCTATAAAATTGGGCAAATGTTTGGTCAACAAGTTTGGGGTCATTTATTAGGGCGCCTGAGGCATCACGTATCGCTGTAATTCGTCGAAGTGATTGATCTTCTTTGGTCAAGTAGGCCAGCAAGTGACCGTTTTTATCCCCCTGGTGAGGGGAATAAAAACCTGGTGGCAGAAATAAAGATGTTTCTTTTTTGTATATTCAATAAGTAGCAGTTTATATTCCCATCGCAGGTTATTTAGATTTAAGTAAGTTTCCAGGAAAGGATCTGCTATGTGTTTGGCCTCTGCTGAGTCGAGTCCAAGTCTAATCAGGTGGCCCACAGGGACCTTCTATGCTCGGCTATGGCAGAGGTGAAGGACTCCCTGGTAAAAGCCTTAAAAGCATCCCATACAACTAGCTTTGAGGCAGTCCTCTTATTGACCCCCCAGTAGATCCTGGCCTTCTGCTCCACATACTCATGCACTTCCTCCTGTGCCAGCCACAGGGGGTTAAGTCTCCACATAGGGCACTAACCATCAACTCCAAGGTTGAAGATCAAGAGCGGAGAATGATCTGGTATGCTTCTAAGCAGGTAGGAGACATCACGCACCATAGGGAGACAGCTCAAGGAGCCAAAGCGTAGGTCAGTATGGGAGAAGGCATTATATGTTAGCGTGTGACACGAATAGGTGGAGTCAAGTGGGTGTCGCAAGTGTCATATTTCCTGTAATAGGTAGGAGTGGGGCCATGTAGGCAAACGAGTTGGTACCGAGGCAGCTGGAGTGAGGCAGTCCCACACTGGATCCAAGATCAGGTTGAAGTCCTCCATAAATATTATTGGGGCTGGATCGAGGAAAGCCACCTGTACCATCACCCCATAGAGCATTTTAATATCAGCAGGGGGCGGTAGATAAATATTAATTATCGTGAGGAGACGGCCATAAAAGGTGCCCTAAAGGATCAAGAAATACCCCCCCACCCCGGGCCAATATGTATTGGTCAGAAAACAAACTGGGCCGACTTAGCCACCAAGATACTGACCCCTCAAGCGTAGTTAGGATATGTAGCATGGTACGCAGGTGTGCCCTGGAGGTGTGTCTCTGGATATAGTATTATATAGGGGGAGTGAATTTTAAGGAAGTTGAAGATCGGCACTGTTTTAAATCTAGAATTCAGGCCCCTGACATTCCAAGAGACAAGTTTGAGATGCATACGAGCACAGATCACCCATACAGTATCCAGAAAGAGTTGCAGCAAGATGAAGTGAGGTAGCAAGAAAGAGTCAGCTCACACTTATAAACACTAACAAGGGAAGTTCACATTTAGATTTTTGCTGTAGGGTCCACTTTTCTGTATATGCTCTTGTGTTCGTAGTAGTAGACCCCTTTTATTAAATCCTTTCAGATACGATTGAGCACGGACATAATACCCATGATACTTTGTAATTGTAGGTATTTAGAGCATCCAAATGGCTTGCACCTTTAGAAAATAGCAGTCAATGTTGATTTAACATGACTTTATTGAAAAACATTTTTTTAACCATCATACCAACAGTAACCATTCTGCAGGTGGCAATATAACTGGTACATATGGAGTTGGTGGATTCATGCCATTTGGATTTAGTGGCACACTGGCAGGAGCAGCTACTTGTTTCTATGCCTTTGTTGGGTTTGACTGCATTGCAACCACAGGTATGTATGTACTTGGTACAACGACAACCATTTGTAATGTGTTTTTCTCATAAGGGACTCAATAAAACAAGAGAAAATGTAGTAAACTATTTATGGCCTATCCTCAGGATAGGTCATCAATAAAACGGTTGGGGTCTGTCACCCAGGATCATCAATGATCAACTGTTCTCTGGACTGCTGCTTTCATGTATGGAGCTGATTTCTGCAAGTAGTAGACAGCTCTGTTCCCACTGCAGTGGCCAGGCTTGGTATTGCAGGCTGAGTTCTTCTTACAATGAACGGGAACTTAGCCTGTAACAGCAAGACACTGCCACTTTTCTTATCAAAAGCAATTACTACACCTATTATAGACTAATAGGAATGCTGATAGGCATAATACACTGCAATACAGAAGTACTGCAATGTATTATGAGTGAACAAGCTTAATTCCTTCGAAATCACTGAAGGTAAATTTATGTCACGCACTCAGCTGGCGATCGCGGCCTTTCAAGGAAAGAAAAAATTAAAGGTTAGCAGGGTCGCTGGCAGCGAGCACGGGCGGATTGCGTGCGGCATTCACCACACGGAATCTGTGCATACCGTGCGCATGAGGCCTAATTGTCCCTTGTAAAAAGGCCATTAGTATAGGTAATTGTATAGTATAGGGTTAGTTTGTAATAATTTATCTAGAAATAAATGACATTTATAAGGGTACGGTCACAGGGAATGGATTGTGGTGCAGATCTGCAGCTGATTTCACCCTTTCAAATGTAGGGGTAAAGGCTGTTGTATATCCACATCAAAATCTGCGTAAAAATCTGCACCAGTAGTGTAAAGAAAATCTACACCAAATCTACTACGTGCGCTCATACCCTTACAATAATTAGTTATATCAGTCATCAATGCCATGTTTATGCATCAAAAATGCTACATTAAATATAACTGAAAACGAAAAACAGTATGGGTCAAAATATTTAAAATTAATCGTAAATTATAAAGTCGCCTAAATTGCTCCGAAACATGCACATTATTTTAATTGAGCTTCCAAAATAAATAAACAATTAGTGCGGTATGTATGTACATATTTGACATACTGCCATTGATTAAATGAAAAAACAACAAATTTTTAAAATTTTCCTGAATTTTTTGGCGCTTATAATAAATAAAGTTCAATTTGTGGTGAAAAAACAATGTCAGCAATACTTGGATGAATAAAAGCTTTACGGGGTAATTTTCCGTTAGGCCAGACTCACAGTGCGTACGGCACTTAACTGTATTGCAGTTAGTCATGTACAATACAATGACGCAAGTATCCTCAGCCCATACGTAATATTAATAGCGTATGGGCTGAGGGTACCTGCGTCATTGTAAAAACAGATACAACTATTGATGACATACAGATGTAATGTTATCCTTAACACATCTGTATTACGGATTATTATAGACGTGTAAAATATGCTCTTCTGAAACTGAAGCACTTTCTGATGACTGGGAATTAAAAAATTCCCACCTCCAGAAAGTTCGGCTCTGATTGGCTTAGAGCTCAGTCAATCACAGGCAGCGCTCAGCCATTCATTGAATGACAGCTGAACGCTGCCTGTGATTGGTCACAGCACCCAGCCAACTAGAGGCAGCTCTCAGCCATTCATTGAATGGCTGAGCGCTGTGACCAATCACAGACAGCGCTCAGCTGTCATTCAATGGATTGCTGCCTGTGATTGGCTGAGCGCTCAGCTAATCAAACCAGCACTTTTTGGAGGCGGAGATTTTTAAATTTCCGGCCATCAGAAAATGCTTCAGAGCAGTCCCAGCATGAAATAGAGAAGACACGCTGGAGCCCCAACTGGAGAGTAATGTGTGTGTGTGTATATATATATATATATATATATATATATATATATATATATATATATTAATTTTTTTTATTACACCAGCTAGGGATGATTTTCAGGGAAGGGCTTATATTTCAAGCCCTTCCCTGAAAAATCACTGTAAGGGTTGCCTGCCCCCCACTGCTTTCAATGGGGCCAGCTGCAGTAGGGCCGTCTCAATTAAAAGCAATGGGCAGGGAGCTTCGGTCACGCGCATTTTAAACATGCATGGGGCGGGTTTTTTTCTTGCACACATAGGTGCGCAAAATGCTACGCTCATTTTGGTGAGCCCTAAAATGGTATGAATGAAAACGTCCACTAATCCAATAAAAAGCAGGTTTTCACAGAGTAAAACAGTTATTGCTCTCAGAATACAGTGCGATAAAAACTTATTAGATTTTTTTTAAACAAAGTGGTTTTCTTGTACAAAAGTAGTAAAACAAAAAAAACATATATGAAATTACTATCTGTGTAATCATACTCACCCACATGCCATTTTATACCGCATTGTGAACACAAAAACAAACCCATATAATTGCAGAATTTCTGTTTTTGTCCATACCCTCAAAAAATTACAAAAAGTTTTTCGACTTATCAAATGTCATCAAAAACTAATAATCATTCGTCTATGTCAATGGAAAATACAAATATTCTGGCTCTTGGGTTTAAAATTAGTGAGTTTGTCTGTACGAGTGCAGCAAAGGAAATAGTGATTACTATGTCTACAGGTCTATGAATGAACGCTATCTATTTTCAGGAGAGGAGGTGAAAAACCCACAACGAGCCATACCTTTAGGAATCGTGCTATCCCTGTCCATTTGCTTCCTGGCATATTTCGGAGTATCTGCTTCTCTCACTCTCATGATGCCCTATTACCTCCTGGATTCCCGGAGTCCACTGCCGGCTGCATTTGAGTATGTTGGATGGAGTGTGGCCAAATACATTGTCGCCGTTGGCTCTTTGTGTGCATTGACCACAAGGTAAGATAGGGAATGGTTATTTTTGCTTTGTCGCATAAAATGCATGCCATATGGGTGAGGACAGCTCCCTAATACACTATCCTGTCAAAAGTAACTAGACACCCGAGCAAGAATCAAAAGTAGTATTACTTTATACTCGTATATGTTAATATTTAGTGGGCCTCCATTGGCTCCAATTCCATCTTGTGTGAATAGGGACTTAGAAGAAAAATGCAGGCGGACTAGAAAAAATGGGTGCTAAATAAGATAAATACCACACATAACAAAGGACTTAGAAAAATTCAGTCCCAATTAGTCTAAAAGTAGTGTGTATGCCTATAGACCTAAAAATGGCAGAGTTGCAGAGTGGACATGTACTGATTCCCACATTCAGAAAGTAGTTATCCTCTACTGTAGGGTGCATTCACACGAACGTATATCGGCTCGGTTTTCACGCCAAGCCGATATACGTTGTCCTCATGTGCAGGGGGGGGGGGAGGATGGAAGAGCCCAGGAGCAGGAACTGAGCTCCCGCCCCCTCTCTGCCTCCTCTCCGCCCCTCTGCACTATTTTCAATGAAGAGAGGCGGGATGGGGCGGGGCTAATTTGCGGGCCCTTAGCCCCGCCCCCGTCCCGCCTCCTCTAATTGAAAATAGTGCAGAGGGGCGGAGAGGAGGCAGAGAGGGGGCAGGAGCCTCAGTTCCTGCTTCTGGCTCTTCCAGGCTCCCCCCCCTGCAGATGAGGAGGACGTATATCGGCTCGGCGTGAAAACTGAGCCGATATACGCTCTTGTGAACGCACCCATAGATACGATAAACTTAAAGTATATAATGGAGCTAATAAAAACCAATCAAATCTTGTGTAAGTAAAGACTTGTGTAAGTAGGTGCTAGAAAAACAAACACCACACATAAAAGAATTTTCTAAAATTGGTGCGTATGCCTATAGACTTACAAATGTTGCAGAGTGGACAGGTACTGATTCCCACATTCAGAAAGTAGGAAGTATATAATAAAGCCTATAAGAGCCAATAAGGACCAATTCCATCTTGGGTAAGTAGGGACTTAGAAGAAAAATGCAGATAGACGAGTAAGAATGGATACTGAAAAAAACAAACACCACACATAAGGGGGGACTCAGAAAAAGTCCGATCGAAACATTCTTAAAAGTTGTTCACTTGCCTATGGACTATGAAGTCGGCAAAGTTGCAAAGTGACTATACACTGACTCCCACATTTGAAAAGTAAGCACCATCCCCTACTATAGATTGCACTAAACTTAAGGCATATAAGAAAGGTTGGTTTAGGACTCATTCACATGGGTGTATTGTCACTGTGTATTATGCAAGTATATCTCCCTTCCATAACACGCGGTGAATGGAGGCATTAACCCTTTCCAATCCACTGTCTGACGTCTGAAGACATTCTGATTGAAGGCTGTACACAGCTCCAATGTCGGAAGACATCCGGCAGGGTATTCTTACTGGCCGCTCTGTTGTCGGGGGGCCTCTCTAGCATGTCCCATACCGCAGTACAGGCTCTAACCAGCAGATGGCGCCATAGTATAATGGCAGAAAGAGAAAGCCCCCTAGGAAACCCTGAATCCAAAATTGGATTGCAAAGGGTTAAAAGTCAATGGACTTTCATTCTACCATTTACACCTGCGTGTGGGCACTGTGTATCGATACGCAGGAGAAATAAATCGCGGCACGCTCTATTTCTCTGTGTATCATTACCAATGATACGCAGAGAAGGGGTAGAGTTTCGATACGCATCCCTGCTCTGAACAGAGCGGAGAATTTGAAAAAGATAAAATAAAAATCACACTGCGCATGTCTATGACGTCAGATTTCCGGGCATGCACAATGACAATAACAGCGATCTTTGCCAGCTCTCTGCCCGCAGAGTGTATGGTCTGTATTGAGTACAACGCTGAGAGAGCTTCGCAGCATTGTACGCATACGCCCGTGTGAATGAGCCCTAAGCTGTGTGGTGTGAACTCATATCGGAGAGGCCCCCTATAATTGTAGATCCCTCTCTTGCCGCGGCTTACACAGGTTCTCCCTATGTTTTGAGATGTTCTCCACTTGAAGCAATGCTCCTGAGGTAGAATACCTCTGTACATAGAGAGTCCAATGAAGCATGCAACTTCTTTTTTCTGTGGGATTCGTACAAAATGCAACATAAAAAACCTCCGTATGCAATCAGAGATATATATGTGAGTACAGAAACGGCGTCATGGACCTGTATGGCTGCCCTAATAGAGCTCCGTACAAAAAAGAGTGATAATACAGCCACGTGCATGAGTCCTCACACATATATATACTGGGTTAGCAAAATTAATCTTCCTCAATTCAGAGAGCTCTGGAGGGAGTTCTGCTGCTCTAAATGAGACGAAATGTGGACAACACCCACTGTAGATGATACACTTGCAATTTTGTTTTATATAATACTAGTAATTATTAGGAAATTATAGCACCAGTGTTTCTGGTGGCGCAATGCGCCATACCACTGTGCTACATGGCACATGCATTATGATCCCCACACATTACACAAACAGCTCTACTATATCCACCCTGACCCCACACATTACACACACAGCTCTACTACATGCCACACACAGCTGTAGTACATCCATCTTGATTGCCGCACATTACACACACAGCTCTACTACATTGTACATTCATTATGATTCCCACACATCACTCACACAGCTCTTCTACATCCATTTTGATTCCCACACATTACACACACAGCACTTTACATGCGCAGCTCTACTACATGCTTGATGACCCCACACATCACACACACAGCTCTGTTATATTGTACATTTACATCCATCCTGACTCTACACATCACACACACAGCACATGACACACAGCTCTGCTACATCCTGATTCACACACATCATACACACAGCTATGGTATTCCACACATCACCTGACTCCTTTTGATACAGTGATCCCCCCCGGTCATGTGATTCCTGACCCCACCCACACAGGTGATCACATGACAGTGATGTAATCACAGGTCCTGGTAGTAGCTGGTGTCAGTTTATCCAGTATACAGTACTTTCTACCAAACTGCACAATGGCTCCTCCCACAGCAGTGTCATCACTGCAGGTCCTTCAGCCCACCGGATCTCTGTGGTGGCGATAGGTCAGTGTCTTCTGTCGGGACCACTGAGTTGTGTTTGAGATAACAGCTTAGTTGTATTCTCATTTTGTCCTCCTCTTTTCAAGAGCCCCAACTGTGTTGTTCTTCTGTGGGTCAGACCCTGTGTTTTATATATGTTGTAGGACCTTCGATGATGTCACCAGGGGCAGAGCATGACAAGCACTCACATACTTACTGACAAGTGGTCGTTAGTAGTTTGAGATATATATATATATATCCCTACAACATGTCTGTGAATGCCGTCCTTCAGATCTGACATTGATGCAGGTCTGTCACAGTAGATCTGGTCCACTATAGTGCCACCAGCTTTTTTTACTACATTTTTTTTCATAAATGGCGAGCGCATCATTTGAGGTAGCTGTTATCCAAGTTTCGGCTCATTTGGAGCAGTAGAATGCTCTCCAGAGGCCTCTGAGTTGGGGAAGTTTCGTTTTTCTAACCCTGTAATGTGCCATGCATATCAATGTTTGCTTATAGTGATGAGCAAACTTTTGAAAAGTTCAGTTTGGCTGTTTTGCAAAACAGCCAAACTGAACAAACAACTCACAGAAAGCGTACATATCCATAAAAAAAAATGACTGCCTGCGGCCATACTTACTGATATAAATATACATCAGTTCGTATGGTCGCTGACAGGGATCTATTAGTTCGAACTGAATCGGAGCCTCACCAATACCCGTACAACTGGTGCATAACACTGCCTAAGAGCCATAAAACCCCATGTATAGCACTCTTAGGTCGCCTAGGTATGTATCTAAGTACATTTGAGCTGTTTCTAAGGCAATGTTAAAATAGAAATAGAAGGATGGAAAAGAAAAAGTACAAGGAAAAAGGAGAAAGATAAACAAGAATAGGAGACGAGAAGAAGAGGGGAAAAGAAAAGGAAAAAAGAGGAGAAAAGAATCAACTTCCTTTTCCTTCTAAATAAATAAAAAAATATGTCAGGAGTGTGCCAAGCATAAAAGCACCAAAATTATGTGTTTGTCGGCAACCAGTAGATAAAAAATGAGTATCAACTCACCTGGTGCACGGTGGGATAACCCTGTGTTAAGGGGCTCCCCCCGTCACCTGTTGTCCTGGTCGGCGTGTAGGATAAGTCGTAGGTTCCACGATCCTATATTCAGGAGAGCCGCTGGGGATCCAAGCAGTCCAACGTGGGACGCTTGTAATAAAGCTTGCTCGAATGGAAGGAAAAAAGATCCGCGCTCGTGTGGATCCGACTAGTAAATCCTTGCGCTGTAACTTAACATTAAAGGGGTTTTGTCATTACAAAAAAAATTATCTAAACTTACCTATTCCTTCCCTGTCTGTCTCTTTATCACATCTTCTCCTGGTTGAGCTTCTCCAGTGCCCCAGATCAGCTCACTGCAGGCTGGGCCCAGCTTGTTATGAAGGCTGCTCATCACAAACTCCTTCCTGCTGGGTCAGTGAAGGTCACATCCCTGTGCTGTAGCTTCACTGCCTAGGAAGGAATTGTAATCTATTTCAGAGGCAGCTCGCATGAGCAATCTCTGAAGAAGATAGGCAGTCCTCCTGCTGACCTGTGAGCTGTGACGTAATGTACATTGGCAGACTGCCAACCAAATGTACACCTCACAGGAAGGAGAAGAATCAGGCAGCTGGAGGTAAAGTGAGCCCCCTGACTGCAGGAGACAGGAGAGGATAAGGGAGGTGAAGATCTTGTAAGTAGAATGATGGTGGAGGAATAGATAAGTAGAGCATTTTTCTTCTCATGGCCGCAACTCACCTCTCACCCGCGCCGGCAGCCGAATCTTTTCTTCCGAGCGGGGAGATACTCACTAAGGACAATGCTCGATCGAGTAATTGTCCTTAATGAGTACGCTCGCTCATCTCTATATCTAATCTATATATCCAAAACATCTCTTTACGGTGCAAATTAACATCAGATTTTGTAGATATATATTCAAGTGGAGGGATTTTTAGATCTCGATAGTTTGCATTAGGGATATCGTTAAAATGCCTTGTTATGCCATGTGAGCGAAAGTTCTTCTTTATATTCAATTTTCCTTCTGCTGCCCTTAATTTTAAAAGGAAGAGAAAATAAGGAGGAGGAAGAAGAATTAGAATTTTAGTGGGCTTATGCTGAAGCAAAGTTTTGGTAAATTTCGACCTGAAACAGGGCTTGACTGTTTAGGTTTGCTCAAAAAAACTAATTGTATACATACTGCTGTAGGTTTACACCATGGTATATGGAGGTCAATATAACATATATCACCGTGTGTCTGCTCACTTGCTGTACATCGGAATCTGATTTGATCTTAAGATTTGCTAAATGTTGAGAGAAATGTCTACTTTATGTATCCCCCTTTTCATAATTTACCCTGCAACCTTTGCCTTTGTAGTTTGCCAATGATACTTTTTATTAGTCTTCTAGGGTCTATTTTCCCGATGCCTCGGATTCTGTTTGCTATGGCTAGAGATGGACTACTTTTTCAACCGTTGTCCCGTGTTAGCAGCCGGCAGAGTCCAGTAATTGCCACCATGACATCTGGAGTTGTGGCAGGTATATAATTATTTGTTTTGTATTCTCTCCAGTATTTTAGCCAGGACTGATGTAAGGGGCTGTCCCTGGGCCCAAAATTTTTATAGAGCCTTAGTGTATAATAGCCTGATAAGGGACTAAGATAATATTCTGCTCTGCAATCACTTCCAGTTGTCATCAAGCAGAGCATTGAGAGCTTCATCCAACCACGGAGAAAGCTGTTTGGCTATCATGTTCTGTGGCAGCACAGTTCTCCACATCTCCTGTTCTGCACTAATCGGAAGAAGAAACACTTATTGTAACCCTCCAGTTTTGGGACACAGTTCTGTCCAGGACTGGAAGGGATGGGGTATATGTGCTGTCCTTCTAAACTGCTAGTTTCTGCCACATTTTTGGTTATCTAAGATAATTAAACTAGATAATTAACCTCTAGACCACCAGGTATTTACTACTGACCTTATTTCTCTGCTCTAGACCAGGGGTCCCCAACTCCAGTCCTCAGGGACCACCAACACGTCATGTTTTCAGGATATCCTATGGTAAGAACACCTGTGGTAATGTCTGAGGCACTGACAATAATTAGATCACCTGTGTAACACTGAGGAAATCCTGAAAACACGACCTGTTGGTGGTCCCTAAGGACTGGAGTTGGGGACCCCTGCTCTAGACCACCGGGGATTTAACTACAAAGACATTTTCACTGCCCTAGACTACCAGGGATGTTGTCATTTACCCATTCCCTGTTTTAGACTATCTATAAGTCTTTGTTAACCCCTTCATTACTCTAGCAAACAGGGATGCCTCCATTACCTCCTTCACCACCGTAGTCCACCAGAGAAGTCAGGGAAGTCACGGTTAACCTCTACACTGTTTTAGAGCTCCAGGGATGTTACCATCATTCCCATTTCCCTGCAACTGCCCAAAATTATGTGCCAATATATGATGGTATTATTTAAGTATTGGATTGCAATATTAATTTGAATCTTCATGGTAGTATTAGTTGCACATTGCATGGCAATATTACTATATTTTGGCACCATTTGGTGGCATTATGTGAGTACTGCATATATTATATACCAGATGTTTTTTTTTTTTAAAGGGAACCTATCAGATCCTTTAAGCTGCCTTGGCTGCAGACCGCATGGTATTGTGACAGATACACTGATTTCACTGGTGTGTACGTCAAAACACTTACAAGAGTTACAAGATCACTAAATGGAAATCAATGGGTTTGTCACTATACCCTGTTGTCTCCATCCAGGGCAGCTTAGGGGACCCGAGCAATTGCAACCACTTCCTGACCAGAATTTTTGCTCCTATTCCTTACCAGCATGCCCACCTGAACATTTATAGTCTTTAGGAATTCAGGAACAGGTTATGATCTTCTTACCAAAAGTCATTGTCTTTCTTTCATGCCACAATGACATCTTAGAAAATACGTGTTTTATAACAGAATTAATTAAGAATTGAATATTTAATTACATTTAATGTGTAAAATAATAATAAAGTAGGCAAACATTTATAACAACAAACTCTCTGGTTTGCAGCTCTCATGGCATTCCTATTTGATCTGAAAGCCTTGGTAGACATGATGTCTATTGGGACCTTGTTCGCTTACACGTTGGTGTCTTCTTGTGTCCTGTTACTGAGGTAAGGTAGTACAGACCATTCATGTGTGGGGTTGCTTTTCATCCAAGGGAGTGGGCTCCCAAAAACACAGAAATTGTGAAAAACGTCAAACGCTGATTAGGCAAGAATGGGTTGCCCTGAGTCAGGATTTGGCCCAGAAGCCAATATCCAGCATGTCAGGGCAAATTGCTTGATTTAAAAAAGGGTCAACACTGTAAATATTGAGTCTTTGTCTAAATTTGATGTATTTCACCATAAAAGTTTTAAAACTAATGAAATGCTTATAGTTGTACTTCAGTATACCATGAAAACATCTGACTAAAAGACCTAAAAACACTGAAGCAGCAAACTTTGTGAAGACCAAAACTTGAGTCACTCTCAAAACTCTTAACCATGACTGTATGTAAGGGGGATGTAAAGTTATGAAGACGTTAATCTAGCGAAGTTAACTAGTGTACTTGCTAAAGTTTATTTGGAGGATGACATGGACTTCTTATGGCTGTGTGGAAGAGTAATATAAGTAAGTGCTGGGGATTATTGGTGCATAATTGTGTTTTACATAACAGTCAGACACTGTGTGGGTGGTCTAGATCCCAGTCACGATAACCACTGGAAGATGTACTGTACATCACCAGGCACCTTGCTGAGCAGGGTATGTGTATCTGATGGACAAGTGATAGGACATCTCTTGCACTGTAGAGTGGTGTCTGATTCTAGTATTGGAAGGAGCCCATCATCCAGTAACGGTTCTTACTGACTGAATTGAATTTCTCCATACTGCCAAGAGGTTATCTGTGAGACAAGCATGATGGATACTGTTCTTCTCCAGGTTTAATTTCATTGTGTCCTACCACCCCAGTTCCAGAAATAGCAAGGCGGATGCATTGTCCACGATATTTTCAGAGCCTGAAGAAAGGTCAAATCTTGGGTATCCTGCACTCTGAAGGCCTTCTAACAAAGCTCTAGGGAGAATATGAAAATGATCCTTTTTTGAGTCATCCTTCTACTGACGTGAAGCTTTCGTTCAAGGATGGACTTTGTGTTGGCCAGCCTTGGGAACATATAGTAGGTGTTCTTGTCTCCAAAGTCCTTAAACTGGTCCATGATTCCAAGCTGGCCATCACTTTGGGGTCACATTGACTTTGGAACTCCTACTACATTCCTTCTGGTGGCCTGACTGCAGGAGGGATGTGAAGAGTTATGTCACCACTTGTGAAGTATGTGCGCAGAACAAGACACCATGAGCTCACCCTCTGGGTTTCCTACAACCTCTTACAGTTCCATCCAGGCCATGTGGATCTATATCTATGGACTTTATAGTGGACTTGCCCCACTCAGAAGGAATACTACCATCCTTGTTGTCATGGACTGGGACTGACTCACGAAGATGGCTCACTTCATCCCCATAAAAAAGATTCCCATCACTGAGCACACTGTGGAGTTGATGATCCGGCAAGTTTTTCAACTACATGAAATTCCTGATGATATCATTTTAGACTGAGGGGTTCAGTTCAACTCAAAGTTCTGGAAACACTTCTGCACAGCATTTGGAACTACTGTGAGTCTTTCCTCTGCTTTTCATCCTCGGCCAGACGAAGACAACTAACCAGACTCTGGAGCAGTATCTTCATTACTTCAGAGTCCCATCTCCAGGACGATTGGATGGATTACTTAACAACTGTGGAGTTCACCTATATATGTATCCTGTCTATGTTCCTAGCCTCCCTATTAATACTCCTGTCCTGATGGTCAACCATACACTGGTAGCATTAGTGGATATTTAAAAGGAATTAAAGGAAGCTTTACGGAAAGCTCAGGCGGCCTACAAAGAAGTGGCACCTCCTTTCTGGGTTAGAAAAGGTATAGTTATCCACCAGAAATCTGAAGACCCATGTACCTTCTCCAAAATTTGACCAAAGGTTTATTGGACCTTTCCCAATTTCAGGGAGGGTCGGCGAGGCAGCTTTCCTGCTTCAAGCTCCCAGGCAGCCTAAGGATCCAGCAAAGTTTTCCACGGGGAGACAACAACCTCCTCCCCCTTCTGTGAAGGTTCAGAGGCATGTATAGTTTGTCATTGAGGAAATCTTGGACTCCCAAAAACATAGAGGAAAACTTCAGTATCTGGTGCAGTGGCAGGAATACGGGCCACAGGAAAACTATTTGGAGCTAGAAGAAAAAAAAAGGCACCAAGGCTCACAGGGGAGTTTCACAAGAGGTACCCAGGTAAATCAGGCCCTGGAATGTCCGGATGCCATCTTTGAAGGAGGGACCCACTGTCTGGAATTGAATCAGGGTCCTCCTGTGCACCAGTTGATAGCTTTCTCTGCTGAGCCATACAGCCTGTGGACAGTTCCTTTGCATGTCTCTCAGCATTGTTTCATTAATCCAGTTATCTAGCTCCTGCCTCCTTGTCCTGACCCTGCCTCTGTTCCTGATTGAGCTCATTATAAAAGCCTGACCCTGCCACTGCACCAGCGCATTATTATTCTGCTCCACAGCATTCATTGATCAACCTCCAATTTTGCCTGCCCCTCTGATATTGCTACAAGACCACCTGATACCAACTTCTGGCTTCCCTTCTGACTATGCTACCCGTCTCATCCATCTGTACTGCAAACCGAGATCTCCCGCTGCTGACTTCTGGCTTCTCTTTTGACTATGCTACCCGCCTCATCCATCTGTACTGCAAATTGAGACCGCCCATTGCTGACTCCTGGCTTTTTCCTGATTACTCTCCAGATCTGCGGCTATTACACCTGAGGCTCCAACCCAATGACACTGATTTAGCTGCCAAGTAAAAATTGTAATATGTGCTCCATCTCTTAAACCACCTGCACTTTGGGAAAAATACCCCTACAAACTATATAAATGTTTCCTATTATAAGCATTTATTAATTATTTCTTTTGTAACTTCAGGTACCAATTACAAACAGAAATCAGTCTGATGACCAATGGAAACATCCAAGAATCTAGTGTTAACACATCATCCACGAAGCCGGCACATTCTTCCATACTGGTGACACGGAGTGTTCTTGCATTAAGTTAGTGTTCTCTATTTCCTTATTACTAATAAATGTAAATTTAGCATAATATAAACATGCTTCTGAGGGAGACTATACCTGTAATATTACATGGAAAAATCACTCCTTTGTGTACCTCTATGTAAAATTGTACACACATGAAGGCACTGTATGAGCCCATGGATCCTTATGGTCACTCTATTTGTGATCATTATGTACAAGCCTTTAAGGCCCTTTGACACAGAAAAAAATCATTGTTAAATGCCATACTTACTGATATACTGATACAAATAGAAGGGCAGGCATAAGTACCCCATCCCTCAGCATGCAACCAGTCAAAGTGCAATATGGAGGAGCACTGCACAGGTGCAAAATACTGATGAGCAGCTACTCATACACGCACCATATATTAAGGGGAGTGGCTGCTTTGTATTATACTTGCACATAGACGGTAACATAGTATGTGAGGCCGAAAAGACATGTCCATCTCGTTCAGCTTATTACACTCCACCACCAATGTTGATCTAGAGGAAGGCAAAAACCCCAATGAGGTAGAAGCCAATCTTCCCACGGAGTCAGGAAAAAAGGATTTCCCGACTCCAATCAGGGAATCAGAATAATCCGTGGATCAACAACCCTTCTGAAGTAATTAGTGATTATAACATGTGATATTATTGCACTCAAGAAAAGTGGCGAGGCCCCTCTTAAACTCTTTTTATCAAGTTCACCATCACCACGTCCTCAGGCAGAGAGTTCCATAGTCTTGCTGCTCTGTGGCTGGGTTCACATGGGGCGGAAATCTCGTCCACACGGGACGGCAAGTCTGCTGCGGCTAAGCCGGCAGAAGCAGCTGCTGCGGTGCGGATTTGCCGGCCGCAGCATGTTCATTTTTTTTTCCGCTGCGGCCGGTTCTCCCGGCGAAAATCTTGCGGTTTTTCGCTGCAGCCAAACCACGAGATTTCCGCCGAGAATCCGCCCTGTGAGAACCCAGCCTTACAGTAAAGAACCTCCTATGTTAGTGCAGAAACCTTATTTCCTCTAGATGTAGAGGGTGCCCCCTTGTTACAGTTACAGTCCTGGGAAAGATCTCTGTATTGTCCCCTGATATATGTATACATAGTTATTAGAGCGCCCCCTTGCTACAGTCCTGGGTATAATAGATGATGGGAGAGATCTCTGTATTGTCCCCTGATATATTTATTCATAGTTATTCAGTAACCATCTTTTTACTAAACTAAATAACCCCAATTTTACCTCTCTGGGTATTATAATCCACCCATTCCATTTATTACTTTAGTTGCCCACCTTTGAACCCGCTCAAGCTCTGATATGTCCTTCTTGAGTACCGGTGTCCAAAACTGTCCACAATATTCCATGTGTGGTCTGATCACTGACTTATAAAGAGGAAAAACAATGTTCTCGTCATGCGCCCCTATACATCTTTTGATGCACCCCATAATCCTATTTGCCTTGACAGCAGCTGCCTGACACTGGTTGCTCCAGTTAAGCTTACAGTTAACTAAAATCCCCAAGACCTTTTCCGTGTCAGTGTTACCCTGTGGTTTCCCATTTTGTGTGTAATGGTGACGTATTTCCTCAGCCCTTGGGCATTACCTTACATTTATCAGTGTTAAACCTCATTTTCTGCGCAAACCCCCAGCTTATTCAGATCGTCTTACAACCACTTTGCATCCTCTCTTGTGTTCATTTCTTTACATCGTTTTATATAATCTGCAAATATTGATATTTTATTGCACAATCCTTCTACCAGGTCATTAATAAATATATTAAAAAGAATAGAGCCCAGTACTGCCCCCTGTAGTACCCCACTAGTAACGGTGACCCAATCAGAGTATGTACCATTTATAACCACCCTCTGCTTTCTAGAGATGAGCCAGTTAATTACCCACTTACACAGATTCTCACCCAGACTAAGCATTCTCATAGCTGGTTGAACTTGGCCTTCCTAAAGTTTAGTATTTTTGTAGCTTCCCTATAAAACTCTATCTTGAAAGATGAGATAAAATGTATTATTTTGTGGTCATTTCCCAGGTGCCCCCAACTTGTACCCCTGTTATTCTGTCAGGTGTGTTGGTTAATATTAAGTCCAAAATAGCCATCCCACTAGTTGGATCCTAAACAAATTGGGTAAGGTAATAACCTTTAGTTATTGACAGAAACGTGTTACCTTTATGAGATCTGCAGGTTTATATCTAGATAGTTAAAGTCTCCCATAATAATTACCTCATTGTAATTTGCTACTTCATCCATTTGCCTCAATAATAGATTTTTGGTGACTTCTGCTATATTTAGTGGCCTCCTATGATGATGTTTGTTAGGTCTACTGCCCTCTTGCTGTTCCGGGTGGACTCGGACATCACTCTGCTCCTTCTGTATAAATGTACTTGTTTCTTCTATTTTCTATTAGCACTGCACTAGTTAACCCTGCTGAGTGCTCACAGCACATTTGCCCATTTCCTTCAAGTCTGTGCATTGTTCCCATCTCTGTTAAGTCAGTCCTGTTCTGTGCCTTATGTTCAGTCCTTTGTCCCTGTGTCCTGTCAGAGATAGTTATCCCTGAGGTTCCAGCGCAGGGTCATTCTTATCAGGGCAGTTACCCTGCTTTTAAGCAGGGGTCAGCTGCCAGCCACACCAGGTCCGGTCTAAAAGCGAGGTTGGTTGGTTAGCACAGTGGGTCTGCACTCAGAGTCCGTACTAGTGTACTGAGGGCATGGATTCCGCTGACCCGGCTTGCGGCGAAATCTTAGACTTATTTCAAGAATTGGTTCAGCAAGAAGATCACCAAAAACAAATCTTGTCTTATTTGTACAATCTGAACTCTCACCTGAACTCCAGATCTACTGACACAGTGGTACCGCAGTCTTCGACAGCAGATGCAACTCCATCTCTGTTCCCACAGTCAGTTTCTGCGGCTGGATCTGGTCCTCGATTATCTAACCCCCACTCTATGAGGGAGATCCTAGTCTATGCCGTGGGTTTATTAATCAGTGTTCACTACACTTCAAGCTGCTGTCTTACTAGCTCCCTAGTGACCATGTTAAAGTGGCTTTTATGATGTCTCACCTGTCTGTATAGGCATTGGCCTAGGTGAACCCTCTCTGGGAGAGAAACGATCCTATGGTCAATGACCTATGTATATTTGTGGAGACGTTTTGAAGGGTGTTTGATGAGCCTGGTCGAACTACTTCGGTTTCCTCCTCCCTGCTATGTCTACGTCAGGGTAGTCTCACCGTGGGGCAGTACACTTACAAGTTTAGAACCCTGGCCTCGGAGTTGTGTTGGAACAATGAGGCTATGATAGCAGCATTCTGGTAGGGCTTGGCAGATTGCATCAAAAACGAGTTGGCTGGTTGCAAGGTTTCCGACTTCCCTGGATGCCTTGATCTCCCTAGCCACGAGAATTGATCTCCGGTTCCAGAAGAGGACCAAGAAGGCTATGCAGGAGAAAAGGTCGATCCGCCTGGTACCCAAGTAGCAGACACCACTTTTTTTCTTGCCTACTACCTTACAGTCTAGTGACTCTGAACCCATGCAGGTTGATCAGCTCAAACTAACAGAGCAGGAGTGCATGCACAGACGTTCTAAAAAGCTGTGTATGTACTGTGGTGCTCCGAGTCATCATGTAGGTACCTGTCCTCGTAAATTGAGAAGACTCTCAAACCTTGGGTCAGTAGGAGTGGCTACCCTAGGTATAAACCAGTCTTCTCCAGGATTGTATTTACCTGTGAGATTATCCGTCTCCAGTATGTAGTACCCTGTGTCAGCCTGTCTGGATTCATGTTCGGCAGGGAATTTCGTGCATCAGGCCTTGGTGGACCAATATCAGATTTCTATCCGATGTCTGGAGAGACCTCTGGCGATGACAACTCTGAGTGGAGGTCCCCCTTCCGAGACCATCCAGTTTGTCACAGAACCGCTGGATCTGAAAGTAGGTACTCTGTATTCAGAGAAAATTTCTTTGCTGGTTCTTTCAAGATCCACAAGTACCCTGTTACAAGGCCTGCCCTGGCTCTGTATGCATAACCCACCTTGGATTGGAGCTCTGGGAGAGTGTTACATTGGGGGTCATCTTGCCAATCGAAGTGCCTGCTTCCAATACAATCTTTTTGTCGCTCCTTGGTGCCTTAGAATCTCCAGGGTCTTCAGGAGAATTCTTCGTCATTATGGTATCCTGCAAAGGTGACACAGAGATCCCCGGTCAGTCAAGACAATGCTTTGTCTATTCTCCACTCACTTAAGAGGAGGCAACGACTTTACGATGTCACTCCTCCCAATCAACCTAATAATTCCACCTATTTCCCTGGCCACCACAGGCATTAAGAGCTGAGTTGTGGACAGCTCGGCCCTAGACGGGGTTCTCTGTTTTTAAAGGGACGTTGCAAAGCAAGTTACTTGAGTTCTCGATGACAAGCCATAGATCTTCACCAAAATGGTTTCACTGTAGGGAATTGTAGCATTAAGATTCTTCAAGACCTTACTTCATACTCGGAATACACCATTTCTGCTGATATTAGTACTTCCATAGCCCTATGAGATGAATCCAGAGTTTATGGATCCAGGGGAAGAAGGGGGCATAAGGGCAGAGGTACAAATACATCTGCTACTTGTGTCTGCTGCCCTTTTGCTGTTCCATGCGGACTCGGGCTCTGCTTCTTCTGTATAAATCTGCTTGTTTCTTCTAATTTCTATTAGCACTGCACTAGCTAACCCTGATCAGTTTTCCCAGCACAGCTGCAGCTTAAATGACAATGACCTTCCTATTTAAGGTAGCTGGGAATCCTCCCTCTTTGACTCAGTATTGATGTGTGTTTGTCTCAGACACCCAGCATATCTAGCTCACCTGTTTTGTCTGTTTGATCCTGTTCGTGTATCTGTTTATTCTGTATATTCTTTGCCTGTGTGCATTTGTCCATTTCCAACCAATCTGTGCATAATTCCCGTTTCTTTGGTAGGTCAGTTTTGCTCTGTGTGCCCAATTTCAGTACTTTGTCCCTGTGTCCTGTCAGGGATATTTAGCTCCAAAGTTCCAGCGCAGGGTTGTTCTTATCAGGACGCCTACCCTGCTTTCAGGCAGGTGTCTTTCCATCTTCTTGATTAGCTAAGGGCAAGATTTCATTAGAAACGAATCACAGAAAAAGGACATATCAATTAAAAAAAAATCACTGCCAGAGGCCATACTTACCTTTTGTATATACTCCCTTTATGTACCTCTATGTAAAATTATACATACTTAATGGCACTGCATGGCCTCATAAATTCTTATGGACATGTTTTTGTGATCTCTTTTTTTCAAGCCTTTTAGGCCCTTTGACATACACCAGTGAGTAGTCAGGTACATTAGTTTGCCCAATCATTGGCCCATCTCCGTTTGCACTCAAACGAGCAAATGCCTGAGCATTGGCTGACTGCATCTTTTATGTGGGCATAAAAATGCTTGTTGGTTAGCATGTAAACAGGGGAATGTGCTGCCGATGAGTGCTTTCTGTATGGGGACGAATGATAGTATTAACAATGATTCGTTGTCATACTAACGTTTCCTAAATCTTTTGTTGATCAGCCTATCTTAAAGAGCCTTTATTCTGAAGTTTCCATGCAGAACAGTTAGGCCGCTCCCACACTCACCGTTTTTTGCTGTGATTAGCGTGGCTTTCCGAACGTTGCGCTAACCGTGGTACAACAAGCCCATTGATTTCAATGGGACCTTGGAAACCTGTGCTCAAACACTTTTCGAGCACTGTCTGTTCTATTTTTACGCGTTTTACCACTTTTTAAAGCCCCTCATCACCCATCACGATTATCCATTGGACTAGATCGCCGCAGGACATTGGGGAGGATGGGGGTAAGTAATTTCAGTGCCCCTCATGATCGGATACATGAGGGTAGCTGAAACTTTAACTTTTTAAACTTTTTTACATTCATGCGATCGGTGTTATCCATTGGATAGCGTCAATCGGATTACCGGGGGTGAGGGGGGCTTCCCACGGCCCTAATGATAGCTCCAGGTTGTGGGCTACCTCCAGAAACAGCATTGAGCTGTCACGTTAAGAGCCTTCAGGGCTTTAATCCCCAGAGGAAGCATGTGCCTTAAAAAGCACTGTCAAATGCTGTACAATGCGTCCAAAAACGCCACTTGAAATCGCTGTAAAATACTGCAATTTCAAGCTGTGTTTTCTTAAGGCATATGTGAAAGCAGCCCGTTAATGAGCACTTATTAATGCCCCTCTTGCTGAAATGTGGGGAAGGGTTATACTCAAGGTGTTGGTAAACAGGCAAGCAAACATTGGAACAAGTAACTACAGACAAGTTTCTCTTTTCTCAGCCGTTCTCATCTGCATAACGAGTGTGATGGCTACAGTGGGATTGGAGTATTTGATCTATGGTACGGTTTGGTATATTCTTCTGCTTGCTCTGGCTCTCTTTGGGATAGCGGCACTCACCATCTTTATCTGGAGACAGCCACAGAATCAGAGTAAAGCAACCTTCATGGTAAGTATTACTAGTCACGTCATGTGCCCTTATCACTCACCTATGGCTCCTTGGCAATATAGTTCTGCCTATTAGACTAAAATTGTAGGATTACTAAGGAGCAGTCTGGACTCCCTGTCCGATAGTTCGGGCACCGTGCCCACATGCAGGATCAACAACACTGAAACAACATGCAAATAAAGAAGATGGAAAAATACCTCTGCAGCGCCACCTGTTGGATGGCAGCATTCCTTCTAATCACTGTACAACTTTTTAACAAGTCTGTAAAACAATTTTTGTTTTACAGACTTCTTAAAAAGTCATACATTGATTTAAAGGAATGCTGCCATCCAATAGGAGGCGTTGCAGAGGTATTTTTTCCATCTTCTTTATTTGCATAAATTACCCAGAGGACCGTGCATAGCATTATGTCTCCTCAATCACTTTTCAGGTGCCTTCTCACACCCCTTCTGAGTCCTCTCCTTGAGGAGAGACGATGCCATTCCCCAACCTACTCACCCCCCCAGGTGTCTCCACACACTTTTTGGGTGCTCTCCTTAAAGAGAGACAACATCCCTCTTGACCCACAAGAGCTTTCTTTTCACTCTCAGACAATTTTTTCTGCTTAACAGTCTGAATGCATGAAGACGCACCTGAAATGGTACAGAAAACTATCAGTAATAGCACATTTATGAGCAGGGGGTGGGTAGAACAGGAAGTCTGCAAGGTACAGCTTTAGCCAATAGCTGCTGAGCAGGAAGTGATATCAGAGAAGTGGGTGGCATCTCCTGTACAGCTCAGTAACATACTGCCACTGTCTTATTGCCTGTGGTGGTAAAACAAACTTCTGGTTTGAAGACAAGATTCTATCCTGGGAAAGGAGGAGGGTATATTATCTGCAGTTGTTCTTCTCTGCTGCCCTTCCAATCCGCTGATTATGTGCCCTGTTTTCATCCATTCAAGATGTCCTGGGCAATTTTCTGTCTACTGTGCACTGCTCTCTGATTGGATGTGAGGATCACATAAGCAGCTCTGGTCAATCAGAGAGCAGGCATAGTGCATTGGTCTAACACCACCATTGCACTTGATCTGGATACAAATTTCTCCAGCAGGTTCTAGGGTAATTTGTAGCTTCCTAATTAAGTAGTATGACATGTGCATGCCTTATAATAACCAGTCAGACACAAGCTGCTAGTCTCGGATCTAAACTGGGTCTGGGTGGTACAATGCTAAGACCCTCAGTTTTATTAATACACATAATACCTGCCCTTTATCGGTATATAACATATGACATCAATAACATGTATATATTTTCATTCGTTGAGTCATATAGAATCTCCCACCCCTCCCCACGCCCCTCTCAAGTCCAGTGTAAAAGTCAGCCTTTGTCTCCCCAACATGTGGTCAGGCAAAAATCAGCTTCTTTGTCTCAGAAGTTGAGGGTGGGGGAAGGGGCTGAGGAAACACCCAAGACAGTTACACTTTCAGTCTTACAGTATAGCAATGTGATTTTAACCCTTAGGAGGCTGCACTGAAGCTTTACATTGGGCTAACATTATAGCACACATCTTTCACCATGCCATTGTCCAGCAATTACCATAATGAAATGATGTGGCCATTAGCCTCTACAGAGTTAAATCACTACAATTGCCGGTGCTATTTCCTCACCTTCCAGTCCCAGGACAAAATGATGTCCCGAAACCAGGGGGTCACTTTAATGACCAAAAGTGTACAGATCGCTTTGGAAAGTTGCATATGAAGAAACAGACTGAAAGAATGCAGCCTTTTAGTGTTAAAGGGTACCTTCAGTTGCCTTCGGGCAGCAGACACTACGGGATGAGTAGGCGGATAGACCACCATACAACATCGGAAGCCACTGCTGTAAGGCTGTTTTCCAAAAGAGGCTTTCAGTGTCCTACAGTTGCCTAGGCAAGCAGACAGCCCTCTTTGCCACTTTAAGAGAAGGTGCATTTTTCATTTACGAAATTACAGCAAAGATCCACATGTAACATGCAGATATTCCTGCGGATTTCATCCCTCTACTACATTGAAAATGGTGAAAATCCGCAGTAGAAATTGGCATGCTGGGGATTTTAAAATCCACAGTGCTGGTCAATTTCACAGCATGCAGATGAGATTTGTTCAGATGTGGAATTTCCTTGCACAAATGCACGTATAAACTCCATAGTATTTCCACAAAATGTGCACTTACTATTACCCTATGGATGTATACACCTATAGTGCCCCAGTAGTGTCCTCCTAATAGCCCCAGTAGTAATAGTGACCTCCTTAATGGCTCCAGTAGTAGTATAACACCATTAGTGGTCCCGGTAGTATTAGTGAGCACGTAAGTGGCCTCAGTAGTTTAAGCGCCTCAGTAGTAAAAATGACCTCATAGTAGTCCTAGTATGAATAGTGAACCTGTAGTGGTCCCAGTAGTCATAGTATGCTCCATAGTGGATAGGGGCGTAACTATAGAGGATGCGGGGGATGCGGTTGCACCCAGGCCCAAGAGCCTTAGGGGGCCCATAAGGCCTCTCTTCTCCCAGTACTATAAGTAAAGCATTATAGTTGGGGGCCCTGTTACGAGTTTTGCATCGGGGCCTGGGAGCTTCAAGTTACGCCTCTGATAGTGGACCTTGGACAGCAACCCAACAAGCACTAATCTCACTCCGTTCACAGCTTCCTTCTGGCAGGCACTGCTGTTGTAATCAGTCTGTGGCCCCTGACATCTTCACATGGCGTTTGCGCTGCGTGCAGGAGTGCGGACACTTTGGGGAGATGTTATGGGCTCATAGACTGATTGGAGTGTGGTGGTCGGCAGAAGGGAGCTGCAGACAGAGTTAGTTAAATGCTTGTGGAGTTCCTGCCCTTCCGGCTCACCGCTGGCAATTATTTTTTACCAGCCGTTAATTTTGAATTATTGAGTTTATACTGTATTATATTAATTATTATATAGTATTTGTAGGGTTTTCTCTGTGAAAGGCTCAAAACAAATACAGTATGCTACATGAAGGCATTATTAAGAAAAAATGTCCTCCACCTTTCATAGTAGGATTCCATTTGTTTCTCTCTGTAGGTTCCCTGTCTGCCATTTCTACCGATACTTAGCATCTTTGTTAATATATACTTGATGGTCCAGCTAAGTCCTGACACTTGGCTTCGATATGCTGTCTGGATGGCACTTGGTAAGTTAAAAAAAAAAGTCCTCAAAGAAAGATTAGTTTATATAAAAAGGTAAATATAGAGCTCTGTTGGAAGGGGTTGTGTGTAGAGATGAGCGAACGTACTCGTTTAGGGCGATTTCGCAATCGAGCACCGCTTTTTTCGAGTAACTGACTACTCGGCGAAAAGATTCGGGGGGCGCCGGGGGTGAGCGGGGGGTTGCAGAGGGGAGTGGGGGGGGGGGGAGAGCGAGCTCCCCCTGTTCCCCCCTGCTACCTCCCGCTCCACCACGCTGCCCCCCGAATCTTTTCGCCCGAGTAGTCAGTTACTCGAAAAAAGCGGTGCTCGATTGCGAAATCGCCCTAAACAAGTACGTTCGCTCATTTCTAGTTGTGTGATGATATGTGATGATATATAAGATAGATATAGAAACCCTTGGGCCATTTTGTTCTGTGTATCTTGACTTATATCCAGCAATCAGTTTTGTATCTACTGTATAATCCTTGAATAGTTGGAATGTCGCTATGGAAGCGACAGGTTTAGGAGCTTTTCCCCAGCCTGTTTATATTTGCATGTAGAATAGCATTGTTTCACCTGGCCTGGACAAGAGCTGTGCGGTAAATAACCCTCCATTCTTTCTCCCCCACCTGTATGTGTTCGGTGGTATTAGCATGAGGATATAGACCATGCATTTGTTAACCCCTTAGTGACGGAGCTTTTTTGCTTTTTTCCATTTTTGTTTTTTCCTACTCCCTTTTAAAAAATCGTAGCTCCTTTATTTATCCATCGACGTTGCTGTATGAGGGCTTGCTTTTTGCGGGATGAGTTGTATTTTTCAATGGCACTATTTATTGTACCATATAATTTACTAAAAAACGTTTTAAAATTTCTTAGCGGAGAGAAATGGAAAAAAAAACGACATTCCACCATCTTTCGGTGCGTCCTGTTTCTACGGCGCACAAACTGCAACAAAAACGACCTGATATGTTTATTCTATGGGTCAGTAGGATTACTACGATACCAAACTTATATAGTATTCTTTTTGCTGTAGTACTTGTATTTTTTTTTTAAGATATTTAATTTTTTTCAATTATTTTCTGCGGTCATTTTGTGCGCGCAATAACTTTTTTTATTTTTTTGTCGACGTAGTTGAGCAAGGGCTCATTTTTTGCGGGATGTCCTGTAGTTTCCGATAGTATCAATTTGGAATACATACAACTTTTCGATCGCTTTTTATTGCATTTTTTCTGGAAGACAGGGTAACTAAAAAAGTGTAATTCTGGCATTCTTTATTTTTTTTTCGGACGACGTTCACCGTGCAGGAAAAATAATGCACTACTTTGATAGATCGGACTTTTACGGACGCGGCGATACTAAATACATATTTTTATTTTATGATTTAGATTTTTTAATAATTGATATGGCAAAAGGGGGGTGATTTAAACTTTTATAACTTTTTTTTTTTACAATTTAAAAAACTTTATTGATCTTTTTTCTTACTTTACTTTGAAGTCCCCCTGGGGGACTTTAACATGCGATGCTTTGATCGCTCCTGCAGTATGACGTAATGCTATAGCATTACGTCATGCTGCTTTTTTACAGGCAGTCTATCAAGCCACCCTGTGTGGATGGCTTGATAGGCAGTCTGCTAAGGCAGCCCTAGGGCCATTCATTAGGCCCCCGGCTGCCATGACACCCGCACGGCTCCCCCGATCTCACCGCGGGGGGGCAGTGCGGGACCCCCAAACAGCATTCAGGGGATTTAAATTGACAGCGGCGTTTAAAGGGTTAATAGCCGCGATCGGCCGAACGGCCGAGCGCGGCTATTGCCCACGTGTTTCAGCTGTAATAAACAGCTGCCGCCCGCGCTGTATGGAGGGAGATAGCGGCGCTACCTCCCTCCATACACGTCCTGCAGCGGTCACTAAGGGGTTAATTATGTTTTAGAAAACCATTCTTCTAGTAGGGGGCTAGATCCTGTGAAGGATGCAGCCAGATATAAATTATATTTTCAGAATCAGGCGGGCCCTCTAAACAAAACGCATCCACACAGGTTGCGGTAAGTACTCAGGAACCCCTCAAACTATGTAATCCCTGGTTATGCCTGGTTATGATTTCTGCCTCTTGCTTGATATCTATGTATAGATAAAATCATGACAAGAAATATGGCAGGCATATCTTCGCATCAGAGGCCCTCTCACCGAGATATGACTCACCTTAGAGGGGGCGGCGAGGAGGTGTGTACTCAGGGACCCTTTAAAATGCGGGACCCCACAGGTTCAAAAGGTCGATCCACTGAGCTATACGGACGTATATGGGTGTCCCTCTGTTCTGGTTCTCTGCCACCCAGCCCCCTCGGACCGATATCCGAGTCTGCTAACTTTTTTTTACTTTCTCCTGTTTATTTATCCTGTGTATTACCTGTATTTCCTTATTCTCCTATGTAACAATCGATGAGCCAATCGATGTCATTCACTGAATGGCTGCAATTGGCTCATCGTGCACCGGCTGTGATTGGCTGCCGGCACTCAATTATCCAATCACAGCGCTCGCTTTGCTGGAGGCGAGGTATTCAAAGCCCCGTCAACAGCAAAAACTCCTCTGTGAGACAATGAGGACGCAGCTTACTGCAGCGCCACTGCCGAAGACCATCGGGAGGCATCAGAACGCCGCGGACCAGGTATAAGTATAAGGCACATCCCCCCCCTGAAAATAAGACACTGTGCCCTTAATGGTCATATTTTCCCATGTAGGATTTCCCTTGGAGATGCTTACAGATCAGGGGCCCTAGTTCATGTCCAGCCTCATGCGATGCCTCTGTACGAGAATGCAGGTGCAACATCTGGTAGCCAGCCCGTATCACCCCTAGACTAATGGTCTGTGTGAGTGGTTCAATGGCATCTTAAAGCAGATGTTGAAGATGTTGCTTGAGTCGCACCGATGCGACTGGGAGCGTTACCTCCTGCACCTGCTATTTGCCTACAGAGAGGTACCTCAGGCCTCAATGGGTTTCTCACCCTTTGAGCTCCTGTATGGAAGGCGAGTACGGGGACCCCTGACTCTGGTAAGAGAAACCTGGGAAGGAGAATTACCCACCTCTAGTGTGTCCATCATTGACTATGTTGTGCGGCTGCGAGATAAGATGCAGACGTTGACGCTGCTCGTGTGCAAGAATATGGAGCGGGCCCAAGCCCTCCAGAAGCAATGGTACGATCAAAACGCCAGGAAAAGAGATAACCAGGTGGGTCAGAAGGTGTGCGTCTTAGTCCCACTAACCCAAAACAAGCTTCAGGCTGCTTGGGAAGGCCCATATATCGTGCACCAAAGGCTCAATGCTGTGAACTACATGGTCACAATTGACCACACCCACATAAAGCAGAGAGTCTTCTGTGTCAACATGATGAAAGCTCATCATGAATAGGGGCCATGCGTTCTGCCAGTAGGCAGTAAACCCGAGGATGGTAAAACAGGGTCCAGTGATAAATCTACTGGCCACAGCCCAGGCCGGTGGATCCATTGAAGATGCAGAGTTCAATCCGCAGCTGTCCAGGGACCAGCAGTCCCCAGCAGCTGTCAGTCCACCACCAGGGCTGACATGCCGCTGTTTTTTTCATTTATTTTGTTTTCATTTTGGATCTAGCTTGCGCCGTTAGCTGTTTAGCTGTACTAGAAGTTATTATCCAGTTTGGGTTATATCTAGTTTCTGGCTGAGCTTTATTTCAGTGACCAGCTGGCATCATACTTACTCCAGATATCTTAGTGGAGGGTTCAGTTTGGATCACATGCAGTAGAATATAATGGCATGACTGAGATTAGGACTTGTTATTCTATCATACTAGTCCTTATCAACGAGGGGGATTGATTGTCTATCCTCTACTTCTTTCAGCATTTAGCTGCACGAAATTGCGGTCTGTTTTAGGATCTACCAACTGATATATATCTTTAACCATCGTCCAGTTCATCTGGACTTATATCTTTTGGATTGCTATTTTGCTCTTACTCAGATATGCAACTTTTTTAGCCACTATCTGGTCTAACTAAAGCTAATCTCTCTATATATTAATCTTTGGAATGTGTTACCTCAGACAATCAAGTGAAATACTAATGTCCCTGAAAACACATCTGTATCGGGAGGCCTATCACTTCTCCTAATCTAACTCTTCTCCTTATACCATTTTCCTCAGAACCTGATTCCTGCATCCAACAGTATCCTCCAACCTCCATATATCATAATGCACTTCATATCTGTACATTGACAGATAACAGCTGGTAACCAGCTCATACAGCTTTAGGCTGGATTTAGACGAATGTATATCGGCTGGGTTATCACGCCCAGCCGATATACGTCATCTCTTTCTGCAGTGGGGGGGGGAGCCTGGAAGAGCCAGGAGCTCCCGCCCCCTCTCTGCCTCTCCTCCGCCCCTCTGCACTATTTGCAAAGAGGAGAGGCAGGACAGGGGTGGGGCTAATTCTCAGAATGTAGTCCCACCCCCCAGCCCGCCTCCTTTCATTGCAAATAGTGGAGAGGAGGCAGAGAGGGGGCGGGAGCCCAGTTCCTGCTCCTGGCTCTTCCATTCTCCCCCCACCCCCCCACTCCCCCCGCAGATGAGGACACCGTATATCGGCTCGGCATGAAAACCGAGCCGATATACAGTCGTCTGAATCCACCCTTATGTATGCAACCCACTTTATATAAAAGATGGACCAACCATTTTACAGAACAAGCACATTTATTGCTCATGTCTCTCACAGATTGTAAGCTCTTGTGACCAGGACCCTCACCCCTATTGTTTATTAGTGTAATTCCATATGTGATATTTGTTTGTTCCGATTCCCTTCTGATTTGAATGTTTGGTGATATATACAAATTATTTCATTATTTTTTGTAATATACATTCCCCCTCCGAAATAAACAATCCATCAAGTGACTGTCCAAATATTTCCAGATCTTCAAGTACTCCTATAACAATCAATGACCCGTTTCTTACTCCATGTAACTAGACACGCTTCTTTTACAGGTTTCATTATATACTTTGGCTATGGAATCCACCACAGTGTTGAGAAGTTGAACATGCCGATTACAGTGACCCAAAGGATGGAGGTCAGCATGGAAGAAATAGGATCAAAAACTCAGTTCTTTGATGTTCAGCTTAGCCAGTCATTGTAACCACCTAATGGAAAACCATCCTTCATTATATCCGAGACCTCTAAAGCTTTTTTTTAAATAAATAAATGCATTAACAATTTTGATTGTCTCAAATTTAAAAAAAGAGGTTGTCCAACTACTGATGATCTATCCTCAGGTCAAGTGATCAATAGTACAGTAGATCAGTGGAGGAAGGGGGAAGGTCTATCATCTAGGACCCCTGATGGTCAGCCGTATGCCAGGCCTGCACTGAGCTGGTTTTGGAAGGAAGCAGACAGCTATGTTCTTACTGCAGTGGCCAGGCTTGGTATTGCAGGCCAAGTTCCCACTAAAGTGAATAGGAACTTGGCCTGCAATACCAAGCCTGGCCACTGCAGTAAGAACATAGCTGTCTGCATTATATAAATAAAGTTTATTATTAATATGTATGCAGGAAGCAAACATATTCAGCAGCGCTTACAAAACGGGAGAACAGAAACAAAAAACAAAGATACAAAAACCACTGTTACATGTAGTAATCAGTTGATGGAGACAGTAGGGGTGAGGGGCTCCAATGACCTTACATACTATGGATAATGGGGAGATACAGAAGGTAAAAGGGCTGAAGATGTGTAGGGTATTGCGGGTGGAGAGTAAGGGATGCTATACACATAGACAATGGTCAGACTTAAGCCATGTGGTGGCTGAATTGGTATGACTGCAGGGGGCGGTTGATGGCGGCTAGCAGGGATTATAGTCAGAACAGGGAGCATGTTATCAGGCAAAGTAAAGAGCGGTTTGGTGTAGGGGATATGGTAATCCTCCCTGAAAGCGTGCGTTTTTAGAGCACACCTGAACTTTTGTGTGTCACTGATTGCCCGGATAGCTTTGGGTAGCACATTCCAGAGAATCGGTTCCAGAAGAATGCTCTGGAGAAGTTTTGGAGGCGGGAATGAGACTTTCGAATTAAAGGGGTACTCAGTGTGATTTCATTAGTGGAGGGCGTGGAGCGGGCTGAGTGGTGTATTGAGATAAGGCATGAAATGTATGACGGCGTGTGCTATGGAGAGCTTTGTGGATGAAGGTAGTGAGTTTGAATTGAATTCTGTATTTGACGGGCAGCCAGTGCAGTGACTGGCACAGGGCAGAGGCGTCCAAGTAGCGGCTGGACAGGAAGATGAGCCTGGCTGCCGCATTCAGGATGGATTGGAGAGGGGCGATTCTTGTGCAGTGGAGGCTTCTAAGCCACAAAGAGATTTTGTCCAGTTTACAAACTCTAAGATCGGATGCAAGAAGGCGGATGCCTGTATCGATGATTTGCCTATCACATGGGCCCTTATGACCAGACTGTTGGGATATGTTGGGACCAGTGGATGCGTCAGGGCACGCATACAAGGCGACCAGGTTGATGATCCCCTCGACGGACCATCAGTAGAGAGAATTGGCTGACAAGCACAAGCATCTACAACTATTTTGTTATCCGCCATTCAGAGACAGATAGCACTGTTGGTGTAGGCCCCTGTGTCTACAAAAAACATTTCTAGGTACTTGGCTGAAGGACGTTTGTTCTCACAATGTGTACAGTCTCCTCTAGTTTCACGTTCCACAACACCACTGCAAACCTTATTGCTACAACATGGAACATGGTTGTCTTCATCAATGACGCCAAGTTTAGTTTGGCATTGACGATGGTCATATTCATGTCTGGAGACCTAGGCGTGAGTTCCTGAAACCTGCCTTTTCCCCTACTACTGGTGTGATGGTCTGGGAAGCAGCCACATACGACAGTCAGTTCCCTCTAGCTCAGTGATATGTTCAGGACATCCTGCAGCCACATGTGTTGATTCTCATGGTGGCTTCCAAGAGGCATTCTCCAGCAGGATAATGCTTGGCTGCATACAAGGCGGGGGGGGGGGGGGGGGTTTCATAGGAATGCCTCCACAACATTGCCACACTTAAATGTACCACCAGGCAGGCCACGTATCACCAATAGAACATGTATGGTCACCAACTTCGACAGCCTACGGGTTTGCACAATCCAGAGGC
Organism: Eleutherodactylus coqui; assembly: GCF_035609145.1. Lineage (NCBI taxonomy): Eukaryota > Metazoa > Chordata > Amphibia > Anura > Eleutherodactylidae > Eleutherodactylus > Eleutherodactylus coqui. The sequence goes on from NC_089838.1 coordinate 15,987,626, forward strand.
TCAATTGCAGCAAATATGGAGCAATATGCCACAGGACACCACACAGAACCTGTATGACTCCTTCATATCCTGTATCCAAGCTAGAGCTTCTCAACGAAAATTGTTCAGTCTAATGGCTTTTTTACACGCAACGATTATAGCTCAAAATTCATCTAAATGACCAAAAATGAGCGATTGTTACATGTAAACGCTGGCATTGTGCAGTGTTTGTTTGAAGAATGGATTTTGGTTCACTTGAAATCAATCGTCCAGCCGCCAAAAGACTGAGCAAATAGGTTTCATTTGAATGTAGTTCGCTCATCTTTCAAAAGACTGCAAGAAAATCTCCCCAAACTTGTTTACACTAGCCTCAGGAGAACATTGGAATGCTCCGGCAGCTGTTTGCACAGCTGGACGTGTGTTTAACCCTTTAATGACTGCCGGTACGCCTTTTGACGACCTCATCGGCTGGGTCTTATTCCGCACGGGGGTCAAAAGACGGCCTCACTGTGGACTAAGGCCCCGAGATCTGTGAGGTAGCCAACAGCCTGAAGCTGTCATGAGGGGCTGCGGGAAGCAACCCCAGTCACATGATCGCCATTATCCACCACATAATGGCAATCACATAAAAGTTTTTAAAAAGTTAAAGTTTCAGCTTCCCACACAAATCCGCTGAGAGTACTCACCCCAGCCTCCATGATGTCCTGTGGCGTTCTGGTCCTTCCTGGAAACCAGTGTGGCTCAACAAAATTGTAAGGGGGGGGGGGGGCGGCATAAATGAGAAAAAGAAAGCGTTTAAACTACTAAAACAAGGCGGCAGCGAAGAAGCGCTAAAATCATACAGGGAAAACAAACATAAGAAAATATCAAAATTGCTAAGGAGGAGGCAGAAAGACTGATTGCCAAAGAAAGCAAAAATAACCCTAAACTATTTAATTATATCAATAGTAAAAGGATTTGCGCTGAGAGCACTGCCCCGCTAACAAATAATGCAGAAAAAAAAAAAGTGTAAAAGATGATGGGGGAAGCAGCAAATCTAAAATAGTTTTTCAAGAGTATTCACGAACTAAAAAGAAATGTCACATGAGACGCAGGGAGATAAAACAAACCCCCGCTAAATATTGCACGCCTAACAGGAGGAAGTGCAGAGTCGGTTAAGGAGGAATAAAAACTTGATAAAAAAAAACAAAAAAAACGCCAGGCCCTGGTCAAATACACCCATGAAGCTTTAGGCTGGACCTGGGAGGATCTATTTATCTCATATCTGGATTTTTCTAAAGCATTTGACACCGTGCCGCATAATAGGTTGATGTATAAAAGGAGTCAGTTTGGACTGGGCGAAAACGTGTGTATCTGGGTAAAGAACTGGCTCAGAGAAAGGAAGCAGAGGGCGGTAATAAATGGTTCATACTCTGGAATTGGGCCACAGTCGCTAGCGGGGTGCCACAGGGTTCAGTATTAGGCCCCATTCTGTAAAACATATTTATCAATGACCTGATAGAGGGGCTGCACAGTAAAATATCAATATTTGCAGATGACACAAAATTATACAATATAATTAATATACGGAGGACAATGTGCGGCTACAAACGGACTGAGATAAGCTGGAGGCTTGGGTAGAAAAATGGCAAATAAGGTTCAATTTTGATAAATATAAGGTTATGCACATGGGCAGGAGAAAACAGATGTCACCAATATATACTAAATGGGGTACAGCTAGGGAAAAGTGATATGGAAAAAGCTGTTGCAAAAGCAAATAAAGTCTTCAGTGCATTAAAAGAGGCATAGGGGCGAGGGATGAGAACATTATCCTCCCACTATATAAGGCACTTGTCAGGCCTCACATGGAATACTGTGTATATTTCATGTGAGGACACCGGTTTTCAGAAGAGACATTGCAGTGCTTGAGGGGGTTCAAAGACGAGACTAAATTAATAAATGGAATGAAAGGACTGGAATACCCAGAGAGGCATCAAAATTGGGATTATTCACCCTGGAGCAACCAAATAATGCCAGGCAGCTGTTGAAAAAGCAACTATAGTCTTGGGGTGCATTAAAAGAGATATAGGGGCGAGAACATTATCCTTCCACTATATAAGGCACTAGTCAGGCCCCACATGGAATACTGTGTACAGTTCTGGACAGCAGTGCTCAGGAAAGATGTTACAGTGCTGGAGGGGGTACAGAGAAGGGTGACTAAATTTAAAAAAATGGAACGGTGAGACCGGAATACCCAGAGAGGCATCAAAACTGGGATCATTTACCCTGTAGAAAAGACGGCTAAGAGGTGATCAAATAACGATGTATAAGTACATGAGGGGACAATACAAGGATCTCTCCCATGATCTGTTTATAGCCAGGACTGCGACGGTAACAAGAGGGCATCCGCTACGTCTAGAAGAAAGCAGGTTTCATCGCCAACACAGAAAAGGGTTCTTTACTGTAAGTAGTGAGACTGCGGAACTCTGCCTGAGGACATGGTAATGGCAAAGTTAGAGGGAACTAGATGTCTTTCTAGAGCATGATATTACATTATATAGACATTATGTGACCAGCAGGGTTGTTAATCTTAAAATGTTGATGTAGGGATTACCCTAGCTGTCATTATGTAGTCAGGAAGGAATTTTTCCTCCAATGAGCAAAATGGCTGCTTGGGGTTTTTGCCTCCCTCTGGAACAACAAGGGTGGGGGTTTAGACAGGCTGAACTAAGTTAAACAGGTCCACCGCACTGTTCATTCAGGTAACTGCTGTCACAGCGTTGCCAGGAAGAGGCCCAGCAGTGCCTTGGCAAAGGTTGCATGTGTCCCTCTGAGGAGGAGCTGGTGGAGCCATCTCCACCCCTGCCATCTCCTCAGATCTGGGCCTTGTGTCATTGCACATTTCCATCTGTTTACTTTAGCAAAAGTGTACAGTAGGTTTGCACATAATTTGAGATATTGCAGTTGAAAGTGAGAAAGACTAACAATTTTTCAAGATTCCCAATTGGTGCTTTTAATATACCTTCACAATGCCGCGTGTGTCAGAAGCAATTAGATATGCAGAACCTTTACAGAGTTATTCTATGTTAAAGTGACACATCAGATTTCCAAAACGTGGCTGTATCACTAAAAGGTGCAAACAGGCTTTATCACCAAGGGGGTTAAACACATGCTGGGCTCTGCGAACACTTCCTGGAGGTCCTTTTACATGCAAATGAAGATAAAGGCCCTTTATGCAAAAAACTGCCAGATCTTTTATTCCTTTGAAAGATTGTGTAAAAGGGTCTTCAGAGCGAAGCCACTCTGCCACAGCTTCCCCAAAAGGGAACGGTTTTAAACGCAAAAACTCCTCACATACATGGGACTATCACATGATGGCAAGTGCGATAGCGAGCTGAGTGTCACTGCCCGATTGTTGCACTTGCTCATGTGACGTTAGCCATACATATGTTATAGGTTTCAGCTATAGTGCTCCAGTTTCTGGTGTATTGAGGTGTCATGCCCCGTAATGCTGCACTCTGCCCGCTTTTTGAATTTGAGGTAGGACCTGTATAAGTGGTTTTTTGTATGTGGCAAGGTTGGTATGGGCGCCCTGCAACAGAATACCTGCAGCAGTTATGCTGTAAATCCATATGATGCAAGTGTTGTGGCCCTATTTTATTTGCTGTGGGGTTTAACCTTTGTATTTCAAGGGCTGAATGCCGCAGCATATTCTAGACATGGATGTAGCAGACAAAATTCCCACAGCCTGCAAAGATACTTCTTCCAAATCCACTTCACATGGCTTGGTCTGTAAATGCTACAGAAGGTCAGTAGCCATTCCACAGCATGTGTGGCCCGTAGAAAGGCAGCCAGTGGCTGTTTATACGCAGCAGAAAATTCTGCAGCATTTCCACATCAAAAACCACACTATTGGTATGGATTTTGACTCAGTCAGGTGTAGATTTTGGCCTGCTGCTCTTGCCTTGCAGTCAGCAGCCCCTCACTGCACCCCACACCTGGCAACTGCCATTAAGCCCTGTGGCCACTAGGCAGGTTGGGCACATGAAAGTAGGCACATTGGCCAGCAGCCGCAGCACTGGTAGAAGGTGCCGATTGTGAGGAGAGCGTGGCAAGCTGAAAAGTGGTACGCAACGATGTTTGATGCAGAAGTGCTGTAGATTTTGCAGCATTTCCACTACATGTGAAGGAATTCTAAACTAAAAAGGTTGGTTTTGGTGCATGTGGTAAAGTGGTGACTTTCGCATGCCATAAGTCAGGCAGAAAAAGTTCTCAGTACAATTCATAGATGTAGTAAGTGACTTGAGACAATTACTCAGCAAAGAGTAAGTCTGACAGTGAAGTGTGGCTCGTTAGTGTAACTACAGGGGTCCAGCTGCACAAGAATGTACTTTCAGGTAGCTTGCCGTTACATGTCTGGAAGTGATGGGTTGCCCAAATTTGATCACAACTAGCGTTTCAATTTTCTTGGGAGTGTGTGGTCAATTCTATTGTACATATGATCAGTAGTCCATCCCCACTTCCTATAGATATAAGGTCCAGTGTACCAGACATTTGGTGGCAAGAGGAGTCATAATGGACAAGAGACCGGGGTATAGGAAAGATTTATTCAAGCATTTAATTTGTGCTTTTTACTATGAGTTTTACAGCAAATATAAACACCGAAGAGGACAAGGAACACCGAGGCGATTGCTCCTGCAGTGGTGATTGCTCTGAGGACATCTAAAGTAGAGTATTCAGAGTGAACATGACCTGAAAAGAGGAAAAAATTTCCATAAACAACTTGTACGATTAGACCTTACATTGCCTACTGTACAACATTACCTTCCTGTTTGAAGGCCTGTTTGCCGAGAGGGAGGAACTCAATAGGTCCATCTGAAGTCACTATGTTTTTTAGAGGTTCCACATCAAGTTCTTCAGCCATACGTCCTAGTAGAGGATTAGCAGTGTACATTTAGCATAGAAGACACAGGTTTGTCTCACTTCTAGCAGTTTTGCTCAGGAACCAGACAGTTCTGTACATTGTGCAGTGGCCCAGTTTGGTACTGCAGGCTGACTATCACGGTGGCCTGCAGTACCAACCTAGGCCACTGAACATACAGTGCTGTCTGCTTCCTGTAGCATACGTTGCACCCAACAGGCTTCCGAGTTTCTTAAAACTCAAGGATCTGGCTGCACCCAACCTTGCAGATTTCTTACTTACTCAACTGCAGCAGCAACTCAGCTTGTGTGCCACAAATATGGTTTGTGCTAAGCCCAGGAAGCATTCTGCATTGTGAGATGTGACCTACCATCTATCAAATAGACCTGTTCAGCTCAGTGACCATTTAGTCAAACCTTCAGAATAGCCACCATGACTGAGACCATTCACAATGTCCATAGTGGTCATGATAGTCTGTTACATCAATCAGACCACATATTTGCATATTAAGCCTTAGCAGTTGACAGTATAAAGTTAATTTTCATTCCCCATACGAGCTTTCACCCCGTGTATACTTACTTTTCCTTGGAGCACATGAAGTCACACAGTTGTCCATGGCAGATGGGACACAGACAGAAACGCTACAATGGAAGTAGACCTAGAGTGGAAAGAACATAAAACCTGTTTACCAAGACAAGCTCTGGTTCTTCATTGCCATGTAGCATTCTGTATCCATTTACCAGTCCTCCCAAGGCCATTTGGGTGCTTTGGTCCACAAATGTAAAGGTCTTCACAATAAAGCGCTTATAGTGAGTTGGGTAAGGCAGGCTTTGTGAAGGACTTCCATCAGGTACATACTGGGAGATGTAGTTGTCACCATCAAAGGGGCACCTGTAAACAAGTGTGTTAGTAAGGTGCAAACTCAACTAGTAGTTATACTTGTAACTGATCAGCCACCTATTCAACAAGATGGGCCATTGAGGAAGACGCGTTGAGTCTGGAGAGTTGGTGGCCCAGCAGTCGTTTAAGACTAGGGTTAGCTTGGGATCTGTTCTATGCAATAAACGGACTTCCAAGTAAACTGGATCTCTGAGTACTTTAGTCACTGGGTAGTCATTCTCAGAATAGTAGGATGAGTACAACATATCTGCAAGAGATTAAAAGGTAGTATTAGGGCACCAGTAACAGTTTGCTTACCAGCTACGGTCATTGTGAGGCCAGTTCCAAGTTTAGTTAATACCCTCCATATAATTAGGACTGTCTACACATCAATACCAATTAAGGCATAAGATATGCAGCTTCCCTTTACAAGTTTTCTACATGGAGATGTTAATGCGTTCACCTTGTGCAATCCTCATCTCCAGGAGTAGAGGTCCAGAGGTGCCAATGGGAAGTGGTGGTGGCAGAGTGGATACTCCAACTTGCACAGGAACCGTGTCAGTGTGGGAATAGCTGCAGCTTACAGTCACCCTGGACAATGATAGGATATTATAATGCACTACAGATACTCCATCCACCAAACCATGCTTGTGAGGTTCTTACCGCATTGTGCTGTCTCTTGTGATTGTGGATCCTTGCCATGAAACAGTATTTCTTACAGCTTCAATGGTGTTCTTGTAGACTATAGGACTACCTGGCACCTACATTGTATATTCAGGTATTACATGTTATGCACAGTTGTACACTGATGGATTAGATTTGAAAGCAATATTACATGTTAATTAATGGTTACACAGGCAAAAAAAAAAAAAAAAAGCTGCCATTCCATTACTAGCAGTGGCAGACTGCCCCCAATGCTGGTGTAATGATTGGGAAGGGAAGCAGGATTGATGTGCTCACCCAAAGGTCTCCAGAGATGAAACACATCAGTCAGTGTCCAGACTAAACCTGGATTTGTTGCTTAAGACAACCCAGTTCCACTCCATAGCAGTCTAGTTTTGTTATTCACAACAGCACTAGATGGGGAGCTGGTACCAAAAACAGTACATGTAACAGGCACCATGAGACCAAATGTCCTTTGTCAGAACCTCTTCTAGGCATTTAGCTAGATACAGGAGCCTGTAATAATGGTGCCACCAGTGTCTGGATGGCAGAGGACGCAACAGTTGGAGGTGCTTGTCGGATGATCCTCTACTGGTGGTTTGATGAGGGCATCCTAACCCTGGTCACATTGTGTGTTCACTCATCCATCCACCAGGTGTCCTAACACCTAACAGTCTGGTCAGAACGGCCCAGGTGGTGAGCAATTTGTTGACATAACCACCCAGCTTCTCACATTCCAATAATGCATCCCCTCTCAAATTGTTAATTGGGTGAAAGTAACCTCTGAGCCTTTATAGGCCAAGGATGGAACCACTTTTAGGGCCTCAAAATAGAGGCAAGTTTGAATTTTGAGTACCAATGTTGTACAGCATTTTGCTGAAATCAGAAGTGTCTGATGTTCATGGTGACTATCCGATTGTAGAAGTCAAAACATGACTTACATCCATCCTCCAGTGTCTATATAAATGTAGTAAAGCGTTTATGAAGATATTCTCATGTTGGAGTGTGCATACTTGGACTGTATATTTGACCACTGTTGCAGAAGTATCTTAACTTGTGCTAGCTTTGCACGAGAACAGTTCATCCAACTCTTCTACTCACCTGTTTTAAGCCCCCACAGGATAAAGGGAACAGGAAAACCACAAAGGATGCACTCATGGATGAGGAGAACCCTGCACAAGTAGATGAGTCCACACCAACCACACGGACAGAAGACAAGTTAAGGGATGGCATGGTCAGATCTTTGGAGACAGCAACCACCATGTTGTTGTCGCTTGTGCACTGTGTGGTCACTGGAAGAATGACACAAGGAATTAAACCAACACAATGCAAGACTATTCCAGATGTGGCCAAAGCCAAAATCTGGGGAGGTGTTATTAGCTTATGTATAATGGGTCAGTCACGGGAAGAGTACTAAATAATGATTAATTGCTGTAAGGATATTTTTCTTGCCACAGTCAAGTTCTGAAGAACTGCATGCCATCTTTGAGAGTCAACTGTGATACAATGTATCCTTGAACCATTCCAGTGCAATATACACTATGTTGACAAATGCATTGCAATACCCATCAATTCTGGGCCGTCAGTTGAAGGGGATATGCAGATTGGATAAGACCTAAGGCCATTGGTTATAGTGAAGTCCACCCTCAATGCCAATGGGTATGGAGACATTCTGGACAATGTGGCATCAACTACCCTGTGGCAATACGTTTGTACAGCTCCATGTCTCTACTAACATGACCAAGCATCATGTCCTATAACATGCAGTGTTGAGGCTTTGTTTGAGAACATTAGCCAGCCTAAAGTCTGGCTATACCTCCACAGTATTGGAATTTGGTGGACATAATCTCTGGGAGGGGTGCTGCAGTAATTGTGTATGAAGGCAGCACAACATTATTGAAAAGTGTGAAAAAAAGTTGACCACCTTCTGTGGGTATCTCAGTACTTCTGTCATAGTTTACAAGTTCCTACTCTACTGGCAAGAAAAATGTGGTATATTATGATACAAGTTTATTCCTAGCATTCATCATAAAAGCAGAACATGCACAAGAGGCTTACATTTATTTCCATAGTAGCAGGGCATTGTAAAGTCCCTTGGTGAAAAACAGCATCCAACTTCTTCACAGGTTTCTCTTGACACTGGCCTTGATCCACAAGAAAGCTTATCTGCTGGGCTTACAGCAGAACACATACTTGGGCTTGGAGCATCCATAGCTAGAAAGGTACAAAGAGTAGAGAAATAACCTAGCACCAACAGAAGAGACCACCATTTAACATGGGACATTTAAGAGTTTGTCACATCTAGTCAACTCCTTTCTATCTGACCCATTGGAAGGATACCCCCTACTATACCCAATTGGAGCGTTACAATCCCATAGGATGCCAGATTTGGAACACCTAGCTCATTTTAGAGACAAAGACAGCCCAAAATTAAAGTACTTAGAGCAGTGCCATGGAATAGACATCTTAGAATGATGCAATATGCAGGGTCCAAGCCTCTTTAGAAGGCTACTCTTTTCAACTTAGGGACAGCCATAAGGCAAACTAATCTATGCAAGGCCAAGATAGACTGAGGTCATAAACTTTACAAGTCACATTTTATATGAAATTTAACTCAATGGGCCTGCTGGAAACGATTATTAAAAGCCTACAAGCATGAAGTTCTTGAGTGCATCTTGAAGACCCTGCTGTATAGTCAGTGGTACTTGTGAAGCATACTGATTTGGGGCAATTAATCTTCATCGTGTGTACAGTCACAGGTTATGACAACACCACCATGTTTGTGTGGGCCTTTGGGTGACAGGTGCAATGCACCCTATTCCAGCACATGGTATACAGAGGTTCCTGCTATATAGCACAGGCAGATTCCCTGAATCATATGTGCCAAGCTCAAGGCCCTTCATGTTATTTAAGTGGCCTGTGAGAGTCAGATGCAGAAGAGCCCCTTTTAGATTGGAGGGTCCTAAGCTATGCTGGGGAAGTAGGCCCTGGTATTTGCCAGACTTCACTAGGTGCCGACACCAGCCTTGATGTTAGTATCTCTCCATACAGGAATGAAAAAACAAAATTTACCATTCATAACAGGACATCCCTTTTCCACTTTGTATTGCTCAACTTCACCATCCACAATCTCTTCCAGGATGAGAGTCATCACATATTCTCCATCCTGTAAAGACACGGACAGCAGATCATAGAGCAAAGGTAATCGTTTTATTATCCTAAGGCAACTAGATTTTCCCAGGGTCAAAGCTGGACAGAGGGGTGTGGTCAGGGGCGGGGCTTATCACAACATATGATTTTACCTCCAGTATAAAATTTTACAGGACAGTTTAAAAAAAAAGGGGGTTTTGAATGCAGAAGTTGCCACAAATGTTCCTGCTGTGGACATTCAGCAGCATTTCTGCCACATTTAAATATGCACCACACCTACGGCAGCTTAAGGTATTCTGCCACGTCGGCACATCAGAGCCGGAGCCGCGGGAGCAAGTGAGAGCCGCATTGGTTCCTGCAGGGACGTGGGTTGGATCCCATCTACAGTTGGCCTATATTGGCTCCAGTATTAATAGTGACCCCAACTGAGACCAATTCACTTCACTCCTCATCTTCTCAGCACTACTGCGGGCGGAAGTGTGTGCACCCACTGCAGTGCCACCTCCACCAGAACCAGTGGAAGATCCCGATGCACACACCGATATCAGGATGTGCACCTGGCTGCAGTGGTAGTGAGTGATACCAGCTGGGGAGATGTGGCACTTCAACTGGTAATCATGACCCCGCGTCATGAAAGTGGGACAGACATCCCAAGAGTGGGGCAAATAGCCGTCCCACCTGGGACCCTGGGGAAAGCAGACACAAGGTCCTAAAGCAGGAATGTCTGGCCTAAATCGGAACGTCTGGTTACCTTAATTATACCCAAATGCTGGGAGTGTGAAGCCATTGTGTATGCTCCAGAGATGCAACTTGAAGCTCCCAGGCCACAACTCTACAGTTATAACACTGGTGCCTTATGTGACAGAGGGACCATTAGGGCCCCCTATGGCACAGGTGTGACTGTGACCTTTGCACCCCATATAATTACTACCAAATATCTAGTACACTATGGCTCTGGATCTGATATGTCCCCAGGACATGTGTCCATCTGTGGAGGTCCAAGTCTGCAACCTGACAGTAAGATGCTTTACTACTGAAGACAATGATTTTTAGATATGCAAGTCTTTATTAGAAGGGTCCATACTGTGAAGATTCAGTGACCTTTTGTTACAGAGTTCACTGTGTGCCATAAAATAGAATTCTATTGATGTGAGGTGACTAAGGGCCCATACACACAAATATATACTTGGCCCTGGCGCCATCCATGTATTTCATAGAACCATTATACTTAAGCTATGCATGGACGAGTTTATAATAAAACCCCACTATATCCGATTAATATCTGCTTCCCCAGTTCATGATACGTCTTCCAGCAGGTCATGTACAATGGGGCATACTTAAAGGTTTTATGCCAGTGCGGTATCCGAGGAGCGGGCTCCAGCCTAGGAGATAGCGGGGTAGCGTTGGGCCTCGTCACAGTGGCTCTACAGTCTCCAGTGACACGTCCAAAGGGCTGAGGGCAGGCTATTAAACAGGGGAACCCAATGATGGATTACCTTAGTGCTTTGGGTCATGCGTGATTCCACCGTTCCATCTTCTGCAGTGAATCCAGTTGTTGGTAATAAAAAGTCCACACAGGGATTTAACTTTGAGCCAAACCGGAACGGTCGGTGAAGATCATTCACTCTAAGCAACTTCATTATAATCCAAGAATACACGTCAGAAGTAAAATAGTGCAAAACTCAAGATGGTGTGACAGGGAGGGTTCATGGGTGGACAGGAGAAGCCATAGTCCTGTTATCTGTGGGTCCTGGCCCTGGCAACACTCTAACTCTACCGGCCAATACACATTTAGGGAAAGGTGCACTGCATGCCAACTCTTAATTCTCTGTGTCCAGTGGCGATACTGGCATCTTCTGGGTGAAGTCAGCCCAGGGTTGACTTTGGTTATCTCAGCCTCTTCCATTCTGGGCCACACATGGCTGAAGGTGCCTGTGTGGCTACCTTGTAGAACTCACAAGACTCCTCTCTTGCAAGTCAGAACAGAACTCTTGCACACACCTTGCAATTACATGTATGAAGCATGGTCAGGTGACCACCACCTCACAACAGAAAATACATTTCCAGACACACATCTCACATACTAGACAGTTAACTCTTTCAGTGCTGCAGCTATGCAATACACAATCATGCAACACAGAAGACACTGACATTACAGTGGACAGACACTATTAAAGAGGGGCCTCAGTGTTCTGGTCCACTACACCAGCTTTTGTGGGTATTTGCCCCCAAACTTGCAACTCACCCCCACCCCACTATGCATCAGCCCTGTTTTTTCAGAAGATAGGCAGGCCTTTTTAGGCTAGGCATGGCCAACCCAAACCAACAGATATGTACATTATACAAGGTTGGACTTGGCATACATTTCTGAAAGGTTGCCAGGATGTACTTCGTGCACCAAGGGAAATCATATCAAGTCCAGCCTAGGAAATGCCAGACTTAGCAGATTTCCTCTAAGGTGTGCTGTATAAACTGTGTCCAAGAACATCAGATGCAACCCATACATCTGTGTGCATGAGCTTTAACCCTTTCCAATCCACTGTCTGACATTATGATTTAAGGTTGTACAGCTCTGATGTTGAAAGACACCCATCAGGGTTCTCTTAGCCTGGGTTCACACGGGGCGGATTCTCGTCGGAAATTTCGCAGTTTCGCCGCAGCAAAAACCACGAGATTTCTGCTGGGAGAACCGCCGCAGCTTATGCTGCGGCTTTGAAGCGGCCCAGCCACTCGCTCTTTCGCTGAGGCCGGCGCTCCCATAGAGGAGAGCATGGCCGCAGCGGAATGAAAAAAAGAATGGACATGCTGCATATTCTAAAACTGCGGCCGCAGCTTCAGCCGGGCTTACCGCAGCGGATTGGCCATCCCGTGTGGACGAGATTTGAGAAATCTCGTCCACATGGCTGGCTAATCCCGAGATTAGCGGCCGCAGGCGGATTTGCCGCAGCGAAATTCCGCGTGGCAAAACCGCGGCAAATCCGCCCTGTGTGAACCCAGCCTTACTGTATATTGCCAGCCTCTCTGCTGTTGGAGCCTATCCAATGTATCACCTCATGCAGTACTGGCTTTAGCCAGCAGATAGCGCTGTTGTATAACAGCAGAAAATGAGTAAGCCCCCTAGGAAAACCAGGATACAAATTGGATTGGAGAGGGTTAAGGCTCCCTTCACTGGCGATAAAATTGTGCAATTTTCATGTTATGCAAGAGTGAATGAAAACGATTTTTCAATGGTTTCACTCCCATTTATGTTGTTTTCACCCATGCAATGTCCCATCTAATTGCATTTTTTGTAGCCCATGTTTCCCTATGGAGCCTCCTTTTTATTGCATGACAACGCATGAAGACGCAATTTCCATTCAGTGTATTTAACATTAGAAACTCCTACTGACTTGCGTAAGGGAAAAAAAAAAAAAAAAAAAAGCCGAAACAAAGCCGCAATTTTCTCGTGGCAATATCGTGATCACCAGTGTGAGTCCTAAGGCCTCATGTCCACTAGCTAAATGGAATTGTGGATTTCCACCACAGAATCCGCAGCGGATTTTGCCCATAGGGAATCATTGGCATTCATAAAGAATTGCGTTTCACGCGCGAGAGAAAAAACGTGGCATGCTCCATTCTGCCGCGGATTGGCAACATTGCTATCACATTGATAGCCATGTGTGCGGAAATCCGCACGCAAAAAAAAAAAAAACGACTTTAAGCAAATCCGCGCAGAATCCGCCACGGAAATCCGCGGCAGATTCTGCACGGATTGTATTTTTCAAGTGGACATGAGGCCTAAGGGTGCCTTCACACAACACCGATCTGCTGCAGACTTTAACCCTTCAATTTGAATTCAATTGAGTGTGTGAAGTCTGCACTAAGATCTGAGAGAGCACTCTTAGGTCATGCTCACAAATACATTTGGGGGAGATTTGGTTTTCCTGCTCGGTTATAAGAGCAGGGAAGGGGATTTCCCTGGCTGAATGGATCCCCTTTCTGGAGGGAAAGGTGGTTAAGACCTACTGCTACTAGATCTGCGCTGATAGGTCACTTAAAAGACCCGCTGATGCAGAGTTAGGTTCTTTGCAGAGTTTGTCTGAAGTCACAAAGGGAAGTTGAGACGTTATGAAGCGTCCCATCCCCCTCAAACTGAGCCTTCAGCTCCTCCCTGGTTATAGATAGTATACAAGTAATGACACGTCCCGTTGGGTCCTTACCGCCTCAGTTATGTAGCATCCATCATAAGCAGCACTGACAACCATTGTGCCATTTAGTTCCTCGCTTATCCCAAATCCACAAGCAGAGTCGTTCCCGAGGACATGAGGCTCCCCGTGAAAGTCTGAAAGACAACAGTCAGAAATTCTAGAGGCCAAGTTGATATTTCCCACCGGCATGCTATATTGTTTAGTGTCCATTAAACATTCAGAGAAGCTGCACATGTAAAATGTGGTCTACATGCAGCGGATGATCTGTAGTATGGGCCAAGCCATATAGTCATTGATTCCCATGCACCCCTGGTCATTTGATTCCAATGCCAAGATATGGCCAGCAAGAAATCCCTGCAAGGTGGGCAGATCTGATCTGCAGATTGGGATTACTAGATCCATAGCTTCATCATTGTATACATTTATGGGTGCATCAAAAACCATATTTGAAAGCAGAGGAAAACAATCATGCTCACCTAGAACAGTCAGAGAAAATGCAGCGCCCTCAATGGACAGAGGAAAGGACAACTTCATGCTGTCCATACCACAGTGGAGATGTGAAAACCCAGCCCATAAATTCTTTGCATCACTCAAAAGCAAACACCATGACCAGAGGACCAGCCCTACCCCTAGGCCAACTCTACTGCACCCCATGGTGTCTGTGATACATAATAGTGCCAGATGCCCCATGACCAGCATTTATATCATGGGAAGGGGGCGGCAACCACAGTGATTGGGCTGCTACTACATGTGCCCTGCCCCTCACATAGGTCCATGTGTGTCCAATGATTGTCTAGCTTCTGGAGTTTGGCTGTAGGTAAATGGTTTGGTTAGATGAGGGCTACACATAATGACTGTCAATGGTGACATATTGTAACATGTGACCTTATGGGACTGCAGCATCTCGGTCACAAAAAGTCAGACTCAATTGGATGACTCAATTCGCAGTGACGCACCGCGGGACGGACATCTTCCATTGACTGCATTGATTTCCGCTCATGAGCATTGAAAGGCATTTTGCAAAGCATGTCTATAGGCAGTATTTGCTGCAGGATCCAGATTCCACAGTGTAAATATGCAGCCAGAAGAGAAGAAGAAGACAAGTGTCGGGGACCCGGGGAGAAGATGCAGCTGGGATAAGGTGATGTATGTGTCTTTTTTCATTTTTGCCCTGCAGTTAGGGCTTAGTTTAGGCTTTGACAGTAGGATTTCCTGCTGTCAAAGTTGCATCTCACCGCACGAAAAACGCGTTTATATGCGATACAATGCAACAGAGAGGAAGGCTCGATAAGGAAATGTGGTCTACAAAACCTCCCGAGCCGGGGGCATATCGCCGGACCCGCGAGGTTTTTGTGTCGGGTTGTCGCATGCTACAAAATATCAAATGTGTGAGGTAACCCATAGGAAAGCATGGGCTTCGTTCTCATACATGGGACTTTGTCACCCGTGTGAACAAGGCCAATAGAGCATGCTGCGATTTTGTAGTCTCGCAATGTAGCAGCCTACAAAACATTGCTTGTGTGGACGAACCCATAGAAAAGCATGAGCTCTACATACATGCGATTTGTAGTACTGTTGCATTGGGAGAAAATCGCCCCTTGTGGATGCGGCCTGAAGCCCAGGGTCTCCAATGGGTTCTTTCACATGATAGATGTTTTGTTGCCTAAAAGAACCCATTGGAAACCACAGGCTTTACATAAATGCGTTTTGTAGCAAGATTTTGTAGCCTGTGTGAAAGAGGCCTAAGGCCTTCTTTACCCAGGCGACACGGTATAGCCAGGAGAAAGCGCAACGATATTGCATAACTGGTTTGTGCGATATCGCTGCATTTTCTCGCAGCGATACTTCAATTTTTTTTCTTTTTTTGGCGCTACAAAGTCACGCAACTTTGTAGCACCACTTGCAAGGATTTTTTTTTTTGGGGGGGGGGAGGCTTGAAATATAAGCCCTGCCCCAAAAATAAGCCCTAGCTGCAGGGGGAAAAAAAAGGTATATGTCACCTAGAAGCTCTGTCCGGCTCTGCTGCAGCTTCCTCCTGCTCTTCTTCATCTCTTCTGGCTGGGGATTGAAAAATCCCCGCCTCCTGGAAGCGTTGCCCCTGATTGGCTGACACTTAGCCAATCAGAGCCAGCACTCGATGAATGGCTGTGATTGGTTGATCAAGCGCTGGAAGAAACCGGACAGCGTTTCTAAGGTGATGTATCCTTTTTTTTTAAATTTTCCCCGCAGCTAGGGCTTAGGTTATGGCTTTGACAGTGGGATTTCCTACTGTCAAAGTTGCATCGCACCACACGAAAAAATGCATTTTCATGCGATGTAGAACAGAGAAAGACTATAGGGAAACATGGGCTACAAAGCTTTGCTTGTCGTGTGCACAGCCAGCGTGGTTTTGGACTAGCACCTTAGGGTGACTACCCACTACAGTTTTTTTCCCTGCGAAATTCGCAGCGTTTTTTTTTTTCTGCAGGGGTCTATGGAACTTGTAATGTTAAAATCGCGATCGTGCAAAATTGCGAGAAAATCATGCGACTTTGTCGCCTGTGTGAAGGAGGCCTAAAGGCTAAGGCTTTAGCCCTGTAGCCTTGCATTCTCATTGAGGTCGTGATGAGAGACTATTAGACTATTAATTACAGACTATTAGACTATTAATGCACTATACCTGCTCTCTGATTGGCCAATATTGCTCATATGATTAGTGCTGGCCAGAGAGCAGTACACAGTGTGCATTAGGTAACTAAAAAAATTACAATGGTCATGTTGGACTGCAGGAAGCAGGTGGATCAGAGGGTCATCAGGATAGAGGGAAAACAGGTAATATACCCTCTCCCCTTCAGTCAGAATTTTATCCTGAGGGGGCATTCAGACGAACGTATATCGGCTCGGTTTTCACGCCGAGCCGATATACGGTGTCCTCATGTGCAGGGGGGGAGGATGGAAGAGCCAGGAGCAGGAACTGAGCTCCTGTCCCCTCTCTGCCTCCTCTCCGCCCCTCTGCACTATTTGCAATGAAAGGAGGTGGGGCAGGGGCGGGGCTAAATTCTGTGAATTAGCCCCGCCCCCGCTCCGCCTCTCCCCATTGCAAGGGGAGAGGCGGAGCGGCAGGACAGGGGCGGGGCTAATTCTCATAACTTAGCTCTGCCCCCAGCCCACCTCCTTTAATTGCAATTAGTGCAGAGGGGTGGAGAGGAGGCACAGAGGGGGCAGGAGCTCAGTTCCTGCTCCTGGGCTCTTCCATCCCCCCCCCCTCCCCTGCAGATAAGGACGACGTATATCGGCTCAGCGTAAAAACCGAGCCGATATACGTTCGTGTGAATGCAGCCTTAAACATAGGTCTGGGTAGCCAATTTCCAAAAGCCCAAATTGGCCAAAATGTGACGCAAAATATTTCCACAGGCTTTTTTAATGTGGAGATCTGTGCATTGTTCTGCAGACTGTCCACTGCAGAAGGACTGCAGCATTTCTCCTACATGTGAATATACCTTTAGGTTCACATTGGCGATTTTCACATGTGATTTCCGTGATATTCATAGAAATCGCACTAGAAAAGAAGACCAGCTGCACATGGCCATATTTCCATCCACCTCCGGATTTCATAGCAAATACCTTTCATAGCACGCTATTGAAATGCGTTTGTTCTGGACATGAGCTGTAATCAATCGCAATTTTCCGCAGCATGCTCTATTTTGGTGCGGATTCCGCATGGACGTCTGCTATTGCACTCAATGGAAGCCATCCGACCTGCGGCCCTTCTGCAATGACGTTGTGAAAAGGTCACGGGTAACCACATCATCGCTTAGCGACGTTGTGGGAAAAGCAGGGATTTAAAATAAAAAACTGTACTGCACACGTCCAACGGCTCGCAGTGCGGACCATCCGCAGTACAGAAAAGAAGAAGAAAAGCATGGATGCTGGCCGGACACTCGCGGGCCAGCATGCGGAATCCGATCCATCCGTGTGCAGCCAGCATCAATGGGTTCATTTACATGGGTGTTTTTTCACTTCAACCAACAGTCCAAGACGGAAAAATCACAAAATTATTTTTTTCTTGAAACAACATGCAATCCTTGTGAAAATTGCGCATGCAGCAGTAAGGCAAGATGGCGAGTGTGATATCAGTTGCAACTACAGCATATGGCCCCCTACATACCAGCGTATGCCTATTCGCTGGCGATGGAGTGCTGCATATTTGGGGAATTAACAATGTTCTTTTGTGTGCACATCAATGCATTTTACTGTATTTTGCGGTTCATTTGCGCACGGCCAACAAAAATGTACCGATTGAAATGGCTAAATAATCTAAAAACTTCCAGATGTGCTTTTTTTCCCTTGTGCAATGACGCAGTGTTTCACGCATCTCATAGCGCATTTTGCATGCATTTGCGCATCCTAATTGAATTTTATGGGGACTTTGGGTGCACAAATGGGTGCAGGAAAATAGAGCAAGCTGCAGTTTTTTTCTGCACCACCGAAATGCACAGGAAAAATCTGTGCATAGGAAATGGGTTATATTCTCTGCATATTGCACATGCAAATACACCCGTGTGCAGGGGGCCTTAGGCTAAGGGCTTATTCCGGTGTGCGTATATCGGCCGGTTTTTCATGTCTCTCTCTGCAGGGGAAGGAGGTGGGCCGGGTCGGGAGTTAGTGCACTGAGTTTCCCGCCCTCTCTGCCCCTTGCCACTGTTTGCAATGAGAGTGGTGGGATGGGGGTGGGGCTAAGAGCCGCTCCATCCCACCCCCACTCATTGCAAAAAGGGGTAGGGGGTGGGGGCTCAGTGCACTAGCTCCCGGCCCGGCACGTCTCCTTCCCCTGCAGAGAGAAACAGTCGTGCAACCATACATTGCTGTGCAGTCCTGCTAACTTGTACTCTCAATAAAGTCAATGTGGTTGCAGTTGTTGCAACTTACAAGTAGTATTATGACTAGAGATGAGTGAGTATACTCGCTAAGGCACATTACTTGAGCGAGTAGTGCCTTAGCCGAGTATCTCCCCACTCGTCTCTAAAGATTCGGGGGTGGCGGGGGAAAGCGAGGAGGAACGGAGGGGAGATCTCTCTCTCCCTCTCTTCCCTCCCCCCCGCTCCCCGCCACAACTCACCTGTCACCCCGGGGAGATACTCGGCTAAGGCACTACTTGCTCGAGTAATGTGCCTTAGCGGGTATATGTGCCTTAGTGACGTATATCTGCTATGGGCTTTCTGCAACAGGAAGCCCACACGTTAATGCTACGGATTTTGCCACATCTTTAATTGCAGATATGCTGTGGATTTTAGCCTTTGCATTTTAAGGGTTGAAATCCGCAGCAGAACTATAAGGCCTCATGTCCACGGGGAAAATCGGGCCCGCTACGGATTCTACATGTAGAATCCGTAGCGGGTCCCTCCTGCCCCACGGACATAAGCGCTGAAAATAAGAATAAATGAGAATAAACTCACCTCCCATCCGCTCCGTTTCTTCTCTGCGTCGCGGCCGGATCTTCTTCCTTCGGCCGGCGGATGAATTCGTCACGCCGGCGGCACGTCGCCGGCACGTCGTCGACGTGCCGCGCGCATGCGCCGGGCACATCCGCCGAGCCGAAGCAAGGGAGATGCGGCCGTAAGGAAGAGAAGACCTTCCCGGCCCGCTGTGGGTGAGTAAATGCTTTTAAATTCCTATTTTAGGTCTCCCGCGGATCCGGACGGCTTCCATAGGCTTCAATAGAAGCCCGCGGGAGCCGTCCCCGCGGGAGACCCGCATGAAAATGGAGCATGGTCCAGATTTTTTCATGCTCCATTTTTTTTAAAATCACTTTTATTGACGATCCGCGGGTATTTATCTACCCGCGGGTGGTCAATGCATCCCTATGGGGTGCGGATCCGCACGCGGGAGAAGAGTTAAAATCCGCTGCGGATTTTAATTCTTATTTTCCCCGTGGACATGAGGCCTTAATGCTACGGATTTAGAATCCACTGTGTTTTTTAAAAAATGCTATGAATTCATTGCAGAAAGTTTCTGCTGCATGTGAAGGAAATTTCATAAATCTCCTCCACATGCCCTGGACTATAAATGCTGTGGAACCTCCGCTTCAATTCCAGCAGTGGGAGTTTGACATCATTTCCACCATTTGTGAAGACTATCTTACACTACCAACCACTGTTGGGATGAGGTAGTCTAAAGATTGTGTTGGCCACCTTGGACAGCAGAAAATGGGATCCAGAATCAGCAGATCTGTGGGAGATCAGCCCAGAAGACCAACATCAGGTAATATAACGGCTCCCTTAGAGTTAACAAGTCCTGACATCTTCGCTATGAGCCCTTAGGGGGACTTAGGAGGCATTCAGTAGGAGAAAGACGCTGTCTTTCCCTATATGCCGGGCTAAAGCTAGTCTGCCCGACAACAGCCCTCTCCTGGTTGGTTGCTTGTCATTAATTTTCTGATTGGTGGAGTGGAGACAAACCCGGGAAAGTAAGCTGGGAAGAGGAAGTGAGTCAGAAGAGGGAGATAAAGTGCAGGAAAAGACAGGAAGTGAAGAAGTTGGTTGTCGGAGGAGCAGCTACCGGAGGTCAGGAGTTGGAGGAGACCATTGGGAACAAGGAGCAGTAGTAGTGAGCCAACACCACCGGGAGTGGAAGCAGAGTTTTTTCCACCTTGTTGGAAGGAACCAAAGTCAGGGTAGACCTCGCAGAAGCTGGACGGAAAGTGTACTTCTCAAGTCTGGGTGAAACTTGTTTGGGGTCGCCTCCAGAACTTGTAAATGTCTGTTTTGTGTATGCCTCATGTCACTGTATGGAGTGTTAAATGAATAAGCAATATCTGTGGTAACACTGCAGTGCATGAAAGAGTTAATGTCTAGAAAATATTTCTTGTTATGTGTATTGTAAGTCCTAATGTCTGTGTGCACATGATGAGCTGTAGCAAGTGTTAGGGAGAGGAGTTAGAGAGTAGTTAGTCAGTTGAGTTGGTGTTGAGATGGAAGAGGAGAGATGGTCTGTTGCTCCTGCCAGAGCTCAGCCATGCTTAGAACCCTGCTTGTGAGAAGCCTGCCCATATGGGTTTGAGAACTCAGGTCATGCTGAGAACATGTGGATGTGCAACCGCATGTTCCAAGAGAGAGAGATCCAACAGATAACTGAGACTGTGGATATATATACCTTGGGAAACCTGAACTGCACGAGTGAAAGAAAACAGACGAGAAATGTAAGCCTACTGCTACTAATAATTCAATGCGTACGAGTTATTCCTCTGTTGATTTACAAAACATTGAAGTAAAGGAACAGGACCGATTGTTCCCAGTTCTTGTTTGAAAAGTACTCTGTGTGTGGTCTACTTTATTCCAGTTGGGTTATCCGCCACAGAAGAAGGGACGTTGGCATCACGGTGACAAAAACAGGACTTAAGGTAACCAAGGATACTAAACGTGATCTGCCCTGGTTAGTAATGAGGTCGGGTTCTTGGACCCCCTTAGGGAGGAGACAGTAGAGCTCCATTATAAGGTTAATTCCCTACCCTGCTGTCTCCTCGGCTGAGGGCCTACTCTTGGATGCTGCACAAACAGAGTGTACAGACAACCCTGCACTAGCCTCTCTCCAAAACCTCTACCAACAACTATCCAGAGCAACCCCCAGATAACTTAGACTGGAGGGCGCATGCTTCCTAACAGAGAGAGAAAAAGAGAGCTAAGGAATCAATGCCTGTTATGCATGTTACCAACAAATCTATTGAAGTTTGTCATTGTCTGTAACATCTGCAAGGTGTGAACTGTTTATTAATTTTCCCAAGTACTGAGTAAACTGTGTACCTTTGGTTTACCCAGAACTACGTGGATTGGTCTCAATTATTTCACTTCTGCAAACACAAGTCCATTCTCAAAGGTACTGGCGTCATGATCTGACTTTACCCGAACTGAATAGAAGTCCATTGCAATCCACCTAATGGCGAGTAGCCATTTTATTTGGAGTAGCCACCACCGTGACCACGCTACCATTAGTTCATCCACTCAGGCTACTTCTGCCCCTTCTGCTCACTACAGTAGCCACAGTGGTAATTTATCACTGTACCTCCCTCTAAATGCTCTCTGCAGAGGTGTAAGGGTCTACATGAACAGGGGACACCCCACAGTGGATCCCACTATAAGGGTACATTGACACAAAATTTGCAGCATTACTGCAAATCCACACTAGCTTTTAACTCAGATTCAGCTGCAAATCTGCAGCTGATTTCAGCCTGCAGCGCTGCTTCTGTCATCTTGGAATATTGAGTGCTCATTACTAGTCACAGGAACGCATCGTACACCATCAGCCGGCAACCACTACTGAGCACTGCCATCTTTAACCCAGTGACAGGCAGCCCTCTTCTGCATCACCTGACTGGCAGCGGCGGCACAAATACCTGCTTGGCAGTGAGCGCTCAGTATTTTGTATATCAGTATATTTCCGTCTGCTGGCTCCTGCTCCCAGGTGGCGGCTCCCGTGGCGGAGATCAACCGGGGGATACCGCAAAGCCCTTGGAAGGCAGCCTTAGGGAGTGCTTTAACTGGAGGTTTTTCACACAGTGAGTGACTTCTAGCTCCAGAAAAGCTGCTGACCTGTGCTCATGCAAGTGTTGTTGTGTAGGTGACAATGTAGCGGCCACTGTGGTTTCTTCCCTTAAAAGGGTTGTGCCAGATTATAAAGCTAATAAGGGAGATGGAACAATACCTCTGCAGCGCCACCTACTGAAAGGCTGCATTCTTGCAAGTCAATGTTAGACTCTTTACAGAAGCCTTGTAACAAGGACTGGAAATGGGAAGCCAAGCCAGAATCCATACACAGACAGCTGTTTCGGGGTCTTTGTCTCTCATCACCATGTAGGACACAAACCAGAATTATTACTGTATGCAAGTACTATTACTTGGGCACTTTTACTGTTTGAGGAGCATTGGGATAGCAGCAGGATAGAGAGTGAGTGCAGTCAAGTTAAAACCTTAAGAAATCTTCATGACAAACTGGGCTGGATGGAGAAGAAAAGAGAAAGCGGATGAGACAAATCAGAGAAGATGCCCCTTGTAACTGTGTGACTGTAGAACTGGTATCTATTATATGGTAACTGCGTTATATTGAAGTTGCTAGAGCTGAACTGCTGGATCCAAACTGTCGAGTTATAAATGTCGCCTTTAGACATGGCATCTGATATAAATCTTGCACCCGAGCCAATGAGACTTTAGTTACGCTCGTTACAGGGTGTTCAGATAACATCATCTTACACGTCACAGGCAAGAAGCAAAATAAAAATCTACGGACCTGATGTAATGTGTGCAATATGTTCAGATCAATAAGAGAGTCTTTAACCCCAACCTAAACTATTTTTGCAATGCAAAGACTGCAAATCTTAGTGATTTCTGCTTTATCCTGCAGACTTCTGTTTTCTCTGTTTGTCGCAGGAACAGATGCCTGAACTCATCTTGTTGTCACAAGTGGACGTATAGTCATATAATTCCTTCCCCTCGGTTTTCCCGCCTCACTGCTGCCTGTAATCCATACTAGCCTACAGTTTACTTGTCACCTACACAGTTGTCCCCCCTAAATCTTTGTCTCAGCCCCGCTCCTTGATGCCCTGCTGAAGGGAGATTATCAGCTCATGCCTTGCATGCCATGTGTCCGTCTCTTCTCTGCTCTCCACTGCCGTCGAGCTGGCAGCAGGAATGGGCACTCTACAGTTCACAAGTGAATCCTTTTACGGCTCCAGCCTCCTTTAACCTAGTGCCCAGCCAGTCTGGCCATGTATGGGCACCCTGCAGCCAGTCTGGAAGCCCAAGGGGGGCAAGGTCGTTGCCCAGAAGCCTAATATGGGGAGAGATCACCGAGTGGTAGAGTGGGCAGAGAAGAGTGCATGGGTTATATATAAATATGCTTTAGAGGGGACAGCAGCCTGAGCTAGCTGGAGAGGTAGCCATAGCATCACCTGCACTGCCTGAGATAGTCCGGAGCCCAAGGTGCGTAGACTGTGTGGCTGATCCACTGGGGGAGGGGGAGGGGCCTAAACTTCCTGTACCTGCTGCCCGGGGCGGGAAAAGTCAATGGTGACTAACTGGGCAATAAAACAGACATATGAGGGAATTGGATAATGAGAACTGATGAGTTCTGGGTTCTAGAGCCAATCTGACATACAAAGCCATTATTACAGTATAGGAAGGTGAATATTTAGAAGAAATGTCACTTAAAGGGGAACTGCTAAATGTACAGGAACTTGGAAACCTGATTGAAAGTCCTTGTTTAGTAATGTATAGTTAAAAAAGTTATGGCATACCTCGGTCTGCAGAACTAGAAGGAAGTGCGGCTGATTTATTCTTATCCAGTGACTTTAGTCACATCTGCTCCGGCGTATCATTTACAGCTGCAACAGATGACATTCCAATTAGACTTCGGGTAGACAAGTTGTCTTTAACTGTCTAGGAAATGTAAACTGAAGGAATTGAATAGATCAGCACTGACAGATTTGGCGTAACCCAATTAAATGCTGGATCAATCCCACCAGCTTTTTTTTTCTTATCAAAGTATTTATTTTTAAAAAAATTGTAAAACAATGAAAAACTAACGTTCAACTTCTCATCATATCGCTGATCACACCAATTGTCTATATTTTTTATTTTTAGACAATTTTTGTTATAAATGTCCAAAATATAATATTAATACCGTGTTTCCCCGAAAATAGGACAGTGTCTTATATTAATTTTTGTTCAAAAAGATTTAACTTTTTTACATGTATAGCTGCCTGGACACTATTTAAATTGATTTTTTAAACTAACTGTTAGCAGGGCTTAATTTTGGAGTAGGGCTTATATTTCAAGCATCCTCAAAAAGCTTGAAAAATCATTTTGCATCCTCAAAAATTCTGTAAAATCATGCTATGTTTTATTTTCAGGGTATGTCTTATTTTCAGGGAAACAGGGTATAACGTAAGATAGGTTTGTGTACTTTCAAGCAAGTTCGTCTTAAGAACTGACAAATATAAACCTGATTTTACTTCCATTTCCGATCTGGATGAACAGTTTTCGGACGGGGAGGCTCCTCTTATTTATGTCTATTGCTTGCATCATGTATGATCAGTAGAGATGAGCGAACGTGTTCGGCTCCGCCCCTTTTCGCCCGGACACCGAACTTCGCGAGCAATTCCGTGTTCGGGCGAAAAAAGTTCGGGGGTCGCCGTGGCAGCGCGGGGGGTTGCGGCGGGGAGTGGGGGGGAGAGGGAGAGAGAGAGGGCTCCCCCCTGTTCCCCGCTGCTGCCGCCCGCGCCGCCGCGCCTCTCCCCGCCCCCCGGCGCCCCCCGAATACTTACGCGCGAACACGGAAGTCCTCGGAAAAGCCGGTGTTCGGGTGCGTAAGTGTTCGTTAAGAACACGTTCGCTCATCTCTAATGATCAGGCATGCAACCGTTTACAAGATCTAGCTTTAGGCTGCCTTCACACAGGTGTAGGTGTATTTAAGCATGCATCTATGCTGCATATTTGCGCAATGTGCGTTGTATTTTTGCGCACGTGTGCGTGTTTTACTGTATTGTTTGGCTTGCACATGCCCTCTGTATTTGTGGGCAATTAGGTTTAATTCGATTAATATGTGATATTTTTTATGCATAATACGCACAAAAATAGAACACGCTGCTTTTTTTTGCGTAAGTGAAATGAGTGATAAAAAGTTCGTGACTGAAGCCATTGAAATCAGTGGGCTCTATTCTCTGTGTATTCTGCGCGCAAATTTTGCACGCACAATATGCAGGGCAAATACATTCATGTGAATAAGCCCTTAGAGCATAATATGGAGATTATAAATTTATTTAACCCTTTCCCACCCCAGGGTATAAATGTAAGCCCTGGCCGGGAAGCACTTCCCTCCTCAGGGTATAAACTTACGTCGTTGGGATAGCGCAGGATTAGCAGCTAAACCCAAGTGTGAACCTACTGTGGCTGTCAACAGGGATAGGGGAGAACACCGATCCTTGCTGTTAACCTCTTACATTCTGCAATCAATATTGATTGCGACATGTAAGGGGTTAATGGAGTAAGGGCACTCCCTCTGTGACATCATTGGCCCTCTGTTGTTTAATTGCAGAGGGCCGATAATTTGCCATGGCAACAGGATGCCAGCTACTGGAGTCCCGGCTTTCCATTGCTTATAATCACGATTACAAGCAATAAAGCATTGCAGTACAGAAGTCCAACAATGTCTTATCATAGCTGCTACGGTTCAAGTCCCATACAGGGATATAATTTTTTTTTTTTTTTTTTAAAAGAGTGTTAAAAAAGAACATGTAAAAAAATTACTAAAAAAACCCTTTCCTAACGACCAGTACAATAAATTGAACGCATTATTTATCCTACACAGCAAAAAAGTAAAAACAAAAAACGGAGGCAAAATGCTTATTTTCTTCATTTTGCCTCCCAAAAAAATGCAATAGGAGCGATCAAAAAAGTCACATGTATCCCAAAATGATAGCAATAGAAACTACAACTCGTCCTGCAAAAAACAAACCATCGCAGAGTTCTGTCCACAGGGAAACAAAAAAGTTATAGGACTTTGAATTAAGTTACAAAAAAATTCCAAAAAAAGTGTTTATTGCTAAATTACACATTGAGCCTATATAAAATAGAACAATAACCGCTATAATATGGGGACCTTCATCAAGAATAATGGGGTTCACATCTAAACACGAGTTTATGAAGGATGTTCTCTTTCTGGTACTACATTTCATGCACATTTCAAGTTAATGGGATTGAACTGCAGCAGGGGCTGGCTGTCAAACTTTTAGCCTGGGGGGCAAGCACACAGTGCTCCACCCTAAAGGTCAAAGTGCATTCTGTCAAAGGTCGCATGCAGCCCAACCATACTCGCGTGCTGCGGCCAATGGCAGCACAAATTACTAAGAGAATTATAGTTAGCGGCTGCACCTGTAACCTCTTTATGTATTGCATGTGCATATAGCACTAGAGTTAATATACCCACCAAAAGCAAACTCAGAACATAAATGCAGCATCAAAACCAAGCTCACTACATGGATACACTATGAGAGCTAAGCTCATATCAAATACAGAACCAGAACCAACTTCATGATATAAATACAACACCAGGCACATACTTATAACTATCTCAGAACCAACCTCAAAAGTTCACCAGAACCAAGCTCAGAATATAAATACAGCACCAGAACCAAGCTCAGAATATAAATACAGCACCAGAACCAAGCTCAGTATATAAATACAGCACCAGAACGAAACACATAACATAAATACAGCACCACTACCAGACTCAATACATACATATGGAACTAGAACCAAGATGGTTATATAAATATATTGCCACAACTAAGCAGGATAACATACATACAGCACCACAACCAAGCTCAGTACATAAACATAGAACTAAGCTTTTTGGCTCCTTTCATAATATGCCTACTGTTGTGCCTCGTAGAAAGTAATAATGCCCCCTATGTGCCCCCTTAATTGTAGTGCCTGCAAGTTCAGTACTCTCTTAACAGCACCCCACAATAGTTATAGTGCCCTCAAAATATTAATGCCACCATGTGCCTTCTTAATAGTAACAGTGCGACCATGTGCCCCTTTAATAGTAACTGTGCCCCCTGATTAGTAATAGTGTCCGAAGTGTCCCTTTAGGAGTAAAGGGGCCCAAATGCCACCTTAATAGTAGTAATTATGCCCCCAAGTGCCTACTTAGAGGTGTTTGAGTTCTTTATTTTTGTAGCTGTACAATGCACCAACCCCCCCCCCCCCCCCCCCCCCCAAAATAAATAACAACATACCTGCCCATGACTGGTGTAGACTCCTCTCCTGGCCCGACGCAGGATGTGCGATGTAGTGACGTCTAGAGCAGCATGTGTCTGGAAGCAGAATGTCCCAGCCGCGGTCTGTAAGCTCTTCTGGCCTCAGGTCCTCTCAGTGTCCTGGGTTCTGCTGCCAACACATTCCTCCGAGATGAGAGCGGCTGGCAGAACAAGTCAATCTGCCGCTCCGAGGAAAGCGGTGGCAGTGGAACTCAAAGAGACACCCCAAACATCTGCTCAGTGCCTGACCCGGCCCAGCCTGCACTAGAGCTGTAGTACCAGGCACGGGCCCGGCGCATTGGCATGAATAGCCCTGTTTCTGGAGAAATAAAAAGTAACATAAAAAAAACAAACCAAAAACGGATAATTCTTTTAAGAATGAGAATTGCTGTAAGGGCTCCTGCACACTGGAGAGAGCGATATTGGGTGGTGATTCATGGCCTGATATCACTCTCGCAAACCTTCTAAAAACCCCATGTAAAAGAAAAACAGCCTTGCATCCCTGCAGGGGTTCCCTTTATCCCATTGCTTTTAATGGTGCAGCAGCAGCACGGGCCCTATTGAAAGCAATGGGAGAAGTTCATGATGTCACAGTGTTCAGGGATGAAGGGATCCCCCCGCAGGGATGAAGGAATCCCCTGCTGCAGCTGTCACGGCAGCGGCAGGAGATCGCAATGTTCTCACTATGTTTTCAATGGCACCAGCGCTGCTGCTGCCGCCCCCATTGACAACAAGGTGAAACCCCTGGATGAAGGGGCAATCCTCCCCCATTGTTTTCAATGGGCAATATCGCAGAACGTAAGGAGATGCTGCAATTTTTTTTCTCGCAGCATCGCAGGAGTGAAAACATTGCAAATGAGAATGGAAACCATTGAAATTCATTGGTTCCATAATTATGCGTTTTCACTCACTCTCGCAGCGCGATAAAAGGGCTAGATTTTCTCGTCATTCTGAAGGCGCCCTAAAACATATTTCAATAGGATAACTGATGACATGCTTTGCATGGTGAGGCACAACTTAAAGGACCGGATGGGTCTCATGTTGGATTTTACTAGTGGTAGTAAACACTATAGTTGATAGTTGGAAATACCCTGTTTCCCTGAAAATAAGACATACCCTGAAAATAAGACATAGCATGATTTTCCAGAATTTTTGAGGATGCAAAATGATTTTTCAGGCTTTTTGAGGATGCTTGAAATATAAGCCCTACTCCAAAATTAAGCCCTGCTAACAGTTAATTAAAAAAGTCAATTTAAATAGTGTCCAGGCAGCTATACATGTAAAAAAGTTAAACCTTTTTGAACAAAAATTAATATAAGACACTGTCTTATTTTAGGGGGAAACACGGTATGTATGCTGGCAATGATAGTTATTTATTTTCGTAAATTAATGTATACATTAATTAGTTTATTTATTGCCACTGAGTATCATACAATCTATTATAGTGCAGATATTTTAGCATATAATGAAAAGAGGAAATGAAGTCCAACCTTTGATAATAAAAGCCTGTTTTATGTGTATTCCTTCAGAAAGCTACCATCATGTGTGACGATGAAGAGACCACCGCACTCGTGTGCGACAATGGCTCCGGGCTTGTGAAAGCTGGATTTGCTGGAGACGATGCCCCAAGAGCGGTATTTCCATCTATTGTTGGTCGTCCCCGCCACCAGGTATACATAGGCATGATTCACAGTAACATATTTGGGCATGCTACTTTCTTAGGGTGGTTTCACACCTGCGCCCGGGTTCCACCTTCCTACTTCTTTCGGGGAGCAGGAAAGTGTAAACCCCCCAGGCCAAACGCCTCCATCTCAGGACGGAGCCAAATAGTGCCGAACAGACTCCATTGACTATACCGGGTCTGTTCGGTTTTCCGCTCAGCTGCCTGGCTTTTAGACAGAAGAAGAAGTACTGCATCCAGTACTTTCAGCCGGAGGTTCCAACGCCGATGTGAGACCCCCTTACATTGTTAGATTACAATATAATTATGTAATCATAACAAGTATAATATATTTCATGTATTACATAATGAGTCACATAATGATGATCTCGATTATAATAATGAGAGCAACGCAATTACCACAATTCACTTCCGGAAAGAACATAAATGGTTTTAATTCCGACTGTCTAGTAATTGTTGGCAGTAATGTCCGGCACATACTGCGCTATTTCCCACCTATTTTTTTTACATTTTTCAGGGTGTCATGGTTGGTATGGGGCAAAAAGATTCCTATGTAGGTGATGAGGCCCAGAGCAAAAGAGGTATCCTGACTTTGAAGTATCCCATTGAACATGGTATCATCACTAACTGGGATGACATGGAGAAGATCTGGCATCACACCTTCTACAATGAGTTGCGTGTAGCCCCAGAGGAGCATCCCACCTTGCTCACTGAGGCTCCATTGAACCCCAAAGCCAACCGTGAAAAGATGACCCAAATCATGTTTGAGACCTTCAATGTCCCAGCTATGTACGTTGCAATCCAGGCAGTGCTTTCCCTGTATGCCTCTGGCCGTACCACCGGTAAGAGTTCGCACACACACTGACTGAAAAATAAAAAGTATTTATTGTACTTTATATATATGGAGTTTGGCTAAATTTATCTTCATAAATATATTTTAATATAAAGATATTTTTCCAACACTTTAGAATGTATCAGAGAATGTGTGTTGTGAGGGGTGGAGAAGACTTGGGTTATACTCCATGCCATTCATTCATCACATTTCTCAGCCATGCTTGTTTTAATGCCCTGCATCATAATTTACATCTTAGCCTAAATAATGGAGTTTTACGCTGTCTTATATGAATGATATTTGCTTGCAGGTATTGTGCTGGACTCTGGTGATGGTGTAACACACAATGTGCCAATTTATGAAGGTTATGCCTTGCCACATGCAATTATGCGTCTTGACTTGGCTGGTCGTGACCTGACTGACTACCTTATGAAGATCCTTACAGAGCGTGGCTACTCTTTTGTCACTACTGGTAAGCAAAACTTGGGCAATTCTCCCCTCTCTGTACATGTATATAGATACATATAGATATACATATATAGTGAGGTGATAAGCTTGGGATCACCTTTTTGCTTGGGTCAAAGGACACATCTCTTTCAACAGCCAGAGATACATTTTCTAGCTGACCCTTTCTTAGCGCAGTTGCAATAAAAGCAAAGCATAACATACAAGAAAAACCTTGCCTGCTCGATGCTAACTAATACATAGTAGAACCCAGTCTACCGGCTACAAAACAAACAGGTTTAGCAATTGTACTTCTGGTCCACAACAACAGCTCACACAGACCAGCTTTCTGTGTCCCCCAGAGATAGAGCAACAACTGAATGCTTCGCTGCTCCTGGTATCCACCTACTGACTGACCTATTCAGCTAGCAGATGACACTCTCCCTGTTACTTCACATAAGACAGAAAGATCGGGGAAATATATCATTCCTCTATAACCACTCCCATATTTCACAATAAATAAATATAAAACATTTTTTGCTGTAAAGGAGTCACTATTACAATAATACAGTTTATGTGTTACACTTTATACTAGTATTAGTAAAAAGCTGCTGATAGAATTAGTTTAATTTTTTTCATTGAGCAAATCCTGTATGACTTTAAGGGGGGTGTACCACAATTGCAGGTTATCCCCAATTGACAGGATAACTTCCTAATCAGCGGAAGTCTCACAGCTGAGATCCTCACCAATCTCAAAAACAGGGGACCCTCAGTTCACTTGTCCCTCCGCAGTGACGTCACTGTAAATGTCGAGTCAGCGCTCCGTTCATTTCAATGGGGCTAAAGGAAATAGTCAAGTGGCACCTGCTCAGGTATCTCTGCAGTCCCAGTGAATTTAGCGCTAGTGCGATTAGCGCTCCATGCAGTCTCCTCCTCATTGTCGGGGGCAATAACACAGCAGTGAGGAGGATGGGGACACAGAACCCCGTTCTCGAGATCGGCAGGGGTCTCAGCTGTGAGACCCCCTTCCCCCATCAGCGAGTTATCCTCTATCCTGTGGATAGGGCATAACTTGCAATTGTGGTAAAACCCCTTTAAAACTTCCATTAATTCTATTCAGATCGCTACCTATAGTGCCTACGGAATTTACAAAAAGTCTCAGTTACTTTCCTGCAGTTCAAAGGAGCAGCTTGTTGAGCACCTTCTGTTTGACACAAGCATACCTCATCAAGCTTAGGAGTCTAAGGAGGTGCAAAGGTTCACAGAGTGCCACTCTTTACACCCCATCCCTGCCACTGAAGTCAAGAAATATCCCCAAAAAAGTGTTATTGCTGGACAGAGAAGAACTAGTGCCAAAAAGTTTGGAGTGCGTCTTCCCAGTTTTCCCTGCTTGAAACAAAGAAAACTGTCATGAAAGTGTAATATTTGATGAAAAAATATTAAAACCGTGAGGTCAAAAAGCTCAGTACACACCTAGATAAATGGGCTAAGGGGTTTAGATTTAAAATTGTGGTCATTTGTGGGGGGCGTTCTATCATTTTGGCAAGTTGATGGCTTTACAAGTGAGTAACGGAGCCTGGAATTTATTCAGTTGCGCCCTGAAAGCTAAAGGGTATTCCCTCCATTACAGGCCTGGCCATGTGTCCAGTAAGCAGATTGGGGCCACGACGGATATTTTTCTGAACACAGGACAGACAGGAGTATCCATTTGTTGATACAAATCCTCATTTTTATGTTCACTATAGAGAAAAAATCTGCCTAAAAAATTGACACCTATGAGCCTTTGGAATCTTGGCTTGGTGTAGGAAAACTAAAAGTTTCTCAAAATTTTAATAAGTAATGTTAGATGTGTATATCTCCTAAATGGTAAAAAAAAACTAAAGTTTTTCAAATGTGCTTCCAGAATAAAGTAAACAGATGGAAATATATATCTTGTCAAACATTTGTACATGTTTTGCACATATTTGACATATTGCATTTGAAAATGGCAAGGTGCAAACAGGCTTGGTCACTAAGGGGTTAATACACCACAGGGTTTGTATATGCATAATATTTATCTATATGCGTTTTACTAAATCCAATATTGCCCACAACAGCTGAACGTGAAATTGTCCGTGACATCAAGGAAAAGTTGTGCTATGTAGCTCTGGACTTTGAAAATGAAATGGCCACCGCTGCCTCCTCCTCATCTTTGGAGAAGAGCTATGAATTGCCTGATGGGCAGGTCATCACCATTGGCAATGAACGCTTCCGTTGCCCAGAGACTCTCTTCCAGCCATCCTTTATTGGTATGTATTCTGTATTGTTATTTGTATGGTATTGTTTTCGCACAGCAAACACGGAATAGACTCTATTAAGGCTAACTTGTATATAATGAATATTCTAGGTATGGAGTCTGCTGGTATTCATGAGACGACATACAACAGCATCATGAAGTGCGATATTGACATCAGGAAGGACTTGTATGCCAACAATGTCATGTCTGGTGGTACCACTATGTACCCTGGTATTGCTGACCGTATGCAGAAAGAGATCACTGCTTTGGCTCCCAGCACTATGAAAATCAAGGTAATGTCACCGTACATACATGTTATATGTGTAACAGAGAACCCAAAAATATAGGCTGGCACCACTTGATAACCATTCGGAATAAACCCGGCTGCACACCATATAACACCAAATACAAAACCAAAGAGTCTGAGATGTGCAGAATCAGCAAAAAGGACAATCTGTATTTATTATTTGTGTCTCATGTAAATATATTCGACACAGAACTCACTCGCTCCCAAAAATTTTTTGAAAAACATTTAAAAAAGCTTTCAGGAAGGTTCACTGCATAACACTTCAGGGTGCTTACCAACAAATAACAATTATCCGAAATAGTCCAAAATGTATAAAAAGTACAAAATAGCAATTCTTTATTCATCCTCAGAACTCAAATGTACAAAAATAGACAATCACCGTTGTAAAGTAGTATTCAAGCTGAATGCTGCACTCACACCTATTCAGGACTCCCTGATAGGAACATGTATAGACCAATGGTTAGAGATTCCCTGTGAGGGGTGATGCTACCTCTTCCCAGCATATATCCTCTATTTTGCTCTAATAATGCATCCATAAGGCACCTCTGTGTGTCCAGAGGGGGGTATGAACCCCATACATATAACCCGTAATGGCTTCGTCAGGCCTGTTAAAATACATCCATAAGAGCTAAAAGCTCACAGTCTGCAGGGTCTCGAAGGGCATCAGGTTGCCAACTTGCCGGCAATGACTTTTAACAAACCATTAAAAATTAATTGCCAGCTACAAGCAGGCCTGCAGCAGCCCGACAAGCTCAAGTTCGCAAGAGGCTATCCAGGCTGTCATCCTTTACATCTCACCCCAGTGTCTGCATACCTGCACATAGTAGCGGTGGTCACTAGCTGACCGGAGCTGCAGGTTGCATAAGTGATTTGCCTGCTGGGTTGCTGCCAATAAGAATGACTCTATTACTCCTGGAGTCACTATTATTACTGGGGCCCCTATGGGGCAAATTATTACTGCTGGGGCCACTAATGGGGTCACAATTACTATTGGGACCACTATAGAAATTTGGGGTCACAATTACTACTGGGAGCACTAAAGGGGTCACTATAACTATTGGAGCCACTACTGGGGGCACTAGTACTCTGCCACCTCAGAATAGTCTCAGTGGTTCAAATAGGTGTTGCATATCTTGTGTATTGGTGCGTGAGTGTTTTTTTGTGAGGAGAGGAACTATTTCACACTTTGCCTCAGACAACATAAAGGCTTGGGGCCCTGCTGTATACAATATATACCTACATCTTTTAATCTTATATGTAGTTTATCACTTCTTCTCTCAGATCATTACAACCTTTTACATATCTCTTACTATTGCAAATCCTCTTTTCAGACGTCCGTGGAAGCTATTTCCTATTCCCCATGGCATAGTTTACTGTATACTATTGCCCTTATCATTTATAACATAGCTAGTCTTCATATAGTCATGCAATAAATAATTTGTATCTCCTAAATGCAAAAGTCCTAATGTCTGCTGAACTTTTACAGATCATTGCCCCACCTGAGCGTAAGTACTCTGTTTGGATTGGTGGCTCCATCTTGGCGTCTCTGTCCACCTTTCAGCAGATGTGGATCACAAAACAAGAATATGATGAAGCCGGCCCATCCATCGTTCACCGCAAATGCTTCTAAACTCGCTCATTTGATTCTTGGTATCATTTTCTGTCTCAGGCTGCGCTAAATCATCCAGCAGCCATATTACTTTACAAATGGCAATATCTGTCATTCTTCCCCGATACTTCTTGTGACTCAAAAATATGTAAAGTGTACATAAATTGTAATTTATTTTAAGATGTTTTGTAACTTGAAAAACATTGAACTGATGGAAGCAAAGAGAAATGTCAAGGAACAATAAATGAGTCACGTCCCACATGTGGTGGTGTTTTTTGGCTAACATGTTACGGCCAGTTTCACATGAGCATATTACAGGTACATTGATGCACACATAATATGGATAGGTGTCCTGGCCTGACCCAAACTCAGAGCCTCATAGGCATTTATAATGCCCGGAGTCTGGGTCATTAGACCCATGGTCTGGCCAGGACACTCAATCTGTGTTATGGGCTCAAAAATGTTCCGGTGAAGCCTGTGTAAAACTGGCATTGGGAATAAAAATATTACATTTTAATACAGGCTAAGCACTGACATACATGTATATCCAGTTATATACAGTCTCTATACAGTACCAGTGAAAACTGTGTTTCCTACTGAAAAACAAATAATGGGCCAACTAAGTAGATGGGATGGCATATCGTTGTGCAGCGTCCAAGGAGCAGGCCCACAGCCGAGGAGATGACAAGGTAGATAAAGACCTTGTCACGAGTGGCTCTACCATCTCCTCCCCTGTCCACATTACTGCTGGGTAAGGTCACAGAAAAAGGGTAACTAGCAGTTACCTTGTAGTTCATTGTCACACGTGTTGCCAGCGTTCCATCCCCTGTGGGGAATCTTGAGGGTGTTGAAAACTCACAACTTTCTGAGCAAAACTGGGAACCATCGGTAGAGCTCGTTTACTTGAAGAAAATAAGGCAAAACAGTCCATAAACGTTACATCCGCCAATTTAACACCAGTGCAAACACAGGATAGTGGCCTAACAGGGAGGATTTTCAGGATGGCAGATGAAGCCACAGTTCCAAGTTATCTGTGGGATTCTGTTCCCGACTACTCTCTTCACTCATTCTCTCCAGCTGTCTACCGGTACACACTCACATTTGGAAGTGGCACTCAGCGTGGGGTGGCGGCTTCTCTGTTACACTTAGCATGTCCTAATAAAGCTGAGGCTTCCTGGGTGAAGTAGGCTCAGGGCAAGTAGTCGGCCATCGGTCAGCTTCTTCCATTTTGAAGTCTTACTGAAGAGGCACGGTTTCATCTGCTTACTAACTTAGACTGCCTCCAACTGACATCTCTCTTGCAAGAAGTCCAAAAGACTCTCCCTAACACCCTTGCAAACACATATATGAAACATGGTCACATGACACACAACATGATACATTTCCCAGACATAACCCAGATGTTAACCCATTCAGAGCTGCAGAGGTGCAATACACATTTCAAATGCATACATAGTAACATAGTATGTTAGGCTGAATGAAGACAATGTCCATCTAGTTCAGCCAGTTTCAACCTTCTTGTTGATTCAGAGGAAGGCAAAAACTCCAAAAGGCAGAAGCCAATAAGCCCTTTTGGGGGAAGAATTCCTTCTCGACTCCATAGTGGCAGTCAGAATAATCCCTGGATCAACCTCTAATAGTTCCTACCTGTCTGCAAGATCTAGATCAACAACCCACTGGTCACCTAATGTTTATATCCTGTGATAGCCTTCATCTCTAGAAAGTTGTCTAGTCCCCTCTTAAAAGTCCTCTATGGATTTTGCCATCACCACATCCTCAGGCAGAGAGTTCCACAGTCTCACTGCTCTTACAGTAAAGAGCCCCCTTCTGTGTTTGTGATAAAACCTGCTTTCTTCTAGACGTAGAGGATGCCCTCTTGTTACTGTCGCAGTCCTGGGTATGAACAGATCCTGGGAGAGATCCTTGTATTGTCATCTCATGTATTTATACATAGTTATTTGATCACCCCTTAGCCGTCTTTTTTCCGAGGCGAATAATACTAATTTTGATACCCTCTCTGGGTATTCCAGTCCCGTCATTCCATGTAATAACTTAGTTGCCCTTCTTTGAACCCCCTCAAGCAATGCAACATCTTTCCTGGGGACGGGTGTCCAGAACTGCACACAGTATTCCATGTGAGGCCTGACAAGTGCCTTATATAGTGGGAGGATAATGTTCTCGTCCCTCGCCCCTATACCTCTTTTGATGCACCCCAAGACTTTGTTTGCTTTTGCAGCAGCTGTCTGCGTTAATTGCTCTAGTTAAATCTACAATCCACTAGAACCCCCAGGTCTTTTTCCATTTTACTATTCCCCATTCAGTGTATATTGGTGATATTTTTTTTCCTGCCCATGTGCATAACCTTACATTTATCAATATTGAACTTCATTTGCCATTTTTCTGCCCAAGCCCCCAGCTTATCTGGGTCCATTTGCAGCCGCACATTGTCCTCCGTTGTATTAATTATATTGTATAATTTTGTGTCATCTTCAAATATTGATATTTTACTGTGCAGTCCTTCTATGAGGTCGTTGATAAATATATTAAACAGAATGGAGCCTAATACTGAACCCTGTGGCAATCCGCTAGCGTCGGTGGCCCAATCTGAGCATGAACCATTTATTTAACACCCTCTGCTTTCTATCTCTGAGCCAGTTCTTTACCCAGATACACACGTTTTCGCCCAGTCCGAGCTGCCTCATTTTGTAAATCAACCTATTATGCAGAACAGTATCAAATGCTTTAGAGAAGTCCAGATATACGAGACCAACAGACTCTCCCAGGTCCAGCCTAGAGCTTACGTCATCGTAGAAGGTGATCAGATTGGTCTGACATGATCGACTCCTCATGAACCCATGCTGTTGAGGAGTTATTCTGTTGTTCTCCTTGAGGTATTCTTCGAT
The DNA here is from genome assembly GCF_035609145.1 of Eleutherodactylus coqui. Classification (NCBI taxonomy): domain Eukaryota; kingdom Metazoa; phylum Chordata; class Amphibia; order Anura; family Eleutherodactylidae; genus Eleutherodactylus; species Eleutherodactylus coqui. Next base: position 16,025,224 of record NC_089838.1, read on the forward strand.
GGCGTCTCTCAGAAACACTCAAATATTTTTCCAGTTATTAAAGTGAGACTTACCGGCCTGTAGTTACCAGGCTCTCTTTTGGACCCCTTTTTGTCTATTGGAACTACATTGGCAATGTGCCAATCCAGTGGTACAACCCCGGTCTTGATAGTATCCATAAATATTAGAAATAGCGGCCTAGCTATGAAATCACCTAGTTCCCTTAGAACCCTTGGGTGTATTGCATCTGGGCCCGGCGATTTATTGATTATAACCCTCTTTAACCGGTTCCGCACTTCCTCCTGTGTTAGGGATTAGAGATGAGCGAACGCGTTCGTCCGAGCTTGATATTCGTGCGAATATTAGGGTGTTCGGGATGTTCGTTATTCGTGACGAACACCATGCGGTGTTCTGGTTACTTTCACTTCCTTCCCTGAGACGTTAGCGCGCTTTTCTGGCCAATTGAAAGACAGGGAAGGCATTACAACTTCCCCCTGCAACGTTTAAGCCCTATACCACCCCCCTGCTGTGAGTGGCTGGCGAGATCAGGTGTTCGCCTAATATAAAAGTCGGCCCCTCCCGCGGCTCGCCTCAGATGCGGTGTGAGTTAGATGAGGGACAGTGCTGTTTATACCGGAGCTGCTGTAGGGAAAGAATTGGTAGTTAGTGTAGGCTTCAAGACCCCCCAAAGGTCCTTATTAGGGCCACTGATAGCTGTGTGTTGGCTGCTGTTAGCAGTGGGATTTTTTTTTCTTTCTCAAAATCGCCTCTGCAGACCGTTGCACCTGGCATTAGGGACAGAAGTGCTGCATAGGCAGGGAGAGTGTTAGGAGTGAGTGTAGCCTTCAAGAACCTCAACGGTCCTTTCTAGGGCCATATTTATCCGTGTGCAGTACTGTCCAGGCTGCTGTTGGCTGTGCTGCATTTTTTTTGGGCTTCTCAAAATCGCCTCTGCAGAGCATTGCACCCTCCATTGATACTGCAGGGAAAGAATTGTATAGGCAGGGCCACAACACAGTTATTATTCATAGAATATACGCAGTGCTGCCTGTTGGTGGGAAAAAACTGAAAAGAAATCTATTTGTCCAGCCTGTGTCCGTCCTTACGCCTGTGTAGACGTGTGAGCTGCGTGAAAAACATTGCTAAATCATACGCAGCCAGCTACGCTTTACTGCTGGGTTCGCCATTTGCTTTCCTTAATTGGGGAAAAAAATACCTGCTCTCCAAGAGTTATAATAACTCTGCTACCCTCACGTTCTGTGACACATAAGCAGGGACACAGCGCAGTTATTAAACTTCGCAGGTTCATTGAATATACGCAGTGCTGCCTGTTGGTGGGAAAAAACTGAAAACAAATCTATTTGTCCAGCCTGTGTCCGTCCTTACGCCTGTGTAGACGTGTGAGCTGCGTGAAAAACATTGCTAAATCATACGCAGCCAGCTACGCTTTACTGCTGGGTTCGCCATTTGCTTTCCTTAATTGGGAAAAAAAATACCTGCTCTCCAAGAGTTATAATAACTCTGCTACCCTCACGTTCTGTGACACATAAGCAGGGACACAGCGCAGTTATTAAACTTCGCAGGTTCATTGAATATACGCAGTGCTGCCTGTTGGTGGGAAAAAACTGAAAAGAAATCTATTTGTCCAGCCTGTGTCCGTCCTTACGCCTGTGTAGACGTGTGAGCTGCGTGAAAAACATTGCTAAATCATACGCAGCCAGCTACGCTTTACTGCTGGGTTCGCCATTTGCTTTCCTTAATTGGGGAAAAAAATACCTGCTCTCCAAGAGTTATAATAACTCTGCTACCCTCACGTTCTGTGACACATAAGCAGGGACACAGCGCAGTTATTAAACTTCGCAGGTTCATTGAATATACGCAGTGCTGCCTGTTGGTGGGAAAAAACTGAAAACAAATCTATTTGTCCAGCCTGTGTCCGTCCTTACGCCTGTGTAGACGTGTGAGCTGCGTGAAAAACATTGCTAAATCATACGCAGCCAGCTACGCTTTACTGCTGGGTTCGCCATTTGCTTTCCTTAATTGGGAAAAAAAATACCTGCTCTCCAAGAGTTATAATAACTCTGCTACCCTCACGTTCTGTGACACATAAGCAGGGACACAGCGCAGTTATTAAACTTCGCAGGTTCATTGAATATACGCAGTGCTGCCTGTTGGTGGGAAAAAACTGAAAAGAAATCTATTTGTCCAGCCTGTGTCCGTCCTTACGCCTGTGGAGACGTGTGAGCTGCGTGAAAAACATTGCTAAATCATACGCAGCCAGCTACGCTTTACTGCTGGGTTCGCCATTTGCTTTCCTTAATTGGGGAAAAAAATACCTGCTCTCCAAGAGTTATAATAACTCTGCTACCCTCACGTTCTGTGACACATAAGCAGGGACACAGCGCAGTTATTAAACTTCGCAGGTTCATTGAATATACGCAGTGCTGCCTGTTGGTGGGAAAAAACTGAAAACAAATCTATTTGTCCAGCCTGTGTCCGTCCTTACGCCTGTGTAGACGTGTGAGCTGCGTGAAAAACATTGCTAAATCATACGCAGCCAGCTACGCTTTACTGCTGGGTTCGCCATTTGCTTTCCTTAATTGGGAAAAAAAATACCTGCTCTCCAAGAGTTATAATAACTCTGCTACCCTCACGTTCTGTGACACATAAGCAGGGACACAGCGCAGTTATTAAACTTCGCAGGTTCATTGAATATACGCAGTGCTGCCTGTTGGTGGGAAAAAACTGAAAAGAAATCTATTTGTCCAGCCTGTGTCCGTCCTTACGCCTGTGTAGACGTGTGAGCTGCGTGAAAAACATTGCTAAATCATACGCAGCCAGCTACGCTTTACTGCTGGGTTCGCCATTTGCTTTCCTTAATTGGGGAAAAAAATACCTGCTCTCCAAGAGTTATAATAACTCTGCTACCCTCACGTTCTGTGACACATAAGCAGGGACACAGCGCAGTTATTAAACTTCGCAGGTTCATTGAATATACGCAGTGCTGCCTGTTGGTGGGAAAAAACTGAAAAGAAATCTATTTGTCCAGCCTGTGTCCGTCCTTACGCCTGTGTAGACGTGTGAGCTGCGTGAAAAACATTGCTAAATCATACGCAGCCAGCTACGCTTTACTGCTGGGTTCGCCATTTGCTTTCCTTAATTGGGAAAAAAAAATACCTGCTCTCCAAGAGTTATAATAACTCTGCTACCCTCACGTTCTGTGACACATAAGCAGGGACACAGCACAGTTATTAAACTTAGATAATTCATTCACTAGAGGCAGTGGGGCCTTTCGTTTTCCAAAAAGGGCAAAAATTATATTTGGCCTGCAGTCTTGCGCCAATTTATTTCCTGCCTGGGAAATCTAATCACTGGTAATACAGCATGCTGAGGGGTAGGGGTAAGCCTAGAGGACGTGGACGTGGACGTGGCCGAGGACGCGGAGGGCCAAGTGAGGGTGTGGGCACAGGCCAAGCTCCTGATCCAGGTGTGTCGCAGCTGTCTGCTGCGCGATTAGGAGAGAGGCACGTTTCTGGCGTCCCCACATTCATCGCCCAATTAATGGGTCCACGCGGGAGACGGTTATTAGAAAATGAGCAGTGTGAGCAGGTCCTGTCCTGGATGGCAGAAAGTGCTTCGAGCAACCTATCGTCTACCCGCAGTTCTGCGCCGTCCACTGCTGCCAATCCGAATCCTCTGTCTGCTGCTCCTCCTTCCTCCCAGCCTCCTCAGTCCACTACAATGACACCTGCTCAGGAGCGGGAACACTCCCAGGAACTGTTCTCGGGCCCCTGCTTAGATTGGGCAGCAGCGGTTCCTCTCCCACCAGAGGAGTTTATCGTCACTGATGCCCAACCATTCGAAAGTTCCCGGGGTCCGGGGGAAGAGGCTGGGGACTTCCGCCAACTGTCTCAACAACTTTCTGTGGGTGAGGAGGACGATGACGATCAGACACAGTTGTCTTGCAGTGAGGTAGTAGTAAGGGCAGTAAGTCCCAGGGAGCAGCGCACAGAGGATTCGGAGGAAGAGCAGCAGGACGATGAGGTGACTGACCCCACCTGGTGTGCAACGCTTACTCAGGAGGACAGGTCTTCAGAGGGGGAGTCAAGGGCATCAGCAGGGCAGGTTGCAAGAGGCAGTGCGGTGGCCAGGGGTAGAGGCAGGGCCAGACCGAATAATCCACCAAGTGTTTCCCAAAGCGCCCCCTCGCGCCATGCCACCCTGCGTAGGCCGAGGTGCTCTAAGGTCTGGCAGTTTTTCACAGAGACGCCTGACGACCGACGAACAGTGGTGTGCAACCTTTGTCGCGCAAAGCTCAGCCGGGGAGCCAACACCAACAGCCTCACCACCACCACCATGCGCAGACATATGATGGCCAAGCACCCCGCAAGGTGGGACAAAGGCCGTTCACCGTCTCCGGTTTGCACCCCTGCCTCTCCCCCTGTGCCCCAACCTGCCACTGAGATGCAACCCCCCTCTCAGGACACAGGCACTACCGCCTCATGGCCTGCACCCACACCCTCATCTCCGCTGTCCTCGGCCCCATCCAGCAGTGTAGTTCAGCGCACCGTTCAGCCGTCGCTTGCGCAAGTGTTCGAGCGCAAGCGCAAGTACGCCGCCACGCACCCGCACGCTCAAACGTTAACCGTCCGCATCGCAAAATTCATCAGCCTTGAGATGCTGCCGTATAGGGTTGTGGAAACGGAGTCCTTCAAAAGTATCATGGAGGCGGCGGCCCCGCGCTACTCAGTTCCCAGTCGCCACTACTTTTCCCGATGTGCCGTCCCAGCCCTGCACGACCACGTCTCCCGCAACATTGTGCGCGCCCTCACCAACGCGGTTACTGCCACGGTCCACTTAACTACGGACACGTGGACAAGCACAGGCGGGCAGGGCCACTACATCTCCCTGACGGCACATTGGGTGAATTTAGTGGAGGCTGGGACAGAGTCAGAGCCTGGGACCGCTCACGTCCTACCCACCCCCAGAATTGCGGGCCCCAGCTCGGTGCTGGTATCTGCGGAGGTGTATGCTTCCTCCACTAAAGCACCCTCCTCCTCCTCCTCCTCCTCTGTCTCACAATCAAGATGTGTTAGCAGCAGCATGTCGCCAGCAGTCGGTGTCGCGCGGTGTGGCAGCACAGCGGTGGGCAAGCGTCAGCAGGCCGTGCTGAAACTACTCAGCTTAGGCGATAAGAGGCACACGGCCCACGAACTGCTGCAGGGTCTGACACAGCAGACCGACCGCTGGCTTGCGCCGCTGAGCCTCCAACCGGGCATGGTCGTGTGTGACAACGGCCGTAACCTGGTGGCGGCTCTGCAGCTTGGCAGCCTCACGCACGTGCCATGCCTGGCCCACGTCTTTAATTTGGTGGTTCAGCGGTTTCTGAAAAGCTACCCACGCTTGTCAGACCTGCTCGTAAAGGCGCGCCGGCTCTGCGCACATTTCCGCAAGTCCCACACGGACGCTGCCACCCTGCGCACCCTGCAACATCACTTTAAGCTGCCAGTGCACCGACTGCTGTGCGACGTGCCCACACGGTGGAACTCTACGCTCCACATGTTGGCCAGGCTCTATGAACAACGGAGAGCTATAGTCGAATACCAACTCCAACATGGGCGGCGCAGTGGGAGTCAGCCTCCTCAATTCCTTTCAGAAGAGTGGGCCTGGTTGGCAGACATCTGCCATGTCCTTGGTAATTTTGAGGAGTCTACCCAGGTGGTGAGCGGCGATGCTACAATCATTAGCGTCACCATTCCTCTGCTATGCATCTTGAGAAATTCCCTGCAAACCATAAAGGCAGCTGCTTTGCGCTCGGAAACGGGGGCGGGGGAAGACAGTATGCCGCTGGATAGTCAGGGCACCCTCCTGTCTATTTCTCAGCGCGTACAGGAGGAGGAGGAGGAGCATGAGGAGGAGGGGGAAGAGACAGCTTGGCCCGCTGCTGACGGTACACCGGCTGATTGCCTGTCATCCTTTCAGCGTGTATGGCCTGAGGAGGAGGAGGAGGAGGAGGATCCTGAAAGTGATCTTCCTAGTGAAGACAGCCATGTGTTGCGTACAGGTACCCTGGCACACATGGCTGACTTCATGTTAGGATGCCTTTCTCGTGACCCTCGCGTTGCACGCATTCTGGCCACTACGGATTACTGGGTGTACACACTGCTCGATCCACGGTATAAGGAGAACCTGCCCACTCTCATTCCCGAAGAGGAAAGGGGTTCGAGAGTGTTGCTATACCACAGGACCCTTGCGGACAAGCTGATGGTAAAATTCCCAGCCGACAGCGCTAGTGGCAGAAGGCGCAGTTCCGAGGGCCATGTTGCAGGGGATGTGCGTAGATCGAGCAGCATGTACATCCCAGGCAGTGCAACAGTCTTTAAGGGCCTGGCCAGCTTTATGGCTCCCCACCAAGACTGTGTCACCGCTCCCCAGTCACGGCTGAGTCGGCGGGAGCACTGCAAAAGGATGGTGAGGGAGTACGTAGCGGATCGCACGACCATCCTTGGTGACGCCTCTGCCCCCTACAACTACTGGGTGTCGAAGCTGGACACGTGGCCTGAACTAGCCCTGTATGCCCTTGAGGTGCTTGCTTGTCCTGCGGCTAGCGTGTTGTCGGAGAGGGTGTTTAGTGCGGCTGGGGGAATCATCACAGATAAGCGTAGCCGCTTGTCAACCGACAGTGCCGACAGGCTAACACTCATCAAGATGAACAAAGGCTGGATTTCGCCAGACTTCTGTTCTCCACCAGCGGACAGCAGCGATACGTAAGCAATACGTAGGCTGCACCCGCGGATGGAAGCTACGTTCTCTCTCACCATCCAAAACGGGGACATTTCTGCTTCATCAATCTGTGTCTAATATTCCTCCTCCTCCTCCTCCTGCTCCTCCTCCTGAAACCTCACGTAATCACGCTGAACGGGCAATTTTTCTTAGGGCCACAAGGCTCACTCAAATAATTTTTCTGAACAATTTTTATAAGTTTCAATGCGCTTAAAAGCATTGGAACTTTAACTTGAACCAATTTTTCGTTACACTGGGCTGCCTCCAGGCCTAGTTACCACTTAAGCCACATTAACCAAAGCGATTAATGGGTTTCACCTGCCCTCTTGGCTGGCCATGGCCAATTTTTGGGATGTACATTAGTACTGTTGATACAGCAATTTTTGTGGGCCCTCGCCTACAGTGTAATCAAATTAATTTTTAGCCCACCTGCATTACAGCTGACGTTACCTCAGCTGTGTTGGGCAATGCAATGGGATATTTTTGTGTACCGCCGGTGGGTTCCAGGGAGCCACCCATGCTGTAGGTGCACACTGAGTTTTTAATACTTCTGTACACTTCTAAAGAACCCGTCTGACTGGGGCATGCAGTGTGGGCCGAAGCCCACCTGTATTACGCACGACATTACTACCTCAGCTGTGTTGGGCAATGCAATGGGATATTTCTATGTACCGCCGGTGGCTTCCTGGCACCCACCCAGGCAGTGGGTCCACAGGGAGTTAAACCTACATGTGTCCACTTGTAAAGAACCCCAGTCTGACTGGGGCATGCAGTGTGGGCCGAAGCCCACCTGCATTACGCACGACATTACTACCTCAGCTGTGTTGGGCAATGCAATGGGATATTTTTGTGTACCGCCGGTGGGTTCCAGGGAGCCACCCATGCTGTAGGTGCACACTGAGTTTTTAATACTTCTGTACACTTCTAAAGAACCCGTCTGACTGGGGCATGCAGTGTGGGCCGAAGCCCACCTGTATTACGCACGACATTACTACCTCAGCTGTGTTGGGCAATGCAATGGGATATTTCTATGTACCGCCGGTGGCTTCCTGGCACCCACCCAGGCAGTGGGTCCACAGGGAGTTAAACCTACATGTGTCCACTTGTAAAGAACCCCAGTCTGACTGGGGCATGCAGTGTGGGCCGAAGCCCACCTGCATTACGCACGACATTACTACCTCAGCTGTGTTGGGCAATGCAATGGGATATTTTTGTGTACCGCCGGTGGGTTCCAGGGAGCCACCCATGCTGTAGGTGCACACTGAGTTTTTAATACTTCTGTACACTTCTAAAGAACCCGTCTGACTGGGGCATGCAGTGTGGGCCGAAGCCCACCTGTATTACGCACGACATTACTACCTCAGCTGTGTTGGGCAATGCAATGGGATATTTCTATGTACCGCCGGTGGCTTCCTGGCACCCACCCAGGCAGTGGGTCCACAGGGAGTTAAACCTACATGTGTCCACTTGTAAAGAACCCCAGTCTGACTGGGGCATGCAGTGTGGGCCGAAGCCCACCTGCATTACGCACGACATTACTACCTCAGCTGTGTTGGGCAATGCAATGGGATATTTTTGTGTACCGCCGGTGGGTTCCAGGGAGCCACCCATGCTGTAGGTGCACACTGAGTTTTTAATACTTCTGTACACTTCTAAAGAACCCGTCTGACTGGGGCATGCAGTGTGGGCCGAAGCCCACCTGTATTACGCACGACATTACTACCTCAGCTGTGTTGGGCAATGCAATGGGATATTTCTATGTACCGCCGGTGGCTTCCTGGCACCCACCCAGGCAGTGGGTCCACAGGGAGTTAAACCTACATGTGTCCACTTGTAAAGAACCCCAGTCTGACTGGGGCATGCAGTGTGGGCCGAAGCCCACCTGCATTAACCCTTTCCAGTCCACTGTGTGACCTGTGAAGACATTAGGGTTTAAGGCTGTACAGCTCCGTTGTTGGTAGACGTCCGTCGGGGTTCTCTTACTGTATATTGCCAGCCTCTCTGCTGTCGGAGCCTATCCTACGTGTCAGCTCATGCAGTACTGGCTTTAGCCAGCATATAGCGCCGTTGTATAACAGCAGAAAAAGAGTAAGCCCCCTAGGAAAACCATATACAAATTGGATTGGAAAGGGTTAAGCACAACATTACTACCTCAGCTGTGTTGGGCAATGCAATGGGATATTTCTATGTACCGCCGGTGGCTTCCTGGCACCCACCCATGCTGTAGGTGCACACGGAGTTTTTACTACATCTGTACACTTATAAAGAACCCCAGTCAGACTGGGGCATGCAGTGTGGGCCGAAGCCCACCTGCATTAAGCACGACATTACTACCTCAGCTGTGTTGGGCAATGCAATGGGATATTTCTGTGTACCGCCAGTGGGTTCCAGGGAGCCACCCATGCTGTGGGTCGACAGGGACTTCACAATAGGGAGTTGTACCTGCCTGTGTCTATGAATTAAAAAGCCCGGTCTGACTGGGGCATGCAGACACCTTGACAGAATGAATAGTGTGTGGCACATAGGTTCCCCATTGCTATGCCCACGTGTGCAGCTCCTGATGGCGGTGGCACAGGATTCTATTTCTCATTGCTTCTGTACAGCATTGTGGGCTATCGCTCCGCCACTTTTAAAGAGGGTCGCTGCCTAGCCGTGCCAACCTCTGCAGTGTGTGCCTGCGGTCCCTCGTCATGGCAGACGCAATTCTAAATAGACATGAGCGTGGTGTGGCATGAGGGCAGCTGAAGGCTGCGCAGGGACACTTTGGTGTGCGCTGTGGGGGGGAGGGGGGGCGGTTGGGCAGCATGTAACCCAGGAGAAGTGTCAGTGGAGTGTCATGCAGGCAGTGATTGTGCTTTGTTGGAGGTAGTGTGGTGCTTAGCAAAGGTATGCCATGCTAATGAGGGCTTTTCAGAAGTAAAAGTTGTTGGGAGGGGGGGGGCCCACTCTTGCCGGTATTGTGGCTTAATAGTGGGACCTGGGAACTTGAGATGCAGCCCAACATGTAGCCCCTCGCCTGCCCTATCCGTCACTGTGTCATTCCCATCACTTTCCTGAATTGCCCAGATTTTCACACATGAAAACCTTAGCGAGCATCGGCGAAATACAAAAATGTTCTGGTCGCCCATTGACTTCAATGGGGTTCGTTGTTCGAAACGAACCCTCGAGCATCACGGGAAGTTCGTTACGAATAACGAACACCCGAACATTTTGGTGTTCGCTCATCTCTATTAGGGATGTAATATTTTGCGAGGGGTTCGTTTTATTCCTCTGCATCTCGTGTGACATTTCCTTTTCGTTTGTGAATACACTTGAAAAGAAACTATTTAATAGGTTTGCCTTCCCCCCATCGTCTTCTATGATTTCTCCTGTATTATTTGTTAAAGGGCCAGTGCTCTCGGTTCAAATACTTTTACTGTTAATATAATTGAAGAATAGTTTAGGGTTGTTTTTTATAAAGTGTAGTTTAGAACTTTTGTTAAAATACGCCTTGCATGCTTTAAAAACATGCTATATTAGAATATTAATATAGTGGACTTAAATGGTGCTCGAAGGATTACTCCGTTGCTGAAGGATTTAACCCCTCGCACCTGTTGTCCACGTTCACCGTTGATGAGTTTCTTTTCCTCTCCGTCGATCGTCTTTTCAGCAGCGGCGTCTGGGGAATTTCCTTCATCCGTGTTTGCAGGCACGGTCAGATAATAGATGTTTCAACAGAAGCAAAAAAGCAAAAGGTTCCCACGTCGTGAAAGAAAGCTATTTCTTTTATTAGGGTTGTTTTTGCTCTCTTTGGCGATTAGTCTTTCTGCCTCCTCCTTAGCAATTTTGATCTTTTCTTTACATAGTGTTTTTTTCTCTGTAAGATTTTAGCGCTTCTTCGCTGCCTTCTTGTTTTAATAGTTTAAACGCTTTCTTTTTTTTATTTATTGCCCCCTTACAGTTTTGTCGAGCCACATTGTTTCCTTCTACTTGTAGTGGTTTTATTTTTAAAGGTTATAAACTGCTCACATGAGATGATTAGGATCTTTTTAAACTTTTCCCATTTGTGGTCTGTACTGATATTTTTGAGGACGCTGTCCCAATTAATGTTACTGATAGTAGTTCTGAGCTGATCAAATTTCCTTTACTGAAGTTTAGTTTGTTTGTCTCTCCCTGATAAGGTTTCTTATTGAATGACAGCTGGAAATTAATTTTATTGTGGTCACTGTTCCCCAAGTATCCCTCAATCTGCACCCCCATTATTCGGTCCGGTTTGTTAGTACTAAGTCCAGAGTGGCCCTCCCTCTAGTTGGCTCCCGCATAAGTTGAGTAAAGTAGTTATCTTTAATTGTTCTCAATTATTTATCACCCCTGTGAGATTTGCAAGTCTCGTTATCCCATATTATATTTGGATAATTAAAGTCCCCCATAATAATTAGTTTGTTGCGGTTTGACACCTCTTCTATCTGCCTTAATAGTAAGATTTCAGTTTCTTCTGTTGCTTTTGGTGGCATATAGAAAACTCCTACCAGTATTTTTTTTCTCCCTGTATTTCTACCCACAGGGATTCAACATATTCATCTCCTGCCCCTATATCCTCCCGTAGTCTCAGCATTAAGTAGGATTTAACATATAGACATACCCCTCCCCCTTTCTGGTTTCCACGTCTTTTCTGAAGAGATTGTAACCTTGTAAATTCACCGCCCAATCGCACTTATCATCAAGCCATGTTTCTGTTATTCCAACTATATTGTAGTTTTCATCAGTCATTGTTGCTTCAAGCTCACCCACTTTGCCGATCAGACTACTTGCATTCGTGGTCATACAATTTATACAGTTGTTTTTGTTCTTTAAATGTATTTTGCTACTAATGGTACTATTAGCTGTTCTGTCAATTCTAACTATGCTAACCCCACCCCCTGCTTGACCCCCATTCCCTTTACTTGGACCCAGGTCTGTAACTACACTGACTACCCCCTTGTTTCTCTTTTTGCCCTCTCCCCTGTCCCTAGTTTAAATACACCTCCAGCCTTCTAACCATCTTCTCCCCCAGCAGAGCTGCACCCTCTCCATTAAGATGCAGCCTGTCCCTATGGTAGAGCCTGTAGCCGACCGCAAAGTCAGCCCAGTTCTCCAGAAACCCAAACCCCTCCTTCTTTTACCAACTCCGAAGCCACTTGTTTACCTCCCTAAGATCCTGCAGCATTTCTAGTGTGGCTTTAGGTGCAGGTAGTAGTTCCGAGAAAACTACCCTGGAGGTCCTCACCCAAAGCTTGGACCCTAAGTCCCTGAAATCATTTTTGAGGGCCCTCCATTGACCTCTAATTTGTTCATTGTTGCCAATGTACACCATGATCACCGGATCCTCAACAGCCCCCCTCAGTAATCTGTCAATCTGATCTGCGATGTGTTGAACTCGAACGCCAGGAAGACAACACACCATTCGACGATCCCGGTCTTTATGGTAGATTGCTCTATCTGTCCCCCTTATAATTGAGTCCCCCACCACTAGGATCTGTCTAGCCTGCCCTGCACTCCCCGTCCCCTTCTCACTGGAAAAGTCATCATCCTGGCATTCAGAGGGCATAGAAGACACTGACAATACAAATGTCCAAGACAAACACATCCACAGTTATAGAGGGGCCCTGTTAACTCTGGGCCACTACAGCTGCAGAATGCTTTTGGTAGCCATGCTGGTTAAGTGTGCCTTGAATTTTAATAAATATAACCATCATTGCCACCAGCAAAACACCCCCACACCATCACGCCTCCTCCACCATGCCACCACAGAGCTGTCATGGCAAAATGCCTATCAAGCCATGTCCTTGGGGTGGCTTGATAGAATGCCTGTCAGATCGCGGTATGATGTAATACAATGGCATTACATTATACTGCAAGAGCGATCAAAATAATAAAAGAAAAATACATATTTGGTATCACTGGGTCTGTAAAAGTCCTATCTATCTAGGTAATGCATTATTTACTATGCACAGTGAACGTCATCAAAAAAAAAAAAAAAAGAAGAACGCCAGAATTGCTCTCTTTTGGTCACCCTGTTTCTAAGAAAAAATGTAAAAAAAAGCAATCAAAAAGTCTTATGTACTTCAGAATGGTACCAACGGAAAGTACAGGACATCTCGCACAAATTGAGATGCCACAGAACTACGTCGAGGAAAAAAGAAAAAGGTTATAAATGTCAGAAGATGGCAGCAGAAAATAATTTTAAAAAATTAAATGTCTTTGGAAAAAAATGAAAGTAGTACAGTAAAAAAAAACTATATACATTTAGCGCATTGTAGTTTGCTCACTGACCCATAGAATAAAGTTATCAGGTCATTTTTGTTGCAGTGTGTATGCCATAGAAACAAGATGCACCCAAGATTGTGGAATTTCCTTTTTTTTCCATTTCACTCCACTAGGAATTAAAAAAAATTTTTTTAGTACATTATATGGTACATTGTATAGTACCATTAAAAAATACAACTCGGCCCGTAAAAAATAAGCAGACAGCGACGTAGAGGAAAAAATAAGAGTTATGATTTTTTAAAAGGGGGGAGGAAAAAACAAAAATGGGGAAAAAAAGGGGATGGTTCTTAAGAGGTTAACTCTTCTCCATATAACTTGTATTGTAATGCTGCTGTGGAAATTTTCCTGCATATATGGCCTGTGTGAAGCCAGCCCTAGTAATAAGTCTTGTGTGCCATATATTCTCCATACATACAGGGCCTAATGTAACATGCCACCAAAAAAAACTCTGGAGGCATAGCAGGGAACAGTAAATGCCTCATGTTTAAAGCAGTTTTTCAACACTAAGATATTGATGACCTATATTCATATATTAAAGGGGTTGTCCCGCGCCGAAACGGGTTTTTTTTTTTTCAACCCCCCCCCCGGTCGGCGCGAGACAACCCCGATGCAGGGAGGTAAAGGAAGCTTACCGGAGCGCTTACCTTAATCCCCGCGCTCCGGTGACTTCAATACTTACCGCTGAAGATGGCCGCCGGGATCCTCTGTCTCCGTGGACCGCAGCTCTTCTGTGCGGTCCATTGCCGATTCCAGCCTCCTGATTGGCTGGAATCGGCACGTGACGGGGCGGAGCTACACGGAGCCTGCATTCTGCACGAGCGGCTCCATAGAAGATTGCAGAAGACCCGGACTGCGCAAGCGCGGCTAATTTGGCCATCGGAGGGCGAAAATTAGTCGGCACCATGGAGACGAGGACGCCAGCAACGGAGCAGGTAAGTAAAAAACTTTTTATAACTTCTGTATGGCTCATAATTAATGCACAATGTACATTACAAAGTGCATTATTATGGCCATACAGAAGTGTATAGACCCACTTGCTGCCGCGGGACAACCCCTTTAATGTCCATCGCTCAGAGCCCCCGCTGATCAGCTGATTTAGGTGGCACTACGGATGCATCAGTCCATAGTAGGCACAGTGCCACACACTGTAAAGTGGCTGTGCCTGATATAGCAATTCAATCACTTTCACTTGAATAGAACTTAGCTGTTCTCATGCCATATGACCAATGAACATGATGTCACATGCCTGAAAAATAGCCGCGACCCTCATGCCACTGGCCTGTCAGACAGCTGTTCGATAGGAAGCCATGTACGTGGCTTCCCTAAGGGGTTGCCATGGTAACAGAGTAGAATTAAGGTAAGCGGAGAATGCCGAAAGGAAGTGTGATTGGCTGCTCTCCTAAAGCACTCTCTGTAGGGGATATCTGGGGCACCTGTAAGATTCACTAGCTCTTACAGGAGTCTACACTTACATGGTATGAATTGCGCTCAACTGGCATACCATGTGAACATAGACCTATTGAGTATCATGGCGTTCTCAAAGTGCTGCAACCAGTAAAACACAATCGGTGTGGAGGACCTGTATCTTATCCTAGATTTCTTCTAGGATTTGGGAACATGGGCTCTTTTTAAAATGTCTCTACGACATTCCAGGAGAGTCGGCAAGTATTCCCACTTCGTGAGAATGTTGGTCCCCAGAACACTTTTTCCATTGCAGTGCCGCCAAAAGAGTTGTCCCTGAGCGTGTGAAGCCTTGTCCATCGAAATCTATAGTAGTTACAAGGCTTAATTGCTAATTTCCTTATACAACTTTCATATACTTCAACAGAGAGCTGTGCAAGGGCAGGCAGGGGATCTCAGAAGGTACTGAGAAACTTTAACAAGAAGAAGCACACAAGCAATGAACATTAGACCATTGGATATCTGTACTTGGTTCTGATAAGTCAAAATCTGAGGTTGTTGGTTCCAACCATTATGTCTTTGTGAGGCACAAAAAAAGGTGAGCAGATGATTTCTACATGTGTGGTTCGCATCGTAAAGCATGGAGAAGGTGGTGTGATGGTGACGGGTGTTCTGCTGGTGATCATATAGGTGATTTATTCAAAATTCAAGGCACACTTAACCATCATGGCTACCAAAAGCCTTCTGCAGTAACATGCCATCCCATCTAGCTTGGGCTCAGTGGGCCCATCATTTGTTTTTCAACAGGACAATGACCCCGAACACCCCTCCAGGCTATGTAAGGCCTATTTGGCCAAGAAAGAAAGTGATCGAGTGCTGTCTCAGATGACATGGCCTCCACAACCACCAACTTAAACCTAAATGAGATCATTTGGGATGAATTGCACTGCAGCGTGAAGGAAACTCAGTCAACAAGTGCTCCTCTGGGAACTCCTTCGAGACTCTTGGAAAACCATTTCAAGTGACTACTTCACGAAGCTGAGTGAGAGAATGCAAGAGTGTGCAAAGCTGTTATCAAAGCAAAAGGGGACTACTTTGAAGAATCTACTTTCACAGGTACATTCATGAGCCCATACTATGGACGACTGTCCATAAAAGTTAGCCAAAAAACACCACCACATGTGGGACGTGACTCATTTATTGTTCCTTGACATTTCTCTTTGTTTCCATCAGTTCAATGTTTTTGAAGTTATAAAACATCTTAAAATAAATTACAATTTATGTACACTTTACATATTTTTGAGTCACAAGAAGTATCGGGGAAGAATGACAGATATTGCCATTTGTAAAGTAATATGGCTGCTGGATGATATAGCGCAGCTCAGCGCAAAGAACATTGTCAACCTGAGACAGAAAATGATACCAAGAATCAAATGAGCGAGTTTAGAAGCATTTGCGGTGAACGATGGATGGGCCGGCTTCATCATATTCTTGTTTTGTGATCCACATCTGCTGAAAGGTGGACAGAGACGCCAAGATGGAGCCACCAATCCAAACAGAGTACTTACGCTCAGGTGGGGCAATGATCTGTAAAAGGTCAGGAGACATTAGGACTTTTGCATTTAGGAGATACAAATTATTTATTGCATGACTATATGAAGACTAGCTATGTTATAAATGATAAGGGCAATAGTATACAGTTAAACTATGCCATGGGGAATAGGAAATAGCTTCCACGGACGTCTGAAAAGAAGATTTGCAATAGTAAGAGATATGTAAAAGGTTGTAACGATCTGAGAGAAGAAGTGATAAACTAAATATAAGATTAAAAGATGTAGGTATATATTGTATACAGCAGGGCCCCAAGCCTTTATGTTGTCTGAGGCAAAGGGTGAAATAGTTCCTCCCCTCACGAAAAAACACTCATTTTACAGGAGCCAGTACACAAGATATACAACACATATTTGAACCACTGAGACTATTCTGAGGTGGCAGAGTACTAGTGCCCCCAGTAGTGGCTCCAATAGTTATAGTGACCCCTTTAGTGCTCTCAGTAGTAATCGTGACCCCAAATTTCTATAGTGGTCCCAATAGTAATTGTGACCCCATTAGTGGCCCCAGCAGTAATAATTTCCCCCATAGTGGCCCCAGTACTAATAGTGTCCCCCATAGTGACTCCAAGAGTAATAGATTCATCCCTATTGGCCACTGACTGGCAGCAACCTGGCAGGCAAATCACTTATGAAGCCGGCAAGCTCCGGTCCGCTAGTGGCGACCGCTACTATGTGCAGGTATGCAGACACTGGGGGGGGGGGGGATGTTAAGGATCACAGCAGTGATGGCCTCCTGCAAACTTGAGCTTATCGGGCTGCTGCAGGTCTGCTTGTAGCTGGCAATTAATTTTTAATGGCTGGTAAAAAAGTAATTGCCGGCAAGTTGGCAACCTGATGCCCTTCGAGACCCTGCAGACTGTGAGCTTTTAGCTCTTATGGATGTATTTTAACAGGCCTGACGAAGCCATTATGTGTTATATGTATGGGGTTCATACCCCCCTCTGGACACACAGAGGTGCCTTATGGATGCATTATTAGAGCAAAATAGAGGATATATGATGGGAAGAGGTAGCATCACCCCTCACAGGGAATCTCTAACCATTGGTCTATACATGTTCCTATCAGGGCGTCCTGAATAGGTGTGAGTGCAGCATTCAGCTTGAATAGCACTTTACAACTGTGATTGTCTATTTTTGTACATTTGAGTTCTGAGGGTGAATCAAGGATTGCTATTTTGTACTTTTTATACATTTTGGACTATTTCAGATTATTGTTATTTGTTGGTAAGCACACTGAAGTATTATGCAGGGAATAGAGATGAACGAGTACGCTCGTTTAAGGCTCATGCTCGAGCGGGCATCGGTCATTTTGAGTAACTGATTACTCGTCCGAGCACCATGCGGGGGGCGGCGGGGAGCGGGGGAAAAAGAGAGAGACATCTCTCTAACTCTCTCTCCTGCTCCTCCTCGCCACCCCCCCTCCCCCGCATGGTGCTCGGACGAGTAATCAGTTACTCGAAAATTCTGATGCTTGCTTGAGCACTGAACCCTCCAATAAGCTTTTTTAATTTTTTTCAAAAAATGTTTGGGAGCGACTGAGTTCTGTGTCGAATATATTTACATAAGACATAAATAATAAATATAGATTGTCCTTTTTGCTGATTCTACACATCTCAGACTCTTTGGTTTTGTATTTGGTGTTATATGGTGTGCAGCCGGCTTTATTCCGAATGGTAATCAAGTGGTGCCAGCCTATATTTTTGGGTTCTCTGTTACACATATAACATGTATGTACGGTGACATTACCTTGATTTTCATAGTGCTGGGAGCCAAAGCAGTGATCTCTTTCTGCATACGGTCAGCAATACCAGGGTACATAGTGGTACCACCAGACATGACATTGTTGGCATACAAGTCCTTCCTGATGTCAATATCGCACTTCATGATGCTGTTGTATGTCGTCTCATGAATACCAGCAGACTCCATACCTAGAATATTCATTATGGAAAAGTTAGCCTTAATAGAGCCTATTCTATGTTTGCTGTGCGAAAACAATACCATACAAATAACAATACAGAATACATACCAATAAAGGATGGTTGGAAGAGAGTCTCTGGGCAACGGAAGCGTTCATTGCCAATGGTGATGACCTGCCCATCAGGCAACTCATAGCTCTTCTCCAAAGATGAGGAGGAGGCAGCGGTGGCCATTTCATTTTCAAAGTCCAGAGCTACATAGCACAACTTTTCCTTGATGTCACGGACAATTTCACGTTCAGCTGTTGTGGGCAATATTGGATTTAGTAAAACGCATATAGATAAATATTATGCATATACAAACCCTGTGGTGTATTAACCCCTTAGTGACCAAGCCTGTTTGCGCCTTAGTGTCATTTTAACGTAGAATAACTCCGAAAAGGTTTTGCATATCCAAGTAATTCAGGCATTGTTTTTTTGCCACATATTGTACTTCATTTAGGTGGTAAAAATGGGCAGATAGAGTTTGCGTATATTTATTAAAAGGGACAACACTGGGGGGAAAAAATATTTTTTCCCATTTTCGACTGCAATATGCCAAATATGTGCAAAACATACTGTACAAATATTTGACAAGATATATATTTCCATCTGTTTACTTTATTCGGGAAGCACATTTGAAAAACTTTAGTTTTTTAAACCATTTAGGAGATATAACATCTAACATTACGTATTAAAATTTTGGGGAACATTTTGTTTTTCTACACCAAGCCAAGATTGTAAAGCCTCATAGATGTCAATTTTAAAGGCAGATTTTTTTCTATAGTGCACATTAAAATGAGGATTTGCATCAACAAATAGATACCCCTGTTTGTCCTGTGCTCAGAAAAATCTGCTTACTGGACACATGGGCAGGCCTATAATGGAGGGTATACCCTTTGGCTTTCAGGGTGCAACTGAATAAATTCCAGGCTCCGTTACTCACTTCTAGAACACCCACCATAAATTACCCCATTTTGAAATCTAAACCCCTTAGCCCATTTATCTAGGTGTGACACTTTCATGGGAGTTTTCTTTGTTTCAAGCAAGGAAAATTGGGGAGACACACTCCAAACTTTTTGGCACTAGTTCTTCTCTGTCCAGCAATAACATTTTTTTTTGGGGGGTTGGGGATTTCTTGACTTCAGTGGCAGGGGTGGGGTGTAAAAAGTGGCACTCTGTGAACCTTTGCACCTCCTTAGACTCCTAAGCTTGATGAGGTATGCTTGTGTCAAACAGAAGGTGCTCAACAAGCTGCTCCTTTGAACTGCAGAAAAGTAACTGGGACTTTTTGTAAATTCCGTAGGCACTAGAGGTAGCGATCTGAATAAAATTAATGGAAGTATTAAAGGGGTTTTACCACAATTGCAAGTTATGCCCTATCCACAGGATAGAGGATAACTCGCTGATGGGGGAAGGGGGTCTCACAGCTGAGACCCCTGCCGATCTCAAGAACGGGGTTCTGTGTCCCCATTCTCCTCACTGCTGTGTTATTGCCCCCGACAATGAGGAGGAGACTGCATGGTGCGCTAATTTCACTAGCGCTAAATTCACTTTCAGTGGGACTGCAGAGATACCTGAGCAGGTGCCACTTGACTATTTTCTTTAGCCCCACTGAAATGCTGACTGCGCATCCTCGACATTTACAGTGATGTCACTGCGGAGGGACAAGTGAACTCTGCAGTCACATTAGAGCGTTAAACAGAGAGCAGGATCCAGATCCCCTGTTTTTGAGATTGGTGAGGATCTCAGCTGTGAGACTTCCACCAATTAAGAAGTTATCCTGTCAATTGGGGATAACCTGCAATTGTGGTACAACCCCCTTAAAGTCATACAGGATTTGCTGTTGAAAGAGATGTGTCCTTTGACCCAAGCAAGAAGGTGATTCCAAGCTTATCACCTCACTATATATGTATATCTATATGTATCTATATACATGTACAGAGAGGGGGGAATTGCCCAAGTTTTGCTTACCAGTAGTGACAAAAGAGTAGCCACGCTCTGTAAGGATCTTCATAAGGTAGTCAGTCAGGTCACGACCAGCCAAGTCAAGACGCATAATTGCATGTGGCAAGGCATAACCTTCATAAATTGGCACATTGTGTGTTACACCATCACCAGAGTCCAGCACAATACCTGCAAGCAAATATCATTCATATAAGACAGTGTAAACTCCACTATTTAGGCTAAGATGTAAATTATGATGAAGGGCATTAAAACACTGAGAAATGTGATGAATGAATGGTATGACCCAAGTCTTCTCCACCCCTCACAACACACATTCTCTGATACATTCTAAAGTGTTGGAAAAATATCTTTAAACTAAAATATATTTATGAAGATAAATTTAGCCAAACTACATATATATAAAGTACAATAAATACTTTTTATTTTTCAGTCAGTGTGTGTGCGAACTCTTACCGGTGGTACGGCCAGAGGCATACAGGGAAAGCACTGCCTGGATTGCAACGTACATAGCTGGGACATTGAAGGTCTCAAACATGATTTGGGTCATCTTTTCACGGTTGGCTTTGGGGTTCAATGGAGCCTCAGTGAGCAAGGTGGGATGCTCCTCTGGGGCTACACGCAGCTCATTGTAGAAGGTGTGATGCCAGATCTTCTCCATGTCATCCCAGTTAGTGATGATACCATGTTCAATGGGATACTTCAAGGTCAGGATACCTCTTTTGCTCTGGGCCTCATCACCTACATAGGAATCTTTTTGCCCCATACCAACCATGACACCCTGAAAAATGTAAAAAAAAAAATAGGTGGGAAATAGCGCAGTACGTGCCGGACATTACTGCCAACAATTACTCTAGACAGTCGGAATTAAAACCATTTATGTTCTTTCCAGAAGTGAATTGTGGTAATTGCGTTGCTCTCATTATTAAAATCGAGATCATCATTATGTGACTCCTTATGTAATACATGAAATATATTATACATATTATGATTACATAATTATATTGTAATCTAACAATGTAAGGGGGTCTCACATCGGCGTTGGAACCTCCGGCTGAAAGTACTGGATGCAGTACTTCTTCTGTCTAAAAGCCAGGCAGCTGAGCGGAAACCGAACAGACCCAGTATAGTCAATGGAGTCTGTTCGGCACTATTTGGCTCCGTCCTGAGATAGAGTCGTTTGGCCTGGGGGGTTACACTTTCCTGCTCCCCGAAAGAAGTAGGAAGGTGGAACCCGGGCGCAGGTGTGAAACCACCCTAAGAAAGTAGCATGCCAAAATATGTTACTGTGAATCATGCCTATGTATACCTGGTGGCGGGGACGACCAACAATAGATGGAAATACCGCTCTTGGGGCATCATCTCCAGCAAATCCAGCTTTCACAAGCCCGGAGCCATTGTCGCACACAAGTGCGGTGGTCTCTTCATCGTCACACATGATGGTAGCTTTCTGAAGGAATACACATAAAACAGGCTTTTATTATCAAAGGTTGGACTTAACCTCCTCTTTTCATTATATGCTAAAATATCTGCACTATAATAGACTGTATGATACTCAGTGGCAATAATAAACCAATAAATGTATTTTTCAGACTACAAGACAATTTCCTTGTGTTTGCAGTGAAGGATCTGCACCCCAGGGGTGATATGCAAGTGATCTCCAGTGTTATCTGCTGGAGGGGACCGCTCCTAGCCTGCACTGATAGGGTGGGGAGACGCAAGAGTGCAGCCGCAGTATGTATGGCTGCAGAGTTCTCCCGATGAGCATCAGCACACTGCTAGATCATTAAGGCAGCAGTCAGGGGGCTCTGGATCTATCAGACCCCCCTGCCTCTTGACAATAAGGCGCAGACGATTTTCAACAAAACTTTATCCTGCTGAAAACTGCGTCTTATAATCAGGAAAATACGGTATATAAGCCAGCATCCATACATATAGTAATATTTCCAACCACCAACTACACTGTCTACTAGCACCAGGTAAATCCCCTTCCAACATTAGGCCAGGCTCACACAAACAGATTGGATTACACATGCGGATTTCCGCAGCAGAAGACCTGGGATCATTCGTAGAAAGCAATAGTGAATTATCCTGGAAGATCGCAGATACGAGGGTCTGAGCAATCGAATGGCACCTTGCAATCTCATCATAGGGAATCCTTTAAGGAATACAGATGATGACATTTAAATGTTGCTTTCAGAATAGACAGCAACATTTAAGGGATTAACAGCCGTGATCAGCATTCACACTGATTGCCGGTATTGCAGGCGGGTGTCAGCTGTGATAGACAGCAGGCACCTGTCAGGTATGGAGCAGGATTAGCTCTTTTTCCCGATCCATACAAACCCCGCACCCCCATGATGTGAATTGTACGTCCTTCGCTGTGATGGCGATAGAGGGATTATCTATGATTTACAAAGTGTGCTTTTTTTTCTTCTCCAGAAACAGGGCCATTCATATCTATGGGCTGTGTCTTGTACTGCGGTGCAAGAATTTGACTTAAATAAGTGTGAAATGTAGTACCAGGCAAAACCAGGTCCAAGCCTGGCACTGTTTCTGAAAAAAACAGACCATTTTTGTAAACCTGAACAACTTTCTTAAACTCACGTTTAGACGGGAACAACATTATTCTTGCTGAAAAGCCCCATATTAAAGTAGTTATTTTTCTAATTTAAATATGTTTAAAGGGGTTTTCTGAAATGTAAAACTCTCCATTCAGCCCCGATGGTGGGTGGTCACATGCCGTTCATTGTACACATGACCGCTCAGCCACTGACAAGCTACAGATGAGGTCTGACTAAAGAAGAGTGGAGGGGAATATTTACATCACGTGATTTAGACACTATGGTTTTCTTGCCAGAATTGTGTTTGCCTTTTTTCTGCTGCATCACACTGTTGACTCATGTTCAGTCTATGATCTATTAGTATACCAAGGTCTTTTCACATGTGTTGCTTAGCTTAATTCCTCCCATTCTGTATGTGCTTTTTCCATTTTTCTTGCCCAGATGTAGGACTTTGTATTTCTCCTTGTTAAATCCCATTCTGTTAGTCGCTGCCCACTGTTCAATCTTTTCTAGATCTTTTTGAATCCTCTCTCTTCCCTAGTGTTAGCTATCCCTCCTAGCTTTGTGTCGTCTGCAAATTTGATCAGTTTCCCATCAATTCCCTCCTCCAGATCATTTATAAAAATGTTGAACAACACTGGGCCTAGGACAGAGCCTTGTGGTTCTCCACTTGATACATTCTTCCACTTGGATGTGCAGCCATTTATGACCACTCTTTGAGTACGATTACTCAGCCAGTTGTGAATCCATCTAACAGTTGCCTTGTCAATCCCATATTTGGTCATTTTTTCAATAAGGATGGTAGGAGATACTTTGTCAAATGCTTTACTAAAGACAAGATTATACTATGCCTAATACATTTCTCTGATCAACCCAGTCAGTGATTTTATCCCTAGCAGCACATGCAAAGAGAACTACAAGAATATTCATGAGCTGCAAGCTAGCTCCACCTACCCCGCCCCTCAGCCACTGATTGATTGCTGTCTGCCTAATACTGTGTATTGATAGATATCTACCAATCATTGGCTGGAGGTTTGGATGGGTCTGGCCAACCTGCAGATTATGAACATACAGGAGCAGGTCTGTGTATAGCTGCTACTAATAAAAAGCAAGTTTCTCCTAAACTACTGCACAGATACATACAGCAGACATATCACTGTAATCAGTGTGACGGGCACTATCTTATGGTGCTGCAAAAAACATGGTGACAGATTCCCTTTAAGCCCTTAAAAAAAAACTTAAAATTCCCAGAAAAACGCTTTAATGTGTAGGTTTTATACTATTTTATTATTCTTTAAAATAACAAATACTTTGATAAGAAAAAAAGCTGGTGGAATTGATCCGGCATTTAATTTGGTTTACGCAAAATCTGTCAGTGCTGATATATTCAATTCCTTCAGTTTACATTTCCTAGACAGTTAAAGACAACTTGTCTACCCGAAGTCTAATTGGAATGTCATCTGTTGCAGCTGTAAATGATACGCCGGAGCAGATGTGACTAAACTCACTGGATAAGAATAAATCAGCCGCACTTCCTTCTAGTTCTGCAGACCGAGGTATGCCATAACTTTTTTAACTATTTCAGAAAACCCACTTTTAGGCCTGTGTCACACGGCCGTATCTGTGCAGCTTTTGCATGTGCAATACTCAGTGAGTAGAACTTGGATTCATTCACATTAGCGTATTTTGTGCACGCATTTCAGTTGCGCAAAAATATACTCAGCATGATCTATTTCCTGCATATTTATAAAATAGCACATTTTGAACTAATTAGACTAATTGCTCATTACAATCAATGGGACCATGGCTACCTGTGTTTTTACACTTGCAAATGTGCACGATTTGTGAGATTTTACACGTGCCAAAATACATTAAAACATGCAAAAACACAACGCCCATTGCACAAATACACAACGCAAAAGCGCAAGTAAATGCGCATACGCCCGTGTAACACAAGCCTTAGACTTTCAATCAGGTTTCCAAGTTCCTGTACATTTAGCAGTTCTCCTTTAAGTGACATTTCTTCTAAATATTCACCTTCCTATACTGTAATAATGGCTTTGTATGTCAGATTGGCTCTAGAAGCCCAGAACTCATCAGTTCTCATTATCCAATTCCCTCATATGTCTGTTTTATTACCCAGTTAGTCCCCATTCACTTTTCCCGCCCCGGGCAGCAGGTACAGGAAGTTTAGGCCCCTCCCCCTCCCCCAGTGGATCAGCCACACAGTCTACGCACCTTGGGCTCCGGACTATCTCAGGCAGTGCAGGTGATGCTATGGCTACCTCTCCAGCTAGCTCAGGCTGCTGTCCCCTCTAAAGCATATTTATATATAACCCATGCACTCTTCTCTGCCCACTCTACCACTCGGTGATCTCTCCCCATATTAGGCTTCTGGGCAACGACCTTGCCCCCCTTGGGCTTCCAGACTGGCTGCAGGGTGCCCATACATGGCCAGACTGGCTGGGCACTAGGTTAAAGGAGGCTGGAGCCGTAAAAGGATTCACTTGTGAACTGTAGAGTGCCCATTCCTGCTGCCAGCTCGACGGCAGCGGAGAGCAGAGAAGAGACGGACACATGGCATGCAAGGCATGAACTGATAATCTCCCTTCAGCAGGGCATCAAGGAGCGGGGCTGAGACAAAGATTTAGGGGGGACAACTGTGTAGGTGACAAGTAAACTGTAGGCTAGTATGGATTACAGGCAGCAGTGAGGCGGGAAAACCGAGGGGAAGGAATTATATGACTATACGTCCACTTGTGACAACAAGATGAGTTCAGGCATCTGTTCCTGCGACAGACAGAGAAAACAGAAGTCTGCAGGATAAAGCAGAAATCACTAAGATTTGCAGTTTTTGTATTGCAAAAATAGTTATTGACTTGTAACACCAAAAATGTGCTTATCTAATATAATATCCCTGTAATAAACGGATATCAGAAGGACTTCGTGGCTCCTGAAAAGAAGAAATTCACAAGATGCACTCATTGTCCAAAAAAATCCAGCCCCTAAAAGGAGTCATTGGAAAGTAATAATAATCTTTGTTTGTATAGCACCAACTTATTCTGCAGCGCTTTCGAGGCACACGGGGACACAATCATTATACCAAAACTACAGAAAATTACAAAAGCTGCAGGTGGTATTCAATTATTTGGAAACAAAGGGGGTGGGGGTGATAACAGAAGAAACAAGTGTAGGAGAAGGGGAGAACACAGCAATGCGACAATACCATGTGATATACAGTCTTAGGGACACAAACGGGGTGGGGATAGTACAGCAGGTGCGGGCAGGAAATGTACATGATAGGCAAAAGTGGAAAGCTATAAGGAAGGGCAGCGGGCATATTGTGGGGGTTGGGGACTAGATCAGGAGATTTGGTATGCTTCGTTGAAGACCAGTGCGTCTTTAAGGCGTGTCTGAAGTTCCGTGCATCCAGGATTGTGCAGATTTTTTTTGGATAAAGTGTTCCAGAGGATCACTGCTGCCCTAGAGAAGTCCTGGATGCGAGGATATGAGGTTCGTATTAGAGGGGTGTTTAGTCTGAGTGTGTTAGCAGAGCAGAGCATGCGGGCTGGGTGATGTATGGACAGGTGCAAAGCGATGCAGTGGCACGGTGCCATAGGGAGCATTGTGGGTGAGAATGATGAGTTTGAATCTTCAGTTCCGTAGTGTATAGGCAGCCAATGCAGCGACTGGCATAACGTGGAGGCATCCAAGAAGCAGCTGGATAGGAAGATGAGTTTAGCTGCCGCATTTAATAGGAATTGGAGAGGGGAGAGTCTGGTGCAGCGAAGGCCAATAAGCAGTGAGTTGCAGTACTCGAGTCTGAAATGGATGAGGGTGATAACAAGTGTCTTTAGCGTGTCCCTGGTGAGAAACGGACACATTTTAGCAATATTCCTGAGGTGCAGGTGGCATGTTCGGGCCAGAGATTGGCTATGGGGGGTAAAGAAGAGGTCCAAGTCCAGTGTGCCCCCAAGGCAGTGGGCGTGCTGTCTGGGGGTTATAGTGGTGTCATATGGAGATGTTGTGTGTGTGTGTGTGGGGGGGGGGGGGGGGGTCACCTGGTTAAAGGCAGAAAGACAAAGAAGTCAGTTTTTGAGAGGTTAAGTTTGAGAAAAAGTGAGGACATGGTGTTAGAGACAGCAGACAGTTGGTGATGTTTTGGAGAAAAGGTACAAAGATGTCGCGGGAAGAGGTATAGAGCTGGGTGTTGTCAGTGTAGAGGTGGTATTGGAGTCCGAATCTGCAGATGGTATATCTGATTGGGGCTGTATAGATAGAGAAGAGAAGGGAGCCAACGACCAAGCCCTGGGGACCCCAACAACCAGGGGGAGTAGAGAGGAAATAGAGCCAGCGAAGGAGACGCTGAAAGAACGGTCAAAGAGGTGGGAGGAGAACCAGGAGAGAGCGGTGTCCTTTAGGCCAGTGGACTGAAACATAGCAAAGAGGAGGTCATGGTCAACAGTGTGAAATGCAGCGGAGAGGTCATGGAGGATTAGTAGGGAGTAGTAGCCCCTTGATTTGGCCACCATGAGGTTGTTTGATACTTTCGTTCGAATGTAGGGGGCGTAAGCCAGACTGGACTGGGTCGAGGAGAGAGTTATCAGAAAGAAAGCATGTGAGGCAGGAAAAGACCAGGCGTTAAAGTAGTTTGGAGATGAAGGGGGGGGTTTGAGATGAGTTGGTAGTTGGCAGCATCGGTTGGGTCAAGGGTCTGTTTCTTTTGCAGTGGGCATATGATGGATTGTTTGAATGAGGAGGGGAAAATACCAGAGGTCAGGGAGAAGTTGAAGATGGTGGTGAGGTTGGTAGTGACTGCTGGCGAAAGGGACAGAAGAGGATGTGAGGGAAGAGGGTCGCTAGTGTAGGTGGTGGTGGGGCGGGCGGAGGAAAGCAGTCTGGAGACTTCTTCCTCTGTCATTGGTTCTAGTATAGATAGTGAGTGAGTGATGGATGCAGTGCTGAAGAGACCGGAATCAGGGCTAGCCATGTAATGTTCGGAGATTTTGCAGATGTTTTCGATTTTTCTTTTGAAGTGGGCGGCTACCTCTTCAGCACTGAGATCCGTCATGGGGGCCTGTTCTTTGGGGCTGAGGAGGAAGTGAAAAGTATTGAAGATTCATTTGGGGTTGTGGGATAGTGAGGAGATGAGGGAGGTGAAATAAACTTGTTTGGCATGGTGGAAGGCGAGGTTGTAGGTTTTGAGCATAAATTTGAAGTGGGTGAAAACTGTGGGCTGTTTGTGCAGCAGCCGAGCTGAGCATGCCAAAGTGGGTGAGACTATGGGGTTTGCAAGATGGTTGTCATGGGTAGCTCTGTAAGCCCTCCTCACAGTGGCAATAACGTGGCTCTGCTCAGCTGTCGCACAGTGGCAAGAATAACGTATGAGGATATGTTGAACATGAACAATTTGTTTGATCACAGGTGTAAAGATAATGCGCACTCCCTTAAAGTTTCCCCAAACTTTTGTTTCTTACTGAAGAAGCGCTTTTTGATTTCGGACATGGAATGCATGTCAAAGATAGTTTTTCACCTTTCGAAAATGTCCTCTACCGTCTTTTTGTGTTCATGCAGCCATGTTTTAACTTCTCTGGCAGCGGGACCCTCTAATTGACCCATAAGTAATTTCTATTTTCTGCTAACAGGTATAAGCGTAACACAGCTCCCACCTTTCCTCTAAATTCTCTGAGGGTAAGGCGCTCGCCACTATATTTGGGTTGCCACAGTACTCCTAAAGAGTAGGGTATGGTTAGAGGCGCAAAACTAGAGGGACTAGTTGTTGCAGGGGCTGCATCTGCAGGTGCTATGGCAACTGGCGTAGCAACCTGTGCTGAGTCCAGAGGGGCATCTACTACAACTGGCTGGATGTCAGCGGGGTTATCTGTATTATCCGACATTTTGGAATGAGGATTATTTTGAGTTTTGAATTTTTGAAAATAGTGGTTGCAATTGAGGTTTGTTGCATTACTGCAACCACGTGTATGTGGCACTGAGGTGGCTTTATCCTGTTCATGATGCCAAAGCTAAGAGTATGCCACAGCCAAGCTGAGCATGCCAAAGTGGGGGGGGGGACAACAGGGTTTGCAAAATGGTTGTCACGGGTGGCTCTGTAATTCCTCCTGACAGTGGTGATAACGGGGCTCTGCTCAGCCGTTGCACAGTGGCAAGAATAACATATGAGGATACGTTGAACATAAACAATTTGTTTTGTCACGGGTGACGCCAGTACTCCAACCTGAACTCGCAAGTCTAATGATGGTGGAATAACTTGAGACGAGTCCAGTGTTAAATTAGTAAAACTGGGAGCACGCGGATTTACTGAAGCTTTTTGTGATGTAACAAATGAAATACAGTTGAACTTTGTAGCATTGAGGATGTAGCAGAGCTAGCAATGATACAGTGGTTTAACACGTTGAAACAACAAATTTGTACTTCACACAACAGTTTTCTTCAACGCTTTTCTCTCTATTTTCCTAGAGGTTACTCAGTATTGGTTAGCTGATGGGTTTACTGGAAGTGTATGATGCAGGTGTTGGATGATGGTTGAAAATGGCCGCTTTGAATTCACCAGGTAGTTACACTCACTGTTTAGTGGAACACTGGCCTCCAATTCAGATCTCCTTACTGCAGGGGTGACAAGGGAGCGGAAAGGAATCTCGCTTCCGTTGCTGGCTTTGTAGAACACTGCATCCACGGCTGAACTGCTAAAACACCTCCTCTCCGACTATGACTTGCTACAGACATCTTTCTCCTCCGACTCCTCTCCTCACACCTTCCTGACTCCTCCTTCACTTTCTCTCTCTTTTCCAACACTTTTTCCTCCTCTCCACCTACTCTGCATAGGGACTCATGTTAAGCATTCCCGCCCTGGATTCACTCAGCAATCAGTGGAGGTATGACATATAGCCAATAGGTAACCAGCTATCGCCAGCACTAAGATCTCAGCTTAGGAAGGGGAGAAACAGGGTTTCTCTGACGCGCGGCACTTTCTATGCCTAAGGAAAGTGCATAGACAGGCATGCCAGGACAAAAGTGGATGTGACTATTCTGGAGGACCACCTGGGCCACTACATTTGGATTTGCATCACAGTCGTTCAGCACACCTAGAGCATCGCTGGATGAAGCGCGTTTGGGGCGTGAACCATGGTTGTTGTGATCTGCGGTGGACGGCTCGGGTAACAGAAGGTGCTGCTTCTTCCAGGACGTATCTCAGGGTAGTGGAGTAGTATTCAGCAGCCAGGTTGGGGCATGGAAGGAGAGAGATGGGGGAGAGGGAAGACTGTAAGGTCTAGGCAAACTGCTGTTATGGAACGTCCGGAGGATCCTAGGTTTATATGTATGACTATAACATTGATATAAGTAATTACAACATCAGAGCAAAAGAATCATTTATTGCAGCACACTGAACCCTTGAGGGGAGGCTCTAGTACTATGTTGGGTCTCATAGCTTGGAAGCAAGATGTGATATGGGTGGGCATGGAGGCATACATTTTCTGTATGGTATCCTGTGGCATAGTGCTCCACATTTTCTGTAACTGAGCCTCTAGATTGTGTAAACATGTAGGCTGTCAAAGTTGGTATGTCAGATGGTCCCATACAGGTTCTATTGGCAATAAATCTGGCAACTATGAAGCCCGCGGAATTGTGGCAATGTTGTGTAGGCAACACCCTTGCTGTGTGCAGTCGGGCATTT
Organism: Eleutherodactylus coqui; assembly: GCF_035609145.1. Taxonomy (NCBI): domain Eukaryota; kingdom Metazoa; phylum Chordata; class Amphibia; order Anura; family Eleutherodactylidae; genus Eleutherodactylus; species Eleutherodactylus coqui. Next base: position 16,055,461 of record NC_089838.1, read on the forward strand.
TCCTGCTTGAACATGCCTCTTGGAAGTCCTGCCATGAGATGCAACACGTAGTACCACTACTAGAGGTGACCAACTGCCGTATGCAATGTTCCCCAGACCATCACACTGGCACTGAGGGCAGGATCGAGGCACTCACCCCTATGTCTCTAGATGCAAACACAGCCATTGTCAGTGCCCAAACTAAATTCGTAGCTGAAGACAATCCAGTTCCACTCCATAGCAGTCCAGTTTCATCATTCGCGACACCACTGCAAACAGAGGTGACAGTGGATGGGTGTCGAAGGCAGTACATGTAATGGGTTCTATGAGACCAATTGCCCTTCTACCAAGCACTGAATATGGTTCCGACAGACACAGTTCCTGTAACAAAGGTACCACCTGTCTCTGGATGGTGGACAATGAAACAGGTGGAGCTGCTCATGCTTTTCGCATGATCAGACGACCCTCTCTACTGTTGGTCTGTCGAGGCCCGGTCACCTTGTGTGTGTGCCCTCATGCATCTACTAGTCCCAACACCTCCTAACAGTCTGGTCAGAACAGCCCAGGTGGTGGGCAATTCATCAATATGACCATCCAGCTTTTCTCATTCCAATAATGTACCCCCTCTCAAACTCTGTTAACTGGGCAAAATCTCTTAGTTTAGTGGCATCTAGTGGTCAATAAGCTCTTCACAAGTCGAAAAAGAGGTCCACAACACACAAGTAGCTTCTGAGAGCTTTATTATAGGCCAAGGGAACCACTTTTAGGGCCTTAGGTAACAAAACTGTTCATATAATCAAGTCACAACTCTAATCATTGGCATATTACCTGAGATGTAACTGCATGCCGAGTTTGCAGCAGAAATTATATACAAGGGCTGGTTGCAGGTATCTAGATTTTACTGGCCATGGCCAGTAAAAAATAATTGTCAGCTGGAAGCAGGACCAGGCAGCAACCCCATACCACCCAGTATGTTACTGACTCTCTATCTCTTTAGCTCCCATTCGGCTGCTGTAATCAGAGCTGGGACCCCTGACCTCTCCTCCTGGTGTCTGTGTCCTGCACATCCTAAATGTATCACAAATGCCAGGGGAAGGGGCCATGTGTCACAGCTGTGATTATGGCTACCATACAGAGCTAAGGGAAGAGAGGATGAGTGATATATAGCTGTGGGGTTGCTGCCCAGCCCATAGCTCAGGGTGTGCAGAGCACAGAGGGGGCTCTATTAGTATAGTGTCACTATTACTATTAGGGCCACAACTGGGGGCATTATTACTATTAGGGCCACTATTACTGGTTGTGACCACTACAAAAACTGAGGTTAAAACATATGTCATTATAAGCCATGCTCCTAAGCACACCTACTTTGTCCTTGGGTGGTATTTAATTTTTTTCATGACAAAGGAGACAATGGGGCCCAGAGTGCAGGAGGGAAAGGGTAAAAATGGGATGATATGCCATTCAGAAGTTTGTAAAAGAACTGGTCGACCACCCCTGTTGGATCTAGTGAACATATTAGTTATGACCCAGCTTTCCCAGAATGATGAATCCACGAAGAGTGAGAGCATGATTTGATGATTTGATGCTCTCCCCCTTGGTATAGATTTAGGACTCTGGGAAAGCTGGGTGATAACCAATACGATCAGCAAATCCCATAGGTGTTGTCACCCAGCTTTCTGAGACTCCTGAATGAAACATAATCTACTTATGCTCTCCCTGTTTCCAAAGAATACACATTTTATTATCAAAAATTATGTCAAATAAAGCCTGTCTAATAATAGCTAGATTAGTATTTTCTTTAGGGGAATACTAATTCTTTCTACAGGGCCCCATGATTTCTATATACACCCCTGCTACAGGATATGCCTTTAATTTCTGATAAATGTTGGTCCCACCTTGGCGACCTGCAGCTATTGCCAGAAGAGAAGTCTCCCACCTCCACAGTAGTCGTGATTGCAGAAACTGGCTGTTATACACTGTTCCCATAACCCCAGTAGCAATGAATGCGAGTTACAGAAACAACATCACAGCGATTTCACTGTTTTCACAACTCTAGACTTACAAAAATATCATAGCTTGTTAGATGTGAAATCAGTAATAATTATTAGGAAATTATAGTACCAGTGTTTCTGGTGGCACAATGCGCCACACAGCTGTGCTGCATGTTATGTCCATTATCATCCCCACACATCACACACACAGCTCTGCTACATCCATCTTGATTCCCACACAGCACATCACACACAGCTCTGCTACATCCTGATTCACACACATCACACACACACGTCACCACAGGCCCTTCAGCCCGCCTAATCTCTGTGGTGGCAGGAGGTCAGTGTCTTCTGTCAGGACCGCTGAGTTGTGTCTGAGATAATAACGGCTTAGTTGTATTCTCATTTCGTTATTTTTGTCCTCCCTTTTTAAGAGCCCTAACTTTGTTGTTCTCCTGTCCATCAGGATCTGTGTTCTATATATGTTGTAGGACCTTCAGTGATGTCAACAGGGTGGGGAGGGAGCGATGACATCAGCAGGGGCGGAGCATGAGAAGCACTCACATGCATACTCAATGACAAGTGGTCCTTGGTAGTTTGATAAGCATCATGTTTAGGAATCAAACTATGGTAGTGCCTTTGTCACAGTTTAACCACTTTACAAACGCCTAATGTAAATTTACGTCCTGCAGTCCTAAAGTGTGTAGGGAGTGGGCTCAGGAGCTGAGTCTGCTCCATACCCAGTGGCTATCAGCTGTTACTGACAGCTGACAGTCACTGGTAACTGACGCAATTAACTCTTTTGATGCCACTGTCAAAGCTGATACTGCGTCTAAACAGTCAGTGGGAGGAGGATGTTGATGGGCTATATAACCCTATATACTGCAATAGTGAAGTATTGTACATAGCACAAGCAAGGAAATGATGAAATGATTATTTAGGGACTAAATGAAAGTATAAAAAACAATAAAGAATTCAAAAAGTTCCCAAAAATTTTTTTTCATTTTCCCCATAAAAAATCTAAACAGTAAAAAAAAGGTGCGCACAAAACCATGTGCCCAAGTATGTGCACAAACACAAGTGAATGCAGGTCCATGCAGCATTGCTTGCAAAGCGGCGGCAGCTGCTGCCGACGGCCCAATTGAAAGCAATAGGATGCCGGCAACCCCTGCAGTGACTTTCAGGGAAGAGCTTGAAATATAAGCCCTTCCCTGAAAAATCATCCTAGGTTTGTGTAAAAAAAAATATATACATATCTATATATATATATATATATATACTCACCTCTCCGCCGCTGCCATGTAGATATTCCCCACAGGGAGTCCCCTTGTCACTGAACACTGTGACAGCACTGTCACAGCTGTGACAGATGTGGCAGAGTATTTCTTAATCCCTGTGGGGAGTCAACAATCCCCTGCCACAGCTGTGACAGCTGTGGCAGAGGATTGCGATGTTCTCCATTATTTTCAATGGGACCGGCGCTTCAATTCACTGAATGCAATGAATGGCTGAGCACTGCCTGTGATTGGCTGAGCACTGTGACCAATCACAGGCAGCGTTCACTGAATGCAATGAATGGCTGAGTGCTGTGACCAATCACAGGCAGCACTCAGCTGTCATTCAATGAATGGATGAGCGCTGCCTGTGATTGGCTGAGCGCTCAGCCAATCAGATACAGCCCTTTCAGCAGGCGGGGATTTTAAATAGACGTGTGGTTTTGTGCGCACATTTGTGTGCACATAAACATGCTCGTCTGCATCCACCCAAAGGTGGCAGGAAGCAAATTGTGTTTCACATTTTTTTTTCTACTTTTTAAAAATAGAAAAATATTTTTAAACTATAGAAATTTGGTATCACTGTAATCCCATTGACCCATAGAACAAAGTTTGTATTTTATTTTTTGCTTCACTGCTGCAAAACCTAAACCACCCCCAAAAATAGCACAATTGTATTTTTTTCTCCTCACTTAAAAATGTTTTAAAAGTTTTTCCATACGTTTTATGGTACATTAAATATAGCCATTAAAAGACTGCAAACAACAAGCCAGCAGATGGCTGTGTCAATGTAGGAATTAAAAAGCTATAGCTCTTGGAAGGCAGGGATGAGAAAATAAAAATTAAAAAAATGTAAAATCTATGGTCATGAGGTGGTTAAACAAATAAGGCAATAATACAAATTTATAGTGTTAGCAATACATTTTGGCCAGAAAAATGTCAATATACCCGCAGTGAGGGAGACTGCCTACTGTATAAAAAAGTTCAACTTCAAAATCTACTAGCCATTTTTTCAAAGGTTTTTGTTTTTTTAGCCCCATGTTGCATAGGCTATAACTTTTCGCTGTCGGCGTAGCTGTTTTTTGCGGGTTGAGTTGTATTTTTAATGTGTCATGTAATGTAGTGGAAAACCTAAAAAAATTTTAATTGGAGTGACATGGAATAATAACGCTAATGTGTCCATTTTTCAGTAGAGGTTGATTACTTTTGCGGTGGTCATGGTGCCGTAAAAATGGCATGTTAACTTCATTCTACGCATCTGTACCATTAGGCTGCCTGTCCACTCCCTGATTTCCATCTGGTCCCAGATTTATTTCTGTGTAGCCTTTATCAGCTCTTTAGATATCACCTTTTTGCTACAGTGATTATCAGATCCAGACTACTGCCACCCTCCCGGGGAGAATCACTCTTTCTCTCTTAGAGGGAGTGTCAATGAACATCAAAAAACCTCCCCTATGCCTCAGGGAGTTTTAAGATCAATTAATTACGGTCTTTTTTGATCTTGGGCTAACCTTTAATGGCACCCATCATAGTCAGTTTAATTGTGGACAGTGCATAATTAGTCCATATACACACTGACGACGCTTACTTACGTAAATAAGTGAGAAGTGACCAAAAGTGAACATATCTTATATGTTCGATATCATTTGTTGTACATTTCATACCCCAAATTTTCTTTTTGTACTATATGTGTCTGTAAGTTTTTGATTCTAATTTTAAAATATATTAATAAAAGTTATGTTTTAAGGTCCAAATCAGTGAAGTGGTTCTACAATAAATTTGGACCATTCTTGCCCGAGTGAAAAACTTTAATTAAGTCTACAGTCAACTAGTACCCCGGGTCTTTTTCCATATCACTTTTCTCTAGCAGTACCCCATTTAGTGTATATTGGTGACATCTGTTTCTCCTTCCCATGTACATAACTTTACATTTATCAACATTGAACTTCATTTGCCATTTTTCTACCCAAGCCCCAAGCTTATCTAGGTCCATTTGCAGCCATTTACTTTCCTCCTTTGTACTAAGTATGTTGTATAATTTTGTATCATCTGCAGATATTGATATTTTACTGTGTAGTCCTTATATCAGGTCATTGATAAATATATTGAACAGAATGGGGCCTAATACTGAACCCTGTGGCCCCCGCTAGCAACGGTGGCCCAATCAGAGTACAAACCCAGCCAGCTCTTTACCCAGATACACACGGTTTTGCCTAGACTGAGCTGTCTCATTTTATATATAAGCCTATTATGAGGCACGGTGTCATATGCTTTAGGCTTCATTCACACAAGCGTATATTGGCCGCGCTTTGATTGGTTTACAATGCATCAGTTCAGATGGGCGTATTCCCGCAGCGTAAAAGCGCCTGGCCTAGATGCCTATGGTAGCTCCCGGAGGAGGGAGGTGGGAGGAAGTTTAGCTAAGCTCCCACCCCCTTCCCTCCTCCTCTCCGCCCCTTGCTGGCTATTTGCACTGGGAGGGGGTGGGAGCTAGTTGCTAAGCTCCTGCCACATCCCGCACCCAACCTTTGCTGGCAGCCGACAAGGGGCACAGAGGGGGCAGGAGCTTAGCATACTAGCTCCCACCCCATCCCGCTCCCTCCCGTTGCCGAGAGCCATTGAGAGGCCAGAAAGGGTGAGGCAGGTTAGCAAAGCTAAACTGTCTCTCCCCACCTGACAGTATGCCGGCTCGGCGTATACTCACCACACCCTGGCCGTATGAATAGGTGCACAAATGGGAGATTTGTGTGCCCATTCGCGCAAGTTTTGGTCACGCTGTGGCCATGACACGGCCGACAAAAAGTTTCCTATGCCCATGTGAATGGGCCCTTAGAAAATTCCAGATATACAAGAACAACAGACTCTCCCAGGTCCAGTCAAGTTGGTTTGGCATGATCGACCCCTCATGAACCCATGCTGATGGGGAGTTATACCGTTGTTTTCCTTAAGGTATTCCAAGATGGCATCTCTCAGAAACTTCTTGAATGTTTTTCCAATTAAGTGAGACTTACAGGCCTATAGTTACCAGGCTGTCTTTTAGACCTCCTTTTGTATATTGGAACCACTTTGGCAATACGCCAATCCAGTGGTACAACCCCGGTCTCAATAGAGTCCCTAAACATGGGCACCCCCAAATATTAACCTGGCACCACACTCTTTTGAAAGCTGTCTACAAGAAAATCTGTTTTTGTTGCCCATAGCAACCAATGGCAGTGTATCTTTCATTTCGTATACTGCTTAGGTAAAATGAAAACTGTGCTGTGATTGGCTGCTATGGGCAACAAAATTTTTTTAAAGCCAGCTGTTATAAGAGTGTGGCCTAATTTTCTGTGACACACCCTGCACAATAAACTCAATTGAATGTTTTTTTTACTGCGAAATATTTTAATTAGATGCGCTAAGAATAAAAAAAGCCTGAGTATTTCATATATTGTAAGTAGCTGACGCCTTTACATTCTAACGATTATTCCTAATCCCACTGAGCAGGGATATTTATATATATAGTTTGCAGTCGCCGTCCTGGGATGGGCTTTCTGCTAGTTTTATATATCAGACAGCATGTCTTAAGAGAGCATTTATAACGAGACGGGTGAATGATGGGAGTTGGCTCCCCCTTTAAGAGCTTGAAAGGGCTCCTGTACGTTACAGGCTTTAACCCTTTCACTGCTGAAACGGTTATGTTTCTTAGGGCTCGTCCAGACGAACATAATTTTCGCGCTGCTAGCAGGAGCTGTAAGGATCACATGAACAGGCTGCTTTCAGTCAATGGAACCTCCTGCGCAGCAAGCAGCAAAGATAGGACAGGTCCTATCTTTTGTGCGCACCACGGAGCTACACGCAACCTGCACTCCCATGTCCTATCTTTGTTAAGTGGGCGCCGTTTCGCACGCCTAACATTCTCTCATGTTAAAGCTCCTGTAGGAAAAATTACATTAATCTGAATGAGCCCTTAGACAACAGTGAAGAAGTGATAGTTAGGAGTGTAAAAAGTTTTTTTTGAGCAAAAACTATTATTGACCTTGGTGTCAGAGGCAGAAGTCCCAGAAGTGCAATAGCCACCTTCAGCTTCTATTGATTTCAATGGGAGTGAAGGCAGCTATGGTACTTCCTGTCCTGACCCCAATGATGATGTCCGGCCCGCTACAGTGACAGCAGGTTGGGAGGTCAGCTTAGCACTGGGAATCCCAAGTGGCGGGATTGAAGGGGTTGTACAAAAATTGCAAGTTATCCCCTATCGTATTAATTTTCTGATCAGTATGGTTCTCACTGCTGAGACCGCTGCTGATCTCCAGGATGGGGCTGCCTGTTACTGTGGGGGTTGCTTCTAGCCCCACAAGGATGTCAGCATGAAAGGCATGCTCACTGAGCATGCGCGGTCAGCACTAAATTGATTTAAGTGGGGCTGATGGAAATACCCGAGCATGTGCTGCTCAGGTATCTCAGCAGTCTCATTGTAAGTGAATGTAGTGCTCCATTCAGGGTGGAAGGAACAGTTACCCCACAGTAAGAAGGACAGGGGAGATGGGACACCCTATCTCTAGATTGGCGGGTGTCTCACCAGTAAGACCCCCACCGATCAGTAAGTTATTCCCTATTGATGACCTATCTTGAGGATCAGAGAAAATAATTTTACCCCTCTCCTCTGCAGTCAAATCCCTGTACAGTATCTTCTCTGAGGCAGTCCCCTTCAGACTGTTTGAAACATCAGGAAGAATGATTGTCCGGAGCAGAAAAGGTGAGCGCTACCATGAGCCCCGTGTCATATGCCAACAGCAGAGCACCCTTAGTGGACTCACTCACAGCCTAAGAATGCTACCACAAATGAAGATTGGTATCTAAATATCCTTAAGAACAACTTCTTCCAGCCATCCAGGAGCAATTTATGGATGAACAATGCTTCTTACAGTATGATGGACAGAGGAGAATTAGGAACCCAAAGTGGCCCTGGAAAAAATTACAAAATTGCCTCATGTTGTACAGTAGGTGAGCCAACTGACAGTAAGTGGGGCAAACATAAGAAGAGAAGGGTCAGTAAACCGTCAACCTCAACCAAGTTAGAAGAAAGAGAGGAGAAGCCTATGCAGTGTGCATAGCTCACTGTATAGTAACACAGAGGGTCCTACAGGGCAGGATGCAGATTGATAGGTCCCAGGGCTCACGCTATGAACCCTTAGGGGACATAGGAGGCACCCTTGAGGAGAAAAACACTCCCTGCTATACTCAAATAAGTTAAATCAAATCTGCCCAGCAACGGCTTGCTGCTAATTTCCAGGTTGGTCAGCTTTCCATATGAGAGGATTTATGTGACTGAAGGAAACTGGCCGTGTGACCCAGGTTAGAGAGAGCCCCAGTGATTGGTGGAGTGGTAAGCGTCAAGTGAAGCCCCGGAAAGTGAGCTGGTGGGGGAAGGAAAGTGAGTCAGCAGAGCTGAGAAGAAAAGGGAGAGGAAGAAGCATATGTGGAGGAGTCCTCTATGTCTAGAGGAACAAAGGTTTCATCAGCAACACAGAAGGGGGTTCTTTACTGTAAAAGCAGTGCGACTGTAAAACTCTCTGCCTGAGGACATGGTGATGGCAAAATCCATAGAGGAGTTTAAGAGGGGACTAGATCTCTTTCTAGAGCGCTGTGATATTACAGGATATAGACATTAGGTGACCAGCGGGGCTGTTTATCTCAAATATTGATCCAGGGATTACTCTGACTGCCATTATGGAGTCAGGAAGGAATTTTTTTTACTCCATTCCTAATTGGCTTACTGGGGTTTTTATTTGCCTTCCTCTGGATAAACAAGGGGGAGGTTAAAGCAGGCTGAACTAGATGGACATACTATGTTACTACATAATAAGAGCACACCAGAGTTTCAGCAAGAAGTTCTTTCATTCTGGCAACCCAAAGCTCATCTTGCAGTTGGGGTTGAATGGGCTATTTGTTATTTGTATAGCGCCAACTTATTCCGCAGCACTTTAAGGTAATTTTTGTTTATTACATACATGAGACTGCAAGATTGCATCTGCGCCCAAAGATAGGACCTGACCTATTTTTGGTGCGTCCTTTCATAGAGCTATGGAAGCGGGAAAACACACACCACGCACTTTGGATCGTGTGAATGGGCTAATTCAAATAGCTGGAATTCACCCTTTCACGCGATCTTTAGTGCAGTATAGGCACAATCTTTTCACGTACCTATATTGCACTAAAACAGTGTTCGTCTGAATGAGTCCTTAAGGCAGTGGTTCCCAACTAGGGGTGCCGCGGCTCTGCGGCTAGTATTCTTGGATTCATTATATTATGTCGCCACCCGCATATTCCGATGGCGACATAATACACAGAATCCAAGCATACTAGTCGCGGAGCCGTGGCACCCCCTGGCAGCCTCTCTGGATGGTTCTGTTGCCACCGACTCTCTGGATAAACACGCTGAAGCTGGGGGCGTGTTTCATCCAGAGAGCCGGCGGCAACAGAGCCAGCGCGCGGGAATGGCGGCGCACAGAGCTGCAGGGCATCGGCGACAGTGCTGGAGGTAAGTGCTTTTTGAATGCCCGGGGGAGGGGTTACTGGGAGCATGTAAGGTGGTGGTGGTGGGGGGGGGGGGTTAATGGGAGCATGTAAGGTGGTGGTGGTGGTGGGGTTAATAGGAGCATGTAAGGCGGTGGTGGGGTTAATGGGAGCATGTAAGGCGGTGGGGGGGGGTTAATGGGATCATGTAAGGCAATGGTGGTGGTGGGGTTAATGGGAGTATGTAAGGTGGTAGTAGATGCGTGGGGGGTAATGGGCACATGTAAGATGGTGGTGGATGCGTGGGGCGTAATGGGAGCATGTAAGGTGGTGGTAGGTGCATGGGGGGGTAATGGGCACATGTAAGGTGGTGGTAGGTGCGTGGGGGGGTAACGAGCGCATGTAAGGTGGTGGTGATGGGTGCATGGGGGGGAGTAACGGGCACATGTAATATGGTAGTGATGGGTGCGTGGGGGGGGGGGTAACAGGCACATGTAAGATGGTGGTGGATGCGTGGGGCGTAATGGGAGCATGTAAGGTGGTGGTAGGTGCATGGGGGGGTAATGGGCACATGTAAGGTGGTGGTAGGTGCGTGGGGGGGTAACGAGCGCATGTAAGGTGGTGGTGATGGGTGCATGGGGGGGAGTAACGGGCACATGTAATATGGTAGTGATGGGTGCGTGGGGGGGGGGGTAACAGGCACATGTAAGATGGTGGTGGATGCGTGGGGCGTAATGGGCGCATGTAAGGTGGTGGTAGGTGCGTGGGGATAATGGGCACATGTAAGGTGGTGGTGAATGCGTGGGGCGTAATGGGCGCATGTAAGGTGGTGGTAGCTGTGTTGGGGGGCGTAATGGGCGCATGTAAAGTGGTGGTAGGTGCGTGGGGGGGTAACGAGCGCATGTAAGGTGGTGGTGATGGGTGCATGGGGGGCAGTAACGGGCACATGTAAGATGGTAGTGATGGGTGCGTGGGGGGTAACGGGCACATGTAAGATGGTGGTGGATGCGTGGGGCGTAATGGCCGCATGTAAGAAGGTGGTGGATGCGTTGGGCGTAATGGGCGCATGTAAGGTGGTGGTAGGTGCATGGGGCGTAATAGGCGAATGTAAGGTGGTGGTGGATTCGTGGGGTGTAATGGGCGCATGTAAGGTGGTGGTAGCTGCGTTGGGGGGTAATGAGCGCATGTAAGGTGGTGGTGATGGGTGTGGGGGGGTAACGGGCACATGTAAGATGGTGGTGGATGCGTGGGGCGTAATGGGCACATGTAAGGTGGTGGTAGCTGCGTGGGAGGGGGCATAATAGGCGCATGTAAGGTGGTGGTAGCTGCGTTGGGGGGCGTAATGGGCGCATGTAAGGTGGTGGTAGCTGCATTGGGGGGCGTAATGGGCGCATGTAAGGTGGTGGTAGCTGCTTTGAGGGCATAATGGGCGCATGTAAGGTGGTGGAGGGAATGGCTGCATGTAAAATGGTGGAGGGAGGGAATGGGCGCATGTAAAATGGTGGAGGGTTGGAGGGGAGAGAATGGCCGCATGTAAAATGTTGGAGGGAGGGAATAGTTAGCAATGATCATTAAAGGGTTGTAAATGACTAGATTTTATATATCCTGTAAACATTTTGGGTAGAGGTGCCCTTGTGAAAAAAAATGATGTGAAAATTGACATTCAATGCAGAATATATAATATGTTGTGATAGGCCACACTCCTAACCACACCCAGGTCAAACCCCAACTACACCCCCTTTTGGAAGGGGCGCCGCACCATAAAAACATTTTTCCAGGGGTGCCCCAAGGCTGAAAAGGTTGGGAACCACTGCCTTAAGGTATCACCTATTTTTTAACCTCAATTACATAAGTGAACATCATAGACTGTCCTGTCTTAAGCCTGTATGATGAATATTTATTATTATAGATAAGTGAGCGTACTCGGCCACGCCCCTTTTTCGCCCGAGTACCGCGATTTTCGAGTACTTCCATACTTGGGCGAAAAGATTCGGGGGGCGCCGTGGGTGAGTGGGGGGTTGCAGCGGGGAGTAGGGGGGAAAGGGAGAAAGAGAGGGCTCCCCCCTGTTCCCCGCTGCTACCCCCCCCGTGCCGCCACGCCTCCCCCCGCCCCCCGGCGCCCCCCGAATCTTTTCACCTGAGTACTGAAGTACTCGAAACACGTGGTGCTCGATCGAGTAATTACTCGAAACGAGTACGTTCGCTCATCTCTATTTATTATGGGTTCTATATGATCACAGCAAGAGTTCTGTGCTGACTGACAGCTGGAAAAAAACTCTGATCCCAGTCATTTCATTTAGCTCCCTAGATAACATGGTCAATAGTGACCACGGTATCTAGGTGGTCAGACAGAGGGAGTAATAATGCCACCGGTGGCCTCCAATGTAGTCATAATGCCCCTCATTGACTAAATTTAGTAATAATGTCCCTTGTGGCCTTCACTTAAGTGTGTCCTCCAATTATGTGGTAATGTCTCTCGTGGCCTCCAATAAATTAATAGTGTCCCCTGTAGTCTCCAGTTATTGAGACCAGAGATTGGACCTGCAGGAACATCATTTGCATATTCCCTGTGCATTCTGGAAAGAGCAAAGAATCACTGTAAGCGGGAAGATTGCCAGGATTAGCTGTTTGGAGGACATCACCAGACCATGCGCCGAAAGGTGCGCAAAGTTGTACACTTAGAAGTATCTTAAAGGTTATGTATCTTCACTAAAATTCTTGACTTTTAGAAGTTTGAAAGTGGACATCAACTGACAACATGAAAAAGGAGAGGAGGCATATGGTGAGCTGCAATGTATGCTACATGTTTAAAGACCTACCATAGGAAAAGTCAAACTTCACCTGCTAGAAATGCAAAGAACAGAGCAGAGGAGAAAGAGGTACAGCAAGAAATGACTCTACCCACAAAGAACATAGCAGAGGAGAAAGAGGTACAGCAAGAAATGACTCTACCCACAAAGAACATAGCAGAGGAGAAAGAGGTACAGCAATCAATGACTCTACCCACAAAGAACAGAGCAGAGCAGAAAGAGGTACAGCAAGAAATGACTCTACCCACAAAGAACATAGCAGAGGAGAAAAGGGTACAGCAAGAAATGACTCTACCCACAAAGAACAGAGCAGAGGAGAAAGAGGTACAGCAAGAAATGACTCTACCCACAAAGAACAGAGGAGAAAGAGGTCCAGCAAGAAATGACTCTACCCACAAAGAATACAGCAGAGGAGAAAGAGGTACAGCAATCAATGACTCTACCCACAAAGAACAGAGCAGAGCAGAAAGAGGTACAGCAAGAAATGACTCTACCCACAAAGAACATAGCAGAGGAGAAAGAGGTACAGCAAGAAATGACTCTACCCACAAAGAACATAGCAGAGGAGAAAGAGGTACAGCAAGAAATGACTCTACCCACAAAGAACAGAGCAGAGGAGAAAGAGTTACAGCAAGAAATGACTCTACCCACAAAGAACAGAGCAGTAGAGAAAAGGGTACAGCAAGAAATGCCTTTATCCACAAAGAACATAGCAGAGGAGAAAGAGGTACAGCAAGAAATGACTCTACCCACAAAGAACAGAGCAGAGGAGAAAGAGTTACAGCAAGAAATGACTCTACCCACAAAGAACAGAGCAGAGGAGAAAGAGGTACAGCAAGAAATGACTCTACCCACAAAGAACAGAGCAGTGGAGAAAAGGGTACAGCAAGAAATGACTTTACCCACAAAGAACAGAGCAGAGGAGAAAGAGTTACAGCAAGAAATGACTGGCTGAGGAAGGGTGGCTGGAACCATAGGAGGCAGTGATCATGCTTTCCTTGAATTTTGGATACAAAGGGGAGGAAGACCTGAGAAAACTCAGACCTCAAGATTGGATTTCAGAAAGGCAGATTTTAATGAACTCAAAAAGAGGGTAGGAAGAATCCAATGGCTGGATGTTCTTAAAGACAGAAATGTCCAAGAAGGTTGGGAAATATTGCGAGATGAGATTCTCAAAGCACAATCGTTAACAATCTCTGAAAGAAGGAAGAATGGAAAGCATTTAAAGAGACCAGGGTGGATGAACACAGAACTTGTACACATGTTAAAAAGGAAGGAAAATATGTTTGTCAAATGGAAAGAGGGGGGAATATCTAAAGAAGAATATAATGTGGTCTGCGGAAACTGTAGGGCAAGTGTCAGAAAAGCTTAAGCTAATAATGAATTGAGGCTTTCAACAGAGGCCGAAAGCAATAAAAAAGGATTTGGGTGGTATGTCAAATGCAAAAGAAAAGTCAAAGATGCTATTGGATGCCTACAAGATGAAAATGGCGAATTGCTAAGAATAATGTTGAGAAGGTAAAACTTTTAAATTCCTATTTTGTATCTGTTTTCTCTCAGAAAGTAGATGGAACATCAACTGATCTTCCCTGTGTTATTGGGGGAAAAATAATGCAGGCTATCTGTAAGCAGAGAGATGGCGAGGGAACACTTGGCTAACTTAAATGAATTCAAGTCTCAAGGTCCTAATCAATTACATCCTAGGATACTAAAGGAAGCAGCGGAGGTAGAGATGAGCAAGCATACTCGCTAAGGACAATTACTCGATCGAGCACTGTCCTTAGCGAGTATCTCCCCGCTCGGGAGAAAAGGTTCGGCTGCCGGCGCGGGTGAGAGTTGAGTTGCGGCAGTCAGCAGGGGGGTGCGGAGGGGAGAGAGGGAGAGAGAGATCTCCCCTCCGTTCCTCCCCGCTCTCCCCCGCAGCTCCCCGCCCATCGCCAGCAGACGAATCTTTGCTCCCGAGCGGGTAGGTACTCACTAAGGGCAATGCTCGATTGAGCAATTGCCCTTAGTGAGTATACTCGCTCATCTCTAAGCAGAGGTAATTGCTTAGCCACTTACCATAATCCTTGAAAATTCCTGGAGAACAGGAGAAGTCCCAGAAGATTGGGAAAGGGCAAATGTTGTCCTTATCTTCAAAAAAGGGAAGAAGGTGGATCCACGAAACTACAGGCCTGTGAGTTTGACTTCTATATATATATCTTTGAACAAATTATTGAACAGTATGTATGCAAGTACTTAAAAATTGAGTAATTAACCAAAGTCAGCATGGGTTTGTAACAAACAAGTCATGCCAGAAATAATCTAATTTCCTTCTATGACAGAATCACCAACTGGGTTGATCAGGACAATGCAGTTTATATAGTATATCTTGAATTTAGTGAAGCATTTAACAAAGTATCTCATACCATTCTAATTGGAAAAATGACCAAATATGGGATTAACAAGGCAACTGTTAGGTGGATTCACAGCTGGCTGAGTGATCGTACTCAAAGAGTGATTATAAATGGCTGCACATCCAAGTGGAAGAATGTATCAAGTGGGGTACCGCAAGGCTCTGTCCTAAGCCCAGTGTTGTTCAACATTTTTATAAATGATCTGGAGGAGGTAATTGATGGGAAACTGATCAAATTTGCCGACAACACAAAGCTAGGAGGAAAAGCTAACACTAGGGAAGAGAGAGGATTCAAAAAGATCTAGAAGGGCTTTAACAATGTGCGGCGACTAACAGAATGAGGAAATGCAAAGTCCTATATCTGGGCAAGAAAAATGAAAAAATGCATACAGAATGGGAGGAATTGGGCTAAGCAGCAGCACTTGTGTCAAAAAGACTTGGGTATACTAATAGATTATAGACTGAACATGAGTCAACAATGTGATGCAGCAGCCAAAAAGGCAAACACAATTCTGGGATGTATTAAGAGAAGCATAGAGTCTAGATCATGTGAGGTAATAATCCCCCTCTACTCTTCCTTACTCAGACCTCATCTGGAATACTGTGTACAGTTTTGGGCACCCCACTTAAAAAATGACATAGACAAACTGGAGCAAGTTCAGAGAAGAGTTACCAAGATGGTGAGCGGTCTGCAACTCATGTCCTATGAGGAACGGTTAAAGGATCTGGGAATGATTAGCTTGCAAAAAAGAAGCTGAGAGGAGACTTAATAGCTGTCTACAAATATCTGAAGGGCTGTCACAGTGCAGAGGGATCAGCCCTATTCTCATTTGCACAATGAAAGACTAGAAGCAATGGGATGAAACTAAAAGGGAAGAGACACAAATTAGGAATTAGAAAAAAACTTTCTGACAGGGAGGGTGACCAATGAGTGGAACAGGTTACCACAGGAAGTGGTGAGTTTATGGATTAAAATAAAAAAAACTGCAATACTCACCTATAGGCAAAAGTGATAAGAGGTTTAGTGACCAGAACACTGAAACTTTAGGTCCATGGCCAGGAAACTTCTCACATCTCAATTCCTGTTTTTGTGGTCAATCTTCAAAAAGCACGTACACAAACAGAAACACAGAAATTATGATAAACTACAAGCACTGATTATGAAGGATGGGTTTCCAATAGCCAGCATTTAGCCCAGAAGTTGGATTGGCTCAGTGTCAACACTGTAGATCTTTGCCTAAACTTGATGTTTTTGTCAATAACTTGTGAAATGCTTATAATTGTACCTCAGTAATCATGGAAACATCTAAGGCTACATTCACACAAGCTTTGTGCATTGCGAAAAAATTTGTGTCAGTCTCAAAATGTATGGCCGCAACTGTAACCTCCCCCCCCCCCCCCCCCCCTGCTGTCATACAAGCAGGATTGTACTGTCATAGCTGGCAGAGGCTTGGGGAATTAGATACATGCTAATAACGGCTATTAAGTGTCAGCCAGAAGAAGCTTCAGAAAATTGACAGTTCATTTCATGCTGGTGGGGCGTGTATGGGCGTGCAGGACTGAGAGAAAGCTGTAGGATAAGGTTGGATAACTCTGCTCAATATTGTGCTTGCCAACATGCGTTTCTTTCTAGCGGATGCAAGGTGTTTTTCATTCTAGAACACCTTGCATCACTTCTGTGAAATTACGATCCTCACACGCACCAGAGGATCGCAAGTGTTTGCCATTGATTTCAATGGGAAACATCACACAGCATGTGAGTGCCATATGATGTCTTTAAAAGTCCCATTGAAAACAATGGGCGAGGCGCTCCGAGAAAATGTCAAAAGATAAAACATCACTGTGCAGCGTCCGGGGAGCAGGCACACAGCTGAGGAGACAGCGGGGTAGAGAAAGAGCTTGTCATGGGGCTCTACCATCTCCTCCCCTATGGGTAGCTCGGGACCCGACCAAGTTACTGCTGGGGGAGATCACAGGAGTAGTAATCGGAGGTCACCTGTAGTCCAAATGTCACTCGTGACGCCAATGTTCTTTCTTCAGGGATGGATCTTGTAGATGAATAAGATAGTCCACCACTAGAAGATTGTATTTTGGAATAAAGCCGGAAATGTTCGATCTTGTCCATTTACTTAAACGCTTGAATAAAGTCAATAACAACTTGCAGAACAGTTGTAGAAATCACAACTTACAAGTATAATATCTCGTTGGAGCTCACGGGGTATTTGTACAATCTGAAGTCCAAGTTATCTGTAGGTTCTATTACTCACGGTACTCACTCTTTCTCTCTCCACCGGCAAGCATACACACTTTCTCTTCATTTTGCTATAAAGTGGCCTCTCTATCAGCACTCAGTAGAGGTACCGAGGATTCCTGGGTTGAATGAGCCCAGGCTGAGCACAAGGAAGTTGCTCAGCCTTCTCCATGCTCCACAAACAGACCAATCTGTCCAGTGTCTGTGTGGCTCACTCAATATCTGCCAGTCTTCTCCACTCCCTTTGCATCCTTGCAAACGATACACATACACAACACTGTCACGTGACCACAAACGATACACACATAACGTTACATTTTCCAGACATGACCCAGACATTAACTCTTTTAAGCCTGCAGATATCCAATACACATATCTTGATGCACTCTACAAACAAGACACTGACAAGACATTGACACGAGACAGACCTAGTAGGTACACTTTACCATCCCTCGGAGCTTTTACGCCGAGGATGGCTGTGTTTTAAATAGAGAACTGCAGTGGCCCGGAGGGTCCTACAGGATAGTCACACACTAAGGAGTCCTGAAATACCGGGCTATGTGCTCCTGCGAAGACATAGAAGGTATTGTATGGGAGAGAGACCTTGTCTTTCCCCTACTTCATGGACTAAAGTTATCCTGCCTGGCAATAGCTTGCTCTTGATTGGCTGCTTGCCATAGAATTCCCTCATTGGTAGTGGGAAGAGTAGTTGAGCCAAGCATGGGAAAGTGATCAGGGTTAGGCAGGATGTGAAGTGGGGAGAGAGAGAAAGTGCTGGAAAGCAGCAGGAAGTGAAGGAGGAGTTAGTGAGAGTTCTCGTCAGGAGGTGGACGAGAGAGCAGGTGTAGCGCAGTGCTGCAGAAGTTAACATGCCCGGACTGGAAAGTGGGATTCCACAAGCTACCCAAACAAGTACAATGTGGAGGAGAAAAGATCTGGAAACTGTCTACACAACAGTGAGTTGTACAACCCCCTGTTAAAGCAAAGTAAGGGTGGACACCCACTGGCGTTTTTTTCTCCACTGTGCTGCGAGAGTAAAGTTAAAGTCTCGCAGCGCAATGTGAGAAAAAAAACAGTAGCTAAGATATAGCTATTCATGAATGAATAGCTAAGGGCTATGTGTCATTGGCTGAGCGCTCAGCCAATAGCTAAGCAGTAGCTGCTATTGGCTGAGCCCTCAGCCAATCTGCACAGCCCTATCAGGAGGCGGGGATTTTTAAATCCCCGCCTACTGAAAGAGCTTAATAGCAGTGCAGGGGAGCCAGCAGGAGGACGCGTCTCAGCGCAGGAGAGATGAGTATTTTACACACTTATTGATGATTATCGGGGAAGGGCTTATATTTCAAGCCCTTCCCCAAAAATCATTCTGCGGGGCTTAACAAAGCAGTGCTTTCAATGGGATGCTGACGATCATATTGAAAGCAATGGGGTAGAATGCCGCGGACTTCTGCCACAGCTGTGGCGGAGGATTCCTTCATCCCCGCGGTCCCTGCAGGGATGAAGGAAACTCCTGCCACAGCTGTCACAGCTGTGGCAGAAGCCCATGGCATTCTCCCTATGTTTTCAATGGGGCTAGCGCTGCTGCCGCTGCCCAATTGAAACCACTAGCGATATGCCGGTTCTATACCGGCGTCTTTCTTGCGCTGCGAGGTGAGTTTTCTCGTGCTTTCGCAGCGCAAGAAAGAAAAAATCGTCAGTGAGCGTCCACCCTAAGGGAAAGTGAAAGTGGCCCTATCTCAGTCACTCCATCTTCTACTAAGTAATCTTAGTACTGGGGACGCTCCAATGTAAGCTCTTTTAAACATATATTTATATCTGTATGCATTGGGCTTTTTTGTTATATATGCTTGAAAAAGGCACGTTTTTGTAGTGCCGAGACGTGTAGCAATAAAAATGTGTGTATGGAATTAACCAACGTGTGGTTCCACATATTGCACAAAAGTGCTGCAAAGGTGCTGCTTTGTTTCCACTGAGCGCAGGGCTCTTTTATATTTTTTCGGTTGTGTCTTGCTAAGAGCACCTGGGTTTCCAGATAGCTCTTTCGGCTCCTGACGTCTCTCCAACTACATTTGGATCATGTACAAAGAAATTCCCTTCATGCTGTCTCAGATAGAGGGTGCCAGTGGGATTTCCCTAGTCAGGGTTAACCCATCGTGTACCAGGTGAGTCACCTCTCACTTTTTCATGTTCAATATAGGACAATTATTTCATAAGGAGCAATTGTTACACACTTGTTTCTTTTACTAATAAAAGGAGGGGCAAATGACACTGCAAAAAAAAAATGGAACTATCTGCAGAGACTGAAGATTTCGTCAGGAAAGTGAAGGAACTAGGAGTAGTGCCGTCTTAACAGCATTATGGGCGCCCAGGCAAAGTAGTGCACTGGGGCCCCTACGACAACTACATATATTTTATTGGCACTTCCAACCAAATCGGTGTTGAAACATTAAAAACATGCTGTACAGCAACAACTAATCAACATGATAAACATTTGACGAATACCCGAGGCATGATAAACACAATAATTCTCAGTAAACCATACAGATTAGATGTCGCAGTATGAAATTACTACACGTATCTTATTAGATTAGCAATCTTTGATTAGTATGGAGCCCCTATCCTTGTGGGTCCACCAGGCAAGTGGCCATCAGGCCTATGGGTTAAGATGGCACTGACTAGGAGCACAGGTGGTCTTCTCATCTATCCTCCCAGTGGATGGCCATGGAATAAGAAGATGGAACAGGATTCTAGAGGTGAACAACTGGCTACGTCAGCAATGATTTGGATTTCTAGACCATGGACCATGGACTGCTTGCTAGAGAGGAGTTGCAGCTTGCAAAAACAGGTAAGCATATAAAAGAGAACAACATGGGAGGGAAGTGAAAGGCCAGGTAAAAATATACAGCTAATTAATACATTTGAGAACCTTGCTATAAGAAGTGGAAAGAACGAACAAAGACAAAAAAGTCAGAAGGAAAGTAGAAGAGTCAAAAAGTCAAGCATAATTCTGGGATGTGTTAAGAGAAGCTTAGAGTCTAGATCACGTGAGGTATTAATCCCCGTTATTATACCGAGACCTGCGTGCGGCTGGGCCAGCCGTGATTTGGGAGTTGTGAGGGAGAAGGTGGTAGAGCCACCCGTGGCCAAGGAAGAGTTTACTCCACCATCTTTCTCCGCCCAAAGAACTGACCCTGTCTGCTACACTTTCATTGAGACTTTTGAGTAACCTGAGCGGCACCCGCTCAGGTATTTCAATCAGCCCCATTGAAATGCATAGAACACGAACCGTGCATTCTAGCGTCACTGCAGGGGAAAACTCAACCCCCGCAGTGGCAAGACATCGAAACTTGGGAGTCCTATTCTCAGGATCAGCAGGAGTTTCAGGGGTGAGATAGAGGATAACTTCAAATTCTGGTACAACCCTTTTAACCTCAGCTTACCTCCGCTCGACAGAGGCTCTGGTGGGAACTGCAGAATTACATCAAATCTAAATTTTCCTCCTAAGGTATGGCCTCAGGGGCTTGAATTTGAATCTCTGCTGCTGGACCATAGGCCTTGAAATAAGCCCAGTTGCAAGCCTGCATTATTGTCAACAGGGGTTTGGGCTTAGACATCACACACTCTGCAACTGGCTGCAAATATTTTATTGAACATTTCATCAGATACGTTGGAGACACAGGAATAAACATTGCTAAATAACAATGTCTTTGACTCTTTTTTTTAGTAGCGTATAGCATTGTCATCAAGGTTCTCTGCTGCATGACGGGGTCTGAATCGGATACAAGGTTTGTCTCAATATTTCTGGCAGCTGTATATGTAAAAGTGCGGCTTAAAGGGGTTTTGTCATTAAAAGAAAATTCTATACTATTACTGACCTATTCCTCCTCAGGCAGACTCCTTACGGCATCTTCTCCAGTTCCCCGGGTCACCTCATCGCAAGCAGTCCGGATCCTCTTCTCTTTGTTATGAAATGTGCATTCCTGGAGGTCAGTGAAGGTCACGTCCCTGTGACTTAGCGTTCACTGGCTAGGAAGGAATACTGCACATGCACAGTCTCTGCAATAGCTCGGCACTCCCTGACAGGCTGTGAACTAGTGACATTGCCGGGCAGGAAGAAGAATGCCTGTGAATATATCACATGAAGCAGAAGAATCGGGCGAATGGAGTTGAGGTGACCCGGTGGGACTGTAGGAGACAGGAGAAGATTGGCAGGGAAAATATAAGGTAAGGAGACTGCCTGGGGAGAAATAGGTGAGTATAGAATTTATTTTTTTTTTAACGACAGAACTCCTGTAAGGACACTCACTGGAGAGAGTATGTTCCCAAGGTAGCGGGCATACACATAGGCATTGTAAGACGCTTGATGACTGGAGCTTGTCAGTTGCAGAGAAGATCTTTCAGTCTCGAGAGTTGTAAGTTGGCTAGGCTGTAGGCTTGTTTTTCCTGGTTGAACCTGCGGGCCTGATGCAGTTCCCATCAGGATGCCTTTCCTGTTGTGCACTATAATGTAGGAAGACCCAGTGATTATGCAGACTCGATGTTTTATATTGTGTGCATCAACTCTAGTGTTTCCACACTCCACGTGCCTCCTCGCAGCCAATGGGAGTCAAGTATTATTGTGCTATCACATGACACGGGTCAAAAAGGGTATCGTTTTTACTTAAGAAAAGTGCCTAGAAAGTGTATAAGGAAACTTATAAGACCATCTGCACTCCTCTGGGAAGTGTGGAAATGAAGACGGAACAATACCTCTAGAGCACCGCCTATTGGAAAGCAGCATTCCTGCAAGTCAATGTCAGACTTTTTAAACAAATTTTACAACAATGACTAGGAATGGTGAACCAAAGCCAGAATAACCATACACAGACAGCTGTTTCAAAGTGATTAGCCCTCATCAGTGTGCAGCAGGTTTCTGGCTTGGCTAGTGAGAGGTGTGAAAGTAATCAATTAATGGTTTAAAACCACATAATTCCTTTAGCCATTTTGTCTCTTTTTAATAAAGCAATGGTTCAGCAGTAGCTAAATATAATAATTTTATGATAGTATTTTTTGGGTCTAGATGTCCTTGCATTTGTGCCTGCCTATCACAAGGCACAAGGTGTGATGAATTGCTCTACGTCTTTCAACAAAGGGCAAGCATATACCCCAAATTAACTGGCACTGTTGCCAGTCGCTGTTCCTAAATACTGAATAAAATGCGACTTAAAAAGATACATTTCCTAACTTTAACCCCTTGAGTGGCGGGTTTCTTACCACCCTGTCGTGCCCACCAGGGCAGGTTTTTTAACCCCTTATTGACCAAGCCTGTTTGCGCCTTAATGACCAGGCCAAATTTTGCAAATCTGACACGTGTCAATTTAGCATGGAAAAACACCAGAAAGGTTTTGCATATCCAAGCGATTCTGACATTGTTTTTTCGCCACATGTTGTACTTCATTTAGGCGGAAAAAAAAGACCGATAGAATTTGTGTTTATTTATTAAAAGCGCCAAAATTGGGAAAATTTTGAAAAAATCGTCATTTTTTCACATTTACAACTGCAATATCTCAAATATGTGCAAACATAATATAGAAATTTTTGCTAAGATATATATTTCCATCCGTTTATTT
The DNA here is from genome assembly GCF_035609145.1 of Eleutherodactylus coqui. Classification (NCBI taxonomy): domain Eukaryota; kingdom Metazoa; phylum Chordata; class Amphibia; order Anura; family Eleutherodactylidae; genus Eleutherodactylus; species Eleutherodactylus coqui. The sequence continues at coordinate 16,078,265 of NC_089838.1, forward strand.
TATTTTGGGTGCACATTGGAAAAACTTTTTTTTTTTTTTTTTTAACCATTTAGGAGACGTACAAATTTAATATTACTTTTCAGCATTTTGAGGAACACTTTGTTTTCCTACACCAAGCCAAGATTGGAAAGGCTCATAGGAGTCAAAATGATAGATACCCCCACAAATGACCCCATTTTAAAAACTGCACCCCTTAACGTATTCACTGAGGGGTGTCATGAGTAATTTAACCCCACAGTTTTTTTTTTAGGAGTCAATGCAATTTAGAAGAGAAAAACTAAAATTTCATATTTTTGCAAATATGTCATTTTAAAGACAGGAATTTTTTCTATAGTACACATGAAAATGAGGATTTGCACGCCAGAATGGATAAGCCTGTGTGTCCCGTGCTCAGAAACATACCCATTGTGGCCCTAGTATTACGTCTGTATGCACAATGGGGCCCAAAATGAAAGGAGCAACCAGTGGCTTTCGGAAGAGAAATTTTGCTTGAAGGAGATTAAGGCCCTATTGCACACTTGTAGAGCTATTGAGTGACCAAAACTATGGAGAACCCCCACAAGTGACCCAATTTTGAAAAGTAGACCCCTTAACGAATTTATCAAGGTGTACGATGACTTTTTTGACTTCACAGTTTTTGAATGAATCTAAGCCAAGCCGAAGGAAAAAAAATAACGGTTTTCATTTTTTTGGTAATTCTGTCATTTCAAAAGCAGGGTTTTTTTGTACAACACATATATAAATGAAGACTTGCACCCCAAAATGGGTACCCGTTTGTCCCGTGCTCAGAAACATACCCATTGTGGCCCTAGTATTACGTCTGGATGCACAATGTGGCCCAAAATGAAAGGAGCAACCGGTGGCTTTCGGAACAGAAATTTTGCTTGAAGGAGATTTAGTCCCCATTGCCCACTTGTAGAGCCATTGAGTGACCAAAACGATGGAGAACCCCCACAAGTGAGCCCATTTTGAAAAGTAGACCCCTTAACGAATTTATCTAGGGGTATGATGACTTTTTTGACTTCACAGTTTTTGAATGAATCTAAGCCAAGCAGAAGGAAAAAATTATGATTTTCATTTTTTTGGCAATTGTGTCAATTTAAAAACTGTTTTTTTTGTCCAGTGTACATAGGAATGAAGATGTTCACCCCAAAATGGATACCCCCGTTTGTCCTGTGTTCAGAAACACCCATTGTGGCCCTAATCTACTTAAAGAAAACATGGCTAGGCCTATAATGGAAGGAGCACCCGTTGGATTTCAGGGTACAACGGAATAAATTCCAGGCCCCATTGCCCACTTGTAGAGCCATTGAGCGGCCAAAACAATAGAGAACGTCCACAAATGACCCCATTTTGAGAACTAGACCCCTTAACAAATTCATCTAGGGGTGTACTGCGTATTTTGACCCCACAGTATTTGAATGAATCTAAGCAAAGCAGAAGGAAACAAAAAACGATTTTCTCTTTTTTTGGCAATTTTGTCAATTTAAAAACTGTTTTTTTTGTACAGTGTACATAGGAATGAAGAGTTTCACCCCAAAACGGATACCCCTGTTTGTCCCGTGTTCAGAAACATACCCACTGTGGCCCTAATCTACTTACAGGACACATGGCTAAGCCCATAATGGAGGGAATGCCCGCTGGATTTCAGGGCAGAACTGAATCAATTCCAGGCCCCATTGCCCACTTATACGGAAAAAAATTGACTTCCTAAAAATAATCCCCACCACCACCACCACCCCGCCATCCCCATTTTTTGGCATTCCCTAAATATTAGATAAAGGTAATAATATAAACTGCGTTTTATGTCCGAAGACAGGGGTAATTACGGAGGCTGGTTGGGTTGGGCACACGGGGTAAGAAAACCGTGTATCCCCCCTCCTCTCATGCTTTTTGGGGGGGTATTTTGTGACCTCAGCGGCGGGGATGGGGTGTAAAAAGTGGCGCTCTGTGAGGCTTTGTAATCTTGCTGCGGTGTAGCAGTCTCCCACAGAAGACGCTCAACAAGGTACTCCTGGAACTGCATGAAGGCGAGCGTTCCAGGGGCTTCTTGCAAATTACGGATTACAGGTAGCGGTCTGAATAACGCCGGGCTCACACGGCCGTATGTGGAATCTGCTTGCGGAGGCCCGCAGCGGATTCCAGCTGTAAGCCTGGTTGTGACGCTGCGTACGGCCGCATAATGTACTGTGCATAACTGCCTACTCACACAGACGGTCATGCGCAGTACACCGTTTTTTGTTTATATTTCCCGCGCCGTCGCTTAGAGATGACCTGGGTACCCGCAGCCTGTACACAATGTGTTTGCATATGGGCTGCGGGTATATCCGCGGTCATAGAGCACAATGGGCTCTAGGTCGCTGATATCCGCGGTAAAATATAGCATGCAGTGTTCTGTTTCTGCGGGATGACAGCTCCATGCTGTCAGCTACCTGCGGACACCGACAGCATGGAGCTGTCACGTCCAGAGCCCTAGGGGCTTTATTCTCTGCAGGACACATGTTTTTACGTCCTCAGAGAATAAAGCCCACTTCGAGAGGACGTAAAAACACTATGGACTGGTCATTAAGGGGTTAAATGGGCCAATCATTTAATTTTAACTAATTATCCAGTCGCATTCCAAGAGCCATAACTTTTTCATTTTTCCATTGGGTATATATAATGTATTGCATAACTTTTGTAAAAAGAATTTTAGGGAGATTGGGGAAAAAAAGATATTCTGGCATTTGTTTTTTGGATTTCATTTTTATGGCGTTCAGCGCGCAGAATATATAGAGTGATAACGTTATTCTCTGAGTCACACGATCCGGCGATACCAAGTTTATACAGTTTTTTATGTTTTGCTATTTTTGTACATTTAAAACATTTTTTTTCTTAAAGGTTTGCTTTCGTGTCGCCACATTCCAAGAGCCGTATTAATTTTTTTTCCATTGCCAGAGCTCTAGAAGGCCGTGTTTTTTGCAGGAAGAACTCCAGTCTTCATTTATCAAATTTTTTGGAACATGTAAAATTTTTATCGCTTTTTATTCCATTTTTTCTAGTGGCAAAAATAACAAAATCTGTAATTCTGGCATGTTTTTTATTTTTTATTTTTCACTGCATTCTCTGAGCGGTATAAATAATGTATTAAAGTAATTCCATAGGCCGGTACGATTATGCCAATACCAAATTGTAATAGTTTTTTTCTTTTTGGCAATTTTTTCACAGTTTAAAAAAAATTAAAAAATCACCCTTCTTTTGCCATATCTATAATAAAAAAATCTAAATCATAAAAGAAAAATACATATTTCGCATCCGTAAAAGTCCGATCTATCAAAGTAGTGCATTATTTACCTTTCATGGTGAACGTAGTTTGGAAAAAAAAATTAAGAACGCAAGAAATGCACTTTTTCAGGTCACACTGTCTCCCAGAAAAAATGCAATAAAAAGTGATCAAAAAAATTTGTATGTATTCTGAATTAGTACTAATGTAAACTACAGGACGTCCCGCAAAAAATGAGCCTCAGCTCAAGTACGTCGACAGAAAAATAAAAAAGTTATTGCGCGTAGAAAATGCAGCAGAAAATAATTTTTAAACATTAAATGTCTGAAAAAAAATACTAGAGCAAAAAAAAAACTAGACACGCTTAGTAATCGTACTGACCCATAGAATAAATTTATTTATTAGTGACAGCATCCTGAAGCTTATTGTCCAGCAAACTAACATCTACGCTGGACAATATATTACAGCACACCCCACATCTGTATACTCTAGGACATGGACCCCCATAAATGTCCCAGGGCTAAAAAAATTCTTGGGAATTGTCGTATTAATGGGTCCTCCATACGGTCCTATTGGTCCGCTAGTGCTGTTCACACAACCCCCGTATTTGTATCAGTAATGCCCCAACAGAAATGTGAAAACACAATGCAGTATTTCCATTTTGCAGATAATACACAAATTCCCACGGTATTATTAGAGAGTCACACTAATGTGTAATGCTATGTACTGTCATTAGAGATGAGCGAACGTGTTCGGCTCCGCCCCTTTTCGCCCGAACACCGAACTTTGCGAGCAATTCCGTGCTCGGGCGAAAAAAGTTCGGGGGTCGCCGTGGCAGCGCCGGGGGGTGCGGCGGGGAGTGGGGGGGAGAGGGAGAGAGAGAGGGCTCCCCCCTGTTCCCCGCTGCTGCCGCCCGCGCCGCCGCGCCTCTCCCCGCCCCCCGGCGCCCGCCGAAGCTTTACGCGCGGACACTGAAGTCCTCGGCAAAGCCGGTGTCCGGGTGCGTAAGTGTTCGTTAAGAACACGTTCACTCATCTCTAACTGTCATATGTTTTACAACAAGTAGATGCAGATAAAGCCTCCTTGGCGCTCACTATAATGGAGATTGGGCTTTACTTATAAGAAATTCCAAAAAGAAAAGATGGCCTTGTTGTTCATAGCCACCAATCATGATGCAGCATTAATTTCCCATAGCGGCAAAAGCAAAATCCCATTAAAGGCCCCACTAAATCCTGCAAAAATGTCAAGCAGGACACTCTTCTCTGATATCCCAGTAAGACTGTGATAGGAAAATAGGAAAAGTTGAACAATACCTCTGAAGTGCCACCTATTGGATGGCAGTATTACTACAAGACAATGACAGACTCTTTAGATGAGCCTCATAAAAATGACTGGAAATTGAAAATCAAGCCACAATACCATAAAAAGACTGCTGTTTTGGGGATTATGCCCCCTCTTCAGCGTGCAGTAGGTTTCTCGGTTGCTTAGGGAAAGACCTAAACATGTTGATCGAGAAGTGTTTCATTTCTGTTGATCAACATGTTTGATCAACATCTTGATCAAAGGAGAGCACATAGAAGGTGTGTGAGGAGACTTAGAATGCCATCTATGCTCCTCTGAGAAATATGCAACATTGAAAAATGGAACAATACCTCTGCAGCGCCACCTACTGGAAGGCAGCATTTCTGCAAATCAATGTCAGACTCTTTGGGTGTGTATGCCATAGGGAGCTGGCGATTTGTCTATTTTAATCTTTTTAAGATGGCTCTTAAGGTAATATTTAGTGGAGAGCTTACATTATGGTATTTAACAAGGAGAAATGGTATTTAAAAAGGGGAAATGCAAAGCCCTACATCTGGGCAAGAAAAATGAAAAAAGCACATACAGAATAGGAGGAATTGGACTAAGCAGCAGGACATGTGAAAAAGACTTGGGTATACTAATAGATCATAGACTGAACATGAGTCAACAATGTGATGCAGCAGCCAAAAAGGCAAGCACAATTCTGGGATGTATTAAAAGAAGCATAGAGCCTGGATCATGTGAGGTAATTACCCCCCCTCTACTCTTCCTTAGTCAGACCTCATCTGGAATACTGTGTCCAGTTCTGGGCACCCCACTTTAAAAAAGACACACCAACTGGAGCAAGTTCAGAGAAGAGTAACCAAGACAGTGAGCGGTCTGCAAATCATGTCCTATGAGGAACTGTTTTAGGATCTGGGAATGTTTAGCTTGCAAAAAAGAAGGCTGAGAGGAGACTTAATAGCTGTCTACAAATATCTGAAGGGCTGTCACAGTGCAGAGGGATCAGCCCTATTCTTATCTGCACAAGGAAAAACAAGAAGCAATGGGATGAAATAAAAGGGAGGAGACACAGATTAGATATTGGAAAAAACTTTCTGACAGTGAGGGTTATCAATGAGTGGAACAGGTTACCACAGGAGGTGGGGAGTTCTCCTTCAATGGAAGTGTTCAAACAAAGGCTGGACAAATATCTGTCTGGGATGATTTAGTGAATCCTGCATTGAGCAGGGGGTTGGACCCGATGACCCTGGAGGTCCCTTCCAACTCTACCATTCTATGATTGTGTGATCATTCTGCATCTCATCTGACATTCCATTTTCCTCTGTGGATACACTGGAGAAAATGCTGTTTAATAGATTTGTTTTCTCCTATATTATTTATTAAAAGGCCAACACTTTCAGTATTAATCTTTTTACTATTTATTTAGTTAAAAAACAATTTAGGGTTAGTTTTACTCTCATTGGCAAGAAGCGTCTCTGTCTCCATCTTTGCTGCTTTTATCTGTTTGTTACATTATTTATTTTTTTCCTTATTGGTTTTTAGTGTTTCTTTGCGGTCTTCTTGTTTTAGTAGTTTAAATAATTTCCTTACACTGTTTATTGTCCCCTTTATATCATTATTAAGCCATATTGGTTTTCTAGGATTGCTAAGTCTTTTATTCCTGTAAGGTATGAACCGCTAACAGTAAGTTATTAGGATGCTTTTAAATTCCATTTATTGTTTGAACTCTTATTTTTGTGGACATTAACCCAGTCAATAAGGTTAAGGGCATCACTAGGCTGATAGAACTTGGCCATCCTAAAGTTTAGTAGCTCCCCTATAAAACTCTCTCTTGAAGAATAAGTATTTATTTTACTAGATTGAACCGATGTTCAACATAAAAGGTTGGGGAAAATGGTTGTTGTGAATATCCCTCCTCTCTCTCTCCATGCTGCTTCTCTCCTATCCCTTCTCTCTCTTCATGTCGCTTCTCTCTCCCTCTCCCCTCTCTCTCTCTCTCTCTCTCTCTCTCTCTCTCCATACAGCTTCTCTCTCTCTCTGAATCCCGCTTCTCTCCTCCCCCTCTTTTTTCCCACTCCCCCTCTCTCTCCATGCTGCTTATCTCTCCCCCTCTCCATGCCACATCTCTCACCTCCCTCTCCATGCTGCTTGTCTCCTCCCTCTCCATGCCACTTCTGTCTCCCCCCTCTACATACCACTTCTGACTCTCCATGCCCTTTCTATCTTCTCCCTCTCAATGCCGCTTCTCTCTCCCCACTCTTCATGCTGTTTCTTTCTCCCCACTCTTTATGCTGGTTCTCTCCCCCTCTCCATGCTAGTACTCTCTCCCTCTCCAATTCCCTGTATGCCGCTTCTCTCTTCCACTCCCCCTTCTATGCCGCTTCTCTCACCCCTCTCCATGCCACTTCTCTATCCCACCTCTCCATGCCACTTCTCTATCCCCCTCTCCATGCCACTTCTCTTTCCCCCCTCTTTATGACACTTCTCTTTCCCCCCTCTCCATGCAACTTCTGTCTCTGCCTCCCTGTCCATGCCACTTCTGTCTCCCCCTCTACATGCCACTTCTGACTCTCCACCTTTCCATGCCACTTCTCTCTCTCCCTTCTCCATGCCACTTCTCTCTCTGCCTCCCTCTCCATGCTGCTTCTCTCTCCCCATCTCTTTCAATGCTGATTCTCTATCCATCTCCCTCACTCTCCATGCCGCTTCTCCCTCACTCTACCTCCCCCTCTCTCTTCATACTGCTTCTCTCTACATCTCCCCTCTCCCTCTATGCTGCTTCTATCCCCGCCTCTCCATTCTGCTTCTCTCACCCCCTCTCCATGCCACCTTTCTCCCTCCCTCTTGATGCTGCTTCTTTCTCCCCCTCTCTCTCCATACAGCTTCTCTTTCTCTCTGAATCCTGCTGCTCTCCTCCCCCTCTCTTTCTCCCACTCCCCCCTCTCTCTCCATGCCGCTTATCTCTCCCCCTCTCCATGACGCATCTCCCCTCCCTCTCCATGATTATTCTCTCCTGCCTCTCTATGCCACTTCAGTCTCCCCCTCTACATACCACTTCTGACTCTCCCCATCTCCATGCCGCTTCTCTCCTCTCACTCTCATGCTGCATCTTTCTCCCCACTCTCCATGCTAGTACTCTCTCCCTCTCTCCAACTCCCTGTATGCCGCTTCTCTCTTCCTCTCCCCCTTCTCCTTTCATAATGCTTTTCTCTTCCCCCTCTCCATGCCACTTCTCTTTCTGCCTCGCTCTCCATGCTGCTTCTCTCCCCCTCTCTGTCCATGCCACTTCTCTCTTCCCATCTTTCTCAATGCCGGTTCTCTATCCCTCCCCCTCACTCCCCATGCCGCGTCTCCCTCCACCCCTCCTCCCTCTCTCTCCATGCCGTGTCTCCCTCCACCCCTCCTCCCTCTCTCTCCATGCTGCTTCTCTCTACATCTCCCCTCTCTCCATGCTGCTTGTTTCGCCGCCTATCCATTCTGCTTCTCTCACCCCTCTCCATGCCACTTCTCTATTGCCCCTCTCCATGTTGCTTCTCTCTCCCTCTTCACCCTTTCTTTCCATGCTACTTCTCCCTCTCCCTCTCTCCTTTCCTTCCATGTCACTTCTATCTCCCCCTCTCTCCCCATGCTGCTTCTCTCTCCCCTTTTCCATGCCGCTGATCTCTATCCCTCTCCATACCACTTAACTCTCTCCCTCTCCATGCTTTTGACATCTCCCCCTCTCTATGCCGCTTCTCTCTCTGTCCCCTCTCCATGCCGTATTCTCCATGCCACTTCTCTTTCCCTCTCCGCCCTCTGCCTCCATGCCACTTCTCTCCCTTCCTCCCCCTCTCCCTCCATGTTGATCTCCCCATGCCACTTCTCTCTCCCCCTTTCCATACCACTTCTCTCTCCCCCTCTCCATGCCGCTGATCACTCCCCCTCTCTATGTCGCTTCTCTCTCCCTCCTCTCCATGCCCCTTCTCTCTCCTCATCCATGCCGCTTTTCTCACCCCTCTTCATGTCGCTCATCTCACCCCTCTTCATGCCACTTCTCTCTCCCCATGTCTATGCCGCCTCTCTCCCCCTCTCTATGCACTTTTATTTCTATCCCCCTCTCCATGCTGCTTCTGTCTCCCCCCTCTCCATGCTGCTTCTTTATTGCCTTCTCCATGCCGCCTCTCTCCACTCTCCATGTCACTTCTCTTCCTCCTTTCCATGCTGATTCTCTCTCCCTCTCCACTTATCCCTCCCCCTCCATGTCACTTCTATCCCCCCTCTCTCCCCCATACCACTTATCTTTCCCCCTCTCCATGCTGCTTCTCTCTCCCCCTCTCCTTGCCCTTTCTCCCCATGCGACTTCTCTCCCCCTCTCCCCCTCTCCCTGAATGCCACATCTCTCCCTTCCTTCTCTCTCCCCCCTCTCCATGCTGCTGATCTCTCCATGTCGCTTCTTTCTCTTCCTCTTTCTATGCCACTACTCTCTCTCCACTCTTCAAGCCGCTTCTCTATCTCCCCTCTCAATGACACTTCTCTATTCTTTTCCTCCCTTTACCTCCATGTCACATTTTCCTCCTCCTCAATGTCGCTTCTCTCACCCTTCATCGTGCCACTTCTTTCTGCCGCTTCTCTCTCCCCCTCTTCCTGCTGCTTCGCTCTCCTTCTCTCCCTGCTGCTGATCTCTCCCCTTTCCATGCCACTTCTCTCCCCCCTCTCCATGCTGCTGATGTCCCCCACTCTCCATAACACTTCTCTCTTCCCCCCTCTCCATGCCCTCTTTCGTCATGCCACTTCTTTCTCCCCCTATGTCACTTCTTTCTCCCTCCACCCTCTACCTCCATTTTGCTTTTATCTCCCCTTTATCCCGATGCCGCTTCTCTCTCCCCCTCTCCATGCCGCTGATCTCTCTCTCCATACCACTTCTCATTCCCCCTCTCCATGTCACTCCTCTTTCCCTTCTCCTAGCCGCTTCTCTCTCCCCCTCTCCATGCCACTTCTCTCTCCTCCCTCTTCATGCTGCTTCTCTCTCCATGCCACTTCTCTATCACTCTCCCCCTTCATGTCACTTCTCCCTCCCCCTCCCCATGCCGCTTTTCTCTCCCCCTCTCCATGCCACTTCTCTCTCCCCCTCTCCATGTCACTTCTCTCCCCCTCCATACCACTTCTCTAACTCTACCCCTCCCTCCATGTCGCTCCTCTCTCCCCTCTCTTTCTCCATGTCACTTCTCTCTCTCCCTCCACCTCTCCCTCCATGTCACTTCTTTCTCCCCATGCCGCTGATCTCTCCTCCCTCTCCATGCCGCTTCTCTCTCTCCCCTGTTTTCATGTTGCTTCTCTCTCCCCCCTCTTCATGCAGCTTCTCTCTCTTTCCCTCCATGCTGCTTCTCTCTCCCCTTTCCATGCCGATTCTCATCCCTCTCCCTGTTGCTGATCTCTCCCCCTCTCCATGTCGCTACTCTCCCCCTCTACCACCCCTCTCTCTTCATGCCACTTGTCTATCCCACTCACCCCTCTCTCCCCATGCTGTTCCTCTCTCCCTCTATGCCACGTCTCTCTATCGCCCTCTCCATGCCCCTTCTCTATCCTCCCCTTCCATGCTGCTTTTCTCTCTCACTTTTCCATGCCACTTCTGTCTCCCTCCTCCCTCTCCCTTTACAGTGTGTGTGTGTCTGTGTTTGTTTCTCTCACTGGCACTTCTGTCTTTCCCTCCGGCTCTTCTGTCTCTCACTGGCACTGCAGCCAGCAGTGACGTTCATAGTCTCGCAACAGTCAGGGCTCTCTAGACACCACAAAACTATGAACGTCGCTTAGCAACGCTTGAATCTTCTCTGGCACTGGTGTACCGTGAGGTGTCACAATGGTGACTGGGCCCGTGATTGGTTCAATCACTGCCATTCACCGAGCGCTAGCTGTGATTGGTTAAGCGTCAACCAATCACAACCAGCGCTTCCAGGAGGCGGGTATTTTTGAATCCCCGGTCAGAAGAGAAGAAGATGATCTGTGCCCGGGATCCGGGGAGAAGATGCGGCCGGTCTGACAGCGCAGGACAGGTGATGTATGTGCGTTTTGTTTTTTTTTCTTCTTCAGCTACGGCGTATTTTCGGGGAAGGGCTTATATTTCAAGCCTCCCCAAAAAATCCTCGCATGTGGTGCTACAAAGTTGCGCGACTTTGTAGCGCTACGAAGTCGCGGTATCACCGTGAAAAATAGTAGCGATATCGCACGGACCAGTGAGTTAGATGGTAAGAGCATCATATATCTATAAGATTGTAGTCGGACAGGCTTTCTTTTTAAATCTCCGAAGTGCAGTGTAGGAGGCAGTGATTGGCTCTCTATTGATATATTTCATGCATCCCATCTATAAAGTAATTTTCATGAATAAATTGCAGGTAATTAAATAAGACACTCCTAACAGTAAGACATTTCAGATTACTACGATTATAATAGAGTGTATGAAGATGTTACAACACTACACATGCTCTGTTTATGGCCGCCATCATTTTTCTGTGACTTTTCTGTACAATGACTCAGATCTGTGCTGCAGATGCTTTGCTCAAAGAACTTTGGCATAAGAAGAAAAGAAAATATGTTGCTGATTTGTTTATATGCAGACTCAATAATAAGAATTCTGGAAGAAGGATATAATCTGCCTTTAGTTATAGTCTACGGACAATATTTACACAATGTGTTTCCTTATGTAACGATTAGGGTGGCACATTTGAACTACACTCACTAAATTCAAATACGCGCTAGCCCCGATCACTACACACAGGTGTCCTCTTTAGCAGTTGGGATGGCATGCCACTCAGGTTTTGAACTGTTTTAGTAATTAATCCAACTGAACTGATGAAGGAGTTTGGCCCTGAAACACGTTTTCTAGTGCTGGTTGTCTATTTAATCAAATAAAGGAGAATATTTCCACCTACTACGGGTATCTGGTTGGCAGCACCACTATAATACCGTGTTTCCCCGAAAATAAGGCACCCCCGAAAATAAGACACATTAAGAAATTTGCAGAAATTGCTAATATAAGGCACACCCCGATAATAAGGCATACTAAAGTGTGCAGGCAAGTCGAGAGGCCTGTCCCCTGCTGCCATCCCCGTTGTCTCCTACCTCCTCCTATGCTGTACGAGTGTGCTGTTTTAAGCTCCCCTTGCTGGCTGGAAAACCCCATACTGTCGTTCTGTTGCTGCTGCACACGTCTGCTGTGATGAGCTCCCCCTGGTGGCCGGAAGCTGCAATACCATCCCTGCTTACAAGTGATACAGGAACTTCTGTCTGCAGGTACGTTACTTTTTTTTATGGCTCTGTGTGTGAGTCAGGCAACCATATGTGTGATTCTTAAGGCTGGGTTCTCACAGAGTGTATTTCCAGCCTTAGGGGGTGAGCATTGCAGTCTCCAGACAGTGTGTGGGAGCCAGGTACTTTACAGATCTTATTTTTTGTGGCCCTGTATGTGAGTCAGGTAAACAGTGTGTCATTTTGATTCAATAGGGGGTGTCTGCTTTTTTGCTGAAGAGTCTAAAGTACAAGAAATAAACAATGTTGCTACCGTATATTTTTACCCCTAGACATGACCGCAAAAAGAAAGAGCTATTCCGTTGAGTACAAGAAAGGAATCGTGGAAGATTCTGGGGGCAAAAACCTTCCTGCTTTGGCCCGAAGATTTTACAAGAAATGGAGTGTCAAGAAATTCAGCAGGAGATTCCGGGTTCAGATGTTTATGATGATGTGCCAGAAAATGATGACATGACGGTCATTGAGTAATTTTTGCTTTGTTTTCACAGTTTGTCTAGCTATATTGGTTTGTGGTGACAACTACGGTACTGTGCAGTATATACGGTAATAAATGTTCATTTTTTTTGTTAAACAATAAATGTGAATTCTTCTTCATTGAAAAATAAGACACCCCCTGAAAATAAGACGTAGCGCATATTTGGGAGCAAAAATTAATATAAGACGCGTCTTATTTTCGGGGAAACAGGGTATCTTACACACTACTAAGCTTTAAGGACCTTGCCTCCTCTCTGGGCCACTCGTACCATATGGGTTTTGCTCTACCCCGTTTTTTTCTATTCTGAATCGGTTTCCTTATGTAAATGGTACTTTGAGTGTTTTACATTTATTTTTCTGTTTGTTATTGGAGTAAACATTTGGATCTGCATAACACATTTCTATAGTTAGGATTCCAGCAAACTACTTGTACTTCTCTGTCATCCTGTCCGGGGTCAGCACATGTGAGCTGGTTTTACAGCTCTTTACATTACATCCTGCAGATACATATCGCTGACCTGTCAATGCCATGAGTGACGACTGAAGTATGTGATGAACCCCAGACCACCACACCTGTAGTGAGGATAGTATGCTGATACAGATGCAACTTGCTCAGGTAGGAACTTTCAAATGTTGATCCAGGGATTATTCTGACTGCCATTGAGGAGTCGGGAAAGAATTTTTTTCCCCAAAAAATAGGGGAAACTTGTCTTCTGCCTCATTGTTCTTTTCTTCCTTCCTCTGGATCAACAAGGATAATGGAAACAGGCTGAACTGGATGGGGATTTCTTTTTTTAGCCTTGCATACTATGTTACTATGCTCTAACACAGCAGACAGAGATGGACATTTACAGTATCTGTAAATGACATTTTTAAATCAGGGCTACCATCCCACCTCAATTGATGACCAAATCCCCAGAGCCACCAGGATAACCAGAATTCATCTACTCCAATACACAGAGAAGGAAAGAAACAATTGTGTACCTCTAGTAAAGACCTACAATTCACATCTAGAGGTACTAAGGAAAACCGCAAGAAAACTCCATCATACCCTACACAGGGATGACCGTCTGAAAACCATATTTCCAGACCCTCCCCTCCTATGTTTCAGGCAACCTCCAAGTTTGAGGAACTTTATAATCAGGAGTGCATTGCCCTCTGATACACAAAAAGGAACTTATCCCTGTAATGTAAAGGAGGTGCAAGACCTGCTGACATGTACGGACCGTGGACAGGATATGAAACCCCAACACACAACAGGACCATAAGATCCCGGGGACATTCACATGTTCCATGCCTGATGTTGTATACTTGATCCTGTGCAGCAAATCTCCTGTTGAGGGTCCTTATGTTGGAGAAACAGGACAAAAACTGAAAGCGAGGATGTGGTTTCACTGACACCCAATTAAAGAAAGAAAGACAGAATTACCTGTGGCTGAACATTTTTCTAGTCACACACACATATGAAAGTTACTATATTAACCCTTTGCAATCCAATTTTGGGTTCAGGGTTTCCTAGAGGGATTTCTCTTTCTGCCATTATACAATGGTGCCATCTGCTGGATAGAGCCAGTACTGTGGTATGGGACATGCTGGAGAGCCCCCCCCCCCCCCCCCCCGACAACAGAGTGGCCAGTAATATACAGTAAGAATACCCTGCCGGACATCTTTCGACATCGGAGCTGTACAGCCTTCAATCAGAATGTCTTCAGACATCAGACAGTGGATTGGAAAGGGTTAAAAGGCAACTTCAAATCTTAACGTCAGAGGAATTTGGGAGTATAAGTGTATAACTATCTTTGACATTCTCAAGACTGGAATAAACATTGTAAGTAGTTTCACATATCAATGGAGAATATGAGAAATCTTTAGCACAGATAACACACAGGCTAATGAACCGCTAACACCACTTCAGAGAGCATAAAACTTTTGCTTCCCTTATCAGTGGACTAATTATTTACTCCTTTACTCATCCTGTTCTGGCATTGTTTTAAGTGCAAATTAACCTCTTAACACTACAGGGTACATGTGCTGTAGGTGTAGTGGCCTGGAAGGTCCTCCAGGGTAGCCACACAATTATCAGTACTGTAACACCTAGCTATGTGCTCCTAGGAGACACGAAAAAATGTCGTACGTCAGAAAGACCCCGAAAAATCTTTCCTTTTCTCCAGAAGCTTAAGCTAACTACTTGGCAACAGCTGGCTGCTAATTGGCTACTCGTCATGCTATCGCTGATTGGTAGAGTCCCCTCTATTTTCTGGGTGAGAGTCAAGAGTGAGAAAATGATAAGGGCGAGGAAAGCTATTAGGAGGAGTTTAGAGAAAAAGTGCGTGAAAGAAGACAGGAAGTGAAGGAGGAGTTAGAGGGAGTAGTGAGGAGGTTGACGTCAGAGTACGACGTGAGAGGAGGTGCTCCTCAGTAAGGAGAGGATTAACATTGCCCATTGCTGGAAGCAAGCATCTACAGGCTTCTTGATCAAGCGCAGAGTGGAGGAGAATGTTTGGGACTCATTTACACAACCTTGAGTTGCACGAGCGCCTGTTAACAGTACAGCCAAGTAAAAGAGGCCCACTCTTAACTTCACCAACTGCAGAAAAACCTTCTAAAAAGCACCCTTAGATAACTAGGACTGTGGAAATTCCACAGAGTAACCTCTAAAATGCAAATAGAGAGAAAGCGTTGAAATTTAACTTGTGTTGTACTAAACTGAATTGCGGAGCAACAATATTTGTTTAATGCAAATGCCTCTGCTATTACTGAGAGACTGAGTAAACTGTATACCTCCAGTTTGCAAATCAAAGGTACCAGGAATCATGTCAGCTATTTCATCATTAACCCTTGGAGTCCCTGGAAAACAGATGCTGGCGTCACAAGACAAACCACCGTTAATATTTGCTAACCATAGTAATCTCTTTTCGCCACTGTGCGCAACCGAGCCAAGCCCTTTACTGCCACTGCCAGGAGAGATCGCAGAGCCACCTGTGACATCCATCTTGTTTTACCCGTTGGGGTCCCCCACTTTGTCGCGCCCCACTCAAACGCTGCACAGGTTTGGGTTGTGAAGGGAGGGGGATGGCGTGACGATCCTGCTCCATACAATGTGGGTGTCCTGGCTGTTTCTTACAGCCATCACCCAACTCGCAACAGGTCCAATAAGCTACGCCGCTTATCAGAGCTTTTAACCCTTTAAATGCCGTTGTCAATGCCCTGACCCATACAGCCCCCCCATGATGAGATTGTGGGTTGCAGTGCAGTTGCCATTGGAGAGTGCCTATCAAGCCATGCCCATGGCAAATAGTGGCAGAAAATAATTTTAAAAAATTAAATATCTTATAAATAAAAGTACTACAGCAAAAAAAACTATATAAGTTTGGTGTTGCAGTAATTGTACTGACCCATAGAATATAGTTAATATGTAATTTTTGTTGCAGTGTGTACGCTGTACAAAAAAGATACACCCAAAGATGGCTGAATTTCACTTTTTCCCCATTTTACTCCACTTAGTTTTTGAAAGTACAACAAATTGTACTACTGAAAAATACAACTCGTCACACAAGAAACAAGCCCTCAGACATCTACGTCGATGGATAAATAAAAGGATTGTGATTTAATAAAAGGGGGGAGGAGAAAATATTAAAAAAAAGAAGGTCCACGCCCTTAAGGGGTTAATCACACCATGTCTGTTCCTTTTCATATGTGTGTTTATATATATATGCGTCTTCCGATCTATTCCATTTAGCCTGAAGAAGAACCCTCAATAAGTTTGAATGCTCGCTACAACAACCTGTCTTTTTTTAAGCAATTAAAAGGTATCATACCTAAAGATTACTTACTTTCTTTGGCTGGGAACAATCACGTTTTGCTCCACTGCCTAACACGGTACTAAGCTTTTTTTGTTATATCTCTGATATACACTCTTTGTCAAAAAATAAATAAAATAAAGCACCTAGAAGAAACCACCAGCAGAGAAGACTGTCTGATAAGCATGAGAAGCTCCAACGGTTTCATCGTCTGCCATCCAGACATAGGTGGCACCATTGTTACAAGTCCCTGTCAGAACCAGGCTCTTGGTTAAAGGACTTTTGGTACCAAGGCACCCATTATGTATTCTGAATTTCAGGCCCATGCACAGTATCAGACGGATTCGTGCTTGGAGACCTAAGGGTGAACATCTCAATCCTGCCTTTGCTGTGGAACAGCATACTGCCCTCACTACTGGTGTAATGGTCTGGGGGGGTCCATTACATACACCAGTCGGTCACCCGTAGCAGTGGTACAAACTTCAACAGTCTGCCAGTTTGCACGATCTAGAGGCTCGGTTACAGCAAATGTTGTCTGATATGCCGCAGGTTACAATATGGAACCTGTATGCCTCTATGCCCGCTTATATCACATCTTGCATCCAAGCCAGAGGCAGTACAACAAGGTACTAGAGCCTCCATGCCCACCCGTATAACATTTTACATACAAGCTAGAGGCAGTACAACAGGGTACTAGAGTCTCCATGTCTGCCTGTATCACATCTTGTATCCAAGCTAGAGACACTACAACAGGGTACTAGAGCCTTCATGCCTGCCCGTATCACATCTTGTATCCAAGCTAGAGGCGGTACAACAGGGTACTAGGGCCTCCATGTCCACCTACATCACATCTTGTATCCAAGCTAGAGGCGGTACAACAGGGTACTAGAGCCTCCATGTCCACCTGCATCACATCTTGTATCCAAGCTAGAGACACTACAACCGGGTACTAGAGCCTCCCTTCAAGTGTTCAGTTTTCCACAATAAATTATCCTTTTGCTCTGATATTGTAATCATTTCGTTAAAAGGTTTTATTTGATTCTGACTCCTAGGTGCTTAATTTTTTTTGACAATGAGTGTATAATGTTGTGAAAAAGTAGTGATACTCCATGCAAAGATGTTTTGTACTAATATCAATATGCATTGATTGTTTCGGAAGACTTTTCAGAATCAACTGTTATGTACATGACCCGGGGAGGTCAGAATAACCTCCGTTGTAACCACCCTCACCCAATAAAGACAGACTCCTTCTTTTTGCATAAAGTGGCCACAGCAGCCAATTTATTTACAAACATTACATAAAATCATTGACCCAAATATTAACCAAAATACAAGGGGGATTCTCTTGAGCCACAAAATCTGGTGCAACCATATAATCACTGAACTTGCCATCCGCTGGACCAACAGCGTCACGGGCAACACAAGCCACCCACGAGGTGGCTAGTACTACCATGACTTACAACTGGAGAGAGTCTACTGCCGCCCCCTCACCAGCCAAGTCACCTGCAGCAGATACCGTAAATTTCACACCAAGGAGGGAGTCTTAGCAGGTGAGACTGTGCCCACCCAACTAACCCCCACCACACAATTTCCACAGACTCCAAGGACCGCCCCACCCATGAAGCTGCCATGACAAAACTCTCCCCCAATTCAATCCAAATGTAAGGCGGGCGGGACTATCACTTTTCTCTCACAAAAGATGGCACTGACCACGTTCCAGAGTTCTATTGGACAAGGAAGACCCTCTCGCTCCGCTTCCGGCACCAATGCCCAAAAACGCTCTCACTGGAAACGAGAAAGGGCATCAGCTATATTGTTGTCCATCCCTGGCACATTGACCACCACCACCCAAGTATACAAGAACAAACAGGCCAAAACCAGGTGTCGTAACAAATCAACAACCAGCGGTGAGTGGGCTGTCACCCTATTAATAGCCTGCACCACTCCTATATTGTCATAATGGAAGCTCACCTTTCTATTCTGGAACCAGTCTCCCCAAACCGACACCGCCACCACGATTGGAAACAACTCCAACAACACTAGGTTTTTCACCGTCGCATTACTCCTCCACCCCTCAGGCCACTGCCCTGCACACCACTGACCCCTAAAAAAGGCCCCAAGATGGACTGCCCCAGATGCATCCGTGAAGAATTCACAATCAAAATTGGCCACAGCCTTGTCAATGAACAATGACCGACAGTTATACTTTTTCCAAAAAAAGAGGCCCAAACTCAGCCCATCTCAGCCGAGATACGGATGAAATGATGCCCTGCTTTTGCCCCTGCCATCTTCCTTCAAAAACAAAACGCCCTATCGGCATAGTCCAATAATAATTAAATTTACCTAGCAACGACTGCAAATCTCACAGGATGACTTTTCGAAAATTAGCCGTTTGCGCCAAATCCTGGTGCAACGCCTCCAACCTTTTGTCCAGCAGTCGGCACTCCATCCTCTCCAGATCAACCAGAGAACTGAGAAAACTTAAACAAGTAATTGACCCCTCTGTTTTTTTTCAGGCGCCAATGGGACGCCAAATTTATTGGCAACCCATTGCACCGTGGCCAACAATGAACTACACACACTAGTACTCGCCGGACCAAGACACAAAAAATAGACTGCAAACCAGACGTGTCCTGAACCACCCACTCCAAAAAAAAAACTGACCACCTCAAAATAGGTGCAGGAAAAGTAGTACCCCAGTGGTAAACACAGGTCAACAAAAAACTGCCCCTCCCAAACACACCCCAACAGATGAACACTGTCAGGGTGAACAGGCAACAAGTGAAATGCTGATTCTATGTCTGTCTTGGCCAACAGCGCCCACTTTCCACACCGCTGCACCCAATTAACGGCCGCGTCAAACATATAAACTACCCAACGCAGTTCGGGAGCTATCCCATTGTTCACAGATTCACCTTTTGGGAAAGACAAAACAAAACTTCCCCGGCTCCTTCTTTGGAACCATCCCCAATGGGGAAACTACCAAATTAGGGACCGGTGGAGCCAAAAACGGCCTCGCCATCCGTCCCAACGTTACTTCCTTCACCAGCCGCGGAAACTGCAAGGCGGAGCACAAATTCTTAACTAAAAAGGGGACCCGATGCTCCGGTGTCAGAAACCTAAAACCTTCCAAAAGACCAAAAACATCAACCGACCCTTTTCCCTATTTGAAAATGGCTCCGCCATCCATTCCAATGATACTTCCTTCTCCAACTTTTCCTTTCCTGTGTTGTCGCGCTACAGACGGAGCAATTGTGTTTAAAGCGACAACTTGCTTTGAACTTACACTGGCCTTCATTAAATCGCCAGCAAAACCCTGTCTTCCACACTGTTTGTGCCTGGAAAACCCCAGAACTTTCTGGAAAGGACTGCCCATACCGCGACAGGGCCATAACCTTTAACCACAAGCTAATGTCCTTGTGGTCCCATTGAATTTTGGGGCACACCGCACAATTGTTTGTTGTATTGTAGCCACGCCTGCCTGCCGTAGGTTCTTAAGCCTCCACAATTGAGTCCAGATAGCAAAAAAGGCCAGAATAATTCTCAGGCGCCTTTTCACCTATCAACCCCGTCAAAATAGCAAACGTCTGCATCCAGCTAGCAAACGTC
Source organism: Eleutherodactylus coqui (assembly GCF_035609145.1). Lineage (NCBI taxonomy): Eukaryota > Metazoa > Chordata > Amphibia > Anura > Eleutherodactylidae > Eleutherodactylus > Eleutherodactylus coqui. The sequence continues at coordinate 16,097,996 of NC_089838.1, forward strand.
TGCAGAATAAGCCACCATAGTTGCTTCTCCTCCTCTTCATTCTTGGTTTCTGTCCACTTCACCTTATCTACTGTGTTTCCCCGAAAATAAGACAGTGTCTTATATTATTTTTTGTTTAAAAAGGTTTAACTTTTTTACATGTATAGCTGCCTGGACACTATTTAAATTGACTTTTTTAATTAACTGTTAGCAGGGCTTAATTTTGGAGTAGGGCTTATATTTCAAGCATCCTCAAAAAGCCTGAAAAATCATTTTGCATCCACAAAAATTCTGGAAAATCATGCTATGTCTTATTTTCAGGGTATGTCTTATTTTCAGGGAAACAGGGTATATTGAACTTTTCTAACGGTAACAATGAAAATATTTTAATGTACTCGTCTTTCCAAATTTTCTCCGGCACCCCTTTTCAAATGGGCCCTCAACGGGCCGTCAAAACAAACATAATCCTACCTCTTTACCGTATCATCCAAACGTCTTTTTCAGTCTGCACAGCCACCGTCATATCAGCATGCTGCGAGCTCCCCACAACCAGCCTACCCGGGTTACTTCTGATTGCCACCTCACTTCTAACCCCTTGGGGTGCCCCTGCCGCCACTGGAGATGCCACTGGCAACCCCGACCCCTTATCGCACCGCTAAAACAAATCCCTCACATTTCCCAACAACTCCTTTAACTCACCCCAAAACTCACTCCATAACACCACTCCACCCCCCACATCCACACTCTGACCCCCCAACTGACCCACAAGTGCATCATCAGACAAACAGTACATGGAGCTATGCTCACCAGGCTGCATGTCTCCACCAGCCGAATGTCCTGGAACTAGAATCTCTGCGTCGCTTCTTGTCTCCTCTGAATCATCTCAATCCTGTCGCTGACCTCCTGGGACTGCATCCACCGCTGCACGCCAACCTGCCCCAGCTCTCTGCTTCTGTTGCGGAATGCACACCGCTGAACGCAACCTGGCCTTGTTGCTCCCGACAGATCTCTCCTGGGTCTTTTGCTGATAAGGACCTCTACACAGCCACTCCAGCTCCTCCAGGCCTGTGTCCAGTTCGGCCCTGGATTGGCACATCACCTGACAGGGCCACCATTCTGCCTCTCCCTCCTCCTCTGTTGCTACCGCTGGCGCTCTCAGCTGTCCTCCTCCTCAGCGCTGCTCTCCCTGATGCTCCCCCAGCCGGCACTTCACCAGTGGATCCTGCGCTTCTTTGGCAACAAATTCACCAAGGGAAGGATATTGCCATTAATAGAAACAAAATCCTCCTTTATTCCATAGTACACAGTGCAACGCGTTTCATCGCATGTAGCGACTTTGTCAAGCACATCCATAAACTGCCATAATGAAACATAATATACCTTTCTTAATCACATTAAATTACCTTAACTCCTGTAATTGTTCTCCTCCCCTCCAAGTCTGTTACTGAGCTGGCTGGTTGAGCTGCGGCGTCCCACTCCATGTCCCACGTCTGATGTATCACGTGTGATCATGTAGCTCGATGACGTCATCACGCTTCCGACGCCCGAGAACGGTGTGTGGAACTCATAATGGAACACTGGCTTCATTGCCTGCGTGATGACGTCTAGGGGGAGGAATATGCAGTCCCTGAATCCATTATTCACTGGGATATCGGAACTCTGCAGCCGCTATTGGGGAGTTTATTGAACAAGCGCTATAGTCCTTAGCGCTTGCATCCAATACACCTACAGGCTTAAAGGGGTTGTCCCGCAAAAGCAAGTGCAGTTATGCACTTCTGTATGGCCATATTAATGCACTTTGTAATATACATCGTGCATTAAATATGAGCCATACAGAAGTTATACACTTACCCACTCCGGTGCTGGCGTCCCGTCTCCATGGGAACTACCAAACTTCTCCTCTGGTCGCCGCAACAGTCGCGCTTGCGCAGAGAGGAATCCTCTTCTGGATGGTCCGGCCTCATGAGCTGCGTCCTGGCTCCTCCCCCTTCTCAGCGTCATCGCGTAGCTCCGCCCCCATCACGTGGTGCCGATCAGCCAATGAGGTGGCTGTAATCGGCAGTGGAGCTCAGACTGGAGAAGAACATCCATGGTGCACCATGGGAGAAGACCCGCAGTGCACCTTGGGAAATGACGGCGGACATCTTGGAAGAAGATTTTTATAACTTCATGAAACAGCTTCATAGTGAGTAGAAACGCTCTAAAAAAACGATTTACATGGGTAGTTTGTGATGCTTGCTTAACATGGGGGACTGGGGTGTGAAAATTTTTTCGTTTTGGCTGCGGGACAGCCCCTTTAACCTTATATAATAGCATCTTTTATAACATTTCATATTGCAATAAAATATTTTTAAAAAACAAATGTATACATCAGCTAATAATTAATACCTATATATAAATCCTAAATAAATAAAACTATACATCCTAAATCTCATCATAATTATATCTATACAGAATTCTAAAAACACACTATAATACCATATAACTAATATCTTTTAAAATCACATTCGATTAAAGGGGTTGTCCCGCGGCAGCAAGTGGGTCTATACACTTCTGTATGGCCATATTAATGCACTTTGTAATGTACATTGTGCATTAATTATGAGCCATACAGAAGTTATAAGAAGTTATTCACTTACCTGCTCCGTTGCTAGCGTCCTCGTTTCCATGGAGCCGCCTAATTTTCGGCGTCTAATGGCTAAATTAGACGCGCTTGCGCAGTCCGGGTCTTCTTCTTTTCTCAATGGGGCCGCTCGTGCAGGATGGCGGCTCCGTGTAGCTCCGCCCCGTCACGTGCCGATTCCAGCCAATCAGGAGGCTGGAATCGGCAATGGACCGCACAGAAGCCCTGCGGTCCACCGAGGGAGAAGATCCCGGCGGCCATCTTCAACCGGTAAGTAAGAAGTCACCGGAGCGCGGGGATTCAGGTAAGCGCTGTGCGGGTTTTTTTTTTAAGTCCCTGCATCGGGGTTGTCTCGCGCCGAACAGGGGGGGGTTTGAAAAAAAAAAAAAACCGTTTCGGCGCGGGACAACCCCTTTAATATCACATATGTATATCTTTAAAAATCCAAACGTTTTCTACCATTATTATTGTTGTTCCTGTGTGTCTCGTCACTTTGCCCTTCATCATAATAATAAAAGTGAGGGACTTGGAGTGAGTGACACCTTTGGAATTTATTTATGGAAAATCAATACAACAACTGAAAGAAAAGGAGATGTATTGGATCTTTAGAATCAACACACTCGTTACTAATGGTCTAAACGAAATATTGGAGAAATTATGAAGCAGGAACAACAATTATAATAAATGGTGTAAAAAAAAGCGCAGGATCTTTTAAAACTTTATTGAGAACCTGCTTCAGTAGGTCACACCGTGAGTATGACACAGACATCCTGGCTGCTCTCCTGGTATAGCCCATCAGGATTTTTTGGAAACGCAGGGGGACTATTGGCGCCAGATATATCAAGGCGTACCTGGATGTGGAGGTTGTAGTGGAGTTTTGGCCTAGGCTCCACTACACACCGGGTAAGTCCAGACCAATTTGTTACCCATTTGGGATACTTTTCATCACTAGGAGCGCTATCCTAATTTATATTTTGCAACTTCACCATGGGAGACGTCCATTGCTCCATGCTGCTGCATGTGGCCCGACGCCACAAGCCACGCCCCCTGACTGGAGCAGGGGCCCCTGCTCACCGTGCCCACTGGCTGCTGATTTGGACTCCTCCGAGGCCGCGATTCCCTGCCCTGAATCCCAGGGCAGGGGGTAGGGAGAGCAGGAAGTTTCTAATTTGAAAGATTTGCCAGTATGTCAGAGACACGGACACTCCTTTGAAGTGGGTTTCTTGCATGAAGGCAACATGGGCTTTCTTCTGCCACAGAAGCCGGAGCAGAGAGGACTTTTTCTCCGGAATGTTCAGACCCTGTACATTGATAGAGACAATATTAAAGGTTAGGTCTGACAGATGACATGGTTAAGTTGGGGTGGGGGGGGGGGGGGGGGAGTCTTTACTGATTTAGACGACCAAACTGATGAAAGTAGAGAGAAAAGCACCTGCTATACTGGGAGTAAGAGGGGCACAACAAACAAACAAAAAAATGCACAACAACCACACGGGAAGGGGGGACGCAGGTTACAGGACAGCAGACAAAGGGAAGACAAACGCAAGGGATGGGGGTCGGGGGGCTGCTGAAGACAGCGGAAAACCAGTGGACTACAGACCCTGCTTGTTGTCTCGCAAAACCACTCAAGTGAGCCGTTCAAGGCAACAAGGCAGACTGAATTATCTCAACTTTTAAAACCTTGATTTAGCAGCCTGTCCCCACTTAACGCAGGGCGTCAGCCCCAAACAGGAACCCCTAAGTGGGTAACATGGAATGGGAGAATGCTGCCCTTAAAGGTAGAATCAAAAACAAGAAAAGGCCTTGCGAGAAGCCCCGGTACCCACTAATGCTGGAGAGAAAATCGACAGGAGACTTGGATTCAGAGAAATCCAACATTGTAGAGGCAAGGTAAGAGTGGGACAGCATATCCTTTAGAGCAGCTTCCCCTCTCTCTTCTGCGCCAATGTGGACAAATGACATAGTAGAGGATGAACAAATGTCCTACTGTCCAACACATAAACTGAACCTGGGTCGAATTTTGAAACCTCTTCTCAGGGTTTGATTATGGGGGTAAACTCTTCCTCCAAGATGGCGGAATCCCCAAATGTTCAGTTTCAGGATTGGGTCTAGGAGGGTCATCCAGACAAGCTCCTCGATGGGCCTGGCCTGGGAGCTGCTTCTTCCTCCGTGGACTGGTTGAAGGTAGAGTCCAATTTGGTACTGGCACAGGATGGACCTCCAGGAATAAGAACGATCCCTCTAGGTCAGAGGGTGAGCTGACTGTGAAGGTCCAGCCTCGCCTCGTGAGGATTATGTGGAATGGATGGCCCCATCTATATGTGGCGTCAGCCGCTAGGGTGGCCTCCAACAGGGGTCCGACCATCCTATGCATGTGTAGGGTAAGTTTGGAGACATCTGGTAGGATAGAGATCTTGGATCCCTTGTAAGTGAGAGGACCTTGTTCCCAGGCACAGAGTAGGATATCTTCCTTTTGCCTATAAAAGTGAACATGACAGATTCCACCGCCTAGCGGGTCCGAGGAATCGAAACCCTAATTTCTCAAGGGACGCTGTCTAATTCAATTTCTCTGTCGGCTGGTCTGTTCAAGAGTTTGTTAAAAATGAAAATCACGTGGTCATGGAGGTCGTCTTACGGGATTTCTTCAGATATGCCTATAAGCTTTAAATTGTGCGTCGCCCCCCGTTTTCAACATCGTCAAGGTGCAAAGCAAAGTCTCTCATCTGTGATTTGTGGCTGTCGTATGATCTGGCTAGTTGTTGTAGTTCTGAAGAAGAGTCCATAGATGTTTGCTCTAGAGTCAAGAAACGTGCTGTTAGGGATTGGACCGACTGGTTAATCACTTGAATATCTGCCTTGTGTTTTTCTTCTATACGCCGAATCTGTTGCTCTAAATCAGTTTTAGTAGGCAAGGCGCTGACCATCCTCCATAGCTCTTGTAGCAGGTGGGTTAAGTCTGGTGGGAAATAGTGAGGTGGACCTCCTGGTTGTTGTAGTTCTAGCTTGAGTAGAGGAACTGGACCCAGAGAAGGAGACCTATTAAGCTGGTGCTGAGGTGGATCTGTGACATGAAGAGGGAAGCAGCTGTCTTCTGTGTACCCATTAAAGGGGGGGGGGGGCAGTCACTGAAGGAGCTGTGATGACCTGAGCTGCTAACTCTCCAGGAGTGCATGCTGCCTGCTGGAGGGGAGACTCTATCTATTTTAGGGGAGGAGGAGATATTTCTGGGATTTGTGGTGCCATCTCATGTGTGACTGATGGAACTAAGGCATTCAGCAGTGTGGATCTGTCTGTCTGCTGTGTGGTTAATTCCCTGTGCAGGGTGGATCATGTGGCTGACAGGCACCATGCTGGGAGATCCTCCATGAGAATTCTTCCCCTCCTCCAGATGCCGGGCGGCCACTCCACATGTGGCTTTCTGCCTGCCTTCACTGCTTCTCTCCCCTTCATGTGAGCTGATTGTTGGGGAGGGCAGTGTTGATGTAGAGCTGTGGTGACCTGCAGGTGTGGGGGAAGCACTCATCCTACTGCTTGAAGAGAGAGCCGGCCGTACTGATGACTGATCTGCCGGCACCTGGAAGGACCTCTCTGCTCCAGTAAGCTCCGCTCAGTTGGCTCCTGGGTGCCATGCAGCAAGTGTCTCTCTACCGTGCAAGCGCTGTGGGGACATCTGCCGAGACTTTGACGGTGGTTTAGCCACTTGGTCCCCCGGCGCCATGATAGCAGAACCCCGCGGAGAAGTGGCAGCTGTGCTCTGCAATTATCTGGTCAGCAGAACCTCCACTGCAGGCAAAACGCTCCCCTTCTTTTTGCTCCCTTTGGCCATGGGCATTTAGTGAGGGAATAAGGTTGCCTGTGGGTGTCCTGGATTCCCAGATCCTTTAACCGTTCCTCGTAGGACATGATTTGCAGACCGCTCACCATCTTGGTAACTCTTCTCTGAACTTGCTCCAGTTTGTCTATGTCTTGTTTAAAGTGGGGTGCCCAGAATTGGACACAGTATTCCAGATGAGTTTTAACTAGGGAAGAGTAGAGGGGGATAATTACCTCACATGATCTAGACTCCATGCTTCTCTTAATACATGCAAGAATTGGGTTTGCCTTTTTGGCTGCTGCATCACATTGTTGACTCATGTTCAGTCTATGATCTATTAGTATACCCAAGTCTTTTTCACATATGCTGCTTAGCCTGATTCTTTCCATTCTGGAAGTTTTTTTTTTTCATTTTTCTTACCCATATGTAGAACTTTGCATTTCTCCTTGTTAAATACCATTCTGTTAGTCACCGACCAGTGTTCCAGCTTTTCTAGATCTTTATGAATACTCTCCGTTTCTTCCCTAGTGTTAGCTATGCCTCCTACCTTTGCGTCATCTGCAAATTTGATCAGTTCCCCATCAATTCCCTCCTTCAGATCATTTATAAAACTGTTGAACAACACTGGGCCTAGGACAGAGCCTTGTTGTACCCCACTTGATACATTCTTTCACTTGGATGTACAGGCATTGATGACCCCTCTTTGAGTATGATCACTCAGCCATTTGTGAATCTACCTAACAGTTGTCTTGTCAATCCCATATTTGGTCATTTTTTTCAATAAGTATGATATGAGATTCCTCGTCAAATGCTTTACTAAAGTCAAGTTATACGATATCCACTGCATTTTCCTGATCAACCCAGTTGGTGATTCTGTCATAGAAGGAAATTAGATTAGTATGGCATGACTCGTTTGTTACAAACCCATGCTGGCTCTGTTTAATTACGTCATTTTTATCTAAGAACTTGCATACATGCTGTTTAATAATTTGTTCCAAGAGCTTTTCCGGAATAGAAGTCAGGCTCACAGGCTTGTAGTTTCCTGGATCTAGCTTCTTCCTTTCTTTGAAGATAGGGACAACATTTGCCCTTCCCCAATCTTCTGGGACTTCTCCTGTTCTCTAGTAATTTTCAAAGAATATAGCGAGTGGTTCAGCAATTACCTCCACTGCTTACTTTAGTATCCTAGGATGTAATTCATATGGACCTTGAGACTTGAATTCATTTAAGATAGCTATGTGTTCCCTCACAATCTCTCTGCTTATAGATAGCCTGCATTCTTTTATTCCCCCAATAGCACAGGGAAGATCAGTTGATGTTCCATCTACTTTTTGAGAGAAAACAGATGCAAAATAGCAATTTAAAAGTTCGGCCTTCTCAACATCATTCTTAACCAATTCACCATTTTCATCTTGTAAGCATCCAACAGCATCTTGGACTTTTCTTTTGCCTTTGACATACCCCAAAATCCTTTTCTTATTGCTTTTGGCCTCTGTTGAAAGCCTCAAATCATTATTAGCTTTTTTGAGACGTGCCCTACAGTTTCTGCAGACCACATTATATTCTTCTTTAGATATTCACCCCTCTTTCTATTTGAAAAACATATTTTTCTTCCTTCTTAACATCTGTGCATGTTCTCTGTTCATCCATCCTGGTCTCTTTAAATGCTTCCCATTCTTCCTTCTTTTAAGGATTTTTAACGATTGTGTTTTGAGAATCTTATTTCGCAATATTTCCCAACCTTCTTGGACATTTCTGTCCTTAACAACATTCAGCCATTGGATTCTTCCTACCCTCTTTCTGAGTTCATTAAGATCTGCCTTTCTGAAATCAAACCTTGAGATCTGAGTTTTCTCAGGTCTTCCTCCCCTTTTTATCCAAAATTCAAGATTAGCATGATGGCTGCCTCCTAAGTTATAAAATGATACAGCTTGGTCTTGGCGAAAACATGTATAGGTGGGTAAAGAACTGGCTCAAAGATCGAAAGCAAGGGGTAGTAATTAAAAGTTTGTATTCTGATTGGGCCACAGTTGCTTATGGGGTGCCACAGGTGTCAGTATCGGGCCCTATTTTGCTCAATATATTTACCAATGACCTGATAGAAGGACTGCACAGTAAAATATCGATATTTACAGACGATACAAAATTATACACGATAATTAATGTAACGGAAGACAATGTACGGCTTGAAATGGATCTAGATAAGCTAGGGGCTTGGGCAGAAAAATGGCAAATGAAGTTCAATATTGATAAATGTAAGGTGTGGTAGATAAGCCCCTATTTCTTAGATTTAGGGACTTTATGGAGATCAGGGTTGTATCACTGGGCCAAGAGAGCCTGGTAACTACAGGCCGGTAAGTCTCACCTCAATAATTGGAAAAATATTCAAGGGGTTTCTGAGAGATACCATCCTCTAGGAAAACAATGGTGTAACTCCTCATCAGCATGCGTTCATGAGGGGACAATCAAGTCAAACCAACTTGATCAGCTTCTACAATGAAGTAAGTCTAGGCTGGACCTGGGAGAGTCTATTGATCTCTTATATCTAAAGCATTTTACACCATGCCACACAGTAGGTTAATATATAAAATGAGACACCTCAGGCTGGGCAAAAATGTGTAGTTAGCTCAGAGATAGAAAGCAGAGGGTAGTAATAAATGGATCATACTCTGATTAGGCCACCATTGCTAGTGGGATGCCACAGGGTTCAGTATTAGACCCCATTCTGTTAAATATATTTATCAATGTCCTGATAGAGGGACTGCACAGTAAAATATCAAAATTTGCAGATGGTATAAAATTATACATGATAATTAATACAACAGAGGACAATGTACGGCTACAAAAGGACCTAGATAAGCTTGGAGCTTAGGTAGAAAAATGGCAAATGAAGTTCAATATTGATAAATGTAAGGTTATGCACATGCGCAGGAGAAACGGATGTCACCAATATGCACTAAATGGGGTATTGCTAGGGAAAAATTATATGGAAAAAGACCTGGGGGTACTGGTGGACTGTAGATTTAGGGTGGCTTCACACAAGCGTATTTTTGTGTGTGCGTACGCACGCACAAAAACACGCTTCTATTTGCAACAATGCGTTCCCTATGGGGTGTTCACATGTCCGTGCTTTACAGGCATGTGCCTGCAAAGATAGGACATGCGTGCACCATAGGGAATGCACGCATTGTTTTCAATGGAGTCGCGGCTGCTGCCGGCGGCTCCATTGAAAACAATGGTCTGCTGGCACCGCTGCATTCTTTTTCAGGGAAGGGCTTTACATATAAGCCCTTCCCTGAAAAAGAAAAATTTTAGTGTAAAAAAAAAATAAAAAACATACTTACCTGTCCGCCGCTGCCTTGGCCCCTGTGGGGATGGAGAACACATCTGCCGCATGCGGCAGATGTTTCATCCCCACTAGTTAAAAGAATTCCCTGCTGTTACATCTGCCACGTCTGTGACAGATGCAGCAGAAGAATTCTTCAATTCTCTACTGCAGCTGTCAAACATGTCAGTTGCGGTAGAGGATTCTGCTGCTGGCAATTGATTTCAGGGAGGAGCTTTAAATATAAGCCCTTCCCTGAAAATCAAGTATAAGTGGTTTAAAAAACAAAAAAAATAGATACTCAGCTTGCTTCAGTTGCCGGGGCACAGACGCATCTTCTCCTGCTGTCCCCTGCAATGTGGTACTGATCTATCAGCAGGTGGGGATTTAAAATCCCCACCTTTTGAAAGAGCTAAATGTGATTGGCTGAGGTGCTCAGCCAATCACAGGCAGCTCTTGCCGAATGAATAGATCAGCACCACAGGACCGTGGTCTACCCGAGGAAAGCTGAATACAGCTGATTACATTGTCTCAGCTGTAATCAGTGTGGCAAAACAAAGAGAATGTATTCAGAAAACAGTGGGTGGTCTGTTCCCTGAATACAGCTCTGGGCAGCTCACAGGCTACTAATTGGTACTAATAGGCATTAGTACCAAGTAGTCGTTTATACAAAATGATTGCTCAAAATCCATCTTTTGAGCGATCATCTTTGTGAATAACGTGTAAAAGTGCATTTATACACAGAGACTGGCCTGTGATAGGTCTTTTGAGCCTTTAGACAGCACCACAATAAGCAACCATTAACAGAACCATTGATTCTCTATGCTATTAGCAATTCCTCTGCTCACATTCACTGCAATATACAGACATTCAGTATCCATCAGCTTTAATTAGCAACCACACATACACATATACATATGCTATTACACACTGGTCTATTTTTATTTGGAACATTCCAAGTACAGTTTTTAGCTGCCTTAGTGTCCACTGCCAATCAGGAGGCTGGAATCGGCACATGTGATGGGGCGGAGCTACGCGACGACGCGTACAAGGGGGCGGAGCCAGAACGCCGCTCGTGCCGGACCGAGCCGAAGGGAAAAGACCCATCTGCACAAGCGCGTCTAATCGGGCGATTAGACGCTGAAATTAGACGGCACCATGGCGACGGGGACGCCAGCAACGGAGCAGGTAAGTGAAAAACTTCTGTATGGCTCATATTTAATGCACGATGTATATTACAAAGTGCATTAATATGGCCATACAGAAGTGTATAACCCCACTTGCTGCCGCGGGACAACCCCTTTAAGAAACAAATCACTATGACAGCATTAACTGAGTATAAAAGTAAAAATAAAAACTATCCCGCGCCTTGGCAGAAAACCAATCTTTTTTTATTCTTGTTAAAACAACGCGTTTCGACACAATGTGTCTTTTTCAAGTTAAAAAAATAAATAAACTTGAAAAAGACACATATCGTGTCGAAACGCGTTGTTTTAACAAGAATAAAAAAAGATTGGTTTTCTGCCAAGGTGCGGGATAGTTTTTATTTTTACTTTTATACTCAGTTATCCAGCCAGACCGTGCTTATAAACACGGTGAAAGGATATCCCTGGACGCCGCTCCAAAAAGAAACATGGAGAAGCAAGAAACCTGCTGAAGGCTAACGTGGACAACAGGTGCAGAGGGGTTAATTCCTTCACCACCGGATTAACCCTTCTGGCACCGGGTAAGTCCACCTCTCATTTAGCTATAAAAGCATTTTTAAACTGCTAGTGAGGCGCATTTTAAAGTACATTTTCTATGACAGCATTAATGAATATGCCCCTTAGGGTGCATTCACACGAACGTATATCGGCTCGGTTTTCACGCCGAGCCGATATACGTCGTCTTCATGTGCGGGGGGGGACTGGCCATTCATACAATCATAAAGTTGGAAGGGACCTCCAGGGTCATCGGGTCCAACCCCTTGCTCAGTGCAGGATCACTAAATCATCCCAGACAGATATTTGTCCAGTCTTTGTTTGAACACTTCAATTGAAGGAGAACTCACCACCTCCCGTGGTAACCTGTTCCACTCATTGATCCCCCTCGCTGTCAGAAAGTTTTTTTCTAATATCTAATCTGTGTCTCCTCCCTTTCGGTTTCATCCGATCGCTTCTAGTCATTCCGTGTGCAAATGAGAATAGGGCTGATCCCTCTGCACTGCGACAGCCCTTCAGATATTTGTAGGCAGCTATCAAGTCTCTTCTCAGCCTTCTTTTTTGCAAGCTAAACATTCAACTCACTGGGAAAATTCCCAGTGGGCCAGTCTGGTCTTTGGGCCAATGGAGGGGAGAAAGTTTTTGGGTGAAATGTTAAAAACCAAAAAAAAAGTTATACTCACCTCCTTCCGGCCTCTGCAGTCCGAGCCTTTACAGCTCACCTGGTCAGTTTTCGGTAGAGCAATCATGTGACACACATGTGATTACGTGAATGCCCAACCAGATGTAAGTGGGTGAGCTGAGCAGGTAAGGCCAGCAGAGGGCGGGAGTGGGAGAAGCTACACATCAGCACAAATGAGGATAACATTTGTATTTTTTTTACTATATTTTCTTTACTATAGTGCGAGTGTGTGGTTGGGGGCTGGAGCCTATATGGGGCATTACTACTGGGTGGGGGCCTATATGGGGAATTAAAACTTGGTGGGGGCCTGTGAGGGGGATTATTACTGAGAGGGAGAATAAAAGGAGTATTATTATTGAGTGGGAAATGAAAAGTGGCACTTAGAAGTGGGGGGGGGGGGGCTACAGGGAGCACAGAAAGGGAGATATGATTAATGTCTGCATCACCTCAAGTGGCATTACTACTATCTGAGGCACTCTGAATGAGATTATATAGAAGATTGGAAAATGAAGCTAGATCCTTGGAGAATTGAGAAGTCAAAGATATCTGTATCAAATTCTGCACAAGTAACTGGGAGAAGTCATCATGACAGTCTGGGCCAGATGAAGTAATAACTGGATATAATGGTACTGTAATAATTTATACAGTCTACAAAGTGCCTCTGTAGATCTAGTATATACAGCTACATGGTTAATGTGTGTGTGCGAGATACTGATCTTCATGTAGTGTTTTTTTCAGCAACACTGTGGTTGCAATACGTGGTCATAGTCTTGGGGGGTATTATTTGGCCCTCAAATAGTTGTTGTATTGGTAATAAATGAGCTTTTTGTAATGGTCTTCATTCACTGACAATATTTTGGTATTAATCACTGTGTGGTGGTAATATGTGATCCTGGTATGACGGGATTATTTGGCCACAATTCTACAGCAATCCACCTACCCTGTGCTCAATATCGCGGCTGCCACCAAGGATCACAGGCATTGGACCTGAATACTAATATCCTTATTTACAGAAAATACACAAAATTATATTACAAGGTAATAGTCAAGGCATACATAAGATATTCGCAGATAGTAATAAAATAAAAAGGATAAAAATAAAGAGTGTTACCAATCTTTGTGCGGAGTCACACGGAATTACGGGACAGTCCGCACGCATAGTGCACTCCAGGGGGCTGAGCCTGAACATGAGTCCATGTGCGATTTTTTTTTTAAGCCCTCGGCGAGGTAACTCCCATTCAGCTCCCTTCAGCCCCAATGGGGGTTTGGCTTACACCGGAGCACATGAGCACTAAAATCCATATTTCCTTCATGACTTCGTGTGGGTGGGATCCACAATGAAAATATGACGGTGAAGTTTCCTCTCATGACTTTACATACGGTTTGAGCCCACACATGAATGTGTTCGGATACATATTTTCTGAGCGTCTCGCAAGGATGGGTGTACCTATGTCTGTTTCATGGCGATTTGACGTTTCGCAAAATATCCTTGTCGGGGGCTGCGACGTGCAGATCAGTCATAATTTCCATTATTCCAAAATGACATTTTCATTTTGTTTGAGCGCATTTCCTTTGTTAGAATTTGGTTCCAAATAAATATCAGGTCTGGCTGTGGCCATTTCCAAAAATGGGGAGGAGAAGTTACTGGGGTGTGAAGGCTGTTCCTGTCCTTATACCGTATTGTAAATATTTTCTGCTCTGGTTTAGCAAGGGCCGTTGTATATTACAGACCCCCTGGAGAATGTGACAGTCTTTCTGAAGCCTTCTTCAAAGCCCCCTTCAACACTCAGCTTTCCTAGATGCGGAAAAGCATTTAACCCTTCCACTTACAAACTACACAGAAGTGTTGCAAAACAACGTGGGACTAAGATCATACCTCACACTCACTGTGATCTTTGGTATACTTAGTATAGCAAATTATTATTCCATGCACTTCTAAGAGCTCTTTCACACCAACCAAAAATCGTGACCATCCGAACATTTGATTCCAATGCATCCATTCTGATGGGCAATTTTCCGGCATGTAAAATCGACCGGCAGGAAAAGATAGCGCATAAGGTGCGCATTCCGGACAGCTTCTTTCACTCATGTCTGGAAAAGATAGGACTTGTCATTTTTTTTGGCTGGTATATGTAGCCAGTTGCCATCGACTCCTATGGGAGCCTATGAGAGATGTCAGAAAAGGGGAGGGAGGTGGGAGGGAGTTCAGCAGTGGCTCACGTTTCTAAAGTCCTTCCCCTTGCCAGCAGCTCCAATAAGCTGGGGAGAGAGGGGAGGGAAATTAGCATGGCAAGTGCTGCTAACGTCCCTCCCCCTCCCTTTGCCAGCAGCTCCAATAGGCTTTTATGGGAGCTTCTATCACCGCAATCAGCCGGCAAAGAGAGGAGGAGAGACTTTAGCACCAACGGAATCCGGGCTGTGGTGTATATACACCGCAGCCTGGCAATCTGAATGGGCAAGAAAACCGGAGCTTTAGTCGCGGCTTTTTCTCATTCATGCTATTTTCGGCTGCGATGTGGGCAGCTGGAAATCACGATGCCCCCGTGTGAAATAGCCCAATAACTGCAAAGTAATCTATTAGGCGGTGCTGAAGGATCAGCCCAATAATCATACAGCTGTGGCATCCCTGAGGGTCTTTCCTAGGCTTCTGGCTGCCATTGTTATCCATCGGCATTCTGCATTTGCATTTATGAGGGGTGAATGGGGAGAGAGGGAGACCCTCCCTATGTCTAATAACCTAGATACCATGGTCACGATTGGCATCAAGGTAAATAACAGGGATCAGAGTCTTTTTGATCCTTGCTATTACAGCGAGAGCTTGGCTGTCAGTCAAAAAAAATAAAAATAAAAAAAATAAAAAAATCGGTAAAAGGTGAAAAAGGTAATAATGAACGTAAATGCAATATGGATCAGACAAAGTTATTAAAAAGGGAGGGGTGCTGGATATTGACTTTGGATACACGATATCCCAAAGCTTTAAAAAAAAAAAAAAAAAAGATTTATGATGCCTGCAGTTACCAGCGCTGGCCACTACACAGGGGGCAGAAGAGCAGCTTTCGCTCCATACCCCTATGTGTTGAGGTGCTGACAGCGGGTGCCCGAGCGACGGCCCCCAGCCAATCAACTATTGATGACCTATCCTGAGGACAGGACAACAATATATTCCTGGAAAACCCCTTCAGGGTACATTTCACACTTAGTGAGGTTTTTACAGGCGGAAGCCATGCAGAAAATTCCTCAGTGAATTTCACCATTTGATTTTACCCTGTCAATTGATGGGCGGGGGGGGGGGGGGGGAATTCTGTTGCAGATCTGCATAAAAACGCGCACCAGTGATGTGGATATTGATGCTACATGTTGGTGCAGATTTTATGCTGTGGAAAATCCCCACTAATTCTGCTGCCCTTTCCTAAAGCTTCAATTCACAATTCACTGTAAGCAGAAAAACAGGCTATAGCTCAGAGGTAGGGAGGATACACAGGATGAATACGGCCCTATAGTCCACGTTATCTGTATGTCACCGGGTCCTGGATTGGGAGCACTCCAGAGTAGGAAGGGGGTAGGGGTCACTCCGCAGACTCTCTGGCAGACAATTATTCAAGAAGGCTTAGCCAATACACACCCCGCACGGCAGGTGCGTGGGTGTCACAATACCGTACCTCTGTACGGTGATCCTGACTGTGGACGGCAGCACAGGAAAAGCCTGTGGTGTGAACAGGTACCTGTTTTAGAACTTGGGTAGTGCGCTCTCTTTCTGTTGCAGGGACTCACTCCTCTCACATCCACACTCCAAACGCTACGGGATGTCGCTCTTCCTCCTCCATCTTCACCTACATGGAAGCTAAAGGTGCTTCCATGTGGCTCTGTGTTAGCACACTCTTGGACCTCCTGAAGATAGACACCTTTCCCGCTCTCAATCTCTCCCATTTATAACTTCACTTGTACCGGATGACAAGGCAAACTGATACATTTACATGCAAGCAGTGATTTTATGACTGTTAACTCCTCAAGCGCCGCAGCTGTGCAACCCAAACTCTGGATATGAAAGGACAAGGTTTGCACAGTGCATCTACATAGGACAAAACATGTATGACATGTGGTATTCACTACATACGGGGAAGATAAGGCAGGTCCTATCTTTTCCCAGCTGTACAAAACACCCGCGGGAAAAGAGGTGGTAAAAACAAAACCACTGAAATCCCATAGAGAGCAGTGGTTTGGTTTTGCTCACTCCCATGGACGTATGTTTGCTGGATATTACGCCAAACTTTTTGTGTGCGTAATACACAGCGTTAAACCTCCATAGATTTAAATTGGCCCATTTATGTGTGTTTTTCATGTGTGTACAAAAATCAACACAGCATGCCGTATTTTCCAGCGTATTCCAAGCATATTTCACCTACTGAAGTTAATGAGTCCATAAACAACACAGTGCATAGGTATATACAGGAATATTTACGGCACTTTTTTTTAACGCAGGTTGCTAGGAGACCAGGAGGAAAAAATAAAATGGAAATTGTCTGGAGTCACGGCATTTGTGCACACAGGGTTGTTGTAACTATGGCTCCTGTACATATGGAAGCTGAATGCCCTAATGGCGCAAAAACTTGTTATTTGGGACTCTAATTATGCGGAGTATAAAAGTGGCTTTGCTAAAGCCTGGGAAGAGATAGCACAAGGATTCAATCGAGACGGCTGACCTTCCGCATCAGCACAGCAGAAAAGGACATTTAGAAGTGGATGTTTCGTGTTTAGGACTTTTATAGTTGTGAGCATTAGTGCATTCTATGTAAAGTTGCATCTTTTTTTCACATTTTTGTGCAAACGCATTTTTTGAAGGCTTAGGCTGGCAGCGACTAACAGAATGGTATTTAACAAGGAGAAATGCAAAGTCCTACATCTGGGCAAGAAAAATGAAAAGAGCACATACATAATGGGAGGAATTGGGCTAAGCAGCAGCACATGTGAAAAAGACTTGGGTATACTAATAGATCATAGACTGAACATGAGTCAACAATGTGATGCAGCAGTCAAAAAAAGCAAACACAATTCTGGGATGTATTAGGAAAAGCATAGAGTCTAGATCACATGAGGTCATTATCGCCTCTACTCTTTCTTAGTCAGACTTCAGCTGGAATACTGTGTCCAGTTCTGGGCACCCCACTTTAAAAAGACATAGACAAACTGGAGCAAGTTCAGAGAAGACGTACCAAGATGGTGAGCTGTCTGCAAATCATGTCTTATAAGGAATAGTTAAAGGATCTGGGAATGTTTAGCTTGCAAAAAAAGAAGGCTGAGAGGAGACTTAATAGCTGTCTACAAATATCTGACGGGCTGTCACAGTGCAGAGGGATCAGCCCTATTCTCATCTGCACAAGGAAAGACTAGAAGCAATGGGATGAAACTGAAAGGGAGGAGACACAAATTAGATATTAGAAAAAACTTTCTGACAGTGAGGGTGATCAATGAGTGGAACAGGTTACCACGGGAGGTGGTGAGTTCTCCTTCAATGGAAGTGTTCAAACAAAGGCTGGACAAATATCTGTCTGGGATGATTTAGTGATCCTGCACTGAGCAGGGGGTTGGACCCGATGACCCTGGAGGTCCCTTCCAACTCTACCATTCTATAATTCTTCACAAGGGCTATAAAATCGTGTGAGATTTGTCCGTTGCGAGATGCACAAATATGAACCCTATTCTTTTGAATGGGGTCATACACATGAGCGATGCTTAGCTGCATGACACCGTGATGTGATGCGGGAAACAAATTGTGGCATGTTCTATCTTGTGCATGCTTTTGAATCGCAGCGCCCATTATTTTCAATGGGGCCGGTGGTAGCATTGAAAGCAATGGGAGATCCCTGCATCCCGAAGAATCCCTAGGGAATTCACATGGTGGGGAGCGCGATATGTTGACGGGATTCATGGCCCCAGTTGGCGTACAGCTACGTAATGGAGGTGTGGGATTTGCGCAGGGCAGGACTGGGAGCGCACCCTCTCCCTACCAGGCAGGTAATGGCTATTTTTCACAGCTGACACCCAATCACAACAACCGGATTTAGTGTGAACATTGCTAGTATGCTTTTACATGCCGCTGACAGCATCGTGTAAATGTCCTGATCCGTGTTCGGGGGTCACCCTGTCTCAAAGAAAAAAAAATGTACATCTATGATAATGTTGTATATTCTCCAAAATAAGCCTCACGCAGCTGCGTCGATGGAAGATTTTCGATTTTTTGGAAAGTGGGCAGAAGAAACCAAACTTTGAAAAAGAAAATAAGGTCGCGCTCCAAGAGGTTATCCAGGCAGCGACTGCCAGGATACACCGGGGTCGGAGTAGGAGTACTGATCTGACCCCGGCACTGGATATTTTCCATTTCAAATTAACCCTTTCCAGTCCACTGTCTGACCTGTGAAGACATTATGATTTAAGGCTGCACAGCTTCGATGTTGGGAGACGTCCGTCGGGGTTCTCTTACTGTATATTGCCAGCATCTCTGCTGTCGGAGCCTATCCAACGTGTCCCCTCATGCAGTACTGGCTTTAGCCAGCAGATAGCGCCATTGTATAACAGCAGAAAAAGAGTAAGCCCCCTAGGAAAACCAGGATACAAATTGGATTGGAAAGGGTTAAAAGTACCAAAAAAAAAAAAAAGAAATCATACGTCAGGGCGACCAGAAGACGTTCCTTAGGAGATACACTGGCTTATGTGGCTGTCGGTGTAACTCAGTCTGCGCGCACCACCCGCAGCAGCCTATAGGATAGGGTCACCGGCAAACGGCAGAGAGAACTTCTCTGGACAGGATATCAAAAAGCTGGAAAGGCTTGCAAAGCGGCCGTTCCAGCCTCGCTGCAACACTAGAGAACGGCCCCAGAACCCCCGCTTCTTCCTTCTAGGCTCTCTCTCCAGCACCGGATGTGGCTCTCCAAAGGTAAAAGCCAGCAGCCGAGCCAAAAGCAGCAACCTCTCAACGGTCACCACAATGCAGGAAACCACAAGAAAATGGCGCCTGTGTGATCATGTGACTGTTTAATGGTGTTTTCACGTGAGTTGGGCCAGTTCTAACATCAACCGCCTGTCTGCATTCGTAAAATACTGCGAATACGCTTAACCCTTTGCAATCCAATTTTGGATTCAGGGTTTCCTAGGGGGCTTTCTCTTTCTGACATTATACAATGGCGCCATCTGCTGGCTAGAGCAAGTACTGCGGTATGGGACATGCTGGAGAGGCCCCCCGATAACAGAGTGGCCAGTAACCTACAGTAAGAATACCCTGCCGGATGTATTCCCACATTGGAGCTGTAGAGCCTTCAATCAGAATGTCTTCAGACGTCAGACAGTGGATTGGAAAGGGTTAAAAATGCGGTTCAATACGCAGTGAAAACGCTGAGTAAAATATGCCGCGTTTTCACATACGCCCGTGAGAATAAGGCCCCTTTCATACGGGCGACAGCAATATCTCCACGAGAAAATCAGGGATATCGCAGCGGTGTTCTGTGCAATATTGCTGCGTTTTCTCGCAGTGATATCGCAATTTTCTGTCGCTACAAGGCCGCACGACTTTGCAGAGCTCTTTTGCTGGGATTTTCGGGTGGGGGGGGGGGGGCTTGAAAGATATTTCCCTATGGAGCCTTCCTTTGTGTTGCATTGCATGAAAACGCGTTTTTTTTTGTGCAGCGTGATGCAACTTTTACGTAAGAAGTCCTACTCTTACCCCTAAAATAAGCCCTAGCTACATTAAAAACAAAAAACAATACATCACCTAACAGCCGCTGTCCGCTCTGTCGCACTTCTCCTCCGGCAGTTCCACTGCACTTGTCTGTAGTTCAAAAACCCGGCCTTCAGGAAGCACTGCTCTGATTTGTTCTCAAGCGCCTCGGTTCAGCCAATCACTGCAGCGCTCGATGAACCAATCCCAGCCATTTAATGTGATGGAGTGGACACCGCATTTTAAGTGAAGTATTGTTTTTCGGGGCGGGGTATGCAGCTAGGGCCTATTTTAGGGGAAAGAGTAGGATTTCCTACTGTAAGGCCGGCTGCACACGGCCGTGATGGGCTCCGCCGCGGAATTCAGCGGCGGAGCCTGTCACGACGCCCCCAGAGACCCCCAAACTTACCTGCGGATCCGGCGTCCTCGCTCCCACATGACACTTCGGCGTGACGTGCCGCAGCGTCATGTGACACGCCGGCCACGTCACATGACACGCCCACCGCACATCACATGACGCGGCCGGCGGTAGGCGATTTCACGCTATCTTCCGCTGTGCTACAGCGGAAGATAGCGTGAACGGACGGCTTCCATTGACTGCGATGGAAGCCGTCCGCGCGTACACCCGCGGCAAATAGAGCATGCCGCGGGTGAGGACGGGGGAATTCACGGTGCGGAATTCCGCACCGTGAGCCCTGAGCTATTAGGTTCAATAGAACCTAATAGCCGTGGGCAACTTGGCGGATTTCCACCGCGAATTACGCGGCGGAAATCCGTCCGTGGGAAGCAGGCCTAAAACTTACATCGCACTACCCGAAAACCACGTTTCGTGCGATGCAATACAAAGGAAGGCTCCATAGGCAAACATGGGCTACAGAACCTCGCAGATCGCGGCTGCATAGAACATACCGCAACTTCGTATTCTCGCAATATAGCAGCTTACAAACCATGGCTCATGTGAAGGAACCCACTGAAGAGCTTGGGCTCTACATACATGCGATCTGTAGCGTGTGAACCCGGCTCAGTCCACATACATGCGATCTGTAGCGTGTGAACCCGGCTCAGTCCACATACATGCGATCTGTAGCGTGTGAACCCGGCTCAGTCCACATACATGCGATCTGTAGCGTGTGAACCCGGCTCAGTCCACATACATGCGATCTGTAGCGTGTGAACCCGGCTCAGTCTACATACATGCGATCTGTAGCGTGTGAACCCGGCTCAGTCCACATACATGCGATCTGCAGCGTGAGAACCCGGCTCAGTCCACATACATGCGATCTGTAGCGTGTGAACCCGGCTCAGTCCACATACATGCGATCTGTAGCGTGTGAACCCGGCTCAGTCCACATACATGCGATCTGTAGCGTGTGAACCCGGCTCAGTCCACATACATGCGATCTGTAGCGTGTGAACCCGGCTCAGTCCACATACATGCGATCTGTAGCGTGTGAACCCGGCTCAGTCCACATACATGCGATCTGTAGCGTGTGAACCCGGCTCAGTCCACATACATGCGATCTGTAGCGTGTGAACCCGGCTCAGTCCACATACATGCGATCTGTAGCGTGTGAACCCGGCTCAGTCCACATACATGCGATCTGTAGCGTGTGAACCCGGCTCAGTCCACATACATGCGATCTGTAGTGTGTGAACCCGGCTCAGTCCACATACATGCGATCTGTAGCGTGTGAACCCGGCTCAGTCCACATACATGCGATCTGCAGCGTGTGAACCCGGCTCAGTCCACATACATGCGATCTGTAGCGTGTGAACCCGGCTCAGTCCACATACATGCGATCTGTAGCGTGTGAACCCGGCTCAGTCCACATACATGCGATCTGTAGCGTGTGAACCCGGCTCAGTCCACATACATGCGATCTGTAGCGTGTGAACCCGACTCAGTCCACATACATGCGATCTGCAGCGTGTGAACCCGGCTCAGTCCACATACATGCGATCTGCAGCGTGTGAACCCGGCTCAGTCCACATACATGCGATCTGCAGCGTGTGAACCCGGCTCAGTCCACATACATGCGATCTGCAGCGTGTGAACCCGGCTCAGTCCACATACATGCGATCTGTAGCGTGTGAACCCGGCTCAGTCCACATACATGCGATCTGTAGCGTGTGAACCCGGCTCAGTCCACATACATGCGATCTGTAGCGTGTGAACCCGGCTCAGTCCACATACATGCGATCTGTAGCGTGTGAACCCGGCTCAGTCCACATACATGCGATCTGTAGCGTGTGAACCCGGCTCAGTCCACATACATGCGATCTGCAGCGTGTGAACCCGGTTCAGTCCACATACATGCGATCTGTAGCGTGTGAACCCGGCTCAGTCCACATACATGCGATCTGTAGCGTGTGAACCCGGCTCAGTCTACATACATGCGATCTGTAGCGTGTGAACCCGACTCAGTATACATACATGCGATCTGTAGCGTGTGAACCCTGCTCAGTCTACATACATGCGATCTGTAGAGTGTGAACCCGGTTCAGTCTACATACATGCGATCTGTAGCCCCTGTGAACCCGGCTCAGTCTACATACATGCGATCTGCAGCGTGTGAACCCGGCTCAGTCAACATACATGCGATCTGCAGCGTGTGAACCCGGCTCAGTCCACATACATGCGATCTGCAGCGTGTGAACCCGGCTCAGTCCACATACATGCGATCTGCAGCGTGTGAACCCGGCTCAGTCCACATACATGCGATCTGTAGCGTGTGAACCCGGCTCAGTCCACATACATGCGATCTGCAGCGTGTGAACCCGGCTCAGTCCACATACATGCGATCTGTAGCGTGTGAACCCGGCTCAGTCCACATACATGCGATCTGTAGCGTGTGAACCCGGCTCAGTCCACATACATGCGATCTGCAGCGTGTGAACCCGGCTCAGTCCACATACATGCGATCTGTAGCGTGTGAACCCGGCTCAGTCCACATACATACGATCTGCAGCGTGTGAACCCGGCTCAGTCCACATACATGTGATCTGTAGCGTGTGAACCCGGCTCAGTCCACATACATGCGATCTGCAGCGTGTGAACCCGGCTCAGTCCACATACATGCGATCTGCAGCGTGTGAACCCGGCTCAGTCCACATACATGCGATCTGCAGCGTGTGAACCCGACTCA
Organism: Eleutherodactylus coqui; assembly: GCF_035609145.1. Classification (NCBI taxonomy): domain Eukaryota; kingdom Metazoa; phylum Chordata; class Amphibia; order Anura; family Eleutherodactylidae; genus Eleutherodactylus; species Eleutherodactylus coqui. Next base: position 16,120,973 of record NC_089838.1, read on the forward strand.
GTCCACATACATGCGATCTGCAGCGTGTGAACCCGACTCAGTCCACATACATGCGATCTGCAGCGTGTGAACCCAGCTCAGTCCACATACATGCGATCTGCAGCGTGTGAACCAGGCTCAGTCCACATACATGCGATCTGCAGCAGCGTGTGAACCCGGCTCAGTCTACATACATGCGATCTGCAGCGTGTGAACCAGGCTCAGTCCACATACATGCGATCTGCAGCGTGTGAACCCGACTCAGTCCACATACATGCGATCTGCAGCGTGTGAACCCGGCCTGAGCCGTGAAGTTGCAACAAACTTATTAGCAATGTGCAAAGCTGGATACATTTGTTGTGTTTCAAACTGGAGAAGGGGAAGCGATCCGTTAGAAGCGCCGCAGGCAGGATTCTACTCTCCCCCGTGCAGCGGGCAGCCCCGTCCATGTGGCAGCTGATGACAAGCAGCGCCGCACTAGTCACTGCCACATCCACCGAGAGGGATGACAGCGGCCAATGCGGAGCCGCCTTACAGCCGCCAATGAGGCGGCGGATGACAAGCTAACTTGCGGTGAACTGGCGGCCAGCTGGAGTTGTTCTGCAGAGAGCTGCGGGGGACACAGCGGGAGCGCTGGATGCCTGCGCTCGGCCGGCTGCTATGGAGCCCGTCCTTGGGCTGCTCACCTGCGCCGTCCTCTGCTGGACGCTACCTGCGGATTGTCTGGTCGGCTCTGGGGACAGAGGTGAGTGCACAGCCCGGCGCACGCAGGGGGCTGCGGGTGTTCACTAGCGGAGTCTCCGCGCCCCGCAGCTTGGAAAGTTTGCCGTGCCGTAAGTTGGTCGCCGATGTCCCGGGCAGCTGCGGCTGCTCCCCGCCTGTAGTCCTCGGCAGGGTCGGACAACCGCAGCCTTTAGTACATGAAGACTGCAGTCCTGCTAGTCGTGAAGGGTGGAAGTGGCGAGCAGCCAGCGCTGTGCATGAAGCCCGTGGGCTGACCTCCTAGCGCAGGCAGGGGTCGGGGTGGACGTCCTGCGGACAGGTGCAGGTGGTCCATCATGGTGGAGACATGCTGATGCAGATCCATCACTTGTAGGGGGTGGTCTCCAAAGAAGTGTACTTTATGGCTCCAATGCATCTGAAACGAAGAGTGAAGTAACTTTACAAACTTCTGGTCTCGTGCTTCCAGCACCCCTGTAGGGGAATGTGTTCCTAGGGGAATATAACACACTGTGTGCAGCCCCATTGTCAGGTATCTGCCCTCTTGGGAAGAATTAGGAGATGGATGGCAATCTGACCGCGGGATTGGCCGGCACGGGATTTGAACTCTTTATCGTTGGACCGCCAAGGTCTGGGCACGGTCTGCAGAGGAATGTGATTGTTGGAGAAGCCCTTCGCAGTGTTTTTCCAACATGTTTTTCTGAAAAGAGTATTTAACGGGTTCATTGACAGATTTAAATGTTGTTTGTCTGCTCTTCCAAGGAAATGATTCTAGATTATCTTGTCCTTGAACTTTGGGAGAGGGACACAGCGGGGGAGGGGAATATATGAGCTACGACTCGGACTACCTCTTTAACGTAGACCAGCGTCTAAAAAACCGTAACGCATGGAATATGAAATAAGAAATGGTTCACAGGATAGAAAAGTGGTGGGCAAATGCCTCACTTTAAGCCTAGCTGCTCACCTAGAGGTGGAGGCAAACTCCTCAATAGGTACTTCAGTTTTCTGGTGTAATTAACCCTTTCCAATCCACTGATGTCTGAAGACGTTATGATTTAAGGCTGTACAGCTCCGATGTTGGTAGACGTCCATCGGGGTTCTCTTACTGTATATTGCCAGCCTCTCTGCTGTCGCAGCCTATCCAACGTGTTACCTTATGCAGTACTGGCTTTAGCCAGCAGATAGCGCTGTTGTATAACAGCAGAAAAAGAGTAAGCCCCCTAGGAAAACCAGGATACAAATTGGATTGGAAAGTGTTAAACTGCAAAATATCGAACAGTAATTGTGGCCGCAGTGTAAAGAAGTCAGAGTTTGGTGACAAAAACAGACTCTTTAAAAGCCTGTGCAAGGCATGTGGTTTTTAAGGTATGGCCTTGGCCAGTTGGAAGGAGGGGTGGCCTTGGCCAGTTGGAAGGAGGGGTGGCCGTTCCGCTGTACAGATTTATGTTCTTATTTACCCAGAAAGGTTTCTAAATTATATTAGACATCTACATCGGCTCGTAGCTGGAGTAGATTTTTCTTTTTCCAGGCAACTGGACACCCTAACAGTCACCTCTTCATATATCAGGTACATCTTGCCCCTGTGGGAGTCGTGTTAAAGGGGTCTGCAGAGTTGGTTCTCCCATATACCGAGTTTCCCCGATTAATAAGACCTACCCTGACTTTTTTTCTGTTTTTGTTTTAGGGGTGGGTGAGGGGGGGGGGGGGCTGAGATAGAAGCCACCCCCCCCCCTCTAAAAATTAGCCCTAGCTAGGCTATATGTGGGGGAAAAGAAAGAGAACACTCGCCTAGCAGCCGGCGTTATGTTCCCTCGCGGTGGCCTGCGGCGCTGCTGTAGGTTGCCGTGTTCTCCTGAACGCAGACAGAGCAGTTCTTCCTGGTAGCTGGCTTGTATACTCTGCTTGCAGCAAGCTAGTGCTATGATTGGTTAATCCAGCATCGGCTTTCATTGCCTGATGTGGCACTCGATTAACCAATCATAGCCATTCAATTATGTGATTCAATGAATTCCGCAGGAAAACAGGAGTTAAAGGAAAGAAAAAAAACTGCGCATGTGTATAGAAAATAGACCTGGAAAGATACGCAGAAGACCCGGAGGGGTAAGTGTTGTCCTCGGCCGCGGTCAGTACTGCATCTCCCTTCCTGGATCCCCCACTCCCGAGATGTTGCAGGGGCTAATGTATGGGTGAGGGCTAATGTAGTTGCGGGATGCTGTGCTGGTACTGGTGTATCTTGTCTCCACCAGAACTAGGGGTGGAGACCTGGGATTGTCCTGGTGGAGTTCTAGGCAATGCCCACAGTTGCCGATTGGCTGCTATATTTGCTGCTCCTGTACCATAAGCTCCCCTCCCAACTCCTGTCACTCTCGCGGCCCCTTTCCCTTCTTCCCCCACGGCCTGCCATATCAGCTGTTATGCATGCTGCCGTCGCTGAAGCCGGCCGTGCTGTTACCTTGCCGGCCCCCGGCGGCTGTCCCGAATCTTCGCTCCCTTCTCTAGTCTCTCTCATGCCCGCTCTCCCTTCTCCCCAGACGGCTCGTGCGCTGTCACCCTCACGGCCTCCCATATCTGCTGTAATGCGTGCTGCCGTACCTGAAGGTGGGTGCACTGTCACCTTGCCAGCCCCATTGTCTCTGTCCCCGCCTCTTGCCGATGGCAGGTCTCCTCTTCAGCTGTCACATCTCCCCATCTCCTGCCGACTGTCAGAATGCTCTCTCTCCCCGCTCTGTTGGCGGCTGTCACCCGCTTTCTTCACCCTCTTTCCACATAGCCAATTGACTGCTGTGGACGTTCACTATAACTCCACCCCGACAATCCCAGGTCAGAGTCCCCTCCTAGATGTAGTCAGGCAAAAGTAGACCCTGCTGTAGGGGTGGCATATATTTATATTACTCCCCAAATCCACACCATTCGCAACCTGATTGGTTGTTTGGATTTACTCATTCCCGGTGATTGGTTATTTTAGTTGGCTGATTTCACGCTGATTGGTTATTTGGTTTGGCTGGTTCGCGGTGATTGGTTGTTTAGGTTGGCTCATGTAGGAGTGGGGAGTAAAAGGCTAATATGCTTAGGGGTAGCATTCTGACATAGTGATTAGTGCCTTTGATGTTGGGGCGTGGCCTAATAGCTGTTAAAGCACAATGTATTCAGCAGGAGAAGGGGAAAGTGGTGGCGCTCTAATTTGATATATGGAGTCCAATACAAGAGAAAGGAGGCACCGGCCTCCATGTACCGGCCTCCATGTACCGGCCTCCATGTACCGGCCTCCATGTACCGGCCTCCATGTACCGGCCCCCATGTACCGGCCTCCATTTTTGGCCTTGTACCGGCCTCCTTGTCTGAATTCCCTTTTGTGAGCCAGATAGTGCGCCTGCGGTGTTATTAGAACGCCAGCATCTGACAACCCCGAACTGGCTACAAATCCTGGTATTGGAAGTAGCCTGTTTTGTGTGCAGCAGACAAACTATGCCTTTAGCATTTTAAAGACCGCCCCCTTTAAAAAAAAACAGTAACTGTTATTTATCTATTGACGTCGCTGTATGAAGGCTTGTTTTCAGCGGGACGAGTTGTATTTTTCAGTGATACTATGTAGTTGCCGTCTTTGGATGCGTCTTGTTTCTGCGGTGTACGCACTGCAACAAAAATGACAGAACGTTCCTCTACGGGGCGTTATGATGGCAATGATGCCAAATTTCTATAGGTTTTTTGTTTTGTTATACTACTTTTATTTCTTTTAATGAAATTTTAATTTAGTTTTTTTTTTCGTCGACCATAGTTGTGTGAGGTCTCATTTTGTGCGGGACGCCCTGTGGTTTCCGTTGGTACCATTCTGGAGTACTTAAGACTTCTTGATCACTTTTTATTACATTTTTTTTTTCTCTTGAAAGCAGGTGAGCAAAAAAGCACAATTATTTTTTTGTGTCTTTTTTTATTTTTTTCTTCTGATGACGTTCACCGGGCGGGGTAAATAATGAGTCGCCTTGATAGATTGGATGTTTAATGGACGCAGCCATACCAAATAGGTATTTTTGTTTTATTATTTAGACTTTTATTATAAATATGGCAAAAGAGTGTTTGTTTTTTCTTTTTGTTTTTTTGTTTTTTTTAATAATTTTTAAACTTTTTTTTTTTTTTTTCCTGTTTGAGGGGCTTGAACTTGTTTGGGCCTGATAAAACCAAGCCGAAAAAAATGTGTTGTACAAAAAACGTGTTTCCTTCATATACCTAATCGTTATGCCAAATATGTACATAGTAAAGGGTAAAGAAGAATCCCGAGACTCGAATGGATGAGATTGAAAGCTTGATTAGAGCTGAAGTTCACTTTGCTCTGGCATCATAAAATCAAATGCCATCCACTTCTTCTGTTCTGATACCGGCAAAGAGAATGATTGATTAGTTTGGGTAATTATTCTCATTATTCTGAAAAAGGGTGAAATCCTTCTCAGAAGGTGGAGGAAGGTGAAAGTCTTAACGATTTCTCGGATGATAATTAAAGAAATTTCTTTTTAAACCGGAGGATATAGACTAATTAATTAAGGCAATTGGATGAACTGAAAGAGCCTAGTACTATCCAGGATGGGCTGTTTGGTGGTCTGGGAGAAAGACCTAAACACACGTTCTTGGTCTGAGAATGTTCCCAAACTTATCAGGAAGGAATGGAATGAGCGCCAGGTTGTCTTAGTCCAAGAGGATTTAAGAGTAGTGTTGAGCAAACGTACTCTTCTGAGCTTGATGCTCGTTCGAGTATTAGCGTACTCGATGGTGCTCGCTACTCGAGCGAGCATCACGCCATTTTCGACCCCCCCCCCCCCCCCCCCCCCCCGCGCTTCAGATTTGACCCCTCCCCACTGCGCACGTCACTGGTAGTTTGTGGTTGGCTTGGCGAGAGGGAGAGAAGGAACACCCGAACGAGAGGGAGAGAAGGAACACCCGAACGAGAGGGAGAGAAGGAACACCCGAACGAGAGGGAGAGAAGGAACACCCGAACGAGAGGGAGAGAAGGAACACCCGAACGAGAGGGAGAGAACGAACCCGAAAAAAAAAGGCCCAGCAACCGGCGGGTCCCATACAAAAATGCTCGAGTCTCCCATTCAAGTCAGTGAGATTCGTTCCTGGAATAGAGCTCTCGAATCTTACGAAAAGCTCGACTCGAATAATGAGGACCCAAGCATTTTGGTGCTTGCTCATCTCTAATTAAGAGACGTTATCCCTTCTCAGAGGAGGAAACTAGAACAAAAGTAGATGTCTCAGTAGCTAAACATATCACATTACCCTTTAAGGACACTACACAGTTAAAAAAAACAAAAAAATGCCATGGATCGGAAAGTAGGAAGTCTTCTGATAGACATTGGAGGCATCTTCAGCCAGACTTAAACCTACACTGGCTGCTACATGTGTGGCCAACTTAATTAGAATTAGCAACAAGCTCACGCCCCCTCCCATTGCAAACAGTCAGCAAGGGGCGGAGAGGAGGAGCTACCCCCCCCCCCCATCCCTTCTCCAGCAGCTGTCATAGGCAGCGAATGCCGTATTCTGGCCAGAGACTATTATCACTCAAAATTCGTTCAAACAAATGAAACTGAGTGACAATTGTCCAGTTTAACCCTTTCCAATCCACTGTCTAACATCTAAAGACATTATGATTTAAGGTTGTACAGCTCTGATGTTGAAAGACGTCCGTCGGGGGTTCTCTTACTGTATATTGCCAGCCTCTCTGCTGTCGGAGCCTATCCAACGTGTCACCTCATGCAGTACTGGCTTTAGCCAGCAGATAGCGCAGCTTTATAACAGCAGAAAAAGAGTAAGCCCCCCCTAGGAAAACCAGGGTGCAAATTAGATTGGAAAGGGTTAAATGCAAAAACATAGTTTATATTCGTTCACCAGTTGGCAGTGGTGACTTTCAGTCGGCATAAAAAAATTACACACAATGAAAAGCCCAGAATCCAGAAAACACTCCCTGCGTAGCGCTTCACGTAGAAAGGGAAGCCCCCCGATCCAGCAGTGTTCTCTGCATGTGTAAATGCTGTGCACGAGCGCTAATGACCATAGCGGCAGTTATTTAGACAACGGTCGCCCCATGTAAAAGGGGGATTAAATCCTGCTCAGGGCATATGGCGTCAAAGAATAAGTTGTGTTCTGTTACGATCGTGTGGGCAAACTAGGCACGGGGCCCACACGATCGTGACCAAGGGGGACTGGGTATGCACACAGGTATCAGGCAACTGACCCTCTGCTACCGGAGGAGAATTGGCATGGTCCTACCTAGGCAGGGACATTGCCCCAATAAGGGCAGCCCAGCGGTCTTCAGATCTGGGCCCTAGCTGATCCTAGGAGCCACACACCAGAACAGGATGCATTCACATGCCACATGACAGGGACTGAACCACAGGACACACAGAGCCAGAATACACAGCATACAGTAGCCACAATGCAAACACTAATAGCAGATGATAAGCTGAATATAAATGTGAGGTGTTAGTTCGTACATTGGCCAATGAACTTAAGCTGCAAGGCCCCTCGTATCTAGAGGGCCCTAGGGGCCAACCTAGCGCAGACATAGCAAACAAACTCAGCAGACCAAACTGACACAAAATAAACGTACAAACTGACATGAACAGCAAGGCACAGATCACACAGCAAGCTGCAACAAAACACAGCAACTTCAACAGATAAGGATTCATGACTGCTCATCCTAGGGGACCATACAGAGACTGACCAGGAGCTGGGATTTATATGTGAGCACAGACCCAGGAGATTGGCTAGCAGGAAGTACCACACCCAGCCAGCTCAATTAATCAACCCTGTGAGGGCTGTGCTGCTAGGAAGCTTAGAACTACAGATCCCAGCAGCACATGTAACATGTTCCTTGTGCTTCCATTCTCAGTTTATAGTTGAAGCAGATCTAGTCTAGATAAAATCCTGGAGAAAGCTTCAGACAGGAAAAAATGGTTTCCTTTGGAAAGACCCCCAAAGAAGGAAGGCCTTTTTTCATACCTTAGGACACAATCAAAAAACTAGCTGGGGTAAAGGCAAAATGGGTCCCCAATTAACCCCAATCAAAAAGACTAAAACACTGATGCCATTCCAGTAGGGAAAGTCTACAGGTTTTTTTTTTTTTTGTTTTTTTTTTGGGGGGGGGGGGGGGGGGGTGCTCAACTCTGTGAAAATGCCTGAATTTCAAACTTTGTAAAGGAAGGATACCGCATAAAGCTGATTTCTCTCCCTCCCCAATATTTTCTTGCCCCTCATCCCAAATTACTCTACTACAACAGGTAGTTCAGGATTTCCTATGGCTGGAAGCAGTGATCCCAGTCAATTTAGCCGAGCAAAGGACCGGTCACTATTCCAAATTATTTATCAAAAACCCAACAGGTAATCTCATATGACTATAAATCTGAAACCGCTGAAATCAGCAAAGTACAGAAGGTTCAAGATGGAATCAGTAAACTCGACAGTGAAATTGATTTAAAAAAAGGGGCCTTGATGGCAACCATAGGTGTAAAGGACGCTGATTTCCATGTCCCAATCCATCTCCAGTCTCGGCAACTCCTCAGGTTTGCCATAACTATGGGGGGAAAAATACACCATTTTTAGCTCAAATGTCTACCCTTGGGGATATTCTCAGCCCCTCGTCAAAGACAGACCTTTCTCAGGATAATCCTGGACTTAGAGAAACGGGGCTTTCTTCCCACAGGAAAAAAACAAAACCTCCTGCTTTAGATCCAAAATTTTCTGGAGCTGAGGACTTGAGCTGAGGACTTGAGCTGAGGACTTGAGCTGAGGACTTGAGCTGAGGACTTGAGCTGAGGACTTGAGCTGAGGACTTGAGCTGAGGACTTGAGCTGAGGACTTGAGCTGAGGACTTGAGCTGAGGACTTGAGCTGAGGACTTGAGCTGAGGACTTGAGCTGAGGACTTGAGCTGAGGACTTGAGCTGAGGACTTGAGCTGAGGACTTGAGCTGAGGACTTGAGCTGAGGACTTGAGCTGAGGACTTGAGCTGAGGACTTGAGCTGAGGACTTGAGCTGAGGACTTGAGCTGAGGACTTGCTCTATCGGGCAACGATGTCCCTTCTAGGGAAATTAACCTCTTGCATCTCTGCTGTAGCATAGACCCAATTCCATGCAAGAACTCTGCATGATGCAATTCATTCCGTCAGGGACAAAAAGCAGACTTCACTAGACAAGAGGTTGGAAATGGGGAATACTGCAAAAGCCACCTATGGTGGTTATCAAACCAAAGTTGGTTGGCATTTGGTTGCCACAACCCATTGGTTCTCTGCTATTACATTTCAAAGGGTCAATGATATTACAGGAGGTGTGTCTTCCCTCTGTGAACCCTTTACATTCCGTGATTAACACTAATCATGGCATGTAAGGCGTAAACGGGATCGGCAGTCTCACAGACTCCCTGCTGTTGCAGCAGGAAGCCGACAGACAGTAACAGCCAGCTCCTGCTATGGATGGCGGCGGGCCCACAGGATGTAAGGTTATGTTCATTTGCGGAAATCCGTTTACAGCCAGGATGTAAATGAAGCGGGTTCATGAGCCGAGTCTTTAAGTGGCCTGGCCGAGCCAGAAACTAAAGTTAAAAGCTAAATAGTTTTTTTTTTTTTTTTTTTTTTAAATGATAAATTATATAATTATGAGCCTCGTGTTTGCGCAGAGTGTAAGCTCTCGCCTACGACCTGAAGGTTGCAAGTTCAATCACCCGCATGATTCAGGTAGCCGGCTCAAGGTTGACTCAGCCTTCCATCCTTCCGAGGTCGGTAAAATGAGAACCCAGCTTGGTGGGGGGTAATAAGTAATAATTTCCTGAAAGTGCTGCGGAATAAGTTGGCGCTATACAAATACCAAGATTTATTTTATAACAAAGATTAAGTTGAGGGGAAAAAAACCCCTTTTTCCAATTTTAGTATTAGTATAATACCAAAGGTCGTCTTGTGTCAATAAATCCCAGTCTATTAAAATGTCACTATTTATCCCACATGTGAATGTTGGGAGAAAAGAGAGAAATCAAAGTGCCAGAATTTGTATGTTCTTCGATCACCCCATCTCCAAGTAAAGCATGCTATAAAAAGTTGATCAAAAAGCTGCCTACGCCCCCCAATGGTACCCATAGAAACTGCAGGTCATCCTGCAAAAAAACAACATTAATGGGAATAATGTTTGGGTCCGGAGATGGCATGTCACAGAGTGTATGTCAAAAGTAGGGAGGATTAAATGAAAATGGCTCTGGCACCAAGGGGTTAAAGGTACAACTCCGCTAGAGGAAGATCCGGCATATGGAATGGTGGTTGGCTTTACGTGCACAGCGCTATTATTATCCCATATCTTTAAGAATTCAGGTAAAAATTAAATCTTGCAATGAAGTTCCCACACAGGAAGCCCTAATAAAAGCCTCGGCGGTCGGGGCGCAGGACGCCTGCCAAAGCTCTGAGACGGAAATGTTACATTTATGGAGTTTGGTAGCAATAAGCCACAATGGTGGGCTTTAGGAAAAGAAAGAAACCATTTGTGAAAACTTCAGGGGAATGGGCAGCGGCCCGCGTATCCTTGGAACTAAAAGTATTCCTCACTTTAAGATCCCGGTGGTTCTTGATTGGTCCCATTGAATAAGGTCCTGTTGGGAACATACATGCAGAGTATCAATCCTTTGAAAGTGGAATGAATTGTGGGAAGTTGGAAATCGTTATAGCTATCACAACGGCGCAAAAGGATTATTCCTGCAGACTAATATCTCCAGACTGAACCGAACCGCACTGAAAGGAACTCATTAACTGCTTTTGGATGGAAGAAGTGCTAGGTGCAGCGCCCTTTGTTCCGATATTTTGAGCCAGATCTGCAACAGAACCTCCAATGCAGATGTGAAACTGGCCTTAGAAGTGTGAACCGCTGGGTACATTTTGTACAATGTTTTTAATTCCGTAAACTTTGATCATATTGAGGACTCCCACCCACTGGCAATATTTTCTTTCTTGCGCTGCAAGAGCACGAGAAAACTAGCGCAGCGCAAGAAAGACGCCGGTATAGAACCGGCATATGGTTTCAATGGGGCCAGCGACAGCAGCGCTAGCCCTATTGAAAACATAGGGAGAATGCCGCGGACTTCTGCCACAGCTGTGGCAGAAGTCCGCGGCATTCTATTCCATTGCTTTCAATGGGATCGGCACTGCTGCCGATCCCATTGAAAGCAAGGCTTTCTGCAAAGCCCCGCTGAATGATTATCGGGAAAGGGCTTGAAATATAATCCCTTATAATAGCTATATCTAATATAATAGCTATATCTTAGCTATTCATGAATGAATAGCTAAGGGCTATGTGTGATTGGCTGAGCGCTCAGCCAATAGCTAAGCAGTAGCTGCTATTGGCTGAGCCCTCAGCTAATCTGCACAGCCCTTTCAGGAGGCGGGGATTTTTAAATCCCCAACTGCTGAAAGAGCTTTATAGCAGTGCCGGGAAGCCAGCAGGAGGACGCAGCTGAGCTCAGGAGAGGTGAGTAATAATTTTGCAAATTTTTTTTACACACTTATTGATAATTATCGGGGAAGGGCTTATATTTCAAGCCCTTCCCCGATAATCCTTCAGCTGGGCTTGGCAGAAAGCAGTGCTTTTAATGGGATCGGCAGCAGTGCCGATCCCATTGAAAGCAATGGGCTAAAATGCCGGGGACTTCTGCCACAGCTGTGACAGCTGTGGCAGAGGATTCCTTCATTCCCGCAGGGATGAAGGGAACTCCTGCCACAGCTGTGACAGAAGTCCCCGGCATTCTCCATCTCTTTTCAATGGGGCTAGCGCTGCTGCCGCTGGCCCCATTGAAAATACTGGCGATATGTCGGCGTGATGCTGATTTATTTTTTTTTTTTTAATTTATTTATTTATTTTTTCGCACTGCGATGCAAGACTTTAACTTGAGTCTCGCATCGCAGTGGAAAAAATGTCGCCAGTGGGTGGGAGCCCTTACTCAGGAAAGGATTGGACAATTTGGAGACAGGTTTCATTAGCAGATAATGAGGAGACCCCCCACCCTCTCCTCTGCCCCCACTTCCTCCCTTCCGATACACATTAGTTGGGACCACTGAAGTCGGATGCCTAATCTGTGTGGTTATCTGTAGAATACCCATGAGATCGATGTACCACTGCATGGCTCTTCATAGAGACATGCTACAGCTCTTCCCGAGGAGCATTGCTTCCGGGAGGGAAGACCTGGTAGTACGGCATCAGATGGACAACATGCCACCGTGTATGGCATCAGTGCTAGACTAAGTCAGGGACAATACTTCAAAAACTGCCAACCTTATTGGATTTAAACAACTCCTTGATGAAATGGGTCAGAGGAGCAAGTCAAGCATCACTGTGACGAAGATGGTGCATAGTGAAGCAAACTGCAGCCAAATCCAACACTACTGCTCCAACTAATGTGCCTAAATGCACAACTCATCCGTTCTTAGTACGGCTACGTATGGCGCTGCGGCGCTCGAGAACCAATCAGAGGCAGAGATTCCTGGAGGCGGGGATTTTCAAACTCCCTGACCAGGAAACTCTGCCGGAGAACTTCAAACAAGTGACAAGGAGCTTCGGGAGAAGTGCGGCAGAGCCAGACAGCGCCTCCTAGGTGATGTATTATTTTTTTTTATGCAGCTAGGGCTTATTTTAGGGCTTTTACTGTAGGATTTCCTACTGTGGCCACCTGCAGACGGGCGGGTCGGATCCGGCGGCGAGGATTCTTGCCGCGGGACCCGACCCGAGCGCCTGCCGAGAGCAGCGTGTACTCACCCACGCCCCGCAGCTCCGGCTCTTTCATGTGCCGGCTGCCGGACAGCCGACGCATGCGCAGACCGGAGCCGGCGGCGGGTGAATGACGTTTCTGTCCGGGGCTCTGAGAGCCCCGCACAGAAATGGAGCATGCCGCGGTTTGTTTGCCGTGCGAGATTTCGCACGGCCAAACCACGGCCGTCTGCATAGGATTGCGTTTGTTAACAAAACATCGCTCATTTGAAAGAACCCATTTAAAACGATGGGCTTCTTATACATGCATTTTGTAGCCTGTGTGAACGCAGCCTAAAGGCCAGACTACAGTGGGTAAAGGAGCGCAAAACTTGGATCGCTGAGTAGTGAAAAAAAAATATTACCTGGTCAGATGATGATATTTGGTGTATCATGTAAAGGAAGAGCCAGAATCTTGTGCGAGCAGAATGACCCCTTCAGAGCATGTCAGTACCTTAATCTAACTTGCGTCAACTGCAAGAAGCTATGTTGTCCGCATGGGCCAGTATTTCTGTAAAAGGAGGTCCAATACAGTACTACCGTGTTTCCCCCAAAATAAGACAGTGTCTTATATAAATTTTTGTTCAAAAAGGTTTAATATTTTTTTTACATGTTTAGCTGCCGGGACACTATTTAAATTGACTTTTTTAATGAACTGTTAGCAGGGCTTAATTTTGGAGTAAGGCTTATATTTCAAGCATCCTCAAAAAGCCTGAAAACATTTTTCATCCTCAAAAATTCTGGAAAATCATGCTAGGTCTTATTTTCAGGGCATGTCTTATTTTCAGGGTATGTCTTATTTTCAGGAAAACAGGGTAGATTGAGTGTACGCTTCAGTTGGACTGGTCACTGCAGGATTTACAGATTAATATGTTATGCAATCTCAGTTTAGGAAAGCAAAAATAAACCAGATGCTGTCAATTAGTGCTGTAATATGATAAGTATGCATAAACATTACAGCAACACGAACATGGGCCGGCGCTGGACCGTCGCCGCAATCATACTCCCAGCACAAAGCTGTATTATTTTATCTAATGATTTCCATGAAAATGGGCTTCCTGAATAAATGTCCATTTTTGTTTTGTTTTTTTAATTTTTAGATTCCTTATTGCAGAAGATTGAAGAATACAGCCTTGTAACCCCAATCAGCACAGATGCAGCAGGGAACTTTCTATCACATGCCGTGTCAAAAAGACAAAAGGCGCGGTTCCAGAGAGATCTTGCGGAGCCCCACGAGGAATCGGCTGAGCCGAAGGTTTATTATAATGTTACTATTTTTGGCAGAGAGTTTCATCTGAGGTTAAAAGTGAACTCGAAACTTATCGCACCTGGAGCGACCGTGGAATGGGAGGAAGACCACCGTGTGATTGGAATAGAACCACTACACAGGAACTGCTTGTATATCGGGGATATAACAGATCTACCCAATGCTTCGGTTGCCATAAGTAACTGCGATGGACTGGTAAGATCTTATATATGTAGATGATGAGTTTGCATCCTGCATGCTTATTTTTAATTGTGTGGACATACTCGTTTAGGGCGATTTTCGCAATCGAGCAGCACTTTTTTCGAGTAACTGACTACTCGGGCAAAAAGACTCGGGGAGTGGGGGGGGGGGGGAGGGGGAGAGAGCTCCCCCCTGTTCCCCACTGCTACCCCCCACTCGCCCCCCCGAATCCTTTCGCCCGAGTATATACAGGATATGCTATGAATGTCTGGGACTTGCACCTATCTCAAGATCTGACCTCCTTCGACCGCGGCTATATGCAGTAGGCGAGAGTACAGCAATAGCAGAGCCTTGCGTTGTTTTCGTACCTCACGTAGAAGTGAATGGAAGTTACAGAAGCTGCATAGCGCGGTCTGATCTGCTGCCCGGGTACTCCGGGGCACAGGGCAAATGGATGGGTATTCTCGTCTGTCATAATAGTAAACATGTAACCTGCTCGTTATGAACAATTGAAGCGGAAGTTAAAGCAAAAAGGCCAAAGGGCTTCTTGGATGTACCGTATAGTGCTCTGTATATTATGGAATTGTATAGATCTCCTTACCCCCTTCGTGGCAGCCATTCGACTTTATGCATTCTAACTGCTATTGGCAGGTATATAGACGTTGTCTGCAGTAGCTGATTATCATCAGGCACCTGCTCTGTTCTGTCACCATCAGCTAACAACATATGGCAGTAGTCTTTCAATACATTATGTCATTGTATGATACGTTAAATGGTGCCTTCAGTAAACCAACTTGGCCCCCCTGCCCACGGCAGAGTACTTGTTGATTAGAAGTCGTCAGAGCACTTGTTGTGCTTCAGTGGTTCGTTCAATGTAAAAGCTTTCAAACAGCTGTCATTTGTATGCGTCAGCTAGTTGTTGGAACTCGTATCTGATCTAGAGTTGCTCCGGCTCATTGTTAGCACTGGGCTTAAGCCTCAACTCTTTATCCTGGTGCCCTGGATCATCATATATATTTAGAGTGAGGTTCCAGTTCTGGGTTGCCCTTTTCGAGGCAGGTACTCTGTATTTGTTGGCAGGCATCATACGCTGCGTTTCAGTGCCCTCCCTCTTTCTAGTGTGTACAATTTTGGAAATGATCTTATTTTGCTGTACAATACCTTTATTTTTCTTCCAGGGGGTTATTTCTTGGCTTCTGTGATTTGTAAGGAACAGTATGGTAATATTACTCAGCAGTGATAATGCTGGGCGTGGTGTGACAGTAATATTTGAGCCCTGTACATTGACATCATTGGCAGGATTGTCCTTCATATAGCGGCTTTGTTCCATACCGGTGTGATGGTAATATTGGATTACTGTCTGATGGTAATGGCTGGTCTTGGTGTAGTGGCAGCAATGTTATTTAGCAACTACGTATATATATTTTTTCCTTCTGGGGGGTGGGGGGTCCTTGACATATGCCTTGGACATAGTGTGTTTTGTGTGTGATGCAGAATATGTTGTAATTGAATAAAAATATGACAAATGGTAAATGGACTAATATAGACTGTCGGCTCCTACAAATTAAAGTTATGGGCTCAAAGGACGTGGGGGGCCAAATTCAGGGATGTTCCTCTATATTCGCTATCCCAAACTGGGCCTTCAAATCTACGCCCACAAGATAAGGGGTCACTTTATGATCAGTAGGGGGGGTCCAAGTGCTGGAATCTCCTTGATCCTTTAAACAGGGATTGCAGAGTTTGTGAATGTGCGCCGCTGCTGCATTCATGTAATTGGGAGTGCTGGAGGCTGCTGAGCGCTTGTACTTGGCAATTTCCAGTCCCCCTATCAAAATGAATGGAGCAGCAACAGACATGCATGCCCTCCGCTCTAGTCATATGGGGACTTTTTGGGATCCCTGTTCTTATGCACTCGGACCCCCATGGATCATAAAGTCATCCCCTGTATTGAGGATAACGTTTTTCTATCTTGGCACAACCCCTTTAATCTCCTCACAAGTCTCCTTTCAGGGCCTCTGCCTCCATTACAATCACACTGAATAGCTCTCCATTGTACTAATATTTGACTTATTGAAGACTAACTTACCATAATAAACTAGAGCTCTATGTGAATACTTCTCATCATGTCAAAAACACTTTTGGACATCAATTTAATAGGAATCCTAATAGGATCAATCAACCTTGTAATCCCCTAAAATTACACTTAATCCTGCTATCATGTATTCCCTCAGCTGGCAGACACACTGACGTTTCATATACCTCTATAACCAGGGTTGCACACAGGCTTACTTTCCCTTTCTCACTGATCGCTGAGTTCAGGACTTGAACCTGGGAGCTCCCGTGCTCCAGACCGCGCCTCTTCTGATTTGAGCCATCAGTCCTCTGGATAGCTGCAATGCAAAACGTTGCCCTTGTTCCTAGTTACATGCCCCTGTGTGTTCCCTGACTGGCTTCACCCTGTGTTTTCCCTAACTGGTCTCCCTATATAAACCTGTCCCTCCCTCCTCGCGCAATTACTGTGCTTCCAGCCTCTAGTCAAGCTCCCGTGTACTGACCTCTAGCTTCACCTGACTACGCTATCTGCTTGCTCCTATGTACTGCACCTGATGCTTCCCGTGTACCGACCTCTAGCTTCCCCTGACTACACTACCTGCCCGCTTCTGTGTATTGCACTTGATACTACCCATGTACTGACCTCTGGCTTCCCTTGACTATGCTACCTGCCCGCTCCTGTGTATTGCACTTGATACTACCCATGTACTGACCTCTGGCTTCCCTTGACTACGCTACCTGCCTGCTCCTGTGTACTGCACCTGATATGTCCTGTGTACTGACCTCTAATTGTACTAAATGCCTAGAAATAATCCGGGCTTAAAGATACTGAATTTTAATTGCCATAAGCAAAATTAACCCTTCGGTATTAAGTCTCAATAAAATATAAACCTTTATTATAACGCAGATTGACAAACACCTATATTTAAAAACCCAGTCTGCAAAGGTCAGCCCATAAACATGGCCGTATCCAGACTGCTAACTGAAGTATGGAGGACGACCCATCCTATATTCTTAGTAGAGATGTCAGTCTCCGATTAGTCAGAAAGTTTATCAGAGACTGATATCTCTACTAAGAATAAAGGATTGGCCGGTCTTCATAGATTACTTCAGTTACCAAACTATTATTTAGGAGCAGCCATGTGCTCATGTAGCAAATTAAAAGCATAATACCATGGGTTTAGAGTAAATGTATATAGATGGCTACAATACATCTAAAAGAAAGTAGAATTAAAGAAAAAGTAAAGAGATTTTTTTTTTCACGGGGGGGGGGTAAATAATAGATTATAATGATAATGGCGAGAATCTAATTACCTCTCAGGAGGTAATTTATAGATTGAATAAGGATATGGTAGGATAGGTAGAGTATGGACTTAAACTTTTCTTATAGAAAAGTATGGTATAGTTTAAAATATCAGGTTTATGATGCTAAAATCCCCATTAGAAGGGGGGGGGGGGGCGGAAGAGAAAGCCAAAGCAGGAGGACTACAGGTTGTTGTTGTTGGCCACTTAGTCGTTCACAACCCCCGGCGACCCTAAAGGCGAACTCCCTCCATGTTTTCCAGTTCTGCACTGCTTCTTTCAATGGTATGATATCCATGCCAGTATCAGCTCTGACAGTATCAGCCATCGGGTCCTTTGGCGGTCGGGTCTTCTTTTGACACTGATCTGTCCAAGCATTATAGATTTTTCTAGCGACTCTGCTTGAATTACATGGCCAAAATCCGTGGTTCCGAGCCCGGCCATCTTGCCCTCCAGTAATATATTGGCTCTTATACAATTCTGGACTTCTCTGTTAGTTACTCACCATCCAGGTTATACGCAGCAGCTTTCGCCAGCACCACAGCTCAAACGCATCAATCCTCCTTCTATCAGCTTCCCTCGCAGTCCAGCTTTCACATCCAATCATGGCTCTGGGGAAAACGGTGGTTTGCACTATCCCTACTTTTCCAGATTTTGTTCACATTTAGCATTTCGCCCCAAGGCAAAGTTGCGTTTTATCCATAGATTCTCCAGTCTGGTCAATTTTTGAGCCAAGGAAGATGAAGTCCTGCGTTCTATGGCCTCATTGTCTATTTTTGATATGAATTTGGTAATTTTTTTGCAGTTGTCATAATTGTAATCTATTTTTCTTTTTTTTCCATTCAGTTAGAGGCCCATTTTTTTTGCACGTACAGTTTTAATTTTCCAGATCAGCTGCTTTAGTCCGGCTTCTGTATCTGCAAGCAGAGTTGTGTCATCTGTATAACGGAGATTGTTGATGTTTCTTCCACCTATTTTCACCCCGGTCTTTACCAATTCATCTAGGTCCATTTTCCACATGATCACTTCTGCGTATAGGTTAAACAAGAAGGGTGAGAGGGATGCAGCCCTGTTGGCCACCATTGCTGATCCTAATCCAATCTGTGTCCCCATACTGTGTTCTCATAGGGGCTTCTTGATTGGTATAAAGTGATTTTTATTAGCTTGACTTGATGTGCCGATACGCCCAGCTCTTGTAGAGCTTGTCCTGGTCGACACAGTCAAAGGCCTTGATTTAGTCTATGAAGCGCATGTAGATATTCTTTTGGTATTCTTGAGCTTTTTCCATGGTTCATCGCAGGTTTGTAATATAGTGGCGGGTGCCTTCGCATCAGGGAGTGCCGCTTCAACTACTGATCTCAGTCTTTCCTCTATAATTTTGAGCAGAATCTTGCTTGCATGCAGAATTAGGGCTATTCGGTAGTTGGAGAAATTCTGGAGGTTGCCTTTCTTTGGTAGAGGGATGAAGACAGATCTTTCCCAGTCCTGTGGCCATCGTGTGGCTACCTATACTGCCTGGCACAGCACTGTGAAGGTTTTCACATGTACTGGCAGCAATGTTATGTATGCCTGATGCTTTACTTTTGTCTAGTTGTTTCATTGCCATAACCACTTCTGACACCATAATGGAGGGTTCCAAGTCCACAGGCTCCCCCTCACACAGTGGTCCAGGCATATAGTTCCGCTTGGCATTCCCTCCACCTATTCTCTATACTCTGTTGGTCATTCAGTTCCTTCCCATTTTTGCTTTTGATTTGTGCTGTCGCATGCCAATTAAGGTTTTCAGGCCATAACTACAAAATATTAAAATATTATGAGTAAACCTTACAGGAATTTTTGATGGGTGTGTATAAAAGATAGTTATAAATCTTAGAGAATAATCAGAAAAAGGCACAGATAGAGAAATATGCCAATACACATGCGTATAAAATACTCTAGGGTATTAGAAATTATCGTTATCTATCTTAGACACATTCCTTAGAAGTTTTCCAAGACCTCATTAAAACCTCTTGGGTGTAATCTATCCAGATGGAAAATCTGATGCGTTTCTTTTCTTCTTAAAATTGTTGAATTCTACTTCTGGAATTTGTTCCAATGGGTCAGACGCATTTGAGAAGCATCCCCATTGTGGTGGGTAGCAAAGTGCCTCGAGACCCGGTTTTATAAAGCCGTTTGGATATTCCACCAATATAGTAACATAGTATGTTAGACTGAAAGAAGACAATGTTCAGCACGTTTCTACCCCTCACCCCCTTCCTCGGTGATCCAAAGCAAGGCAAAAAAAACCCAATGAAGCAGAAGCCAATTGATATGGACAGTGATGGTGGACCCACTGTGCCAACCAACCTGGTTTGACTCTGGGCTCAATGTAAGGGCATTATCCTGGCGGTTCCCCGGTATTCACCCTTTAACGCTTGTACAGGGATCTGGCCCTTTTATACGGCGAACCGAGCAGATTGCTAACTCTTGGAATAGTCCCAGTGTGGTTGACAACTGACTCCCGAGAGTCAGAAGCATCATTGCAAGGCACCATGAAATATGCTGGACTGCAAACATGATAAAGAACAGACAGCAAAGTGAGAGATGGAAAAGCTATGCTTGGTGACAGAGTATACAGATACAAGTACAGGATAAAGAGCAGCCAGTGAAGTCAAAGATAGGAAAGCTGTGCTGGATAACCGAGACAAAGACATAAATGGGATCTGCTGTAAAGTCAAGAAGGCAGCAAAACTACAGGATAAAGCAGACAAAGTCAGAAACGGGCGACTCGTGTATGCTGGATCCAATAAAAATACAAAAAGTTATACCAGCAGCACCACAGGGAACCCACGCTGGGCAGGACAGAAAAAAAGCAAAAGCCAAGTCAGGGATCCAAACCGTAATCCCTGTAGATAGTTAGGGGGAAAAAAAAAGCTTGGCAACATAAACAGGTGCAGGTGACTTATAATACTTTATTCTCCCATCACCCACAGAGACCGCTACGTTTCCACCTCCACTGTCTTTTTGAAGCTTGTGCAGAGGGATCAGCCTTATTCTCATCTGCACAAGGAAAGACCAGAAGCAATGGGATGAAACTGAAAGGGAGGAGACACAGATTAGATATTAGAAAAAACTTTCTGACGGTGAGGGTGATCAATGAGTGGAACAGGTTACCACGGGAGGTGGTGAGTTCTCCTTCAATGGAAGTGCTCAAACAAAGGCTGGACAAATATCATCTGTCTGGGATGATTTAGTAATTCCTGCGCTGAGCAGGGGGTTGGACCAGATGACCCTGGAGGTCCCTTCCAACTATACCATTCTATGAGTCAGCAGTCTTCTTCCTCACAGCTCCTCTTTAGCGTGGTCGGGCTACCAATGACTGAGCGTCGGTAACTGTCTCTCCCGGCAGTCGCACTCTGGCTGTCTGCTGTTCTGGGAACTGCGCCTCTTCTCCCCACTGGATGAATACTCCAGCGGCTCTCCTGGTAGCTCCGATTCTCCCACTCTCTGCACCAGTGTTTATTTACTCTGATTCTTTGGGCATTCCAATAAGTTAATGTATTTTGACCTGCAAGTGAGATAGATATAGATATATATATATATATATATATAATTTTTTATTTTTTTTTTCCTTTATCCTCCCTGTTTGCTTTCTAGGGGAATTTCCTTTTTACTGTGACAGATATTCATGCAGCATTTTACGTTTTTTTTTTTTGCTTTGCATTTATAGGCTCTACAGATACGTTTTCCACATTTGGTTGACAGAGTATTATTTTTAATTCTACAGCGTTTCCTCGAAAGTGAAGGTGTTAGTATCTTGCCTAAAGCTCTATTTTTCCTAATAAGGATTCAGGGCTTTTTTTTTTCAGAGCTTTTCGAGTTTCCCAAGGCTTAGCAAGTATATTTCTAATGTGCCAGTGCTGTGTGTTTTTGGGCAGAACCTTTTTATTACACATGTTAAAAACAAAGTGAATTCCCAAACCCAAAGAAATACTGAAGAAAATAAAAAGCAAACAAGAAAAAAAATTTTTTTTTCAATACATTATATGGTACATTAAATGGTACCATTGAAAAATACAACTCGTCCCACAAAAAACAAGCTTCAAGCAGCTATGTTGCTGAATAAATTAGTCAGTCATAAAAGGGAATAAATTGATTTGCTTGAATTTGTGTGTACTTGTTCCGTTCGCTTCTGCTGTTTATAGCGTTTTGTTACGTCTTCTACTTGCGACTCGAGAACTGCAAGTGGTACTCATGGGCAGACATAACACGCAGACTGAAAAAACACTCGCCTAGCATACCTGCATGCATAAACAAATGGAGTTGCTATGGTACATACTAGGTATTGGTTCAAATTTTGGCCAATATACTTAAGCCCACGAGCCTGCGACAAGGGTTCTTGTTGTCTGTTGGTCCCTACTCTCACAAGACAACTTCCCCATGAATCCTGCCTGTAAGCATGGCTATCATCCCAATAGGGACGGCCCCACGCTGGAACCTAAGGACCTAACTCCTACTAGATGGTAACGACCCAAGCTGCACGGGACACTGTTCATACCATCATAAGGAACGCATACTACACGGAACAGGACTGTTTACACCACTTGTCCATCCACCTGCTGAGACACACAGAACATGTCCCTGTTCACACCTACACAATGACATCCAATAATGCCAACACCAGGCTATTGGGAAACCAGCACCCCCTAGCCAGAGGGGCTGGTATATATGTGCAGCAGACCGGTGGTGATTGGTTGGCTGGAGAACTCCACATCCAGCCAGCTCAATTATCTTACACCTGTGGCAGTGTGCCCATGGAAATCTGTAGAACGACGTGTCACAGGAGCTGAATCTAACAGTACACTTAACTTCAGAGAAGTCTGCATGGAGTATTTTTTATTATTATTATTTTAATAGTTTAATCTCTTATGTTCTCTGCTTTGCAGTTGCTATGGAAACAAAATGATAGACAAGGATGATTAACTCCAGACACTGATCTCAACCCTCATTTCTTCCAAGCTTTCAATGACCATATAGATAGCTATTGAGATGTATAATACATATATGTATAAAACCTCCTGGTCTTTAAAAAGACTTCTGGTCCAGTAAAGGCACCAAATATATAAGGTGAAACATTGATATCACGAAGGGCTTGTTTAGACAAGCGATATTCGTGTGTATGTATGTGTGTAATGTGTGTGTGTGTGTGTAATATAATTTATTTATTTCAGGGATGAACTTGGCTAAACCTGGTTTCCACGGTGACCAGGGAGTTGTCAGTAGCGGGCTGCAGCCGCCTGATGCTGGATGCTTTCTGTTTTTCACATGGCTGTAGGTGTGGAGGTTTCGACCTGGGGAGCCTCTCCCTGGATGATGGGGGAATGACAGAGACCCGTTACTATGTGCAACTACAACTCCCAGTCTGACCAGCCTATAGTGTGGCTGGCTGGGCTTTAATCCATAGGGCTGGCTTGTTTTTACTGCTCTATGGATTAAAGTCACGGGGGCCGTGGTCGTGATAGCCTGCAGCTGTCATGGGGGGGCCGCAAAATGTGACATCCCCCGGTCACGCGATCGCCATTATCAAATGGAAAACAGCTGTTGCATGAGAATAAGTTTAAAAAAAAAAAAGTTAGGTGCAGCTTCCCTCACAAATTGGATCCATGAGGGGAGCTGAAACTACTCTCCTCCGGGTGATCTAGTTCTTGCAGGACCTGACATCGCTTTCTGCGCAAGCATGCCAGGTGTAAATTGTAGGGCGGATGCTGCTCCCAGCTAGTAGGCGAGAGCAGGGAGATGTCATCGTGAGCGGCTGTATGCGGTTCCTAGTCACATGATCGCTGTTATCCAATGGATAACTGCAATAATGTCAAGTTGAATCAAACTTTTTTTTTTTTTTTTTTTTCTAATTTCCCCTCGTGAATCATATCTGTAATTTAACATCTCCCTGCTCTTGGCCACCAAACTTAGCCGAGAACTAGAAGATTTCATGGCACGATCCCTGGTCACGTGATTGCCATTATCCAATGAATAACGGCAGTCATGTAAGAGTGGATCTGATGCATGAGGGAAGGTGAAATTACTTACATCAGGCTTCCAGCAATCTTTATCTACGGACCTTTCCCCAGCTTCGGCACATGCGCCGATCGGCAAATAGGCGGATGCAAGCGGAGAAGCTGGGGAGGGTACGTGGAAATTTTAAAATCATCTTCTAGCTACTAAAGGTAGCGGAGAGCCCGGGGTCGTGACCAAAGTAAATGATCCCTGGTCAAGTGATCGCTGCTATCCAATGGATAACGGCAACATGTAAAAGTAAAAAAAAGTTGAAGTTTAATCTTCCCTTTCTGAAGCAATTGGTCATGGGAGATGAAACATCTTACGAGAGGCCTCCACATTTGAACCCCTTCATCTTCCACGCACCTTCCCCGAACTTCTGTGCATGCGCGGGAGCCGGAAAGGCCTGGAAAATTTAAAATCCCCTCGCTCTCGGCTAAAAAAGGTAGTTGAGAGCCTGGAGCAGTGAGCGGTGGCCTTGTTGAGCGGTCCCCGGTACCGTGATGAAAAGGTAGCGATCTCGCATGACTGGAAAGGAATTGCGGATTCTGCAAGCAGTAATATGCGGATCAATCAAATGCATTGGATTATGCAATCTGCTGACATTTGCGGGTCCTATTTTTTATTTTTTTTTTCACGTGGATATCCGCAACATAGAGCCCATTCTGCTCCATCATTGCAGATATACCTGCACCCTTTTATGCAACTACATCGTGTATGGTCTGCGGGTACCGGTGACATCGCTAAGCAACGAAAAGGGAAATATAAATAAAGTGTACTGTGCATGACCGCCTGTGTGAGTGCGCAGTACATTCCACGGCCGGGCTCACAGCTGGGATCCGCTGCAGGCCTCTACAAACGGACTCCACATACGGCAGTGTGAGCCCGGCGTTATTCAGACCACTACCTGTAGTCCGTAATTTACAAGAAGCCCCGGGAACGCTCGTCTTCCTGCAGTTCCAGGAGCAGCTTGTTGAGCGCCTTCTCTGTGAGACCGCCGCACCTCAGTAAGATTACAAAGCCTCACAGAGCGCCACTTTTTACACCCCCCCAACTCTGCCGCTGGAGTCAAGAACCCTCCACCACCACCCCTCCCCACACACACACCCCCAGGAAAGAAAAGTGTTGGGTTTTCAGCAAGCATGGGAGGAGGGATACCTGGTTCTATTGCCCCATGTGCCCATCCTAACCAGGCCTCCATAAGTACCCATTTTCGGATATGCCACTCAGTTTACATTATTACTTTTGTCTAAGATTTAGAGAGCCAAAAAGGGGGGGTAATATTTTTAGAGAGTCAATTTTTTTTTATTCTGCACACGTGTGCAATTGGGCCTAGAATTTTATTCAGTTGTGCTCTGAAAGCCAAGGGGTGGGGTCAAAATACTCATGACACCCATCGGTGAATACATTGAGGAGTATATTTTTTAAAGTGGGTATCTATTATTCTGACACAATGTTAATAACTTTTTCTCCTACATGGTTTAAAAAAACTAAACGGATGGAAATGTATATCTTATCACTAATTTGTACAGTATTATTGCACATATTTGACACACTGCAGTTGAAAATGTAAAAAAATGACACATTTTTTTTTAATTTTCACAATTTTGCCATTTTGAATATACACATATTTTACTTCATTTTAGATGGTAAAAATGTCAGAATTACTTAAAAACCTTTATAGAGTTATTCTATGTTAAAGTGACACATGTCAGATTTCTAAAATTTCAGATCACGCGGCGGAAATCCGCCTGTGGGAATTGGGCCTAAATGTAGGGTGGCCCTTATTTTTCAACTTTTGTAAAAGTTTAGCTCTCGCCCCCCCCCCCCCCCACCCCCCTCCACCCTCTTATCTCGTTTCAATCAACAGAAAAAACATCTGTGCAACGTTTTAGCTGAATTGGCCAACTGCGAGGCGATCCTCATCGACCGGGACGTTTTGAAATTTTCACCCAGAAATTCATTTTTTCAGATAAACCTTTCTTTGTTATTTTATTTATAAGCCCTAGTCATGGAAATTGCTGCCGCTTTTTATTAATCTAATTAGCATTGCTCTTGCTGAGTTACGCCGGCGCTACAAATGATTTAACATACATTCTGTTAATGCTGGCGTTACCTTTATCAGGGTCCCCTACGTATCTCGTTGTGCACCTTAGTCTGCGTTATCCATAAGGAACGTTATCTGCTCTATCACTACACTTAATGGAAGGACGATCCTGGTTACAAAAGTGGAATGAAACCGGTTGTTGGGAATGGCGTTGCGGAAAGATGTCACTCATTCTGGATACACAACATTCTCACAAAGGATGAAACTGGGAAACAGTTGTTTTACAGATCGGGGCCAGAGACCCTAAAAAATACCCAACTGCTGCTAAATCCATAATCCATGTTCATTCGTTCGCATTATGTTTAAAATTAGAGGAATTATTGTTGTAAATAAAAATGCGTTTCTCTTAATAAAAGTTGTGCGCGGCATTAAAAAAAACATATTATTCAAGTTATTCATGTTATTTCGGGAACTTTTTGGGAACGTTGATTCCGTTTGAAGCCTATGGAAGCCGTCCGGATCTGCAGGAGACCCACGCCTGAATTAAACTCACCTGCTCCGGGCGATGCAGATCTTCCTTCCTTCCTTCCCTTCCCTTCCCTTCCCTTCCCTTCCCCTCCCCTCCCCTCCCCTCCCCTCCCTCCCAACAGGATCTTCTTTCTTCGGCACGGCGGATGTGCCTGACGCATGCGCGCGGTACGCTGCCGGTGTGCCGAGCACATCCGCCGGGCCGAAGGAAGAAGATCCGGCCGAGAAGAAGGGAAGACACGCACGGCCCGCAGCAGGTGAGTTTATTCTTATTTTCAGCCCTCATGTCCGCGGGGCAGGAGGGACCTGCTACGGATTCTTCATGGAGAATCCGTAGCGGGCCTGATTTTCCCCGTGGACATGAGGCCTTAGTGCGGATCACGCGTGCGGGCGCTCATAGCTCAATTGATCTCCCGCATGGGGAAAAAAAAAGAAATTTAAGTGCATTCGCAGCAGAAACCCCGCGTTACATTTCCGCAGTGGACCTGATTTTCCCCGTGGACATGAGGCCTAAGAAGAAAAAGGTTGAGCTGGGCTAGAGTATACCGCTTTTGAATGGAATTAATCATCGCGTAATGCGTATACTATGTTTAAACTTCAAGGCGTTTGATGGTTGCCTAGCCGTTGTCAGATTGAGCTGAAGTTTTGCACAGTTTTGCCCAGTTTTTTGTTGATTGGAACAGGATTAGGGTGTGGGAGCAGCAAAAGTTTAACTTTTGGAAAATGACCTATAGCTAAGGGCCACCCTACGATAGGGCTATTACCCTCCTGTTCAGCAACAGGGACGTTCAGTAGCCTCTGTTATTAGGTTGTGTCGATAGACAAGTCCCTACGTCTGACAAATGGCTTCATTGAACAATGTAAAAAAAAGTTATTTGTCAGTTTCATTAAGAATATTTAAAGCAAAATCATATAAATTGTATTTTTCGTGATTATCGGGGTGGATTGCATGTAAAAACTGAAGTCCATGCGTTGGCTCTGATTTCTTTGGATTATGGATGTTACAACTTTGAATGTTTTCAATCAAACCTACTGGACAATCTGTGTTCAATAGGTTTGGCCTGCACACGGCCATATTTGCATTGTGGAATCGGGGACACGGCCGTCTGTCCCCCAGGTCCCGCAGCAAATACTCATAGTATGCTATGGAAAAGCGCTTTTTCCCGGACACGAGCAGAAATGAGCTGTGAATTTATTTAGTTTTATTTTTTTCCTGCTTGCGGATGAAAAATTGCAGCATGCTCTATTTTTGAGCGGTGTCCAAACAGCCTGCATCCACTGAAGTCAAGGGAAGCCGTCTGACCCGCGGCCCCTCTGCAGTGAACATTGCAGAAAGCTCGCGGGACCCGCATCATCGCCTAGCGAGCCGGCCGGACTGTCCGCAGTACAGAAAAAGCAGAGAACTGACGGGTATGCGGGTTTTTTTCTGGGGTGTCAGATACCGCATCTGGAATCCAACCCGGTTGTGTGCAGCCGGCCTCAGTGGGAAGGTCTCTTGTCTTTCCACGGTCTGTCCCAATGACTAATGTTGTTTTCGTGTGATGAGCCACAGATTCATATTTCACTAGCCACAAAACACGGCACTTTTCCTTTTGAACCATTGCCATCTTGTCCACTTTCGTCACCATGGATATGCACTGCAACCAACCTGGAGATAGAAAACTTGGAGACTGTGGAGTAGATTAAGGGAAAAAGTCTAGAATAAAAAAACGTCTTTATTGCCCATCTTTTATTTTTCAAGACACTCGGAGGAATGAAAGTTGCGCTGTGATTGGGCGCTATAGAGAACAGAGCTTTTCTTTTAGACTTTCAGAAATCTTCTCCCATTGCTGTCTTTCATTTGTCAGTAGTTTCATTCTCACTAATTATTTGAAGCCGTATCATGACTTTTGGGACACTAGGTACGCCCCTGCCCTGGAGGTCCCTTCCAACTCTACGATTTTATACTTAGAGACTCAGGGGCCCAGGTGCAAAAGTTCAGCTAAGGGGGTTTCCCCCCCCCCCTCCCCCCCAACCTGTACTTATACAGAATAGTATCCGTGCAGCATACTGGTACAAAACCAATTTACAAAAATGTAAAAAACTAAAAAAAAAAAATACACCGGTGGCCTGCGCACGACAGCATGTGTGAGATACAATTGCTGCAATACACAGTGATGGGGCAGGTTACAAACCGCATGTGTTTTTTTTTGTTTAAGAAACTACATACACTATTAAAAAAAAAAAAAATAAAAACGGCTGTGGTTTTAACACCTTAACGCTGCAGAGTGTACTGTTACGTCCTGCAGCTTTGGGGTCGATTTCCCCCCCCCCCCCCCTCCATACAATCGAGTTTATACAGCCGTCACCTGCCCGCAACAGCTTCGATAAGCCGCGTTGCTCATTGGAGCTGTAAACCTTTTAAATGCCGTTGACCCTGACCGATGTTAGGGGGTCCCATACAGCGCCCCAGCCCGCCCCCGAGATGCATCATACTGCAGGAGCGATCTAAGCACCGCAAGTTCTTGTCCCCTCTGGGGACCACAAAAAAAAAGTTGAAAAGTTTAAAAACATATTGCTAATTACTAAAATAAAATTAAAAGGAAATGTGGATTAAAAAAAAATAAACTTTTGCCATATTTATAATAAAATCTGAATAATAACAAAAAAAATACACATTTGGTATTGCTGCATCCGTAAAGGTCCATTCTATCAAAGTAACCCATTATCTACCCCACAGGGTGAACGCAGTCAGAAAAAACAATAAAGAACGCCAGAGTTGTGCTTTTTTTTTTCGGTCATCTCCGTCTCCAAGAAAAAATGCCGGAAGAGCCATACACACTAAGGCATCTCACAGATGCATTCAGAAAACGCTGCTCAAAAATCGCTGCATTTTTACCGCAATTTTAAACGCCATTTTTTTTAAAGCATGTCACGGCGCTTGACAGCACTTTTTAACACATTTCAGCATTGTGACGGTTGATGATTTGCTTTTAAAAAGCGCTAAACCGCGCAAAAATAGAGCAGACTGTACGCGAAAATTGCAGCGTTATAAACGCTGTGTTTGAGCGCTTGTCTGCAAGGCCCTATTGAAATCAATGGCAACGTTGAACTGCGGCAAAAAGCTAATCGTGGCAAAAAGCTACATGTGCGAGCGTGGCCTAAGAAGTCACATAAGTGGGCGTAATGAGATTCACGGAAATTGATTTTTCTGTGATTTTTTTTTTTTTATTTATTTTTTTTATTTATTTTTAAATCTAGCTCTCATTTGGGTGATCATTTTTGTTTCTACTATCTGTTGATAATGATGTGCTGCCTGCCGCCCAGCCGGCGCATGCGCAGAGCGGAGCCGGCGCGTCAGGAGTGACCTTTCTGTGCGGCCTCTGTGAGACCCGCACAGAAATAGAACGTGTCACGATTTGTTTTCTGCGTGTGTTTTCAACAAATCACGGCCGTCTGCATAGGATTGCGTTTTGTAATGCAATCCTATGCAGGCGGGCATGGGCGGAAATTCTGCGGGAAATCCCACCGCGGAATTTCTGCCCGTGTGCAGGGGGCCATACACACATAATGCTTTCTTCATACACTTGGTGTATATGCCAGAGAAATATTCTGGATTATGCGCCAAATGTGATCAGGATTCCGGTGGCATCGCAAAAAAAATTCCAACAGAATTACAAATCGCTATTCTGTGTTTGTGACGGAGGTAGCCGAGAGCCTGGAGCTGTCACCAGGTGCTGCGGTGTGCGACCCCTCTCCCCACCCCACAGTCACGCAATCGCCTTTATCCAATGGATAACAGTGCTCACATAAGTTTTGTGGTTTTTTTTAAAATTAAAGTTTTCTCTCTCCTCACAGAACGGATCTGTCAGGAGAGATGAAACTACTCCTCTCCGGCATCCACAACATCTCTCAGCTCAGGAGATTAACTGTCCCCACAACAAGACTTAGCGTGATCAAAGTAATCTATTTAGTGACAGACGACCAGTTTTATAGGGTCACGTGTTCAATTACAATAATTCAAATCTATCATAATTCATTTGTTACTATTGGTCAAAAAACATAAACAGAATATAAATATACAAGATAAAGAATTTAACATCTAAAATTCAAGTCAAAAAACCACGCAAGCGCAGAAGAGTCACACATCATTAAAGGGGTTGTCCCGCGCCGAAACGGGTTTTGTTTTTTTTTTCAATAGCCTCCCCGTTCGGCGCGAGACAAACCCGATGCAGGGGTTTAAAAAAAAAAACGGATAGTACTTACCCGGATCCCCGTGCTCCGGTGACTTCTTACTTACCTTGCGAAGATGGCCGCCGGGATCTTCACCCACGGTGGACCGCAGGTCTTCTCCCATGGTGCACCGTGGGCTCTGTGCGTTCCATTGCCGATTCCAGCCTCCTGATTGGCTGGAATCGGCACACGTGACGAGGCGGAGCTATGAGGAGCAGCTCTCCGGCACGAGCGGCCCCATTCAGAAGGGAGAAGACCGGACTGCGCAAGCGCGTCTAATCGGGCGATTAGACGCTGAAATTAGACGGCACCATGGAGACGAGGACGCCAGCAACGGAACAGGTAAGTGAATAACTTCTGTATGGCTCATAATTAATGCACAATGTACATTACAAAGTGCATTAATATGGCCATACAGAAGTGTATAACCCCACTTGCTTTCGCGGGACAACCCCTTTAACTTCTCAGAATACAAAAGTACAATAACTAAAAACAATAACTTGTTTACATAGAATGTTTGGGAACATAAGTGATCAGCTAGGAACATGTCTTGTCAGTTTGACCCGCCGGCCAGTCTAAATGCCATATAAATATCTTAGTGATTTCTACACGGCTTATTAAATAACAATTTAATATCCATAAATCCTGGAGGAAAAAGGACAAATGAATACAATGTAAGGAGACACAGAAGATGGCTACTTGCTTACAAAATGGCTACATATAGGATAGAACAGGGGTCCTCAATTCCAGTCCTCAGGGGCCACCAACAGGTCATGTTTTCAGGATCTTCTATAGTAGGAACACCTGTGGCAATGTCTGAGGACCGACAATTACATCACCTGTGCAACACTGAGGAAATCCTGAAAACATGACCTGTTGGCGGTCCCTGAGGACTGGAGTTAGGGAACACTGGGATAGAACATAGAGTCCTATTCATTTCACTAACAAACCATGTCCTATGAGGAAAGGTTCAAGGATCTGGGAATGCTTAGCTTGCAAAAAAGAAGGCTGAGAGGAGACTTAATAGCTTTCTACAAATATCTGAAGGGCTGTCACAGTGCAGATGGATCAGCCCTATTCTCATCTGCACAAGGAAAGACTAGAAGCAATGGGATAAAACTGAAAGGGAGGAGACACAGATTAGATATTAGACAGTGAGGGGGATCAATGAGTGGAACAGGTTACCACGGGAGGTGGGAAGTTCTCCTTCAATGGAAGTGTTCAAACAAAGGCTGGACAAATGTCTGTCTGGGATGATTTAGTGAATCCTGCACTGAGCAGGGGGTTGGACCAGATGACCCTGGAGGTCCCTTCCAACGCTACCATTCTATGATCATTTATTATAATTGGTTCTACAAACTAAACAAGAACATTGACATTTGAATCGCCAGGCTGACTTCTATCAAGTGGCCTGGCACCATGCGTGATGGGCTTCTCAAAACAAAAGTACAAAAATGTCTAAACAATAAAATAATTAGGATAAATATTTAGGAAAATGTGTCCTTGCTGAGGAACAAGCCATGCTGACATGGACCATCAGTTTGGAGTCTTCAGTTTTATCTCCTGAGCGTGGAACGTATTGTTCACTCAAGGCCTCCTGAACAGTTACTGTAAATCTATGAAATTCTTGTTAAAGGAAAAGGACAATGAGATGACCGAGGCCTACACCATGGATACACCTTAATTTCACTAAAAAGTGCATTGCGCACTACGTGAACACCAGGATTTAATTGCTTTTCAGTTTTTTTTATTTGTTTGTTATATAAATGAGGTCTTTCTTTATTCTACGTGTCCGCTACTCTGTCTGCCATGAAACCAGCGCAGCTCTGTTTATACATCATGCCTATCCCTATTTCAGCGTTAAATGTCAAGGGCGTGAACAATTCATTTAAATGCAGTTCGCTATGGCGTGAGGCCCTCAAGCTCCACCCTGATGTATTCTTTGCTCAAGAAGCACATTTTATAAAGGATAAACACCCTAAATCCTCTCATCCTAAATACCTGCATCTCTGTTTTCCGCTCTGTCCATCCTGACAGTACTATTGTAGGTTGCCCTTTGACCTTTCCCGGGACGGGAAGAAGAGTTCAAGAGGCTGCCGCCTTCTTCAGTGTTCTTCCTGTCCGACGTGCAAAGAGAAGAGCTCCAGACGGGAGCACCGAGGGTCTTGTAGCTGACTGCGTCGGATTGAGTGCACAAAGAAGTGCTCTGGGGTTCCTTTGGGCCCATGTCTGCAGCGAGGGGGTTAATGTCATCCGACTGCCTAAAATGTCATCATCTGCATGGGGGACCTCCGTACTATGGTTAGAGAAGAGGTGCAAGCCATGGAGCCAGCCCACCCCCACAGCCTGGCCCTTCACAGCCACTTAAAAGACCTTGCGCCATGAGTCTAATGGCTTCATCTGAATGTGAGTGGTCCGATGGTGCATTATCAGATGCAGTGAATATTTAGAAGACTTCGCTCCACTGATTCTGGAAGAAGACAGTACAATGGATATTCAGGAAGTCCAGGAGCCCAGAGTGATACACGATGAGATGTTTAGGGGGACTTTGAATTAGACTGAGAACTACCATTTCTTTACATGATACAATCAAGAAGCTTGTAACAGATGAATTGGAAAAGGTCAAGAACAGGTTAACTCTCTCTCGAGAGTTCAAATGGAGACTTCTATTTAATTCAGAGGAAACAGCCTATGAAGTGAAAACCCTAAAGTAGAATCACCTGGGGAGTGGTTCCTTAACACCGAGGTGTCCAACCAGCTAGTAGCCTGGTGGGGAAAACCACAGATAGATCTGTTTGCCTACTGGAAAAAGTGCCACAAATTTTCCTCCCTGCATCCAGAAGACAACCCAGATGGTTGGCTGCATTAGCTCAAAGATGAGAAATGTCTCTGGCTTATGCTTTTCCTCCTCTACCTCTGATAGCTCGGGCTCTTCAAAAAAATCGGAGACAGCAGAATAAAGGTCATATTTATCACTCCACAGTGGTGCAAAAGTCTGTGGTATCCTCTGATTCGAAGTCTAGCAGTTCACACCCCAATTACTCTACCATGCAGAGAGGTTTTGCTCATAAACTGCTCGAACACTCACCAGTTACAACTGGTACTCTGGTTACTGAGGGGCAGAGATTAAGAAACCAGGGGCTATCAGTGGCAGTTGGGGATACTCTTATGGCTAGTAGGAAAAAGGTGACCTCCAAAATTTGCTAAAAAATGTCTTAGTAGTAGTAAAAGCAATATGGATTTTGAGAATTCAAATTATAATGAAATACTAGAGTTCCTACAAAATGGAATAAGAAAAGGACGGAGTCCTAGAACCCTGGGAGTACAAGTGCCAGCCACTGGCGTAACTATAGGGCATGCACTGGGCTTAGGAGCATTAGGGAGCCCATAAGGCCTCTCTTCTTCTCCATAAAGGGAGCCCAGTACTATGAATAAAACATTACAGTTGGGGGGCCCTGTTACAGCTTTTGCTTGGGGCCCAGGAGCTTCAAGTTATACCTTTGCATTAAGGGGTTAAGAGAAGTTGGGAGGCCCCTAGATAAACTTTTGCAACCGGTCCCATGAGCCTTTAGCTACGCCCAATGGTCAGCTCTTACTGACTTTTTTGACACCTGCCTTGTGGAGCATAGGTGGGTTAAAAGGTTTTTAAAAGGGGCTGTAAGGCTAAAAAACAATAGTCCCTCCTTGAGACCTAAATACAGTGCTAGATAGTATTTGTAAAATGCCTTTTGAACCCATTAATGAAATGACTCTAAAGAAAATCTAATGATTAAGACAGTCTTCCTAGTGGCACCAACCACTGCTAGAAAGATAGGGTCCCTATCCTGTAAAGAACCATTCCTTAAACTTTAGAGGCCCATATAAGTTTAAAAATGAAACCCTCTTTGATCCTGAAGTTGTAACTTCTTTTCATAGAGAGCAGCAGATTATTTCACCCTCCTTCTGTCAAAACTTAAAAAAAAAAAGCAGTAAGGAGGAAATGTTCCATAACCTGGATGTTAGATGAGCTGTGTGGACATATATACAGGCATCATAATCATTTAGGAGATCTGACAGTCTTTTTATTCAATTTCATGGACAACACAATGGGAAGGTGGCCACCAAAGATACTATCGCTAGGTGGATCAAGATGTGCATCAGAGAGGCTTGTACGTCTAAGAACTTGAGTCCCCCAGAGGGGATTCAAGCCCATCCAGCTAGGGCTTTTGCATCTTTATGGGCTGAAGCCTCAAGCAAGCAGATATATAGAGCAACCACATGGACTACTTTCCAGACTTTTTCTAAACATTATCGTTTGGGCTTAGTCTGGTAAGAATACTGCTTTTGGGAGAAAAGTCCTGCAGATGGTGATCCCTAGCTAAATCCTTTTCTAATCTGGTATGACCTCCAGTAGTGCTGTCAGAATAGACGAAAAATGGAAAATACAGAATTAGTCTTACTCATTCCTTTTCCGTGAGTCCATCATGACGGCACACACTTCCCATCTGCTATGAATTAAAACTTTCTGACGTAATGATATATTATGTTTATGAAATTGTACTAATAGAATTCTTTTGAGGAACGAAGACCGGTGTAATAATTTTAAGTCACGGGAGAAGTGTGAGGGAGGCGGCCTCTTAAACTCCTCTTCCTGTCCTGGAAATGTCAAAGGGCAACCTCCAGTAGTGCTGTCATGATGGACTCATGGAAATGGAATTAGCGAGGCAAGACTAATTCGGTATTTTTGCTTCAAACCCTAATAGGAAAAAAAGAGTATTAATTGCAATCACTAATTCGCTATCTTATTATCTCAGCAGAATTTATACAGAAATCCTTTAGGTAGTTGCATAATTTTTGTCTGTGAGATTAATAATTCCCTTTAGTGAATCTATATTTCCGGTATAAGCTGCAAGCTAAAAAAAAAAATTTCACACGTTTTGAAAGCAGCTGCTAAGATATAAAAGGGCACTTTGATAATTGGTGACTTCAATTCAGTTATGGCTCCAACTCTGGATCCACTTTACAAAAGCGGGACTATAGGGAAGGTAAAGAGTCTTCATGGCTCTGAGAGAGACTGTACTTTTTTATCTTTACCTCATTCTTCCTATTCAAGAATTTTGTTTTTTGGGTGCCTAAGGGTTGAGGGAGTATATGCGGACCGAGATCTGAACAATCACCTGGTTGGATCATGCTCCAGTGTCTTTATCACTACATGAGAAGTGTTTCCCTATTCTCCTTCTTTCCCTTGGAGACTTAATGAATAGAGATGAGCGAGCGTACTCGGAAAAGCACTACTCGCTCAAGTAATTTGCTTTATCCGAGTATCGCTGTGCTCGGGTCTGAAGATTCGGGTGCCGCTGCGGCTGACAGGTGAGTCGCAGCGGGGAGCAGGGGAGAGCGGGCGGGAGAGAGGGAGAGAAAGATCTTACCTCCGTTCCTCCCCGCTCTCCCCTGCAGCTCCCCGCTCCGTGCCGGCACCCGAATCTTCAGACCCGAGCACAGCGATACTCGGATAAAGCAAATTACTCGAGCGAGTAGTGCTTTTCCAAGTACGCTCGCTCATCTCTATTAATGAACATATTCTTTCCCACCCAGATCATGAATCTAACATAAAAATCAAATTATCATTTAAATTGCAATTAGTTTCTAGTGTCTTCACAGTGTGGAATGTCCACGAAGCCTATTTGAGAGGTTTATTTATAAAATACTGTTCTAAGGCTAAAGAGAGGAGAAATAGACTTTCTTGTTGCAGCCCAGACCAGGTTTTGGGTGTGCCCTTGCTTCGCCTGGAGCTGAGGGGCGTGATAGTTGCAGGAGTAATGTCAGTCAGCACCTGGTGCTGAGTAGCTTGGCTCCTACTTAAACAGTGCCAGCAGGATCTCCTGTGCTGGTCAATCCTTCAGTTACCTTTGGACAGCGACGGAGGAACACACCTTGGCTGAAGCTCCTAGCTAAGTTCTTTTATGCTTTGTTTGGTTTTCGGTTTTGTCTTCTGTTGTGCCAGGGCTCCCCCATAGGGACTTGTCAGTGGCCCAGGCACGCGTGTGGGCTTGCACTTGTCAGAGCGGTCGGTCTGCCGAGTAGGCAGGGCCTCCTCCCGGGTTAGGGGACGATAGGGAGAGCATTCCCCTTTTTGTTTTTGTTTCCTTTTGCACAGTTGTGCCTTTTGTTTGTGTTTTTGAGGTTGCAGTGCCGGAGGACGCAACATTTCTTGAGTTCTCAAATGAATACCATTGACTATCTAAATTAAGTTAATCTCACCCCTCAAAGAACAGAAGAGATATTTAGGTTGTGGGTGAAGCTTCAAAGTCTTTGGGCATGATACTGTTTAAAATAAATAAAAATACACACGATTGTCCAAACAACTTTTAAAGTCTTAAATCTATGGAAAGAATTGGCTATCTTTTAGACTCAGGAGGGCATAAAATTACTCATCCCCAATAATTGCTAAAGCATTTGCCTCATTTTACTCCTCTTTCTAATGTAAGAGAAGATACAAATACGCATCAAATTTCACATTTTTCCCAGAATATATTAATTTTCAGTGCCTGTCACCTGACTAATTAGCCTCTCTTTCTACAGTGATCTCTTGGATTTTGAAGTTCTAGAAGCCATCAAAATGTTTAAACCTCTCAAATCTCTGGGGCCAGATGGCTTCTCTAATGTTTAGGCTAAAAAGTGCTCTTCCTTACTGGCCCTTATCAGGTGATTGTGTTTTAATGAGGCAACAGATATAGGTTCCTTTCCCTCAGAAGTGTTTAGAGCCCTAATTGTCACTTTACCGTAGACCCCATTTTACACTTGAAGATAATCGCTCAAAACTCACTCAAATGATAGTATATAGCTACTCATGATTCTATAGTAGCTACTATAGACTCTGCAAGCGGAGCGGGGCACAGCCGAGGCCACAAATACAGCTGTTTTGTATAAGCAAACAGCTGTATTTTTCTCCGCTCTGACTGCCAGTGTCAATTCACAGCGAGAATCTAGCAGAGAGAATCTTATCAGCGCAGCCAGCTGTGATAACAGTCTGCTCCGCTGATAACAACTGATCGCTCAATTCCAACTTTGCTGCGGATCAAGTAGATTTTATCCCACAGAGACCTTCTCCTGATGGAACCTGCAGGTTCCTTAATATCTTTAAGGGCTCCCACATACTTGTGTTTTTTTAACTCTGTATTAACACTAATGTCAATGGGACTTTCTAATGTTAAAAACGCATCATAAGTTTGTGCTTCGCGATTTTTGTGCGATGCGTTTGTAATAGAGTTGACTGAACGTACTCTTCTGAGCTCGATGCTCGTTCGAGTATTAGCATACTTGATGGTACTCGCTACTCGAGCGAGCATCACGCTGTATTCGACCCCGCCCCAGTTTTGGCCCCTCCCCGTCGCTGACATGTCAGTTTTGACCCCTCCCTGCTGCGCACGTCAATCGTAGTTTGTGGCTGGCTTGGCGGGAGAGAGAGACTGGCACAGAATCGGCAACCACAGAAAATAGGTAGCGGTGACAGCATAGAAGGTGCAAATAAAACGTTCCTTTATTCCTCTATTGTTTAGCATGTAAACTATGGAGGAATAAAGGAACGTTTTATTTGCACCTTCTATGCTGTCACCGCTACCTATTTTCTGTGGATGAAGTGGACCCTTGGATCGGATCCTTTTGGTGACTGGGCATCATAAACCTGTCCGACCATATTATGGTGAGGAAGCTGTGCTGCTAGCAGACTTCTGTTTACAGACTCGGCAAGCGGCGGGTCCCGTGCAAAAAATGCTCGAGTCTCCTATTGAAGTCAATGGGGTTCGTTACTCGGAATAGAGCTCTCAAATTTTACGAAAAGCTCGACTCGAATAACGCGGACCCGAGCATTTTGGTGCTCGCTCATCTCTAATTTTTAACATTAGCAAGTCCCATTGACATTTGCGTAAAAAAACGCAGTGTTAACGCAGCATTAACTCCTTCCAATCCAATTTGTATCCTGGTTTTCCTAGGGGGCTTACTCTTTTCCTGCCGTTTATACAACGGCGCTATCTGCTGGCTAAAGCCAGTACTGCATGAGGTGACACGTTGGATAGGCTCTGACAGCAGAGAGGCTGGCAATATTCAGTAAGAGAACCCCAACGGACGTCTTCCAACATCGGAGCTGTACAGCTTTAATTCATAATGTCTTCAGAGGTCAGACAGTGGATTGGAAAGGGTTAAAAAAGTGCAAGTCTGTGGGAGCCCTAAGACTACTGAACTTGGTCGTACACCTTCATTATTCCTAGCCCTAAATGCAGAAAATGGATTTGATCGGATTTACTGGATTTATTTAGAGGCCCTAAGGAAGTTTTTCTTCTCTGGTCCCATTAAATCTGCGATCTTGTCATTATATTGAGCACCATCGGCCTGGGTTTTTCTAGGTGCGTTTCCCCCGTTACTTAACAGTACTTGATCAGCCTGCCCTCTTTCGCACCTTATTTTTGTCCTCCTTTTGTTCTAGCTGAACAGATTAGAAAAAGAAAATATATTATTAAAGAAACTAAATTAGAACCTTAAAAACCCTAAATATCACTATATGCAGATGATGTCATCTTGGTGATGTCATCTTGGCTCTAACCGGCCAAATCTGTGATATCTGATTTTGGAAAAAAGGTCATATTGTCCATTGCTGGGTGTTGGGCTTGACAATAACACTAGGCAACCTTTAATTCTTTCCCGTATGTATGAGATGACCATTCCATACCTCCATCTATGTATTCATTTAACAAGCCCCAGCTCCTATACATTCACCATAAATGATTCACCCATGCTTAACTACATTCCGCAACTCTTAAATAGCAGCGGTCGAAGTGATGGTTTTGCCACGCATTCTCTATATTTTTAGAACTGTAGCGATTTCTATCCAAAACTCCTTCACTAAACTCCAGACTATTCTTAACAATTTCATTTGGGGTGGCACTCCTGCTATAATTACATTTTCCACTCTAGCTAAGCCTATGAAATCGGTAGTATGAAAGCCCCTGAGGTTAAACGGGATTTTCATGTAGCGATTTTGGACAAAATCAAACATTTGTGGACCTAATCGTCGACTAAAAGGTGGCAATTGAGTCCACGGTCTTCGGAGCTTTATCGTCTCACTCCTAATCTCTGATTATGTCTGGCTGCATCATGTTTCTTCATCCGTATCTCTGGTTCCAATCTAGGTCCTGTCTTTACGTTTTTTTCATCCTCCATCCTCACATGAAAATAATTCCATATTTAGATTTTCCTACACTTTTGTAAATTGTTTCAAATACCTAGCAGTATGTATTTTAAGATCGCAGCTATTAACCCTTTAAATGCTGCATTCAATTCTGATAGCAGCATTTAATTGCCCCTGATCAATGTTCAGGGGTCACAAAAACTTCCCAGGGCTGCCATTTCAGATTGCAGATGAAGCCATACCTAGATACATTGCCTGTCAGATCATGGTATAATATAATACTATGGTATTACAGCGTATTGCAGGAGCGATTAAACCATTGCAAGTTCTTATCCCCTATGGGAACTTAAAAAAAAAAAAAAAAGTAAAAAGCAGTTTAGAAACCTTAATTATTAACTTTTATTACTTTTTTTTTAACAAAAAAAACCCCTTTTGCCATATTTATAATGAAAAAAAAAAATCTAAATTAAAGACCCCCCAAAACATATTTGGTATAAAAGTACAATCTATCATAGTAATGCATTATTTGCGTCATCAGAAAAAAATAAACACCACTAGAATGAAGAAGTTGAAGATTTCACTGGGTGACGCTGTACGTGTTCCCTGGTCATGTGATCGCTGCTATCGAATGTATAACTGCGATCACAAAAAAATTTTAAATTTCACCTCCCGTCACTGATCAAAAATGTGAAAAATTTTAAAAAAATTTCAAAATGTTCCTAATTTTGGCATTTTTTAAAATAAATATACACAAATTCTATTGGTCTTTTTTTAACCACCTAAATGAAGTACAACGTGTGGCGAAAAAACAATGTCCGAATCACTTGGATATGCAAAACCTTTACGGAGTTATTCTATGTCAAAGTAACACGTCAGATTTCTAAAATCTGCCTCCGTAACTAAGGCACAAACAGGCTGCATCACTAAGGGGTTAAACGTTATATTTTTACATATTTTAATTTAGGCCTTCTCTCAACAGAAAAAAAA
Source organism: Eleutherodactylus coqui (assembly GCF_035609145.1). Classification (NCBI taxonomy): domain Eukaryota; kingdom Metazoa; phylum Chordata; class Amphibia; order Anura; family Eleutherodactylidae; genus Eleutherodactylus; species Eleutherodactylus coqui. The sequence continues at coordinate 16,161,207 of NC_089838.1, forward strand.
AATATTTTTTTATTGTTACTTGACCTTTTCCGACTCCGTGAGGAGATGGATAGCAGGTCCTTCAGATGCATCAATTAGTTTATGATTTGGATTCCTTCCCTGAAGCAGTTTCCATGGTGATCAAAGCAGAATTGCTCTGTGCCTATGATATCCTGTAAAGGGTGCAGCTCATCTTGTGCTGGGGTCAGCAGTCACACCAATCATTAATTTACTGTTTGCCCATGAGGAGGAACGCTCCACAATACAAGTAACTACAATCCATGGCGGAATCTTGTCCGGTTTTTATGTTCTGTTGAATACGTTTCTAGTGGGGAAGGTATATAGTTACGGAGCGGTATATAGTAGTGATGAAGCTTCATAGTCTATAGACTTTGGCCTATTTGTACAATCTCTAATATCTTCATGGACTTACCATGTTTACCCGAAAATAAGACAGTGTCTTATATTAATTTTTGTTCAAAAAGGTTTAACTTTTTTACACTATTTAACCCTTTCCAATCCAATTTGTATAATGGTTTTCCTAGGGGGCTTACTCTTTTTCTGCCATTATACAACAGCGCTATATGCTGGCTAACGCCAGTATTGCATGAGGTGACCCGTTGGATAGGTTCCGACAGCAGAGAGGCTGGCAATATACAGTAAGAGAACCCCGACGGACGTCTTCCAACATCGGAGCTGTACAGCCTTAAATCATAATGTCTTCAGAGGTCAGACAGCGGATTGGAAAGGGTTTAATTGACTTTTTAAATGAACTGTTTGCAGGGCTTAATTTTGGAGTAGGGCTTATATTTCAAGCATCCTGAAAAATCATTTTGCATCCTCAAAAATTCTGGAAAATCATGCTATGTCTAATTTTCAGGGTATGTCTTATTTTCAGGGAAACAGGGTATTGATTATATTGCAAAAGAATATTGTATGTTCCAGGCTTAGAGAAGTGACGACTTAATAACGAGAATAGGAGAACAAGAGAAAATGCACCAAATTCTAGTGCTTTTACACCGGAGCGAGCACGGCGGTCTGAGGATCGTTCCAGCCTTGCCCGCCTCTATTCACTGTAAGCAAGCAGTCATTCAGAAGTGAACTACTGCCTATTTACATGGAGCAATCTGTCATTCTGCTTTCTGCACGCAGAAACTGAACGATGAACGAAGTGAATTTGTCATTTAGTCATTGATGTTTTCGTAGAAGTAAAACCTGCCGCTTCCACCAGGAACACTGAATACGCCTCATTTTCAAAGTAACAAACTATTTTCTTTATTTAAGATTCTAACAGTTTGGACGCGCCGTAATATTAATATTCGACTTTTATTGTTAAAAACTAAAGATGAGCGAACCTACTCGTTTCGAGTAATTACTCGATCGAGCACCGCGATTTTCGAGTACTTCAGTACTCAGGTGAAAAGATTCAGGGGGCGGGGGGTGGGCGTGACGGCGCGGGGGGTAGCAGCGAGGAACAGGTGGGAGCCCTCTCTCTCTCCCTTTCCCCCCCAGTCCCCGCTGCAACCCTCCACTCACCCATGGCGCCCCCCGAATCTTTTCGCCCGAGTACGGAAGTACTCGAAAATCACGGTACTCGGGCGAAAAAGGGGCGTGGCCGAGTAGGCTCGCTCATCTCTATTAAAAACGTATCACAAGTTTGCGCTTTGCGATTTTTGTGTGATGCGTTTTTAACATTAGAAAGTCCCATTGACGTGTGGGAGCCCTAAGAACCAGGAAAAGACACCCTTCGTATTCGGATAGTACTTCGTACCGATGAGATGTGTTGTCTGTATGATACGCAGTGAATAGAACTCTTTAATTTCCATGGGTTAGTTCACATGCGCGTATTTTTTTGCACAGTGTACAATTGCGTGAAAAAATCTGCAGCATGACCTTGTTGGGACGCATTACACACCGCTATAAGCCATTGAAGTGAATGGGCGGGCACACATCCGCAGAGAGTACGCAGGAATCCTGCTTATTTGCGCACCATTTCAATGAGCCTGTCTACGTTATGTAGTGTATTTGGGCATTTTAAAAACAGAACAGGTGAAAAACGCCGGCGTAAGCGATTTTTGGTCGTGCAACTGCATATTGCATTTACACAACTGACATGCGCTTAGATGCATGGGAATGAGCCCCAACAATTGAAACCCACAGGGGCCTCAGGAGTAATAGTGACCCCCATAGAAGCCACAGTAGTAAGTGTCCCCTATATTGGCCCAAGTAGTAATAGTGACCCCCCCCCCCCACAGTGGCCTCAGTAGTAATAGTAACCCTCATAATGGCCACAGTAGTAAGTGACCCCCATAGTAGTAATAGTGTCCCCTATATTGGCCACATAGTAGTCCCAGGGATGCTGCCCAGCCAGAGGCCAATAGCAACCCTCCCATTGGATCAGGAATAGGTAATCTGGCGTCACGAGGCACTGGTTTCATTGCAGCAGGTATATCTGGATACAAAATTGTATCTTTCTGTTAATAGCAATCATGTGACCAGGATCTGCATACAACCGTGGTCCCCAATGATATCTCTCTGCTCTCGGCTACTCATGCTAGCCGGGAGCAGAGAAATTTAAAATTTCCTGGGCCGTGGCACGCATGCACAGAAGGCGACGTCAGGTCCTGGAAGGACCAGATCATCACAGGACATTGCGGAGGACGGAGGTGCGTACTTTCAGCTCCCCTCATGCATCCGATCCAGTAGAATCTTTCACTTTTATTTAGTTTTTTTTACACTTTTATGCATCTGGGACCTGTGGTTCTACAGGTTTCCTTGAGCACACCTTTGAAGGTGAGGGTTAATTGAGCTGTCTGGCATGGTATTCACCAGCCAATCCCCCTGGTCTGCTGCACGTAAATACCAGTTTTTCATGCCAGAGAATGCTGGTCATTTTATCCAGTTTATGCATACTATGTTAATCCTACTCTGTTCTTGGTGTTATGCATATCTAGTCTATAGTGTCTCTCACCTTCCCTGAGGATGGTCTGGACACCTGTATTCCCTTTCTGCATTTTATGCAGACACCCACTTCCCTCTCCTTCCCTTTGACTGGTGCAGCCTCCAGACGTTTGATGTTTTATGTGTGTATCAGGTGGGTGATGCCTGACGCTGTTCCCTGTATGCCAGTGTGGTCTTAGCCTCTTTCCCCTTGATATCTGTATGCATGTGAGGTCTGAGTGGGGTTTCTGTGTTGGGTTTCTCTGTTACCCTAGGGTTTTGCACTTATGCATGATGTGTGGTGCGTGTCTGTGCAGGCGGTCGGACATGTGTGTGAACTGTGTTGTGTTCATTGGGTTTGTGCAGGTGTCAGATAAGGTGTATGAACAGTCCTGTTCTATCTTGTGTGCAAGTCCCTGGGGTGTTGGTGTGAGCTGCGTCGTGTCCTGCTGTGGATCATTTGCCACCTAGGGATAGGTAGGTTCCAGTGCAGGGTTGTCCTTATCGGAACGATCGCCCTGCTTGTAGACAGGCTGCACGTGTTGGTTGTCCCGTTAGGGTTATATTATGCCTGCCCGTGATACCAGTTTGCAGTCCTACCTTAGTGTTCAGTATGTATTTTGTGGATGGTTATGTTTGTGTGAACGCTGTCTTGCGTCCTTGCTGAGGCTTGGTGCTCTGGTGTGGCGCGGACGTAACAGTAATGTGATAAACCTACAGTAGATATAGAACATATTACAAAGACAACACTAAATAATGAAATTATGACCTGTCATCTGTCAAAGTGGCGGAGGCTCAACCAGAGCTAACTGGTTAACATGGCAGTTAGAGCCGTAGGGGAGTCTCCACAACTTCAGAAGTAAACTGCTGTGGAAACAGTAGATAAGTGCCCTGCGTAACACCTCATAATTATTACTATAGCTGCCAGGTATACCATATATGGGTTACAAATAAAGTGAACCAGACTAATATACACAGAGAGAGAACTATTACCGTAGTGTAATTTAGTACTACCACTATGCTGAATTTAGGTTGCTGTAATATCAACATTAGAAGTGAGATCAGCAGAACTTGTAGTAACGGTATAAAAAAGTCACGTATCTCTTAAGTGGTTGTTGAAGTCCATAACTTCATGTCTTGGATCAGCAAGTCAATGAGGCAATAATCCTCGTAACATTAGTAGCCCATGACTGAGCATATAAAACTGGCAGTATAGAGAGAAAAGTGACAAATGGGGTTAATACTGGTAAATGTAAGGTTGTGCACATGAGAAACCGCTGGGGAGCACTGACATGGAAAAGGACTTAATTGGAGTAACCAATATAGTAACATAGTATGTTGGGCTAAATGAAGACAATGTCTATCTAGTTTAGCCAGCTGCTGACAAGGCAAATAGAATCATGCAGTGCATTAAAAGAGGTCTAGGGGCACATGATGAGAACATTGTTCTTCCTCTTTACAAGTCACTGGTCAGACCACACATGGGATATTGTGGACAGTTTTGAGCACCGGTACTCAAGAAGGACATATCAGAGCTTGAGCGAGTACAAAGGTGGTCAACTAAGTTAATATATGGTATGGGTGCACTGCAATACCCTGAGAGATTACCAAAACTGGGGTTATTTAGTTTAGAAAAACGAATGCTGAGGGGCGACGTAATAACTATGTATAATTATAGCAGGGGACAATACAGAGTTCTCTCCCATCATCTATTATACCCCGGACTGTAACAAGGGGGCGCTCTCTACGTCTAGAGGAAAGAAGGTTTCTACACGACGTAGAAGGGGGTTCTTTACTGTAAGAGCAGTGAGACTATGGAACACTCTGCCTGAGGACTCAGTAAAAGAGTACAAGAGAGGCCTGGATGCCTTTGAGTGTAACAATCTTACAGGTTATAGTAACTGATTACTTCAGATTGGTTGTTGATCCAGGGGTTAGTCCAATTGCCAGACTTCGAGTCAGGAAGATATTTTTTGCCCTAAAGTGAGGAAAAGAGGCTTCTGCCTCATTGGTATTTTTTGCTTACCTTTGGATAAACCTTGCAGGAAAATAGGCTGGACTGGATAGACAAAAGTCTTTTTTTCAGCCTAAAATACTATGTTACCATGGGCAGCTAAAATCCTACAGTCCATGTGTCTGGTTGACTCAGAAAAAGAAAACGGGATAGCAACCCAATGTGGTGTAATCATCATTATTAGAGATGAGCGAGCATACTCGCTAAGGGCAATTACTCGATCAAGCATTGTCCTTAGCGAGTACCTGCCCGGTCAAAATAAAAAGATTCGTCTGCCGGCGGCGGGCGGGGAGTGGCGGGGGAGAGCGGGGAGGAACGGAGGGGAGATCTCGCTTTCCCTCTCTCCCCCTCGCTCCCCCCTGCTCAGTGCCGCAACTCACCTGTCACCAGCGCCGGCAGCCGAACCTTTTCTTCCAAGCGGGGAGATACTCGCTAAGGACAATGCTCGTTCAAGTAATTGTCCTTAGCGAGTATGCTCGCTCATCTCTCTAATCATTATCAATAATCCATCATTATCATCTAATGAATAAGAGAGAAAGCAGCATTAAAGAGTACGGTTAGCAAAGTCTTGTGTCTCATGCCAGATTTCTTCTAACAACTCGGAACGACCGTGGGACAGAGGGATTGTTGATAAAGGCTGCATGGTCTCCGCTTACCAGTCTAGCTGGATAAGCCATTGAGTAGAGAATCTACAAATTGGCATTTGATCTGAGTATAGGAGGCTTGCTGCTTTTGAAATTTAGGAAAGGCATCTGGGAAGATGGACACCAATTTATTCTCCTAATGAATCTCTCGGCTCAAGAGATTTTGGCTACACACAGGTAATATGTTGGGATTTGGGGGCAGAAAGTGGTAACGACTATTTCAACAAAAGCATGGGTATAATGCACAATGGAAGTGCTGGGGGCTTGACTTGTCAACTAGTGACAGTTTCCCTTTCATTCTGTATGTTTCTATTAAACAGGGCAACCATCTATTGTTCAGCTGCCTCCTCTGCCTAATAGATTGCATGACATTTCAGTGCCACCCCCATATGGTATCTACACCTTCTGATGAAGTCAGTTGACTTGAAATGAGTAGCATTGGATTGAGCAGAATGATAAGCGAGAACAACCCATCTGTTACAGGAGCCCATTAGACATCAAGGACCTCTATTGATTGCGCTCCATGGATTGCGGCAAAAAATCATGGCTAACCCCTCATAAAGATTTGTACACCTGAAAGTATACTGAACAATGTGCAGTAAAAGGCTTTCTGATGTCTTCTTATTAATTTCACATTTTAGGCTGGCATGATTCGTACAGGCAATGATGAGTTTTTCATAGAACCACTGGAGAAGGATAAACAAGAAGAAGATAATGGTAGAACCCATATTGTATATCGTAGGTCGGCTATCAAAAAATCTGTTTCAAGTCAGAACAAGTATATCCAACATGATGGTAAGTTACTTTATATTATTCAGCAAAAGCTTGTAATTTCATTTTATTCATTTGCTTTATGTACAGTGCTATGCAAATGTATAGAAGTCAGGCTCGCAGGCCTGTAGTTTCCTGGATCCACCTTCTTCCCTTTTTTGAAAATATAGGGACAACATTTGCTCGTTTCCCATCCTCTGGGACTTCTCTTCCAGGAAAGATGTTTGAATAAATTATTAAACTGCATGTATGCAAGTACTTGGGTTAAAATGGAGTAATTAACCAGAGCCAGTATGGGTTTGTAAGAAACAACTCATGCCAAATGAAACTAATTCCCTTCTAGAACAGGATCGCCAACTGGGTTGATCAGGTAAATGTGGTGGATATAGTATATCATGACTTTAGGAAAGCATTTATCAAAGTATCTCATACCATGCTTAGTGAAAAAATGACCAAATATGGGATTGACCAGGCAACTGTTAGGTGGATTCACAACTGGCTGAGTGATCGTACTCAAAGAGTGGTCATAAATGGCTGCACATCCAAATGGAAGAATGTATCAAGTGGGGTACCACAAGGCTCTGTCCTAGGCCCAGTGTTGTTCAACACCAGTTTGCCGCAGTTGCATGCGTTCTCCAAATCGTTGGGCCCTATAATTTTTGCCACAGGCATTTTTCCGCATGTAAAATTCGCACATGTGACCTCTGCCATTGAAAAGCATTGGTTCTATCTAGTGCAAATTTTTGGACGTGCTAAAAAACGCACGGTAAAACTCCCCCGTTTGACTGAGCCCTTAATTGAAATGTCAAAAGTATGGGTTTTTTTTGTTTTTTTTTTAAACCTTTACAACTTTTTATTATTTTTTTTAAAGAATTTTTTTAAACTAATTTTTTTTCTTAGTCTCCAGAGGGCACAAGAACATGCAATGCTTTGATCACTCTTGCAGTATGATGCAATGCCATTGTTGCCATGCGGCGGTTGCTGGTCCTCCCAGGTCAGCGGGGTCCCACGGTCGGGGCACGTCCCACTGTCTTGTGGTCCAGTTGCCGGGGGCGTGGGTGCCTGGGCGGCGTGGTGCGGGTTGTGCGTGGCACGATGCGCACCTGTGAGTGCAGCTGCCGTGCACAGACTCCCTTTTATTTTGTTCTGTTGGGAGTTGGCTGTCTCCCTCTCTCCGCCCCTGGGCAGAGGCTTTTGTATAAAGGTTGGGCAGAGACTGGCAATCACTGATTGTGATTCCCTCAGTGTGCTAGCTAGTCTGCCTCTGTTCGTCTGCTGCTTCTGTCATCTTGTCTGCTATACTTTGCTATTACCCGCCAGGTTTTTCCATCTGCCTCAGTTCTGCTTATTGTTCGTGTTGGTTATTTACATCTGCCTTTTCTGTCGGTATTCTACCCTTTCCATCCAGGTACGCCAGCGTCCCTTTTTTGGTCCCTAGTAAGAGTAGGGACCGCCGCCCAGTTGCCCGCCTGGCGTAAGCCAGGAGTGGAGGCAAGTAGGCAGACACAGGGGTTGTGGGTGAGATCTAGGGCACCTGGGCTGGCGTATCAAGGGTAGTATACCGTAACAGCCATAGATGGCGCTGTAGAGGTATTTTTCCATCTTTCTTAATTATCATTACACACTAAATAGAAAACCAGTGGGGAACACTGACATGGAAAAGGACTTAGGGTCTTAGTTAACTTTAAGCTAAACTGGAGCAACCAGTATCAGGCAGCTGCTGTCAAGGCAGATAGGATCATGGAGTGCATTAGAAGAGGTCTAGAGGCGCATGACAAGAACATTGTTCTTCCTCTTTACAAGTCACTGGTCAGACCACACATGGAATATTGTGGACAGTTTGGGGCACCGGTACTCAAGAAGGACATATCAGAGCTTGAGCGGGTGCAAAGGTGGGCAACTAAAGTAATAAATGGCGGACTACAATACCCAGAGAGGTTATCAAAATTGGGATTATTTAGTATAGAAAAAAGACGGCTGGTGGGCAACCTACTGACTACGTATAAATATTTCAGGGAATACAGGGATCACTCCCATCATCCATTATAACCACGGCTGTAGTGCCTTAATAACTATGTATAGATACATTAGGGGACAATACAGATATCTCTCCCATCATCTACTATACAAAGTAATGTAACGAGGGAGCGCTCTAATAACTATATATAAATATATCAGGGGGGCAGCACAGAGATCTCTCCCATTCTCTACCGGTATTTATACCCTTGACTGTGACTGGAACAAGGGGGCATCCTCTATGGCTAGAGGAAAGAAGGTTTCTACACTGACACAGAAGGGGGTTCTTTACTGTAAGAGCAGTGAGACTATGGAACTCTCTGTCTGAGGACATGGTGATGACAAATTCACTAAAAGAGTACAAGAGGGGCCTCAACCGCTTTCTAGAGCGATACAATATTATATTTTAGAATTATTAACAACTTCAGAAGGGTCGGTGATCCAGGGATTATTCCAATTGTCAGATTGGAGTCAGGAAGAAATTTTTCCCTTAAATGGCGAAAATTGGCTTCTACGTCATTGTTTTTTGTTTTTTTTTGCCTTCCTCTGGATCAACATCGGGGGGTAGTAGACTGAACTGGAAGTACACGTGTCTTTTTTTTCAGCCTTGCGTACTATGTTCAAACCTCTTCAGTGTAGCTTTAGCAGGGAGTTCAGCAGTTGCTTTTATTTTTCCAGTCCCTGGCGATAAAAAGCATCCCCACTGCTTGATGCTGCCGCTAGAGATGAGAGAGCATACTCACTGTCTTTCTGCAGCGGAAGGATATTACAGGATATAAATCTTAGGTTAATTGTTAATCCGGGTATACAGGCAGGTAGGAACTATTAGGGGTTGATCCAGGGAACAGTCTGATTGCCATTAGGGAGTCATGACGGAATTTTTTCCCCAAAAGGGCTAATTGGCTTCTGCTCTTGGGGTTTTTTGCCTTCCTCTGGATCAACAACACAGGAGGATAGACAGGCTGGACTAGATGGACATTGTCTTCATTCGGCCTTACAAACTATGTTACTATGTTACTAATTACTTGAGCGAGCATTGTCCTTAGCGAGTACCTGCCCGCTCGGAAGAAAAGATTCGGGTGCCGTCGCGGGTGAGCAGTGAGTTGCGGGAGTGAGCAGGGGGGAGAGAGGGAGAGAGAGATCTCCCCTCTGTTCCCTCAGCTCTCCCCCGCCGCTCCCCGTCGACACCCGAATCTTTTCTTCCGAGCGGGCAGGTACTCGCTAAAGACAATACTCGCTCGGGTAATTGCCCTTAGCCAGTATGCTCGCTCATCTCTAGCTGCCACCAATATACTTTACCTTGGGAATGGTGGTGTTGTGCGAGATGAGAAGTGTTTGGTTCTTGCCACACATACGGTTTCCCATAAAAAAAAGTTAAAAATTTTTTTTAGCTGACAAGAGAGACTTCTTATTTGTGTTTGGCAAGTTTGCCGCATACTATTTTGTGAACTCCAAAGGTTCTCTCTTATGGACAGATACTTCCATCTCCGCTGTGGACCTTTGGAACTCCCTCAGATCTATCATTGGTGTTTTTCTTAAATCTCTGATTAATGTGCTCCTTGTCTGGTCAGTGAGTTTTGATGGGCGGCTTTCTCTTGACAGGTTTGTAGTTGTGGTTTGTCCTTTCCATTGTGTTATAATAGATTTAATGAGCTGTTCAAAGTTTGGGATATTTTTTTATAACCTGACCTTGATTTCCACTTCTCTAAAACTTTCTCCGACGTGTTTGGAGAGCTGCTCGGTCTACTTGTTGGTTGCTTAGGGCTGTTGCAGATTCTGGGGCCTTTCAGACACGGGTATGTATACTGACCTGTGACAGATCATGTGACACTTTGACTGAACCCAGGGGAAGTTTATTCAACTAATGATGTGACTTCTGAAGTTAAAAGCATGGCTGCTTTCTTCCAAACACAGCAGCACATTTGTACGTGGATTGTGTCTGCTATTGTAGCTCGGCTCCCATTCACTACAATAGAGCTGAGTTGCCATACCCACAAAGCCATATAGATAAGAGGACATCCATGTTTTTTTAACCCTAGATAACCCCTTTAAGTTGCAGGAAAGATGGTGAATTCCCACACACTCAAAACCTTTTAATTTTAATTTTTTTTTCCATTACATGAAATCTAAATTAACATCCATTTTCATTCCAGGCTTGAATGCAATAACCATGTGATGAAAGTATTGTTATGTAGGAAAGCAACTATATAAAGCTAATTTCCCCTCTGCATTGGAGACTCTATTTGGAGTCCAAAGAGCAGATTAGATATGAAATCCCTTATGAAGTAGCACATGCCGGAAACCTGAATGGACCCATACACGTGGAAAACAAATCGCCGCATGTTCTATTTCTGTGCGGGTCTCAAAGAGGCCCGCACGGAAATGTCACTGCTGGTGCGCCAGCTCCGGTGTGCGCATGCGCCGGCTGGGCAGCAGCCGGTACATCACAGAGCCGCGGGAGCAGGTGAGACCCGCACTGGACCCTGCAGGGACGCGGGTCTGATCCCACTGCAAGAATTCTCGCAGGAGATCTGACCTGGCCATCTGCAGGCCGCCTTAGACCTCCAACTGGCTGTATCTTGCAATAAATATATATATATATATATATATATATATATATATCACTAACGAAGGTCTCCATGGCCTTTAAAGAAAGGATTAGGGATTACCACTTGAGCATGACAAACGTGAAGTCTGGGGGCCTTCTACAATTTAAGAAGTGATGTATCATAGACACCATACAATGTGTGTCTTGCAAGCAAATAATGCAATTGAATGGATAGGACAAATTGTAGGTCTGGGAATTGTAAATTGAGGGCATGTCATACTTGAAATTACTTGTAAACGTGAGAAATGGGGCATTTGGCTTGCACTTGTTCAAATAAGAGCATGACGTTCTCCTCAAAGAGATTGTTCAATGTACTGGGGAAATCAATGAACATTATCCTCCCACTATATAAGGCACTTGTCAGGCCTCACATGGAATACTGCGCACAGTTCTGGTCACCGGTGCTCAGGAAAGATGTTACAGTGCTGGAGGGGGTTCAAAGAAGGGCAACTAAACTAATACATGGAATGAGAGGACTGGAATACCCAGAGAGGCACCAAAACTGGGATTATTTACCCTGGAAAAAAGACGGCTAAGGGGCGATCAAATAACTATGTATAAATATATCAGGGGACAATACAAGGATCTCTGCCATGATCTGTTTATACCCAGGACTGCGACGGTAACAAGAGGGCATCCGCTACGTCTAGAAGAAAGCAGGTTTCATCACCAACACAGAAAAGGGTTCTTTACTGTAAGAACAGTGAGATTGTGGAACTCTCTGCCTGAGGACGTTGTGATGGCAAAATCCATAGAGGAGTTTAAAAGGAGACTTGATGTCTTTCTAGTGTGGAAGGATATTGCAGGATATAAATTTTAGGTGGCCAGCGGGTTGTTGATCCCGGTCTTTCAGACAGGTCGGAACTATTGCAGGCTGAACTAGATGGACGTTGTCTTGATTTGGCCTAACATACTATGTTACTCACAGCGCAGTGTAGCCAGAAGTTTTGCAAATGTTCTGATTGTTTGAATCCAATGTTGTTTCACATTAGACTTGGTTGGTATTTTGGTGAATGTTCTATTTGATTCAAACTACATCTGTAATGAGCTATCCTGTGGACCGGTAAACATTTAGTCTGGAGATATTGCAGAATTGGCCACAATGCATAATATTGAGACAGTCGGCTAAGTAAGCTTTCAGAGGTGATAAGTAACTTTGGACCTAGATGCAGTATTTCAGTTGACTAGTCAAATTTAGGTAAAAATAAGGTTGTGTAATACTTGCTTGTTGAAGCTAAAAAGTTGAACCCCCCCCCTTAACGACCGCCGATGCGTCTTTTGACGGCCTGTATCGGCGGTCTATGTATGAAGAGAGAGACAGCTGGTGCCCGTGGTGTATGGAGAGAGGTCTATGTATGAAGAGAGAGACAGCTTGGGCCCGTGGTGTATGCACAGCGATCTCTCTCCATACAGATCTCTCTCTGCTGTTTCTTACAGCCGTCACAGCGATAACCGCTCCAATCAGCATCGCGGGCTGAGACAGCCCTTCAGATATTTGTAGACAGCTATTAAGTCTCCTCTCAGCCTTCTTTTTTGCAAGCTAAGCATTCCCAGATCCTTTAACTGTTCCTCATAGGACATGATTTGCTGACTGCTCACCATCTTGGTAATTCTTCTCTGAACTTGCTCCTGTTTGTATGTCTTTTTTAAAGTGGGGTGCCCAGAACTGGACACAGTATTCCAGACTAAGGAAGAGTAGAGGGGGATAATGACCTCACGTGATCTAGACTCTATGCTTCGCTTAATACATCCCAGAATTGTGTTTGCCTTTTTGGCTGCTTCCTCATATTGTTGACTCAAGTTCAGTCTATGATCTATTAGTATACCCAAGTCTTTTTCACATGTGCTGCTGCTTAGCTTAATTCCTCCCATTCTATATGTGCTTTTTTCATTTTTCTTGCCCAGATGTAGGACTTTGCATTTCTCCTTGCGAAATATCAATATGTTAGTCACCGCCCACTGTTCAAGCTTTTCTAGATCTTTTTGAATATGCCCTCTTTCTTCCCTAGTGTTAGCATGAGCATGGTAAGAGACACTTTGTCAAACGCTTTACTAAAGTCAAGTTATACTATATACACCGCTTTTCCCTGATCAACCCAGTTGGTGATTCTGTCATAGAAGGAAATTAGATTATTCTGACATGACTTGTTTGTTACAAACCCATGCTGCATACATGCTGTTTAAATTTGTTCAAAGCTCTTTTCTGGTATAGAAGTCAGACTCACAGGCCTGTAGTTTCCTTGATCCGCCTTCTTCCCTTTTTTGAAGATGGGGACAACATTTGTCCTTTTCCAATCCTCTGGGACTTCTCCTGTTTTCCAGGAATTTTTAAGGATTATGGCGAGTGGTTCAACAATTACCTCTGCTGCTTTCTTTTAGTATCCTAGGATGTAATTCATCTGGACCTTGAGTCTTGAATTCACTTAAGTTAGCTAAGTGTTCCCTCACCATCTCTCTGATCATACATAGTAACATATTATGTTGGGCTGAATAAAGACAATGTCCATCTAGTTCAGCCTATTTCAACTCCCTTGTTGATCCAGAGGAAAGCAAAAAACTCCAAGAGGCAGAAGCCAATTAGCCCATACGAGGGAAAAATTCCTTCCCGACTACATAATGGCAATCGGAGTAATCCCTGGATCAACCTTTGATAGTTCCAACCTAAATGTAAGACCTAGAACAATAGCCCCGCTGGTCACCTAATGTCTATATCCTGTAATATCATAGCGCTCTGGAAAGATGTCTTAGTCCCCACTTAAACTCCTCTATGGATTTTCCATCACCACTTCCTCAAGCAGAGAGTTCCACAGTCTCACTGCTCTTACAATGAAGAACCCCCTTTTGTGTTGGTGAGGAAACCTGCTTTCCTCTAGACGTAGCAGATGCCCTCTTGTTACCGACGCAGTTCTGAGTATAAACAGATCATGGCAGAGATCCTTGTATCGTCCCCTCATGGATTTATACATAGTTATTTGATAGCCCCTTAGCCGTCTTTTGTTCAGGGTGAATAATCCTAATTTTGATGCCTCTCTGGGTATTCCAGTCCTCTCATTCCATTTATTGATTTAGTCACCCTTCTTTGAACCCGCTCAAGCACTGCAGCATCTTTCCTGAGCACTTTTGTCCAGAACTGTAGCAGCAGCGGACTGGCATTGATTGCTCCAGTTTAGTCTACAATCCACTAGTACCCCCAGGTCTTTTTCCATATCACTTTTCCCTAGCAGTACCCCATTTAGTGTATATTGGTGACATCCGTTTCTCCTGCCCATGTGCATAACCTTACATTTATCAGTATTGAACTTCATTTGCCATTTTTCTTCCCAAGCCCCCAGTTTATCTAGGTCAATTTGTAGCCGCACATTGTCCTCCGTTGCATTAATTTTCTTGCATATTTTGTATCATCTGCAAATATTGATATTTTACTTTGCAGTCCCTCTATCAAGTCGTTGATAAATATATTGAACTGAATGTGGCCTACAACTAAGCCCTGTGGCCCCCCACTAGCAACAGTGGGCCAATCAGAGTACGATCTATTTATTACCACCCCCTGCTTTCTATCTCGGCGACAGTTCTTTAGCCAGATACACATGTTTTCGCGCAGTCCGAGTTGCCTGATGTTATGCTTTAGAGAAATCCAGATATACAAGATCAATAGACTCTCCCAGATCCAGCCTAGAACTTACTTAATCATAGAAGCTGATCAGATTGGTCTGACATGATCGACCCCCTCATGAACTCATGCTGGTGAGGAGTTATTCCGTTGTTCTCCTTGAGGTATTCTAGGATGGCATCTCTCAGAAACCCCTCAAATATTTTTCCAGTTATTGAAGTGAGACTTACCAGCCTGTAGTTACCAGGCTTTCTTCTGGACCCCTTTTTGCATATTGGAACCACATTGGCAATGTGCCAATCCAATGCTACAACACCCAGTGTCGATAAATATAAGAAATAGCGGTCTACCTATCACATCACTTAGTTCCCTTAGAACCCTTGGGTGTATCCCATCTTGGCCCAGTGATTTATCGACTTTAATCCTCTTTAACTGGCTCTGCACTCCCTTCTGTGTTAGGTATGCAATATTTAGCGGGGGGTTAGTTTTATTTACCTGCATCTCATGTGTCATTTTCTTTTTCAATCACAAATACACTTGAAAAGAAACCATTTTATAGACTTGCCCCCACCCCCATCGTCTTCTATGATTTCTCCTACATTATTTGTTAAAGGTCCAGGGCTCTCAGTGCAAATCTGTTTGCTGTTTATAATTGAAGAATAGTTTAGGGTTATTTTTGCTCTCTTTGGCAATCAGTCTTTCTGCCTCCTCCTTAGCAATTTTAATCTTTTCTTTCCATATTTTTTTTTCCTGTATGATTTTAGCGCTTCTTCGCTGCCTTCTCTTTTTAATAGTTTAAACACTTTTTTGTTGTTGTTGTTGTTGTTTATTGCCCCCCAATACAGTCTTATCAAGCTACATTGGTTTCCTTGACATCATATTTCTCTTCCTGTGTTAGGAGCTCCAATTCTCCTTGTTTGTTTCCCATGCTCTGTGCATTTGTGTAAAAACATTTTAGTTTGTGATCGGTGTCTCTTGCTCCTCTACTTTCCTTCTGAATTTCTTGTCTTTGTTCTTTCTTTCCACTTCTAATAGCAAGGTTTTCAAATGTATTAATTAGCCGTATATTTTTACCTGGTCTTTCACTTCTCTTTCCATATTGCTCTAGTTTAAAGTTCTAATAAGTGAAGCAAGGCGCCAACCAAATATATGCTTACCTGTTTTTGTAAGGTGCAACCCATCTCTAGCAAGCAGTCCATCCTATAGGTAATTCACTCCATGGTCTAGAAATCCAAATCTTTGCTGATGGCACCATCGACATACCCAGTTGTTCACCTCTAGAATCCTGTTCCAAAAGAACACTGGCCTAAAGGACACTGCTCTTTCCTGGCTCTCTTCCTATCTCTCTGACTGATCATTAAGCGTCTCCTTCACTGGCTGTACCTTCTCTCCACATCCTCTCGCTGTTGGGGTTCCCTGGGGCTCGGTCCTCGGTCCCCTCCTCTTCTCTACCTACACAGCCCCAATCGGACAAACCTACCACAAATTTGTCCTCCAATGCATTCTTTACACTGATGACACCCAGTTATACACCTCTTCCCGCGACATCTCTTCACCATTCCTACAAAATATCACTGACTGTCTGTCCGCTGTCTCTAACACTATGTCCTCCCTTACCAACCTTCTTTTATTTCTGCCTTCCAGCTGACTTTCCCCAACATCTCCATTCCAGTGTCTTGCATCATAATAACCCCCAAACAGCAGTGTTTTGGATTCCAGTGTTTTGGGGTCACACTGGACTCCAACCTCTCCTCCCACCCTCCACTTCCAATCCCTGGCCCGAATCTGCCACCTGCACCTCAGAAATATTGCTAAAATCCAGCCGTTCCTCACCACGGACACGCTAAAGACACTCGTTGTCACCCTTATCCATTCCCGACTCGCCTACTGCAACTCTCTGTTCATTGGCCTTCCCTGCACCAGACTCTCCCCTCACCAACTGATACTGAATACGGCTGCTAAACAAATTTTCCCATCCTGCCGCTTCTCAGACGCTTCTGCGCTATTCCAGTCACTGAATATGCTACCCGCCTCCCTCATCTACCAAGCTCTCTATGGCGCCATGCCACCGTACATCGCCTCACTCCTGTCTGTACATCACCCAGCCTGCACACTCTGATCAGCCAACACATTGAGACTAAATGCCCCTCTAATTCAAGCCTCACATGCTCGGCTCCAGGACCTCTCTAGAGCAGCACCCGTCCTCTGGATCGCACTACCCCAAAACATCCGGACAATCCCCAACGCACGTAACTTCAGACACGCCTTAAAAATGCCCCTCTTCATGGAGGCATACCAAATCTCCTGTTCCAATCCCCAACCCCCCACAACATGCCCCCTGCCTTTCGCTATGACTCCCCACACCTTCCACTTTGCCTAGGATTTACATCTTCTGCCCCCTGTAGATCACCCCCTTCCCCATTCTGTTTCCTAATAATTAAATACCATATGTAATTTTCAGACTGCTTTTGTGCTCCCCCGTACTTCCTCTCCAGTTCTCGTACCTCCTGAACCCACCACCATCCCTTCTCTCTCCAAATTAAGTTAATACCACATGTAATTGTCTTGTTTGTATTCCCCCGCATACAATATGTGGCAAAAAAAACAATGTCAGAATTACTTTGATATGCAGAACCTTTATGGTGTTAGTCTATGTTAAAGTGACACATGTCAGACTTCCAAAATTCGGCTCCGTCACTAAGGCGCAAACAGGCTTTGTCACTGAAGGGTTAACTACTTTAGCTATATTGTATATAAAAATGCATTTACATTAAAACGTTATTTTTAAAACAACAGAAAAAGACTGAAACGTGGACTGCTGTAAGAAATGCTTTACAGGGAGGAATTTTGGGTTATCGCTTCTTCCTACAGAACCAGCTGTTCCCGAATTCCTTTACAGAAATCATTCCGAGGCCAAGCATTCCTAGTCTGTGGCTTCTTCTTTGTTTTAATCTTAGTCCAGTTTTGTTTTTCTTCGTCAGGTCTTGTGCATCCATTTACTCTGCCTTGCTATTAACTCCATATGTAGCATCTGTATCATGCACTCCATATCATGTAACCCCATTTTGCCTATTTTTTTATTTTTTTTTAAATTCTGGATGGCAAAAGTTGAATGTATTACGGTAACATTTTTCTCTGTAATCAAATCAACATTTCTTTCTATGCCCCTGCAGCCAAAGGAAGGGATTAATTTGAAATTGACTTTATGGGAGGGGCATGGAGTAGAGTTGAGCGAACATACTCTGGCGAGCTTGATGCTCATTCGAGTATTAGCGTACTCGATGGTGCTCATTACTCAAGCGAGCATCAAATCACGTTCGACCCCGCCCCAGCTTTTGGCTCCTCCCCGCTGTGACGTGCCTGTTTTGGCTCTTCCCTGCCATGATGCAGCGCGCGTCATTGGCAAATTTTTGGTCTGGCAGGGAAGGGGAAGGAGGAGGGGGAGAGGGACACGAACCAAGGGGGAAAAAAAGCTTGTGACCCTGCGTTCCACATACAAAACTGCTCGAGTCTCCCATTGTAGTCAATGGGGTTCGTTACTCCAGTAGAGCTCTCGAATTTTACAAAAAGCTCGACTCGAATAACGCGGACCCGAGCATTTGGGTGCTCGCTCATCTCTAGCATGGAGCATATGCTTGACCTCCGTTCTCTGGGTCTACATCCAATCACAGGACAGCAAACTGCAAATGACAAAGAACTGAAGATGATGCAGCCAAAAATTAGCAGCTCACTAGACTCGACTCTTGCATACCCCATATCATACCAGTCTAAGAGCGGCTCTTCATACAGCTCTGAGTTGTGCCAATTTGGACACCCGAGCAGCAGAGGAAGATGTAGTAATATCAGGGCATGGCTGAAGACCACCCCAAGTCAATTTTAATGCTACTCCTCGAAGCTTGTGTTTTTTTCTCTCTTTTTTGGTTTAATGTGTTGGTGTCGTTTCACACTAGCGTTTTAGCTTTTCCTGTTCCGTCATGACAAGAGCAAAACAAAGAAAACGGTTTCAAGTCCAAATAAATGTGTTGAAGTGGGACATTTTCAACTTCGATTCACCTCTGTATTTTCTGTCTCCACTTTTTTTTTTCACACTCCATCAAAAGTGCTTTCTGGTTCCATAAACTGAATACCGATGAATCCTTTTTTTAATTGCATTGTACTTAAAGGGGTTGTCCCGTGAAAGCAAGTGGGGTTATACACTTCTATATGGCCATATTAATGCACTTTGTAATATACATCGTGCATTAAATATGTGCCATACAGAAGTTATATACTCACCTTCCCTGCGCTGGCGTCCCCGTCGCCATGGTCCCGTCTAATTTCTGCGTCTAATCTCCCGATTAGACGCGCTTGCGCAGAAGGGTCTTCTCCCATCTGCTCTGTCCCGGCACGAGCGGCGTTCTGGCTCCGCCCCCTTGTATGCATCATCGCGTAGCTCCGCCCCTCACGTGTGCCGATTCCAGCCAATCAGGAGGCCAGATTTCTCTAAGAATTTAAAGAGGTTTTACAAGGTTAGAAAAACATGGCTTCTTTTCTCCAAACACAATGCCACTAGAGATGAGCGAGCGTACCCGGTTCGGGTGTTTTTGCGCTCGAGCACCGCTTTTTCCGAGTAACTGACTACTCGGAGGGAAAGATTCAGGGGCGCCGGGGGGCGGCGTGGTGGAGCGGGGGGTAGCAGTGGGAAACGGGGCAGCTCTTCCCCCCCCCCCCCCCACTCCCCTCTGCAAACCCGGCGCCCCCCGAATCTTTTCGTCCGAGTAGTCAGTTACTCGGAAAAAGTGGTGCTCCAGTGCAAAAACACCCGAACCGAGTACGCTCGCTCATCTCTAAATGCCACCTTAACCATGTGTTGTGCCTGGTATTGCAGCTCAGCTCCCATTCCCAACTCATTGTACAATGCTGTACATTAAAACACTTTTGCCCACACTGAGAAGTGGTTATTAAAAATTACAGGGGTCTACAAAAAAACCCCCTATTTTTCTGTTACAAGAACAAAACACACGGTCTCTGGAAGAGAATTCTTCCCTCAATCCAGATCTTATTTTTTGTATCCGCCTCAGTTTTCATGTGATAATGGTCTTTGTAAATGCTTGCGTCAGCGTATGTAGCTATTATATGTATCTGGTAAAACGACGCGCTTCTGCTAGAGTTCCAAACAAGATGTGTCAGTTGAGAAATCAATGATATAAGCAACATAAGAGTAAAGAGAAGTGAAGAAACATCAAAGCAGGAATCAAAGAAATAAGCAATAGAGATGAGCGAGTAGTGCCTTAGCCGAGTATCTCCCAGCTCGTTACTAAAGATTCGGGGGCCGGCGCGGGTGACAAGTGAGTTGCGGCGGGGAGCCGGGGGAAAGAGGGAGAGAGAGATCTCCCCTCTGTTCCTCCCCGCCGCTCCCCGCCCGCCGGTCCCCGAATCTTTATAGACCAGCGGGGAGATACTCGGCTAAGGCACTACTCGCTCGAGAAATGTGCCTTAGCGAGTATACTCGCTCATCTCTAATAAGCAACATAAGAGTAAAGAAAAGTGAAGCAACCTACCTAAACAGATTTCCTTCCTGATTTCCTGCGGTACTTTGCCTCGGGAACGTCCAGCAGGAGTCGGACAACATTGCGGCATTCCATTTGCCTCGATAACGCTTTTCCATTTGAGAAATGTCCTGGTGGAACCGTTCTCCATGTTCATCACTGTTGGCAACTGATGCACCAGAACACGTTTGTACAGAGCATGACTCACGGGCAATGTGGCCAAACCTCCCTTATTTCCTGGTGGTGGCTTTCTAAACTAAGGGTTTTGGATTGTAATTCCTAATATATTTCAATAGTTTTTCAACAATTTACAACTGCTGAATTAAATGAAGCCACAGCAGAATACCAAAATGCAGCGTTTTCAAGGATTTCTCTAAAAAGGGTAGCGTGTCACAAGAAAACTGAGCCGATAAAAAGGCAAAAACTGATTTCCTTTTCGATTTCAGCACCCATGACTTGCTAAGAACACCATTCACATTTGGTGCAGCGTGATTACATTTAATAACATCAGATTCATCTAACTTCGCCTTTATGTCTAATTTTTTTTTTTTTATACAGTATTTTCTGTAAATATTTGCCTTTTGGTTCGATTACTTGACTTTAAGCTTATCTAACGTTCTAGGCAGCGTTGGTTCATGTAAAAGCCCTCGTTTGTGTCATCCGTCTTGTAATATGCTTTTTATTTTAATTTTTTTTTTTCTTTTTACCACTGAAAATCAAGGATGGGTTAAAAGATCTTTATTTTTTTTTTAAAAAAAGGGGTAATACCTCCATGTGTAAGGCCTGCTGCATACGGGCGCAACATACCCCACATGCGGGATTTCCACGTTCCTCCCAATGCCAGGCTGGTGACCCCTCGGTACCTGTCCGGCAGCTGGGCACAGCGCAGCGGATGTGCCGTCTGGCACTCTGTCGCGCGTGCGCAGTAGCCGCCGGCGCTCTGGAGTGACGCGGATCCCGCGATACTTTCACAGTGCTCACTGCGTAAGTGCCAAGGGAATGCCGGCTTCTATTGACTTCAATGTAAGCCGGCTGTGC
This sequence comes from Eleutherodactylus coqui, assembly GCF_035609145.1. Classification (NCBI taxonomy): domain Eukaryota; kingdom Metazoa; phylum Chordata; class Amphibia; order Anura; family Eleutherodactylidae; genus Eleutherodactylus; species Eleutherodactylus coqui. Next base: position 16,182,355 of record NC_089838.1, read on the forward strand.
GTAACCGACACAAAATCGCAGCATGCTGCAATTTATTCTCCGTGAACGGAAAACCGCAATTGGTCTCCGCTTGTGGAGATGAAATGGCGTTTTGCCAATGAATACTCTGGACTGTATTTGCTGCGGAGTCCGGAGGCAGGCGCCCGTCGCGGACTCCACAACGCAAATACGACTGTGTGCAGGAGGCCTAAAACAGGAAGGAAAGAGGGAAAGATACTAGGAAGAAAAGCGAGATGATTTATTTAGTTTGATAACTAGTGGAGATGAGCGAGCGTACTCGGCCACGCCCCTTTTTCGCCCGAGTACCGCGATTTTCGAGTACTTACGTACTCGGGCGAAAAGATTCGGGGGGCGCCGTGGGTGAGTGGGGGTTGCAGCGGGGAGTGGCGGGGGGAGAGGGAGAGAGAGAGAGAGAGGGCTCCCCCTGTTACCCGCTGCTACCCCCCGCGCCGCAACGCCTCCCCCCGCCCCACGGAGCCCCCCGCATCTTTTCACCCGAGTACTGAAGTACTCGAAAATCGCGGTGCTGGATCGAGTAATGACTCGAAACGAGTACGTTCGCTCATCTCTAATAACTAGTAAAAGCTGGGAAGAGAAACTGGATGAGGGATAAGGGACTAGGGTCACTAATTTAGGCAGGCGGGCAAGAAGAATAAAGGAACCTGGAGAACTTTGTTAGTGATTAAATGCTGATTGAACACGGGGAGGTGCGGGGGGGGGGGGGGGGGGGGGTGACTGAAACTACTTGAAGATTGGTATGTTATTTCCTAAAGATCTTCACTACAGAGATCTGTCATGAGAAGCTGCTTTTAAGAGCTAGAGAGGGATTGAAAAGTAACTAAGTAATTTTCAATTATTCTAATATAGTGTACTTTTGTATAAAACTCCATTCCCTTTTCTATGGCTACATCCATGGCTCTCTATTGATACATTGATACACTCTATTGATACACAACTGTCTAGATGATCACAATACACTCTATTGATACATTGATACACAACTGTCTAGATTATCACAATACACTCTATTGATACATCTATAATGAATTTCAGGTAATTAAGTAAGGCACTCCTGAAAGGGAGGAATTTAATATCACTCCTTGTGTTCCAGATTATAATAGAGTGTATGAAGATGTTACAACACTACACATGCCCTGTTTACGGCCGCCATCATCTTTCTGTGACATTTCTGTACAATGACTCAGATCTGTGCTGCAGATGCTTCGCTTAAAGAACTTTGGCATCAGAAGTAAATATGTTGCTGATTTGTATAAATGTAGTCCTTATCATAAGAAGAATTCTAGAAGAATGTTCTAATCTGGCTTTCGTTATAGTCTGCAGACAACAGCTAAACAGTGTTTGGTTATGTAAATGGTACTTAAAGTGTTTTTAATTAATTTTTCTCTTTGTAATTGGAGTAAACATTGGGATCTGAATAACACATTTCTATCGTTAGGATTCCACCACATATTCTACCAACTACTTGTACTACTCACTCATCAGTTTGGTTGATGACCTCCTAAAGTATGGAAACATAACCAACAAAAGATAAAACCGCCAAAGTTACAGCTAACGTGTAGTTAATACTAAATTGGACAATGTACATGGCTTATTACTTGTGTAATATGTATGTTAGATCTTTGCATTTGTGGTCTCACCCACAGCGGCTTCGTCAAATTCATGGTCGTACATCAATCTTGCTATAGAGGGTATATTCATAAACTTGTAGTTTCATACAGTTGCCTAATATGTGAGCACTAGAGATGAGCGAGCGTACTCGGTTCGGGTGTTTTTGCACTCGAGCACCGCTTTTTCTGAGTAACTGACTACTCAGACAAAAAGATCCGGGGGGGGCGCCAGGGGGCAGGGTGCGGCGTGGTGGAGTGGGGGTAGCAGTGGGGAACAGAGGGGGGCCCCCCGAATCTTTTCGTCCGAGTAGTCACTCGGAAAAAGCGGTGCTCGAGTGCAAAAACACCCGAACCGAGTACGCTCGCTCATCTCTAGTGAGCACCAGACTAGCAAACATCGCTTGACATTATGCATTTTGTCTGTTTTCAGAACCCGGGCATCTGCGCAGTAATCTCCTGGGAAATCTAGTTGACAGTTTTGAAGATCGACTCAATCACACACGAAAACGAAGTCGTAGACATGCAAGTGACAATAATTATAACATTGAAGTTCTGCTCGGAGTTGATGACTCAGTTGTTCGATTTCACGGAAAAGAATATGTGCAGAAATATCTATTGACGCTTTTAAATATTGTAAGTGGTTTTTTTTTTATATATATATGATTTGTTAAGCATTATACCTAATGGATCGGAAATGGATACAAAAATGAGTTCTACATGTGGTTAAGCAAGCAGTTTACCCTTGTTACTAGAAGGAAGCTTCATATTTCTGATATACACTCTGTCAAAAATCAAGCACGTAGCAGAAGTTGTCATTTTGCCGCAAAACTCAACATGCAGTTACATCTCAGGCAGCTATGCAAATGATTAGAGCTGTGTGGTTAGATGAACGATCTTGCCTAAAAGTGGTTTTACCCTTGACCTATAATAAGTCTCTCAGAGGCTCCTTGTGTGTAGTGGACCTTTTTTCTACTTGTGTAGAGCTTGTTGACCACTAGTTTGACACAGTGGTCAACACAGTTTGAGAGCAAGCGTATTATTGGAATGTGAGAAGCTGGATGGTTGTATCAACGAAGTGCCTTGGCTTTTCTGACCAGCCTGTTAGGAGGTTTCGGGACCAGTGAATGTGCGAGTGCACTCACAGAAGGCAATTGGGCTCAGGACGCCCTTGACAGACCACCAGTAGAGAGGATCATCTGAATATTCGACAAGCACGAGCAGCTCCAATTGTTTCATTGTCCACCATCCAGAGACAGGTGGCACCATCGTTATAGGCCCCTGTGTCTTTCCAGGTGCTTGGTTGAAGGACATTTGTTCTCAAGGTGCCCATTTCGTGTATTGCCTTTGACACCCACCCACAGTCTCTGTTTGCAGTGGTGTCATTAAAGATGAGAATGGACTGCTACAGAGTGGAATCAGTTTGTCTTCAGCAACTGATCCACGTTTAGTTTGGACACTGACAACAACCATACTTCGAGACCTCAATACTGCCTTTTCTGTGAAGTGGCACACTGCCTCCATTGCTGGTGTGATTCTCTGGGGGAGCAATTGCATATGACAGTTTGTCACCTGTAGTAGTGGTATGAGGGCCAATGATGGCTCAGCTATGTGTTCAGAACATCCTTCAGCCACATGTCTCTCATGGCAGAGCTTCCAACAGGCATTTTCCAGCAGGATGATGCTCGACCACACACAGAAATGGTGTCACAAGAATGTCTGCACAACATTGCTGCATTTCCGTGGCCTGCCCAGTCAGCAGATTTATCGCTAGTAGAACATCTATGGGCCAATCTGGGATGCCAATTTCAACAGCCTACGAGTTTGCACGATCTAGAAGCTCAGGTTAAGCGAATCTACTGCTCTGACAATCCCCGCTTTTGCGACTGCTTCATCATGCTAAATAGCACCCACACTTAGGATTTATTCACATGGGCCTTTTATTGCGTTGATTTTGCCGCAATAAAACGCCGGACGAAAATCACGACTATCTGGATTCCAATGCATTTTTTTCAAATGGGCGATTTTGCAGCGCATAAAATTGTCTGGCTGGAAAAAAAAAGCACATACAGTGCCGATTCTGGTGTAAAAGTGGCCCAACAACATAGAACTAGTCCTATCTCTTGGCCGTGGTTAGCCAATGGGAGCCACTGTCAGGCAGAGGGAGCTTAGCATGTCTAGCTCTGCTAAGTCGCCCCTACCCCCTTCCCGTCCTGTCCCCTCCACCTGCCGGCATGAGAGGAGGAAGGGGAGAGAAGTGAGTTTAGCAAAGCTGAACTCTCTCCCCCTAACGGATTGGATACGCCGTTTGAATGGGCGAGAAAACGGGAAATGCAGCTGTGACCTGGTCGTGGTTGCCTCTCTCTCACGCGATTTTCGGCCGCAATGTGGGCGGCCGAAAATTGTAGCACCTGTGTGAATGAGGCCTTACAACAACATGATTTCCATTCTCATCCTAAAAACCTGAGCTAACCTTTAAAGAACGCCTTACCTAACATCTAGGAAGATGGATGTTCCTAAGAACTGTCCAAGCTCTTCTGGTTACACCAACATAGGGTGGCCACAGTCTGTCCCTAAGAGCTTTATTCTCACCCTGGGTCTGAGGGTAGGAGACTCCATATATTCTGTGTACTGGGATAAATATAGCATGAAGAAACATGACACAACCATTTAATCATATCTGAGTTAATTACCTTTTGATAACAAATTATAAATCTGTGGACCCGTGATCCAATTACTATATAACCTACTAGATTAGGTATGCTCGGAATGCAACAGCAAAGGAGCATACAAGTCGCATAAAGCCAAGGTGCACCGAACCAGAAAGCGGAAAGCCAATCAAACTATCCTTGGCCCTTAACTTTCCGGATATTTCTATGAATACACCCCAAATTATCATTTAGGTTGAACCAACACATACCCTCAAATTACTCACATCCTTGATTGAGTACCATCAATTGTAGCTCTGTTCAGTAGAACAACTTTCTAAGTGCCTTGCGCATCCAACAGTAATAAGTCAAGAGCCTGTGAGGTATCAAAATGGGTTCTTGCCATATCACCTTCTGTATCAGTTATTACCCTGCCATTAGTTATTGCTAGTCCCCAGAACCCCACTATTGATGCTCCCAGAGCTATAACCGTATTACTCAACAGTGTGGGAGGTCTCTCACAGGTTTCATCTAGCTGGCAGGATTCCCTTTTTACTCTTACTTGTAGTCAGGTGTTTAAGGCATGTGAATGCCCAAGTGTGGCAAAGTACAAAACATACTAGCATATGCCACTCTTGGGCAGCTGTGAGGTAATCTCGCAGTATTTTGTGTTTGTTTATTAATAAAAATCAATTAAGCTTGAATTTCATTAGTTTGATTAGCCAGCCCCAATAGTGTGAAAATGTGATAATCTAGACAGTCTGTAGTTTTCACTAATCCATTATCTTTATTTTGAGTAGCCAAATAAACCATCCTGTTATCCATGCCGGTAGACACTACCTTAGGCTTACCATTTGGTCTTGAACAATTATCCGCTGCTTTCTTGAAGAGTGTATGTTCAGAGCTTACTGTTTATGGCAGACCATTATGCGGTAACACAAAATTGGCATGGCTCCTACTGTGTGATCTAGGACTCTAGACAGCTTTTCATCCAAGAGCAGGACATCCTATTCTTTGGCCCAATTTCCTATTGTCTTATCATTTAAGTTGTCCCACACATTGTACACGTTTATTAGGTAGCTCATTGCAATCCTCATATAGGAGGGTGATTCACCACCTTATTTGTGACTTCCACACATTACCATTTTGTCCAGGAGGAAGAACAGTCTATAGTGACCCTTTTTTCTAGGCAAATGATCTCCAGTCCATAAGCAATTAAGAACCAATCAAGGGTCACGAGCCATGTTCTAATCTTTATTGGGAAAGTTTTGCTCGGGTGTTTTTGTGACAACATGGGCACCAAGAATTTTATAAAACCATGACCTGATCTCCACAGTAAGGAGTATACACACAAAGAGCATAGAGGAGGATACTAAAAAAGCATAAGTACATATATATATATTTTTTATGAATTCATTGCCCCAATTATTTTCCAACATATTCAAGCCCAAAGCCTATGGTACTATAACCATAATTTAACGGATATGCATCATTCTAGCGGGCATTTGACTCTTCTTTTATGATGGAGATTCAAATACAGTGGTTGGCATAGACCCAATTGTCTTTTCCTTCCAATTTGACTGAAGTGGCAGTCGTCAACCCGATCTGGTATGGTCCATCAAATCTCTGTTGCAGACATTTTCTTCTGATATGTCCTTTTGAGGACAGCCCAGTCAACTGAAAACAAATGTCTGGTGTACATCTTGTGCCATGTGTGCAGTCCTTCAACAGCTGCTTGAGGGTACATACTGCTGTTCAAGATGTGAGTACATTGAGAATTTGGAAGCCCAGATCCTGGATCTAAATGTGCAGCTTAAAACCCAGATCCGTTGACAACGTGGGAAGGAGTTTGCTGCTCACTAGGCGAATGCTCGCTGGGGAAGATATGGGGTTGGATGGCAGGTCAGGAGATCAGGAGGAGCAGGCAGCTAACTGGGTGACAGGAGAGTTAGAGGGAAGAGAATCAGGAAGGCTAAACTTAAACTGGCACAACCCAACAAGTTTGCAAAGTTATCAGATGAGGGGGATGCCATTACAGGGTTAGCACTGCTGCAGCATGACATGCCTTCTGGCTGCTAGGGAGATGACTGCTCCAGTAAGAAGGGGAAGGAGAGCACAGGGAAGGCTAGACAGGTCCTAGTGGTGGGGGACTCTATTATTAGTGGGATAGACAGGGCAATCTGCCACAGAGACCGTGATTGTCGAATGGTGTGTTGCCTTCCTGGTGCTCATGTTTGACATATCTTGGATCGGGTTGAAAGATTACTGGGAGGGGCTGGTGAGGATCCAGCAGTCATGGTACACATTGACACCAATGAGAAAGATAGATGTCAATGGAGGACCCTTAAAAGGGATTTCAGGGATGTAGAATCTAAGCTCAAGGCAAGGTCCTCCAAGGTAGTTTTCTCAGAAATACTACCTGTACCACGAGCCACACCAGAAAGGCAGCGGGAGATTAGGGTGGTGAACAACTGGCTCCAGAGTTAGTGTAAGCAAGAGGTGTTCGGGTTTCCAGAAGACTGGGCTGACTTTGCAGTCGGCTACAGGCTCTACCGTAGGAACGGGCTCCATCTCAATGGGAAGGGTGCAGCTGTGCTGCGGAAGAAGATGGCTAGAAGGTTGGAGGAGTGTTTAAACTTGGGACTGGGAGGGGGCATCCAAAGAGATACACCCGGCAGGATGGACATAGATACTGCTCAAAATACCAGTAATAAAGTGTCACATTGTAACGATTGCTGTCATATTGACTGTTCTGTAGACACATAAAGCACATGTGTTTTGTGTACCCCAGCTGTAGACCCAGTAGGAGTGCCATAACCTTCAGGTCACCGCAAATGTTCCACTTATGATTTGAATAGTTGATCAGCTACAAAAGGAGTTCCATTGACTTGTATGTCTCTTTTATTCCCACAGCATGAGCAATGGGAACAGAAGGCTTTTCGTTGCGATTGTACATCAATACAGCTTTCAGGCTAGCTTTGCCAGAGTGTACAAATAATCTCCACTGCTCAGGTACATAGTCGCAATCTAGCTCCAGCATAAGGCCATTCACATCAGTACAAAAACAAATGTCATTTTCCAGCTTGTAATATGATGCTAATTTTGTATGACTATCACACTAGTGTGAAGTTGTTGTAGACTTTTGTAGTAAATTCCATTCCTGTAATCTGGAGGCTAACCATTCAGACTTCTCTTTTTGAAAACGACAAGTCTCTCACTCGATCACCTAAATCAGATTGGCTCAGCAGGCGGAGCTTAGGCCTCGTGTCCACGGCACATGCAGATTCTTCACGTGGATTTCTGCAGCGGACGACCTGCATGCCTGTGCGAAAATTACTTTTAAATGCTTGCCGGCGATCGTGGATGCAATTTCTTTTTTATGCACTGCGGATCATCCGCACGAAAAAAATCCGCAACCCCACCTCCCTAATGGATTTGAACTTTCCAATCCGCAGTGCATCCGAAATTGTATTTAACCCAGTGTCAAGTCAAATCAAATCTGCGTACTTAAATTAAGTTGCGGATGCCATTGCTTCCCTACAGGCACTGTGAGTTGCGGATCTTCTACGTGGATTCCGCAAATCAAATCTGCCCGTGGACATTGGGCCTAACCCTGTTCAGATTCTGGTTCATACCATGCGTTGGCAGCAAAATGATTCGCTTGATCCCCATCAGAACTGTGACTTTCAGAAGCACAAGATGCAGGCGGTCTTGGCACTGTATTCTCAGCGTCATGTGGCACTGGCTTCAGAGCAGACTCGCAATCTGGAGAAACAATTTGGTCGTGCAGAAATAGCCGTCCGCGTGATGATCTTTCGGTTCACACCAAATCGTAGGCACAGCAAACGGCATTGCCGTCCTCTTGTCATGGAGCCGCTGTGTGAGGCCAGAGTAGCACACCGTGCAGTTATATAAGAACACCGTATTTACTAGCGCACCTGTTTTTCAAGTATAAGTACCCCTTTAATTCTTCCACTGCACTTCAAGCTATCACGGATGCTTGGAATATATTAACTGATTGAATTCAGTGAATGACCGAGCGCTGCCTGTGACTGGCTGAGCACTGTGACCAATCACAGGCAGCGCTCAGCTGTCATTCATTGAATGGCTGAGCGCTCAGCCAATCAGATACAGCTCTTTCAGCAGGCGGGGATTTTAAATCCCCACCTGATGAAAGAACTTCAGAGCAGTGCAGGAAGAACAAGTGGCTACACGTGGTTAAGCCCTGGCCAGCGGCGGAGAGGTGAGTATACGTATATATTTTTTTTATTTTTTACACATGCTATGGAAGATTTTCAGGGAAGGGCTTCTATCTAAAGCCCTTCCCCAAAAATCACTGCACAGGTTGCCGGCAGCCCATTTCGTTCAATAGGGCCACTGGCAGCAGCAGCGGCAGCCCCATTGAAAGCAATGGCAGAACGGATTAATGGCATTTCAATTGGGAAAATTGATTTTCCATACGAGTGTTTTAGATTAAGAGCTCCGTCACCGAACGAATTAAACTCTTAACCCAAGGCACCGCTGTATAGATATTTTATCTGTTGCAATTGAAAAGCTAGATCTCTCAAACTGGAAAGTACGAGGAATCTCTCAAGTCAAACAGCTTTGGACACATCAGGGTTTCATTACTTTTCCAGATCTTATATCCACCTTAAAAATACCTAGAACAGATCTACACAAAGACTTTACAATTCGTCATCTACTGCAAAAATTTCCCCCTTCCCCACTAGAATCCATTTCCCCTTGAAACTAGAGGCCTGGTTAGACTCCACTCAAGGAGCCAATGAAGGAATATCTGTGTGCTACAAAATCTTAATCTGTTACACACAAGATCCGCTAGCATCTATAAAAAAGAAGTGGGTGACAGATCTTCAAATCCCAGTAACGGATAAGCAATGGTTAAATAGTTTTTCCTCCATTTCATTAGTATCAAGATGTATAAACCACTTAGAAAACATACGCAAAATATTGTACCGATGGTACCTCACCCCCAAGAAACTCATCAAAATATCTCCTCTCTACTCTACTCTGAAAACTGTTGGAGATGTGGCTCACCAGAAGGAACCCAATACACCTGTGGTGGAATTGTCCATATATTTCTGGTTTGTGGACCCAGACTTTCCAATTAATGTCTACTCTTTGTAGTATACAGATATCCCCAAACTCAGCTATGGCCCAATTAAACCTAGATTCTGATCAACTGACTCATAATGTGCGTCCCCCCTTGCTACATGTTCTGGTAGCTGCCAGATTATCTATAGCTCAATCCTGGAATGGTAACTCTATCCCTTCTATAAGAGACTAAAGTAACCCTTTCCAAATCCACTGTCTGACCTCTGAAGACATTATGATTTAAGGCTGTACAGCTCCGATGTTGGAAGATGTCCGTCAGGGTTCTCTTACTGTATATTGCCAGCCTCTCTGCTGTCGGAGCCTATCGAACGTGCCACCTCATGCAGTACTGGCTTTAGCCAGCATATAGCGCCGTTGTGCGATGGCAGAAAAAGAGCAAGCGCCCTAGAAAAATCTAGATACAAATTGGATTGGAAAGGGTTAAGGCAGTGAACAATAATAGTTGGTTTGAATACATGTACTTCTGCGCAACTAATAGAATGGCAAAATCCATGAAGAATTGGGAAGTCTGGAGGCAAAGTAATTTCTGCTACATGCCAGGATCCCATCTGCTCGGATTGCTCTCTTCTCCTGTTTTCTTCTTTCCTTCTTCAGTGTCCTGACTGATGACTTGATCCAAGTTTTTAGTTTTAGTTCTCTTGTTCTATTATGTTTAAATTGCCCAATATAACCTCTATATGAAAAATTCTGAGATGACTAATTTAACGAGTTTTCGACTTTTGTTTATTATTCCTGTAACTTCATTGAGAAACCGTTTCAATAAAAATTCAGTGTTCAAAAAAAGAAACACACACAGTATTGTCAGCTAGAAGCTTGCGCTTGGCCCGTCTCGCATTATATAGGCCTAGCAACTGCTGACATCCGCTTACCAACGTGCCCAGGCGTTGCAGGAACCCGCTGCTATCACGAGGTGCTGGAGGGCGTGATGCAGGTAATGGTGCAGCAATTATAATGTTGCCATGCATCAGTACGTTGGCTAATCTACCAAGCAGTTGACAAACTGTAGCTGTCCTATAACTTAAAGGGGTTGTCCCGCGGCAGCAAGTGGGTCTATACACTTCTGTATGGCCATATTAATGCACTTTGTAATGTACATTGTGCATTAATTATGAGCCATACAGAAGTTATCAGAAGTTTTTCACTTACCTGTTCCGTTGCTAGCGTCCTCGTCTCCATGGTTGCCGTATAATTTTCGCCGTCTAATGGCCAAATTAGACGCGCTTGCGCAGTCCGGGTCTTCTGCTTTTCTCAATGGGGCTCCGTGTAGCTCCGCCCCGTCACGTGCCGATTCCAGCCAATCAGGAGGCTGGAATCGGCAATGGACCGCACAGAAGCCCTGCGGTCCACGGAGGGAGAAGATGCCGGCGGCCATCTTCACCGGGTAAGTAAGAAGTCACCGGAGCGCGGGGATTCAGGTAAGCGCTGTCCGGTGTTCTTTTTTTAACCCCTGCATCGGGGTTGTCTCGCGCCGAACGGGGGGGGGGGGGTTGAAAAAAAAAAAAAACCCGTTTCGGCGCGGGACAACCCCTTTAAGATCTAGATGTCCTAGGCGAATTTTGACTTCAGATTCGGATTCTGCACACCCCATTTTACTCCCAGTAGCAAAATCTTTGTTTATCAGTGTTAGGCCTCCTTCACATGGGCAGTTTTGTCGCGTTGCTACAATGTTGCAAATCGCATGTATGTGAAGCCCATGCTTTCCTATGGGTTACTTCACACATGCGATGTTTTGTAGCGTGTGACATCTCGACACAAAAACCTCACGGGTCCCGCGATATGCACGCGACTTGAGAGGTTTTGTAGTCCATGTTTCCCTATGGAGCCTTCCTCTCTGTTGCATCACAAGAAAACACAATTTTCGTGTGGTGCGATTGAACTTTGACAGTAGGAAAGCCCTGGGTGCAGGAAAAAAAACCAAAAAACACAGTATACACCATAGAAGCCTGTCGGCCTGGCCGCATCTTCTCCCTAGGTCCCTGGCACTACTCTCCATCTCTTCTGGCTGGGGATTGAATAATCCTCACCTTCTTGAAGCGCCGCATCTGATTGGCTGCCGCTTAGCCAATCACAGCCAGCGCTTGATGAACTAATCACAGCTATTTATCGAGCGTTGGCTCGGATTGGCTAAGCCAATCACATCCAGCACTTCCAGGAGGCGGGGCTTTTTAAATCCCCAGCCAGACGAGATGAAGACCAGTGCTTGGAACCATGAAGAAGCTGCAGCGAAGCCCTGGATAGTGCTTCTAGGTGAAGTATACTTTAAAAAAAATATATTAAAAATCTGCAGTTAGGGCTTATTTTCAGGGTAAGGCTTATATTTCAAGCATCCACTGAAAATCTTAGGGAGCAAATTATCATTAATCTTACTGGCTGTGTTTACACTAAATGATTGCTGTTTAAACTCGAACGATCCGGCAAATTTATTTAGTTATTTTTTTCTATGATGATCATTCCATGTAAAAGTAACCTAGTTTCTTACCAACCTGAGACAAAACAAGGTGCTTGTCGCACAGACCTGGACCACTTGTTTGGTTAATGTTTTTCAGTCAGAAGGAACTACAGAATAACATTTGCCTCATCCCTTTGTCTATACTGGCAGTATAAATGGTCCATTGGCTTCAGAGTACAGATCACCTTCCAGCACCCCTCTCACCAATTTAGGGGAGGATAGAGGGGCTGCAAACTATTAACATGGGCTGAAATTTCCATTAAACCAAAACTAGTTCAGATCATTGGGACGGGTGTCTGTTTAACTGGTCTTCTACGCAGGCCAATATGGTGAACAAAAGATCATTCCCTACAATCATTCATTCCCAATCAGGGTGAATAAGGCGGAGGCGGTGCATTTATAGTAATGATTAGTGCTGGGCTCTTATACCAGGGCCGAGTAAAAGAATAATGAGCAAACCTAACCACTCTCCAGAAAAGATCTAACAAGGTATTAGTCTATGGGAAGAGCTAGAAAAAAGGATTGACCTGGTGTGAAGGGTCTGACAATAGACAGACCCTCACTCTGTTGGGCTGAGTGTGCCCTCAGAATTCTGTTTTTTGTCACCGAATCCCCAACTTTAGTCCAACGGTGTAGAGAGAGCATCTAAGGAAACCCAAGGTATGATGTACTTCAGTCGAGATAATACGAACAATAAGAGCTGTAAAAACTTCCTGCACTACTAGTGACTGGACATGAATTAAAAGGGTTGTGACTGATTACTGACTTCTTTCCCATGAGCGTATATCAGCCGTCTGTTTTCACAGCCGGCCGATATACGCTATGTTGGGAGAGATAAAATTGGTGAATGGGCGAACAAATCAAACGTTTGTGCGCCCGTGCAGACGGCATGGGTCACGGCACATATGAGCCGAGACTACCATGCCATCGCCGGTTTTCCCTCCATCCCCATCGCAGGCTCACCTCTCTTCTTCTCCCTGCTCGTTCTTTGCAATGGAAGGGTCGGGACGAAGGCGGAGCTAAGCACCGACCCATCCTGCCTCCTCCCATTGATGGCTATGGACAAGGGGTGGGGAGAGGGCGGGAGCTTGGCTCCACCCCCGTCCTGCCCGCTCACATTGCAGAGAGCCAACGGGGAGGAGAGGACAGGTGAGCCTGCACGGGGGAAGGGGAGCAGAGGGAGGGAGTTTAGCAGCCACGCTGCTAAATTCCCACCCTCACCTGCGTCTGCTGCCGACGTATTCCGGCCCAAAAGATAGTTCCAGGACTGTCTTTTGGGCCCGACGTAAAAATAGCTGGCGCTATATTGGCCTGGCTGGGCGCTTTTACATCTCAGGAATACGGCCATGTGATCCGATGCATTGAAATCCAGCCGGCTGTGAAAACGGACGGCTGATATACGCTTGTGGGAAAGAAGCCTTACTTGGAAAAGGAGAACTACTAGGATCAGTAAATCTCCAGATCCATGGGAAGGTAGGGGAAAGGATCCATGGTACATGTAGAATCTTCAGAACATTTTTAATCCATATAGGAAGACCAATGTACACATAAAACAGCTTGCTGGGGACATCACGCTGCAACACGTTTCGGGGTACCGAAGCCCCCTTTTTGAAGCAGAAAAGAGAGTAGTTAGAAGGGGGAAGTATTTAAACATAAGGATTAGAAATCAATCGCGTGACCGGCGTGCCACTTCTTGTGAGTTAAGCAGCGCTAGAGCTTAGTAGCAACATAGCAGGAGGCTAAAAAAAAAATGGCCGCCACAATGCGTCAAACTTTGGTCTACGGTAAAATGGCCGTCAAAATGAATAGTATGTGACAGTCTGGGAAAAAATGGTTGCATGGGGATCCACCGATCTTAGTGAATAACTGTGCATGTAAAAACAGACACCAGATTCCTTGCTCATGTTGGCCAAGTGTCGATAGATTTATATTGAGTGCTCCCCCGGTCTCTTACAGAACAACGATGAGAGACCCAGGAGCAAACAAGGGGTGTCATTTAAGTGCAGGTTAGTCCATAATGAATGCATAAAAACTGACAGAAAATCAGCAGTCAATAATGCAGAAAAACATGATTCATACATATTATAAATAAGATTAAAAATAAAACTCGGGTATTTCCTGTATATGATGGCACACTTTTTACACACAATTAAAAAACACATCAAAAACTTGCATGCAGTTTAAAAAAACAAACAAAAAACACATGTAATTAAATCTTATGCAGTTTTTAACGTCTTTAAGAATGCGTCCCCATTTTATTTTTCCCGTTTCACCCCCCCCCCCCCCTATCCCTTCCCTTTTAAAAAAGCATAACTCTTTTAATTCCATCCACAGATGCCCGGGAGCTTGTATTTCGCAGGACGAGTTGTATTTTTCAATTCTACTATTTAATGTACCATATAATGTACTCAAAAACTTTGAAAAAATTCTAAGAGGCGTAAAATGGAAAAAGAACGAAACTCCGTGATCCTTGGGAGGGTCTTGCTTCTACGGCATAAATACTGCAACAAAAATGACAAGATAACATTATTCTATGGGTTAGTACTAGAGATGAGCGAGCGTACTCGGCCACGCCCCTTTTTCGCCCGAGTACCGCGATTTTCGAGTACTTCTGTACTCGGGCGAAAAGATTCGGGGGGCGCCGTGGGTGAGTGGGGGGTTGCAGCGGGGAGTGGGGGGAAGAGGGAGAGAGAGAGGGCTCCCCCTGTTCCCCGCTGCTACCCCCCACGCCGCCACGCCGCCCCCCGAATCTTTTCACCCGAGTACTGAAGTACTCGAAAATCGCGGTGCTCGATCGAGTAATTACTCGAAACGAGTACGTTCGCTCATCCCTAGTTAGTACGATTACTACGGTACCAGACTTATATCGTTTTTTCTTTTTTTTGTTATACTACTGTCTTTTTTGAAAGATTATTATTATTTTCTACCAAAAACTTCTAACAGCCATAACCTTTTTATTTTTCCGTTGACATAGTTGTCCGAGAGCTAATTTTTTGCAGGACGTCCTATAGTATCTGCTGGTACCATTTTGGAGTAAATACAATGTTTTGATCATTTCTTGCTACATTTTTTTCCTGCGGACTGAGCTAAAAAGCCTAATTTTGGCATTTTGTTTATTTTTTTTAATTTTTTTTTTTTTTACACCGTTCCCTTCGAGGGGGAAATAATGCGTTACTTTGATAGACTGGACTATTACAGACACAGCGATACCAAAATTGTTTTTTTTTTATTTTATTATTATTATTTAGATTCTATTATAAAAATGGCAAAAGTTTTTGTTTTTTTTTAACTTTTATTACCGTTTTTAAAAATAAAATAATGTTTTTTAACTAATTTTTACTTTTTTTTTTTCAGTCCCCACAGGGGACAAGAACTTGTGATAGTTTGATCGCTCCTGCAGTATGATGTAATGCCATTGCATTATATGATACCGCAATCTGGCATGGCTTCATAGGCAATCTGTAATGGAAGCCCTGGGGGCCTTTCAGAAGGCTCCCGGCTGCCATGGCAACCGCACGGCAACATCGCGTGGGGTAGTGTGGGACCGAATTGTCAGCAGCATTTAAAACGTTAACAGCTCTGATTACCGACCCTGCTTATCAGAGCTGTTGCGAGCGGATGTCGCTTAAAGAAACAGCCGGCACCCCCATTGTATGGAGCAGGATCGACCCCCCCTCCCCCCCCCCCCCCCCAATTTCCATCCATATAAACCCCTAACCTCCATGACGTAAATGTTCATCCTGTAGCATTAAAGGGGCTAATAGTGGATGCAGGGTCTTAAAACACATGTGGTTTTTGATTACCGCATACAGTTTGTATTTTTTAATTATGGTTCAAAAATGCATCAGAAAACATGAACGCAGCCTAAGGGGCTACAGACTAATGAAGTAGTCCAGGAAATGAGTCATGTTTGGCAAGCTTATGCCAAGGGGCTAGATCATATATGTTAATATTTTTGCAGCTGTATGCAGTGTGATTTAGAGTTCTGGTGGGCGGGGGAGGGGGTGCCCAACTTTTGTGCCTGGGCCCTTGAGCCTTGACTATGCCGAGTACGGATACAGGTCATGTGCATTTTTTGAGATGGCAACCTAATCAATAATGTTGAGAGGGACAGAGTGAGCGCGCTTCTCATGAATGCGGTGGACTCATAACTATCATTCTGTTGCCTTCTTTGTTATCTGTTATTGGCATATTTGTTCCGTTTTGGGTTACTAATACATGGTGGAAGGATACACGTGATTGGAATACAAGGCTTGAAGGATACAACTTATTTATCAGAAACAGACCTAAAAAAGGGGAGGAGGTGTTGTGTTGTATGTTAGGAAAACATTCATCTCCACCAAGATCCAAGCTTCAGAGAATGGTAGTTCTGTAGAAACTGTTTGGGTAAGAATACAAGGAGAGAACAACAGAAAGGACACCATTGTAGGCATTTACTATAGGCAACCTGGACAAGCAGAAGATATAGATGAACTCTTTCTACATCAGATGGCCAAGTTCTCAAAGCATGACATGGTGATTATGGGAGATTTTACCGATCCAGACATTTGTTGGGAATCTCTCTCAGGTAAAAGTAATGGGTCCAACAAATTCTTATCCGCTCTTGCTGACAACTTTATCTTCCAAAAGCTAGAAGAGAAAACCAGGGGATCTGCTAATGGACCTAATTCTTACCAACAGGGAGGAAATGGTTGAGGGACTAAGAGTGGCTGGGACCTTAGGAGGCAGTGATCATGCTATCCTTGAATTTTGGATAAAAAGGGGAGAAAGACCTGAAAAGACTCAGACCTCAAGGTTGGATTTCAGAAAGACAGATTTTAATGGACTCAGGAAGGGGTAGGAAGTATGCAATGGCTGGATGATGTTAAGGACAGAAATGTCCAATAAGGTTAGGAAATATTGCGAGATGAGATTAGAAAAAACTTTCTGACAGTGAGGGGGATCAATGAGTAGAACAGGTTACCACAGGAGGTGATGAGTTCTCCTCCAATGGAAGTGTTCACACAATGGCTGGTCAGATATTTGTCTGGGATGATTTAGTGAACCCCCTGCTCACTGAGCATGGGGTTGGACCAGATGACCCTGGAGGTCCCTTCCAACTCTACCTTTATATATGATTCTATAAAATGTGATAGCAAGGCCCATGCTGTCCATCCAATGCTATAGAAGATTCAGATCCATAGTTCTGATTCAATTACAGCGGGGCGGCACTGAAGGGGCAGCAGGGCGGCGCTAAAGGAGAGTGGATGGTGCTACACTGGAGCTGGCAGTGTGCTAAAGGAACAGCTGGTGGCGCTGAAGGAGAGCAGGCGGTGCTACACTGGAACTGACCGTGCTGAAGGAGAGGGGCTGCACTGAAGGGACAGGGGGCAGTGCTGAAGGAGAGTGGGCGGTGCTACACAGGAGCAAGTGGTGCTGAAGGGGAGTGTGAGATGGCTGTGATTGGTTATCCAGCGCTGCATTGAAAGGATGAACCAATCACAGCCATTGTGTCGTGGAAGCGACATTTATGAATTGGCTTAGCCGCCACTCATAAATCCTGTTCATCCAGCGCTGCTCAATTGCGGCTCCTGAGAATAAAGGTAGATCCCGAGGCAAAAGCATGGAAGGGGGCGTGGTGGCCCTGGCAATCATTGGCTGATGCACCCCCTCTGAGCCACCAATCACAGCCAGAGTCAGAAGACAAAGAGAGCAAACAGAAATGACAAACAGAGAAAAGACAGGCGCAGACAAAGAGAAAGAAAGACACAGCGAGACACACAGAGGCTGACACAGCCAGAGACACAGGCACAGAAGCACAGATAGAAAAATAGGCAAAGAAACTCAAAAACACACTTTCCAAACCTTTTATGTTTGCGTAGCGAACATCGGGTCAATTCTTTTTTATCGCATGTGGTGTCAACACTTTCTCTAAAAGAACAGATCGTGGTTGTAGCCTGCAACATATGGATTGGTCCAATTGTGTAACCAAGTGCTTATGGACATTAGGAAGGACATTGAAGACTGCCGTAGACTGAGGGGGCCTTGGAGAAAAGTTAGCATATCATCCATAATATTCTACTCCTATGGAACACTATTTTAGATCCTTTTGAATATCCTGTAACTGATACATATACGTGTTCCTCATTGAACTAAGCATCGTGCTTAGAGATGAGCGAGCATACTTATTAAGGCGATATACTCGAGAGAGCATCGCCATTTTCGAGTACCTGCTGGCTCGTCCCTGAAGATTCGGGGGGGCCGCGGAGGTGAGCGGGGGGTTGCAGAGGGGATCGGGAGGGAGAGAGAGAGAGGAATCTCTCTCACGCTCCTTCCTGCTCCCCCTCGCTGTCCCGCTCTGCCCCCGACACCGCGGTCCCCCAGAACCTTCAGGGACGAGCCAGCAGGTACTCGAAAATGGCGATGCTCTCTCTCGAGTATATCGCCTTACCAAGTATGCTCGCTCATCTCTAATCATGCTGGATCTTATTCATTCTAACCGGTGATCCCCTTTATTTCCTTCATTAAAGCGGTTGTGTCATGAAGTTGTCCAGCAGTCCGCTGTGGATCTGGCTCCTACACTTCCCTGTAGCAATCCAGGTCATTCTTCTTCCCTCATTCCAACTGAGCTGCCTGCCAATAAATATTAGGAGTGAATGTTCTTCTTATATTGTCTTAACTTCTCTTCCTTTGTCAAATATTTTCATAAACTCACAATAAACGGCTAAAGAAAATGCATCCATTGGGTTCCAAGGTCTTACATAAACCTCGTATAGTAAGAAGCAATCAAAAATGTTGAGATCTTCTTTGCCCTGGTCTAATCATATACATTACAAAGTCGTATCTAGTGACATGAACATTAGACTGGGTTCATGAGAAGGACATCTACTGTTCTGTATGTTAGACGTTCTACATTTCCATACGGAGTAAACCCTGGTCTTGTCTTTATAAGAAATCTGCAATCTTGTTTCACTATTTAACTCGGCTTTGCCTTTTTTAGGTCAATGAAATCTACCATGATGAGTCGTTGGGCGCGCACATTAATGTGGTCCTAGTGAGGATAATAATGCTAAGCCACAGCAAAGTAAGTATCCGGGGGTTTATGTTCATTTTAGTATCTGTGAATGCTCTGTGGATAAATAGACCATTTTTTGGACTATTAGATAAAACATATAGTGATATGCTGGTATGTCTAATAGCCCAGAGGCAGGAGGATTTTAGCTCCAACTACCGACCCGTCTCAAACCTCCCCTTCATCTCCAAATTACTGGAACGCCTGGTCTACTCCCGCCTTACATGCTTTCTCTCTGACAACTCACTCCTCGACCCCCTCCAGTCTGGTTTCTGCTCTCTACACTCGACCGAAACTGCCCTTACAAAAGTAACAAATGACCTGATGACTGCAAAGTCGAGGGGTGACTACTCCCTACTAATCCTCCTTGACCTGTCTGCTGCATTTGACACTGTCGACCATAACCTCCTTCTCACTATGCTCCGCTCTATTGGTCTAAAGGACACTGCTCTCTCCTGGTTCTCTTCCTACTTCTCTGACCGCTCTTTTAATGTTTTCTTTGCTGGTTCTATCTCCGATCCACTTCCTCTTGCTGTTGGGGTACCCCAGGGCTCGGTCCTTGGTCCCCTTCTCTTCTCTATCTATACTGCCCCAATTGGACAAACCATCCACAGATTCGGCCTCCAATAGCATCTCTACGCTGATGACACCCAACTATACACCTCCTCTCGTGAGATCTCTGGACCATTCCTCCAAAATATCACCGACTGTCTGTCCGCTGTCTCTAACACTATGTCCTCCCTTTTTCTCAAACTAAACCTCTCTAAAACTGACCTCCTTGTCTTTCCACCTTCTAACCGACCTCCCCTCAACATCTCCATTCCAGTGTCTGGCACCATCATAACCCCCCGACGGCATGCCCGATGCCTTGGCGTCACACTGGACTCTGACCTCTCCTTTGCCCCCCATATCCAATCTCTGGCTCAAACATGCCACATGCACCTCAGAAATATTGCTAAAATACGTCCGTTCCTAACCACGGACACGCTAAAGACACTCGTGGTTGCCCTCATCCACTCCCGGCTTGACTACTGCAACTCACTACTCATCGGCCTCCCCCGTACTAGGCCCGCTCCACTCCAATCCATACTAAATGCAACAGCTAGGCTCATTTTTCTATCCAGTCGTTATTCAGACACCTCTGCATTATGCCAGTCGCTGCATTGGCTGCCCATCCACTGCAGAACTAAATTTAAACTCCTCTACCTCACTCACAAAGCTCTGCATGGTGCTGCACCAGCATACATCGCCTCCCTACTGTCAGTACACCACCCAGCCCGCTCACTCCGATCAGCTAACACACTCAGACTAAACACCCCTGTAATACGAACCTCACATGGTCGCCTACAGGACTTCACCAGAGCAGCACCCATCCTCTGGAACGCTCTACCCCAAGGCATCCAGACAATCCCTGATGCACCGAACTTCAGACATGCCTTAAAAACCCACCTCTTCAGGGAGGCATACCAAATCCCCTGACCTAGTCCCTCGCCCCTCCCTATGGTGCTCCACCCTGTTTGCCTTCTGATAAATGATCTGTACATGAAATTCCCTATTGCCTGTGTTCCCCATGCCTTGCTCCCCCCCAACCCTTGCACCTCCTGTACCACGCCCAACCCATTTGTGTCTAACCCAATGTACCTTATATTGTAATTGTTGTATTGTTTTGCATTTCTCCATGCCTGAAAGCGCTGCGGAATAAGTTGGCGCTATACAAATAAAGATTATTATTATTATAGCTCCGGCTTCACACGACTGGAAGGATTCCGGTGGTGACCCCACTTACAAGTGGTTTTCTGCATTGCGCATGACCGCAGTGGCTCGTTGTTGGTTTTGCATTGTACAGATTTTTTTTTCAATCTTCGTATTTCCTGTGTTGTCGCTTAGTGATGATACGGGTACCCGCAGCCCATACACAATGCTAATTGCATATGTGCTGCAGGTCAGACGGCCTTCATTGACTTCAATAGAGGTTGTTCCCGCCAAAATAGGGCATGCTGCATTTTTTTCCCCCTCCGCTCAGGGAATACACAATTTGTATCTGTGAGTGTGAGTGGAAAACCAAAGGCACATACATGTCTTTCAGTGCTCGCTAATTGCCGCGGATCCTCTGCTCAGACGCTGGTCGCGGGTTCCACATTAGGACTCGGTTGTGTGAAGCCACCTCAGGCCTGTTCTACAGGAGGTTATTTCTAGACATCCGTAAAGCAGACTCGCCGCACGTATTCTGAAACAAGTTGCATTAGTGTTTCATCAGTAAGGCCGCTCGCACACATGTTCACAAAACGCCACCTTCAAAATGAGGTGCGTTTACAGAGCGCTAAAATAGGCTGAAGTGCAGACAGCGCTCGGAAATCGCGGCGCTTCTAACGTTCGAGCGCTGGTTTGCGAAGCACCATTTAGATCAATGGGAGCGTTGTACGGCGATTTAGCGTAGTACAAAGGAGCCGTATGAGAGCAGCCTCATCCAGCCACACACAAATTCATTGGTAGGGCAGAGTGACATAAGGCACAGACATCCTGAATGCACAACTTTTTGTCAGGCTGCCACATTGATGCCTCCACCCTGTGGCGGTCGAGGCATTGGCTTTTTAAACTCCCCCAATTTACGCTCATCCATGAGACCTTCCACGGTGCTGCACTGCCCTACGTTTCCACCTTCCTCTTCATCTACTATCTACCAGTATTCTCCACTCTGCTAATGACCTCAGACTAAATTTCTCTCTAATCTTAATCTCCCTCTCAAGCTGCACCAATTCTGTGGAATGCGCTACCCTAGACAGGTTAATTCTGAATGACCACAGCTTTTTAGCAAGGCCTACCGTATTTCCTTATCTAAACTCTTCTCTGTCTACTCTGCTTCTGTACTTACCCTGCACCTCCCATACACCCCATTGTACCTCTTATTTATAAGAATACGCTGGCGATTGACTCGCACAGCGTTGTGTGTGTAGTGTCCTACGTGTATACTTCCTTATAGTCCACAAGTGTTTGTAAGCTGGGCCCTCACCCTTAGGCTGGGTTCACATGGGGCAGAATTGCCGCAGAATGTCCATGTGGACTTTCTGCGGCACGGACATTCCGCCTGCGGCTTTTTATCCCGGGATAGTCGGCAAAGTGGACGAGATTTGCAAAAATCCCGTCCACGCACTGCGGCCGATCTGATGCGGCCAAGACTCACTAAAATTGACATGCGCGTGTTAATTCTTTCCCCGTTTCCGCAGCGGCCTCCTTTTTTCTCTATGGGGGGAGAGAAGGCCACAGCGGAATGCAGGCAGTGAAGCCGCTCCAAATCCGCGGTGAAAAAATGCAGGTTTTGAAGCTGCATTTCTCCCGCGGAAATCTTGCAGTATTTCCATGCGGTCATTCGGCGAGATTTCAGTTGGCACCATACAAATAAAGATTAATTTGTAGACACAGTCACACCTGAAATGCAACAATGATCTTTACTGGAAGGCGCCAGCAAAGTCAAATAGCCACAGTGGGAGATTCTTACACATTACCAGCAGCTGACAATGGTGGACCTCTCTCCAGTGTATCATCTAGATCTCTTTCCCAATTAAGGGGTATGCTCTTCATGTGAGCCATCTCCTCTGAATGCTATACTCCGGCCTCCAGCACCTCACTGTCCAACTATGTCATGCAGGAAGACTCTTCTGCACCAGCTAACAGTAATGATTTTGCACCGAGGCCCCCCCCCCCCCCCCCGTTAATAGATTTCACAATGATTACATCTCTAGTGCGGCTTGATGTTTTTGCAGACAGTGGAAAGACTTCAGATCCAAAAACAAATGCTCAGACATACACTGATGTTATGCAAGAAAAACAGCTGATTAAGGAACATGGTGAAATCATTAACCGCTCGAAGAGGCTGAAATTGGGGATTTAAAAGTAATTAATGAATACGCTTCATCAGGAGCTCAGCCATTCTAGAAATGCAAGTGATGGTGGAGTCAAACAGACCAAACATCAGAGTGAACCCAAAAAAGTTTCCAGCTGGGATCAGCAAAGGTCACTATTGGACACGCTCTTTAACCCCTTAACACCACAGGGCTTAACTCTGCATCCTAGCAGAGGGGTACTTAACGCAACAGGGCATACAGTTACGCCCTGTGGATAGCGCAAGATTACAAAAGATCCCGTGCTGACCGGCAGAGGGAGCCGGCTGTCACCGATGGTGATCTCACTGCAACAGCGGGGGTGCATCTGGACAGCTCCAAACCCCCGCTATTAACCTCTTACACGCCGCGATCTATGTAGCTAGTGGCATGTAAAGGGGTTATCCATATACTACACATTTGATCTATTGCTTCTCAGCAGTATTTTAGACATGAACATGAGATTCGTATTTACATTATTAGTTACATAATTTTAAAAAAACTACACACGTGGCGCGTCATACTTCAATAATGGCACTGCTACATTTGTAGTGCACACTAAAGTGAACATGACACTTATATTGTGTGGAGAATGCCATAAAACCAACACCCATACAACATTAATGGAATTGCTGGTTTTTTTTCCCCATCCCCAACAAAACCAATATTAAGCCCTGATCTTCTCTGTACCGCTTACATACACCCACTATTGTAAACTGAGATACCAGTAAGACCCTAAATAAAACTACAACTCCATAGACCTTAGAAATGAATACTCCAAAGCGTGCCGTTACCAAATTGAGGTCACTTTTCAGGGAGTTCCACTGTTCTGGGTTCCTTAGAGGCTCTGTAGATGCAACATGGCATCTGAAAATTGCTCCACCAAAATCTGTGCTCTTTCCCATCTGAGCCCTGCGATGTACCCAAACAGCTGTTTATGTCCACAGATGTGACGTTTCCATTGCATAGTAAATTGTGGGGTGCATTTTCTCATATTGCTACCCATGAAAATGAAACATTCGGGACTAAACCTGCTTCAACTTTGTTTTTGTTTTTTTCATTTTTCTTACCCCATTGTTAATAAAACTCTTCACACACCTGTGGGGCAAACGCTCATTACACTCCCTGTTGAATGCCTTGAGGGGAATAGGTTCTAAAATCGAGTAACTTTTTGGGGTTCCCACTATAATGGTACCTCAAAGAGCTCTGCAAATGTGACCTGGCATCCAAAAATTATCCCAGGTAAATCTGCACTCCTTCCTTTCTGAGCCATGCTGTACATGCGAACAGCCGTTTACGTCCACATATGGGAGATTTCTGAACTCGGGAGAAATTGGGTAGCAAATTTTATATTGATTTTTCTCATTTAGCCACTCGTGAAAATAAAAAAATGTGGGGCTAATTCAGTCTGCGTTGTGCTTGTGGTATCACACTTGGCCACTACAATATTAACAGTGCATCACGAATCAACTATTGGTGATCTATCCTGAGTAGGTCCCAGAAAGCCTTGTAATGCACCCAAAGATCCCAAGGATTTTATGCAAATATTAGCAGGCAGGAGACCCTCACCTCAATTCCATTCTGTCAGAACTTTTTTTTGAATGGAAAAAAGCTGCCGGCGGCTCCATTCAAGGCAATGGTCTACCGTCACCCTGTAATTGTTTTTCAGGGAAGGGCTTTAAATATAAGCCGGTCCCTGAAAAATAAGGCAAAATAGTGCAAAAAGTAAAGAAAAAAAACAAAACATACTCACCTTCCTTCAGCTGCCGGGGCTCAGCCGCGTCTTCTCTGCATTGTACTCTTCTCTGCAATGCAGTTCTTTTGAGCAGGCGAGAATTTAAAATCCCTGGCTGCTGAAAGAGCTGCTTGTGATTGGCTGAGGCACTCAGCCAATCATAGGCAGATCTCGCATGTCATTCATTCAACGAGAGCTGCCTGTGATGGCTGAGGTGCTCAGACAATCACAGGCTGCCAGTAGCTTCGTTGAGGGCAATGCGCACCTGCATACATGCGTGTTTATGCGTGTACAGAGGTGCGCACATATGTACGCACCTATACATGTACACACTCATGTGAAACCACCCTCAAGGAGCGCGTCTAGAGGTCTATTTTCATTGAGATATTTTTTGATGCTATTCCATGCTGTTTTGGGCTTCCTTTAGCCAAAAAGTGGATTGCTTCACATTAATAACCTGGTAATATGACCATAAATTGGGGACTCCCGGACCTCCTTGCTTTCTACCGGTATTAAGGTACAGTATCGTGGATGGTACTCTGGATCATTTGTTATGCCATAGGAAGTTGAGTAGTTGTTTCTGAAATTCTAAGATAATTAAGTTTGCAATTGTGATGAAGAGGGTATTTTGAGAATCAACGTCTTATATAGTGCTACTCTTCCAAACCATTTTTTTCAAAAGCACCTAGCTCTTTTTGGAGTGTGTTGAGGTTGTGGGATACAATGTTGATTAGTGGGTGGCATAAATTAGTACCTAAGTAAGGTATCGATTCACCCCAGTGGAAGGAAAATTCTTTTTGGACAACTCTCTTCAATGGTTCCCTAACGCCTATGCCCATAATCTGTGATTTATTAATGTTTAGACTATAATAAGAAGCCTTAGCAAACGACGAGGTAATACTCCTTATGACTCTCAGAGAGCTTAAGGGGTCTGTAAATGTCATCGGTGAACAATCCGATTTTATGTGGCCTGTGGCCAATTGAGAAAAACCCTAACCTCCGGAGACATTCTAACTGTTTCTGCCATAGTCTCCATTACCACTGTGAATATCAATGGTGACAGGGGGCAACCTTGATAAGTTCCATTTGTTATATGGAAGGGTTTGGAAAGTGCGCCATTAACTAGAACTCTTGCTCTTAGGCCTGAATGCAAAGCTCGGATGGCCTTAAGGAAACTTCCCCCAATTCCAAATTTCTGCAGGGTGGCGAAGGCAAACTCCTAATAAAGTCTTTCGAGCTCCTTCTGTGCATCCAGGGCAAGGAGGAGAAAAGGTATCTGCAATCAAATTGAGCACTTTTCTAGTACCATCAGATGCCTGTCTTCCTCTTGAAAGTCCACTTGGTCATTATGAATTATGTTTGGTAGTACTTCAAGAAGTCTCATAGCTAACACTTTTGAATACATTTTAGTGTCAGTGTTGAGGAGTGAAATCGGTCTAAAATTGGTTGGCGATTCTGTTGATTTGTCTGGTTTGTGGATGGTAACGATTAGCTTGTAACATCGTCCTTGGCAATGCTCCTTTGGACATAGCTTTATTAAAGGTCTTGGTTAGTTGTGGGGTTAAGCTGTGGGCAAAGATTTTATAGTATACATTGGAGAACCTGTCTGGGCCCGGGGATTTAAGATTTTTTAGAAGTTTTAATGGTTTTTATAATCTCTTCACATGTATTGGGAGCGTCTAATAAGTGTAAGTAGTTGTCCACAGTGCGGAGTTCAATCTTCTGTAAAAACTCTTTGATAATTTCTGAGTTTGGTTGGCAGATATTTGGATCATCTTGCAGATTGTATAATTTGGCGTACTGAATTCATCTGCTATGTTTTGCGGATGGAATATTTTAACTTTGTCATTATCTAATTTCAGTAAATTTGGGATTTTTGTTTTTATGTGTTTTTTGTTTTGTGAATTTTGCCATTAGTCTTGTAGGTTTATCATATGAGGAGTCGTGTAAATTCTGAATTTTTGTTGTGTTCTTCTAATAGGATGGCTCTCACTGTATTCCTTAGTGACATTAATTCTGCTTGGCATTTTATCTGTGGGATGGTGGTGTAGGATTTTTTTCTGTGTTTGCATTTGGTTAAGAAGGTTGTTAATTTGATCTTGCTTGCGTATTTTATGTTGAGCGCTTAGTTTTATCAAAATTCTTTTGATATACACCTTGTGAGAATTTCAATTGGAGAATGTGCTCACATCAGGGGTAGCATTAATATCAAAAAATTCTTTCAGAGCATCGACTAGTAAAGCTTTATAGCGAGGGAGCCTTATCAAATTCACATTGTTCCTCCAAATTCTTGCCAATTTCTGTGGGAGATTGTGATATTTTTAAGGATATTGAGGCCATACCTATCTCTGAAGATTGTATTACAGGTAAGGTCCGCATATATTATACACAAATGCAGCAAAGACACCCCTCTTGATTGAAATACAAATGTTCACACACAGAAATTTGAAACGTCATAAAAATTCAGAACTTGACTTGTAATAATGTTGTCATCCAATAGGTGGTGCTGCATCTCCTTCCATGTGCAGGTTGAAGGAGAGATAAGACATCATAAAACTGTCCTGAGCTCAGTGGACTGATTTATGATATGACATAGCTCAGTTTGTCTGTTGTTTAAGTTTTGAGTGTAAAACAGTCTCAAATTTCTGTGTGTGAACAATTGTATTTCAATCAAGAGGGGTGTCCTCTCTGCATTTGTGTAATATAGAACAAGCAAAAAGCTCCTTCTGTGCTCTTTTTTCGGGGTCTTGCGATCCAAAAAAGGGAAACTACCAGCTCTCCACAATACGTAATAAAGTATATTTAATTGTACAATTTGTACATAAAAAACATATAAGGGTTTTGCAACGCATTTCGGCACTAATATCAGCGCCTTTTTCAAGCATAAATAGACATAAACAAACATCACTTTATATAGGACTAGCTTACCCGTCGCGCGTTGCTGCGAAGACAGACAGACAGACATTCATACATTCGTTTTATATATCTAGATAACAACCAATCACAGCGCAGCTTTTTTATGTTACCTCAGTGGTATAATATATAACAACCAATCACAGTGCAGCTTTCATGTTACCTCAGCAGTAAGAGAAATAACAACCAATTACAGCGCAACTTTTATTCTGCCTCAGCAATATAAAAAATAGCAACCAATCACAGCGCAGCATTCATTTTACCTCAGCAGTATAATATATAGCAACCAATCACAGCACAGCTTTCATGTTGCCTCAGCAGTATAAGAAATAGCAACCAATCACAGCACAGCTTTCATTTTACCTCAGCATTCTCAATATCCAGCAATTGTCTTACGAAACGTTCGGCGGATGCATCATTTTGTAGTTGAACACCCATCCCATTGCTCGTAATGCCTTTTGTTTTTGTGCTTGAGATGGAAATCAAACGATCTTTGTCTGGGGGGCATAACTGTCAACGATGGATAGTTGTACTATGCCAGTAATCTTCCCAGGAGTGTACTCAACAACTTCCCAATGTTTCATGGTGATTGGATGAATGGCGTAGTAATGCATAAAGGACAGACAGACATACATACATTCATTTTTATATATATAGATGACATCAGGAAGTGAGAGAATTAGATTCCGTACATAAAATTTGCAGCGCAACTTTTATTCTGCCTCAGCAATATAAAGAATAGCAACCAATCACAGCGCAGCATTCATTTTACCTCAGCGGTATAATATATAGCAACCAATCACAGCACAGCTTTGATTTTACCTCAGCATTCTCAATATCCTATTTATGACATAATCAATGCTCGTGCCAAATTTTGTGCTTAGGATTGAATAATCGAGTTGGGACCTATTAACTTTTCCTATTTATGACATAATCAATGCTCGTGCCAGATTTCCCATTTCTATGACACCGGAAAGTGAGAAAATAACATTCTGTACGTAAAATTTGGACGCTAATTCTTTTGTCCATAGAATTGAATAATCGAGCTGGGACCCATTAGCTTTTCCTATTTATGACATAATCAATGCTTGTGCCAAATTTCAAGTTTCTATTACATTGGGAAGCGAGAGAATTCGATTCCGTACGTAAAATTTGGACGCTAATTCTTTTGCGCTTAAAATTGAATAATAGAGTGGGGACCCATTAACTTTTCCTATTTATGACATAATCAATGCTCGTGCCAAATTTCGAGTTTTTATGACATTGGGAAGCGAGAAAATTAGATTCCGTACGTAAAATTTGGACGCTAGATTCCGTACATAAAATTTAGACGCTAATTCTTTTGTGCTTAGGATTGAATAATCGAGTTGGGACCTATTAACTTTTCCTATTTATGACATAATCAATGCTCGTGCCAAATTTCAAGTTTCTATGACATTGGAAAGTGAGAGAAATAGATTCCGTACGTAAAATTTGGACGCTAATTCTTTTGCGCTTAGAATTGAATAATCGAGTTGGGACCTATTAACTTTTCCTATTTATGATATAATCAATGCTCGTGCCAAATTTCAATTTTCTATGACATTGGGAAACGAGAAAATTAGATTCCGTACGTAAAATTTGGACGCTAATTCTTTTGCGCATAGAATTGAATAATCGAGTTGGGACCCATTACCTTTTCCTATTTATGACATAGTCAATGTTCCTGCCAAATTTCATGTTTCTAAGACATCGGGAAGTGAGAGAATTAGTGGCAATGATGGAAATCGAACGATCTACGTGGGGGGTCGTAACCGTCGACGACACTCGCGCACGTGCCATTTATCATAGAATATTTGTACTATGCCTATAATCTTCCCAGGAGTGTACTCAACAACTTCCCAAAGTTTCATGGCGATCGGATGAATGGTGTAGTAGCGCATAAAGGACAAACAGACAGACAGACAGACATACATTCAATTTTATATATATAGATTACTTACATTTCATGAGGACGGACTCAAGGGCCTGACTTAGTTTGGTAGTTGTCCCTGTTCTCTTTGAACCAGTTTAACCCAGGGTTCCCAATTCTTCTTAAACTACCTCATTCTGCCCTGCTGATGCGTGGATAGCTCCTCATAAGACAAGTTCAGTGCTAGAATATCTTTCAGTTCCTTAATTTTGGGAATCAATGGGGTTTTCCACTTTCTGATGATTAGGAGTCTCGCTGTGTGAAAAACATGGCACGCGGTAACCTCCTGAGCTCTGGGTAGACTTTCTATATTTAGTAGGAGTAGTGCTAATACAGGGTTAAACTGACAGCTGGAGAGACCCCCACTTCTCCACATCCCCTCCAACAGTCAGGGAAAAGATTTTTCCCCATCTGAGATGGGCGCAAAGGTGTGAAATACCACCTGAATGGTTTTTGATATTGTTCCCAGTGGCAAGCAGAGGCTGTAGATTTGTAAGACCACTTTGATGCCTTACTCCACTCCATGAAGGAAATCACTTTGCTGAGATCATTTTCCCAATTCAGGAGCTATATCATTTTTTTTAGATGGTTTGTGTCTGTGAGGAGATGGTAGAGAGAGTTTTTAGTTGCAGGAGCTCACACACCAGTGTTTGTATGGCTGTGGAGGCTTTAATGTTCGTTTTTAGGTAGTTGCTGATTTGGATGTACGTATATATTTCGGAGTCTGGAACACCACAACTATTCCGCAGCTGGAAAAAGAAGAAGATACAGTTTCCCTGATACAAATCGGTTAACGTCATCTCATCTCCTCTAGGCCACTTTTTTAAGGAAAGGTTGGGAATTAGTGAAGCCTGGCCATGTAGGTGGGTCCTCACTGATGCGGATGTGCTTGGTGATTCACTGTTATGAGGGGTTTGTGGATCCACTACGTTGTCCTACCAAGTGAAACCACCTGGCAGAATAGACAGCTGACACCGAGGCAAAGACAGCGCACAGGCTGAAACTCTGTACAAAAGACGAGAACGGATCTGGCTAAAATATTCCTTACAGGGAGATACCCCTGTAGGTGGAGAGATCCAGGCTGCCTTTCCTATCCCTGACTCCTAACCTTCCCTACCTACCTGGTGAGGATAGGAATCCAGAGCCAGTTGCACCAAGCCAAGTAGATATGGAGGAGTGGACGTAAGGTGAGGGCTGGAGACAGTCCCATACAGAGACAACAGACATAGGGCATAGACCGCAAATAAGAAACCAGCAGCAAAATACACAGAAACTTGGATTCACCCAAAGACTCGGTATAATCCGGCTAAGCATACACAGGGAACTAGATACAGACAGAATCGCTGCAGCAGCAGCTCGCATGTAGGAAATGAACAGCACTACCTAGCATTCTGGGAAAGGTCTGGGAGGGATAAATAGTAGGATAATTACAAAACACCACTAGCTGGGTGGACGAGCCAGACACAGTAACCCTGTGAATCCTGGAAGAAACAGAAGCAGACTCAAAAGGCAGGGCGATATCTTCGTCTGCTAGACCTAACATTCACAGACCGAACTTCACTCGTGAATAGCTGCAGCCACTGTCCGGGAGCCGCTAGGCAGGACATAGGGTTCAACTGATGAGGCCAGTAGTAAAGCTGGCCAGATTTTAGTGTGTGAAAAGGAGGCCTCCTATAGTGGGCCAGGATTTGTTTGCATCAGCATAGCACCAATGTTTAATTTGGTTTAGGCAGTGTGAAGGCAGTATAATAGTGAGGGAAGTTGGGCACTTCCATTCCACCTAGGCATAAGGGGGTCTGGTCATTATGGAGAATGCAATTCTAGGCTTTGCTCCATGCCAAATGAAATCATTCATCTGGCGATGGAAGGCCAAGAAGGTAGAGTTAGGGATATATAAAGGGATAGAGCGAAGATAATATAAGATGCGTAGGAGAATTAACATTTTATAGAGGACTATTCTGCCCATCGAGCTGGGTTCCAGTACGACCAGTTTGTCTAATTCTTTTTGCAACGAGGTCAGCAAGAGAGGAAAGTTCGTTGGAATTATATCATCCATGAAGGGGTAGGGAGGATACCTATATATGGGATAGCGGTGGGGCACCACTGGAAGTTATAATTATTTGTTAGGAACTCTCTATTCCTATTTTGCAGATGATGAGCATTCGCATACAATTTATTTGTATTTACTTTATAGTAGGATCCTGAGCTGAATTGTTGAAGAGTAGAGATGCGGGAATTGTTGAAGAGTTCACATGCAAGAAAGAGCGCCTAGGGTTAGAAAGTCATAGAATGACATCATCTGCAAACAAAGGGATTTTATGCTCTGTCGTACCCTGTATGATACCTGTTGTTATTAGTGGGT
This sequence comes from Eleutherodactylus coqui, assembly GCF_035609145.1. Taxonomy (NCBI): domain Eukaryota; kingdom Metazoa; phylum Chordata; class Amphibia; order Anura; family Eleutherodactylidae; genus Eleutherodactylus; species Eleutherodactylus coqui. Next base: position 16,214,100 of record NC_089838.1, read on the forward strand.
TAGTTCTCATAGGCTCTGCTAGGGCCTCCATCACCATGGAGAAAATTAAAGGGGAGAGTGGACATCTTCGACGACCCAGATAAGATGCCATTGGCCAACACCGAAGCTGGCGGACTGGAGTATAAAGCTAAGGTGGCAGACAAGATCGGCCCTCAAGGCCAAATTTACTCAGTCTGTTGCATATATCCCAGATTGATTAGCCACCTCATTCCGTCAGGGGCCCGTCAGCCTCTCGTGAATCCTACCTGGTCATTTTTAATCACCTGAGGGAGAATAGGGAAGAATCTAGTAGCCGTAACTTTGGTGTATCGTTAATGTCTGCGTTTAATAGGGAAATCAGGCGGAAGTTGGCAGGGTAGTCAGGGGATTTACCTTCACTAGGGATCGATACTTTTGCTGTTTTTAGATTTTCAAGTGATATGGCACCAGTTTGTAGAATCTGATTTGGAAATGACTGAATGTGGGAAATTAAGGTTTTCTTAAATGTTTGTATCTATTCATTAGAAAACCCACCTGGGCCAAGTGCTTGACCCGATTTCAGTGAATTAATGACATGCTCCAGTTCCTCCAATGTACAACTTGCATCTAGATTCTGGAAAACATTATGCAACTGGATGGATGTCAAACTTGATTTTGTCCTATAGGTATCATCCCCAGTTCACTGGTCAGGTTGAACGCACCAATCAATTGCTGGAACTGTTCCTCGATCACTTTGTATCCTCCTAGCCGGACAGATGACCATTCTTTTTGCCATAGGCAGAATTCTCTGCTAACAATCACATCAATCAATCCTTAGGGGCAACACTATTCTTTTTGGTTATGTTGGCATCCCCGAGTACTGCTACCAGTCTCCTCCTCCACAGATGTAAATCAGTTAATCACTGTTACTGTGAGTTCCTGAAGATCTGGGATCAAACTAAAACCTCACTCCTTCATGCTGCTGATCTCATGAAAAAGGCTGCTGAGAAAAAGAAGTCCTCCTTAGTATTTTCCTGAGGACCTAGTCTGATTGTTCTCGAAGAACATTAGCCTAGGGGTGCCATCATTGAAATTTTTTACCCCACATCCCGGATTCCATTTTTTTGGAGCTAATCTTATAATGAATATTTTTGTATTCAGATTTTTTTAAAATTTTGGTATAATAAGAACAGTACTTTGACAGGGTCACACAGAAATGCTAAAATATCTTCCCTGACATGCAACTCTAATGCCTATATGATTTTTCTTTTTGATTTTGTAGTCTTCAAGCTTAATTGAAATTGGAAACCCTTCTCAGAGTTTAGAAAATGTATGCCGTTGGGCTTACCTACAACAGAAACCGGATACGGAACATGCTGAATACCACGATCATGCAATATTTCTTACAAGACAAGAGTTTGGCCCCTCTGGAATGCAAGGTAAAGGGGGGTCGTTGTCCATTATGTAAACGCAACAATATGACAATAAAAAAAATAAATGAAAAGTAATCGAAGTTGCATAAGATATGCTTTTCCAGCGTCTGCCCGGTGGGACTCTCACTGGGTACTTTTTGCTTCGGGTTGTTTTTAATATTGAAAATGCAATGGACAGATGTTAGATTTCAGAGATTGGGCACATTATTTGGCCTTTTGGCCCAGTTCTGACCTTTAAGGGTATGTGTGACCTTTTGTGGTAGCACAGGGTGCAAACTTTAGGGATGAGCACCAGAGTTCCTATAATCTGCCCTTCCTGCCTAATTCCCCTACTTACTAAGGTAGCCATATACCGAGTAGGGGATTGTGCAGACTATGCGGGCAGTAGTCTAGGCCAGATACGTGTTCACTGTGGCTACCACCTGCGCTTTCCCCAAAATGGTGGCGACTGCAAGTGGCTAAAAACTACTCGTAGTCGTATAGGGATGATATTAATTAATTAGTCGTGACACCAGTCCATGGCAAGGCCCGAGTATGAGGCACCTGGGTATGGACCATGTTCCTGCCATGTACAAAGTTTTTAAGTATGGTTTGTTGGGGGTTGTAGCCCCTTACCCTGGAGGTGGTGTAGTACTCGGTGTAGTACTCGGTGCAGTGCAGGAGGTCTTGGGTGAGAAGAAACTCGGATGAAACAATACAATTCACTGTTTGTTCACAGTTCTTTTTATGCCGTTGACCTGTAAATTCACTTTTACATATATATCCTCTGTGGAGTTTGAGGATTGGAGAATTTTTTCTTACTTTCATAGATTTAATAGCTTTCTCCTCTATTAACCCCTTAAGGACACCCCTTATTTTGACCATAAGGACGCCACGATTTTTGTGGGATTTTCATCTCCACTTTTCAAAAGCCAGAACTTTTTTATTTTCTGCTGACCTAGCTATAGAACGGCTTGTTTTTTGCATTGCGAACGATATTTTGTATTGGTACCATTTTTGGGTGCATATAATGTATTGTAAAACTTTTTATTTGTTTGAGAGCAGGGAGAGAAAAATTGTGCCATTGTTTGTTTTTTTTTGGTATTTTTTTACAGCGTTAATCATGCAGCATAAATGACACATTACTTTTTTTTGCGGATCAATACGACGATACCAAAAATAGTATACATTTTTTTTTTTTAGGTTTTTCCACTTTTGCACAATTAAACCCCTTTTTATTGGAAATGATGATAATTTTTACATGGCTGCATTCAAAGTCTCATAACTTTATTTTTTCATGGACAGAGCTTTGTGGGGGCTTGTTTTTTTCCGTGATGAGCTGTAGTTTTTACTTGTAGCATTTTGGAGTACATATAGCTTTTTTGATCACTTTTATTACATTTTTGTGAGGTAAAACGAACAAAATAAGCATCTTGCCTCCATTTTTTTGTTGTGCTGAATAAAAAGTGTGGTCAATTTATAGTACAGGTAGTTACAGACACAATGATACCAAATATGTGGAGTGTTTCTTAAATTTTATTTTTTTTATACAAGTAGGGAAAAATTAGCAAAAAAGGGGGGTTTTTTTAACATATTTTTTTTTTACACCATATTTTTTGTTTTTGTATACTCTTTATGTCCCTGAAGGAGACCTGCACCATAGCAGCTCTGATCGCTATAATAAAGGCATTGCAAGATTTCTATACTGCAGTGCCTTATCACTTGTATTAGCGATCACAGGCAAAGGCCCTCCAAGATTGCATGATATGGATTCGATGACATCACAAAGGGAACTCCCTTTCCCTGTAAACCCTTAACATGCCGAGATCTACATAGATTATGGCATGTAGGGGTTAACAGCGGGGGTCGCTTTCCTTATGCACTCCTGCTATTGCAGTGGGAGGCCAACTATCAGAGAAGAGTTACCAAGATGGTAAGCGATCTGCAAATCATTTCCTATGGGGAACGGTTAAAGGGTCTGGGAATGTTTAGCTTGCAGAAGAGAAGGCTGAGTGGAGATGTAATAGCTGTCTACAAATATCTGAAGGGCTGTCACAGTGCAGAGGGATCAGCCCTATTCTCATATGTACAAGGAAAGACTAGAAGCAATGGGATGAAACTGAAAGGGAGGAGACACAAATTAGATATTAGACAGTAAGGAGGATCAATGAGTGGAACAGGTTACCATGGGAGGTGGTGAGTTCTCCTTCAATGGAAGTCCTCAGAGGCTGGACAAATATCTGTCTGGGATGATTTAGTGAATCTTGCTCTGAGCAGGGGGTTGGACCCGATGACCCTGGAGGTCCCTTCCAACTCTACCATTCTATGATTCTATCAGTAATAGCCGGCTCCCGCTGCCAGATGGCATGGCCTTGCTTCTGTTCTGACGCCACCCACAGGGCATAAGTGTATGTCCTGTTGCGTTAAGTATCTCGCAGCCAGGACGTACACTTATACCCTGTAGTGTTAAGGAGTTGAAAACTCTTTCTCAATCTTCTATAATCCTCTTTCTCTATCCTTCTAGATATATAGAATCCTTCTTATATCTTCCTTTTCCTAATACAATCTTCTTTCTATATTTTTCTTCTGTAATCTACTTTCTATAGCTTTCTTGCTATTATATTTTTTTCTACACCTTTCCTTCTCACAGCACTATAAACTTCTTTATCTTACTTGATCCTCTCTCTTACTCCAACTTCAACTCCAACTAACTGTTTTTCCTGATTGAATCCTAACTGCCATCCTGTGCGGGACTTTTTCCTCCAATCACAGGCCTTTTTTCACTGTCACCCCACTGTCTGCCTGCCAATCCTAAAGCTGTTGCCATCCAGCAGAATGGCCAATGGGGCCAGGGCAGCTGACAACCAATGGGGAAACAAAGTAGTTATCAGTCAAATTGTATTTAGCCCTTTCTCAACTGGGGTTCTCCTACCTACAAAATCCTAGTATTATAGACACAAATTAAAGATACATGTGCAGTGTCCGAGCGAGACGCACCAAAGATGGGAGACAACGGAGATTGCAAGTTGGATGTCATGGGTGGCTTCTGCAATCTCTCCTGACAATGGCAGCAAAGTTGCCCTACTTCGTCATCGCACAGTGGCACAAATGATATATATATATCTACTCTTATGATGAACTGTGATTTGTCATGTGACGCCAGTTATTCATCCAGGACTTCAAAGGGTCAATGGTGGAATTAATTTGACATGAGTCCTAGTAGCTTTTGATTTTGTAAACTGGAAGTGCACAGTTTTACTTAAGCTTGAGTTTTGCAGTACAGCAAAACAATGGCAGTCTTGTAGAAGCTTGGAAGAGCAAACAGTTATGTAGTAGTACAACACTTTGTGATACAGTTGAATTTGGATGAGACAGTTTTCTCTTCAATGCTCTCTCTATTTGTATCTAGACGTTACACATTAGAAATTCTCACAGACCTAGTTATCTATTGGGCTTACTGGAAGTTAATTTATGCAGTTGTTGAAGTTGAAATTCAAATGGGCCTCTTTTCTATGCCCTGGCTTTGATTTCACCGGGTTGTATGTAACTCACCATTTTAGTGGAACGGGTCCCAGCTTCTCTCCTCCTCAATGCTAGTAGACTAGGGAGCTGGTGAATAACGTGTTGTAGCTGCTTGCTCTGCTAGTCACGCTCTACTTGCTTTGCTGGTCCTCCTACACAACCTCCTCCAACTCCCTGTGCAGACTGGCTCCCGACTCCCCTTCACTTCCTGTCTTGTTCCTGCACTTTTTCCTCTACTCCTCCCCCTCAGCATACTGGCTCATACTGGAGTTTCCCGCTCTAAACTCTCACCATCCCCCTCTACCAATCAGTGAAGGCATGACATCCAGCCAATAAGCAGCCAACTGTTGCCAAGTTGCAGGCTTAGTTTGTAGAAAGAAAGGGGAAAACCAGGGTTTTCCAACGTACGGCACTTTCCATGTCTCTTAGGAGCACATAGCAAAGTGTGACAGGACTAGGAATGTGTGGCTATTCTGGAGGACCCTCTGGGCAACTACACATATATTAAAATGTAATGAATTAAAACCTTTTGTAGTGCCCACTCTGGGCTACTCCACCTGCTCTCTTGGCTAAGCTAAGCTTGCATGTATTCTTATTGGCGAGAGAGGAATAAAACATCCGATGGCAGTTTGTCTCCCTTGAAAATATTGTTCATGTTGAAACCTAACATATAGGTGATGGCTGGGGCACCTCCATCCACGTTAGATGGTTGGCAGGTTTAACCAATATTCGTAAGTTCAGCTTTAAGAGCAACTTTAGTTTTGGACAAGTGATCTGTCAAGTTTGAAAGATTTCCAAAGGGCAATGTCTACAGATCTGTGTAAGTGCTATGTAAGTTCACATTTTGCCTTTTAGGGCTCCTCTACACGGGTGTATTTATCATCAGTGTTTTGTGAGCCAAAACTAGAAATGGGTAAAAAATACAGGAGAAATGCAAATCTTTCCCAATACTGTCTCGCTGTATGTTCCACATCTAGTTTGAGCTCACAAAATACGCCGTTATGAAGTAGCCCTTATTTTGTTTTTTCCACTGCCGATTTTTGCAGTGGAGTCACAGCAGCTGCAAGTCATGAGAGCACTGATATCATGAAGGAATTACTCTAGCATGGCGAAGTGCAACATCTCGATGTGTCATGGATTCCTCAAGTGGATGAAAGACACCTGGAGGTATGTTAAGCCATGCCATCTGGTTAGCCACCCACAGCTCTGTAGTATCTAGAGATGCAGGATAGTGAGTGCAAATGTACCTCTCCACCACATCCCATTAGTGATCAATTGGGCTCATGTTGGATGAACATACAGGCCACACCATTTGTAGGAACTGTCCAAAATGTTCTTCAAACCAGTTCTGGACAATCTGGGCCCAATTACATAGTGCATTATTTTGCTGGTATATCTCATCATTGTGGAGGTACATTAAGTTCTTGAAGGACTGCAAGTGGTCACCAAGCAGTGAAACATAGTGGGCGTTGGTCAGTGATGTATTTAGGCAGACCAGTGGACCCAACCCCACCCATACCAGTATGGAACTGCCATCAACCTGCACAGTGCCTTGTTGACAACTATGGTCCATGGCTTAATGGAGTGTGCACCACATACGAACCCTGCCATCAGCCCGAAACAATTGATACCATGACTCGTCAGTGCACTCCACATGTTGCCAGTCCTCCTCTAGGAACCTTACAAGCCCAAGTGAGGTACTGTGATTGGTGCCGTGGTGTTAACAGAGGCGTGCTCTGGTAGGTCTAATGCTCTCATATCCCATGGAAGCTAAAGAACACTGCATTGACCTGCAGAATATGTGTGGGGGGCCTCCTGCATTGAATGTGTATGGATTTTCGGCAGATGCTGCTTGTCTGTTTGCACTGACAATTCTAGCCAGATGCTACCGATCACGATCATTAAGCATCTTTAGGCGTCCACTGTGCTGTCTACTGTTTGTGGTAATGTCTTCTATGACGTTTTCCTGGTACATACATGACACTGTGGATTTCAGAATGTTAAATTCCTACATGACTTTGGAAATGGAATGTCCCATCCGTCTGGCACCCACTATCACTCCTCATTCGAACTCTGATATTTCACCTTGCCAAGAAATCAGAGTGCTTAATAGGTTCTGGCAGAAACTACAGTCACAGAAAGGAGAACCTAAAACATAACTTTTATTAGTATTTGATTAAAAAGAAAAACACATAGCTGCATTAAACTCCAGTACACTAAACCCATGAGCACACAAGGTTAGTGCGATAATCACATTTCGCCCACAGGTCATTGGCAGTATAGTATGTTGATGAATCTAAAGACCCGTCCACACTATGTGAGTGAGAGTTCTTACAAGACCACCAGAAAAAACTTATTAGTCAGTTGGTCAGCTGAAATATACGGCTCCAGTGTGCACACAGAGAGATGAATGTGGCTTATTACCCCTTAATGCTAATAGTTCTAGTTGAGGTGCCAGTTGCCTTGATGGTTTTTTTGTTTGCATTAACCCTAAGTGAGCCAGCCCACTGCTGCAGCAACCTAGCTGAATATGATCTTCTTCTAGTTCAATAACACTACCTGGAGTAGATTATTCCTGTTGCCAGCTACTGTTGGTGAGATGCTGAAATGAACATTAGTAGCTGATGAGGTTAGAAAGCAGTCCAAACACTGAATAGGTAATCGATGTCAGCATTAGGATACAGCGGAACATCCAGCCATTGGATTCTTCCTATCTTCTTTCTGAGTTCATTAAAATCTGCCTTTCTGAAATCCAAACTTGAGGTCTGAATTTTCTCAGGTCTTCCTCCCCTTTTTATCCAAAATTCAAGGATATCATGATCACTGCCTCCTAAGGTCCCAGCCACTCTTACTTCCTCAACTATTCCCTCCCTGTTGGTAAGAATTCGGTCCAAGATAGCAGATCCTCTTGTTTTCTCTTCTACCTTTTGGAAGATAAAGTTGTCAGCTTGGCCATCTGATGTAGAAAGAATTCATCCATATCTTCTGCTTCTGCAGGTGGCCTATAGTGAATGCCCACAATGATGTCCTTTCTGTTGTTCTCTCCTTGTATTCTTACCCAACGATAGTATGTGAGCTCGTTGGAGACCCTCACCCCTACTGTCTCCCATCAACTGATTACTACATGTAACCGTGGTTTGGTTTCTGTTCCTCCTGTTCTGTAGGCACTGCAGAATATGTTGGTGCTATATAAATAAGGACTATTATTAATAATATTATCATCCTAGCTAAGGATGTTCTAAAACACTCCAAACATTAACTAGGTAATGTCAATGTCAGTGTTAGGATACGGTTTGAAGACTCAACTCTATTCTGTACTGCATACATGGAGTATTTCCTCAGGGGGTTTAGTCATTTATTGCCCTAATAAGTAGATAGCTATATAGCCATGATGTTCAGCTGTTACCTGGAGGATAATAGTGAAGCCGCGGGCTGAAGCTCGGGCTTTTGTGATCAAAACGCCGCCCTCCTCAATTCTGGAGACTCATCCCTACCTGCCAATCGAGGACCGAGGTGGACTTTCATTAGGATAATGTCATCACAATACTAGTAGGGGAGGGGGATTCAGTCTGCAGTATTGACAGCCCTCAAGAAGAATGTTACCTCTAACACAAGTGAATACACGTTTGCAGGGGGCATGTATTGCCTGAGGCATATCAAAGCAGACCCTTGCTTAAGCCCTTTTACACCGGACGATTGTCGTTCTGGTTTTTCCGGCTCCTGTGCTTCCGCAGGGTTTTGAACGATTATTGTCTCGTATGAAAGCATGCAGAAACTAAATGGGTGAGAATCATCAAGTCGTTCAGTTTTTAGCATGCTTGAAATTCCGAAAGACCATCATTCAATGTAACATCAGTCGGTCGGTACTCAACAGTCACTGCTTAAAGTGGGTGTAGAGAGGCGGGGGGAGAGCGGGAAGAACTCTCCTCCAGCCGCCCCACCTCACTGCTGACCTTGCTGTGAGCGATCCAGCGATACTCACTCCCATGTGAAAGGCTTTAAACTGTAAATACACAATCGTGTGGTTTCTTGTCCACCTGCTCGAGCCGTATGTATAGTCTTGGACGGACTCTGTATAGTAAGTGATGGATAAGCAGGATTTTTGTTTATGCCTGAAGTTAAGGCTGTACTTTGTTTATTTTCATGCTTTCTAATAAACACAGGCCAAGCCTGTATGGACTTTATCTTCTGTTGTGGTCTCTGACTGTCACTCAGACTGCAACCCCGCGCTCTACCTGAGCTGACTGTCTCACACACACACACACACACTCACACACACACATATACACTACCGTTCAAAAGTTTGGGGTCACCCAAACAATTTTGTGTTTTCCATGAAAAGTCACACTTATTCACCACGATGCGTTGTGAAATGAATAGAAAATAGAGTCAAGACATTGACAAGGTTAGAAATAATGATTTGTATTTGAAATAACATTGTTTTTACATCAAACTTTGCTTTCGTCAAAGAATCCTCCTTTTGCAGCAATTACAGCATTGCACACCTTTGACATTCTAGCTGTTAATTTGTTGAGGTAAGCTTGTGAAATTGCACCCCACGCTTCTAGAAGCATCTCCCACAAGTTGGATTGGTTGGATGGGCACTTCTGGCGTACCATACGGTCAAGCTGCTCCCACAACAGCTCAATGGGGTTCAGATCTGGTGACTGCGCTGGCCACTCCATTACCGATAGAATACCAGCTGCCTGCTTCTGCTGTAAATAGTTCTTGCACAATTTGGAGGTGTGTTTAGGGTCATTGTCCTGTTGTAGGATGAAATTGGTTCCAATCAAGCGCTGTCCACTGGGTATGGCATGGCGTTGCAAAATGGAGTGATAGCCTTCCTTATTCAGAATCCCTTTTACCCTGTACAAATCTCCCACCTTACCAGCACCAAAGCAACCCCAGACCATCACATTACCTCCACCATGCTTAACAGATGGCGTCAGGCATTCTTCCAGCATCTTTTCATTTGTTCTGCGTCTCACAAACGTTCTTCTTTGTGATCCAAACACCTCAAACTTGGATTCATCCGTCCACAACACTTTTTTCCAGTCTTCCTCTGTCCAATGTCTGTGTTCTTTTGCCCATCTTAATCTTTTTCTTTTATTGGCCAGTCTCAGATATGGCTTTTTCTTTGCCACTCTGCCCTGAAGCCCAAAATCCCGCAGCCGCCTCTTCACTGTAGATGTTGACACTGGTGTTTTGCGGGTACTATTTAATGAAGATGCCAGTTGGGTACCTGTGAGGCGCCTGTTTCTCAAACTAGAGACTCTAATGTGCTTATCTTCTTGCTTAGTTGTGCAACGCGGCCTCCCACTTCTTTTTCTACTCTGGTTAGAGCCTGTTTGTGCTGTCCTCTGAAGGGAGTAGTACACACCATTGTAGGAAATCTTCAATTTCTTAGGAATTTCTCACATGGAATAGCCTTCATTTCTAAGAACAAGAATAGACTGTCGAGTTTCAGATGAAAGTTCTCTTTTTCTGGCCATTTTGAGCGTTTAATTGACCCCACAAATGTGATGCTCCAGAAACTCAATCTGCTCACAGGAAGGTCAGTTTTGTAGCTTCTGTAACGAGCTAGACTGTTTTCAGATGTGTGAACATGATTGCACAAGGGTTTTCTAATCATCAATTAGCCTTCTAAGCCAATGAGCAAACACATTGTACCATTAGAACACTGGAGTGATAGTTGCTGGAAATGGGCCTCTATTCACCTTTGTAGATTTTGCACAAAAAACCAGGCATTTGCAGCTAGAATAGTCATTTACCACATTAGCAATGTATAGAGTGCATTTGTTTAAAGTTAGGACTAGTTTAAAGTTATCTTCATTGAAAAGTACAGTGCTTTTCCTTCAAAAATAAGGACATTTCAATGTGACCCCAAACTTTTGAACGGTAGTGTATATATATAAAATTTATCCACCTTCATGGCAAATGGCTAGCAGTGAAATGGTGAACTGGTTCAATACTGTACACTGTGTGCGTATTTTGCATTCTTGTCCGGTATCTCCTACACACAGTTTTTCAGGACTTAACAAGGTCTACAGATTTGTTTCTTATGAGAAAAACCTGCGATACCCACTGCTCATTAGGGTATGTGGGTGGGGGTGCTCTTTATCTTCTCCATTGGATTACTTTGGCCAGATTGGAATATTAACCCCTTAACGACCAGCCCATAGTGTTTTTACGTCCTCCCAAAGTGGGCTTTATTCTCTGAGGACGTAAAAACATGCTTCCTGCAGAGAATAAAGCCCCTCGGGCTCTGGACGTGACACCTCCATGCTGTCGATGTCCGCAGGTAGCCGACAGCATGGAGCTGTCATCCCGGGCTGTACGGACCCCCCCCCCCCCCCCCCCCGGTATTGCGATCGATGCTATCCAATGGATAGCGCCGTTCGCAAAAAAGTAAATAAAAGTTGAAAAAATGTTACATATTCAGCTGCCCTGATGTATCGGATCCATCGGAGCAGCTACAATTACTCACCCAGGTCCGGGACGCTGCACCCCGCTCTCCCGATGCTCCGGGCCCCGTAACCGTCCTTCTGCGCATGCGCGCCAGGCGGCATTACGTCAGCCGCATGCGCAGAAGGCCCAGCGGCGCGGAAGACTTAAAATCTCCTGGCTCCCAGCTCCTGTAGGTACCGCAATCGCCGTTATACAATGGATAACGGCGATCGCGGAAAATTGAAAAAAAGTAAAAAAAAAATTAAAGCTTCACCTCCCCTCATGGATCGGATCCATGAGGGGAGGTGAAAATACTGACCCCGATTCCTCCATGTCCTCCGGCCGGTCTCCGGACCCCCCGCTGGCGTCTGCGATGTGCCGATGTGGCGCTCATGCGCAGAAGGCCGGCGAGCCCGGCAAATTCAAAATCTCCCTGCACCCGGCTGTCACACTTAGCCGAGTGCAGGGAGATATGACTGGGGACCGCTGTATGCGGTTTCCAGTCATATGATCACCGTTATCCATCGGATAAGGGTGATCATATAAAGTTAAAAAGTAAAAAAAAAAGTTAAAAGTTTATAAAGTTAAAGTTTCATCTCCGATGAAAAGATATGATCCGTAAGGGGGGATGAAATTACGTACCCAAGGTCCCCGGATTTGTTCCCTGATGGGATGTTGATCCGCGGACCTTACCCCAGCTTCTGCGCATGCGCCCGTCAGCATGATGGCGGATGCATGCGCAAAAGTGAAAGATTGCCCAAGAAATTTAAAATCCCCCTGCTGCTGGCTGCCAAAGAGCCTGGAGATGTCACGGGGAGCCGCGGTATGCGGTTACTGGTCACGTGATCGCCATTATCCAATGCATAATGGCGATCACGTAAAAGTTTTTTAAAAAGTGGCAGTTACATCTCCCCTCACCGATGCGATCGGTGAGAGGAGATGAAACATCTTCTCGGAGGCTTCCGCATTTGAATTCAGATGTGATTATCCTCCATGGACCCTTCCGGCTGCTGCGCATGCGCCCGCCGGCAAAACGCCGGACACATTCGCAGGAGCTGGGGAGCCCAGGAAATTTAAAATCTCCTTGCTCCCAGCGACCAACAGTCGCTGAGTGCTTGGAGCAGTGACCGGCGGCCTCGTTGAGCGGTCCCCAGTCACGTGATAAAGTAGTGATCTAACATTAGGCCGGTCACACATGACTGGAGAGGAATTATGGGTTCTGCATGCGCTTAATCAGCGGTAATCCATGGATCAATCGCATGCATTGGATTACACAATTCCCCCCAATTAGTGGGTCGGAATTACGTAATCCACTCGCAGAAACAGAACACGGCATGCTATATTTTACCGCCTATATCCGCGACCTAGAGCCCATTGTGCTCTATGACCGCAGATATACCCGCAGCCCATATGCAAACACATTGTGTACGGGCTGCAGGTACCCGGGTCATCTCTAATCGACAGCGCGGGAAATAAAAAACAAACAACGGTGTACTACGCATGACCGCCTGTGTGAGTAGAGTTATGCGCAGTACATTACATGGCCGTACGCAGGGTCACAGCTGGAATCCGCTGCGGGCCTCCGCAAGCAGATTCCACCTACGGCCGTGTGAGCCCGGTGTTATTCAGACCGCTACCCGTAACACGTAATTTACAAGAAGCCCCAGGAACGCTCGCCTTGATGCAGTTCCAGGAGCAGCTTGTTGAGCGCCTTCTGTGTGAGACCCCCGCACTGCAGCAGGATTACAAAGCCTCACAGCGCCACTTTCTACACCCCATCCCCGCCGCTGAGGTCGAGAAATACCCCCCAAAAAGCATGAGAGGAGGGGGAATACCCGGTTTTCTTGCCCCATGTGCCCAACCCAACCAGCCTCCGTAATTACCCCTGTCTTCGGACATAAAACGCAGTTTATATTATTACCTTTATCTAATATTTAGGGAATGCCAAAAAAAAGGGGTTGGGGGAGGATTATTTTTAGGAAGTCAAATTTTTTTCCGTATAAGTGGGCAATGGGGCCTGGAATTTATTCAGTTCTGCCCTGAAATTCAGCGGGCATTCCCTCCATTATGGGCCTAGCCATGTGTCCTGTAAGTAGATTAGGGCCACAATGGGTATGTTTCTGAACACGGGACAAATGGGGGTATCCATTTTGGGGTGAAAGTCTTCATTTTTATGTACACTGTACAAAAAAACTGTTTTTAAATTGACAAAATTGCCAAAAAATGAAAATCGTACTTTTTTTTCCTTCTGCTTTGCTTAGATTCATTCAAATACTGTGGGGTCAAAATACGCAGTACACCCCTAGATGAATTTGTTAAGGGGTCTAGTTTTCAAAATGGGGTCATTTGTGGGGGTTCTCTATTGTTTTGGCCGCTCAATGGCTCTACAAGTGGGCAATGGGGCCTGGAATTTATTCCGTTGTACCCTGAAATCCAACGGGTGCTCCTTCCATTATAGGCCTAGCCATGTTTCCTTTAAGTAGATTAGGGCCACAATGGGTGTTTCTGAACACGGGACAAACAGGGGTATCCATTTTGGGGTGAACGTCTTCATTCCTATGTACACTGGACAAAAAAAACTGTTTTTAAATTGACACAATTGCCAAAAAAATGAAAATCATAATTTTTTCCTTCTGCTTGGCTTAGATTGATTCAAAAACTGTGAAGTCAAAAAAGTCATTGTACCCCTAGATAAATTCATTATGGGGTCTACTTTTCAAAATGGGGTCACTTGTAGGGGTTCTCCATCGTTTTGGTCACTCAATGGCTCTACAAGTGTGCAATAGAGCCTAAATCTCCTTCAAGCAAAATTTCTGTTCCGAAAGCCACCGGTTGCTCCTTTCATTTTGGGCCCCATTGTGCATCCAGACATAAGATTAGGGCCACAATGGGTATGTTTCTGAGCACAGGACAAACAGGGGTACCTATTTTGGGGTGCAAGTCTTCATTCATATATGTGATGTACAAAACAACTGCTTTTAAAAAGACAGAATTGCACAAAAAATGAAAATCGTAATTTTTTTCCTTCGGCTTGGCTTAGATTCATTCAAAAACTGTGAAGTCAAAAAAGTCATCGTACCCCTAGATAAATTCGTTAAGGGGTCTACTTTTCATAATGGGGTCACTTGTGGGGGTTCTCCATCGTTTTGGTCACTCAATGGCTCTACAAGTGTGCAATAGGGCCTAAATCTCCTTCAAGCAAAATTTCTGTTCCGAAAGCCACCGGTTGCTCCTTTCATTTTGGGCCCCATTGTGCATACAGACGTAATACTAGGGCCACAATGGGTATGTTTCTGAGCACGGGACAAACAGGCTTATCCATTCTGGGGTGCAAATCCTCATTTTCATGTGTACTATAGAAAAAAGTCCTGTCTTTAAAATGACATATTTGCAAAAATATGAAATTTTAGTTTTTCTCTTCTAAATTGCATTGACTCCTAAAAAAAAACTGTGGGGTTAAAACACTCATGACACCCCTCAGTGAATACGTTAAGGGGTGTAGTTTTTAAAATGGGGTCATTTGTGGGGGTATCTATCATTTTGACTCCTATGAGCCTTTCCAATCTTGGCTTGGTGTAGGAAAACGAAGTGTTCCTCAAAATGCTGAAAAGTAATGTTAAATTTGTACGTCTCTTAAATGGTTAAAAAAAAAACGAAAGTTTTTCCAATGTGCGCCCATAATAAAGTAAACGGATGGAAATATATATCTTAGCAAAAATTTCTATATTATGTTTGCACATAATTGTGATATTGCAGTTGGAAATGTGAAAAAATGACGATTTTTTCAAAATGTTCCCAATTTTGGCGCTTTTAATAAATAAACACAAATTCTATCGGTCTTTTTTTTCCGCCTAAATGAAGTACAACATGTGGTGAAAAAACAATGTCAGAATCGCTTGGATATGCAAACCTTTCTGGTGTTTTTCCATGCTAAATTGACACGTGTCAGATTTTCAAAATTTGGCCTGGTCATTAAGGCGCAAACAGGCTTGGTCACTAAGGGGTTAATAAAGTCTATGCTACTTGGGTATATGGGAAATTCATGTTCACATAGCAACATACACCTGAGGCGTAAACATAAGTTAATCATCAGCGTCATTACATACTGGGTCAATCATGAGTTGTTATGATGATGGGAGGGGCATTCATGTAATTGGTGCATCATATTCAGTATATCTGTATTGTACTTCCTTTCAATAAACCAGAAGGGTATGGGGGCTGACGGAGAGCATCCATGAGTTCAAATACATATATTCATGCTTGAATGCTTGAAGCTTCTCATTATAACCAATCTGGAGCAAACCAGTGAAATATTCTGGAATATGATTTATTCCCATTACACCTGTGTCCCCCATCATCATCACTGCAGCATTACTATACCCCCTTAACAACAAAGGAGAAAAGCCAGCTCCTTAAAAACACTTATTTTATTCAAAAAAATTACAAACGGTAGGCACTGTGTAACACCATGTATACACTCGTACACACAGAAATACTCTTCCTTGATCACAGCTAACAAACTCACATGGTACTTCCCCTTAAAATCAATTATGAACCAATCATACCTTTAAATCATGTGTGCATATTAAGTTTGATTGCGACACCCAAAACAAAAATAGATACAGCAAATCATTTTTAACATTTAAACGCACTGGTAAAACAGTTCCCAATTTCAATATCCAGAATGCCTCTCTGATGAAGAGAAATTTTCTCCAATTCCTTCCTCTTAAAGGTTTTTGTACGGCTTTAATGCCACAGAATATATCTCAAAGTATCTCATATTATGCTTAGTGAAAAAATGACCAAATATGGGATTGACAAGGCAACTGTTAGGTTGATTCACAACTGGCTGAGTGATTGTACTCAGAGTGGTCATAAATGGCTGCACATCCAGGTGGAGGAATGTATCAAGTGGGGTACCACAAGGCTCTCTCCTAGACCCAGTGGTGTTCACTTTTTTTTTATAAATGATCTTGAGGAGGGAATTGATGGGGAACTGACCAGATTTGCTGACACAAAGCTAGGAGGGATAGCTAACACTAGGGGAGTATTCAAAAAGATCTAGAAAAGCTTGAACAGTGGTCAGCAACTGACAGAATACTGTTTAACAAGGAGAAATGCAACGTCCTACATCTGGGCAAGAGAAATGAAAAAAGCACATGCAGAATGGGAGGAATTGGGCTAAGCAGCACATGTGAAAAAGACTTGGGTATACTAATAGATCATAGACTGAACATGAGTCAACAATGTGATGCAACAGCCAAAAAGGCAAACACAGCTCTGGGATGTATTAAGATCACGTAAGGTAATTCTCCCCCTCTACTCTTCCTTAGTCAGGCCTCATCTGGAATACTGTATCCAATTCTAGGCACCCCACTTTAAAAAAGACATAGACAATCTGGAGCAAGTTCAGAGAAGAGTTACCAAGATAATGAGCGGTTTGCAAATCATGTCCCATGAGTAACGGATAAAGGATCTGGGAATTCTTAGCTTGCAAAAAATAGGGCTGTCACAGTGCAGAGGGATCAGCCCTATTCTCATCTGCACAAGGGAAGACTAGAAGCAATAGGATGAAACTGAAAGGGAGGAGACACAGATTAGATATTAGAAAAAACTTTCTGACAGTGAGGGTGATCAATGAGTGGAACAGGCTACAAAATTTGGTGGACTGGCTGAACTGAACTTTTAAAGTTTGCTCATTGCTTATTTCTCTTTTAATATTTACACCTAATGGTTTACATATTTTAACACATATATTAGCATATGAAGAGTTGATAGACTTCCAATGGGGTATGGTGGTGGGATGCCACCTGAGTTACCAATCAGCATGCAAAAAGAAAAACAGAGGGTTAGAGTGGGCCCGAATGGAAGATATAATCCAAAGGATATAGTGTAGTATAAGGGCAATATTTATATGTGCAGTTCTAGGGTGCTGCCAACCCAAATATACATCTGTTTGCATGGAGCATAGTAATATAGTCCAGAAAAGTAGTAAGAACGATGGGTTAAGGGTGCAACCTTTTAAAGCGTTGCACCTTTGACCCATGGTTTTGGTGTCTATCTGGACCAATCCGCATGGGACATTACATCGCTTTTGGACCACTGTTGGCAATGTTATTCTGAAATTGAAAACCTCTTGTGTGTGGGCAGTGCAGCCACGTTCGGGGAGACCTCGTAAACTGACAGCCTTGTACAAGCACATTGTCGGCCATAACACTTGCCCAGGAGGTCTCACGGCCATTGAAACATCCATTAGTACCAGAACAATCCATTAAAAACTGCATGTGAAGGGTTACCATGGATGAGTGGCTGCATATAACTCCAACATCACAGCAGTGAATGCATAGAGGAGCCTGCGGTGGTGCTTGGAGCTTTGTTCTTGGACTGTAAATGAGTGGAAGCAAATGTTGTGGACAGATGAATCACAATACACATTCCATTTGGATGGCCACACTTGGGTGTGACGGTTGCCTGGAGAATAGTTTCTCTGTGACTGCATCATCCCTACAGTGAAGTTTGGAGGAGGTTCTGTTATGTTGTGGGGATGTTTCTGCTGGGAAGGACTAGGTCATTTAGTAATAGTGAAGCCCACCCTCAACGTCAATGGACACATAGACAGTCTGCGCAATATGGCATTACCTATCTTGTGGCAATGCTTTGGCACAGCTCCGTGTCTCTACCAACATGACGCGTGCCATGTCATACGGCATGCAGTGTGGAGGGTTGCTTTGAAAATGCCTCTTGAAAGCCCTGCCTTGAGGGGCAACACATGTGGTTGCTGGATGTCCTGAACATATCACTGAGCTGTCATTGTCCATCGTACCAATACTAAGGGTGACTGATTGACGTATGTGATGGGCCCAGACCATCACAACAGCAGTTGGGTCCATGTGTCGCTCCACAGCAAAGACAGAATTAAGGCTCCCACCTCTAGGTCTCTAGACAAGAATATAGCCATCATCAGTACCCAAATTAGACCTGAATTTTTCGCTGAAGACAGCCTGGTAGGTGTCAACGGCAGGCCACAGAATGGCACTGCAAGACCAAATGTTCTTCCGCCAAGCGTTTATGAATAGTTCTGACAGACACAGGCGCCTATAATGATGGTCGAGCAATCAGACTATCTTCTCTACTGGTGGTCTGTGTGGATGCCCAGTCGCCTTGTGTGGATAAGCTTACACATCCACTGGTCCCAACACCTCCTAACAGTCTGGTCAGAACGGCCCATTTGGTGTACAGTGCGTCGATATGACCATCCAGCTTCTCACAGTCCAATAATGTGCTCCATCTCAAACTCGGTTAACTGGACAAAATCTCTTTGATTGCATCGTAGAGGCATGTCTAGTGGGGAATAAGCTCTTCACAAGCGGAAAAAGAGGTCTACTACACACAGCTAGCCTCTAAGAGCCTTTTTATAGGCCAAAGATAGAACCACTTTTAGGGCCTAAGGTGGCAAGACCATTCATCTAATCCTACCACAACTCAACTTTTTTGCATATTTTCCTGGGATGTAACTGCAAGCCACATTTAAGAGCAAAACATCAATTCCTTCTAGGTGCTTGATTTCAATGGCAACAAATTTCAAAAATTTACATTTAGCTAAACTGTCTGACAGTAAGACTATAGACGCAGAATAGAAAGAACTGGGGGAGCAAAACCCGAATAGTTGGGTGTCTCAGAAAGGAAGCAAGGGACGTAGACGTTTGGAGTGTGCAAGATATAATGGAAATGCTCCACCTAAGTGGGTGTGGGTGAACAGAGGGATGCAACTAAAAAAACTGGTAGCTTGGCGCAACACTCCAAAGACAGACAATTAATTTAAAAGATTAAAGGGCTTCTGTCACTAAAAAAGAAAAATGCTCTACTTATCTATTCCTCCCCCATCAGTCTACTTACCAGATCTTCACCTCCCTTATCTACTCCTGTCTCCTGCAGTCCAGGGGGTCACATCACCTCCCCTTGCCTGATTCTGCTCCTTCCTGTGAGGTTATGTACATTAGGTTGGCAGTCTGCCAATGTACCTTATGTCACAGCTCACAGGCCAGCAGGAGGGCTGCCTATCTTCTTCAGAGATTACTCATGCGAGCTATCTCTGAAATAGATTACAATTCCTTCCTAGGCAGTGAAGCTACAACACTGGAATGTGACCTTCACTGACCCAGCAGGAAGGAATTTGTGATAAGCAGCCCTCATAACAAGCTGGGCCCAGCCTGCAGTGAGCTGATCTGGGGCACCGGAGAAGCTCAACCAGGAGAAGATGTGATAAGAAGACAGACAGGGAAGGAATAGGTAAGTTTTTATAGATAATTTTTCCTTTAATGACAAAACCCCTTTTAAGTGTAAACTTCTTTGGTTAAATAAACAGCCAGCATAGGCTAGTATTTCGGCTTTGACTAACCCCCGGAGCTGATATATGTAAACTTCATGGCAAAAATCAGTAGGGCAGACTGGCAGGAAAATGGGACAAATGGAACAATAGTATACTTGTGTGTGCATATTCAAACCCTTCCGCCATGTGCACTTCAATTTGGTGTGTACTGTCCGCTGCAGACAACTCGCACCATTTTATGGTACATGTAAACAAACTCTAAACATGGTACTGTTATGGCATGGTACTTCTGCCCCAAGTCAGTTTGTGAAGTGACTAACTTGCTAGATCTGCCGCAGTCAATTCAGTGGGAAGCATCCCGGAGTAACATCAACTCAACTATAAGGCAATAGACCACACCGAACAAGTGCTGACGTGTATGGCGCTTTAAAATTGCTTGTTTTGATCTACGTGGTTTGGTCTCTTGTTTTGGCCCCATATTGGCTCCATGTTATAGACCTTTGCGGATGTTATGCTCGAGACTTCTTGTTGTAGTTACACTTCTAATATTCTTTTTCTTTAGGCTATGCACCAGTTACAGGAATGTGTCACCCAGTACGTAGTTGTACATTAAACCATGAAGATGGATTCTCTTCAGCTTTTGTAGTAGCTCATGAAACTGGTCATGTGTAAGTAAAATATAAATAAATATATATATACAATACATATTTGGGGGGGCACATACTTTTTAAGAAGTGAGTTGTCATTAATGTATCTTGTCTTTTATATATATAGAAAATCGTAAACCTTTCCATATACATAAACCTGTAATGCCTATTGTACATTCTTTACACCCTGTGCATAGTAACATAGTATGTTAGGTCGAAGAAAGACATACGTCCATCCAGTTCAGCCTATTTTTCCCCAATGTTGATCCAGAGGAAGGCAAAAAATAACAAATGCGGTAGAAGCCAATTTTTCACATTTAAGGGAAAAAATTTGTTTCTGACTCCAATCTGGCAGTTAGAAGAATCCCTGGATCACTGATCCTTCTGAAGTAATTAGTGATTATAATTAGAGATGAGTGAGCATTAGAGATGAGCGAACCTACTCGGCCACGCCCCTTTTTCACCCGAGCGCCACGATTTTCGAGTACTTCCGTACTCGGTTGAAAAGATTCGGGGGGCGCCGTGGGTGAGTGGGGGGTTGCAGCGGGGAGTGGGGGGAGAGGGAGAGAGAGAGGGCTCCCCCCTGTTCCCCGCTGCTAGCCCCCCGCTCCGCCCCCCACGCTCCCCGAATCTTTTCACCCGAGTACAGAAGTACTCGAAAATCGCGGTGCTCGATCGAATAATTACTCAAAACGAGTATATTCGCTCATCTCTAGTGAGCATACTTGTCCGAGCTTGATGCTCGTTCGAGTAGTAGCATACTCGATAATGCCCGTTACTCGACCAAGCACCACGCGGGGCTCGAGGAACTTTAATGTCACCTCCCCCTAGCGCCATTTTTTAGCCACTAAACATGCAGAGAAGGAGAGAGAGGCCAAGCATGGGGCACCTTGAAAAATGCTCAAGTCTCCCATTGACTTCAATGGGGTTCGTTCCTCGAACCGAGCTGTCGAGCATTACAAAAAGCTCGCCTCGAGTAACGAGCACCCGAGCATTTTGGTGCTCGCTCATCTCTAATTATAATGTGTAATATTTTATCACTCCGGAAAGGTATCGAGGCCCCTCTTAAACACTTTTATAGAGTTTGCCATCACCACATCCTCAGGCCAAGAGTTCCATAGTCTCACTGCTCTAACAGTAAAGAGACCACTACTAATTTGGTGTAGAAACCTACAGACGTAGAGAATGTCCCCCTGTTACAGTCACAGTCCTGGATATAGAATCATGGGAGGAATTTCTGTATTGTCCCCTACCTACATGGTTATTAGGTCGCCCCTCAGTCGTGTTTTTTTTCTAAATTAACCCTTTGCAATCCACTGTCTGCCGTCTAAAGACATTATGATTTAAGGCTGTACAGCTGCGATGTTGGAAGACGTCCATCGGGGTTCTCTTACTGTATATGGCCAGCCTCTCTGCTGTCAGAGGCCTCTCCAATGTGTCACCTCATGCAGTACTAGCTTTAGCCAGCATATAGCGCTGTTGTATAATGGCAGAAAAAGAGTAAGCCCCCTAGGAAAACCAGGATACAAATTGGATTGGAAGGTTTAAGTAACCCCAATGTTGATAACCTCTCAGGGTATTGCAGTGCACCCATTCCCTGTATTACTTTAGTTGCCTGCGTTTGAACCCACTCAAGCCCTGATCTGTCCTTCTTAAGTACTGGTGCCCAAAAATATACACAATATTTCATGCATGGTATGACCAATGACTTGCAAAGAGGAAGAACATTGTTCTCGTTATGTGCTGCTATACCTGTTTTAATGCCCCTTCATGATCCTATTTGCCTTCACTGCAGCTGCCTGACACTGGTTGCTCTAGTTAAGCTTACAGTTAATTAAAATCCCCGAGTTCTTTTCTATGTCAGTGTTAGTTAGTCGTTTCCTATTTAATGTGTAATGGTGACATGTATTTCCCCTGCCTATGTGCATAGCCTTACATTTATCAGTGTTAAAGCTTATTTACCTGTTTTGTGTTCCCCAATTTATCCAGATCTATTTGCAACCACATTCTGTGCTCCCTTGTGTTAATTTCTTTACATAGTTTTGTGTCATATGCAAATTTTACTTTGCAATCCTACTATCAGGTCATTAATAAATATATTAAAAAGAATAGAGTCCAGTATTGAACCTGTTGTACCCCACTAGTAACGGTGAGCCAATCAGGGTATGTACCATTAATAACGAACCTCTGATTTCCATCATAGAGCCAGTTACTTACCCACTTGCACACCTGCTCACCCAGATCAATCATTCTCATTTTATACACCAACCTATTATGTGGCACTGTATCAAATGCTTTGGGAAAGTCCAGATACAAAGACTAACCCCAATCCAGTCTAGAACGTACCTCCTCATAGAAGCTGATCAGATTGGTTTGACAGGAGCGACCCCTCATAAACCTATACTGATATAGAGTTATACAGCTGTTTTCCTTTAGGTACTCCAAGATAACATCTCTTAAATACCCTTCAAACATTTTACCTACAACAAAAGTAAGATTTACTGGCTTGTAGTTTCCAGGTTCATTTTTTGAGCCCTTTTTGAATATTGGCACCACATTCGCAATGCCCCAATCCAGTGGACACTATAGCGTCCTTAAAAATAAGAAACAGTCGGTCTATCACATTACTTATTTCCCTTTAACCCGAGGAGTGTATGCCATCGGGGTCTGGTGATTTGTCTACTTTGATCTTTTTAAGACGGCTTTGCACTTCTTCCTGAGTTAGACTGGCGACATTTCATTATCCTCTATGAATATACTGGAGAGAAAAACTATTTAATAGATTTGCTTTCTCTTCATTACCCTCTACAATTTTTCCTACATTATTCATTAACACTTTCAATATTAATCTGTTTACTATTTATATAGTTGAAGAACAGTTTAGGGATAGTTTTTCTCTTTGGCAATAACTCTGTTTTTTTGCGTTAAACGCTTTTTTTCTTATTGTTGTTTATTGCCCACTTTATATCTTTATTAAGCCACATTGGTTTTATCTTATTCCTAACCCTTTTATTTCTGTAAGGTGTAAAATTCTCACAGTAAGTATTTAAGATGTTACTACCAGTTTTTTAACTTTATTGGTCAGACTTCTAGTATTTGTCACCGTACAATTTAGAAGGTTTTGGTTATATTGTTATTTTAAGTGTATCCCTATTAACTATTCTTCCAGTTCTAACTGTACTAAACCCTCCCACCATTCCATCCCCATTCTCATTACTTAATCCAAAGTCACTGTCTACATTGTCTTCCCCTCTAACTCACCAGTTACCCCACCTAGTCCCTAGTTTAAACACTCCTCCAGTCATCTTCTCCTCTAACACAGCTGCACCCTTCCCATTGAGATGTAGCCAATACCTACGGTAGAACTTGCAGCCAACTGCAAAACTGGCTCAGTTCTCCAGGAACCCAAACCCCTCCTTTGTACATGAACTCTTGAGTCGCTTGTTTACCTCCCCAATCTCCCTCTGCCTTTTTAGTGGCCGCGCTACAGGTAATATTTCAGAAAATACTTTTTTTGGAGGTCCGTGCCCTCAGCTTACATCCTAGTTCCCTGAAATTGTTTTTAAGGACCTTCCACCTACCTCTAACTTTGTCATTCGTGCTAATGTGTACCATAACCGCTGGATCCTGACCAGCCCCTCACAGTACTCTGTCAACCCGATCTGCAATGTGTCGAACTCGAGCGTCAGGAAGACAACACACCGTTTGACGATCCCGGTCTTTATGGCAGCTTGCCCTTTCTAACCCCTAATGAAATGCATCTACAGATGTTGTGGTACGGACCCCGTATCACGCCCAAACGGCATATCAGTGTACCTAGTTATATCGCTGAATAAATAAAATCATGGCCAGAAATATGTCGGGCATATATTCCTAATTGGAGGATCTCCTGTGGAAATATTGCCAAAATGGGAATTATGGTTTTGCAGAGGTCATACATGCTTTAGAAAGTGCTGGTCTGATTGGCTGAGTGCTCAGCCAATCACAGGCAGCGCTCAGCCACTCATTGAATGACAGCTGAGCGCTGCCTGTGAATGGTCACAGTGCTAAGCCAATCAGAGGCAGCGCTCAGCTGTCATTCAATGACTGAACCCTAAGGGTGTAGCGCTTTCCAGACAGCTGGTGCAGCTGTCTTTGGAACAAGGGTGGGAGATTTGGATTAAAGAGCAATGCATAAAATCCACAAACTAGATTGAACAGGTGGCACTCGATGATATCAAATTTCGAGGCAGAAGTGTATTCCATAACAAAAGTGCAGAATTAAAAATGAGGACGTGGTACACACAGAAAAGCAACAGCTGTTTCGCGTCGCATGATGCTTTCTCAAGCCTTCACACATTCGTGAATTTTGGATATTCTTGAAATGGCTGAGCAACGTTGATCACCATATGGAAAGTGCTGTCAAAGATTTACTTATTTATTGGGTGAGCGGCGTTTGCTTCTATTGGAGGTTTGCAGTGCATAAAATATAGATTATAAAATACATTATATAATTCTAATGCTATAATATAAAACTAGGATTTAAAAAAAAAAAATGATTTAATTATATATTATAAAATATACAATTTGTATTGATAGTGAAAAGTTATCTGCAAGAAAATCACTTTTGGCAACAATATCAAACAGCATAGAGGGTAAAATAGATTTTTCAGGCCATAAAAAAAAAGTTAAAGGAGATTGGAATGAATAAAAACTGCATAGTCAGCTATATCCGTGATTTCCTGTTCAGTGCTTCAGCTCTGGTGCCCTCTGAGCAGAGCCCAGAAGAAGTGAGGAACGGTCATTGTGCTTAGCCACTGGCAAGCTACAGCGGCCATGGAAGTATCACCACTGAAGCCTGTGAGTGGCTGAGTGGTCATATACACAAGGAACAGTACTTGACCGCCAACCGCTTATTCCAGGATCTGTGTGGCGGGCATCAAGGTTGCATCACAGGACACTGAGCCATGCGGGTAGGTGAGTATTCAATTTTTGTTAATATGAAGTCCTTTTAACTTTTTTTGTTTTTTATGTCTCGCACAACCCCTTTAAATATTATCAATTAGACAAAGAGCAGTAAGTTGCATCTAGGGATAATTTTACATTATCAACACCCCTGCTATACCTCTGTTCCTGCTTGGTGACTCTACAGAACTTTGAGTAACCAAGTACATCTTGTGAGAGTTTGCAGCTTTTGCCCGATTTCTTACGCCTGATATGCCACATTTGTTTATATCTGGGGATACATTGTGTATTGTTTTTGTCGTGTACCTTGATATATCCTTGGTTAGGAATAGGAAAAAAACAATCTGACTAAATAAAGATGCAAAGAGGGTAATAAACAACAACATTTAAACTACTAAAACAAAAAGGTAGTGAAGAAGCCCTAAAAACCTATAGGGTAAACAATAAATTGTTGTTGTTTATTCGTTCAGTCACTTCCGACTTTTCGTGACCTCGTAGACCAGCCCACCCCAGAGCTTCCTGTCGGCTGTCGGCGTCCCCAACTTCACCAGGGTCCAGTCCGTCAAGTGAAGGATATTATCCATCCATCTTGCCTTGGTCGGCCCCTCTTCTTTTTGCCTTCCACTTTCCCCAACATCAGTGTCTTCTCCGAGGTATCCTGTCTTCTCATTATGTGACCAAAGTACTTCAGTTTTTGATATCCTTCCTTCCAGTGAGCAGCCTGGCTTTATTTTTTGGAGTATGGACTGGTTTGATCTTCTTGCGTCCAAGGCACTCTCAGCATTTTCCTCCAACACCACAGTTCAAAAGCGTCTATTTTCCTTCACTCACCCTTTCTTATGGTCCAGCTCTCACATCCATAGGTTACTATGGGGAATACCATTGCTTTAACTATGCGGACCTTCGTTGTCGGTGTGATGTCTCTGCCCATAACTATTTTATTGAGATCGATCATTGCTCTCCTCCCAAGATGTAAAGGTCTTCTGATTTCCTGTTTGCAGTAATCTAGATATATGAAGTCTGTCACCGCCTTCACATTTTTTCCCTCTATTTGCCAGTTGTCAATCAATATAGTTGCCATAATCTTGTTTTTTTTTCATGTTTAACTCCAACCCAGCTTTTGCACTTTATTCTTTCACCTTGGAAATAAGGCTCCTCAGCTCCTCCTCGCTTTCAGCCATCAAGGATGTATCATGTACATTTCTAAGATTGTTAATGATTCTTCCAGCGATTTTAGCTCCAGCCTTGGATTCATCAAGCCCTGCTCGTCACATGATGTGTTCTGCATACAAGTTAAATAGGTAGGGTCAGAGTATACACCCCTGCCATACTCCTTTCCCAATCTTAAACCAATCTGTTGTTCCATGGTCTGTTCTTACCGTTTCTACTTGCTCGGTATCCAGATTCCTCAGGAGGCATACAAGGTGACTTAGTATCCCCATACCACCAAGAACTTGCCACAGTTTATTATGATCCACACAGCCAAAGGCTATAGAATAATCAATAAAACAGAAATAGATGATTTTCTGAAATCCAATGCCTGCCTCCATTGTCCAGTGGATATTGGCAATATGGTCTCTAGTTCCTCTGCCTTTTCTGAACCCGGCTTGTACATCTGGCAACTCTCGCTCCATGAATTGCTGGAGTCTACCTTGCAGGATCTTGAGCATTACTTTACTGGCATGTGAGATAGGGGCCCGCGTGCGATAGTTAGAGCATTCGTTAGTATTTCCCTTTTTTGGTATGGGGATATAAGTTGATTTTTTTTTTCCAATTTGATAGACATTCTTGTGTTTTCCATATTTGCTAGCATATGGCATGCATTACCTTGACAGTATGATCTTTCAAGATTTTAAACAGTTCAACTGGGATGAACAATAAATCAAATGTATATAAAAAGCAGTTAAAAACAAAAAAAGTTGAAGACAGAGACATATTGCCAAAGAGAGCAAAAATAAGTCAATTAATAGATTGACCTGATGTTCGCTACACAAACCTAAAATGTTTAGAAAAATGGTTGATGTGAATCTCCGCCTCTCCACCCCCTCTCTCTCTCTATGCCACTTCTCTCTCTCTTCCTCCCTCTCCATGTTGCTGCTCTCTCCCTCCTCTATGACGCTTCTCCTCCCCTTGATGATGCTTCTCCCACCCCCTCCATGACGCTTCTTCCGTGCCCCCCATGACGCTTATCTCTCACCAACCCTCTCTCCATGCCGATTCTCTCCCCTCCCTTTCCTGTGTGTCTGTGTGTTGTTTCTCTTACCAGCACTTCTGTATCTCATTGGCCCTGCAGCCAGCAGTGACGTTCATGAACATCACTTAGCAATACTTGAATCCTTTCTGGTGTGAGTGTGTGTTTGTCTGTGTCCATATGTTTATTTCTCTCTCCGGTGCTTCTCTACGTCTCATCGGACGTCAGCCAGCCGTGACATTCATAGTCTCATGATGGTGTGAGAGAGAGACGCTGAGAGACTATGAATATCGCTTAGCAACACTTGAATCTCCCTAACTGCATATGCCGCTATACTTTAACATGGTTACTTTGACATGGCCTGACAGGTTACTCAATATACCCACCTCAAATTTTTGAATTTTACGGTGGTGGTGAGGATCAAAGAAATCAAATGACACCCAATTCATCATCCTGAGGTGAGGCAAAGTGCCCAAACAGTGGTGCAAGAAAAAGCATGTTGTCTTATTTCTATTAAGTAGTAAAAAGTTTTAAACTGAATATGCTGTCTCTTTAAAAAATAATGTTAGAAAAAGCATACAGCGTGATGAGGAGAAAGCAAATCTATTACTTCCCCCCCCCCCCCCCCCAGTGTATTCAGGGGAAAATGAAATGTTAGATGAAATGCATAGTTATAAAGTAAACTCTCCACTGAGTGCACTTCCCTCAGTCCTCGGCTGATCGTGCAACCTGACTTCCTGGTTACAGGATTTGTAAATCCCGCCTCAAGGAAGCAATGGTTGTGATTGGCTGAACAGCTGTCGAATAACCAATCATTGCAGCGCTCAATGAACCAATCATAGCCATCTAGTTGTGGAGGTGGGATTTATGAATTAACTAGGCCACCGATAGTCTATTCATAAATCCCGCCTCCACAGCGCGACAGCTGTTGATTCGTTCTATATATTTTAGAAGGTTGTGCTACTATTCGTTTTGATTGGTCATTACCCCAGTAAGACGGAGCCATGTTTGGTCTCCATTTCATGTTGTTTTCATCCCTGTCAGTCTTTAAATCTGCATAGAGAAATGTCCGGGCTGTGAGAAAAATGCAATATATGCCTTATATTACATATCTGTTTGTGATGTGATTTAAATGTAAATTTGCTAAGAATGTTTAGTAAATATTGCCCAATGTATATTCTAGGTTAGGAATGGAACATGATGGTCAAGGAAATAGATGTGGAGATGAAGTAAGAATGGGCAGCATTATGGCTCCACTTGTACAAGCTGCATTTCATCGCTTTCACTGGTCTCGATGTAGTCAGCAAGAGCTTGGCCGCTACCTAAGGTAACTAAATTGTGAAATTTGTTTAATCACATTATATATTTTTTTGCAAGGTTTTACTGCTAAAATTGGTCATAGACATAATGATTTATTGTTAATGGCCCAAATTAGTGATAATTGATTATACTACCGTGTTTCCCCGAAAGTAAGACAGTGTCTTATATTAATTTTTGTTCAAAAAGGTTTACCTTTTTTACATGTATAGCTGCCTGGACACTATTTAAATTGACTTTTTAATTAACTGTTAGAAGGGCTTAATTTTGGAGTAGGGCTTATATTTCAAGCATCCTCAAAAAGCCTGAAAAATCATTTTGCATCCTCAAAAATTCTGGAAAATCATGCTATGTCTTATTTTCAGGGCATGTCTTATTTTCAGGGAAACAGGGTAGTTACATGTATGATACAGAAGACAAAAATGGCCACTTGCATCCACCATTAGGAGGAGTTTAAGAGCTTGCTGCATGCTTTTTATACATTTAAAGTGAATGTATCATCTGTACATATATTTTTACTAGATAGAATCAGATACCGAAATATACTCTATTTTTTAATGTGGTTACCGCGTTTTTGACAGTGCTTTCAGCTACATTTTTTCAGTTCAGGCATTAGCAAGTTGCTTGGCTGCATTTTATAACTATGCTAAAACTGCAGCCAAAAGGCTATCCAACTGCAGGGTTTTTGCAAATGTCTGTGTGAGGAAGGCCTTAACCATCCTCTGCCCTCTCAGCTGTTTAGAAAAACCAAACCTCTTTTGGAAAAGTTACTCGCAATTACTAGACTCTCAGGGCTCATGCCCCGGACAGAGTGGATATGCCACGGGAGTCCCATAGGGATAAACAAAACAGTCCCTGCTGATGATCGCGGAAAAATGCGCTTTTTTTATTGCGTTTTTTCGCGGTCTCCGTTAATACTATATTAATGGAGACCTCCAGCCACCGTAAAACGCAGTAAAATAGAGCATGCCACGTTTTTTTCCCGCGGCAGAATCCCGCATGTGAGGACTGAGCTATTAGGTTCCATAGAACCTAATAGCTGTGTTATTCCGCCACGCGGAACGTGGCATAAATCCGATTATGGGCATTAGCCCTAATTCTTCGTAGTTTTCAAGATCTTGCTGTCATTCAATAAGAGCCTTTGTTGTTTAATTCAAGTGTATAAAAATCTGTCCTGATCATGTGATGGATACAAACACACCTGTCAGCTCATTACAATGCCACTCTAAGAACTGAACATGGAGCAATAAATGACCAAGACAAATTTTTATACCCTGGAAGTATGCAATGAAGATATTGAACGACTGCCAGCAGAAATCTTGAAAGCTACATGGAATACAGGGAGTATATTGTAAGATAAATGTATAAAGTAAGCTATAAAAGGTGAGAGTACATTTATTCTAAGGAATTATATGTTCAGCAGCATCAACAAAAAGAAGGCGGCAAAGCTGCCACTGAGCCCCTATATAATCAGTGAAGGGGTCCTTTCATTGACCCCGCTGCTCAAACATTTGCGGACTCTCCTGCGGATTGGCCATCAGTGCTAAAATTCCTTTAAAGGGGTTTTGTCATTAAAAAAAAATTATCTAAACTTACATATCCCTTCCCTGTCTGTCTCCTTATCACATCTTCTCCTGGTTGAGCTTCTCCAGTGCCCCAGGTCAGCTCACTGCAGGCTGGGCCCAGCTTGTTAGGAGGGCTGCTTATCATAAACTTCTTCCTGCTGGGTCAGTGAAGGTCACATCCCTGTGCTGTAGCTTCACTGCCTAGGAAGGAATTGTAATCTATTTCAGAGATAGCTCGCATGAGCAATCTCTGAAGAAGATAGGCAGTCCTCCTGCTGGCCTGTGAGCTGTGACGTAAGGTACATTGGCAGACTGCCAACCTAATGTACGTAACCTCACAGGAAGGAGCAGAATCAGGCAGCTGGAGGTGAAGTGAGCCCCTGGACTGCAGGAGACAGGAGAAGATAGGGGAGGTGAAGATCTGGTAAGTAGACTGATGGGGGAGGAATAGATAAGTAGAGCATTTTTCTTTTTTAGTGACAGAACCCCTTTAAAGCTGTGTGAATAACAATATGTAATGCTCCTCTTATAATAATATATCGGGGATGTCTTTTTTTCCCAGTTCTTATGATTGTCTGCGTGATGATCCTTTTGCCCATGATTGGCCTTCACTTCCTCAGCTGCCCGGAATTCATTATTCCATGAATGAGCAATGCCGTTTTGACTTTGGTATTGGTTACATGATGTGCACAGCTGTAAGTATTGTCTTTTAAAGTGTTTTATAGAATCCAACTAGACTTTTGCATCTTTGTCTGTTTATCTAAAAAAGATTTTCATAAATCCGCTCCTATCTTTGTTATAGCAACCAATCACACAGCGGACTTCATTTTTCAGGAGCGCTATGAGGAATTAAAGCTGAGCTGTGATTGGTTGCTATAGGCAACAAAAAGTTTTTGCTGTAGACCGTTCCATGAATCTTCCCCATTGTCTGTTTTTATTTTACTCAGGTTTTTGTTTATAATTTTTCTTTTCTAGAGGGGAAACCATCACAAGATACACTGGATTAGCCCGCTGGTTATTGATTATATACATCAGCCAAACTGAGCACAGGGAACTGCAGTGTAAAGCAGGGGGGATTAATAGGGCAGCATTAAAGGGAATGTATTGTCAGAAAATAACATACTGATTAAATCACTTGTTTATGATAAACATATATTTTTTTTCATTTGATGCTATATTTTACATGTCACAATAAGTAGAAAACAATGAAATGAAACTTTTTTTTTTTTTTTTTAATAAAGCTAGAAGCAGATAACTCTGGGTCCACCATTAACAGCAGATGATTGTCATAGCTATATCCTTTCCCTGCCTTCACAGTGACCTCCCATCTACAGTGGGAAAGTATTAAATGAAAAAAAAATATGTGAATGTCCCCCAGAGGTCCTATATGACGTCATGGTGGACTTAGATAGTATAAAGAATAATTACATACATCAGTAAGAAAAAATTACAGAATAAATCAACAATACATACATAAGAAAGAAAATAACCCAAAGCCGATGCCAACCAAAAACTGTCGCCGTATGTGCCCTGTAATCCAAAACCATACATACTAGATATCAAAACGTCCGAAACACGAGGAACCCATTCCCAAACTTTATTTTAGCGTAAATATACAAATTAAAAAAAATAAATAACTAGAAATGTTTTTTTTTTAGCTTTTTACCTCCAATAAAACCTAAAAACGGGAAAAAAAGTAAGTGAAAGAGATATTAAAAAAAAATAGCCCTATATGTCACAAAAAAGGAATGCAGCAAAAATAATTTTGGTAGCTAAAGGTTAAAAAAAATAGGGCAGTAAAACCACCACATGGGTACAAAACAGCCTGGTCCTTATTGGGTTAAATCCATATGAACCAAACTGTACTTGGGTGAATGTACGTTGAATAACTAGGCTTGTATCGGGAATTGAATATATAAAGCTATTTCTGAAGAGTTGATCTCCACCAAATCTGCACCATCCTACATTACAATGAAATTCATAGGGCATACCGCACTTGTTTGAACAAGTGTTCAATC
Source organism: Eleutherodactylus coqui (assembly GCF_035609145.1). Classification (NCBI taxonomy): domain Eukaryota; kingdom Metazoa; phylum Chordata; class Amphibia; order Anura; family Eleutherodactylidae; genus Eleutherodactylus; species Eleutherodactylus coqui. Next base: position 16,246,450 of record NC_089838.1, read on the forward strand.
CATTGGATGTCGCCATCTTGTCCGCTCCCGTATGACTGGTTCAGGGTGGCGTACTCCTTTTAGCACATAGTTAAACAAAAATAGGAAGAATTTGCAGTTTGCTCTAATTCACCATGAGATGGTCTACTCTCACATCTCATTAAATGAGAAAGCCATTGACCTTCAGGGTAGTTCCCAGAAGATATCTCTTCAATAGATTTCCACCTCTTAGGCCCAATGTCCACTTGCACGCAAACATGGAGAGAAAAAGACAGTTTCTTACCGCTGCGGATCCAGTGGGGGTCTCCTCCGTTGCGGCCAGGTCTTCTTTCTTCAGCATGGTAATTCTGTCAGGGCACGCTGGTTGACGCACCCGGCACATTTCGGTAGTTTTTTTTTTTTTTCTTTTAATCGCCTGCTTATCCGTGGCCTGTCCACAATGACAGCTGTGGGCAATCTGTGGATCGGGCAGCTTCCATTGACTGCGATCCGCATGCCGGGGAAAAAAATTACATCCGCATGCTTTTTACTGACCTGCGGATGCTAATGCATTTCTATGGGGGACTTGATTTGAGGATCTCCCACAAATCAAATCTGCACGTGGAGATTGGGCCTTAGAGTCCAGACGCAGTGGATGTTCTCTGGGTGTGCAGTGAAGATTCTGCATCACAAATCTAGAGCAATTTACAGCACAAGTGGATGAGGCTTTCAAAATCTCCTTGACATGTCCTAGAAAATGTCCGCACAGAAATCGGAGCACGCTGCTCATTCATGGTGGAAATGTTTCATCCCATTTCCCCCCCCCCCCCTTCCGACTTCTTCCTTAATCCATCACTCTCACCCCTCCTTGCAACTGTAATCTGATTACTCATTGTAGGAACTTCTGTGTACAAAATGTTCAGTGTATCGGGTCTAATAAGGGGACAAAAGGAATTCTTTTTTAGAAGTCACACAATACTACAAAGTTCTTATCCTCACTTGTAAAAGTGATTTATGGAAAAATTCAATGATATTGTTCTTTAATTCCCTCAACCTCCCTCCAAACATGCATTGTTTTAAGTGGCATATATAAAAACAGCAAATTCATTCAGATGGAACTGATATTTGTGGCAGAAATGTCGGCAATAAATCTTTTCAGTGTGAATGCACCCTTATTAGAGTTGAGCGAACATACTCTGGCGAGCTTGATGCTTGTTCGAGTATTAGCGTACTCGATGGTGCTCGTTACTCGAACGGGAGAGGGGGAAAGTGGGAGAGGGGGAAAGTGGGAGAGGGGGAAAGTGGGAGAGGGGGAAAGTGGGAGAGGGGGAAGGGAGAGGGAGGGAGAGGAAGGGAGAGGGAGGGAGAGGAAGGGAGAGGGAGGGAGAGGAAGGGAGAGGGAGGGAGAGGAAGGGAGAGAGAGGGAGAGAGGGAGGGAGAGGGAGGGAGAGGGAGGGAGAGGGAGGGAGAGGGAGGGAGAGAGAGAGGGAGGGAGAGGGAGGGAGAGAGAGAGGGAGGGAGAGGGAGAAGGAGGGAGAAGGAGGGAGAGGGAGGGAGAGGGAGGGAGAGGGAGAGGGGGAGAGAGGGAGAGGGAGGGAGAGGGAGGGAGAGGGAGGGAGAGAGAGGGAGAGAGAGGGAGAGAGAGGGAGAGGGAGAGGGAGGGAGAGGGAGGGAGAGGGAGGGAGAGGGAGGGAGAGAAAGAGAGAGAAAGAGAGAAACATGAACCAAAAAAAAAAACTCTGCACCCGGCGTTCCACATACAAAAATGCTTGAGTCTCCCATTATGGCCAATGGGGTTCGTTACTCAAGTAGAGCTCTCGAATTTTACGAAAAGCTTGACTCGAATAACGCAGACCCGAGCATTTGGGTGCTCGCTCATCTCTAGTCACTATTTCTACTGATGAAAACATGGAATATCTAAAGTCATAGTTAAGAAAAATCTAAATTCTTGTTTCATTTGACTTTTCTTTACAGTTTCGCACATTTGACCCCTGCAAGCAACTCTGGTGCAGTCACCCCGATAATCCTTACTTTTGTAAAACCAAAAAAGGACCCCCTTTGGACGGAACAATGTGTGCGCAAGGAAAGGTAATATTCATAATGCAGTATGAATATCATAGTAACATAGGCTGAAAAAAGCCAAATGTCCATCCAGTTCATGGGAAATAGATATATTCTCAATGCTTGGCTATAAAGCGTTCAATAGGAAAAGGCTGCAATACTCAGTTCAGTCGAGGACCCCGTTACAGATTTAGCATTTTGGCCCACCAGTTTCAAGTTCCGCCGCTGTATACGTCCCAATTATCAGACGATTGTCTGAATGTTTCTTTGCCCAATTGTAGGGCCATGTAAAAGGACAAATAGGAGATTGAGCAAGCGCATATCTTTTATGTGAGCAGAGATATAGTCGCTGCTCGCCCGAATATAGCCTTTTGCAGAGGCGTAACTTGAGGCTCCTGGGCCCCAATGCAAAACTTGTAACAGGGCCCCCAACTATAATGCTTTATTCATAGTACTGGGCTCCCTATATGGAGAAGAGAGGCCTTATGGGTCCCCTAAGGCTCCTGGGCCCGGGTGCAGCCGAATCCCCTGCATCCTCTATAGTTACGCCCCTGGCCTTTTGTAAACATGGAGTTCTGAAGTCCTCCACCTATAAATCAGCTCGGGTTGATTGGCGCTCGTCATTGGTGCATAATTGGTACATGTAAAAGGACCCTTACTATCTACCTTGCTCAGCCATGCAACTATATTTGCTTGTCAATACTCAATATGTACAACAATTGTGCAACTTGCTACACATTTTAGCTAGACCTAGTATAAATGTGTATGTAAAGAAGTTGCATGTAAATGTTCCCATAATCATCAATGAACTTTTTGAATATACCAAGGAAAAAAATAAGTGCTACTATTATTCGCTCAAGGATGGGTATAGCCTTTTCCTTGTAAATTCCAAATTTTAACGTTTGTGTGTTTGCCAAGCCATTACTGTTTTTTATTATTCATTTTTTATGTAGCTTAATCATTTTTATGGAAATGCTATATAAACTGTACAGTTATTTTTAGAAGAAGATCCCTTAATTATGTACCATCAAAGGAGGTTCCTTGTGGACTCCGTGAATTTTATTCTGAATTAGAATTACTTTAGATATAAGGATCAGTTTTATCTACAAACTAAAGGCACAGCAATGGGCGCAACGTTTGCCCCAAGTTATGCCAATCTCTTCATGGGAGCCTTTGAAAGGAAAATACGTGTTTTAAGGAAAAAGACTATCCCAGGGCCCTCATAGACTCGAGTAGAGATGAGCGAGCACGCTCGGATAAGGCAGTTACTTGATAGGTGAGCAGGGGGTAGCGGGGGGGGGGGGGGGAGAGAAAGATCTCTCTCACTCCCCCCCCCCCTTCGCCCGCTGCTTCCCGCCCCCCGAGCCTGCAGTTAATCGAGCGGACGGGAGGGAGGGATTCCCACCACCCCAGGTCACCCTTCCCTTACACTTAGGCCTCATGTCCACGGGGAAAATCAGGCCCGGTACGGATTCTCCATGGAGAATCCGTAGCGGGTTGCTCCTGCCCTGCGGACATGAGCGCTGAAAATAAGAATTAACTCCCCTCTCGCATGCTCCCGATCTTCCCTTCGCCGCGGCTTCATCTTCTCTCCGCCGCGGCCGGATCTTCTTTCTTCGGCCCGGCGGATGTGCATGGCACAGATAGGTACTATCTACTACATCTTAACTGCAATCTAGGTTTACCAACAGGTTTTTACATTGCATATGGGCTGCGAGTACCCACGTCATCGCGGGAAATATAAACAAAACAATAAAAGGTGTACTGCGCATGACCGCCTGTGTGAGTATGTGGTCATGCGCAGTATATTATGCAGCTGTACGCTGGGTCACGACCGGGTTCACAGCTGTAATCCGCCACGGGCCTCCGCCTTCGGATTTCGCATATGGCGTTGTGAGCCCGTATTATTCAGATTGGTTAGAATGCCAATGTAATTTACAAGAAGTTCCCCTTCCTGCAGTTCCAGGAGCAGCCTGTTGAGCGCCTTCTGTGTGAGACCGCCGCACCTCAGCAAGCTTACGAGTCTAAGGAGGTGCGAAGGTTTACAGAGCGCCAATTTGTACACCCCATCCCTGCCACTGAGGTCAACAAATACCCCGCAAAAAAGTGTCAGGCTTGCACGAAGCATGGGAGGAGGAGGGATACTCGGTTTTATTGCCCCATGTGCCCATCCCAACCAGGCCTCTGTAATTACCCGCTTTAATACATACCACACAGTTTTACATTATTACGTTTATCTAATATTTAGGGAATGCCAAAAAGGGGTGATTATTTTTAGGGAGTTTTTTTCTCCACATGTATGCAATTAGGCCTGGAATGTATTCAGTTGTGCCCTGAAAGCCACAGGGTGTTGTCTCCATTATAAGCCTAGTCATGCATCTTGTAAGCAGATTGAGGCTACTGTGGGGGTATTGCTAAACACAGAAGAACTATTGCTATACAGTTTGATGTGTCTCTCCAGTGTACCCTGCTTGAAACAAAACCATTATGAAAGTTAAATATTTGTAAGAAAAATATTTTTCACCTGCTTTATAATAAGTTTTGCAAAAAAAACTGTGGGGTCAGAATGCTCCATACACAACTAGATAAATGGGCTAAGGGGTCTAGATCATTTGTGGGGGACGTCCTATCATTTTGGCAGCTTGATGGCTCTACAAGTGAGCAATGGAGCCTGGAATTTCTTCAGTTCTGCTCTGAAATCCAACGGGTGTTCCCTCCTTTTATAGGCCTACCCATGTGTCCAGTAAGCAGATTAAGAGCTACAATGGGTATGTCTCTGAACACAGGAGAAACAGGGGGATCCATTTTGGGGTGCAGATCTTCATTCATATGTGTGTAGCACAAAAAAATATTTATTAAATTATACAATTCCCAAAATATGAAAATCATAATTTTATCCTTCTGCTTTGCTTAGATCCATGCAAAACCTGTGGGGGCAAAATACGCAGTACACCCCTCGATGTATTCATTAAGGGGTCTAGTTTTCAAAATTTGTGGGAGTTCTCTATCATTTTGGCAGCTCAATGGCTCTACCAGTGGGCAATGGGAGCTAGATCACCTGCAAGCAAAATCTCTGTTCTGAAAGCCACCGGCTGCTCCTTTCAGCTTAGGCCCTGTTGTGCATGTAGGCATAAGATTTGGGCGACAATGGATATGTTTCTGAACACAGGACAGACAGGAGTATTTATATTGGGGTGAAAATCCTAATTTTCATGTGCACTATAGAAAATAATAATTGTTACGTTTGTATGTCTCCTTAATGGTTAAAATCAGCCTAAAGTTTTTCAAATGTTCTTCCAGAATAAAGTAAACAGATGAAAAAATATCTCATCAAAAATTTGTACAGTATGTTTGCACATATTTGACATATTGCACTTGAAAATGTCAAAAAATGATTTTTTTTTTCTAAATTTTACCAATTTGTGCACTTTTAATAAATATACACAAATTCTGTTGGTCTATTGTTACCACCTAAATGAAGCACAATTTGTGGCAAAAAAAACCATTGCCAGAATCACTTAAATGTGCAAAACCTTTACGGAGTTATTCTGTTTTAAAGCGACACATCTCAGATTTCCAAACTATGGCGCAAACGGGCTTGATCACTAAGGAGTACATATATCTCAGACAACCCCTTTATTGCTTAATCTGTAAGGTTATTACGGCTTTCAGATACTTTTTATTAGTATTACAGTCATGTATATTGGTTAATAGATGGTTTTCAACATAATTTGATGACGAAGCAAATATATTTATTATTTTAATATTTTGGCAACTGATCAGATATTAAAACACGTGAGATTTTTACTGTATTTTTAATTAAAATATATTTTATTTTTGGCCCAAGCATTGCTTTAAAGGTCACTGCATTTGGTTAACTCCTGATATTCTTCGGCAAGATGGAAATTGGGGGCAGTGGAGTAAATATGGTTCCTGCTCTCGGACATGCGGCACAGGTGTGAGATATAGAACAAGAAGTTGTGACAATCCCCAGTAAGTATTTTTATTTTTAAATTGTAGTTTGCATAGCCAGAACACTAAGACTAGAGATGAGTGAGTATACTGAAGTTCAGTCCATTGTGACCTCACTGCTGAGACCAGTACTTGGCCTCATTTTTTGTGAATTGTAGTATTCTTTTAAATGTTCTCTTAGGCATTAATCAAAACTATCCACATTTATGCAGAGTCCTTATGTACTATAGATTTCAGATTAATTACAGTTCGTTTTCTGCAGAGGCTAAAACAATTGACCTGGAATATGTTAGTTAATAGTGGTTTAAGAGAAGTAAATCTGAGTGTTATAGAAGCAGAGTTGGAAGAGACCTCCAGGGTCATCTGGTCCAGTGCTGGATTCACTAAATCATCCCAGACAGATATTTGTCCAGCCTTTGTTTGAACACTTCCGTTGAAGAACTCCCCACCTCCCGTGGTAACCTGTTCCACTCATTGTTAACCCTCACTGTCAGAAAGTTTTTTCTAATATCTAATTTGTGTCTTCTATCTTTGGGATCTAGATTCTATGCTTCTCTTAATGCATTCCAAAATTGTGTTTGCCTTTTTGGCTGCTGCATCACATTGTTGACTCATGTTCAGTCTATGATCTGTTAGTATATCCAAGTCTTTTTCACATGTGCTGCTGCTTAGCCCAATTCCTCCTATTCTGTGTGTGCTTTTTTCATTTTTCTTGCCCAGATGTAGGACTTTGCATTTATCTTTGCTGAAAACTGTTCTGTTAGTCACCACCCACTGTTCAAGCTTTTCTAGATCTTTTTGAATACTCTTTCTTCCCTAGTGTTAGCTACCCCTCCTAGCTTTGTGTCATTGGCAAATTTGATCAGTTTCCCTTCAATTCCCTCCTTCAGATCATTTATAAAAATGTTGAACAACACTGGGCCTAGGACAGAGCCTTGTGGTATCCCACTTGATACATTCTTCCACTTGGATGTGCAGCCATTTAGGACCACTCTTTGAGTACGATCACTCAGTCAGTTGTTAATCCACCTAACTGTTGCCTTGTCAATCCCATACTTGGTCATTATTTTAATAAGTATGGTATGATATGCTTTGTCAAATGCTTTACTGAAGTAAAGATATAGTATATCCACCTCATTTCCCTGATCAACCCAGTCAGTGATTCGGTCATAGAAGGAAATTAGATTCATCTGGCATGACTTGTTTGTTACAAACCCATTGTGGCTCTGGTTAATTACTCCATTTTAATCCAAGTACTTGCATACTTGTGGTTTAATATTTTGTTCAAAGATCTTACCCGGTATAGAAATCAGGCTCACAGGCCTGTAGTTTCCTGGATCCACCTTCTTCCATTTTTTAAAGATGGGGACAACATTTGCCCTTTTCCAATCTTCTAGCACTTCTCCTGTTCTCCAGGAATTTTCAAAGATTATGGCGAGTGTCATCAGCATAAAAGTGGCTCTAAGCATGACTTCCCCGCTAATGATATGTGTCCCTTATCCACAGACTAGGGCATAAATGTCTATTGCTGGGGGTCCAACCACTGGGACCAACAGCGATCTTAAAAACTGCACACCCTAAATTCCCCACGTCAATGGAGTGGTGCTGCACATCCACCACAACTGCTTCATTCACTCATATGGGATGAACATCAGTCTCCTTTTGTTACATAAAAGTGAATGGAGCGGTGGTTATGTATTCACATCGCCGCTCAATTCACATGACATATTCAGGATACGTAGATGTCAGGAATCCTGAGAGTCCTGTAGATCATGGATAAGTATCTTCAGTGAGAAACCGTCTTTAAAGCTATAGGATTCTTACAACAAGCTGTCCTACAACAAAGTTATAGATGGAAAACACTAGGATTTCCTGGTAAAAGGATTGCTCCAAAGAAAGTGGCATGTGGGGATTTTGACTGGCGCAGTACACATGTCAAACCATAACACGGGTGTCCTAAGGTGAGCTCAGAGAGGACCGAAACCTCACGTGAATGAGAAGAGCAGAGCCTTGGGAGACAATAACAGAGAAGTAAAGTGAGGAGCTGGTATGCAAGACACAAAATTTTTGATTGGTGAAGTATGAGGAGATCCAGGAGAAGGCAACGTCTATGATGCGAAGATTAAGATATTTTGTAAGAGGATGGCAGATGGTTAATGATACAATAGATCAGTGTTTCCCAAACTTTTCACCCTTGGGGCACCTCTGGGAAAAACATTTTACGATGCGGCACCCCTACCAAAAAGGGGTATGGTTAGGGGTGTGGCTATTGTGTGGTCAGGGGTATGGCTAAGGTGTGGCTTATTACGATATATGATTTTTACCTCCATCGTTATAAAAAGGATAGGGCTGTTTGAAAAACACACAGGGAAGAATGCTGGATGGGCTTCTAATATACATGTTGAGGAAATAAATCCTGCACCTTATGTCAATACCCACACGGATTTTGTACACATTGTTTCCACACCTGCTGCACCTCTCTCAATGCGGATGCTGCTTTCCCTGACACCCAGGCACACAAGTTTCTGACTAACTGCCAGGACCAGGGAGCTGGTGGCCAATCAGCATCAGGGGGCGTCAACCCCCTGTCAATCTTGTCTCCACCAGGACTTCTTGGTTGCGACAAGATACAATAATACCGACGTGATATCCAGACAGAGAGCCGCTGCACCACAGGGTTGGGAATCCCTGCAATACATGAAAGAGATGGTTTAAGGCTGGGATATATAAGGTCGTAAGGTTGGTGATGAGGCAGAATGGGATTAGTTCACAGTTGATAATGTGTAGTTGGAGATTAAAAAAGAAGTCTTTTCATCAAGAGATCTCTCTCTCTCCCCTCCGCTCTCCCCCGCCACCCCACGCTGCCCCCCTGAGCTCATCTCTAGTTAGCACCAAAGAAAGTCCCAGGCATTGGACATTTTACCTTTAATGCACATTTTCATTCTATAAAATCTCAATAAAAACTTTTTGGAAGTAAATTAGATTTTGAAGAATATTATAATATTGGCTTCATTATTCATGCTTCTTCTCTTTTATATTTAGCCCAGTAAATGGAGGCCGTTCTTGCATAGGACCAACTTACGAACTACAGCTTTGTAATACTGAAGAGTGTGGCAAAGACTCTGAGGACTTTAGAGAAGAGCAGTGCAGACAATGGGACCCATTCTTCGAATATCAGAATGCTAAACATCACTGGATTCCATATGAACATCCTGATGGTAACTTCTTATTATGAAGAATCTACATGTATTTGCGTTACTCCCATGCCTTTCTTTATTGTATGGAATTGGCAGATTAGTTTTATTTTTTTACCCTAATTCTTATCAAAAAGGAAAATAACTGCAACTTAAGGCCTCAGTCAGACAGGCATTTTCTCGCGCGATTTGCGCATGCGCATACGTCCGGCAATTTTATAAAACCATTGCTTTGCAGTGCTATCGGACACATGAGCGCTTTTTATGCGCTCGTCCGATAAATTATAGAACAGAAATCGCAGATCGCACCTATCCGCGATCTGCGATTCCTGTTCTCTTCTCTATATGCGCTCAATGGGGCCGGTGGCAGCAGCGCCGACCCCATTGAGAACATGTAGATGACAAATCATTCTTCTCTGCCACAGCTGTAACAGCTGTGGCAGAGAAGAACGATGTTTGCCCATTGAATATAGTGGAGCCGGCAATACAGCAGGTTCCACTGAAAGCAATGGGCTGCCGGCGATCGCACAATGAATTTTCGGGAAGGGCTTAAAAATATCACTGACATTATCACTGTCATTCAGCTGAGAGCTGCCTCTGATTGGTCCCTGCGCTGAGCCAATCAGAGGCAGCACTCGCTCACCCATTCATGAATTCAGTGAGAAGCTAAGGTAAGTGAGAGCTGCCTCTGATTGGTGAGGGCTGTGACCAATCAGAGGCAGCTCATTCAGCAGGCGGGGATTTGTCAAGCTCGACAGCATGTAGTTGAAACGTTGCTGCTTTTGTAAAGGAATAAAGTCACATCCTGACCAATTTCGGTTTTACTGGCACCATTATCTTGCTGCCTTACCTATTTATATCTACTACTGGAACTATTGGACTGGAATCCTGCCTGAACGGGGTGTGCAACATCCATCATTTCCTGCAAGATCTGATGGTAATTGAAGTAGGAGTGCCGCTGATACCAAATTACTTCTAGGATTGTCAGTCAGTTTATCTGTCTGTGAGTATCATTTGCAGCTCACGTTAGGGAGGGAACGTGACAAGGAAAGCATTTAAACTACTGTAACAAGAAAGCAGCAAAGAAGCACTAAGACCTAACTAAAAAAATACATTTTGTAAAAAGCAGAGAAAAGCAGCAAAAGGTGGAGACAGCGACTCAACCCTAAATTATTCTGTAATTATATAAATATGAAAGAAGATTTATATTGAAAGTGCTGGCCCCTTATTAAATAATGTAGGAAAAAAATGTAGAGGGTGATGAGCAGAAATCAAATCTATTAAATAGTTTTTCTCTGCAATGTATTAACAGAGCAAAATGAAATGTCAGATGAGATGTAGAGTGATAACGTAAACTGTCCACTAAAGGTCACCAGTTTAACCCAGGAAGACGTACAGAGCTACCTTAAAAAGATTAAAATAGACAAATAGCCAAGTCACTATGGCATACACTTCTGGGTTTTAAGGGAATTAAAGGGGTTGTCCCGCGCCAAAACGGGTTTTGTTTTTTTTTCAATAGCCCCCCCCCCCGTTCGGCGCGAGACAAACCCGATGCAGGGGTTAAAAAAGAAAACCGAATAGTGCTTACCTGAATCCCCGCGCTCCGGTGACTTCTTACTTACCTGGTGAAGATGGCCGCCGGGATCTTCACCCTCGGTGGACCGCAGGGCTTCTGTGCTGTCCATTGCCGATTCCAGCCTCCTGATTGGCTGGAATCGGCACGTGACGGGGCGGAGCTACGAGGACCAGCTCTCCGGCACGAGCGGCCCCATTCAGAAAAGAAGAAGACCGGACTGCGCAAGCGCGTCTAATCCGGCGATTAGACGCTGAAAATTAGACGGCACCATGGAGACGAGGACGCCAGCAACGGAACAGGTAAGTGAATAACTTCTGTATGGCTCATAAGTAATGCACAATGTACATTACAAAGTGCATTAATATGGCCATACAGAAGTGTATACCCCCACTTGCTTTCGCGGGACAACCCCTTTAAGTAATGTGATAGACAAGCCATTGTTTCTTATATTTAAAGACTCTATAGTGATGGGGTCTGTTACTCTAGATTGGCACTTTGCCATTGTGGTGCTAATATTAAAAAAGGGGTCAAAAAGTCAATCAGGCCAGTAAGTCTTAAATCTGTTGTGGGTAAAATATTTGAAAGTTTTCTAAAAGGTGTTATCATGGAGTACCTGAAGGAAAATAGCTGTATTACTCCATATCAGCATGGGCTTATGAATCGCTGGTGTCAAAACAATCTGATCAGCTTCTATGAGGAGGTACGTTCTAGATTGAACTCGGTACAGTCAATGGATCTTATGTATCTGGGCTTTTCCAAAGCATTTGATTTTGTGCCTGGTACTCAAGAAGTACATATCAGAGCTTGAGCAGGTTCAAAGAATGTCAACTAGAGTAATAAATAGACTGGTTAGAGTCACTAATTAATTCAGAAGGGTGGTTGATCCAGAGATCACTCTGATTGCCAGATTGGAGTCAGAAAGGAATATTTCCCCTTAAATGTGGAAAATTAGCTTCTACCTCATTTGTTTTTTGTTTTTGTCTTTTGCTTTCCTCTGGATTAACATTGGGGAGGGGTTATAAACTGAACTGGATGGACATATGTCTTTTTTTGTCTTTACATATTATGTTAGATTTTCTTAAAAATTCTCCATACAGCCTTGGGCCTTAAGGCGCATTTAGATATGATGATTATCACTCAAAATGTACTCCAAAAGCCATCTTTTGAGTGATAATTGTTGCGTCTAAACATGCGGAAATCGTAAATTGATCGTTCATCGCTCCTTTCTAGCCAGCTAAAAATTAGGTATGAGCCTTACCAGTGCCGCATGCTGATATCTCAGCGAGCGGTACTATAGCATTCTTTCAGCTGGTATCCCGCTGACTGTTCTCAGAGGAACACCAGCTGAAAGTGCCGAGAAGAATGCAGCTGTTTGCATATATAAAACAGCTGCATTGTTCTCTGAGCTATCATGGCGGTATCCCGCTCTTCCTGCATAACACTAAAGTAGCTAATTAGATACTTCGAGTTAGGCAAAGATGATCGCTCAAAACTGTCACTCCAACTGTCTTTTGAGCGAATTTTGAGTGATCATTGCTCCATGTAAATGGGCCTTTACAAGTCACTAATTTTATGCTTAATTAAGTTTGAGTTCAACAGAGCCAGAGTTAGTAGAATAATAAATATTAAGATTAAAAAGGCCTTTTGAATTGTAGTGTGCAGAAGTTTATCTGCCAAGAGGAGAAGGCACACATTAGAATTGATCACTCTAGTCGGGTCCATCTTCAGTTGTTGAACCCCAATACTTCCCTCCAGAAGTACCCTATAACTTTCCAAACTATATGAATAGGGCTGTCGCAGTCCAGAGAGATCAGCCCTGTACTAATTTACACAAGGAATGACTAAAAGCAATGGAAGGAAACTGAAAGGGAGGAGACAGATTAGATATTAGAAAAAAACCTTTCAGACAGTGAGGGTGATGAATGAGTGGAACAGGTTACCACAGGAAGTGGTGAGTTCTCCTTCAACGGAAGCGTTCAAACAAAGGCTGGACAAATATCTGTCTGGGACCCGATAACCGTGGAGTTCCCTTTCAATTCTACAATTCTATGATTCTATGAAAATCCTCATTCTAAAAACAGTATGGACACCTATAATTATAGAGCCCTTCAGTGATATAATACATTTTAAGCAATAAGTTGACTTACTTTTATACTTGCTGAAATTAAAGGCACAGCTATGGGCTAGAAGAGTTTCAGAGTTGCATCTACCCTAGATTTACGAAGTTACATTTTGTGTATTTTTGCGAATATTTTTGTAACCCCTTCTAAATGAAGATTACAATGCGTTAATATTAGGATATGATTTAATGACTGTAGATTTTTCCAATGTTTCTTCCAGAAAAAGAAAGGTGTCATCTTTACTGTCAGTCAAAGGAAAGCGGAGACGTAGTATATATGAAAAGGCTAGCACATGATGGAACACAATGCTCATATAAAGACTCCCACAATATGTGTGTTCGAGGTGAATGCCTGGTGAGTAATACATATTTATAAAGCCGTAGTTCAACTACAGAAATAGCATCTCATTCAGTATAGAGGAAGTTACTCCTAGGAACCAACCACTTCACTCCCTGCGCAAGCTAGAGTCCTTAAAGGGGTTGTCCCGCGATAGCAAGTGGGGTTATACACTTCTGTATGGCCATATTAATGCACTTTGTAATGTACATTTTGCATTAATTATGAGCCATACAGAAGTTATTCACTTACCTGTTCCGTTGCTAGCGTCCCCGTCGCCATGGTGCCGTCTAATTTCAGCGTCTTATCGCCCGATTAGACGCGCTTGCGCAGTCCGGTCTTCTCCCTGGTGAATGGGGCCGCTCGTGCCGGAGAGCTGGTCCTCGTAGCTCCGCCCCGTCACGTGTGCCAATTCCAGCCAATCAGGAGGCTGGAATCGGCAATGGACCGCACAGAGCCCACGGTGCACCATGGGAGAAGACCCGCGGTGCATCGTGGGTGAAGATCCCGGCGGCCATCTTGGTAAGGTAAGTAAGAAGTCGCCGCAGCGCGGGAATTCGGGTAAGTACTAAACCTTTTTTTTTTTAACCCATCCCTTGGGTTTGTCTCGCGCCGAACGGGGGGCCTATTGAATAAAAAAAAAAAACCTGTTTCGGCGCGGGACAACCCCTTTAACAGATCTGTTTTTAGGTCAGTCTGCAGTCTTTTCATTCTGCCCTTCCAGAAATTGATTAAAAAGGGATTGTGACAAGATAGAAAGTTATCCCCAATCCACAGGAGTTCTTTTCTCTAACTGTTTTCAAATCTCTATGTACCAGAGTAATTATTGAAAACTGGGAAAACTCAATAGCAGGATGTATCCCCTCTGTTCATAAATCCTACTTGTTTAACCCTTTCCAATCCACTGTCTGACGTCTAAAGACATTCTGATTGAAGGCTGTACAGCTCCGATGTCGGAAGATGTCCGGCAGGGTATTCTTACTGTAGATTACTGGCCACTCTGTTGTCGGGGGGGGCCTCTCCAGCATGTCACATACCGCAGTACTGGCTCTAGCCAGCAGATGGCGCCATAGTATAATGGCAGAAAGAGAAAGCCCCCTAGGAAACCCTGAATCCACAATTGGATTGCAAAGGGTTAATAATAAAATTGTGTAAGTATTGGTCCATTTTACGGAGTACTTTGATACAAGAATTTGTTCTCCCATCATTGCTTTGTAACACAAAATTGAGCAATCTAAGAGGCTGTCGTGTCAGAATTGATTCGGGGAGTGAAGTGAATGTGCTGTGTCAATTGTTTCTGGCTTCTGGAAGGGATAGAACATTTCTGCAGGCACCGTAATCCAATATTATTACAATTTCACCCACAGACAGGATGAGCTTTTAAAACCAAGGGATATTTTTCTTGTGATTCTTCAAATGTGATTAATTTGGTTAAATGTCCGTGTAGACTCCTAAATGTCAGTGAGACAACGCAGCATATTAAAGATCACATCAGTAAACAGAAGTCCACAATACGGTGTGTAGAAATTTGTTATCGACTTTATCTCCGCACTTGGATGAAAATAAACATAATAACCCTTTCCAATCCACTGTCTGACATCTCAAAACATTATGATTTAAGGCTGTACAGCTCTGATGTTGGAAGACGTCCATCGGGGTTCTCTTACTGTATATTGCCAGCATCTCTGCTGTCGGAGCCTATCCAACGTGTCACCTCATGCAGTACCGGCTTTAGCCAGCAGATAGTGCTGTTGTATAATGGCAGAAAAAGAGTAAGCTCCCTAGGAAAACCAGAATACAAATTGGATTGGAAAGGGTTAACAGCTCAATTCGAATTGCAGGTCATAGAACAAGTGCAGCACATTTGTCATTTTACTTTTATTTTTTAGCTTTATTGACAGTGCTGAGAAGTAAATGCATGGATCTGTGAAGGACATTTGTTACTATGCGTTCTGTTCAGCATTGTGATGTCATCCAGTGGATATAAAACGTCTGCACACCTTTAGTTAAAATACCAGGTTTTTGTCATGTAAAAAATTAGAGAGTCATTTCAGATCTATTTCCACCTTCAATGTGCCCCATTATCTGTACAATTTCCATTGAAAAACCAAACTGAAATTATTTTTAGAGTGGAAAAAGGAAAAGCATATTATAATATTGTTGCGTACATGTGAACACCCTCTTATATTTGGGGATGTGGTTGTGTTCAGAATCACATTTAAACTCAAGTTAAATAGTAATCAGTACTCAGCTGCCATTATTTAAAGTGATTCTGATTTACCCCTGTGACAGTGCAGTAGCAAGAGTGGCCTGTAGGGGGCCTCTGAGCACAGTCACTGTGTTTGGTTTAGTCAACCTGTACCTGCAAGGGTGCGGCTACGCAGTTTAAATTTCCCCTCCCTCACAAGCTCAGTGTCCTTGAAGACTGTCGAGCTTAAGTACATGGAGGCCTCTGGGGCCTGAGGTACGTGAGGGACCTGGAAACAGGGAGCGGACAAGGGGTAGTCGGCCCCTCGCTCATCACCTGTTGGGACGAAGTCACCTTCCTGGAAGGTCCGCTGGAAGAAGCCATATGCATTGCTGTGTGCACTGTGACATACAACAGTGTGAAGTTCCATATGATATGCTGGACTTTATGTAGACTGAATACCTATGCTGTGTTGAAATAAACGCTGGAGGAACCAGCATTTGGAGTTGACTCTGCATCTCTGGAGCATTTCTGCATGGCTGGTGGCCATTCCGGTAACAAAGGTGGGCAATCCCGCGGCAAGTAGACCCCAACTTGCCACACCCTTTATAAAGTACCTACTTCTAGTAGGATTCTCCTGACATTTTTCTAGTTGTATTTTTCAGCCAAAGCCATGGTCCATAAAGAATTTCCAACACCTCAAAAGGATCTGCTTGTTGAAAGGAATCGGTCATGAGAACGGCACTAGAAAAATTCCAAGGCATTACATTTACCATGAAACACAGTGAAGGCGTCATCAAGAAGTGGATTACATTTGCAATAACAGTGACATTACCAAGAACTGGCCAACCCTCAAAAAATAAGGAAAAGAACAGAAGGAAACTGGACCAGGAGGCCGCCAAGAAGCCTACTGCAACATTGAAGGAGCTGCAGGAAGTTCTGGCAAGTACTGGTTGTGTAACGCATTTGACGACCATCTCCCGTATTCTTCATATGTCCGGGCTGTGGGGTAGGGGGACAAGACAGAAGCCTTTTCTTACAAAGAAAAAATATCCAAGCCCAGCTATGTGTTGCTAAAACCTACATCAAGTTTGCCAAAAGTATGTGGAAAAATGTGTTATGGTCTGATGAGACCGAAGTTACAATTCTTTGTCATAATTCCCAAAGGTATGTTTGACAGAAAGCCAAAACACTGCATCACCAAAAGAACACCGGACCCGCAGTGAAGCATGGTGGAAGCAGCATTATGCTGGAACTGGGGCTTTAGTCAAGGTGGAGGGAATTATGAACAGCCCCAGATATCAGTCAATTTTGGCACAAAACCTTTAGGCCTCTGCTAATAAGCTGAACATGCAGAGGAATTTCACCTTTCAGTACGACAATGACCCAAAGCAGACCTCCGAATCAACGAAAAAATGGCTTCACCAGAAGATAATCAAAGTTTTGGAATGGCTCAGCCAGAGCCCAGGCCTAAATCCCATTGAAGATCGGTGGGTTGACTTGAAGATCGGTGGGTTGACTTGAAGATCGCTGGGTTGACTTGAAGATCGCTGGGTTGACTTGAAGATCGCTGGGTTGACTTGAAGATCGGTGGGTTGACTTGAAGATCGCTGGGTTGACTTGAAGATCGCTGGGTTGACTTGAAGATCGCTGGGTTGACTTGAAGATCGCTGGGTTGACTTGAAGATCGCTGGGTTGACTTGAAGATCGCTGGGTTGACTTGAAGATCGCTGGGTTGACTTGAAGATCGCTGGGTTGACTTGAAGGTCGCTGGGTTGACCTGAAGGTCGCTGGGTTGACCTGAAGGTCGCTGGGTTGACCTGAAGGTCGCTGGGTTGACCTGAAGGTCGCTGGGTTGACCTGAAGGTCGCTGGGTAGACCTGAAGGTCGCTGGGTTGACACACAAGATGCCCTCACAATCTGGATGATTTGGAGGGCTTTTTTCCACTGTAAAAGATTTCAGTTTGTTTTTCAATGGAATTGTACAGATAGCGGGTCACATTGAAGGTGGAAATAAATATGAAATGAATACTCTTTGTCAGATTTTTTAACATGAGAAAAGCATACCATTTTATTAGGGGTACGTAGACTTTTGATATCTCCTATATTTGAGACAACCTGTATGATTGGCATGCTGTTTACTTTGGTTACTAGGGTGTCATCTTATTGGGACTTAATTTGTCTATATGTTTTCTTGATGCTACTATTATATGTGGCAGTTGAAAAAGGCTCGATGGGACAAAATACGTCTTTGTATGTTGCTTCAATGTAATAAAACTATTCTAAGCAGAGAAGTGAATGCCGGTATTTTTTCAATTTCTATTGGGATTTGTCCTTCCAAAAAGCACTGCAAGGAGAGCCGTAATGCCAGTTGAGGAGATTTTCACAGGTAGTGGGCATGCATGATCTCAGAGGCACATCCCCTTGAATAGTGATCCATGGTAAGCCTTCATGTCTGCCAGGAGCCTCATTAATCCATTACAGGTTTAGAAAATATGACCCAAACATCTGAATAAGTAGGGTAAGGCTATACAAGGCAGATTCACTGAGGATTTTCTGTGAATCAGCAGAAAATCTACAGTGGTACAAAATGCACCAAATAATGTGTTGCTTTTTTTGCAGATTTGGGTGCGGAAGTGCTTTGGATTTGCCACAAATTTCATCCTTTATATAGCAAAGGTTGAAATCTGTACTGAAATCCACAGCATAAGTTGATATCCTGGAGATTTTGTGTGGATTTTTTTCTGCAGCACGTGGAGAAAATTTGTTTAGTGACCACCCATACGCCTTTTTTTACGGCAGTTACAAATGGACTTTATTTTGATGCATGTGCCTTTTTACAGGGGCTGGCACACAACTATCATCAGACAGCCAAGCCCCTGCTATAACAGCGAGGACTGAAGAAACTGATGATACTCACCATTTAATCCTTTACATACTGCGGTCAATCCCTGTAAAAGGCTAACAGAGGGAAGACAAAGCTTCTGTCACCCATTGGACCCCCAGTGATGTGACCAGGAGGTCCCCGTGGGTTGCTATGGCAACTCGAGGCTTGGAGATGGCCTCCAGTTCTGCCATTTGTGGTAGAGGCTGAGCCTCATAGGACCATAGAATACATTGCAATACTGAAGTATTGCAGTATATTATAACAATCAAATGCTTTCGATTTTTTAAAACTTTGATCATTGGAGTCTTCTTGTATCTGTTCCTGGCCTCCTGTTTTCAGTGTCTGTAGCCTCCCTTCCCTCCCTTTTCACTTTGGCCAGACTTCACAATAGGCGAAGCAGGGAGACAGCAATGCCTGAAAGCAGTCAACTGCGCTGCACTGAAACTGGAAATGTTCCTAGTGGGCAAGGCTTCCTCTCCACTACTAGCAGCACAAGAATAAGAAGAGCTATATGCACTGCTGCACTCTTGGATCAAGAGTCCTCAGTGTCGCCAGTCTGAGCTTGGTTGTGATGAAGATTCAGAAGTAATTATTATGTAAAAGTATTGTTGGCCCAAACAACAATCTTCAAAAGTATTTTTGTGGGACCAGGAAGGAATAGTAGGACAATAATAAACAGACAAAAATAATGGAACATAATTATTAGACAGAAATAATGACTATTCGTACGGTAGCAAATGGCCCCAAAATGTGGGAAAAACAGTATATAAATAAATCATAAACCTGGGTAGAGCGGGGGGCGTGGCTTTCAATCAAGATGGACAGACGCTACTAAGAAGAGCTCCCTCTGGGAGATATCAATCCTGCAGCGATCCCAAACAACCTGTGGCTTAAAGAGCCAGCGCTGGAACAGAGAAACCCCTGCTACAGCCCACTGCATCACAGGAGGGTAAGAGGCTGAAGGAATTTCTCCCTCCTCTTCATAACGGCGGGACTGCATGTTGGCACTTCAACAGCGCTCATGAGCTACCACCCGCCATTAGTCTCAAATTACACAGCAGCCACAATATTAAGAGCACAGCTTACATGGCGCACTGCAGCACCATCCACCGCTGTGCATACTCACCACTCAGCCGCATAGGAGGAGAAGGAGAGGAGCAGCCGGAGGGCGCCATTTGAGAACACCATGTGGAGTTCCTGGCAGGAAGCCAAGTAGTGGCGGGCAGGGCTGAGTATTGAAGAGATCAGTCAGGGAGCTCAGGCGGTGCCCAGCAGGGTTTCAAGCAATTGGAAAGGAAATTAACGGGACTGTGTTTACCAGCTCCGCTTTAGTGCTGCATAATATATACAAGCCGGGACATTTCCGATCGGGAAACATAGGCACATCATCTAATCTAAATGCTCCATATTGAGACTGTGGTGGGGAAGGATATGCCGGAAAGCACTTTCCCTTAGCCTGATCTGGGAGTTGTAGTGCTGCTTGTTTTGTACTGTGATACACCTATATACCAACACAGACCCGCACTGAGCCATATACTGACAGTCAAGTAAGGCGAGCTTGCTCCTGGTATAACAGCCAACATGAGCATGAGAAAAACATAAACAATTTATCCGAGTGGATGCATCTGATATAGTGCGGACACCTCACTCCAAAGATAAGGAAAAGGACTCAGATGCTGACACTGAACATGATACAGAACCCACACTCCGTCAAGTGTCGTCAGAACTGCTGGAGGCCATTAATGCTTGTGAAACCACGCTCACAGGACAAATGGCTGAAATCCAGATTGATGTGAACCTGCTACTGCAAGATTTACAGGCGATGCAGGGCCAGACGACCGAAATAGAGTGCCGCATATGCAATATAACATATTAACATAGTTTGTAAGGCCGAATGGAAGATGAGATATGACCTCTCCAATGCCGTTTCAAACGACCACTATAAAAGCTGAATTCTGTTAATCTAAAACTGTTGACTTGGAGAATCGCCTCCACTGCAATCATTTGCGCATAATAGGTTTGCCAGAGAGAGTAGAGGGGTCGCAACTCGAAATCCTCACAGAGCAGTGGTTAAAATCCACCTTGGGAGAGGATGCCTTTTCTTTATCTTTCACAGTAGAAAGAGACCATCGTGTACCATCGAAGCCACACATTCCGGGAGCCCCTCCACGACCATTCTTGGCTAGGCTCCTGAATTGTAGAGACCATGATACTGCATTGCGTCTAGCCAGGCAGAAGGGTCGCATTAAGTTTAAAAACTCCACAATTTCTATATTCCCGAATTTTTCAGCGGATTTCCAAAAGCAAAGGGATATGTTTATAGAAGCGAAAAAGAAATTTAAAGATGGGGGCATCATTTACTCAATGGCTTACCCAGCACGACTCTGCATTGTGGTGAAGGGCAGAGTTGTCTTTTTGCAGTCCCACATTCTAAATGTTCATTGAGAAGAAGAGACTACTTATACGTTTCTCTTCGACGTAGCATCCCTGGCATGTTATATGCTTTGGATTCTACAAACTAGTTATGTAAGTTGTTTAACTCAAGTATATTGAATTTTAATATTTTGTCTGCAATGGTATATATACTTCAATACTGCCAACGTAATCTACAACCAACGTGTGGCTTTTACAGGTTAACCGGTATGGGCTCCCCCTTAGAAATCACTGGCACGTGACACCATGTCGTTAAATTGTTTAACTTGGATCATGCGTGGTCTGGGCGACAAAAAGGTCAGCAGTTTTTGCATCTATTAGGAGAGGCAGCCCACATATTGTGATGTTGCAGGAGGCACACCTCATGGTGGACAGGGTGGGTATTATGAAGAAGCCATGGGTCTAGTGGTCTTGCCACTCGCTTCACACATCTAGCTCCACAGAGGTCTCGTTCATGATCCACAGATCAGTGAGATGGAATTCCATTACTCCCC
Organism: Eleutherodactylus coqui; assembly: GCF_035609145.1. NCBI lineage: Eukaryota > Metazoa > Chordata > Amphibia > Anura > Eleutherodactylidae > Eleutherodactylus > Eleutherodactylus coqui. The sequence continues at coordinate 16,267,669 of NC_089838.1, forward strand.
ACAGAGACCTAGTAGGCAGATTTGTATTTATACACGTAGAGCTAAACAATAGGCCATACGTTACCTATGCATATATAATCCAACACATCCTGACACGTATGTTATCCAAGCAGCCGTAACTTTTGTGCATCAATACCCATTGGTAGATGTGCTCTATGTGAGAGATTTTAACAGTGTGATGGACCCATTGGTAGATAGGTTTCAACTGAGCCCTCGGCCTGCTCAGGGAGGCGACTCCACTTTGCGACAACTTATGGATGGGGTGGGGTGGATGGACTTATGGCAGTTAAAGCACCAAGGGGTCAGGGAGTACACTTGGCACACCCTTGGTAAGGGATCTTTGTCTAGGTTAGACTACATATTAAGTACATCAATGCTGGCTGCCCATGTAACATCCGTAACTCATGGACTGAGAGGCATATCAGATCATACTCCAATAGAATTACATATACAATTTTCAGTGCAGACTATATTGCCTAGATGGAAAATAGGCCCCTTCTGGTTAAAACTCATAGGATCCGATGATCGTATCCCAGATGAGATAGCACAGCTTTTACAAATCAATGAAGAAACCATCCCACATACCCTTAAATGGGATTCCTTCAAAGCATATCTTCGGGGCTGCCTTAAATCTACCATATCATTTATTTAAAAAAGTACTTCCCAGACAGACTCTTTACTAGAATCATGGGTGGCAGAAGCTGAAAAAGAACATATATCCCAGCCAACTGAAATTAATAAAATAAATTGGCTAAGTCTAACGAGACTATATAAACATCAAATATACACTAAAACCAAAAGAAAGCTTTTTTTTATTAAGCAACAGTACTTCGAAATGGGAAATCATTTGAACCATCTCCTGGCCAAGTTAATCAACCCGGGAAAGCCAGACTAATGTCCTTAAAATCCAAAATACGCAAGGCGCAGACCATCACAGCCTCTGAGATACAGGAGATGTACGTCTCCCTGTATATAGTGATATGGACCATGCTGGTATAACCTGGGTATTACCTGTATATGATTGTGTATGTGGTTTTCGAATACAGCATGTAATATTTTTCTAGGTTTTTTAAATTGTGGTTCAAAAATGCAACCATAAACATGAACACAGCCTAAGGCTGGCTCACAAGGCCATAAGTGTAAAATGCTGCATGGGTCATGCTGAGCTGAGCTTTTGCACCCGGGCCCCTGAGCCTCTGGTTACGCCCCTGGCTGTAGCAGTAAACACCTGGAGGGAAGATAGGTGAAAAGTGTATATGTTTTGGATGGTGTAGGGAATATAAGTGACTGAGAAGGAACTGTAACATGCAGAGATAGCTTACCAATAGGTTGGTAAGCCTTTTGGTTGTCCAGTCCTGTAGGGCACTGAAGTAGGAGGTCCTCTGCCTGTTTGGAGCAAGTTATTTAAGTAGCAGGGTTGACGCGGTGGCGCAGGCGCCATGGAGTGGGGGGTATGCCAGGGCTATGTTCATACACAGTGAGAAGCGGAATGGGATGACAATGCGCAGGCGCCATGATGTCATAGAGATAAATGAAATCTAAGCGCCGGTATATATGAACATTAGGGCTGGAGCCGGGCAGTGAGGAAAGCGAAGAGAAAGAACGAAACGGACAGATGTCAAAGATGCTATGAGGAGGATGGGACTGGAGGTGGCGGCTATAAACATGGAACACAACAGTAGAGCTATGGTAATAAACAGAACGGTATAGGTTAGTATTAGGGGACCTGTTAAACTGGGTGATGCGGAAACAGGTGGAGGGGATAGTAAGACCTAAAATGGTTTGGAGGGGAGGAAGTAAATATATAGAAAGATGAGTATTAATTTAGGCGAAAAGGGGTAGCAAAGATATCAGCCGGGGATAGGCTTTCACAGGATGATGGGGGTGTCTAACCTAGAGGGGAAATGAGAGAGACACGGCTAGGGGGGGGGGGGGGGGCAGGGGAGAGCATGACATTGTGGTCAAGTCGTATTGGGAAAAATACTGTGGTATACTTCGTACACCAAAACATTATTGTCAGCCCCCTTATTGTCATCTTGTGCTATACCATGTGGAACTGCAACTCCCGGTGGGACCTTAACAAAAGCATGCTGGGAGGTGTAGTACAGCAAACTGGAATTCAGTGGTCCTTAAACGTGAATACAATAGTGATGTGATGTAATCTGAAGCAGAGTACACAATGACAAGGAGTGACTCCCAGCTGACATCCGCTGGACTTCCTTTTTTCTCTCTCCATCTGCTGCAGACCTTCATGACTTCTCTAGCTAATTCTTGCCTCTGCGGAGTTTGTGGCTAGAGATGTGTTTGGCTCCTCTACACACTGTGTTACCTGAAGTTAGTGCTACTCACTAAGAAACAACTTATACTACAGTGTGCCCCAGAGATACATTTTATTTCTGGGGGCATAGTGTATATTCTAATTCATCTCTGGGGCACAGAGATAATCTACCATGTGCACCCCCTGTAATACATTATACTACTTACTGTGCTCCGCGAAATAAACAGTGCGCGCAGTAGTAAGTTATACTGCACATAGTGCCTGCGGTCATTATTTATTCTCATCTATCCAGGCCTGGACTGTCATGATGACTTGTCTGCACAAACTGTCCCTATCCAGCGGCCACCTCCAGTTCCCCCACTAAATAATGCCCCCTTGGTGGCTTCACTCTATCTAAAAAAAAAAATAAAAAAAAAAAGAAGGCAGAGAGGAGACTTAATAGCGGTCTACAAATGCCTGAAGGGCTGTCACAGTGCAGAGGGATCAGCCCTATTCTCATCTGCACAAGGTGAAATAAAAGAGAAAAAAACCTCAGCGCTCGCACCGTAGAATAAATGAAAATAGAATGTACTGAAAATACTGAAGTTATGTCACTTACTTCCAGGAGGCGCCTTTAGGGTAGGCGCCTCCTAATCCAAATAGGCGTATCAGAAATGGCACCGATCAACAATGATGAACAGGTTCCACGATTTTAATAAAATAAAATAAAGTGTGACACTTGAAAAAGGCCGTGCGGCCGAAACGCGTTGTGTATTATATATTTATTTTATTTTATTAAAATCGTGGAACCTGTTCATCATTGTTGATCGGTGCCATTTCTGATACGCCTATTTGGATTAGGAGGCGCCTACCCTAAAGGCGCCTCCTGGAAGTAAGTGACATAACTTCAGTATTTTCAGTACATTCTATTTTCATTTATTCTACGGTGCGAGCGCTGAGGTTTTTTTCTCTTTTATTTCATTTATGTCTTCCTCCTTCATACCATGACTGGAGTTTCCCTCTAGCTGCTCTCTCTTATGAGATTGTTTACAGCACCTACGAATATTCATCTCCACCTGGGAATCAAGACCACTCACCTACTACACTCTCCAGTATCCTTCTAGTGAGCGCCAAATCCTTACCTATCACCCCTCATCTGCACAAGGAAAGACTAGAAGCAATGGGATGAAACTGAAAGGGAGGAGATACAGATTAGATATTCAACTGTGAGGGTGATCAATGAATGGAACAGGTTACCACGGGAGGCGGTGAGTTCTCCTTCAATGGAAGTGTTCAAACAAAGGCTGGACAAATATCTGTCTGGGATGATTTAGTGATCCTGCACTGAGCAGGGGGTTGGACCCGATGACCCTGGAGGTCCCTTCCAACTTTACAATTCTATGATTTACCCGGCTAGCTGCCTGCTTGTCTTGCTCTTCCAAACTACCATCCTCCCCCACATCTACCCCAGCGAGTGCCTGATCAGTGAGCATCAAACTGCTTTTAATATTGTCAATGGATCACAGTGTTGCCAGTCGCTCATTTAGATTCAGGATTTGGGCTTTCAGATGGAGGGAATCCTGAACTGAGCAGGAGGTTGGACCAGATGACCCTGGAGGTCTTTTCCGACTCTACCATTCTATGATTCTATAAGCCCCCCCCCCCCCCGTGTCCACAATGTGAGCTCCACATTAATTAGGCATCCATTATGTGCCTCAGTAATAAGATGTCCCCATGTAACCCCGCACAGTAAAGAGGTGTTATCCATGTTGCCCCCATTATGGCCCACACAGTAATAAGATGTCAACCACCATGGCCCCAAAGTAAAGAAGTGTCCCCGATGTACCCCCTCAGTAATTAAATATTCCCCATTCATGAGCCAATTCACCTGCCACCATCCCACCAGTTTGTGTGTTCACCTGCCAGCTTGTCACATGATCTGTAAATTTCTCCCTGAATGCTCTTGCTAATTTGTCTTCCCTTGATGCCCATTAGACTGCGTGTTCCTCCATTGGATATATGTGGATATATTCCTTCCATTGTTATTCCACCTCCTATTTTCAGTGATATATTCACTTTAATCTTACCGTTTCCTCCACTCCCTACCGTCTTGCATTCCCACTTCCTGTTCTTGTTATCATGTCTGTTGCTCAAGTGTGTTTCCTATGGTAATTATATACTGTACAACATACAAATACTTAACATTACATCATTAGTTCAGCAGCACCCCTACATTTTAGGGCATTTTATTCCCCTAGCTATGCCCATCACAATCCGTATACCATGGGCTTCCCTATAAATTATCATCATGTTCCATCCTTCTCATCAGGATTTTACTGCGGTGTCCCATTTACTACCCCTTTTTGTCTAAATCTTCCTATACATTTACTCACTTCTCTCATCACCATTTCAGGCCTTAACTTACTATCACCTATAGATGTTTTCACATCCTCCGTTTTAAAACGCTTTACCCAATACTTGCTTCTTTCATTCTGTTTATTACCATCAGCTCTGCTTGTTTATTTATGGGTCTTGCGTTGCCCCCCTCCATTCGCATCCACTTTCTAGAATCTTTGACACCCGTCTGTTCCTTTCTTTCCTATCTCTTCACTCACTTGCAGTATATATATATATATATATATGCTGGCGCTTTGACTTCATTCATTTCCATGACATCCTTGCAGTGTTCTCTCCTTCAGTTTCCCACTGTGTCTGCGTGTAGCCCCGGTGTCCCTACACTCCAAGGCACCCGCTCTGCCCCGACAACCCCGCTACTTAATTAAACACCACCACACAAGCTGCTCCACCTGCTACAGTTCCTTCTTGGCCACTTACATTTCTACACTGTTCAAAATGTCCTATCTTCCCTCCAGGTTCTTCCTTTCACAGCCCATTAAGTACATACACATTATAAAGCAAGCTTTCTGTTGTGATGGGTTGAAAACCTCCTTTGGTCCACCAACTGCTGGTATGTAGAGATGAGCAAGTATACTCGCTAAGGCACATTACTCGAACGAGTAGTGCCTTAGCCGAGTATCTCCCTGCTCATCTCTAAAGATTCGGGGAGCGGCGGGGGAGAGCGGGGAGGAACGGAGGGGAGATCTCTCTCTCCCTCTCTCCCCCCCCCCGCTCCCCGCCGCAACTCTCCTGTCACCCGCTCCGGCCCCCGAATCTTTAGAGACGAGTGGGGAGATACTCGGCTAAGGCACTACTCGCTCGAGTAATGTGCCTTAGCGAGTATACTCGCTCATCTCTAGTTAAATACTTGTAGCTCTGGTCAACCTGCTGACTCCTTTTCATTGGTAATATTAATGGTCCATTATCCTCCCGGTTAAGTTCATCTTGCTCATCATTCCTTCAGAAGGATTTCACATTTATCACATTTAATTTTCATTTAGTTTGTTCTTGTTTTGTGTTCTGTCTTTACACACGAATGAATCATCCTTTCCGGAGTACAAATTTTAGTTATATATCGGGTAATAATAATTTTATACACCTACATTTTTACATACTTTATGTATAATTATGTACGGCCTTTAATGTCCCACATTCTCATAGAGTCCGTCCATCAGAACAACATTGGGCTATTGGTTAATGTTCAAATAGTCAATATTTATGTCCTATTATGTTTCTCTTTTTATTGTCCTCCAATTTCTGCTTTTTTTCTCGAAAATACTTTTGAATATCATAGTATGGACCACCAACACTTTTACATGACAATTCCCATCGAAATTTCCATCTCCACTATGTTGGGCGTCTGCCATTTCTGTATAATCATCATTGAGTGCATCATTGGCATTCTCACTTTATATGTTTTATGTACTCTGTTCTTGTACATTATTTGTAACATTCTTGGTAATATTGTTTATTGCCATTCATTTTACTAATATGTGATTTTTCTGACCCAGATTCCTACCATTTGATTTTTAAGTTGCTTTATATTTTGTGTAGACTTCTTTTCACTATCTGCTTATTTTACAATCTTTTCCCTTTCGCATTGTGTTTGTATTTTTTTTTTATACAGAAAGTTGGTTGTGACAAAGTGATTGGGTCAATTAAAAAAGAAGACAAGTGTGGAGTATGTGGCGGTGATAATTCACATTGTAAAATCGTCAAAGGAACGTTTACAAGAACACCCAAGAAGCAAGGTAAATGTATTACCGTATATGATACTGTAAATGTGTAATGGAATAATGACTAGATCAATAGTAAAGATGAGTTGCCATCAGCTGCTTAGAACCTATTAGAGCGATTGCAATAAAAATGTATCCCATTTAATTATTTTAGTTATTCCTCCAATAATGAGAAGTTCTAACTTTATTCGCTTACACGCATTTAACAGGAACCTTCATTCAGGAGATTAAAATCAGCTCGTGCATATGCAGCATCACACCATTCACTTCAATAGCACTGCCAGAGATATTCAAATCACCTATTTCCAGTGGTATCATTGAAGTAAATGGAGCAGCGATGAGTATGTGCGACCATCCACTGCCATAAACTTCAGGAGGAGGCGTGGGTGGAGTGCCTGCATGATAGGTAAAGCCCAGGGGCGTAACTAAAGGCTCAGGGGCCCTGATGCAAAACGTGAGCTGGGGTCCCCCCCTCTATCTGTATCTGTATCTGTACCCGTACCCATACCTAAACCATGCAGCACAGAGACATAACTTGAAGGTCCCCAATGCAAAACCTGTAACAGGGCCCCCCAACTATAATGCTTTATTCTTAGTACTGGGCTCCCTATATGGAGAAGAGAGGCCTTATGGGCCCCCTAAAGCTCCTGGGCCCGGGTGCAACCGCATGCCCTGCATCCTCTATAGTTACACCCCTGGTAAAGCCTGTTGTGAGACACTCCTTTTAGTAAATTGGGCTTTGCGGTTAATATCTTAAAAGCTGTAACAGCCCTGTAGGATTTTTGCAAATGAGAAATTATCAGACAAATTTGGTATCCCTAATGCCACCCAACAGGGGCGTTTGCTGTGCCCATTAATCTGTATATTGTCAATAGAACAATTAGCACAAACTCTAAGAGAAAACACCCAAATTAAAGGCATTCAAACTATTAATACGCATATGATTTCATTGTACTGATGTGGCAAAGTGTAACTTCAGTGGGATAAATTTCCGTGCCTATTTGTTATCTTGAGCTATTGAAAAACTATTGCTTCAAAACAACTAAGTCATTGAACAGCTATTAAAAGGGCAAGTAAACTGAAACACAGAAAATAACATCAACTGATCTTCCGTGTGCTATTAACGAAATAAAAGAATGCAGATTATCCATAAGTGGGGAGATGGTGAGGGAACACTTGACTAACAAATTAATTCAAGTCACCAGGTTAGGAGAAATTTCACCCTATGGTACTGAAAGAAGCAGTGGAGGTAATTGCTGAAGCATCCGCCGTAATCTTTAAAAATTACTGGAGAAAAGGAGTAATCCCAGAAGATTGGAGAAAGGGAAATGTTGTCCCTATCTTCAAAAAAGGAAAGAAGGTGGACCCAGGAAACTACAGACCCGTGAGTCTGACTGCTAGGGGAAAATCAGATTGCCATTTCCACCCCACTTGAGTGACTACCTGCACTCTTCGAATATTATCTGAAGTGGATTTCCCAGGTATATATCCTGATTGATCAGGGTGAACAATGTCCTCTATAGCTCAGTTTAAGCGAAGTGCCAAGATTTTTGTTAAGTCTTTATTATCTAAGCTCGGTAGGGAGATAGGCTTATATGAGTCACACTCCTCTAGGACTTTATCAGGTTTAATAATGAGTATTATGTTGGCTTCCCAAAGGAATCTTGGGGGGCATCCCCTATCCAGGGCACCATTATATAGTAGGAGCAGCCGTGGGACCAGCAGCTCCCTATACTGTAGATATACCTACAGAGGGAGGCCATCCGGTCCTGGGGTTTTACCTTTGGACATAGACTCCAGGTCCTCCTCGATCTCCTTAGCAGAGATGGAGGATTATAATATGGACACATGGTCCTCCTGCAACATTGATGAAGGATATAGCTGATCTAATTCATTCCTTGAACGTATCCCTCACCGATATACAGTCCGAGGCCTGTTCGTGCACCTCAAAGTATACTTGTATCTAGTCTGGGATACGATTGGTGAGATTGAATAGTGATAGCCAGAACGGATGTACCCTGCATCTTTTCAGTGGGGAAAGATCCGGGGATTTTAAAGCTAGACAAATTGGGGAGTGATCAGAAACTCCTCTCGTGGGCTACATGATGGAGCTAACTTTGGAGAATAGAGACGGAGATCCAAATATTTAGTCTATACGACTAAGGGCATGATTATGAGCAGTGTGGCATGAGAATTCCTGGGAATTCAGATGGGATAATTACCACAAATCAATCCAGCCTGCAGCCGATATCGCAGAAGCTAATCTGGTTGGCCCCCCAATTCCTCTCAAACTAGCACTGCCTCCAAATTTATCCATAGCCGGGCCCACTATCATATTCATATCTCCCATAGAAATTACAGATGCTTTGGGTGAGGTAGATGCAAATGAAATGCCCTCCATCAGTATAGAGTTGGAAGCTGGAGGATTATAATAACAGGATAATGACAGGTTCATTGTTAATTTTGGCTTTTATATGAATGAATCTGCCCTCTGGATTGATTCTGGACTGCTCGAGCTCCCAATGAAGAGAGCATCATATCAGTAAAGACACTCCCCTGGAATAGGACATGTGATATGAGCACTGCACCCAGGGTTGGCACAGAACTTTGGTGCTATCAGGCGTGAGATGGGTCTCCTGTAAGCGGACTATATGGGTACTGTGGGAAAGCACCAGAGAAATTATCATGGAGCGTTTCCTCGCTGAGCCCATACCCCTGACGTTCCATGATAAAAAGGTTATTTCACCCATAGACACATGAAAGGGAGATAAATTGTGCACAGATAAACTTCAGCAATTTCAGCAAATTGGCGGTACCTTCCTACATACGCACTGAGATATATGTAATAAGGCATAGAGGACAAGTATCTCAATAAATTGGAGTAGAATATAACGGTCATCCAATCTAATCGGTATAGTATAGAAAGCAGTGTAAAGATATAAAACCGATATAACAAACTATAAATCAGCTCACTAAGCATGAATAAGCAAAATAAACTATAACATGGCCTAACTTTGTCCCAAAGGGTTACGGGGGGTACCTGTGTAACAAATTCTCTACACATGGGGTACTATAGTAGGTTAGTACTATCAATACTTTACACCAACACTATACAGGTAGTCTCCTACCTGCGAGCGTTCGAGTTACGAACTTCGCAAGATGCGAACAATCTGTCCTGCACAGTATGATGTAATGCTATGGCATTCTATCAAGCCGGTCCGTCTGAAGGACTATAGGGCTGCCTTTGCAGAGCGCCTATCAAGCCGTGTGCCTTTTAGAAGGCCCCCGGCTGCCTAGCAATTGCACAGTGTCCCGCGATGTTATCGCGGGACACTGTATGGGACCCCTGAACGTCGGGTGCAGCCTGTTTCTTACAGCAGACACCCGGCGGCAGCAGTTCCGACATGGGAACTGTTAGCGCTTTAAATGCCGCTGTCAGCGCAGCATCAGTATCCACGAGTGGAGAATCATGGCATCTCTCTGCTTGCAGGATCTAAATCGCGGCACGCCTCAATTTGCCGCGATTCTCCACAGTAAGCCTATCTGTTAGATAGGCTCACCGCTGAGACCTGTCAGCGCTTCTGCCTCCTCCCCCACAGCGGAACATCGCTAGCAGTATTCCGTCACGGCTGTGGACAGGGGGCCTAACTCTTGACAATTTGTACATTTGTCTTTTTTTAGTATTGAACATGTAACAATGTAATTGCTGTACTAACCTAGTGTTTTTTGTTTTGTCTTATGGTCTATTTGCTTATGGCCGCCTGCAGACGAGCGGAAATCCCGCCGCGGGATTTCCGCCGCTGAAAGTCTGCATAGGAGTGCATTACAATACGCACTCCTATGCAGACGGCCGCGGTTTGGCCGCGCGAAATCTCGCACGGCAAACAAACCGCGGCATGTTCTAATTTTCTGCGGGGCACGCACTCACCTGGCCGCCGGCTCCGGTCTGCGCATGCGCCGGCTGCGTGGCAGCCGGCACATCAAAGAGCCGGGGCCGCCAGGCGCGGGTGAGTACGCGCTCGTCCCTGCAGGCTCTGGGGTCGGATCGCGCGGCGAGATTTCTCGCTGCCGGATCCGACCCGCTCGTCTGCAGGCGGCCTATAGCATATCAATCGTAACGCAGTCTTATATATGGAATTTTACAATATTGTTCAGGAATTTATTAGGCTATAGGGCATGTAAGCAATTAATGTATTGTGACATTGGGGGGATTAGCATATGGGGATCACTAGGATCGCCATATTTCTGGTTTCTTCTTCATCTGGCTCCTGCCAGCTTTATTTTGCTTCTCCACAGCAAATATTTCACACCGTTTTGGTGCACAAAAGCACAACCTGGCTGCCTCGCCTCCTGCTAAGCATTACCGATGCCTCTCTCTCTCGGTAACAGTCAGGCCTGGCACCTAAAGCTTCACATGCCATAAAGGAGCACAGGGTGCATCTCCTACACGTTCAAGTAACACTGCTGCCACAGGCCTTTCTGCATAGCCCGTCTCTCCCTTCAGGTTCACCTCTTTTTAATGTGCCCCTCAGGTGAAGCTACCTCCAAAGTTGAGAATAGCTGTTGTGTACCCACCCTTTTTTTAAATATGGTCCCCTAGTGGCTCAAACACGCCACTAAAGTGGCACCTCTGCCACAGTATGTAGTAATTATTAGAGATGAGCGAGCGTACTCGGTTCGGGTGTTTTTGCACTCGAGCACCGCTTTTTCCGAGTAACTGACTACTCGGACGAAAAGATTCGGTAGGCGCCAGGGGGCGGAGGGCGGCGTGGTGGAGCGGGGGGTAGCAGTGGGGAACAGGGGGGAGCTCTTCTTCCCCCCCCCCCCCACTCCCCTCTGCAACCCCCCGCTCACCCCCGGCGCCCCCTGAATCTTTTCGTCTGAGTAGTCAGTTACTCGGAAAAAGCGGTGCTCGAGTGCAAAAACACCCGAACCGAGTACGCTCGCTCATCTCTAGTAATTATGCTCTATATCCAGACATTTGGTTGTGACTTTGATTTTTTTAAAATTTATTTACATTTTACAATTTTTTCCCAAACAGGTTACATTCGGATATTTGAAATTCCAGCTGGAGCCCGGCATCTGCTCATTCAAGAAACAGAATCATCTGCTAACAATCTCGGTAAGTAGCATACAATTTAGAATCCTATCTCCCTGTAAGCACAGCAGACACATGCCTAAAGCTATCCCTGGGGAAAGTATGGAAAAGGAAGTGGCTACCATTATTGCAAGTCTCCATCATATACCAAAATGTAAATGGTCACTTCACTTTGAGACAACTTGTAGTAAAGGGTCTGTGCCGGGATAGAACGTTATACCCCATCCACTGGGTAGCGATTCACTTTTTGATTGGTGGAAGTTGAACTGCCGGGATCCCCAACTATTCCAAAAACGCATGTCCTGTAAGTCACTGCATGCATGGAGTGACTGCTGTGCTCCGGTACTGCCACTCCATTTGTTTCAGTGGCAGTGACGAAAATAGTCAGGTGGGTAAGTTGCTACAGGGGAAGAGAGACACACAGACATGGCTACATCTAGTAGTAAGTGATTTACAGGTACTGAAATCACAGCGACCCGGCTGTGCTATGCAGTGTTTATAAACGAGTGTGTGTATTACAGACTTATGGAACACAGTCTGCGATTTTCTTCATGTGCAGTATGTTGAGATATTATAGCAGCTAGTCTCCATCTACTAGCTGAGAGTAAACTGAAAATCAGAGAAGGAGCCTGCAGAGGAGCAATCTGGTGATGGCTGCACAGTACAGGTCATATAGTGGCTAGAAATAGTGATATTACTTGTATACACACAGCAGCTTATTATGAAAAGTAACCTGAAGAATTGTGTATGCTTTAACCCCTTGAGTGGCATGCCCGGAAATTTTCCCGGACGAGCTCCACTGCTCATAGTGACATAGCCCGGAAGATTTCCGGGCTATGTATCACTATGGGAGCTGCAGAGCACAGTGCCACAAGCTGTGACAGTGTGCTCTGCCTGCACAGACCCACACAGAGCAGTGCAAGGGCTTTGAAAAACCAGCAGAAGATATTGCCGATATGTCGGCAACCTCCTGCTTTGTTTACAGGTTGCCATAGAGACCATCGGCTTGTCAGAAGCAAGCCGATGGTCTCTGTGGCAGGGAGAGCTTGGTGCTTGGCTGTCAGAGGACACCTAGGTACCTGCTCTTACAGCAGAGATCAGAGACAACCTCCGATCTCTGCTGTGTTAACCCTTTACATGCTGCAGTCTATGTGACTGCAGCATGTAAAGGGCTGTCACTGCAGCATGTAAAGGGCTGTCACCATCGGACCCCTGGAATGTGATCAGGGGTCCTGATGGGTCCCTGTGGAAGTCCCCTAAAGGGACAAAAAAATTTTAAAAAAAAAAAAGGTAAAAAATTATAAAAAAAATTATAAAAACACTTGTCTCCCTTTACTTTGTAAAAAAAATTCAAAAATACAATCACACATGTGGTATGCATGCGTCGTAATGACCCAGAGAAGGAAGTTAATACATTATTTAACCCCTTAATGACATGGCCCCTTTTTTTCTTTTTTCCCCATTTCTTTTTTTCCTCCCCCCTGTTTAAAAAAATCACAACTTGTCCCGCAAAAAACAAGCCCTTATATGGCCATGTCAATGGAAAAATGAAAAAGTTATGGCTCTTGAGACGCAACTGCAAAATTAGTTGAAATTCAATGATTAGACCATTTTAAAAAACCTGCCCTGGTGGGCACGACAGGATGGTAGGAAACCCGCCACTCAAGGGGTTAAATGAAACGTAACATAGGGGTCACTTACTTTTACAATAGCATTGAATAATCAAGTTGTGACCCCTTTGCTTTTCCTATTTAGAACCTAAAGAATGGTAGTGACAAATTTCAAGTTTGTACCACACTGGGAAGTTAGAGGATTAGATTAAGTACATTACATAGGGGTTCAATTACTTTTGCACTTAGAATTGAATAATCAAGTTGCAACCCCTTTACTTCTTTTATGTAGGACCGAAAGAATGGTCGTGCCAAATTTCAAGTCTGCATGACACGGGAAGTTACATTACATTGGGGATCACTTACTTTTGCACTTAGAATTGAATAACCAAGGTGCGAGCCCTTTACTTTTCCTATTTATGACCTAAAGAATGATTGTGCCAAATTTCATCTTTGTGTGGTACAGATGTGTGTTACTATTTATATTACATAGGGGGGTCACTTACTTCTGCACTTAGCACTGGATAATTGACTTGTGAATAAAATTGTAAATAGCTGTAGATATGCAGCTATAAGAAATATATACAAATTATACCGATACCTCTCAGTAAGTGCACAAAAGAATCATAGAATGGTAGAGTTGGAAGGGACCTCCAAGGTCATCGGATCAAAGCCCTTGCTCAAGGCAGGATTGACTAAATAATCCCAGAGAGATGTCTGTCCAGCCTTTATTTGAAGACTTCCATTGAAGGTAGAACTCACCACCTCCGGTGGTAACCTGTTCCACTCAATGATCACCCTCACTATCAGAATTTTTTTTTTCTAATATATAATTTGTGTCCCCTCCCTTTCAGTTTCATCCCATTGCTTCTAGGCTTTCCTTTTGCAAATGAGAATAGGGCTGATCCCTCTGCACTGTGACAGCCCTTCAGATATTTGTAGACAGCTATTAAGTCTCCTCTCAGCCTTCTTTTTTTTAGATACAGTGAAGCCACCAAGTTTGCATTATTTGCATGCTCCAGTTTGTCTACATCTTTTTTTTTTTTAATTGGGGTGCCCAAAACTGGACACAATATTCCAGATGAGGTCTAAATTAGGCCATCTTCACATGAACAAGTGCATTATTGACCTGAGAACCTGGCCCGATATTACGTTTGTTAACGTGCGCTTTGCATGCAGATAAAAAGTGATTTCCATGTAAAACCCCCCACATTACTTCTCTGAAATTCTAATCATCCGGTGCTTGTTTCAAGTGGATATGCAAGTGTTTCCCATTGTTTTCATTGGGAAACATCACAACGCACTCACATGCACATCGAAAGGCATGCAATGTTTTTCACTGTCTCATTGTAAGGGCCGTGAAAAAATAAGACATGTAGAGATTTTTTTTGCCTTGCAGCATCTTTGGGAGGGGGGAAAAACGCTCGTGTGAGTTTGGGATTTATGCTCGTGTGAATGTAGACTCATGAAGAGTAGAGGGGGATAATTACCTGATGTGATCTGTGCTTTTGTTAATATATCTTAGAATTGTGTTTGCCTTTTTTTGCTGCTGCATCACACTGTTGAGTCATGTTCAGTCTGTGATTTATTAGTATATCCAAGTCTTTAGGGATATTATTAATGACTATGTCGACTTAATACAGACTATGAGACCACAAGCTGCATTCATTAGGCTGTTGGGGGACAAGGGGCATTGTTAAGTGATATAGAGTGTAGGAGTACATAGCGTGGCCTGAAGAGGGTGCTTGACAAGCATTCTGATACCTGTAGGTGTGGCAGAAAGTGAGATAAAAGGATCAGCTCCTGTCACACTCAGGGGAAAGTTGCAGCTTAGCAAAGCTTGAAGGGCTGCAAGCCTTAGGTCCAGTGTGGACCAGGGAGAGGCAGTGTGAAGACGCCACATCAGGAACTTGGAGCCTGAAGTCCGGTGCAGACCAATTTGGGCCCGTCACCCGTCTGACTGAGGAGGACGCCCTCTAGACACCCCAGGTTGGATTAGTGACCGTGACCCTGTGGGTTGTAAACGCTGGACTATGTTTATGCTGTATAAAGTTTGCTGTGCCATGAAAATTAATGCTGGCAAGCACCAGGTTTAAGAGAAAGTTAAGTCTCCCGAGTGTTTCTACACGTGTGGTGCCCATTTCCGGACCGGGAGGTCGGCGATCTGCAGACAAGTAACCCCAGCTTGCTATAAGAGTCATAAGGGGCATTATTACTAGTTGCAGGCAGAGGAGACATTATTACTGACTGGAGCCAAAAAGGGCATTGTATGAAAGCACTCTTACTATGTGGGGGTGTTTATAAGCTGCATTTACTGTGTTGACCTGCAGGTGCAGGCATCCCTAAAATAGAGATACTATTATTACTATATCGGGTACCACAGATGGCATTATTAGTATATTGAGCACTAGACGGTGGGATTGTGTAGAAGACCGGAAAACCTAGAGAAGGTGCTGGAAAAGCAAGAAAACAAAGATGTCATAGAATGGTTGAGTTGGAAGGGACTTCCAGGGTCATCTGGTCCAACCCCTGCTCAGTGCAGGATTCACTAAATCATCCCAGACAGATATTTGTCCAGCCTTTGTTTGAACACTTCCATTGAAGGAGAACTCACCACCTCTCATAGTAACCTATTCCACTCATTGATCACCCTCACTGTCAGAAATGTCCGCGTGTCATTCTGCAGAGACAGTTGTGGCCATGGTATTCTGGGCCACATGGAAAAGAAAAGGGAAAGTGAATGACTCCAATCAGAAAGGTGATCACGTAATGGCACTCTAATCATTTATACGGGCTGCAGAGCTGGCTGCTTCTCTTAATACATCCCAGAACTGTGTATGCCTTTTTTGCTGCCGCATCACATTGTTGACTCATGTTCAGGCTATGATCTATTCGTATACCCAAGTCTTTTTCGCATGTGCTGCTCCTTAGCCCAATTCCTCCCATTCTGTGTATGCTTTGTGACAGTAAGAAAGGGTAAAGGGAAGAGAACCAGGTGGGCTGGTCCTGAACTGGCACACCCCAATATGTTTGCAAAGTTGGCAGATGATGGGAATGCCATTACAGAGCCAGCACCGCTGTAGCACGACATTCCCCACTGAACGCCAGGGAGATGACTTCTCCAGTACGAAGGGGAAGGGAAGCACAGGGCTGGTTAGACAGGTCATAGTGGTGGGGGACTCAATTATAAGGGGGACAGACAGGGCAATCTGCCACAAAGACCAAGATCGTCGAACAGTGTGTCTTCCTTGCACTTGAGTTCGACACAACACAGATTGGGTTGACAGATTGCTGGGAGGGGCTGGTGAGGATCCAGCCGTTATAGCACCAATGACAAAGTTAGTGGTCAATGGAGGTCCCTCAAAAACGATTTCAGGGACCTAGGATCTAAGCTTAGGGCGAAGACCTCCAAGGTAATTTTATTGGAAATACTGCGTGTACCATGAGCCACACCAGAAAGACAATGGGAGCTTAGGGAGGGAATCCAGTGGCTTTAGAGTTGGTATAAGAAAGAGGACTTCTGGAGAACTGGGCTGACTTTGCTGTTGGCTACAGGCTCTACAGTGGGGATGTGCTGCATCTCAATGGGGAGAGTGCAGCTATGCTGGGGGAGAAGATGGCTAGAGGGTTAAGATACTAAAGGAAGTAGCGGAGGTAATTGCTGAACCACTTTCCATAATCTTGTGTCCTATAATTTATCGGACAAGCGCATAAAAAGCGCCCATGTGTCCGATACCATTGCAAAGCAATGGTTCTAAAAGATCGCATGCGCAAATCGCGCGAAAAAACGCCCGTCTGACCGAGGCCTTACTAACAAACCGGACCGAATAATGGGGGTGCAGGTTGAGAGGCACTTGGGGAACAGTGACCACCATATAATTTATTTCCAGCTGTCATTCAATAAGAAACCTTACCAGGGAATGACCCAAAAAACTAAACGTTAGTCAAGCGAAATGTGATCCACTCAGAACTACTATCGGTAACATTAATTGGCACAACATCCTCAAAAATATCAGTACAGACGACAAATGGAAAAAGTTTAAAAACCTCCTAATCACCTCATGTGAGCAGTTCATACCCTTTAAAAGAAAAAAAAAAACACAAGTAGAAGGAAACCAGTGTGGCTCGATAAGACTGTAAGGGGGGCAATAAACGACAAAAAGAAAGCGTTTAAACTATTCAAACAAGAAGGCAGCGAAGAAGCGCTAAAGTCATACAGGGAAAAAAAACTAAATATGTAAAGAAAATAATAAAATTGCTAAGAAGGAGGCAGAAAGATTGATCACCAAAGAGAGCAAAAATAACCCTCAACTATTCTTCAATTATATTAACAGCAAACGGATTTGCACTGAGAGCACTGGCCCTTTAACAAATAATGTAGGAAAAATCATAGAAGGCTATGGGGGGAAGGCAAATCTATTAAATGGTTTCTTTTCAGTTGTATTCACAACTGAAAAAGAAATGTCACACGAGATGCAGGCGAATAAAACGAACCCCCCACAACATATTGCATACCTAACACAGGAGGAAGTGCAGAGCCGATTAAAGAGGATTAAAATCGATAAATTGCCTCTTCTGGCACTGTTGCCACATTACTAGATGGTGGTAAGACAGCCCAATCTGCTTTTTAGCTGCCCTTAAATCTGATGCATGTAGAGACTCCTTTGTTCAACATATCAAAGCAGAGTAATATGGTGCAGGTGCTGGAAGAGACTAAGCTAATAGTATGGAATGAATGCACTATGGCTCAGTTGAGTTCAAGCTCTCAGTAGAACGCTAAAAGAGGAGGACAAATGATGGCTTAATGGGGGTGTTGCGGTTCTCTTAGCTGGAGACTTTCAGCAAACTTCACCAGTTGTGCCCAGGGGAATACGAGCCTAAGAAGTAAGGTTATCTTTAAAATCTTCATGTTTGTGGCCTCATATTCTGAAGCTCACCCTAATAACAGAGTTCTCTTAAGAGAGGACACTTCCGATGGGCATTTTTCAGAGATGTTACTCAAAATAGGAGACTGAGAAAACTCTACACGGAAGGTAAGATCATTATAAAACCAAGCTTAGTTAGAGTGGCGGCGATATCTCTTACAGAACTGACTGCTAAGGTGTATCCAGACATCTCTGATAACAAAGCGAAGCCCTATATTGGTGATGCGAGCGTGTCATTTTAACCCCAAAATATGACAAAGCAGCTGCTATTAATGATCTTTTGTTGAAATCATTCGAAGAAGAAGAAATGTATAAGTCTGTAGAGTCAGTGCTACAAACTGATGATACAGTAAACTGTCCCATGGAATTCCTAAACACCCTCAACCCAGCTGGTCTCCCTCCACCTAAACGCATTCTTAAGATTAGCGCACCAGTTATGTTACTAAGGAACCTAAACCCTCTGAAATTATGTAATGGCATCAGACTGCAAATAAGAGTTCTCAATCGAAATGTTATTGCGACCACAGAAAACACTGCATGTGCTAAATGGGAAACTGTATTTGTACCACAAATACCGATGATACCCACAGAGTACCCATGGGTTCAAAAATACAGTAAAGAAACAGAAAGATATATGATAAAGAATAGAGTTGAGCGAACGTACTCTGGCGAGCTTGATGCTCGTTCGAGTATTAGTATACTCGATGGTGCTCGTTACTCGAACGAGCATCACGCCGTGTTTGACCTCGTCCCAGTTTTTTGGCTCCTCCCCGCTGTGACATGCCTGTTTTGGCCCCTCCCTGCTGCGACACAGCACGTGTCAATGGCAATTTTTTTGGCTGTCTGGCGAGAGAGAAAGAGAACACACACACGAACCCAAGGAAGAAAAAAAAAGCTCAGGACCCGGCGTCCTACATACAAAAATGCTCGAGTCTCCCATTGTAGTCGATGAGGTTAGTTATTCGAGTAGAGCTCTCGAATTTTACAAAAAGCTCGACTCGAATAACGAGGACCCGATCATTTGGGTGCTCGCTCGTCTCTAATAAAGAAATATAAAGGTTTATAATAACATATGTTAATTAGTGATAAATTAGCAACATAATAATTATGAAGATAGTTGCGATTTGTATCATCTAGAAAGCTTAAAGGGGTTGTCCCGCGGCAGCAAGTGGGTCTATACACTTCTGTATGGCCATAATAATGCACTTTGTAATGTACATTGTGCATTAATTATGAGCCATACAGAAGTTATCAAAAGTTTTATACTTACCTGCTCCGTTGCTGGCGTCCTCGTCTCCATGGTGCCGACTAATTTTCGGCCTCCGATGGCCAAATTAGCCGCGCTTGCGCAGTCCGGGTCTTCTCCTGTCTTCAATGGGGCCGTTCGTGCAGAATGCCGGCTCCGTGTAGCTCCGCCCCGTCACGTGCCGATTCCAGCCAATCAGGAGGCTGGAATCGGCAATGGACCGCACAGAAGAGCTGCGGTCCACGGAGGAAGAGGATCCCGGCGGCCATCTTCACCGGTAAGTATAGAAGTCACCGGAGCGCGGGGATTAAGGTAAGCGCTGAGCGGTTTTTTTTTTAGGTCCCTGCATCGGGGTTGTCTCACGCCGAACGGGGGAGGGGGGGGGGGTTTGGAAAAAAAAACAAAAAACATTTCGGCGCGGGACAACCCCTTTAATACGAATTTCATGTGGATGAAGTCGCGGACAAAAGCTAGTTCTATATATATTTTATAATGTCTGTACTCAAAACATATCATTTTTATATTATGTTTTTGTAATGCTCACCAGTGATTAACCTTTTTGGAGATATTGTATAGTTTTATTAACACTTTGTTTAACAAATGTCTAAACTCCATCGTTCTTAGGCCAAGTATAGTCCTATTCGGCACTACCTAGAAACAAAGAGTTGCCATAATTCAATAAAATCCTAACCAATGATGTGTAGAATGCAGGCTCTGTGTTGGGCAGAGAGTTTCAGCAGCTTTGCCTTACCGGTAGTAATTTTCCCTTTGTTTTTATATCCAGCTATCCGAGATCAAGCAACTGGGAAGTTTATTTTAAACGATGAAAATGAGAGTCTGCAAACTTCGAAAGTATTCGTGAAAATTGGCATTGAATGGGAATATCGGAATGATGCCAACCGGGAAACAATTCAGACTATGGGGCCTCTGAAAACTCCTGTTGTAATTCTTGTAAGTGCCAAATAGTAATTTTTGTTTCATAATCCACGATGCCTGTATACTTGTGTGAAGCAACATTCGGTAATTCTGTGAAAGAATTGGCACTGAGACAAAAGAACTCACAAAGACAAAGTAACACCATAATGGCAGACCATATGCAGACTGCATTATTGCCAAACAGTAGACGTATGCATGGTGTTCACAAAAATGCCTATCTAGGGGGAAAGATCTTTCAAGCATTGCACCACGGTATGTGCATGGAGCATGTTTGTTCCAGTACTAGAAATAATCAAAGTAATCAGTTTAAGACGAATTAGCATAGCAATACATTCATTCAATGGTGCCAATTAAAAAATGCCTTTAATGAATTAATGTCATCAATGAAACAAATGGAAAGATGTCTTTTGCCCCATAGAGGTATTTCTGTGGACACCTTGTATGGTTTTTTAACCAACTTTGTCTGAGAGCACATGGCACAGCACCGCGAGCGCCAACGGGGATTGGGTGCATATGCAGGTCTGTGCGATGTCATGGCATCAATACCACACCACACGATTCACTTGCCGGGGCATGTGCAGTGGCATTCGGCACTGGATTTCGAGGGAGAAACCTTTCTTCTCTGTAGAGCTAATAGGCTGGCTGAGATGTTCATCTCAACCAGCCTACCAGTGACTTGCTTTGGGTATTTATTCTAGCTCCTCTTTGCAGAGGATGGCGGTAATACCTTTGTATACTGGTCCTGATTAGTGGTTAGGTGCTTTTGCCTTTGTTCCTCTGAGTTTTTGTTACTGCCCTCCTTTTATGGACTTTGGACAATAACTTTACTGACTATTGTTGCTTCTGCACTCTGACCTTGTCTTATTTGTCTTTTCTGTTCCGCCTTGTCCTTACATATTCTCTCTCCTTCATTTTACACCTAGGGATATATCGAGAATCAGATAATCTGGTGAGGTTCTAAAAGTGGGGTTACCTCTTTCAGGGTGGATGCTGCACTTGATTGGCAGGTCCAGGCAGGGCAGATCATGGAAAGATCTTTAGGTCTTACCTCTCCTTCTACCACTGTCAGCTGTACTGCCTTGCACGTTTACAGACTCAGTAACCCCCTGTACTCTACAGATCATTTAGCCTGCCCCTCTCACCTTGTTTCCATATGGAAGGAAAAAGAAACCAAACACTCAGTGGTATATCCTCAAATAATACAATTTGGCATAAGACCATAAGAAGGAAAGCTATCACTTACTTCTGAGGGAGAGTGGTAGAACAAGGTTCCCCATTACCTCCTTGTTCCAAATCTATTCTCAAGGTGTATCCGTAAACAGGGCAGGTGCCAACAGGAGCAGTCAAGCCATTTGTTGCCAAAGAAATGCGAGTACATACTTCTGGTCCAAATAGCTGCAACACATTTTGGAGGTGAACAAACCGCAACAAGCATCTCTTTTCGCAAGTAGAATATGGTATAGACAATAAAAGAAGTCCAGTTTTTATACTTGCTCGCATTGAGGACAGTAAGAGGAAAACCAGTGTAACATTTTTGTTTATGATGGGCTTTCAGAACCAGAAGTGAGGTAAGACAAGACATCTTTCCACATTCAATTGACCAGAAAGCCCCCTTCTGTTCCACCAAGTGGTGGATATTATGCTAGAGAAAATGCATATGTACTGCTAAACATCAAACGTAATCAAAATACTAACAACCACTTGTCCGTGAAACAGTGAGTTACACGTATATTATAATGTATGGAGCAGAGCTGTGTGTGATGTACACGTAGCAGAGCTGTGTGTCTGTGTGATGTGCATGTAGCAGAGCTGTGTGTGATGTGCATGTAGCAGAGCTGTGTGTGATGTGCATGTAGCAGAGCTGTGTGTGTGATGTGAACGCAGCAGAACTGTGTGTGATGTGCATGTAACAGAGCTGTGTCTGTGTGATGTGCTTGTATTAGAGCTGTGTGTGTGTGTGTGTGATGTGCATGTAGCAGAGCTGTGTGTGTGTGTGATGTGCATGTAGCAGAGCTGTGTGTGTGTGATGTGCATGTAGCAGAGCTGTGTGTGTGTGATGTACACGTAGCAGAGCTGTGTGTCTGTGTGATGTGCATGTAGCAGAGCTGTGTGTGTGTGATGTACACGTAGCAGAGCTGTGTGTCTGTGTGATGTGCATGTAGCAGAGCTGGGTGTGTGTGTGATGTGTATGTAGCAGAGCTGGGTGTGTGACGTGCACGTAGCAGAGCTGGGTGTGTGACGTGCATGTAGCAGAGCTGGGTGTGTGACGTGCATGTAGCAGAGCTGTGTGTGTGACGTGCATGTAGCAGAGCTGTGTGTGTGACGTGCATGTAGCAGAGCTGTGTGTGAGACGTGCATGTAGCAGAGCTGTGTGTGTGATGTGCATGTAGCAGAGCTGTGTGTGTGACGTGCATGTAGCAGAGCTGTGTGTGTGATGTGCATGTAGCAGAGGTCTGTGTGATGTGCATGTAGCAGAGGTCTGTGTGATGTGCATGTAGCAGAGGTCTGTGTGATGTGCATGTAGCAGAGCTCTGTGTGATGTGCATGTAGCAGAGCTCTGTGTGATGTGCATGTAGCAGAGCTCTGTGTGATGTGCATGTAGCAGAGCTGTGTGTGTGACGTGCATGTAGCAGAGCTGTGTGTGTGACGTGCATGTAGCAGAGCTGTGTGTGTGACGTGCATGTAGCAGAGCTGTGTGTGTGACGTGCATGTAGCAGAGCTCTGTGTGTGTGTGACGTGCATGTAGCTGAGCTCTGTGTGTGACATGCATTTACCTGAGCTGTGTATGTGTGTTACGTGCATATAGCAGATCTGTGTGTGTGCATGGTGTGCATGTAGCAGAGCTGTATGTGCGTGATGTGCACGTAGCAGAGCTGTATGTGATGTACATGTACCAGAGCTCTGTGTGTGTTTGTGTGATGTGCATGTAGCGGAGCTCTGTGTGTGTGACTTGCATGCAGCAGAGCTGTGTGTGTCTGTGGCTTGCATGTAGCAGAGCTGTGTGTGTAATTACATGATAACGGCGATCATGTAAAAGTACAAAAAGGTTAAAGTTTCACCTCCCGTTACAGATCTGATCCATGAAAGGAGGTAAAATTACTTACCTGAGGCCTTATCCACAAACCTGTACCCAGCTGTGGTGTACACAAGCGCAGGAGCTGGGGAGGGTCCGGGAAATTTAAAATCTCCCTGCTCCTAAAGGTAGTCTGGCGCAGGGACCGAGGGACGCCGTAAGTGGTGTTTGGTCACGTGATCACAGTTATCCAATGGATATTGGCGATCATGTAAAAGTTAAAAGACAGTTGAAGTTTAATTCTCTGTTCGGTTTGGGCCTCATTGTGCATACATACATAATATTAGGGCCACAATGGATATATTTCTAAACACGGGACAAACAGGGAGATCCATTTTGAGGTGTAAATCCTCATGCATATGTGTGCTGTACAAAAAAAACCTGTTTTTAAAATGACACAATTGCCAAAAAAATGAAAGTAGTAATTTTTTTCCTTCTGCTTTGCTTAGATTCCTTTAAAAAACTTTGGAGTCAAAATATACAGTACACCCCTAGATGAATTTGTTAAGGGGTCTAGTTTTCAAAATAGGGTCATTTGTGGGGGTTCTCCATCGTTTTGGCCGCTCTAGGGCTCTGCAAGAGTGCAATGGGGCCTAAAACACCTTCAAGCAAAATGTCTGTTCTGAAAGCCACCGGCTGCTTCTCTTATTTTGGGCGCTGTTGTGCATACCAACATAAGATTAGGGCCACAATGGGTATGTTTCTGAACACAGGACCGAACGGCCGATAGCGGCTATTACCCCTGGGTGTCAGCTGTTATAAACAGCTGACGCCCGCACTGTATGAAGAGAGGTTGCCACGCAACCTCTCTTTATACATACCCCGACGCTCCATGACGTACCGGTACGTCATTGGTCGTGAAGGGGTTAAGGTACATCTATGATCAATCCCAAATTTATAATATATCATGTATAAATGTGCGATAAAATTTAATATGTGAATCCTTCAAATTCTTCAAAAGCTTCCATGTGGAGGTCAGTATGACTCGGTGCGAAACACGTACCTTTTGAAGTGCTTCATTTAAAATCATTGTATTTAAGTATAAAGCTAATTGAATCTAGGATAAAACTCCTTGTCTCTCAGGCAGAAGAGGAACTGTACATAAAATGGTTTCACAGCTTGTAACCCCTATTCATGCAGGCTGGTATACAGCGTGGTCATATCGAGGGAGACTCATAAGTATGAAGATTCCCATTCAAGATCTTTTAAAAGTGTGAGAAGGTGCCCTGTGTTCTTAATATACGCAGGTAGAGTCACAACATATCTCTGTAATTAATGGTCTAGGTATTCTGATAAAGTAGCAGTTATGGATCTGCTCCCTAATTTAATTGGACAAACTGGAGACTGATGTGTAAGTTTTAGAGATGAGCGAACGTACTCGTCCGAGCTTGATACTCGTTCGAGTATTAGGGTGTTCGAGATGCTCGTTACTAGAGGCAAGCACCACGCGATGTTCGGGTTACTTTGAGACGTTAGCGCACTTTTCTGGCCAATAGAAAGACAGGGAAGGCATTACAACTTCCCCCTGCGACGTTCAAGCCCTATACCACCCCCCTGCAGTGAGTGGCTGGCGAGATCAGGTGTCACCCGAGTATTAAAATCTGCCCGCCCGCGGCTCGCCACAGATGCGTTCTGACATAGATCAGGGAAAGTGCTGTTGATGCCGGAGCTGCTATAGGGAGAGCGTTAGGAGTGATTTTAGGCATCAAGACCCCCAACGGTCCTTCTTAGGCCATAGAAATCGCAGATCGCACCTATCTGCGATTCCTGTTCTCTTCTCTATATGCGCTCAATGGGGCCAGCGGCAGCAGCGCCGACCTCATTGAGAACATATAGAAGACAAATCATTCTTCTCTGCCACAGCTGTAACAGCTGTGGCAAAGAAGAACGATGTTTGCCCATTGAATTCAATGGAGCCGGCAATACAGCAAGTTCCACTGAAAGCAATGGGCTGCTGGCGATCGCGGGATGAATTGTCGGGAAGGGCTTAAATATATAAGCCCTTCCCTGCAATTCATCCAGAAATGTGTTACAATAAAAATATATATATGTATATACTTACCTTGTCCCGGCAGACGGAGTTCAGCCGCGGCGGCCGGCAGTGGGTGTGAAGGGGGTGTGAGTCAGACTCAGCGTTGAGCCAATCAGGGGGCAGGTCTGACTCACACCCCCTTCACACCCACTGTAGGCCGGCCACGCTGAACTCCGTCTGCCGGGACAAGGTAAGTATATACCGGCTTATAAGGCGACGGGGCGTATAAGACGACCCCCCAACTGTCACCTTATACGCCGGCAATACAGCGGAGCAAAAAATAAAAATCATTACTCACCTCCCCCGGCGTTCTGCGGCGCTGCTGCAGGCTGTCGCTCCCTCCTGGTCCCTGGCAGAGCATTGCTTTCTGGACGCAGGGCTTGAAATCCCCGCCTCCAGAAAGCTACTGTGATTAGCTAACACACGCCGTCAGCCAATCACAGCCATTCAATGACATCATTGTCATTGGCTGTGATTGGCTGAAGGCACGTGTGTTTTCTGGAGGCGGGGATTTCAAGCCCTGCGTCCAGAAAGCAATGCTCTGCCGTGAACCAGGAGGGAGCGACAGCCTGCAGGAGCACCGCAGACCGCCGGGGGAAGTGAGTAATGATTTTTATTCTTTGCTCCGCTGTATTCCCAGCGTATAAGGTGACAGTTGGGGGGGTCGTCTTATACGCCCCGTCGCCTTATACGCCGGTATATACGGTATATTTTTTTTATTTTTACACATTTCTGGATGGATTGCAGGGAAGGGCTTCTATATTTAAGCCCTTCCCGACAATTCATCCCGCGCACGCCGGCAGCTGATTGCTTTCAGTGGAACCTGCTGTATTGCCGGCTCCATTGAATTCAATGGGCTAACATCGTTCTTCTCTGCCACAGCTGTTACAGCTATGGCAGAGGAGAACGATCTTTATGCTGACAGTGGGGGGGGGGGGGCACTCTTGCCGCTATTGTGGCTTAATAGTGGGACCTGTGAACTTGAGATGCAGCCCAACATGTAGCCCCTCGCCTGCCCTATCTGTTTCTGTGTCGTTCCCATCACTTTCTTGAATTGCCCAGATTTTCACAAACGAAAACCTTAGCGAGCATCGGCGATATACAAAAATGCTTGGGTCGCCCATTGACTTCAATGGGGTTCGTTACTCGAAACGAACCCTCGAGCATCGCGATAATTTCGTCCCGAGTAACGAGCACCCGAGCATTTTGGTGCTCGCTCATCTCTAGTAAGTTTGTGTCTTTGAGAATTCTGAACACACATTCTTTTTTTTCCATTCTTGGCTAAACTATTATCAAAGGCCGTTTCAATTAGCTCAAAAAGTGTTTTCTTAACCTGCAGTGTCAAGCCAACTTTAACCCAAGCTGTGCTTCCCAATAGTATGTTAGGCTAAAAGAAGAGAAGTCTATCTACGTTCAGCTGTTTCCAACACCCCCCTCCCTTTTTGATGCAGAGGGAGGCAAAAAAAAACAATGAAGCAGAAGCCAATTTGGGAGAAAATGTCCTTCCTGCCTCCATAAAGGCAGTCAGAAGAATCTCTGGATCAATGTTTGGCCCACAGTGAAATGAGTTTGACACCCCTGATCTAGAACATCAATTACAGAGATATGTTGTGACCCTACCTGCTTATATTAAAGACACCGGCAACCTTCTCACATTTTTAAAAGATCTTGAATAGAAATCTTGATATTTATGGGCCTCTCAACCGTTCTGTACACCAACATCCCACATGAAATAGGGTTACAATCTGTAAAAGTGTTTTTCTGTACAGACTGTAGTTTCAAGGTCCAATCCAAAATTTTAGCAACTGGATTTTTAGAGAAAAAAATGATTGATTTAACTCATATAAATGCACATATTTCAGTCTATATTGAACTTATTAGCTTTAATATTCAGCGGCTCATTTGCATTTTCATTAACACAATATCCACCAATAGATGGAACAGAAGGGATTTTCTGGCTGGTGGGACTTGCAGAGACTTCTGATCTGACCTCATTTCTGGCTCCCGAAGCCCATCATGACAAAAATGTTAGTGGTTTCCTCTCTCGCGGTCATCAATGCAGGCATTATTAAAACTGGATTTCTTTATTGCCCATTCCATATTCTGCTTTAAAAAAGAGGTTCTTGTTGCTGTTTGTCCACCTTCAAAGTGTTGCAGCTTTTTGGACCTGATATTCTTGGGCAACTTGGACCTTGTTCCAAGTTGCCCAAGGGGGTAGTGGGGAACTTTATTCTACCATTCCCCCTCAGAAATGGGTTATATCTTTCCGCCCGGCTATTATTCCATAGTGTATTTGAGGATACACCCCATAGCATTGGTTTCTTTTTTTTCATAAAATTTCCTGAATGGGGGAGTGTTATAGAGAAACTGAAGTTGGCAGCTAAGCAGTGCCGGTGATTGTTGTGGCAACACATCATGCGGTAACACAAAATTGTCATGGCTACTACTAGAGATGAGCGAGTATAATCACTAAGGCACATTACTCGAGCGAGTAGTGCCTTAGCCGAGTATCTCCCCGCTCGTCTCTAAAGATTCGGGGGCCGGCGCAGGTGAGTTGCGGCGGGGAGCAGGGGGGGGGGGAAAGAGGGGCGAGAGGGAGAGAGAGATCTCCCCTCCGTTCCTCCCCGCCGCTCCCCGCCCCCTGCCGGCCCCCGAATCTTTGGAGAGGAGCAGGGAGATACTCGGCTAAGGCACTACTCGCTTGAGTAATGTGCCTTAGCAAGTATACTCGCTCATGTCTAGCTACTACATTGTGATCTAGGACTCCAGATAACTTGTCATCCAAATAGCAGGACATCCTACGTTCTGGCCTGATTTTCTACCATTTTTGTTGTCCTACACATTGTAGGTGTGTATTAGGTAGCCTATTGCAATCCCCATAAGGGGTGTGATTCAAAAACAACATTGCAACATTATTTGTGACTTCCACACATGCGCATTTTGTGCAGGAGGAATAAAAGTCTATAGTGGCATTTCCCTGGGCAACTAAGATGTGATGATCCCCCGTCCACGAGCAATTAAAAAACAACCAGGGGTCACCGAGCCATGCTCCAACCATTACTGGGGCAGTTGTGCTCTGGTGTTTTTGTGACAACACCATGACCTGATACACCATATTAAACCATGACCTGATCTCCACAGGAAGGGGTATATCCACAAAGGGTGTTGAGGAGGATTCTGTAAGAACAGAAGTACACATTCAACAATTCCGTTTTCTGCATCGTCGAATACTACAAGTATTTCATGATTTTTAACAAATTTATTGTCCTCCTCTTTCAACACATTATGGAGTCCAGGTGTGTATGGTGACAAGTCTTTTTCTGGTTTAGGAGGGAGAACTCTTTTGGAGCGGCTGGTGTGTATCCAGTTGTCTTTTCCAGTCGTCAACTGGATCTGGTGTGGTCCATCAAATCTCAGTTCCAAACTTTTATAAAGCACTCGCATAGAAAGTGAGATGCTCATACTGTGACTGCAGAAAGAGAGGGCCTTTTACATCGGCCCTATCAAACAGAACTTCATAGGGGCTCCATTCAATCTTACGATTACGCACAGGTCTGTCTGAGTAGAGGGCGAGTAGAGGTACACACCTCCCATGATGCAGCTCCGTCTTCAGTGCTTTGTCTGTTTTTACAGGCTGCAGCAGCCTCCATATAGAATGTCAAAAGCTGCCACAGCCAATTACAGGCCTTAGGGCGCAGAGCTCGAATGTCACATGAGAGACCGGAGCTGCTGGCAAGGGAGATGTGGGAAGCCAGGATAAGTGAGTATATGACTTTTTATTATTTTAGGCCATAGGGGACCCGTTTTTTAGAAAAAATTTTGGTATTGGATAACTCATTAAATCTTTACTGATAACTTTTGTTGTTCATACATTCCACCCTTTTTGTAGCCCATCTTTGGGCTCGTTCTATTTTATCAAGGTCTTTCTGTAGTTGAGGTCTCCAGAACTGAATACAGTATTCCAGATGGGGTTTTACCAGAGCTCCGTACAGCAGGATCACAATCTCCCATGTATGGTTTTTTTTTATTGACAGCATGGTGGATGCTGGGAACAAACTTCCAGCAGCCGAGGTTAGAAAATTAACAATAAATGAATTCAAGTGTACCTGGAATGAGCATATACTATATGTCACGATGCGTCAGGCTGTTCACCTGTTCACCCAAAGTTAAATTGCTATGTGGCAAGGAGGATTCACATCTGTTTGTCTGACACTGGATCTATCTTGAGAGAGAAAGAAAGAGTATAGGGGGCAGACTAGATGGACCATTGAATCATCAATTTATAGTGCCCGATGGGATATTTTCCACTATTTGGACTGGGCATTCTAATAGGAATATCTTACCTCCTGGGGAGTGGTTTGTATCGGGAGACGGTATTAGTGTAATATGTCTCCACTGGAAGTGTGGGCATGACTGGGCTGAGCTAGAGGTAGTGCCCAGGTCACGCCGTCAGCTCCCGATTGGCAGCGGAACGCATGCGCCTTCACGGAGCTGGCGAGAGAGAGATAGTTCGGTGGAAGCGATGGCAAAGCAGGACACCTGTATCTGGCATCCTGTTGCCACGGCAAACCATCGGCCCTCTGCAATTTTTATCGCGGTGGTCCAATGACCTCACAGAGGTCCCTATGATGCACCGAGCCCTCGGCAGCTCGGTCAAGCTGGGTACGCCACAGCCATTTGGGAGCTGTTGGCGTGACCTGGACATTACCTCTAGCTTAGCCTGGGCACACCCACACTTCTGGTGTTGACATATTGCTCAAATACACCAGGAGACTCCTATAGTTTGTCTCCCTATACTTCTGGTCTATCCCAATGAGTGGGCATTTGTAGAGGGTTATTCTTTGTGGCCTTGGCTACTGCTACTGGAGATACCTACTAATTGTTTGTCTGTTATGCCTGTCTATGTATGGCCCTAAGGTTTTAGTTTTAAATATATTAGGATTAGGTTTTAAGGGTTTCTTATCTGTGAAGGGCAAATTTAAATACGAAGTTCCCTCTGTCTCAGTGACTTCTTAAAAAGCAACCAAGGAGCAATTACTCAGGAAAAAATAATAGAAGGTAATCTTCCCCTTTAGGTACTGACATATCCGTTTTGAACTCCTGATTGGAGGGTCACTAAGTTTCATCAGTCACCTTTCAAGAGGCTAATGCATAAGAGCATTGAAATTATGCGGCAGGTACTGAAGTCTACCCTACTTTACATGTAAATTTATCCTTTTGTATTCCAGGTAATCCCTCATGGAAATGTTAAAATCTCATTGTCTTATAAGTACATGATACATGAAGATTCCTTAAATGTAGGCAACAACTATGTTCTTGAAGAGGATGTGGTTGAGTATGAGTGGGCTTTGAAGAAATGGTCCCATTGTTCTAAACCATGTGGAGGAGGTAATCAGTCTGTATACTGTACATTCAGAACTGACAAATGCAGTATCCTTTTAAGTACCAGTGATGACACGTTCTGTACATACAATAAAAGTTACCCTAAATTGTTCTTTTTCTTGTAAATTCTCCAAATCACAAATAGACTAAAGGCTAAAATTCCCTCAAATGAACAAAATTGTTACATCTAACCCCGAAGCCATCGTGCACTTTTCGTTTGTCGCTCAGTTTCAGCCTGCACAGAAATCGTCGCTGATTCGCTCACTTCTCGTTACATCTAAACACGCTCGGTGTATACATATTAATGTAAGGCACTGAGCGAAAAGTGAACGATTCTGGCAATGATCTGCAGGTCTAAACAATCTGCACGAGCAACGAGTGGTGACGTCACTCGCCCGATCAAATGAGTATTATCCTGTGTAAAAGGGGCATAAGGAAGTACTTGTACATACAGTATATGTGTTTTCCAGTTGAGTAATAGGTGTGTACAGTAGCATGTTTTCAGTATTTTATGACACATTTTGTCTCTCTCACTTTGTGTGTCCTGTCAAGTCAGCTGGGGTTCTGAATACAATGTGGTGGTTGGGGGATGCTTGTGGATCCCTCTGTGCTGTAATTAATCGGAGCCTTCAGAGTATGTACCATTTATAACCCACCTCTGTCTTCTATCACTGACCAGTTACTAACGCACTGACACACATTCTTACCCAGACCAAGCATTCTCACTTTATATCTTGGAGGAGTATTTAAACTAGGGACTTCGGGGGAAGGACAACCAGAGAGATAGGGTGTAGACAGTGACCTGGAACTAAGTAATGAAAAAGAGGTTGGAGAGGCAGTTAGAACTGGCAGAACAGTTAGTAGGATGCACATAACATAAAAAATAACCAAATCCTTCTAAACTGTATGGTGACTAATGCTGGAAGTCTGACCAATAAAGTAGACGAACTGGAAGTAATAATATCTGAGGAAAACTACGACATAGTGGGAATAACGGAGACCTGGTTGGATGAAAGCTGCGAGAAAGCTTCAGATGAAAGAAGAGTGATATAATGCTGCAAATTTATGTTAGAAGCTTGGTTCTGATACTGTATTTATGTACCGAGTTTGGTTATGGTACTGTATTTATGTCGAATAGATAAACAAGTTAAGGCTAGAAGAACATAATGTCGTTGGCCACACATAGGCAGACCACGTCCATTTGCGATGGCCATACAGTTTTGCCAATAATTTGTGTGGCCATGATTTGGCTGCATGTGGCCAGTCGCACTGTGTTTCTATCTGAAAGCCTTATTCACAAAAATCCTCGTTGGGTCATTCACTTATCATTTGGTTTAAGCAGTCGTTTACAGACTTGAGTGAAGGGGTGATTGTTCGTCAGGACATAGTTCATGCCCCACGAAATGCTCTGCGACAGGCTGCCGGCAGAATAAAAGCAGGTTTTTAACACCCTAACAAAGTGCTCTACTATTGGCTGTTAAATCCTCAAATTATGGGAAGTACGTTATGACATTCGCCACAAGAGCTACATAAAAGCCTCGAGAGATCTTCGCCATTCCGTTCATCCGTAAAGTGTCACAACGCTACTGCTTCTTCTCTCTACTTCAAGGATTACTTCGTTTGGTCACCTGCAAGTTTTGCCAGTTCTTCAAGGGTATATTCGTAGGAGTGAACGCTTCTTACTACAAAGGTGAGTTGGCTTGCTTGTATGTTCTCTTAACTCGATCCCTTTGCAGCTTCTAGTAGCATCCTGTATACTGTTACCTTACTTCCCAGTTGCAAGGAACAAACAGTGTAGTACCCCTCAAAATTGTGATTAAAATGACCGGCGATCAAGGCGTTCATAGTGGCATATGGAAAGCCACATGGTGCTGGTGCCTGTGAGACATTTTTGCTCGCTATTTCGAAGGCTACTTCAACATGTCCGTTCAGTTATTATGGCCCTCCACCACTTTAGCTTTATTGATTTCAAGGAGACCGTAGTGTCCCTCAAAGAAGCAAAAAATGTCTCACAGGTGGCAGTGCCATGGGCTCCATCAAGGCATCTTTTAATGATAAAAGGAGGCCACATGGCACTGCCACCTGTGAGTCATTGTTGTTGGCTACTTCGAGGGATATTTGGACATGTCAATAATTAATTCGGTCACCTGGAAGTTCTGCTTTCTTGAGGGAACATTCGCAAGAACAAATGCTTCCATTACAAAGGAGAGCTTGTTCTCTTGTAAGGTTCGTAGTATTGTAGCACTCTCTGTGTACGCGACTCCATATTAATGTACCTGTTCTGTTTATTTACAGTTTTGGGTGAAGAAGACGGTCACCACTCTGAGAGCTACGATGCTGGACAAAACGCCATCTGGAAGCAGAAATCATGGTAGCAGAAATGGAGGAAGAAGAATAACATCCCCACAAGTGTCAGCAGAGAGCTTGGTCCAAACAGTGGCTGCCGCAAAGAGACAGCTTGTCACACAAGGGGCTTTTAACGTAGATGCAAGAGAACAACACAGAGGATTTCAGAAATTACTTGTGCATGTCTAAGAGTCATTTTCTGTTTGGCTGGCAACTGTGAAACCAAGCATTGAGAAGCAAAACACAGCTTTGCGTGAAGCTATCTCAGCAGAGCAGCAGTTGACTTTCTGCTTCTTGGCTATCAGCAAAGTCCTGCAAGACCTGAAGTTCTCAGCTACCATCTCTGTTGCTTCTTTGAGTTCCATAATTCCTTAACCTTGTGATGCAAGCCTGAAAGCAGATCCATTCAAGGTAGGCAGTTGTAGTTCCTTATCTGGTCTGAAGAACAAAAGTAGCAAATTGTTACGCAATCCCATAAATGCAAAAGAAAAAGGGTTGACTTTAAGGATATGCCTGCTAAACTTGTGTGAGTTGTGTCCTGTCCAACAGAAATCGAAAGGAAAATAAGCCCAATTCATTTGAAAGGGTTCAAATACAGAAGCAATTTTTTTAGTTTTTTTTTCTCCCTTCTTCACTCGGACCCACGCTCTGCATTCCCTATATCTGTGCGAGGATTACATAATAGCAGGATATGTAATGTGCAGTGTCATGCACCTGACACAGTACAAGGACGGGTGCAGGAGTCTTGGGTGCAACTCGCATTGCC
Organism: Eleutherodactylus coqui; assembly: GCF_035609145.1. NCBI lineage: Eukaryota > Metazoa > Chordata > Amphibia > Anura > Eleutherodactylidae > Eleutherodactylus > Eleutherodactylus coqui. The sequence goes on from NC_089838.1 coordinate 16,301,473, forward strand.
CTGTGTAAATGAAGCTTAACAGAATGTAAGAACACCAGCATTCACAGAACATCTGAAGGAAGATCCTATGCAAAATTGTATTGAAATAAATAACCAAAAGGCACCAAACATATTAAACCATTTAAAACACACAAAAAGTCAGGTGACGACTGTATCTGGGAAAGACCACACAAAAAATAAATAATGCACACATAATCCAAAGCATGTAAGGTTATGCACATGGGCAGGAGAAACGGGTGTCACCAATATACACTAAATGGGGTACTGCTAGGGAAAAGTGAGATGGAAAATGATCTGGGGGTACTAGTGGACTGTTGACTCAATTGGAGCAACCAATGTCAGTCAGCTGCTGAAAAGGCAAATAATGTCTTGGGGGGTATTAAAAGAGGTATAGGGGCGAAGGACGAGAACATTATTCTTCCACTATATAAGGCACTTGTCCGGCCTCACATGGAATACTGCGTACAGTTCTGGTCACCGGTGCTCAGGAAAAATGTTGCAGTCCTTGAGGGGGTTCAAAGAAGGGCAACTAAACTAATACATGGAATGACGGGACTGGAATACCCAGAGAGGCATCAAAACTGGGATTATTCACCCTGGAAAAAAGACGGCTAAGGGCCAAACAAATAACTGTGTATAAATACATGAGGGGACAAATTCAAGGATCTCTGCCATTATATGTTTATACCCAGGACTGTAACAGTAACAAAAGGGCATCCGCTACGTCTAGAAGAAAGCAGGTTTCATCACCAACATAGAAAGGGGTTCTTTACTGTAAGAGCAGAGAGACTGTGGAACTCTCTGCCTGAGGACGTGGTGATGGCAAAATCCACAGAGGAGTTTAAGAGGGGACTAGATGTCTTTTTAGAGCACTACAACATTACAGTATATAGACATTAAATAACCAGAAGGGAAGTTCATCTTAAATGTTGATCCAGAGATTATTCTTAGTCAAGAAGGATTTTTTTTTTCACCAGATTGAGGGTAAATTGGCTTCTGCCCACTGTGTTTCTTTTGCCTTCCACTGGATCAACAAGGTGGAAAGGGGGTAAACAGGCTAAGCTGGATGGCCTTTTTTGTATTTTTTCGGACTAGCATACTATGTATGTATCAAAATAATAAATATATAAATATTTAATTAAATATATGTAAATTACCACTTATATACACAAATATTTGCTCAGAGTGCAAGATTCAGTTCAAAAAGAAGTATACTAGAACAGTTGTAAAGGATGCGCCACCAGACTAAAAAGTGAAGCAAGGGTCTCCCTAAAGAAAGGAATAAAGGCTACATGTGGCCAACGCCCCCACCCTAAGCGGAGTGCAAGCTTCATCACTTAGGGAGCCCCTTGCTACACTTTTTATTCTGGCAGTGCTTCCTGGTATTCTACTCTTTGAACGAAATCCTCAATTATGTGCAAGTATTTGTCTATATGAGTTTTTTCTTTACTATATTTATGATCTAGATACATAAATGCATTGGATTATTTGTGCAGCCAACATTGATGCATTATTTAGTTTTTGTGTGGTCTTTCTCAGTTACAGTAGTCACCTGTCTTTTTGTGTTAAAATGGTTTTAATGTGTTTGGTTGCTTTTGGCATTTATTTCAATAAAATATTTAATGTAATATTTAGAGATGAGCGAGCATACTCGCTAAGGACAATTACTCGATCGAGCATTGTCCTTAGCGAGTATCTCCCCGCTCAGCAGAGAAGGTTCGGGTGCCGGCGCGGGTGACAGGTGAGTTGCGGCAGTGAGCAGGAGGGAGCAGGGGGGGGGAGAGAGAGTGAGATCTCCCCTCTGTTCCTCCCCGCTCTCCTCCGCCGCTCCCCGCCCCCGGCAGCCGTACCTTTTGTCTCAAGCGGGCAGGTACTCGCTAAGGGCAATGCTCGCTCGAGCAATTGCCCTTAGCAAGTATGCTCGCTCATCACTAGTAATATTCATTCATATTTTCTAGAGTCCTGGTGTTACTTGCTTGCAGCCCTTTTCAGTTGCGTCCTTTTCTCTGAAAGTCATAAACATAGTGCACCTCATTACCAGGTTTCCTCGTTGTGTAGTGCCCACTATTTGTGGTTGTTCCTAACAGAATGTGGGGCAAAATGGTTGATAAATGTTCCCCCCTCATGTATGCTTTTCATAGCCGCTTCACTGCTGTGTTCATTCTTGAAACCAAGTTTTTTTCTCTTTCTACAGTTCCCAAGGACCGTAGAGGAGTGGAAGATTCCTGCAGAGGACTTTGAACGTCTCTGTCAATTCCCCAACTATGGAGGGGCCCTTGACGACAAACATTTTTGGATCTCTCAGCCTGCAAACTCAGGATCATACTGCTATAATTACAAAGGCTACTGTAGTATAATATTAATGGAATTCCAACTACAAATTTCTGATGGTAGATGTTTGCAAAAACGGGCAAGTATCGGACAGCGGTGTTTTGGAGCACACCAAATTCATGGAGCAAACAGACAGATTAGGCCTACTGAGCAACGTAGAGACAAAAGCAATTTTGGATTTTGTGTTTGTTGGAGATGAGGCCTTTCCACCACAAGCACATCTACTGAAACCTTTCCCTTAAAGACTATTGGATCAAGGAAGGAAAATATTTAGTTTTTGACTGTCCAAGCGAGACTTGTGGAGAACACTTGGCATTATGGCCAACCGCTTCTGCATATTTCACACCGCAATCCATCTCCATAAACCACAGACAAGGTAGTGCTGGCCTGTTGTGTCTTGTACAACTTCTTACTACATCATGATACACTGTCATACCGCCCCGTCTGCATTGCTTAATAGCGAAAATGTGGATCCCTTGCAAATCAACTATGGACAGCGGCGTTTAGGAGCACAAGGGATCCTACCTCTCCAGTCCCTTCAGGTTTGCCGTGTCTGTGATGATGCCATTCACTCTTGTGAGCAATATAGAGCATATTTCAACAGTGTGGGTACAGTGTCATAGCAGGCTGGAATGATATGAGGTCTATACAATACTTGTCCTATGCATGCTTCCCTTTAAAGGGAGTCTGCAGGCAGAAAGTTATAGAGCAGAGTGAGCCGAGCAGATTGATATATAGTTTTATGAGGAAAGCTTCAGTATTTTAATTATTTATAGCTCAGCGCATCCTACCCATCAGACTGTTCAGCTCAGGAAGGATGTGTGAGATACAAATGAATAAAGTGCAACTTATACGGAATCTTTCCTCATAAATTGATACATTGTTGTACTTCATTCATTTGTATCTCTGCACATCCTGAGCTGAACGGTCCAATGGATGTCCAGGATGTGAAGAGACATAACTGAATAAAATACTGAATCTTGCCTCATAATAGTATATATCAATGTGCTCAGCTCCTCCTGTTCTAGAACATGTTGCCTGCAGTTTGGACAGCTTGTTCCAGGTGACAAACTCCCTTTAAACCCCTTTTATAGAGCAGGAGGAGCTTGGCAGATGTATATATATATAGTTTTATGAGGAAAGATCCAGTATACGTTGTACTCTATATCCTTGTGTTTTGCATGCCAAAAAAAATCCCACAATAAATAAAATAAATGACAGAAATGCAGTTTGTGTTAAAGGAAAGAAAGAAGCTATTAAAACATGTATAAAAGTTTACAACACTGTTTTAATGGGCCACCACTTTGTAGTTCAGATAATGGGTCACCAGGCTTAAGATGGACTCTATAAGCACCTGACTTCTTGGAAGCAACGGATCCTCATCCGGGTTCTGCGCTACTGAAAAGGATCTATGGCGCACAACAAAAAGTGAGGCGGAGCAATGTGAAGCTCAAGGGTGAAGACCCTCCTCTCCCCATTGCCTGAGATGGGCCAGCTCCACCTAGATGCTCCATAGCTGCCTCTGCAGTGTGCAGCCCTGGATGGCCTCAAGGAAATTTTCTGGCCTCCTGGCCGGGGGGGATTTCCTTGCATGGCTGCGGAATAAATTATAAGTATCAATAGTCTGTTGTCCTCAACGCTCAAAGGTCAGGGAATGGGGAGCACCACTTCATTATCATTGCATCCACCATTCCTGCGCAATAAATGTACAATGCTAAAACACATTTCTATTAACGGTTTATTAATGGGGTCACAACCTGTTTTAATAAGAATGTGTTATAACATTGCACAGGAATGGGGAATGTGATGAGTATGAAACAGTGCTCCCCCGATTCCTGACCTTTGAGTCTCATAATGTAACTCATGGTGCTCAAAGGTTATGATAGGCTCCATGTAAAGGGAACCTGTCATGGCCTTTGAGCCCCATAAACTACGTATTGGGCCACTAAGGTCAGGGAATGGGGAGTGCTGTTTCATGCTCCCCGCATACCCTGTTCCTGGGCCCGTTTTAAGTTTGAGTGTGGACAAAAAGTGACTCTTTTCCTCCTGCTCTGTGCTTCTGCTCTGCCATTCATCTCTATGGGAGAACACAGGCCAGGCTGAAAAGTGTCACTTTTTGTCTGCATTCCAACTTAACAGGGACACAGGCTGTTGCCTTCAGTTGTGGGACTTATACATTTTGGAGCAGAGAAATGTAATGAATTGGGTACTCCCCCGCCCCCTTCCCCATTGATCTCAAAATAGTAATGGAAGCCTTCAAATTTTGCTTTGCATGTTTTTTGGGACCACATACAAATCAATGGGAAAGAGACTGATGTGCACCTTGCCATTTTTCTGCACCAAAAATGGAGAATAGACGAAAACATAAACTGCAAATTTTTTGACCAGTTTCAGAATAGCGTCTTTTAGGCCCGTTTTGCTTTGTGATTTTTTTCATTGAAAGGTCATTGATAATACAGACCAATATTCTGAACGTGCTAGGGCCGTTTTGCATGAGATGACCTGTCAGATGCAGATGCCCAACATGCCATCCTAGCAATGATTGTTCTGGTGCTTTTACACAGGAATGATTATCTCTTTTTTTAGTGGAGGCCCGAGTGACAATGCACTCAACTGAAACTGGTCTTCACCCTTTCCAATCCAATTTGTATCCTTTATTTCCTAGGGGGCTTACTCTATTTATGCCATTATACAATGGCGCTATCTGCTGGTTAAAGCCAGTACTGCATGAGCTGACACATTGGATAGGCTCCAACAGCAGAGAGGCTGGCAATATACAATAAGAGAACCCTGCCGGACGTCTTCCAACATTAGAGCTGTACAGCCTTAAATCATAATGTCTTAAGACGTCAGACAGTGGATTGGAAAGGGTTAAGGGAGATACAGTTTTTGGCATTTACCAGGCTCAGAGCGGGACTCCCACCACCATGATATCAGGCTCCTCCTCCAGGGGCTGTAGGCATATTATTTTTGATTTCAACTTTGAAGAATACTAGGACATGTATATTCGTCTTAAGGAGGAGGTAATAGTGCTGGAGGCTATGAAGTAAAAGAACGTATCAGCAAGAAAACTCACCTTTTAAAGTTGGAACCATTTAATACTTAAAGGCGATCAAATGAAGTAATCCTCATTCTGTTGTGTAGAAGTCAAAGACTCTCTCAAAGTACCGAAAATAACCATCTTACAGGCATCGGCGCCACTATCCAGGCTATCAGAATAACGAATGATTCTTCAAGGCCTTTATGCGACTCTTCTGACCAATAGTAAAGCACTTTGTGGACGTGTTGAAACTTGCTTTTGTTCTTCCAACAGCCAATCACATGCTTCCATGCACATACTAACAGCCAATAGTAAAGCACTTTGTGGGCATGTCAAAACCTGCTTATGTCCTCACAAGAGCCAATCACATACTTCTATGCACATAATCATAGCCTTGTTCACACGTATCCAGGCTCACCTGAGTAATTAATCGATCAGTCTAAACGAGCAACCAAATTAGTGTAATAATGAGAAATGTAAATAATGGTTGTCTGAACAGTTATCGTTTAAAAGCAAACCGGTCCTTTGCTTATTCTAACAGTAAGGGCTAATGCGGGAGTATAGCGTGAATACGTGTCCCGCTGGCCACGTCGTATGACACTGCCAGCGCGTCATGCGGGAGCTGCACAGCGGATCCGGAGGGGCGTATGGGGTCTTTGAAGGGGCGCTGTGGCGAACGGCATGAGCCCTAAATCGTCTCATCTAAAAGGACACTAAGTCCCTTGGCTGCGGCACCTCCCGTTGTGCACTTTGGGCATCACAACTCGCTGTAAGCTGCGCTAGGGACTTTTCAGGACAGAAAGGGGTGACCTGAAGGTGTGGCGGTTGAGATCAGCCATCAAAAATATTTTCCAAACTTTTGTTTAGACCCATTGGAACCAAGGTGTTCAGTTTAAAGATCGAATACATGAGATGCAGATTGATAATGTAAACTCCACTAAATGTCACCAGTCTTACCCAGGAAGAAGTGTAGAGTCACGTTAAAAAATAAAAAAAAAGACAAATTGCCACGTCCCAATGGCAGATATCCTTGGGCTCTAAGGCAATTAAGTAATGTGATGGCCAGACCGTTTATTATTCAAGGACTCGATAGTCATGGGGTCTGCCCTACTGGATTGGCCCGTAGCCAACGTGGTGCCGTTATACAAAAAGGGGTTAAAAATGAACATGGAAACTACAGACCAGTATGTCTTCTGGATAAAATGATTGAAGGGTTTCTAAGAGATTTTATCCTGGAGTACCTCAAGGAAAATAGCTGTACAACTCATATCGGCATGGGTTCATGATAGGTGGCTCCTAACAAACACATCTGATCAGCTTCTACGAGGAGGTACGTTCTAGGCTGAACTGGGGAGAGTCATCGGATCTTGTGTATCTGGACTTTTCCAAAGCTTTAAATACTGTGCCACATAAAAGGTTGGTATATAAAATGAGAATGCTTGGTCTGGGAGAGAATATGTGTAAGGGGGTAAGTAACTGGCTCAATTATAGAAAGCAGAGGGTGGTAGTAAATAGTACATACTTGGATTGGGTTACTAGTGGTGCATCAAAAGAGGCATAGGGGCACATGACATGATTTCCTCTTTACAAGTCACTGGTCAGACCACACGTGGAGTATTGTATATAGTTTTGGGCACTGATACTCAAGAAGGACACATCGGAGCTTGAGTGGGTTCAAGGGCAGGCAACTAAAGTAATGGAATAGGCGAACTATAATACCCCGAGCAGTTATCAAAACTGGGGTTATTCAGTCCAGAAAAAAGATAGCGAAGAGACGACCTAATAACTATGTATAAATATATCATCATCTATTCATACCCAGGACCGTGACTATAACAAAGGGGCGCCCTCTACATCTAGAGGAAGGAAGATTTGTACACTGACATAGAAGGGGGTTCTTTTTTGTAAGAGCAGTGAGACTATGGAAGTGAGATTTGCCTCAGGATGTAGTGATGGCATACTCTATAAAAGTGTTTAAGGGAGGCCTGAACGTCTTTCTTGGGCAATGCAATATTACATATTTTATAGTCACTATAGTCACTTCAGATTGCTAGATTGAAGTCGTGAATTTTATTTCCCTTAAACCGGAAAAATTGGCTTCTACCTTATTTGGTTTTTTCTTGCTTTCCTCTGGATCAACATTGGGGGGGGGGGGGGGGGGGATAAGCTGAACTGGGTGGACATATGTTTTTTCAGTCTAATTTACTATTTTACTCTGTTACACAAATTTAGGTAGTATTGTGTAAATTGGGGTGTATTTGCTGTCAGTGCCTCAGTAGCTTGGGCTAGAAATACAGCATGAGGTCAACTGCTATATTCAATGCAGGGAACGGATGTTGAGTGATGACTAAGAATGCTGACTCAGGTGACAAACTTTGACGTTTTCACAATACTATTGGGGTGTACATGGAGTGGGCTGTAGAGTGATGGGGTCATTGGGGCATTTTGAGGACTTTAGGTACTCTCTGTAGCTTGCTTAACTCACATTGTTAAATTCTAGATTTATTTTATATTTTTATTTAATACATTGCTCCCGACTCTTCTCTATTCCCAGAGAATTAAGGCAAAGTGGATTAGAAATTAGAATGTTTCTTATTTTGAAGAAATCACTGGGAGCCGTGTCTGCATTTACAAGCGCCGTGCACAATCAGCTGATCGTTCAGGGTCCCGAGCGACGGACCCCGGCCAATCAACTATTGATGACCTATCCTGAGGATAGGTCATCAAAAGTATTCTCCCTGGAAAACCGTCCTTTAAAGCGCACACAGGCTTGGTCACTAATGGAATAACAGAGCAAATAGAGCATGTAACATGCCTGTCTTGGCCCCTCTCCGCCGCGACGCAGCGCGCATCATTAGAAAAATTTTTGTCTAGAGAGAGACGAAGCTAGAAGAAAAAAAAAAAAAGCTTGGCACCCGGCGTCCCACATACAAAAATGCTCGAGTCTCCCATTGTTGTCAATGGGGTTCGTTACTCAAGTAGAGCTCTCAAATTTTCACGAAAAGCTCGACTCGAATAACGCGGACCCGAGCATTTGGGTGCTCGCTCATCTCTATTCACTAACCATAAAAAATGGTTTTACATTAAAAGTGTTGAACACAATTTTACCTAATTATTTACATAATTTAATTAATTGCAGTAAATTCCCAGTGAAATGTCTGTACATTTATATGCATTGCCGGGCGATTTTTCTGAATAGCAGTCCAGGAATATACAAAGCGGGCCACAAAGATGAGCCCAGCACCACATTCTGATAAAAGCTTCCCCAAAGAAAATCTGTGTCGACCATAGCAACCAATCACAGCGCAGCTTTCCTTTGACCTCAGCAGTATAAGAAATAGCAACCAATCACAGCGCAGCTTTCCTTTGACCTCAGCAGTATAAGAAATGAAAGCTGAGCTGTAATTGGTTGCTATTGCAACAAAAAGTACTGGGCAAGTCGGTAAGTTCTGGATTTTTAATTATACCATTATCCGTCGCCTAGCGCTGAAAAACACTCAGACCGGACCAGAACTGTGGATACAGTTACAATATACAAATACAACACAAACAGATTTTGTCTTTTATATATAAGATGTCTTTTATAATGTACTGATTCAAAAAATTACCTTTAAGAAGTCTTTAATTTATGTTTAAGGTAATCAGTTTACAAAGTACGGATGTCGGAGGAAATCAACCCATAAAATGGTACATAAGAAGTTATGTGAAGCCATTCCAAAGTTAAAGCCCATTCGCAGAGCCTGCAATCCCCAGGAGTGTTCACAGCCTATGTAAGTTTTTTTCTAATTTGCAGTGAAGTGCCCCCTGAGGCTGCCTTCCCAGGGGCGAGAACATCGCGTGGTGAAATGCACAAATATGAACCCCATTATTTTGAATGGGATCATACATATGGGTGATATTTTTCCTGCGTGGCATTGCGATGCGGCGTGTCCTATTTTCCTGCGTGCTCTCACATCGCAGCGCCCAATGACTTCAATAGGGCCGGCGGTAGCATGGATTTGATGCAAGGTCTCTATTTGCAAACAATGGGAGAAACTCTGCTCCTCTGCCGTGGTTGTCAGCTGCGGCCTAGGATCGCTACATCCCCGAAATGATGCAAGGCGGTTTTGACATGGAAACGCCTTGCATCTGCGGGGTATACACAAGGTGGGGAGGGGGATATGGGGCCGGTATTCACCTAATACTGGATTTCTTCTTGGTACTGCATATAAAATCTGAAGCAGTAGTTTTCATTTTTTTCTGCACTTTATTGATAAAATAGAGTTGGTTTTAGAGATGGCATTCATGTTTACTAAGCAACACCATGTGAATGGAATTAACTTGATTTTTGTATCACCATAAACACTGAATGACCACTTTACTAAAAACACCTGCTATCTGTCTGTCTGTAAGTGTGAAACCCTAACTGACTCACTGACTCACACACTCACTCACTGACTGACTCGCCACTAATTCTCTAACTTCCTGATGTTGTACAAACATAAAATTTGGCACAAGCAATCATTATGTCCTAAATAGGAAAAGTAAAGGGGTCACAATTTGATTTTTCAATTTTAAGCGCAAAAGTAAGTGCACCCCTATGTAATGTACCTAATAACATACATCTTAACCGCACAAACATGGAATTTGCCACTACCATTCTTTATGTCCTAAATAGGAAAAGTAAAGGAGTTGCAATTTCATTATTCAATTCTAAGTGTGAAAAACTGAAAATCTGTGATACATGAGAGAGTTATTTTCTCAGAAATCATAAAGCCTGAGAAATGATTTGTATACCGGGGAGAATCAACCTCACCTCTACGTATATTTACTAAGGAGAATCTACTTCACCTCTAAGTGTATATACTGAGGAGAATCTACCTCACCTCTATGTGTATATACTGAGGAGAATCTACCTCACCTCTATGTGTATATACTGAGGAGAATCTACCTCACCTCTATGTGTATATACTGAGGAGAATCTACCTCACCTCTATGTGTATATACTGAGGAGAATCTAGCTCACCTCTACGTGTATATACTGAGGAGAATCTGCCTCACCTCTACTATATTTACTGAGGAGAATCTACTTCACCTCTAAGTGCATATACTGAGGAGAATCTACCTGACCTCTACGTGTATATACTGAGGAGAATCTACCTGACCTCTACGTGTATATACTGAGGAGAATCTAGCTCACCTCTATGTGTATATACTGAAGAGAATCTACTTCACGTCTATGTGTATATACTGAGGAGAATCTAGCTCACCTCTATGTGTATATACTGAGGAGAATCTAGCTCACCTCTATGTGTATATACTGAGGAGAATCTAGCTCACCTCTATGTGTATATACTGAGGAGAATCTAGCTTACCTTTATGTGTATATACTGAGGAGAATCTACCTCACCTCTAAGTGTATACACTGAGGAGAATCTACCTCACCTCTATGTGTATATACTGAGGAGAATCTACCTCAACTCTATGTGTAAATACTGAGGAGAATCTACCTCAACTCTATGTGTATATACTGAGGAGAATCTACCTCACCTCTATGTGTATATACTGAAGAAAATATAACTGACCTCTATGTGTATATACTAAGGAGAATCTACCTCATCTCTATGTGTATATACTGAGGAGAATATACCTCACCACCTTGTGTATATACTGAGGAGAATCTACCACACATCTGTTTTTATATACTAAGGAATATCTATTTCACCTCTATGTGTATATACAGAGGAAAATCTACCTCACCTCTATGTGTATATACTGAGGAGAATCTACCTCACCTCTATGTGTATATACTGAGGAGAATCTACCGCACCACTATGTGTATAGACTGAGGAGAATCTACCTCACCTCTATTTGTAAATATATTGAGGAGAATCTACCTCACCTCTATGTGTATAGACTGAGGAGAATCTACCTCACCTCTATGTGTAAATATATTGAGGAGAATCTACCTCACCTCTATGTGTATATACTGAGGAGAATCTACTCCACCTATATGTGTATATAATGAGGAGAATCTACCTCACCTCTATATGTATATACTGAGGAGAATCTACCTCACCTCTATGTGTATATACTGAGGAGAATCTACCTCACCTCTATGTGTATATACTGAGGAGAATCTACCTCACCTCTATGTGTATATACTGAGGAGAATTTACCTCACCTCTATGTGTATATACTGAGGAGAATCTACCTCACCTCTGTGTATATACTGAGGAGAATCTACCTCACCTCTATGTGTATATACTGAGCAGAATCTACCTCACCTCTATGTGTATATACTGAGGAGAATCTACCTCCCCTCTATGTGTATATACTGAGGAGAATCTACTCCACCTATATGTGTATATACTGAGAGGAATCTACCTCACCTCTATGTGTATATACTGAGGAGAATCTACTCCACCTATATTTGTATATAATGAGGAGAATCTAACTGACTTCTGTGTGCATATACTGAAAGGCTGTAAAGTACATAAGAAGGTGGCCATGGAACGCAGGGATGGAGCGTGCCTTTAAGGCTATGAAGGGGTTGCAACCTCTAGTCTGGGGGTAAATTTGAATAAAAAGGGGCGTTACCTTAAAGGGTAAAAAGTAAGGGGAGTGGGAGGGGTGACACAGTCTGCAGGGGGACATGGGTGCATGCAGTCTAAGGAGAATCCAATTCCCCCTTTATGTGTATAGATATTTTATTCCTCCATTCCTCTGAAGTAACCACACTTTTCTGTGTGAAAATTATACATGTAAATCCTTATTATATTGAGAAAATCAAGATATTGCAGTGTCTTCCAGTGAGACATAATCATTGCTGCTAGACAACCAGGGCCAGTATTTCATACATTGCTAATTTGCAAATTTTGGGGGGTTTTCTCATACAACGGTTGGGAGTATATTTTGAATGGTGGGATCAAAGAAAAACACCCAGTGTAAAGGGATCCTGTGGATGTAAACGATCCCTTGACAAAAGGGATCTGAAGAGGATGTCAGGAATTGCTCCGAGAAACAGGTGTTACACATTCAAGCTAATTCAAGCAAAATACAATGCTAGTAACCCTCAGAAACTTCTTCCTTAGCATGGATGGGCTGTAAGAGCAGGCCACCTGTTCCAGTATGCCAGGATCAGAGGAATCTATGCCGTGAGGAATTGCTGCGGTGGTGAAGGCCACACGAGGTCCGACATGCCTCTTATGAAGTGGTTATACAGTGTAGATTAGGAGCTTCTTGGACTGTAATTAGGCTTTCAGTTTGACTTTTTTTTCTCTAAACCCTGAGAATTTGCAGTAAAAGTTGTGAGGTAAAATTATATATGACTTGAGTTGGTGTGGTTGTACTAAATCAAGACATTGGTATATTATAATGGACAAGGATTTGTAGACCTTCTAATTCCAAGTTAAGTAAAGGTCTGGATTTTAACCCCTTAAGGACATGGCCTATTTTGGGCTTAAGGACGCACACATTTTTGGCGGATTTTCATCTGCACTTTACAAAGGCCATAACCTTTTTATTTTTCCGTCGGCACGGCCATAAAAGGGCTTGTTTTTTACATCGCGAACTGTAGTTTTTATTGGTTCCATTTTAGGGTACGTACGACTATATTGTAGAACTTTTATTAATTTTTTTATGATCGCAGGGAAAGAAAACACATCAATTCTGCCATTCTTTTGAGTCTTAATCATGCAGCATAAATGACGCAATACATTTTTTTTTCTCCGGGTTGGTATGATTACAATGATACCAAAATTCTTATTTTTTTTTAGGTTTTTCCACTTTTCCGCAATTAAAACCATTTTTTGGAAATTATTTCTTTCTAAAGCGCTGCATTCAAAGTCCTATAACTTTTTTATTTTCCATGGACTGAGCTCTGTGAGGGCTTATTTTTTGGGGGACGAGCTGTATTTTTTATTGGAACTATTTTGGGGTACATACAACTTTTTTTAAACACTTTTATTGAGCGGCAAAAAGAAAAAAATAAGCATTTTGCCTCAGTTTATTTTAGCTCTTTTTTACGCTTTTTGCCATGCAGGATAACAAGCATGTTCAATTTATTGTACGTGTCATTACGGATACGACGATACCAAATATGTAGGATTTTAATTTTTAAAAAAAATGTTTATGCTAATAATGAGAAAAAGCACAAAAAAGAGGTATTTTTACATTTTTCTTTTTTTTTTCATTGTTTTTATATATTTTTTTACACTTTTTACGTCCCTGTATTAGCGATCACAGGCACTGCAGGACGCCTGTGTCTGGCATCCTGTTGCCATGGTAACCCAATCGCAATCCAAAATTACATAGCCAGAATCCGATGACCTCACAGAGGGAGTGCGCTCCCTCTGTGAACCTTTTACATGCCGCGAACTACGTAGATCGCTGCAGGGAAGGGGTTAACGGCGGGGGTCGCTGCTCCGATGCACCCCTGCTGTTGCAGAGGGAGGCCCTCTTCCGTTGCCGGATAGCGCGGGATCTCTTATGATCTTGCACTATCCCTAGGGCATACCTGTAAGTCCTCTTGCGCTAAGTACCCCTCTGCCAGGACATACAGTTACGCCCAGTGTTGGGAAAGGGTTAAGGAACCTCTAGTCTTTGCATCCTTAGCGTCTGCAATGAGATATTTAATGCATGGAAATTCCCAGGTTGTGTCCTCAAAACATTCCTAAACAACTGTAATGACACAGGAATGGTTTGACTGCAGGGATGTAGCTAGTGGTGGTAGTCTGATGTCAGCATACAGGAGCAGAGGGCAAGGGACAAGAATTAAAGGGGTTATCTAGCCTTTACAAAATTGACAGCCTATCTTCAGGACTGTCAATGAATATCTGATCGATGGGGGTCCACCACTCAGAACCCATGCGATCATATAATTTATAGCAGTTATTCTGAGTACTGCAGGTTTATCCCATTCACTTCAATAGGAGAAGCCTGTAGTATTCAGAACAGCCACTATAAATAACATGGCGCTCTGAATACGAACAGGATAGTTCTCCAATGTGAACATCGAGGAGGCTGCAGTGCTAACACACTCAGTGGACCCCCAACAATCAGATATTGATAGGCTAGTTTTAAGAATCTATGAAGGACCAGTTTAAGTAAATATGCTTCAATGGACAGGAAGGGACTTCTCTATGACACATAATCTGTCATCTGTGCAGGGAGGGGAAGAGGTGAGCTGTTACCATCATCTCTTGTGAATGGTGGATATTGTGTCTATATATAGGTGTTACTTTTCATTGTAACCTTGCCTGTGAAAACTGCACAATATTCAGACTTTTTTAATAAATATACATATTGACATAAAAAAAAGCAAAATTAAAAAAATCACCTACTTAAAAAAAAATGTTCACAGAACTTGATTGGAACAAGGCCATCGATGTGAGCACTACAAGCATCAGCACCACAAGGGTGCAGGGAGATTGCAGGTGTTAAGCTGATCGCTATGGATCTGCAGTTATAACAATTATGTGTTTTTCCAGTAGAAGATATGCTTATCTCCATATTGAAAAACGTCATATTTAGAGATGAGCGAGCATTGATTGCCCTTAGCGAGTACCTGCCCGCTCAAGAGACAAGGTTTGGGTGCCAGCGCGGGGGAGCGGTGAGTTGCGGCAGTCAGCAGGGGTTGGCGGAGGAGGAGAGGGAGAGAGAGATCTCCCCTCCGTTCCTCTCCGCTCTCCCCCATAGCTCCCTGCCCGCCGCCGGCAACCGAACCTTTTCTCTCGAGCGGGCAGGTACTCGCTAAGGGCAATGCTCGCTTGAGCAATTGCCCTTAGCGAGTATGCTCGCTCATCACTAGTCATATTACATGCCACCAAATTGGAAAAGGGAAGATGGACCAATACCTCTGCAGCTCCCCCAATTGGAAGGCAGCATTCCTTCAAGTCTCCTAACAATGACTGGAAATTGTAAGCCAGAGCCAGAACCATCCACAGGCAGCTGTTCGGGGTGATTGCCCCTCACCAGTGGGCAGTAGGTTTCTGGCTTGGCTAGTGAGAAGCCTATAGATGTAGGTTAGGAAGGGTAGCGTTTCCCCTTAATTTGAGCACCTAGAAGGTGTGTGAGGAGGCTTACAAGGCCTTATTCAAAGAGCCTAATATTCACTTGCAGGAATGCTGCCTTTTAATAGGTGGCGCTGCAGAGGCATTGTTCCATCTTTCCATTTGCATATTCTCAGACAAGCATGGATGGCCCTATAACTCTTCTCACACATCTTCTAGGTGCTCTCCTTAATTAGAAGTGATACCCTTCCTGACCCATGTCATCCATTGACATGAATAGGTACCCGTATATCACATAGTTTTGCGGAGTCAACAAATATATAAGGTTCCTAATAATAGTGTAATATCGGTGTTTTTAGTTTGCGTTTTATAATGTATTTGTTTGTTTGCTAACAGATGGATGATCGGAGAGTGGGAGCGATGCTCTGCAACATGTGGGAAAGCAGGTTACGAAAGTCGCACAGTACGGTGTATCCAGCCGCTAAGTGACAATATGAACAGAACTGTGCACAGCAAATACTGCAGCGAGAACCGTCCCGAAACCAAAAGGCCTTGCAATCGCCTACCATGCCCGGTTCAGTGGAGGGTAGGACTCTGGTCCCAAGTATGTATACTGTTTAATCTCTTTATTTTAGTAAGCAATGAATTATATTTTTCTTACAGTCTGTTAATTTTCCTGATTTGTATTGAAAAGTATTTTACATATCTTGACACGTACATTCATGTTGCCTATAGTTAGTAGATGGTCCAACCTGTGATTTCTAGATAAGAATGGGCAGATACCGTATACCAAAAGCAGAAATGTATAGATCTATGCACAGTCCACAAAAGTTAAAATTGGCTTATTTTGTGAGAACTATTTTTTTTCTAACACCATGTTTTAAATACAGAGTAACATTTTCAAACTCCAAACAAGAGCAGGCAGGCCCTCAGTAACCGTCATGGTGTTTCTGTAATTTAGAGCGCATTCAGACGATCGTATATCGGCTGGGTTTTCACGCCCAGCCGATATACGGCGTCCCTCTCTGCAGGGGGAGGAAGCTGGAACAGCCGGGAGCAGTGCACTGAGCTCCCGCCCCCTCTCCACCCCCTCTCCACCCTGGCCACTATTTGCAATGGGAGGAGGTGGAACTACATTCCCGGATGTAGCTCCGCCACCTATCATTGCAAATAGTGGCAAGGGGGTGGAGAGGAGGCGGGAGCTCAGTGCACTGCTCCCGGCTGTTCCAGCTTCCTCCCCCTGCAGAGAGGGACGCCGTATATCGGCTGGGTGTAAAAACCCAGTCGATATATGATCGTCTGAATGCACCCTTAAAGTGAAGGTTGATTTTACAGCATCTTTTTCTTTTTTTTTTTTAAATCAAATTAGATTTAAAATCTACTTCTAATTAAAGTAACCCTCTGACTTTGGGATAAAATTCTGTCCTGGGGAAGGTGGAAGTATTACTTGCAGTTATTCTCTGCTGCCCCCTGATTCGCCAGTTCCAGGTCCTGTTTTTGGATGCCCAAGATGGCTACAGCAATTTTCTAGCTTGTATAAAAAATCTGACTTTGGCTTGAAGAAATGCTGCCTTCCAATAGGTGGCACTGTGGAGGTTTTATTCCATCTCTTATATTTGCCTATTACCCAGAGGAGCGTGCATGGCCATTTGAGTCTCCTCACTCACCATCTAGGTGTTTTCCCTAAGGAGAAAAGATAGCGTTTCTGACCCCCGTCCCAGGCCTCTCACTAGCAAAGCCAGACTCCTACCCTACACTGATGAAGGGCAAATACCCTGAAACGGCTGTCTGTGCATGGAGTCTGGCTTTGCTTTTAATTCCCAGTCATTGTTACAAGGCTTGTTTAAAGAGACTGACTTTGGCTTGAAGGAATTCTGCCTTCCAATAGGTGGCACTGTGGAGGATTTATTCCATCTCCCTTATCTAGCTACCTATTGCACATTGTGCATGGCTTTCTGATTGGCCAGTGTTGATCATCTGAGTAGCTATGACCAGTCAGAGAGCAGGTACAGTGTATTGGAGGTCTAAAACTACCAATGCACTGTAAGGATTACGCAATCTGAAGATTAAGATTGTGTTGGCCATCTTCAAACTGGTGAATCAGGGAGTTGGCAGAAAAAAGCAATTGCAGGTACTATGCATCCTCTGCTCCTGCAATGGACTTTTGTTCCAAAACTGGTGGCTTGCTTTATTTTACTCAATTATATAGCTCATACATTTGTTGCAGCGCTGTACATAATTGTCATCACTCCCTGCCCCCACTGGAGCTGACAATCTAATTTTTCAAATTAACTGATTAGTATATTTTGTAGTGTGGAGAATCAGTGGAAACCTACACAAACATGGGAAGAACATACAAATGTCATACAAATGCTGGTCAGATTTAAACCCAGGGCCCGAATACAGCAAGGCAACCATGCTGCCCCACCAACAAATGAAAGCTGCAGCACTCACATCACTATCAGCATAAGTGTATTAGGGATATAGATAGAGATGAGCGAACGTACTCGTTTAGGGCGATTTCGCAATCGAGCACCGCTTTTTTCGAGTAACTGACTACTCGGGCAAAAAGATTCGGGGGGTGTCGGGGGGTTGCAGAAGGGAGTAGGGGGGGGGAGAGAGATCTCCCCCTGTTCCCCACTGCTACCCCCCGCTCCACCACACCGCCCCCCCGAATCTTTTCGCCCGAGTAGTTAGTTACTCGAAAAAAGCGGTGCTCGTTTGCGAAATCGTCCTAAACGAGTACGTTCGCTCATCTCTATCTATATCCCTAATACAGCCTTCTATATAGCCAAAATAAGTCTTTATACAAAAATGTTAATCTAACCTAAGCCAGCATACTGTCGGATATGTAAATTGTCCTCTCGCTACTTATGTACTTTAGGGAGTATTTAGACAATGTATGCAACCTATTAATACCGTACCTGATGCAATGAATGAAGGAAACCAGCTTCTCGTCAGACTTAATATTATTCAGAATATCATTGTTACGGATAGCGAAAGTGGACTCACTGTGCTAACCAACCAACCTGGCTTTTGGACCAGACCTGGTGTTGCTGACAGCTGACCCCAGTGGTCAGATGTATCACTGCAAGGCAATCTCAGATGGGGAAATTTGGCCTTATCTAATCAGGAAGATGGGAAGACCGCTGCCTAAAAGCAGGGTAGGCATCCTGATAAGAACGGACCCACTGTTTTCACCTCAGGGCTAACTACCCCTGACAAGACACAGGGACAATGTACAGAAGACAGAACAGGACTGACTTACCACAGAGACAGAAACGATACACAGGCTGGAAGGAAATGGACAAACGCACACAGGCTAAAACACAAGGCAAAGAACATACAGAATAAACAGATACAGGCTCAAATAGAGAAAACAGCCCTTAGACAGGCAACCAGATGTGCTGAGTGTCTGAGACAAACACACAACAATACTGAGGTAAAGATGGAGGATTCCCAGCTCAGCTAAATAAGGAGGTAATTGCCAATTATACTGCAGCTGGGTTGTGCAGGTTTAGCTAGTGTAGTGCTGATAAAAAGTGGAAGAAAAGAGTACATTCATTCAGAAGGAGCAGAGTGACACTCGTGTCTGTCCGGAACAGCAAAAGGGCGTCAGACACGGGTAGCAGACTTAACAATCATATCTAGTTATTTTAGTATGACTTTTTTTTTCTCTTGCAGTGTTCTGTAACTTGTGGCAATGGAACTCAGGAAAGACCAGTTCTCTGTGGTTCAAGTAACAATAAAATAGACAACTGCAATAGTGTCAAACCTGAAACCATACGGATTTGCAGTCTGCCTTTATGTTCTGGTAAGTTTAAGGTACCTTTACATGGACAATAGTGGCCCTGCGATTTTGGGGTGACTATCGGCTCGTGTACATATGGCAACAGACAGGACACTGAGCAGTAAGTCAGAGTTGTCACTAGTCTTTCCTTTTCAGCTTAGTGAACAGGAACGATTGCTGAGTAGCTTCTTGCTCAGTATAAATAGGAATCACTCAATGTTTGAGTGACTACCTGTTTACAATGAATGGAGGTGGGCGACCCATTCCGCCTCTATTCACTTGAATGACTACCGCTCCTGTGTGCCTCCAGTGTGCTTCATTAGAGGCCGCATTACAGTTGTGTTTCCATCATAGCAGCCAATGGGACCTGGAAATACAGATCTGTAATATGAACCCATATCTTACATTCCCCTTTGCCTATTCCTGGCTTCTGTATACTGACAATTCCCACCACTCCAGTCTCTGCTGGTCTCTACTCACATACAAGGAGATGATCACGTGACATCTAAGTATGGGACTCCTTAGGTGAATCACAGGCCTCAGCCTGGAAGTATTGTAAGTGAGGACTGGAGTGGTAGCGGGATGAAACCCGATAAGATGGCAGCCTCTATAGTCATATAAACAGCAGAATTAAAAATTCTGAAATCAGAAAATAAAAAGAGATTAGAAAGATTTGAATATTCTCTATCTGGTTTTAATTAATTAAATACATGCGGTGCTATAGTCTCTTTCGATATAAGAAACAATGGCGGCCAGATCTTCTTTCTTCTGCATGGCGGATGCGCTCGGGACGACGGCGGCGTGCCGCGCCATCTTTTTCTTAAACGCCTGCTTTCCCGCAGAGACAGCTGCGTCTGTGCCGCGGATCTGGACGGCTTTCATTGGGCTCAATGAAAACCGCACAAAAATGGAGCGTGCTGCGGTTGTCTTCCAGTCTGCACGCCGAGGAAAATGATTGCATACCTGCGGGTGCCCAATGATTCCCTATGGGCATGGATCACGTGTGCGGGAGACCCACGCGGATTTAATCAATCTATTTTCCCTGTGGACATTGGGCCTTAAAGGGGTTCTGTCACTAAAAAAGAAAAATGCTGTACTTATCTATTCCTCCCTTATCAGTCTACTTACCAGATCTTTACCTCCCCCATCTTCTCCTGTCTCCTGCAGTCCAGGGGCTCACTTCACCTCCAGCTACCTGATTCTTCGCCTTCCTGTGAGGTTACCTACATTAGGTTGGCAGTCTGCCAATGTACGTTATGTCACAGCTCACAGGCCAGCAGGAGGACTGCCTATCTTCTTCAGAGATTGCTCATGCGAGCTGTCTCTGAAATAGATTACAATTCCTTCCTAGGCAGTGAAGCTACAGCACAGGGATGTGACCTTCACTGACCAGGCCGGAAGGAATTTGTGATAAGCAGCCTTCATAACAAGCTGAGCCCAGCCTGCAGTGAGCTGATCTGGGGCACTGGAGAAGCTCAAGCAGGAGAAGATGTGATAAGGAGACAGACAGGGAAGGAATGGGTAAGTTTAGATAATTTTTTTTTAATGACAAAACCCCTTTAAGCAAATGATTACATATCTGTTAATTAAAGCCTGTTTTTCACTATTTTATCTTTGTCATTTAATATCAAAACCTGAGAAAATGAGGCAAGTGTCTATCTAAGAAATGTCTTCTTGTTTCAGGAAACTCTTCTGATCCATTAAAGAAGAATTACATTGTCCAGTGGCTCTCTAGACCGGACACAGATTACCCAAGCCAAAAAATATCTTCAAGTAAAAGACCTATTTATAATTTTGCCTGTGGCATAGAATGCATGCTCTCCGTGCGGCTGCAGCGCTGGGCTCTGGGTCTTCATGTTATACTTTGCGAAAGACTTTCATATCTTTGATTTTCTTCTTGCATTTCCTGTCTTCTGTTTACACTCTTCTTTAGATTCTGCAGCGCTGACTAAAGGGTTTCTTTTACTACTTTTTTATAATATTGTTTAGCAGCAAAGAACACAATGTAGCAGCGCATCAAATTTTCACATTTATACATTTTTAATGGAACGCTCTGAAAATTCCTTCACTTGGACAGAAGTGACTATTAAAGCACCTGTGGGTAATATGAAGCTCTTACTTCAGTCATGTGCGGATTGAACTAAATTGTTCTAAAAAATATATATATATTCTCAGAACCATAGAATAGTTGGGTTCAGCTAGGATAAAGGTATAATTCTGCATTTTCCAGCAGAGTTTATCATTTTTAAAACTTTAAACATGTTCATCTTCACAATCAAAGGCACTGACCTAAATGGGCCATACAGAAACATACTAATACTACACACATACACTCATATATACACAATCATGCTTTGAGTCAGACCACAAGGCTAATTTTATTTTTTTTTTCTAAAGCAACACAATGATTTCATGAGGGTGGCCTCTCTAATAGTATTCAGAGGTCACAATGCAGGGAGGAGGAAGAGGTGAGCTGTGACCCTCACGTATTGTCAATGCTGTGTTATTTTTCTTTAGCTTTATAATAGAGGTGTTACCTTTCATTGTAATCTGGCCTGTGATGATAAGGAAATAGGTATTGCAAAGTCACAGAACCAGAGGTGTTTAGTATAATAAATGCAAGATTTCAGAGTTATTTAAAATATAGATAATGCTATGAAAAATTAGAAAATTCATAATTTTTTAAAAATATGTATAACCTAAAACAATAGGTCATTTTTTGACGATAGATTAATTTTTAGTTTAAAGCCTCTATTGCATAGTCCATAGCTTTAGCTACTTACGTGGAAAAAGGATACCAATCCCTTAAATCCAACTTTTCTCCAGAAAGGTATCGTTTCTCCATAAGTGGCACTTATTTTCCATCTTCCACATTTGCATATTTCCCAGAGGCACATGGATGGACTTATTAGTCTCCTCACACCTACTAGGTGCTCTCCATAAGGAGGAATGCTACCCTTCCTGACCCACATCTATAGGCCTTTCACTGGCCAAGCTGAAACCTACTGCACACTGATGAGGGAAAATCACCCTGAAACAGCTGTCTGTGTATGCTTATTCTGGCTTTGGCTCACAATTCCTAGTTATTGTTACAAAGCTTGTTAAAAAGTCTAGCATTGACTTGCAGAAATCCTGCCTTCCCATAGGTAGTGCTGTAGAGGGATTGTTCTATATGTCCATTTGTATATTTCCCAGAGGAGCGTGCATGGCCTTATAAGTCTCCTTACACCTACTAGGTCCTCTCTTTAAGGAAAAACGACACCATTACTAATAGAAAAACAGTGCACCAGTGCGCTATGGTAAAACGCACACTGATTTTATTTACTTTAACCCTTTCCAATCCAATTTGTAGGGATCACTCTTTTTCTGCTGTTATACAACAGCGCTATCTGCTGGCTAAAGCCAGTACTGCATGAGATGACACGTTTGATAGGCTCCGACAGCAGAGAGGCTGGCAATATACAGTAAGAGAACCCCGACGGACGTCTTCTAACATCGGAGCTGTACAGCCTTAAATCATAATGTCTTCAGAAGTCAGACAGTGGATTGGAAAGGGTTATAGAAAATTACGGGAATTACGCGTTTCATGCTCAAACCAGGCACTTCATCACACAATTGGCATGCAGAACATGTCAGCGTTTAAAGGATAGAAAGGCACCACAAGTCCACAGGTGTAATTTCAAATAGGGCAGGGCCTGCGTGGTGCCCAGCATCACATTCCAATGCAGATTAAGTCTTGCATTAATTAGTTGAATTGACATAGTTTATGCAAACATACATAAAATGTTTTAACACAAAATATTTGTTTAACCCCCAACAGTCACGTTGAAATTGGAAAAACCCTTCCAAAAATGTCACTTTTTTAAAGTGTAGATTTTGAACTCGTGTCTCATGTAAATACATTTGATTCATCTTAAGGGATCATACCCACGGGGAATTTAGATGTATCCAAAAAATGTGACTATTAGAACCAATTCAGAAGAAAGAATTTTAGCCACAAAAAAAAAAAAAAACGCACCTAAAAAAGATCATGAGCAACTGATATTCCCTGCTGCGTTAAAAGATAGGACCTATCTATGGCGCTAAGCGTAGGAGTTTCCATAGACTCCTATGGGAGCAGGAATAATGTAAGCTCCGTCGGCCTTCTTTGCTAAATTGATCATAACAGAAGTGGGAAACATTTCAAGTGACCCTCCAGGCCTGGAGAATCACAGAGGGCTGCGCCACGTCTCTGACCCACTGTACATTAGTCTAAGACACTACACCTGCTTTGATGAACCAGTGCAGCCATGTGCGCAGTGCTGGCCAGTGAGAACAACATGCAGTGTCTTAGACTACTATTACATACTAATACACAGTGCCCATCAGGTAGTCAGAGAATTAGCGCAGCCATCTTTGTTTGCCCAGGCCTGCTGGATCACTTTAAGTAAACTAACTTTTAAAAAGTTCCTACATTTGGTATTTGTATTACGCTAATTCTGTATTACCCATAGGTGCACAACGAACATTAAATCACTGCACTAGGCTCTATTATAATCCAGCATATATTTAGCAACTGTTATATTTCAATGAGAAAAGCGACTGCTGCCTTGTGTCCTTTGTAGACTTTAGGGCGCATTCAGACGACCGTATATCGGCCGCCGGCCGATATACGGCATCTCTCTCTGCAGGGGGTGGAGGCTGGAAGAGCCAGGAGCAGTGATCTGAGCTCCCGCCCCCTCTCTGCCTCCTCTCCGCCCCTCTGCACTATTTGCAATGAGAGGAGGCGGGACAGGGGCGGGGCTAAACTTCGGGAATTAGCCCCGCCCTCGTCCCGCTTCTCCTCATAAAAAATAGTGCAGGGGGTGGAGAGGAGGCAGAGAGTGGGCAAGAGCTCAGAGCACTGATCCCGGCTCTTCCAGCCTCCACCCCCTGCAGAGAGAGATGCCGTATATCGGCCGGCAGCCGATATACGGTCGTCTGAATGCGCCCTTAGGATGATGAAAAGAATGAACTTTTTGTGCACTTTGAACTTCAATACTGTTCAGAGAGGTTAACAAAAAACCTACTTCCTGTGTCGTCTAATCTATGCTACTGCCAAGCCTTTATTAACATATTCTAAATGGGAAACACCCCCTAAACTGGTTAGCACTACAAAACACTTTTACATAATTCTAAGAAAAGTCTTTTAGTTTACAAAATATAAATGAAGTTTTTTCTTTATTCTTTATATATTATTTTGGTACAACTCCCAATAATGCATATCCCAACAATGGTTTACACGGTTGGGTCGTATATCCCACTTAATTACCAGTGCTTGCTTTTGTTTAATATTTCATGTTCTATTGCTTCTACTAATACATGATACTAAAGGGCGTAAATACTAAAAGTTATGAAACATGAATACCTCAGTTTATATAGCATGTATCGAATTATCCAAAAAATGTAATAATGATGCCTTAATAGTGACATAAACTCAGCGTCAGAAAACTGAACTTCAAATCAGAGAAACTGAGACATTATCTTGTTTTAAAAGGAACTCGTCAGCTTCAAAATGCAGTTCAGGCTGCAGGCACCGTGTCTTATAGGAAGATGAGCTGAGCAGAATCATGTGTATTTTAGTAGGTAAAGATTCAGTAGAACTAGTCAGTTATTCATTGAAACATCTGCTTCTTCTGGGTTTAGGAGTCCAGTGGGCGGTCCTGCTCAGTAATCAGTGTCTGCCTGTGTACAGTCATACAGGAAAGGCTGTCATTCACGGTGCAGGACTGAAAGAATAAGTAGATGTTCGGGGAATACCCTGTTTCCCTGAAAATAAGACATAGCATGATTTTCCAGAATTTTTGAGGATGCAAAATGATTTTTCAGGCTTTTTGAGGATGCTTGAAATATAAGCCCTACTCCAAAATTAAGCTCTGCTAACAGTTAATTTAAAAAAAGTCAATTGAAATAGTGTCCAGGCAGCTGTACATGTAAAAAAGTTAAACCTTTTTGAACAAAAATTAATATAAGACACTGTCTTATTTTCAGGGAAACACAGTAATTTACTTGTTCTTCTGAATCTTTTCTCACAAATATGTATATCGATCTGCTCAGCATATCCTGCATTTTCTATGTGACAGGTTCCCTTTAAACCTAGATCCCTTCTGCTGCAGTTTCTTGATTTAATAGTTTATGATGTCAAAAATGACTGTTTTTACATTCAAGGGGTTGTCTTCTAGTAAAACCCCTTTTTTCATATCGGAGGTGGCTTGTGGCAACTAGCTCATTGCAGAGGGACCTTCTCAGTTATCGGGTGCTATAACCAGCGCAAGTAGTGTGTGCAATGTAGTCTGCTGAAGCATTACAGATGGTATGCATTACTTTCTATAGCTTTCACTTGAATTCAGTACTGCAGAGCCTACGGAGGCTACCAATGAGCTGCAGATACCCAACAACCTACCTAACAGATGTCGCACCTTAACTCCAGAACAATTTAGCTACCTGCAACGAGTCATGTTTGAAATGAATTCATCAAACAAAGGAAAATTAAAACAGCCTGTTAGTGTATATTACAAAGAACGAGACTGTTTTATACTTCTCTGTATGTCTAGAGGTTATTGTTCTTACTTACAATCTGGATGCCTTTGGCTGCATTACTGAGATATTCCAATTAAAGCTGCTCTGATTCCTTAGGCTGCATTCCCACGAACGTACATTGGCTCGGTTTTCACGCTGAGCCGATATACGTCGTCCTCATCTGCAGGCGGGGGGGAGGATGTAAGAGCCAGGAGCAGGAACTGAGCTCCTGCCCCCTTTCTGCCTCCTCTCCGCCCCTCTGCACTATTTGCAATGGGGAGAGGCGGAACGGGGCGGGGCTAATTCGTGGAACTTAGCCCCACCCCTGTCCCACCTTACTTCCACCCCCCCCCCCTCCCGCGCAGATAAGGACGACGTATATCGGCTCGGCGTGAAAACCGAGCCGATATACGTTCATGGGAATGCAACCTTATGGATGTGCCCTGGAGACTATGTAGCTCCATATCAACAAATAAATCAAAACCACCTTCTCTTTCATCATCACATAATACGCCCAACAGATTAGAATCTGTCAGTTCTGCAGCCAATGGTCCGTGCACCAAGAACCTGTTAAATACATTTTGTCACTGGGTTCATGCTGCATTGACAATGGGCAGCTTGAACCCAGGATAGGGAATTCTGTTGCCCCCATGGGTGTTTGATGTATTCTGAAATGTGGCATTCCGGATTAAATACACCTTGAAGTTTGACAGCTGAGCTCCGAGTCACGGGAGTGGGCCGCATCGGCCTCTACCTTCCTACAGTATGAAGAACGACGGCTCCTCTCTCCGCTTGTCTATTTAGAAAGCGCTGACACTCAGAGGGCAAGGAGAGTCTGGTGCAGCCAGGGATGTAACTATAGGGGGTGCAGGGGATGCGGTTGCACTTGGGCCGAGGAGCCTTAGGGGGCCCCTAAGGCTTCTCTTCTCCATATAGGGAGCCCAGTACTATGAAAAAAGCATTATAGTTGGGGGCCCTGTTACAGATCTGGCACCGGGGCCCAGAAGCTTCAAGTTACGCCTCTGGGTGCAGCCCTCCCAGTTACTCAGAAATCATCTACTAGTCAAACTTCAAAGTCTCTATTTATTCTGAAACCACACATCATTTCAGAATAAAACGGCCACGGGGCAGCAGGTTTCCCTTTAACAGGTTCTTGCTGCCTTCTGTTCAAGCAGCATGATCCCGATGACAGAATCCCTTTTAATATCTACATGCAAGTAAGATAATTACTATGTTTACACTCTAATGTTATACATTATTTATTTAACTTATATGGAACCTTTATTTGGTGATTATTTTATGTCAGTGTTTTTATAGAATTTGTATACTTGGTGTTGTAGTTGTCGGCCATCGATGTGTGCTGCACTTGTACCTCTATTTATCTTTAGGGACTATAGCAGCACCTTATTGCTTTATTCTCTTGACGGTAACGGTACATTCAAGGACGGAAGCTGTCCAATACCTCTTAGTTTGAGATATATATATATATATATATATATATATATATATATATATAATGTGTGTGTGTATATCTTTCAAACACATTGCAAACATGATGAAATTCTTTTGTCCGATTCCTCATCTATCATTTATTCTATATGTCTTTTATCTTCTACCTCTGACATATTGTACAGCATGACATCGCTTGTGTTCATAGAATATCCTTATGCCCTGACAGTGACAGTTTTCTGCTCGTTGTAACATTTTGTTTCAATGACGTTTTATGCTCTCAAGAATAACATTTGTGCAGCTAATGAAACGGGGCCAACATTGGGACCCTGGTCCAAGTGCAAAGACTGTTTGTATGTTTGTTTTGTTT
Source organism: Eleutherodactylus coqui (assembly GCF_035609145.1). NCBI lineage: Eukaryota > Metazoa > Chordata > Amphibia > Anura > Eleutherodactylidae > Eleutherodactylus > Eleutherodactylus coqui. Next base: position 16,328,982 of record NC_089838.1, read on the forward strand.
ATTTTGTATGGATTTTTACAGACATGAATGCTCATTTTGCTTCCTACCGCTCAGTTTATTTTAAGATCTGCTTTGGAGCCACTTTAAAGACGCCTTTCTATGAACAGTACCGAATATAATGTTCTACTTATTATCTGTATTACCACTTACAATCGTCTAAAAATAGCAGGAATGCGAGAGGCATTAAGTGCTGATCTGTCTGTATGTGACCAACGGAACGTTGCTGATTACTTGTAACACATTGTACCCAGCAGTTAAAAGGAACATTCTTTGATGCTTCCATACGATACGTATTCTTTAAAGTAATTACAAAGGGAAGCTTTACTATTAGAGATGAGCGAGTATACTTGCTAAGGCACATTACTCGAGCAAGTAGGGCCTTAGCCGAGTATCTCCCCGCTCGTCTCTAAAGATTCGGGGGCCGGCGGGGGGCGGGGAGCGGCGGGGGAGAGCGGGGAGGAACGAAGGGGAGATCTCTCTTCCCCCCCCCCCCCCCCCCCCCCGCAACTCACCTGTCACCCGCCCCCGAATCTTTAGTGACGAGCGGGGAGACACTCGGCTAAGGCACTACTTGCTCGAGTAATGTGCCTTAGCGAGTATACTCGCTTATCTCTATTAACTATGTGTAACTTGAGTCTTTATGAGGAAAGTCATGTAATATGTGCTAACATGGGGTTACCTCTTTAGTTTTCATGTATGCTGTGCTCTTTTGGGCTACAACTGTATGATTATGTGCGTGCAAATTCTGACATTAAGAGAACCGTTTACCACATTTTCTGCCCAATAAAGCCATATTCACATGCGCATATTTGCACGCGCAATACACAGAGAATAGAACCCATTGATTTAAGGGTGTCATTCACATGTCTGTTTTTGTGCACGCATTTCAATTGCACAAAAAAAAATTAAAATGCAGTATGCTCTATTTTCCGGCGCACCTGCCCAATAAAGGTCCCCATAGATCTCAGGGGGGGGTGCAGAAAAGGCACGCTCAGTACCATAGGAGATGTATGATACGCTGCTTGATTCCGATGGGGGAAAAAAACACATCTGGAACGCAGACTAAATAGTTCGTCTTTGCTTGCTGCGTGCAAATGCATGCGAAAAAAAACAGTAAAATATGCTGATGTGCAAACAAAAAAAGCATTGTTAATTCCGCAAAAATTACACTCATGCATGCGCAAATACGCATACGCCCATGTGAATCTGGCCTAAGCGTACTGATATGTAGAGGTTTGCTGTGGATTATCAATATATATTGTATAAATTGCACTATATGGCAAGTCTGAACCGCAGAATCTTCACTGCTGACAAGTTGTCTATGAAGCCCCCCCTAGCAGAAAGTGCTGACGCTTGTCATGGAAGGGATGATTGTTCGGTTACCAAGAAATAAATGGAGGGCTCGCTCACTTAGTTTTTGCTATGGTGAGTTAAAATGTATGGAAGCCATTAGATTCTCAGGATATCCTGCTATAACTGTCAATGAGGATATGATGGTATACTTTAACCACTTCCTTACCAGGCATGGGCCCCTTAGATGTTTATAACTAGAGATGAGCGAGCGTACTCGGATAAGCACTACTTGCTCGAGTAATGTGCTTTATCCGAGTATCGCTGTGCTCGTCCCTGAAGATTCGGGTGCCGCTGCGGCTGACAGGTGAGTCGCAGCGGGGAGCAGGGGAGAGCGGGCGGGAGAGAGGGAGAGAAAGATCTCCCCTCCGTTCCTCCCCGCTCTCCCCTGCAGCTCCCCGCTCCGTGCCGGCACCCGAATCTTCAGGGACGAGCACAGCGATACTCGGATAAAGCACATTACTCGAGCGAGTAGTGCTTTTCCGAGTACGTTCGCTCATCTCTATTTATAACCTATAGTCAGAAGCACATCATGGCCTGACCATTGAAGTGCTGATACATTTTCATTCTACCATGCCATCATTGTAGCATGTTCTACATGTTTAATATCCCCTGCCGCTACAACCAACACCTCAGAAAATATGGAATCGATCATAAAGATAACCAACACTATCCATACTTTGAAAAAGTCAAATTGTTTTTTTTCTATTTTGCAACATGATCTTAAAGCGTAACGGCCCTTTCAGAGTAAACCACCGCATGTACGTGAGAAGTAACACTATTTCTGATCGTTATGATGAGTAAAATAAGATATATGAGCTGTATCCTACATTTTATCACTAGTTTGTGAAGTTCCATTGGCGCATGAAAGTCTGGCTCTTTTCAGGATCCCATGCCCGCACGCTCTCTTAGACTTGTATAGGAGGGTGCGGGACGTTTTGTGCACCGCTGGGACTTCACCCGGCTCCCAGTCACGTTCTCTAACAGCATTGTAACATAGTAACATAGTATGTAAGGCTGAATGAAGACGATGTCCATCTAGTCCAGCCTGTTATCCTCCTGTGTTGTTGATCCAGAGGAAGGCAAAAAACCCAAAGGCCAGAAGCCAATTAGCCCTTTTGGGGAAAAAATTCCTTCCAGACTCCCTAATGGCAATCAGACTGTTCCCTGGATCAACCCCTAATAGTTCCTACCTGCCTGTATACTCGGATTGACAATTAACCTAAGATTTATATCCTGTAATATCCTTCCCCTCCAGAAAGACATCAAGTCCCCTTTTAAACTCCTCTATGGATTTTGCCATCACCACGTCCTCAGGCAGAGAGTTCCACAGTCTAACTGCTCTTACAGTAAAGAATCCCCTTCTATGTTGGTGATGAAACCTACTTTCCTCTAATCGTAGCGGATGCCCTCTTGTTACCGTCGTGGTCCTGGGTGTAAACAGATCGCGGGAGAGATCCTTGTATTGTCCCCTCATGTACTTATACATGGTTATTTGATCGCCTCTTAACCTTCTTTTTTCTAGAGTAAATAATCCCAGTTTTGATGCCTCTCTGGGTATTCCAGTCCCGTCATTCCATGTATTAGTTTAGTTGCCCTTCTTTGAACCCCTTCAAGCACTGTGACATCTTTCCTGAGCACCGGTGTCCAGAATTGTACGCAGTATTCCATGTGAGGCCTGACAAGTGCCTTATATAATGGGAGGATAATGTTCTCGTCCTTCGCCCCTATACCTCTTTTAATGCACCACAAGACTTTATTTGCCTTTGCAGCAGCTGACTGGCATTGGTTACTCCAGTTTAGTCTATTATCCACTAATACCCCTAGATCCTTTTCCATATCACTTTTCCCCAGCGGTACCCCATTAAGTGAATATTGGTGACATCCGTTTCTCCTGCCCATGTGCACAACCTTACATTTATCAACATTGAACTTCATTTGCCATTTTTCTGCCCAAGCCCCCAGCTTATCCAGGTCCGTTTGTAGCCGCACATTGTCCTCCGTTGCATTAATTATATTGTATAATTTTGTGTCATCTGCAAATATTGATATTTTGCTGTGCAGCCCCTCTATCAGGTCATTGATAAATATGTTGAACAGAGTGGGGCCTAATACTGAACCCTGTGGCACCCCGCTAGCGACTGTGGTCCAATCAGAGTATGAGCCATTTATTACCACCCTCTGCTTTCTATCATTGAGCCAATTTTTTACCCACTTACACACGTTTTCGCCCAGTCCGAGCTGCCTCATTTTGTATATTAGCCTATTATGTGGCACGGTGTCAAAGGCTTTAGAGAAGTCCAGATATACAAGATCAATAGATTCTCCCTGGTCCAACTTACAGCTTACTTCATCGTAGAAACTGATCAGATTTGTCTGACATGAGCGACCCTTCATGAATCCATGCTGGTGAGGAGTTATTCCCTTATTCTCCTTGAGGTACTCATCGATGGCGTCTCTCAGAATCCCCTCGAAAATTTTTCCCGTTACTGAAGTGAGACTTACTGGCCTGTAGTTACCAGGCTCACTTTTGCTCCCTTTTTTGTAAATTGGAACCACGTTGGCAATGCGCCAATCCAATGGTACTACACCGGTCTTGATAGTGTCTAGAAATATTAGGTATAGCGGCCTAGCTATCTCGTCACTTAGTTCCCTTAGTATCCTTGGGTGTAATCCATCTGGGCCCGGCGATTTATCAATTTTAGTTTTCTTTAGATGCTTCCGCACCTCCTCCTGCGTTAGGTATGACATATTTTGTGAGGGGTTCGTTTTATTCCCCTGCATCTCTTGTGGCATTTCCTTTTCGTTTGTGAATACACTTGAGAAGAAACTGTTTAGTAGATTTGCTTTCCCTTCGTCATCATCAATGATTTCTCCTGCATTGTTTTTTAAAGGGCCAGTGCTCTCCCTGCAAATCCTTTTGTTGTTAATATAGTTGAAAAATAGCTTCGGCTTGTTTTTGCTCTCTTTGGCGATCAGTCTTTCTGCTCCCTCCTTGGCAGTTTTGATCTTATCTTTGCATATTTTGTTTTTTTCCCTGTATGATTTTAGCGCTTCTTCGCTGCCTTCTTGCTTTAGTAGTTTGAACGCTTTCTTTTTTTCGCTTATTGCCCCTCTTACCGTCTTGTCGAGCCACATTGGTTTCCTTTTAGCTGAGTTTCTTTTATTTTTAAAGGGAATGAACTGCTCACAATTGTAACTTAGTTTATAGTGCCGTGGGGACATAACAGCTTCCCTTTAATTGAAATGATTTGAATATTTGCCAGGAAGATATGGGCTTATGGTATACCAGGTGATATACCGGTGCGTTAAGCGCAGGGATTGGTTATTAAGAATTGGGCTTTTAAAGTTATTTCCTTTTTCAACATGATAACTGATGTTAGTGCGCCATTTGGCAGGCGTCCCAAATCATTTGTTCACAGCGCAGCTCTCGTTTACCTCAGCAGTATGAAAACAACCATCATATATGCAGCAATGTGCCTGTGCGATTCTGTGGAGAGATTTTGGCTACTTTATACGGGGTATAGTACCATTTGTATAGTAACTTTCGATTTGTTTCTAAGTGGTTTGCGCAGCAGGAAAACTTGGAGCTTATTGAGTATGCCTGTGTCCATTGGTCTGCCAAAAATCTGAAATCCTTTGGACACATCGTCTGTTTCACCACTGGTTCAGACTGCCTCCTCTGCAGTTTGAACCTATGATTACACAGGGGGTGTGGCCCAGACTACCTCAAACTAAGCAGTGTAGCTAAGCTATAGTCACAAATCACAGCTCGCTCCTCAATAAGTATGAGATAAAAGCAGTTAGGGAGCTAGAATTGTAAAAAAAAGCCAGAAGGTAATCATCCCCAGAAGGTTCAGACTTGCATATGAATTTTGAGCACCTGTCTAAAGGTTGCTTTAAGTGCCTGTTAAAGAACCTCTGCAGTTTTTATAATTTAGTTTCTTCATCTATATTCCACAGTGTGTAGATTGGTATCGCTCACATGCGGATTTGCAAGCTAAATTAATTTATCAGTATGATTTGGAATGAAACCCATTAAAAATTCAATACAAAATACTGACCTTGGTCAGATTTGAACTCAGGACAACACCACCATATCAATGCAAGGAACCAATGGTAACCACTAAGCTGCCCATCTTATTCTCAAGCTTTATACTGTACTAGCTGATATACCCGTCTTCGCCCGAGTTAATTTGGCACAGGTGTTTACCTGTTGTTTACCTCCTTGTTATTTGCAGTCTTTCTCCAGTAGTAGAGGCATAGGAGATGGTTAGAGCCCCGTGTGGCATCGAGTGGTGAGGCAGCAAAATGCAGTCCAAAGCTCTTGCCTCTGACCTGAAGGTTGCAAGGTGAATCCCTGCCTGTTTCAGGTAGCCGGCTCAAGGTTGACTAAGCAGCCTTCCATCTTTCCGAGTTTGATATTTCAATAAATAAATTACCTGAAAGCGCTGCGGAATAAGTTGGCGCTATATAAATAACCAGATTTATTTTATTTATTACAGGAGGTAGCAATGGCTCTGCTTCTTTCTGTCTTATGATGTCCATAGAGGTCTATGCGGAGGGGGAGGGAGTTGTTGAAGAGAGACAGCGATGTGGATACAGCCTCTAGTGAGTGTTTTAGCTCAGCTCAGTGCTGGATTGACAGCTACACTGCTTAGTTCTGCTGTATAATGTCCTCCACTCTACAGAGAGAGGGGAGCAGGTACTGCGTGTGTGTGTAGTGTATGGGAGATATCATAGCAGCTAGTCTGCTAGACTATCTCAGGGAGAGCTCTGTATTATATATACAGGCTGCAGAGGGGATGACTGCTAATATAAGTTATATACCAACTAGAAATAGTGCTATTTCTCATGTACACAAACATTGCTGCTGATTCAGGAAAGTCACCTGGAAGTGCTGGGATGCTTTAAAACTTCTCTGGTGGTCTAAGGAAGTGAAGGACTAACTAGTGCTCTATGCATAAACATTACTTCACAACATTGCCTAATTACCTTCAGCAGTTTTAATCATGTACAACTGATTACAGGGAACTCTGCTTCTGAGCCCCCCCGGTAATCAGAGAGGGATCGTGGCTGTAACTTACAGTGTAGCTCCTATCCCAGTGATTTAACCCTGGAGATGCCACGGTCAATGCACTTCTACAATGGGCACTTCTACAATCTGATCACAAGAGTCCTGAGGGGTCCCATGCCAACCAGAGAATAACCCTTTCCAATCCAATTTGTATCCTGGTTTTTCTAGGGAGCTTACTCTTTTTCTGCCGTTCTACAATGGCGCTATCTGCTGGCTAAAGACAGTACTGCATGAGGTGAAACGTTAGATAGGCTCCGACAGCAGAGAGGCTGGCAATATACAGTAAGAGAAGCCCGACGGACGTCTTCCAACATCAGAGCTGTACAGCCTTAAATCATAATGTCTTCAGAGGTCAAACAGTGGATTGGAAAGGGTTAAATAACCTCTGGGTCTGACATTTATGGAGGCCTATGAGGGCCAGCTTCATCACTGAGAGTAACAGGCTGTATTGTCAGTGATGAACGTGACAAAGCAGATAATGCGATGCACGACCTAGGTAGTGCTCATGTATTATCTAAGAAATCGAAGAATCACATCTTCAAATCCCCTTGTTGGGCAAATAAATGTGTTTAACAAAAACATAGAATTAAAATTCCTATTTATTATTGAGAAAGTGGTAATTTAAAGAATTGGTACAATACACAAAAAAAATCAATGCCCAAATGGTTGATTTGCCCTTCAAAAAACTAAAAAGCAAACAAAAAGTCATATGCACCCCAAAATGGTAGAAATGAAAACATCAACTCGTTCCAAAAAAAAGCAAGCCCTCATGCAGCTTTGTAAAAAGGCAAAACAAAAAAGTTCTGACTCTCTGAGTACGGCTATACAAAACAAAGAATTTGATATGAAAAATGTTTTTATTGCCCCAAAGTAAAACAAATATAGATATATATTCGGTATCACTGGAATCGTAATGACCCAGAGGACAAGAATAACCTCTCATCGATGCTGCACATCAAACAGGGGGAAAAAAAATAGTTTTGTGTACGACTCAGCTCCCAAAACACGCAAAAAAAATGATCAAAATGTCACATGCATCCTAAAATGGTTCAAATGAACTTAAACTGCAAAAAACGAGCCCTCAAACAGCACCACAGATGAAAAATACAAAAGTTATGTTACTCTGAATGTGGCGATGCAAGAAAACAATGAAAAATGCTTTCATTGGGCAAAAATAGCAAAAAAATGTGACAACCAGCCAGCTCTCGCGATAACGGATACCGGCGTCCTGTATTGCCATAGCCTAAGATCGCTGTAATAAGCGATAAGGTATGGCAGGAGAGAAGTCCTGCCATGCCTTATTGCAGCGATCTGCAGTGCTGTGGTGAAAGTCCCTCAGAGGGACACAGATGTTGTAAAAAAAAGAGAAAAATAAAGATCAAAAAATAAAAATGTAAAAAAAAAAGTTAAAAAACCCTTTTTTTATGCTTTTTCTTATATTAGCATAAAAAATGTTTCAAAAATCCCACATATTTGGTATTGACGCGTCCGTAACGATGCTTGCAATACATTGAACACGCTTTTTATCCTGCATGGCAAAAAGCGTTTAAAAAAACGCTAAAAAACTGAGGCAAAATGCTAATCTTTAGCATTTTGCATCCCAAAAAACGCAATAAAAGTGATAAAAAAAAGTATGTACCTCAAAATGGTACCAATCAAAACTAAAGAAGATGTGGATCCCCGACGACCCCCTGTTCTGTTCCCCCTGTTAACCCCTCCCAATATTATATGCCAAGAGTAAAAGATTGTATTATAAGCTAAATAATACCAGACAGCTTAACTTAAGCCCCCTGCGTGGGGACAAGAGCATGTATGTTACTGTCTCACTCTTGGAGAACAAAACCTTCAATAAAAACCGTTACAACTAAAAACCACAGCTCGTCTCGCAAAAAATAAGCCCTCAGAGAGCTCCGTCCATAGAAAAATAAAAAAGTTACAGGACTTTGAATGCAGTGAGTTTAGAAAAAATTAATAATTTCCAAAAAACGGGCTTTTGTTGTGGAAAAACCTTAAAAAAAAATAACAATTTTGGTATCGTTGTAACCGTACCGACTCGCAGAAAAAAATGTAGTGTGTCATTTATGCTGCATAATTAACGCTCTAAAAAACAACCCAAAAATCTATGGCAGAATTGATGCGTTTTCTCTCCCTACGATCATAAAAAAAATAATAAAAGTTTTACAATGTAGTCTATGTACCCAAAAATGGTACCAATAAAAACTACAGCTCGCCACGCAAAAAACAAGCCCTTATACGGCCGCGTCGACGGGAAAATAAAAAAGTTATGGCTTTTGAAAAATGGAGATGAAAAAATACCAAAAATCGTTTGGTCCTCAACGCCAAAATAGGCCGTGTCATTAAGGGGTTAATGCAACAGCTGAATGAAGAATATGTACTGCACATATTTACAGAGGTGAACGTGTGATTTGACAAAACTCTTGAAAACTTGTCTTAAATCCTATCCAATCGAAATTCCATGGTGTAAAGTAGATTTACAAGCAACAATTAGAACGATCACTAGCCAGCCTCCTCACAGCTCGATTGCCTCCATATCTGTCCTATAGCTCCTGCTGTCTGCAGTGCTCTCGGCTGCATCTTATCCGTGCTTTTCTACCACCTCCAACTTCCTGAGCACATCACGGCGTAAAAGTGGTGTGGCTGGGTCTGATGTATGCATGACCATGATGGCACTCGAGTGCAGGAGGAGCAGGCAGGAGGATCTGTTTCTGGTAGGGAGAGTGAGAATTGTGTGGCTATGAATAGCCACACAGTCTTCTCAATGATCAGGCACATCTCTTTATGAGCACTCTGCCCAGTCATTAAGCAAGCAGTCAGTAGTGTCTGGGGCTGCCGAGATCTCCTTAATTTAGATTATAAGATGCAAGGACTTTTTAGCAAGACGTTAATAGAAGTTAATCAATAAATAATATGTACTCTGAAACAAAACTTGTGCAAAACACAAGCTATGTCACCAGAAAACTAAATTCATGGTTTTCGGAATACAACTATAAAAAAGTGAAGAAATTCATTGTGTCTAAGAAATTGATGTTTGTTTAAGGGTGGATTCAGACTACCGTATATGGGCTCGGTTTTCACACCAAGCCGATATATGGTGTCCTCATCTGCAGGGGGGGGGGGGAGGATGGAAGAGCCAGGAGCAGGAACTGAGCTCCCACCCCCTCTCTGCCTCCTCTTCGCCCCTCTGCACTATTTGCAATGAAAGGAGGCGGGGCAGGGCTAAGTTTTTAGAATTAGCCCTGCCCCCATCCCGCCTCTCCCCATTGCAAATAGTGCAGAGGGGCAGAGAGGAGGCAGAGAGGGGGCGGGAGCTCAGAGCACTGCTCCTGGCTCTTCCAGGCTCCCCCCCCCCCCCTCAGAGATAGACGACGTATATCGCCTGGGCGTGAAAACCGAGCCGATATACGTTCGTCTGAATCCAGCCTGAGGATCAGCAAACATTCAGAGCACTGCAGCTAATCTTTTATCTCTGATCACTATATACAGTACACATATATGTAGTATATACACTCTTTGTCAGGAAAAAAAATCAAGCACCTAGAAGAAGTTGTTGCAAAACTCGGCGTGCAGTTCCATCTCAGGCAGATATGCCCTTAAATTGGTTCCAGACCTATAAAAGACTCTCAGAGGCTACTTTTTCCACTTGTATACAGCTTATTGGCCACTAGACATGCTTCTATGATGAAATTGAAGAAATTTTACTGAGTTATTAGAAATTAAGAGGGGGCGCACTATTGGAATTCGAGAAGCTGGATGATCATATCGATGCATTGCCCAACATCTGGGTCATTCTGATCAGACTGTTCGGAGGTGTTGGGTTCAGTGGATGTGTAAGGGCACACATAGAAGATGACCAGGCTTCAGGATGCCCTCGACATACCAGTTCTAGAGAAGATCATATAATCATCCAACAAGTACGAGCAGCTACAAATGTCCGCAATCCAGAGACAGATGGCACCATTGTTACAGGCCCCTGTGTCTATTGTAATCATTTCCAGGTGCTTGGCTGAAGGACATTTGTCATGAATGATGAACCTGGTCTACTAAGGAGTGCAACTGGGTTGTCTTCAGCAACGAATCCAGGACATCCTGCAGCTACATGTGTTACCGCTCATGGCAGGGCTTCCAACAGGATAATATTCGGCCGCACACAATAAAGGTTTCACAGGAATGCCTCCACAACATTGCCACACTTATGGAGCCTGCCCGGTTGCCACATTTATTGCCAGTAGAACATGGGTTCAACCATGTGGGATGCCAACTTCAACAGCCTGCAAGTTTGGACAGTCTATAGGCTCACTGTCAGCAGATATGGACTATTTTGCATCAGGACCTGTATGACTTCATGCCCACCTGTATGAACATCTTGCATCGAAGCTACAGGCGGCCCAACAGGCTGCTAGAGGTCCTTTTAATAGTTCAGTTTTTTGCAATAAATTATCTTTTTGCTCCGATATCTAATCCCTTATATCAACGTTACAATCACACATAAAGTTTCAGTCGATTCTGACAACTCCTCTTAGGTGCTTGATTTTTTTTTTTTACAACTATATGTTTATGTTACAAATTTACATTTCTGATGTAACAATGGATCATTAAAGAGCAGACTAGAGATGAGCGAGTATACTCGCTAAGGGCAATTGCTCGATCGAGCATCGCCCTTAGCGAGTACCTGCCCGCTTGGGAGCAAAGATTCGGCTGCCGGCGGAGGGGGAGAGCGGGGAGGAACGTAGGGAAGATCTCTCTCTCCCTCTCCCCCCCGCTCCCACCTGCTTACTGCCGCAACTCACCTGTCGCCCGCGCCGACACCCGAACCTTTGCTTCCGAGCGGGCAGGTACTCGCTAAGGGCAATCACTCGATCGAGCATCGCCCTTAGCGAGTACCTGCCCGCTTGGGAGCAAAGATTCGGCTGCCGGCGGAGGGGGAGAGCGGGGAGGAACGTAGGGAAGATCTCTCTCTCCCTCTCCCCCCCGCTCCCACCTGCTCACTGCCGCAACTCACCTGTCGCCCGCGCCGGCACCCGAACCTTTGCTTCCGAGCGGGCAGGTACTCGCTAAGGGCAATCACTCGATCGAGCATCGCCCTTAGCGAGTACCTGCCCGCTTGGGAGCAAAGATTCGGCTGCCGGCGGAGGGGGAGAGCGGGGAGGAACGTAGGGGAGATCTCTCTCTCCCTCTCTCCCCCCCCCGCTCCCACCTGCTCACTGCCGCAACTCACCTGTCGCCCGCGCCGGCACCCGAACCTTTGCTTCCGAGCGGGCAGGTACTCGCTAAGGACAATGCTCGATCGAGTAATTGTCCTTATCGAGTATACTCGCTCATCTGTAGTTACAAATTTACATTTCTGATGTAACATCGGATCCGTTAAAGAGCAGACCCCAGAAATTATATTTTGAATCAAAGAAGGATTCCTTTTAACTGTTTTCACATTAACTTGTAATGAACTGTTTTGCAAATGAATTCCTCATTGAGGAGACCTAGCTGAACCATGGTTGCAAAGGTAAGGAAAAGATGATCCAGTACATGGAATAAAATACCAAAATTTTTTTTTTAGAATACGATTAAAAACAATAATGGTGGTAAACATACCGGGCACAGCGGGTGAGCTTAGGGTTTTCATTCCACCGTTATCGTTTTTAAGCATATTCTAATATGTTGGATTTTAATCCTCGGACTGCAACATCCTTTTCTCTACTACCTTCTGAAACATCAAATCAATTAATCAATTACATTTTTCAATGGTAAGCATGTTACTCCATACGGCGTTTAAAGGGGTTATCTCCCAACAGAAACTTTTGTGGTAATCAGTGGGTCTATCTTGTCTAAATCCATGTAATCAGCTGACTTCTGGACAGATCTCCCCTTCAGAGAATGTAGCATTCCATGCAGACATTCCAATTAACGACTGGCCAGGCAATGTATACATTTGCTGGGTCCTCATAATAGGAACTATAGATGAGCGAGTATTGCTTTTTGTGAGTACCTGTCCGCTCGTCTCAAAAGATTCGGGTGCCGGCGGGGGGCGAGGAGCGGTGGGGAAGAGCAGTTAGGAATGGGGGGAGATCTCTCTCTCCCTTTCTCCCCCAGCTCCCCCCTGCTTACTCCCGCAACTCACCACTCACCCCCACCGGCACCCGAATCTTTTGAGACGAGCGGGCAGGTATTTGCAAAAGGCAATACTTGCTCGAGTAATTTGCCTTAGCGAGTACGCTCGCTCATCTCTAATAGGAACTAGAGACGAGCAAGCATACTCGCTAAGGACAATTACTCGAGCGAGCATTGTCCTTAGCGAGTACCTGCCTGCTCGGAAGAAAAGATTCGGGTGCCGGCAGGCGGGGGGGGGGGGGGGGGAGGGGGTGGCGAGACGGAAGGGAGATCTCTCTCTCCCTCTCTCCCCCCGCTCTCACCTGCTCACTCCCGCAACTCACCGCTCACCTGAATCTTTTCTTCTGAGCGGGCAGGTACTCGCTAAGGACAATACTCGCTCGAGTAATTGTCCTTAGCGAGTATGCTCGCTCATCTCTAATAGGAACCCTTCTTACACTGAGACTTTTCGTTCTGGCCTGTAGAAGAGGGCAGTCCTGAGCTGGATGCCCCATCAGGACTTCTATTTAATGTTTTTATCCTACATTAACTCTTACATGCCAAAGTATTCAGTGCTAAACCTACAATGTACTTTATCCTGCAGTATTACTAATATGAATTACCATAAAGTGCACTCTGTTGTATGTCTATGCACCAAGTCGGAATACCAAGAATTGCTGTAAGTTATTTCCTAACCATGGATACTCCACATTGTGTAACTGTAGATTTGTCCCATGTGAGACTGGAATTCGAGAAAAAAGGCATTTACGTATGTTTTGTATTTGAAATGAAGTAAACTATATTTGCGTAAGAAACCTTATTAATCCTGGAGCCATTGGAGATGTTGTTACTGCAGCGTTTAATCTGCTTTTGTGAATTTTCCTGACAATGTGAAATCGATGTGCACTATTTTGCACCGGCTTTTGATACTGTTAAATATACATAAATGGAAAGTGATCTTAATGTTCTATGTTTCACTGTTAATATCTATAAACGTAAACTGTGGCTTAAAAAGGTTTTCAAAATACCAGTGATGCTTGGCTAAAATGACCAAAGGGTAGTAAAAATCTGAATTCTATTCTACACAGTCAATTTCCAAATGAGTCTATTTATGCAACCAGCATTTACCCCCCCCCCCATTTATCCATATGATCCCATATCCATACTGTTAACAAGAAAATTGTAATCTCTGCCCTTTTCTGACTTTAGCCTATATGCACTCTAACATATCAGGGATATTAGTTTTTAGCTAGTAAGACAATGGTATGTTATTGTGGAAACTGCCTTTGTGATAAAACTGCTTTTATGACAAAATTCACAATATTGTATATAATATAAAGTATTTTGTTTGTTACAAATGAAAGTCTATGAAATAAACTTTGTTCAAACTGTATTTTGTCTGTTTAGACTCTTGAAAAGGTTTTTTTTAAGCTAGAATAGAACCCTTGGCCATTTAAAAAAAAAAAAAATCTAATTAATGATTAGTCTGCAGTAGGCCAGAGTCACAGGAGAGTATTTGAATTGCGTATTACTCGAGCAATGTACTTAGTACATTGAATGGTCACATATATTGATGTTTGCTGTGATACTCACACCAGCATTTTTTCATTGCATATCATAAGCAAGTGAAAAAGAACGCAGCAGGTTCTATTTTATCGCCTATTACGAGCAATAGAGCCCTATCGTTCTTTATGGGTGCATACAAAACACTGTACATAAGCAATTACATTGAGTATATGCAACGACACTAAGCAACAAAGCGGGACGATTACCCTTTGCAATCCAATTTTGGATTCAGGGTTTCCTAGGGGGCTTTCTCTTTCTGCCATTATAAAATGGCGCCATCTGCTGGCTAGAGCCAGTACTGCAGTGTGTGACATGCTGGAGAGGCCCCTGACAACAGAGCGGCCAGTAATATATAGTAAGAATACCCTGCCGGACGTCTTTCGACATCGGAGCTGTACAGCCTTCAATCAGCATGCCTTCAGACGTCAGACAGTGGATTGGAAAGGGTTAAAAAAAAAAAAGACCGAAGCATGTGCTTGATAGTGTGCATGAGATACGCTGTCATGCGCAGGCAAAAATCGTTGCCATACGCGGGTCAATGCGCAGTGTTACATACATGCCGTTTCATTATATGCTTGTGTGCGCCTGTTCTTAGTGCTTGCGGAAGTTGGTTGTTGCACGGTATTGGGCAAACGTTTTAGGCAAGTGTGGAAAAAATGCTGTAAAGTAAGATTGCTTTAAAAAATAGAAGTGCTGTTAGTTTGTTTTTGTCAGTTCACAAAAAGCAAAGTTAATGGACAAAAGAGAAATCTAAGTCCGATCCATGTTTGGTGTGACCGCGCTTAGCCTCAAAAAGCCTCAATTCTAGTTACACCTGCACAAACTCAGGGATTTCGTAGGATTATAGTTCGGTGTATTTACTTATTATAACAAAAAAAGTGGTGATAATCATTTTTTTCATCTGTAGTTTGAAGCACGGCCATTGAAACAGAAACAGCTGTGTTAGTAGGCTTAAAACGCTGTTACAAAGATGAAGGTTGTGGAAGACCGTTTAATGTCACAGCTCATACACCATGGCAAGACTGAGCACAGCAACCAGACACAAAGTAGTTACTTCATCAGCAAGATCCCTCCCATGAAAATATTTCATAGCAGTTTTAAGATAACACGGTTCAAGATTAGAG
This sequence comes from Eleutherodactylus coqui, assembly GCF_035609145.1. NCBI lineage: Eukaryota > Metazoa > Chordata > Amphibia > Anura > Eleutherodactylidae > Eleutherodactylus > Eleutherodactylus coqui. Next base: position 16,344,201 of record NC_089838.1, read on the forward strand.
ATGAGCGAGCACCAAAATGCTCGGGTGCTCGTTACTCGGGACGAAATTATCACGATGCTCGAGGGTTGGTTTCGAGTAACGAACCCCATTGAAGTCAATGGGCGACTCGAGCATTTTTGTATATCGCCGATGCTCGCTAAGGTTTCCATTTGTGAAAATCTGGGCAATCCAAGAAAGTGATGGGAACGACACAGCAACGGATAGGGCAGGCGAGGGGCTACATGTTGGGCTGCATCTCAAGTTCACAGGTCCCACTATTAAGCCACAATAGCGGCAAGAGTGCCCCCCCCCTCCCAACAACTTTTACTTCTGAAAAGCCCTCATTAGTAATGCATACCTTAGCTAAGCACCACACTACCTCCAACAAAGAAAAATCACTGCCTGCATGACACTCTCCGCTGCCACTTCTCCTGGGTTACATGCTGCCCAAACCCCCCCCCCCCCCCCCGCGCACGACCCAGTGTCCACAGCGCACACCAAATTGTCCCTGCGCAGCCTTCAGCTGCCCTCATGCCACGCAACACTCATGTCTATTTATAAGTGCGTCTGCCATGAGGAGGAACCGCAGGCACACACTGCAGAGGGTTGGCACGGCTAGGCAGCGGCCCTCTTTAAAAGGGGCGGGGCGATAGCCCACAATGCTGTACAGAAGCAATGAGAAATATAATCCTGTGCCACCGCCATCAGGAGCTGCACACGTGGGCATAGCAATGGGGAACCTATGTGCCACACACTATTCATTCTGTCAAGGTGTCTGCATGCCCCAGTCAGAGCGCGGTTTTTTATAAATAGTCACAGGCAGGTACAACTCCGCAATGGGAATTCTGTGTGCACCCACAGCATGGGTGGCTCCCTGGAACCCACCGGCTATACATAAATGTATCCCATTGCAGTGCCCATCACAGCTGAAGTAACGTCCGATTAAATGCAGGTGGGCTTCGGCCCACACTGCATGCCCCAGTCAGACTGGGGTTCTTTAGAAGTAGACACATGCAGTTACAACTCCCTGTGGACCCACAGCATGGGTGGCTCCCTGGAACCCACCGGCGGTACATAAATATATCCCATTGCAGTGCCCAGCACAGCTGATGTAACGTCAGCTTTAATGCAGGTGGGCAAAAAATTAATTGGATTACACTGTAGGCAAGGGCCCCAAAAAATTGGTGTACCAACAGTACTAATGTACGTCAGAAAAATTGCCCATGCCCAACCAAGAGGGCAGGTGAAACCCATTAATCGCTTTGGTTAATGTGGCTTAATTTGTAACTAGGCCTGGAGGCAGCCCAGTTAAAATAAAAATTGGTTCAGGTGAAAGTTTCAACGCTTTAATGAGCATTGAAACGTATAAAAATTGTTTACAAAAATTATATGACTGAGCCTTGTGGGCCTAACAAAAATTGCCTGTTCGGCGTGATTACGTCAGATTTCAGGAGGAGGAGCAGGAGGAGGAGGATGAATATTATACACAGATTGATGAAGCTAAAAGGTCCACGTTTTTGATGGTGATAGAGAACAATGCTTCCATCCGCGGGTGCAGCCTACATATTGTTTAGGTATCGCTGCTGTCCGCTGGTGGAGAAGAGAAGTCTGGGGAAATCCAGGCTTTGTTTATCTTGATGAGTGTAAGCCTGTCGGGACTGTCGGTTGACAGGCGGGTACGCTTATCTGTGATGATTCCCCGAGCCGCACTAAACACCCTCTCTGACAAGACGCTAGCCGCAGGACAAGCAAGCACCTCCAGGGCATACAGCGCGAGTTCAGGCCACGTGTCCAGCTTCGACACCCAGTAGTTGTAGGGGGCAGAGGCGTCACGGAGGACGGTCATGCGATTGGCTACGTACTCCCTCACCATCCTTTTACAGTGCTCCCGCCGACTCAGCCTTGACTGGGGAGCGGTGACACAGTCTTGCTGGGGAGCCGGAAATCTGTCAAAGGCCTTAGAGAGTGTTCCCCTGCCTGTGCTGTACATGCTGCCTGATCTCTGCGCCTCTCCTGCTACCTGGCCCTCGGAACTGCGCCTTCGGCCACTAGCGCTGTCGGATGGGAATTTTACCATCAGTTTGTCCACCAGGGTCCTGTGGTATAGCATCACTCTCGAACCCCTTTCCTCTTCGGGTATGAGAGTGGAAAGGTTCTCCTTATACCGTGGGTCGAGCAGTGTGTACACCCAGTAATCCGTAGTGGCCAGAATGCGTGTAACGCGAGGGTCACGAGAAAGGCATCCTAACATGAAGTCAGCCATGTGTGCCAGGGTACCTGTACGCAACACATGGCTGTCCTCACTAGGAAAATCACTTTCAGGATCCTCCTCCTCCTCCTCCTCCTCCTCAGGCCATACACGCTGAAAGGATGACAGGCAAGCAGCATGGGTACCCTCAGCATTGGGCCAAGCTGTCTCTTCCCCCTCCTCCTCCTCCTCCTCCTCCTCCTCAACGCGCTGAGATATAGACAGGAGGGTGCGCTGACTATTCAGCGACATACTGTCTTCCCCCGCCTCTGTTTCCGAGCGCAAAGCGTCTGCCTTTATGCTTTGCAGGGAACTTCTCAAGAGGCATAGCAGAGGAATGGTGACGCTAATGATTGCAGCATCGCTGCTCACCATCTGAGTGTCTGCCAACCAGATGTCTGCCAACCAGGCCCACTCTTCTGTAAAGAATTGAGGAGGCTGACTCCCACTGCGCCGCCCATGTTGGAGTTGGCATTCCACTATAGCTCTACGCTGCTCATAGAGCCTGGCCAACATGTGGAGCGTAGAGTTCCACCGTGTGGGCACGTCGCACAGCAGTCGGTGCACTGGCAGATGAAACCGATGTTGCAGGGTGGCAGCGTCCGTGTGGGACTTGCGGAAATGTGCGCAGAGCCGGCACACCTTTCCGAGCAGGTCTGACAAGCATGGGTAGCTTTTCAGAAAGCGCTGAACCACCAAATTAAAGACGTGGGTCAGGCATGGCACGTGCGTGAGGCTGCCGAGCTGCCGAGTCGCCACCAGGTTACGGCTGTTGTCACACACGACCATGCCCGGTTGGAGGCGCAAGGCAGCGGTCGGTCTGCTCTGTCAGACCCTGCAGCAGTTCGTGGGCCATGTGCCTCTTCTCTCCTAAGCTGAGTAGTTTCAGCACGGCCTGCTGACGCTTGCCCACCGCTGTGCTGCCACGCCGCGCGACACCGACTGCTGGCGACGTGCTGCTGCTGACACATCTTGATTGCGAGACAGAGGTTGCGTAGGAGGAGGAGGGTGGTTTAGTGGAGGAAGCATACACCACCGCAGATACCACCACCGAGCTGGGGCCCGCAATTCGGGGGGTGGGTAGGACGTGAGCAGTCCCAGGCTCTGACTCTGTCCCAGCCTCCACTAAATTCACCCAATGTGCCGTCAGGGAGATATAGTGGCCCTGCCCGCCTGTGCTTGTCCACGTGTCCGTTCTTAAGTGGACCTTGCCAGTAACCGCGTTGGTGAGTGCGCGTACAATGTTGCGGGAGACGTGGTCGTGCAGGGCTGGGATGGCACATCGGGAAAAGTAGTGGCGATTGGGAACTGAGTAGCGCGGGGCCGCCGCTGCCATCATATCTTTGAAAGCCTCCGTTTCCACAACCCTATACGGCAGCATCTCCAGGCTGATAAATTTGGCTATGTGCACGTTTATCGCTTGAGCGTGCGGGTGCGTGGCGGCGTACTTGCGCTTGCGCTCCAACACTTGCGCTAGCGATGGCTGTACGGTGCGCTGAGAGACATTGGTGGATGGGGCCGAGCACAGCGGAGGTGAGGGTGTGGGTGCAGGCCAGGAGACGGTAGTGCCTGTGTCCTGAGAGGGGGGGTTGGATCTCAGTGGCAGGTTGGGGCACAGGGGGAGAGGCAGTGGTGCAAACCGGAGGCGGTGAACGGCCTTCGTCCCACCTTGTGGGGTGCTTGGCCATCATATGTCTGCGCATGCTGGTGGTGGTGAGGCTGGTGGTGGTGGCTCCCCGGCTGATCTTGGCGCGATAAAGGTTGCACACCACTGTTCGTCGGTCGTCTGCATTCTCAGTGAAAAACTGCCAGACCTTTGAGCACCTTGGCCTCTGCAGAGTGGCATGGCGCGAGGGGGCGCTTTGGGAAACAGTTGGTGGATTATTCGGTCTGGCCCTGCCTCTACCCCTGGCCACCGCACTGCCTCTTCCAACCTGCCCTGCTGCTGCACTTGCCTCCCCCTCTGAAGACCTGTCCTCAGTAGGCGTAGCAAACCAGGTGGGGTCAGTCACCTCATCGTCCTGCTGCTCTTCCTCCGAATCTTCTGTGCGCTCCTCCCTCGTACTTACTCCAATTACTACTACCTGAGTGATAGACAACTGTGTCTCATCGTCATCGTCCTCCTCACCCACTGAAAGCTCTTGAGACAGTTGCCGGAAGTCCCCAGCCTCATCCCCCGGACCCCGGGAACTTTCCAAAGGTTGAGCATTGGTCACGACAAACTCCTCCAGTGGGAGAGGATGCGGAACCATTGCTGCCCATTCTGGGCAGGGGCCCGAGAACAGTTCCTGGGAGTCTGCCTGCTCCTCAGAATGTGTCATTGTAATGGAGTGAGGAGGCTGGGAGGAAGGAGGAGCAGCAGCCAGAGGAGTCAGAGTTGCAGCAGTGGACGGCGCAGAATTCTGGGTGGTCGATAGATTGCTGGATGCACTTTCTGCCATCCACGACAGGACCTGCTCACACTGCTCATTTTCTAATAAAGGTCTACCGCGTGGACCCATTAATTGTGAGATGAATGTGGGGACGCCAGAAACGTGCCTCTCTCCTAATCCCGCAACAGTCGGCTGCGATACACATGGATCAGGAGCTCGGCCTGTGCCCACACCCTGACTTGGGCCTCCGCGTCCACGTCCTCTAGGCCTACCCCTACCCCTCAGCATGCTGTATTACCAGTAGTGCAGAAACAGAACGCTGTAATTAAATGTGCCGCTTATTGGCCTGTGGTTGGAGGCTGACTTCCCTTACGGAACGCACAGCAGAGCCAGGAAACAGTTTTGCGCACACCTGTAGTGAGACGTAGGTGCGTATGACTGAGCTAGTGGAATTCACAGCGCAGAAGCAGTCAAGTGGCCAAAGGCCAGTAGTAGGCCTTAATTATTTTGCTTCTATTTTTTAAAAATGCTGAGCTGATACAGCAGACAGATACTGTAGGCAGCGTATAATATTATGTATACTGTTTCCCTCTGGTGGGATGACAGCGCTGATGTAACAGAGACAGCAGATCCAGGAAACAATTTTGCGCAAGCCTGCTGTAACGGTTAGCTGCGTATTAATTAGGACTACTACCCCCAGCAGATAGATACTGTAGGCAGCGTATAATATTATGTATACTCTTTCCCTCTGGCGGGATGACGGCGATCATGTAACAGAGACAGCAGATCCAGGAAACAATTTTGCGCAAGCCTGCTGTAACGCTTAGCTGCGTATTAATTAGGACTACTACCCCCAGCAGATAGATACTGTAGGCAGCGTATAATATTATGTATACTCTTTCCCTCTGGCGGGATGACGGCGATCATGTAACAGAGACAGCAGATCCAGGAAACAATTTTGCGCAAGCCTGCTGTAACGCTTAGCTGCGTATTAATTAGGACTACTACCCCCAGCAGACACGCAGTAAACTGAAGACTGTCACAGGCAGCCCAAATATAGTATTTTTCCCCAATTTTTTGGAAAAAGCCCACTGCCTATATAGCCTGAATATCTCTTTCCCTGCCTCACCAGTACTGGCCCTATACTCTGTACAATGACTGCAGACTGCGGACGCAATGCTCTGCACGGCCGATATACAAAAAAAAAAAAATTGTGCAACACTGCTAAAAGCAGCCTCAACAGTACTGCACACGGTTAGATGTGGCCCTAAGAAGGACCGTTGGGGTTCTTGAAGCCTAAAATCACTCCTAACACTCTCCCTATAGCAGCTCCAGCATCAGCAGCACTTTCCCTGATCTCTGTCAGAATGCATCTGTGGCGAGCCGTGGGAGGGGCCGATTTATATACTCGGGTGACACCTGATCTCCCCAGCCACTCACTGCAGGGGGGTGGTATAGGGCTTGAACATCGCAGGGGGAAGTTGTAATGCCTTCCCTGTCTTTCTATTGGCCAGAAAAGCGCGCTAACGTCTCAGAGATGAAAGTGAAAGTAACCAGAACATCGCGTGGTACTCGTCTCTAGTAACGATCATCTCGAACACGCTAATACTCGAACGAGTATCAAGCTCGGACGAGTACGCTCGCTCATCTCTAATCAAGATCTTTTGAAGGGGCACAAATAAATGGCCAACATTGAGGACTGTAAACTTAGTGGTCGACCATGGTAACTTGGTGAAGCTTACTTCCTTTTGAAATCAGATGTCCAGCAATGAAGCATAGTGGAGAGCGGTACAATAATGAGTGTCTGCAGGCAACAATGAAGCATAGTGGAGAGCGGTACAATAATGAGTGTCTGCAGGCAACAATGAAGCATAGTGGAGAGCGGTACAATAATGACTGTCTGCAGGCAACAGTGAAGCATAGTGGAGAGCGGTACAATAATGAGTGTCTGCAGGCAACAGTGATGCATGGGGGAGATTCCTTGCAAGTTTGGGACTGCATTTCAGCAAATGGAGTTGAGGATTTGGTAAGGATTAATGGTGTCTTCAATGCTTAGAAATACAGGTAGATACTTATCCATCATGCAATACCATCAGAAAGAAGTCCGAATGTCTCTAATTTTTTTCCTGCAGCAGGACAACGACCCCAAACATAGAGCCAGTGTCATTAAGAACTATCTTCAGTGTAAAGAAAAGGTCCCGGAAATGAAGTTATGGCCCTGACAGAGCCCTGATCTCAACATTAAAGAGTCTGGGATTACATGAAGAGGCAGAAGGGTTTGAGGAAGCCGACATCCAGAGAAGATCTGTGGTTAGTTCTCAAGGAAGTTTGGAGCAACCTCCCCGTCGAATTCCTTCAAAAATCCTGTGCAAGTGTAACTAAAAGAATTGCTGCTGTTTTGATGGCAAGGGGCGGTCACACCAAATATTGATTTGATTTAGATTTCTCTTTCATTCATTCAATTTGCATTGTGTTAATTGAGAAAAATGAACTTTTAACACTTCTACTTTTGTAAGGATTCTTACTTTGCAGCATTTTTTCCACACTTTGCCTAAAATAGTTTCCACAGTACTGTATTAAAACATAACAATGCAAATCGTTGTATAGCACAGTTTAGGGCCACCAGGTGCAAGAGATGATTTTTATGTGAAGATGACAAGCAATAGAAATGGATTGAATGTGAGTATAAAGCCTCATTCAGACGAGCATGTTTTTTTGTGCGCCTATGTGTGCGAAAAAATGTGCTCCTCGCTTCTGTGGAAAACACACGAATGGGCAAAAGTTTGCGCATGAAACTTTGCCCTTCACTGGAGCAGCTGCTCCACGAAGGTCCCTTCGTGGGACACTGTGACAGTACTGTCGCAGTGTTCAGTGATGATGGGACTCTCCATGGGGATGAAAGAATCCCCTGCAACAGCTGTCACAGCAGTGGCAGAGGACCGCAATGCTATCCCATTGCTTTCAATGGGGCCAATGCTGCTGCCACCCCATTGAAAGCAATGGGATGAAGGCAACCCCCGCAGGGATTTTTGGGGACCCCTAGCTGCTGAAAATTTTTAAAAAAATCTTAACTGTCAGGGCTCTGACTGGTCTTCTCCCTGACGACCCGGCACTGTTCTGTATCATTTTCTTCTGGCTGGGGATTTTAAAATCCCCACCTCCTGGAAGTGCTGCCTCTGATTTTTTTTTTCTGCAGCTACGGATGATTTTCAGGGTATGGCTTATGTCTCAAGCCCCCCCCCCCATTCCCCCTTGAAAATCATCGCTGCAGAGATTGCTTCATCCCATTGCTTTCCATGGGGTGGGAGCAGCACCGGCCCCATGGAAGGCAATGGGGATAGCATTGTACTTCTCTACCACAACTGTCACAGCTGTGGCAGGGGATTCCTTCATCCCCTTGGGGAGTCCCATCACCACTGAACACTTTGCTGTCACAGTGTTCAGTGATGAGGAGACTTCCCGTGGGGATTAACGGAATTTCCATTAACTACTGCTCCCATAGGAGCCCATGTCCTATCATTTTTTAGGTGCGGCTGTTTTGCGCTTTAAATTCTGCGCACATGACCGCTTCTATAAGAACCCATTGGTTCTTTTAGAAGCGTGCATTATGCGTGCGCAAAAAAACCGCTTGACTGAATGAGGCCTAAGGCTTCATTAACATTGAGCTAAGAACCCCTTTTCTCTGGATTATGTCCCAGGGCTCCATCTGTAAGTCTGCAAGTTTTAGTTTCCATTTTTGCAGGTTTCCATTCAATTTCAGCATATTGGGCAGACAGAATAGTAGAGCAAACTGCAGACCAATGGTATGTGAATGTAGCGATCACTGGCACAGCAGCGCTGTGTGCTTACCTCAACTCCTCCACCTCCCGACTCCAGCCTGGGACTTCTGAGAAGATCCCTATCTTCTCTCAGTTTAAATCCTCAGGAGCTCCAGAAACAGGAGGTATCATTGCTGCCATGCTGTGTCAGTCCTTGTAACGGCAAGCTTTTATGAGGGAAGGCCTGGGCAGCCTTAAATGTCTCAGGAGGGACTGGATTAGTGGTTAGCTTTTCAATGTGGATTCTGCTAAGTGAACATGCCTTTATGTCTGTCTTCTTGCTACTGGATCCACTTCTTGTAGCTACATAAATGTATAGTGTAAGCAGGCCAGGTTGTTGGAGGCTGTCGGATATTCTGGAGGTCGTCAGATATTCTGGAGGTTAGGACAGAAGTGGTTCAATATAGACCTCTATTTACTAGACACAGCAATCACAATCATGAACTTGCCAAGTGGCCTGTTGAGGTACTGCAGTGTTCAAGTCATGCCACAGATCTTCAATTGACATTTAAAGGGTTTACCCAACCTTAGGATAGACCAGCAGTGCACCATCACCAATCAGATACTGATTGGTATCTGATTGGTGATGGGCTACTACCAATCACCTGATTGAAGGGGCCGCGGTGCTTCTATGAGCGCTTAAGCCCCTGTGATGTTTACATCTGATGATGGTTGTGCACAGATGCAGTATTATCATTAGCGGCTGTTCCGACTCCCACAAATCATCCCTTTAAAGACATCTAAATGGTTCCCCTTAGGCCCCTGCAGTGTAGCTTCAGCCGTATGTTTAGGATCATTGTCCTGCTGGAAGGTGAACCTCTATCCCACTCTCAAATATCTGGAAGATTAAAGGTGGTTTCCCTCAGAATTTTCTCGTCCTTCTGCCATCCATATTTTCTTCAATCCTAACCATTTTTTTTAGTTCCTACAGATGAAAAGCAACCCCACAGCATGATGGTCATCACTGTGGGAATGGTGTTCTTCAGGTGATTCCCATGATGACTAAAAAAGTGCAGTTTTAGTCCCATCTGATCATAGAACCTTCTTCCATGTGTTGGGGAGTTTGCCATATTCAGTTTGGCGAACTCCAAACATTTTCTTATGTTTTTCTTTAAACAATGGGTTGTTTCTGGCCACTCTTCCATGAAACTGCACTGTGTGGAATGTATGGCTGTCCTATGGACAGATCCTTTCATCTCCACTGTGGATATTTGGAGTTATTACTGGTGTCTTTGTTGAGTCTCCTCTCAATGCCCTCCTTGCCTGGTCTGTGAGTTTTAGTGTGTCTCTTGTCAGGTTTGTCCTATACTTGTCATTATGTTATAATAGATATAACGCTACTCCATGGGATGTTTAAAGCTTGGGATATTTTTATGTAACTCGGCCCTGATTTGTAATTCTCCACAACTTTTGTCTGACTTATTTTGCCCTCACAAACTCCTGGATCTTTCATTTTGATTTGCTACATCTTGATTGTACTATATTTAATTAATTATGTGACTTCTGAAGTTAATTTGTTGGACCCCACTTAATTTAGGGGATTCATAGCAAAAGAAAGTGAATACATGTACATCCAAAATGCTACAGCTTTTATTTACTTAAAGGGGTTGTCCCGCGCCGAAACGGTTTTTTTTTTTTTAACCCCCCCCCCCCCCGTTCGGCGCGAGACAACCCCGATGCAGGGGTTAAAAAAACAAACCGCTCAGCGCTTACCTGAATCCCGGCGGTCCGGCGTCTTCATACTTACCTGCTGAAGATGGCCGCCGGGGTCTGCTCCCTCCGTGGACCGCAGCTCTTCTGTGCGGTCCATTGCCGATTCCAGCCTCCTGATTGGCTGGAATCGGCACGTGACGGGGCGGAGCTACACGGAGTCGGCATTCTGCACGAGCGGCTCCATTGAAGAGAGCAGAAGACCTGGACTGCGCAAGCGCGGCTAATTTGGCCATCGGAGGGCAAAAATTAGTCGGCTCCATGGGAACGAGGACGCCAGCAACGGAGCAGGTAAGTATAAAACTTTTTATAACTTCTGTATGGCTCATAATTAATGCACAATGTACATTACAAAGTGCATTAATATGGCCATACAGAAGTGTATAGACCCACTTGCTGCCGCGGGACAACCCCTTTAAGATAGTTTATTCACAGCCGACCAGGAGCATTACCCCCCTCAGCACAATTCAGCATAATGCTCCCCATCCAGTAGGACCGCTCTCTGTTTATACATATCTGGCAGTGCTTGTTTTTTCTGTGCAAGTAATAACTCGAGCGAGCATTGCCCTTAGCAAGCACCTGCCCGCTCGAGAGAAAAGGTTTGGGTGCCGGCGCGGGGGAGCTGCGGTGAGTTGCGGCAGTCAGCAGGGGGTAGCAGCGGGGAGAGAGGGAGAGAGAGATCTCCCCTCCGTTCCCCCCGCTCTCCCCCGCAGCTCCCTGCCCGCCGCCGGCACCCGAATCTTTTCTCTCTAGCGGGCAGGTACTCACTAAGGGCAATGCTCGCTCATCACTAGTTACTTTTTCGATTCATGTAAATACACATGTATAGAACACGTCTCGAATACCCTAATACAAACAAATGGGGATTCAGCACTCTGTATTACGTGCGTAAAAATATATTTACACCTGTGTGAATGAGCCCTTATAATTCTCCTTCGTGCTGGCAAAAATATGAAGAACTGTCATCTTTTTTCCCCTAATACTTTCTGTGTGAGAAACCATCTTTTGGTGTCCTAGACATAGCGTCATTTTCTGCAGTTGTTTTTTGTGGACTTTTTAGTTATACACAGTTTTTTTTTTTGTTGTTTCCTACTTTACTTCCTATACAGGAGCCTGAGGGAAAATGCCTGAAAAAAATGGCACATAGAACATGCTGAAAGTTAAAAAAAAAAATTGAAACAAAAAAAAAATACCAGTAAGAAAAGACGTCACAAAAAACCCAGAATGTTTGTAGGGTTTTTCATATTTTACTATTGTCCTGCAGCCAACTTTTGCCCATGGTGTTCTACTGTAAAAAAACTGACCGAAATTTCCTGCAGCAAGAACAGGTACATGGCATATTCCAAAAATGGTCAGCGGTATTTTAGGGTCAGTGGCAATCACAACATGCTGTAGGTTTGGTAGAAAAGAAACATTAAGGCCCAGTGTCCACGGGCGGGTCGGATTCAGTGCAGGGAATCCAGCCCTGCCCTGCATACCTGTATTATTCCAGCGGAGGCATCCACGCGGGCCTCTCCACTTCCGGGTTCCCTGTACTGTGCATGGCCCAGATGAATCACCGTTGGACATGTGCAGTACAGTTTTTTTTTATTCTCCTGCTTTCCCACGGGATCCGCAGTCCGTCTGCAATGCCAGCTGTGGGTGTGCCGCGGATCAGACTGCTTACATTGACTTCAATTGAAGCCATCTCTGCGGCGACCACACAAAAATGGAGCATGCTGCGATTTGTTTTCCAGATTAAAAGGTCTGTAAAACAAATCCGCATGCTTTAATCGATTTGCGGACGTCTATGCTGTTCTATGGGGATTCCGCAAGTCACTGACAGGAGCAAGTAATCTGATTTGACAAGTTTGCAGTGCATCACATGGTCTGTGGTGGTGGTCAGGCAGCAGGAGAAATGGGTTGGCATTTCGCCTTTATAGGGAGGTAGTAGGCCAAAAGGGCTCTTCTTTTGGGAGCGTCATCAATGCTTCCTCAATAAAGTGCTGCCATTGCCAGATGCGAGCTTCCTAGACAGGGCGTTCTAGTTACCCTGCCTGTCTGTGAGACGATCGCTGAACCCCGATGCCCATCTATGACTGAACCCCGCTGTCCACTTATTACACCCTGAACCATACCTCGTATAAATTTTGTTCCAACGACTTTCTCCCAAATTCATAGTTACTGGGATCATATGGGGCGCAATATGCTATTGGAACATAAAGACATCATATATGAATGCCATTAACTAAAGGGTTAATGTAGGGATATTGGCTACCATTTGACCGTTGTTTGACATGCCTTTTGTCTGCACACATCCTATGAACTCTTCTAACTGTAAGTACGTAATACTTACTTTTCTCCCACCTATGACCCCATATTGATTTCTTATTAGCGCATACGCACTTTATTTATGCATCTTCTATTTATCGCTGTATGTAATATTGGGTATTCTTCCCAAAGCAAATAAAGTATTTGTTTTTAGAGGGGGGAATTCTTTTTTTCAGTGATATGTACTTTGTTGTGATGATTTAGAAAGATCGGAAACAGGAAAGATTTATGAAACTGTGTAAAATAAAAACTGTCTTAGTTGCCCATAACAACCAATCACACCCCAGCTTTTATTTTACCTCTGCAGAGTACAGAATTATAGCTGTGCTGTGATTGGTCGCTATGGGCAGACCATTTTCCTTTTAGACAGTTTAATAGTGTTTTATTTATCTTGCAGTAGTCGGTCCTGGTAGGGCTGCACCTAGATATTTCTGTATATTTAGCTAATATATATTTCTACATATCTAGGTGTAAGTGAATATACACTATATGGACAAAAGTATTTGGACACTGCATGTTTTGTCAGAAAAAGTGCTTTATTATTCTATTTGGTAACGTGTCGGCCCTCCTTTGCTTGTATTACACATCGAGGCATACTGTCCACAAGTTCTCTATAAGTCGGAGAAGACACTGTGGTGCAGATAGGCGTGGGCGGCGGTGTCGTACCCGTTGCTCCATTTCGTCCCCCAAGTGCTTGATCGGATGAATGAATAGTTATTACAAAATGAGCAGCTTTTTATTTTACCCATGCCCTTCCCAGCATGTCGTTCGACAAGCTCAGTATCGGCTGATTTTCTGCAGTGTTCAAATACTTTTGTCCATATAGTGGATAATTCACTTTTTCAGTTTCTCTCGTTGCCATAATTTCAGTAATTTTCACATTGACATGAAGGAATCTAAAAAGTCAGCTTGTATCTCAATAAGCCTAAAGGCCGAAGCTGCAGTTGGAGCCCTTAATTAACACACAGAGATACAATTTAGGAAGGCTGCAGTAGAAGTTAGAAATTAGTCACATGCAGTAGAATATAATTATCATATGATCCTTTACTGGTCCAAAGACATTAAGAAAACCAACATTTCAGATGGATCTATCTAAAATCTATTCTACCCAATCAACTCAATCCGTTTTCAGACTGGTTCAATTATAAGTATTTTATAACGTTTTAGGCCGGCTGCACACGACTGGGTCGGTTCCCGCATGCGGGATCCCACAACGGAATCCGACCCTGTGTCTGACACCGCGTACCTGTCATTGCTTTTTCCCTTCTGCACTGCAGATGGTCTGGATGGCTCATCATCGGAAAAGCACAGTATAGATTTTCCCATCTCGTTGCTAGGCGATGACGTGGGTCCCCGACCTTTCCATAATATTAATTGCTGAAGGGCCACGGCTCAGACAGCTTCCATTGACCCCAATGGAAGCTGTCCATACGGAGCCTGTACAGGAATAAAATAAGCGTTTTTACATAGCATGTTATTGATGGTATTTGCTGCGGAACCCGGGGGTGGGCGCCCGCCCCGGATTCTGCTATTCAAATACGGCCGAGTGCAGCCGTCCTTAAGCTTTCATTGACAGATATATCAATTCTAGGCAAACACTTGAAATTTACAGTGTTAATCCTTTTTTTTTTTTTTTTCAAAACTTCTTCAATTCACCCTGGCATGCTTAATACCAGCTTCTGGGCCAAATCCTGACTGATGGCAGCCCATTCTTGCCTAATCAATGCTTGGAGTTTATCACAATTTCTGTGTCTTTGCCCACCCACTTTATAAGTGCTGAACACAGGTTCTTTATGGGATTTAGATCTGGGGACCCAAAATGTCACTGTTTTGTTCACCATATCACTTAGTTATCATTTTTGTCTTGTGACATTGCGCTCCATCATGCGGGAGAAAGCATTGCACATCACCGAATTGCTCTTGGATCGTTAGAAGTTTGCTTTTGCGGGATGTTTAGATACAATTTTTTCATTCATGGTAGTATTCTTAGGTAAACTCCCACTCCCTCGGATGAAAAGCAACCCCATGCATGAATGGCCTCAGAAAGAGAAGGAAATCGCTATCATGAGTCCTGTGTCATGCCAACAGTAGGGCATCCTGAGACCATATGTGGGGTTGGTTTTCATCCAAGTTAATTGGCTCAATCACAATTTACCTAAGAATGCTCTGAGTATAATGTTTAGCTACCATGAATAAAGAATGGTCTCTGTTAGAGATGAGCGAATCTACTCGGTTCGGGTGTTTTTGAACTCGAGCACCGCTTTTTCCGAGTAACTCACTACTCGGACGAAAAGATTCGCGGGGCACTGGGGGTGAGCGGAGGGTTGCAGAGGGGAGTGGGGGATGGAGAGCTCCCCCCTGTTCCCCACTGCTACCCCCCTGCTCCACAACGCCGCCCCTCGGCGCCCCTCGAATCCTTTCGTCCGAGTAGTAAGTTACTCGGAAAAAGCGGTGCTCGAGTTCAAAAACACCCGAACCGAGGAGGTTCGCTCATCTCTAGTCTCTAAACCTCCTCCAAGAGCAACTCTTCCCAGCGGTCCAGGAGCAATTTGGTGATAAACAGTGCTTTTCCAGCCTGATGAAGCACCATGCTACAAGACAAAAGTGATAACTAAGTGGCTCGGTGAACAAAACATTGAAATTTTGGGTCCGTGGCTAGGAAACTCTTTAGATCTCCATCCCATTGGGAACCTGCTGGACCTTGTTACACAAGTGCAATAATAATCTCTCTTTTTATATGCCTAATTACATTACAGATAATAAAATATTTTTTTTCTTTCTTTTAGAAGAAAATTGTCTTGGGGATAAATCTGTTTTTTGTCGTTTGGAAGTGCTGGCTCGTTATTGCTCCATGCGTGGATATAGCAGACTGTGCTGTAAGGCCTGCAATTCATCTCAAAACTCAAGTCACAGTAATGTAAGAAATAATAGCATTGAAACCCTTCTACCGGCAAATCCAACCCTCACAAGCGTGCCACCTCCAATGTCACACACCCCTGCCTACAGTATACAGATATCTCCTAGGAATGTAAGTGACAATCTGCAAGACACCAACCGAGTAGATGTCCTCTACAAAAAGAATAGGCATGGCAATGAGGTCCCCCCTCCTAATCTCCTACCACGCAGAAGGCCCGTGTATGAAAAGACCAAAAACCAGAGGATTCAACAACTGATTGCAGAGAAATTACAAGAAGCCAAGAAGAAGCTGCATTAATGTCAAGAGCATTTGCTTTGAGCATGGAAGAAGATGGCACTACGTGACATTACCAGTTGCGGTCATTACTGCACATTGCAGGAAGTACTTTTGAAACTATCGACTGGCATTCCCTTTAAATATAGCAACAACCTACAGTGATCTGCAAGGGTTAATATTGTTTACAGATGCTTCCGGTGCTGTTTTTCTAATCACAAACAGTCTGTCGACATTTACTACTATGTTATTGTCACGTGTTCATGTACAAGTGTAAATCATATGTATTATTTGTAATAATATACAATTAGAATGTTTTGCAATAGAATCAGTCTATGTGCTGCTCTCATTTTCTCGTACTGGATTTATACAGTCACCATGAAAATATAATTTTCTAGCAATCATTTATATCAGGGTTTCCTAGGGGGCTTTCTCTTTCTGTCATTATACAATGGCGCCATCTGCTGGCTAGAGCCAGTACTGCTGTATGGGACATGCTGGAAAGGCCCCCGACAACAGAGTAGCCAGTAATATACAGTAAGAATACCCTGCCGGACGTCTTCCAACACCAGAACTGTACAGGTTTCAATCAGAATGTCTTCAGACGTCAGACAGTGGATTGGAAAGGGTTAAAGTGTATTTGTCATTTTTTTTTCTTATTAATGTGTGGTGATTTAAAGACTTTTTGCAAAATATCTTACTACCCACAGTTTAAGAGGCGTTTTACACTGCACTATTATCTCTAACCGCTCGTTAGATCGTGCACCATAAATGCATGCAGTAAAAGAACAATCAGCGGTAAATTGCTGATCAGATCTTTCATGCAAAACTAAAAATCATTGTTGGTCGTTTTGCGTAAACAGACAGTTGTTAACTAGAATTGAGCGAACGTACTCTGCCGAGCTTGATGCTCGTTCGAGTATTAGCATACCCGATGGTGCTCGCTACTCAAATGAGCATCAAGCCGTGTTCGCCCCCGCCCCAGTTTTTGGCTCCTCCCCGCTGTGACATGCCTGTTTTGGCCCCTCCCCGTCGCGATACAGCACGCGTCATTGGCAAATTTTTTGTCTGACTGGCGAGAGAGAGAGAACGAACCTAGGGGGAAAAAAAAGCAAATCAGACACAGTCCTTTCAGCCTGCTGAAAGAGCTTCAGTGCAGTGCAGGAAGACAAGCAGCTAGACGCGCATGAGCCCCTGCAGCAGTGGAGAGGTAAGTCTGTATATGTATATGTGTGTATATGTAATATATATATATAATTATATTTTTTTTTACATATGATAGGGATGAAGGGCTTATATTTAAAGCCCTTCCCCGAAAATCACTGCAGGTGTTGCTGGCAGCAGCAGCAGCTCCATTGAAAGCAATGGGAGAACATCACAATCATCTGCCACAGCTGTCACAGCTCTAACAGCTGTGGCTGGGGGTTCTTTACTCCCCGCTGGGAGTGCCATCATTACTGAACACTTTGATAGTGCTGTCACAGTGTTCAGTGATGAGAGGACTCCCCACCGGGAATATTCATGTGCACCACAGACCTATGCGGTGCACGCATGTCCTATCTTTTGCAGGTGCGCGCTTTTGCACGCCTGTAAAACACAGACATGTGGACACATCATAGAAAACCAATGATTCTAAATAGATGCACAGTTTTGTGCACACCTACATACACACATAAACACACTCGTCTGAATGAGCCCTAAATGAGAAACCACTGGATAACACTGACATGGAAAAGGACTTGGATATTTTAGTTAAGTGTAAGGTTAACTGGAACAACCAATGTCAGGCAGCTGCTGCCAAGACAAATAAGATCATGGGGTGCATCAAAAGAGGTCTAGGGGCACATGGTGAGAACATTGTTGTTCCACTTTACAAGTTATTGGTTAAACCACACATGGAATATTGTGGACAGTTTGGGCCACTGGTACTCAAGAAGGACATATCAGAGCTTGAGCGGGTACAAAGGCGGGCAACTAAAGTAATAAACGGAATGGGCGGACTACAATACCCAGAGAGGTTATTAAAAGTAGGATTATTTAGTTTAGAAAAAAATGGCTGAGGACCGACTTAATAACTATGTATAAAATATATCAGGGGACAATACAGAGATCTCTCTAAATATCTATTTATACCCAGGACTGTAAGGGGGCACCCTCTACATCTAGAGGAAAGGAAAGAAGGTTTCTACGCCGACGTAGAAGGGGGTTCTTTATTGTAAGAGCAGCGATACTATAGAACTCTCTGCCTGAGGACAAATTCGATAAAAGATGGTTCAATGTATATTTTATTGAGTACATCAGCAAGGACAGACATGATGTACATCAGCAAGGATAGACATACACTACCGTTCAAAAGTTTGGGGTCACATTGAAATCTCCTTATTTTTGAAGGAAAAGCACTGTACTTTTCAATGAAGATAACTTTAAACTAGTCCTAACTTTAAACAAATGCACTCTATACATTGCTAATGTGGTAAATGACTATTCTAGCTGCAAATGCCTGGTTTTTTGTGCAAAATCTACAAAGGTGAATAGAGGCCCATTTCCAGCAACTATCACTCCAGTGTTCTAATGGTACAATGTGTTTGCTTATTGGCTCAGAAGGCTAATTGATGATTAGAAAACCCTTGTGCAATCATGTTCACACATCTGAAAACAGTCTAGCTCGTTACAGAAGCTACAAAACTGACCTTCCTGTGAGCAGATTGAGTTTCTGGAGCATCACATTTGTGGGGTCAATTAAACGCTCAAAATGGCCAGAAAAAGAGAACTTTCATCTGAAACTCGACAGTCTATTCTTGTTCTTAGAAATGAAGGCTATTCCATGCGAGAAATTGCTAAGAAATTGAAGATTTCCTACAACGGTGTGTACTACTCCCTTCAGAGGACAGCACAAACAGGCTCTAACCAGAGTAGAAAAAGAAGTGGGAGGCCGCGTTGCACAACTAAGCAAGAAGATAAGCACATTAGAGTCTCTAGTTTGAGAAACAGACGCCTCACAGGTACCCAACTGGCATCTTCATTAAATAGTACCCGCAAAACACCAGTGTCAACATCTACAGTGAAGAGGCGGCTGCGGGATTTTGGGCTTCAGGGCAGAGTGGCAAAGAAAAAGCCATATCTGAGACTGGCCAATAAAAGAAAAAGATTAAGATGGGCAAAAGAACCCAATGTCTGCACATTGGACAGAGGAAGACTGGAAAAAAGTGTTGTGGACGGATGAATCCAAGTTTGAGGTGTTTGGATCACAAAGAAGAACGTTTGTGAGACGCAGAACAAATGAAAAAAAGCTGGAAGAATGCCTGACGCCATCTGTTAAGCATGGTGGAGGTAATGTGATGGTCTGGGGTTGCTTTGGTGCTGGTAAGGTGGGAGATTTGTACAGGGTAAAAGGGATTCTGAATAAGGAAGGCTATCACTCCATTTTGCAACGCCATGCCATACCCAGTGGACAGCGCTTGATTGGAACCAATTTCATCCTACAACAGGACAATGACCCTAAACACACCTCCAAATTGTGCAAGAACTATTTACAGCAGAAGCAGGCAGCTGGTATTCTATCGGTAATGGAGTGGCCAGCGCAGTCACCAGATCTGAACCCCATTGAGCTGTTGTGGGAGCAGCTTGACCGTATGGTACGCCAGAAGTGCCCATCCAACCAATCCAACTTGTGGGAGATGCTTCTAGAAGCGTGGGGTGCAATTTCACAAGCTTACCTCAACAAATTAACAGCTAGAATGTCAAAGGTGTGCAATGCTGTAATTGCTGCAAAAGGAGGATTCTTTGATGAAAGCAAAGTTTGATGTAAAAACAATGTTATTTCAAATACAAATCATTATTTCTAACCTTGTCAATGTCTTGACTCTATTTTCTATTCATTTCACAACGCATGGTGGTGAATAAGTGTGACTTTTCATGGAAAACACAAAATTGTTTGGGTGATCCCAAACTTTTGAACGGTAGTGTATGTTCAAAATAAATAAGAATCAGTCAGGTAAAAAACATAAGAACATAGTAGGATCCCTAACAAGTGCCTGGCAATGCTCATTTTCTTTTAACTTGACAATTAACTTCCGTCCCGGAGCGTCCCTGGGTCAGATACAGGTGTCTGGTGGCCGAGACGTTGTAAATGCAAAATCTTATATAAAGATTTGTGTGGAGAGAAGAGGGAGGAAGTCCCACACATCTCCTGTAATAAAGATTGGTCCCAGCACCGTCGGAACCCGGCATCTATCTCACCAATGGAAAAAGAAAGGAGATAAAAAGAGAAGAAAGAAAAATAAAGAGGAGGGGGAATGAGAAGGAAGGAGGAGGTGGAGAAAGGGTGGGAGGTGGACACACCAGCACGGAGACGGCCATCCAGATGTGAACACCATCAAGGATGGCATTCCCATAGCGATTGTAATTTAGGGGGGTTAACCATGAGTTGAATTTAGTAGAGTAGCGGAAGGTTATCCAGATCGCTCAAGTGGCGTAGTAGCCGGACAATTTAGCGTCATCCATAGACCGCAGTTCTTCCATATACATCATATCATCCAAAGCTCTTACCCACATTAAGCCTGTAGGGGCCTCTGTGGTATTCCATAGTTAGTTGTGGTATCTCCTCAAATTCCATAAGAGTTTGAGGAGCTGGGATACCTTTCTTGAGCAATACAATATTATATTAATAACTTCAAAAGCTTTGTTGATAATTCTGATTGTCAAATTGGAGTCCGGAAGGAATTCTTCCCTTAAACGGGGAAAATTGGCCTGTACCTCATAGTTTTTTTTGCCTTTCTCTAGATCAATATTCGGGGGTAAGAGGCCGAACTAGATGGACATATCTCTTTTTTTGGCCTTACATACTATGTTACACGTTAATTCTTAGAGCTGCTACTAATTTTATCAGGAATAAAAGTTACTGCTATAGGGAAACTCTAGTATACATATTTTCATTTAAATAACAGGGGAAAAAAAAAAGGTTAGTACCGTGTTAGCCAGTAAAGGGATTCAAGCTTCAGAGCTGGGAGTTCTGTAGAAACTGTTTGGGAGAGAACAACAGAAAGGACACAATTGTAGGCATTCACTATATGCCACCTGGACATGCAGACATTTGTTGGGAATCTCTCTCAGGTAAAAGTAATGGGTCCAACAAATTCTTATCCGCTCTTGCTGACAACTTTATTTTCCAAAAGGTAGAAGAGAAAACAAGGGGATCTGCTATCTTGGACCTAATTATTACTAACAGGGAGGAAATGGTTGAGGAAGTAAAGGTGGCTGGGACCTTAGGAGGCAATGATCATGCTATCCTTGAATTTTGATTAAAAGGGGAGGAAGACCTGAGAAAACTCAGACCTCATGGTTGGATTTCAGAAAGGCAGATTTTAATGAATTCAGAAAGAAAATAAGAAGAATCCAATGGCTGGATGTTCTTAAGGACAGAAATGTCCAAGAAGGTTGGAAAATATTGCGAAATGAGATTCTCAAAGCACAATCGTTAACTATTCTTAAAAGAAGGAAGAATGCGAAGCATTTAAAGAAATCAGGATGAATGAACACAAAACTTGCACATATGTTAAAAAGGAAGAAAAATGTGTTTATCAAATGGAAAGAGGGGGAATATCTAAAGAATATAATGCAGAAACTGTAGGGCAAGTGCCAGAAAAGCTAACGCTAATAATGAATTGAGGCTTGCAACACAGGCAAAAAGCAAAAAAAACAAGGATTTGGGGGTTATATCAAAAGCAAAAGAAAAGTCAAAGATGCTATTTGATGGTTCTAAGATGAAAATGGTGACTTGGTTAAGAATGATGTTGAGAAGGCCGAACTCTTAAATTCCTATTTTGTATCTGTTTTCTCTCAGGGAGTAGATGTAACATCAACTGATCTTCCCTATGCTATTGCTATCTATAAGCAGTGAAAAACACATAGCTTATATGAATTCACTTCTCAAGGTCCAGATGAATTACGTCCGAAGCTACTAAAGGAAGCAGCCGAGGTAATTGCTGAACCACTCGCCATAATCTTTGAAAATTCCTAGAGAACAGAAGTCCAGGAAGGTTGGAAAAGGGCAAATGTTGTCCCTATCTTCAAAAAAGGGAAGAAGGTGGATCCAGGAAACTACAGGCCTGTGAGCCTGACTTCTATACTGGGAAAGATCTTTGAACAAACTATTAAGCGTCATTTATGCAGGTACTTGGATAAAAAAGGAGTAATTAACCAGAGCCAGCATGGGTTTGAAACAAACAAGTCATGCCAGATGAATCTTATTTCCTTTTATGACAAAATCACAGACAGGGTTGATCAGGGAAATGAGGTGGATATACTATATCTTCACTTTAGTAAAGCATTTGACAAAGTGTCTCATACTATACTTCATGAAAAATGACCACACATGTGACTGACAAGACAACTGTTAGGTGGATTTAGAACAGGCTAAGTGATCCTACTCAGAGTGGTCATAAATGACTGCACATCAAGGTAGAAGAAAGTATCAAGTGGGGTACCACAAGGCTCTGTCCTAGGCCCAGTGTTCAACATTTTTATAAATGATTTGGAGGAGGGAATTGATGGGAAACTGATCAAATTTGCTGACGACACAAAGCTAGGAGGGATAGCTAACACTAGGGAAGTGTTAGAGAGAGAGTATTCAAAAAGATCTAGAAAAGTTTGAACAGTGGATGGTGACTAACAGAATGGTATTTAACAAGGAGAAATGCAAAGTCCTACATCTGAGCAAGAAAAATGAAAAAAGCACATACGGAATGGGAGGAATTGGGCTAAGCAGCAGCACATGTGAAAAAGACTCGAGTATAGTCATAGATCATAGACTCAACATGAGTCAACAATGTGATGCAGCAGCCAAAAAGGCAAACACAATTCTGGGATGTATTAAGAGAAGCATAGAGTCTAGATCACATGAGGTCATTATCCCCCTCTACGCTTTCTTAGTCAGACCTCATCTGGAATACTGTGTCCAGTTCTGGGCACCCCAGAAGACATCGACAACGCAGAGAAAGTTCAGAGAAGAGTTACCAAATGGTGAGCTGTCTGCAAATCATGTCCTATGAAGAACGGTTAAAGAATCTGGGAATGTTTAGCTTGCAAAAAAGAAGGCTGAGAGGAGACTTAATAGCTGTCTACAAATATCTGAAGGGCTGTCACAGTGCAGAGGGATCAGCGCTATTCTCATTTCCACAAGGAAAGATTAGAAGCAATGGGATAAAACCGAAATAGAGGAGACACAAATTAGATTTTAGAAAAATCTTTCTGATAATGAGGAATTAGTGGAACAGGTAACTACGAGAGGTGGTGAGTTCTCCTTCCATGGAAGTGTTCAAACAAAGGCTGGACAAATATCTGTCTGGGATGAATTTGCAATGAGCAGGGGGTTGGACCAAATGACCCTGGAGGTCCCTTCCAACTCTACCATTCTATGATTTTATGATCTTGCAGATATGATACCTTTTCATGCCTAAAAAAAATACATGATGTTATTATGAGCTTTCGAACCTACTCAGGGTTCTTCCTCAAGCATAATGGAAAAAGATCTAAAGACACATTTATATAAATACCTATACACAGGATTACATGGTAGGGCATAAACATGGTATTATTAATTTGCACTTAAAACTAATTCCAGGACAAGATGAAAAGGCAAAGACATGATGTGATTAATAGCACTTAGATAAATACCAGAAAGGGATGAGCAGAACAGTAAATACTTAATTAGTCCAGTGACAAGGACTGTGAAAGTTTTATAGTCTCTAAATTGATGTTAGGGGGTTACCACCAGGTCAACGTGTTACCTCTGCTCTTGGTTTCTCATATCTCATAACCTTCACTGCTGCAAAATACCCCCTCTGAGATTTCTTCAGTTTTCGATAGTATCAAAGGTGGTTATAAACTTGTATTCCCAAATTGTTCTGTGACGTTGGGACTTGAAATTGCCTTTAATTATAAATAACTTTCATATGTTGTGTCCATGACTAGAAAAATGCTTCGCCATAGATAATTCTGTCTTTCTCTCTTTAATCGTGCGGCTATGCTATCTCAACCTGGCTTTCAGTTTTCGTCTTGTGTCCCCAACATAAAGATCCCCATCAGTACATTTACTGCACAGGATCAGGTACACAACATCGGACGTGGAACATGTGAAGGAGGAAGATGGTCAAGTACCTCTAGTAGTGACCTACAATTCACAGCTAGAGGTACTAAGGAAAACCGCAAAGAAGCTGCATCATACCCTACAAAAGGATGACTATCTGAAAACCATATTCCTGGATCCTCCTACGTTACAGGCCACATTTTAGGAACCTTATAATCAGGAGTGCATTGCCCACTGACACGCAAAAAGAAACTTATCCCTGCAATGTAAAGAGCTGGAAGACCTGCTCACATCTACGGACCACGGACAGGATACAAATCCTCAACAGACAGCAAGACTATAAGATCCCGGGGACCTTCATATATTCCATGTCTGATGTTCTGTACCTGATCCTGTGCAGTGAATGTCCAGTTGGGACTCCATAATGGCAGTCAGAATAATCCCTGGATCAGTGTTTGAAAGTTCCTACCTGATTCCAAGACCCGAATCAACAACCCCACTGGTTATTTAATATCTATATCCTGTAATATCAAGACATCTTGTCCCCTCATAAACTCCGCTATTGATTTTGCCATCACCACGTCCTCGGGCAGAGAGTTCCACAGACTCACTGCTCTTACAGTAAAGAACCCCCTTCTGTATTGGTAATGAAAACTGCTTTCTTCTAGACGTAGAGGATGCCCTCTTGTTACCGTCGCAGTCCTGGGTATAAACAGATCCTTGTATTGTCCCCTAATGTATTTATACATAGTTCTTTGCTTGACCCTCAGCTGTCTTTTTTCCAGGGTGAATAACCCCAGTTTTGTTAGCCTCTCTGGGTATTCCAGTCCTCCCATTTCGTTTATCAATTTAGTTGCCCTTCTTTGAACCCCCTCAAACAGTGGATAGGAAATACATTTCTCACAGCTGAGGTAAAATAAAAGCAGCGCTGTGATTGGTTGGTATTTCTTCTATTGCTGAGGTAAAATTAAAGCTGCCCTGTGATTGATTGCTATGGGCCACACAGATTTTCTTTAAAATCACAATCCATGTTAATGTGTCTTTCATTCAAGTTGTAAAGCAAAATCTGTTTGTGTCGTATAGGCCAGCTTTCATTTGTTATACTGTTGAGGTAAAATAAAAGCTGCGCTGTGATTGGTTGCTAGAGCTCAGCTTTCATTTTTTACACAGCTGAGGTAAAAGAAAAGCAGCATTGTGATTGGTTGCTATTTGTTATACTGCTGATGTAAACTAAAAGCTGCACTGTGATTGGTTGCTATGGGCAACACGGATGTTCTTTAAAATCTCAATCCATGTTAATGTGTCATTGGTTCAAGTTTTAATCCTGGGCAACACCGAGTATCTCTGCTACCTTAATAATCACATAAGTGCAGCAACGATGCCTGCCGCTTGTGTAGGCATAGCTTATGATATGCACCCCCTTTCTCCTCTGCTTTGCCGCATGGCATCTCCAAATAAGTCTTTCTTGTCACGCTCCCTGGAGCAGGGGTCCCCAACTCCAGTCCTCAGGGACCACCAACAGGTGATGTTTTCAGGATATCCTATTGGTAAGAACACCTGTGGCAATGTCTGAGGCACTGACAATAATTACATCACCTGTGCAACACTAAGGAAATCCTGAAAACATGACCTGTTGGCAATCCCTGAGGACTGGAGTTGGGGAACAATGCCCTAGAGGACTCGGGATAAAACAAAGCCTATGTCCAAGATGCAAGCCATTACAGCGTCCGAGCGGGGCGCACCAAAGGGGGGAGGAGACCATGGGTAGGAAAGATGGTTGTCACAGGTTTCTCTGTAACCTCTCCTAACATATTGTAAACTGGAAGTGTACATATTTAATTTAGCTTTGCATTCAAAAGCAACACAGCAGTAATTTGGCAGAGATTTAAGGCTGATTTACATGCAACGATTATCACTCAAAATTTGTTCAAACGACGGCTTTTGACTGAAATATGTATGCCCATCTCACACTTACTGTGCACTTTTCGTCCATCGCCGAGTTAGGCTCAGCATAAAAACCGACGTCCCTGATAAGAGGGACTGCATGCTGTGTTCTCCAAGGGGATTGCTGATAGCATCCTATGCAGCCTGCTGCCCTTGGCAGAACAAAAGTGGTGTATTTAGAGATCAGACCACCCGCTGTTCTCTAAATACATGCAAATGAAGGTAATTAGCTACTATTGGGCTAGCCCATAAGTAGCTAATGCAAAATGATTGCTCAAAACTGTCAGTGTCTGACGAATTTAGAGTGATCATCCTTGCGTGTAATTGGACCTTAAGACTCGGTAGTGAGATAACATGTTACTTGACAGTTGAAAACAATAGAATAAAATTGACTCTTCAACTTTCTCTATTTGACCCTAGAGGTTTCATCAGCATATCTCCCACAGTCCTAGTTATCTGTTGAGCTTACTGGACGATTATAAGGCAATAGCAAAGTAGAATATAAGATGGGCCTCTTTACTTTCCCTGGCTTTGACTTTACCAGGTATTTTTAGTAACTTTCTGTTGTAGTGGCAAAAATGACCCTGAATTCTCTCCTCCAAACTGCTAGTTGGTAAGGAACCTGAAGAATGCTGACTTCCTCACTCAGAACATGATTCGTCTCTGCTCACTCCGCGGAACTCCTCTCTCATGTCCTCCTCTGATGACTACCTCCTCCCGACTCGCTCCCTGTTCTGCCTCTAACTGCCTTCTCTTCCTGTCTAATTCCCGCACTTTCTCTACTTTTCCACCTAACATCCTGTCTCAGCCTGATATTTTCCTGCTCTGGGAGCTCACACCATCCCCCTTCTCCAATCAGTGATAGCATGACAAGCAGCCAATAAGCAGCCAAAAGTTGTCAAGCAGTTAGCTTTAGCTTTGAGAAGAAAGGGGAAAGTTAGGGTTTCTCCAATGTACAGCACCTTCTGCATCTCTTAGGAGCCTATAGCTAGGTGTTACAGGACAAATAATTGTGACTATTCTGGAGGACCCTCCGGGCCACTACAGTTCCCCCCCAATTTAAAAAACACAGCCGTCTCCAGTAGTACTGAGATCCGAAAGACAGAGAGGTGTACCTACTGGGTCGTGACAGCACATTATTTTAGGATTTTAGAGTACTTGCAAGTATTTTGAGGGAACATGTTGGGTTAGGATAGGGCTCTTACTAATTCTTCTCCCCGCAGTCAAACAGTATTCAAACAGGACATTCAGTACCTGGATTTGTATCTAAGTCAGTCTTTGAATCAGTCTCAATTTCCTCTGTCCAGAATCTGTAGATACAGGTGATGAAGGTGGGGCAATGCAAATTTTCTAACGATTTCTATGTATCACTTGGTTATTTCCATTGGGATGTGCTACACGAGACAGTCCTCTTTCAGCAGAGAGTATAGTTACCACGGTATAAGGCTGCAATTCCCATCTGGAATCTAATTTCCCTGTGCAATGTTTTTTTTTTTAACCATACATGGTCTCCTACTTGAAGATCTGTGGCGTGGGCATTTTTGTTGAAGTCTCTGGATTGCTTTTCTTGCACACCTATGAAATGTGTCTACTGTGTCTTGGGCTTCTTTGAGGCGACACTGATGGTCTTAAACCCATTCTGTTTTTGGCTAGGTGTCATCTGAAACTTGTATTCCTAGTTTGAAATCAGCTGGCAATCTTCCTTGTCGATCAAACATAAGATAAGTTGTGTAGCCAGTTGAGCAGTGTGGGGTGTTATAGGTATAAATCAGTTCAGGTAGCAACGATGGCCAATGGGATCTTTGAGATTGAGAAATAGTTCTTAACAATTCTAGGATGGTCTTATTAGCTTTTTTTTTTACACAAGCCATTTCCTTGAAGATACGCTGTTGTTCTCAACTTTTTGCAGTGGTAAACGTCGCAAAGTTCCTGAAATCGTTGCGATTCAAAGGCGGGACCTCTCAATATTTTCTCAGGACACCTGTAGTTCAGGATAAAATGCTTCCATACTATAGCAGTAGTGGTTTTTGCAGTTAAGTCCTTACTGAGGGACCGCCTCAGTAAATTTTGTGTAGTGGTCGGTGAGAGTGAGTACATAACTATATCCAGACCTACTAATCTCAATTTAGAGATGATCAATAGCTAGAAGTTCTAGTGCTTTTTGGTCCTTCTTTGCTCTCCCATGGGTTTCACAAACACTGCATTCCTGACACCATTTTTCAATTTCGTTATACATGCCGACCCAATAGAATCTTTGGCGGATGATAGCTTCTGTTTTGCGTACTCCGGAGTGACCAGATTGATCATGGTAAGCTAACAGTACTTGGTTGGCATCCCTGTGGGGAATTAAGATTTGGTGGGCATGATTTCCAGAGGCAGGATCAGTAGAACTCTTAAATATAAGGTTCTTTTTGAGGAAATGTCTCTTTCTTGGTCTCCATAATTGCTGTAACTCTGGGTCAGAAGATTTACAAAAGATTCCGTTAGGAACAGCTTCAGATACTAGATGTTCTTGTAATTCACCGAAAGTCCTGCTACCCTGTTGTTATAGGAACCATCTTTGAAGGGTATCTGTCAATTCTGGTGAAGAATTGGAGTTGTTGGATTATGGTTAGCAACTTTATTGTGCTTGATGAGCTGAAAAATTAGGCATTTCTATTTCCTTCCATTGATCTTCCTCTGAGGAGTAGTCAATTGATTTGGGTAATCTAGAGAGAGTGTCAGCATTTGTGTTGGTCTTCTCAGCTCTATACTTGACATTAAAGTTGACGTTCGCATGTCTTGAGTGCCATCTTTGCTATAGTGCTCCGGGTTTTGCTGAATTGAGATGAGCCACTGGATTATTGTCAGTATAAGCGGTGAAAGTTGCAACTTGAATTTCTCGGTTACTGCCCAAACTAACTTAAGCAATTCTAACTTAAACTAACTATAGTTCTGGTCATTTCCCTCAGATCTTTTCAGTGAGTGACTAGCATAGGCAATTACTCTTTTCTTGCCCTCTTGAACCTGACTGAGCACTGCACCTAACACTTTAAAACTAGCATCTGTATAAAGTTTAAAGGGAAGAGCATAGTCTGGATACGCAAGGATAGGAGGGGTGGTTAGTTTTTCTTTTAGAGTTTGAAATGCTTGTTCTTGGTTAATTTCCCAAGAGATCTCTTGTGAACTTCTTTGGAGTTTACTCTCAGAACTTCTTGGAGAAGGGCGGCTATTTGAACAAACTTAACTCTATGGTAGTAGCCGACAAAACCTAGAAAATTTCTGACGTCTTTGAGTGTTTTAGGGTAGGCCAGTTTTTGACTGTGTCAACCTTGTTAGGGTCGGGATATAACCCCTCAACCGTGACAATGTGCCCAAGATAGCCTACTTTGGTTTGGAACAGGTGACATTTAGAGGGCTTTATTTTTAGGCCATGTTCTACAAGAATTTGGAACACATCTCTAAGGTGATGAAGGTAGTCCTCATAAGTTTTTTAATATACAATGTCATCTAGATATAGGAATCAAAGTTTTTGTGGCCTAAGCATTTTTCCATTAATCTCTGGAATGTTCCCGAGACCAAAGGCCATGCTATTAAACTCAAAGTGACCCATAGGAGTTGTGAAAACAGTCTTTTCCCTATCCAGTTCACTGATAAGCATCTACCAATAACCAGTAGTTAAATCTAAAGTGGGGAAATAGGCAGCTATACCTAAAGCTGTTAGCGACTGCTCTATGCGCGGGAGTGGATATGCATCCTTATGAGTTATATTATTCAATTTATGGTATTCCACGCAAAACCGGATACCCCCACCATCTTTTTTACCAATACTATTTCAGCGGCCAAGGACTATAACCTTCTCTAATGATCTGGTGCTCCTTCATTTCCTGTAACATGGTCTTGACCTGTTGATAAGATGAAGGGGGGATAGGTCGGTATCTTTCCTTAATAGAGGCATGACCATTGGTGGGAATGGTATGTGATATGCCCTTTGCCTTGCCAAAGTCCATGCTATGGTGGCTAAATGCAGCCTGCTTCTCAACAGCAACCTCTCTAACCCCTTGGATTTGGGTAACAGAAGTTTGATCATCCCGGATAGGGAGATCAGTCAGCCAGGATTGAGAATTATTTAAAAATGTCTGAACGTACTGTGCCTCCTGCTGGACATGAGATGAGCTTGAGAAAGGCACAGTAGCCGAAACGCATCGCCCAGTGTTTCAATAAAAGTTTTATGTTTACAGACACGTAGAAAATTGATTTTTATCGGTCTGATCCACACGAGCGCAGAAGACTTTTTTCTTTTCTATAGTCATTTTATTCTTCAAGCACCTTCTCGAATCGCTTGGTCCTCTTGCATCTTTTTTTTTAAAGTGGGGTGCCCAGATGTAGACCAGTATTCCAGATGAGGTCTGACTAAGGAAGAGTAGAGGGGGATAATTACCTCACGTGATCTTAATACATCCCAGAATTGTGTTTGCCTTTTTGGCTGCTGCATCACATTGTTGACTCATGTTCAGTCTATGATTTATGCGTATACCCAAGTCTCTTTTCACATGTGCTGCTGCTTAGCCCAATTCCTCACATTTTGTATGTGCTTTTCTTCATTTTTCTTGCCCAGATGTAGGACTTTCCATTTCTCCTTGTTAAATACCATTCTGTTAGTTGTCGCCCACTGTTCAAGCTTTTCTAGATCTTTTTAAATTCTCTCTCTCTCATCCCTAGTGTTAGCTATCCCTCCTAGTTTTGTGTCATCGGCAAAGTTGATCAGTTTCCCATCAAATCCCTCCTCCAGATCATTTATTAAAACAGGTTGAAAAACACTGGGCCCAGGACAGAGCCTTGTGGTACCCCACTTGATACATTCTTCCACTTGGATGTGCAGCCATTTATGACCACTCTTTGATTCCGATCACTCAGTCAGTTGTGAATCTATCTAACAGTTGCCTTGTCAATTCCTTATTTGGTCATTTTTTTCAATAAGTATGGTATGAGATACTTTGCCAAATGTATTTCAGTGTAGCAATTGCGGAGGATGCTCATACCCAACGTTATTATGGGTGCGTTTTTGTCTGGTACATCTACCACCAGTATATCTTGATGCTGCAACTCTGTTTTACCAGCTTTAATGGTGGGTTCCCTGTACGTGACTATAGGTACCGGTAAACCATTGCTGGCTACTATATTGATTAATTGTTTAGTTGGACAGCTAAGTATATCGGATGACCAGTATTTCTCGAAATCTACTTTTCTTATAGTGGTCACCTGTGATCTGGTCTATAGTAGCGCAGGAAAAGGCATAGCGTCCATGTACAGAAATACTTCCGGATGGAGAGTACATATTTGGATATCTCTCTAGAGGGTTGTGGACCTACTGTTTGTCCTCCTGGGGTACGGTCCTTCTGCCCAGGGCCTGATTAAAGTTTAGCAGGTATTCATTTCATGCCCATTTTGCCCACTATTGTTAGTAGGTTCGCTAGCCTGTTCAACTTGCTGGCGAGTGTCATGTTTATGAGGATGGGACATCTTATCATCCCCCATCAGAGTCATACTGTGCTTGGACTCGTCACCCTCAGCGGTCTGGGGTTCCATACTCAGGATTTGGATAGCTAATTCTTTCAACTTAAGAAAGTCGCTACTCAGATGCTGCAGGGACAACATTCTAAGCTGACTTCTGAGAGTTTCTGTTAAAGATCCTTCTATAAACTGTTCCCTCAGAGCCTGGTCACGCCATCGGCTTCTTTAGGGTTGGCATAAACTACCGACTTCATATCCTCCTGCAATGACAGGTCAAAAGGTCACACAAACTCCAGGACTAAAATGCAGGACATCCCACAATACTTGAGCCCTCGCACAGCTGTATCAATGAAAAACTAAAGAAGTTATGGCTGTCAGAAGATGGTGGCAGAAGATAATTTAATTGTTTGACGAAGATGTTTTATATTTTTTAGAAGTAGTACAGCAAAAGTTAAATGATTTACTGTCCCATAAAATAAAGTTATCATGACATTTTTGCAAGATCCCCCAAAGATGGCAGAATTGCCTTTTTTTCAATTTCACTCAACTTGGACATTTTTAAAAGCTTTCCAGTAAATTGTGGTACATTGAATTGTACCATAAAAAAAATACAAGTCATCCCACTTTAAAAATAAGCCATCATGGGGGGTGTGGCTAGCTGCAGAGTCGGGAGGAAGCATGTTGCCTGTGCGCCGCCAAGACGCCCTGTAAAAAAGCAGATCTAGCCCAGCTAAAGAAAGCTCCCGCACCAAATAACCTTTCCCTGGACTCTCTAAAGCTGTGTGGTACGGAGGGAGGCGAGGGAGACCTTTCTAATATTGCTGGAGGACATACGGCCTACCTTGGGGCCTGAAGCCTCGGACTCCGGACTCTCTTGGCCTCCCACTCAGCGGCCAGAGGGGCCACTTATCAGGATACTGCGGGGAGACCGACACGCAATGGGAGAAGAGGGTGAGACGCCAGCCCTGCTGTCAACGGGGAGCGGAGTGGAGGACCCGGAGCCGTGGCCCGCGGTACCTGTTATAGGCTGAGGACTGGCCTGTTCGCCCCTCGGGAGACCACAGACCACCACTGGGGAGCAAGGCAAGCTTAAAGGCAGCACCTCCCAGGGAACGAAGATTAGAGTTCTGCGACCCTGTGCTGGCCAACGCCACAGCCTGAACCTTGGGTGCCTGGCGGACCAGTCCGGTGGCCGTGGACTGGAGGACCCCCCAGACTAACAGCAGCGGGGGGCAGCACGACACAGCAGTGGGTAAGGCAGCAGTGTCCTGTCACCATGCCTGAGAAGGTGAGATAGATAGCCCCTTCATGTCCCCCTCCCTAAGCCCATTAAAGAAATAAAACAAGAGGACGGGGAGAAAAGAGAAAGAGAAGAGAAGAAAGAAAGAAAGAAATGGAAAAAAAAAACTAAAAAGACTTACATGATAAGTAGTAGGGATGCCCCCCACCCCAGATCAAAAGTACTATCAGGAGCCTTGCACTGCCTTTTGCTGAGGCTGCTGCTGCCATCTAGCGGTGAAATACAGAACTGTATCTCCATTCATAGTTCCCCGAGAGTGCTGCTGGCATCTAGTGGCAAATATTGGTACTGCACTCACAACTCATCTTTTCCAATTTACTGATGCCACCTAGTGACAAGTGCTGATAATTTACCCTGCCATAACCTATACGTATATCTGAAAAAGATCGCAATTGGCAGAATCGGCCTGGCTCTTCGTACTACCTGTCCAATTTAACTCGTAACACCTAGACATATTCAGCAGACCCATAAGGAACCCTCGCTAAGCCAGAGGGGCACATACATGGTCACAATGTTTCTCTCTCATCTGTGACCTGTGCTCCATCCCGTCCTGGCCGTTTTGATGGGAACCGGCTCGATGCCACATCGCTATGCCAAAGAGAATTAGTAAATAGAACAAGTCACGACTTTCTACATCCCAGAGCACGCTTCTGCGAACTCTTTTCAATTCCTCAACCCATTCACGCCGAACTAGAAAGACCACAGATCCAGGCCCCAAATATGGATACCTCAACATCACCACCAATGGGAGGCCAACCTGCCTAGCCACCGCTAACATCGGACGACTCCTCACTATCTGCCTCTGATACGGCGCTCTTCGTACGTATTCAACACTTATTTAAAGCTGAACTACAATCCGCGCTTCGCGATATTAATAGCCAGATTCATGACCTAGGGTAACGCACAGCGGACCTGGAACACAAGACAGATGAGATAGTGGAAGCCCTAGATCAGGAACGCACCAAAGGCGCAGATGTCTCTGAGCGGATAGAAGCTTTGGAATTGAAATGTGAAGACCTGGAAAATAGAAGTAGACGAGCAAATATCCGAATCAGAGGTATGCCAGAGGCAATCACCAACATCCGTGAAGCTGCAACTAATTTATTCTCTGCGCTGGAACCACAAGTTTCTCAAGAAAGCCTGCGTATCATGCGTATCCATCGTGCCCTGAGTAGACTTAACAACCCAGATCTGCCAAGAGACATTGTCCTCAAACTCCACTATGATGAGATGCGCAACCAAATACTAACAGCTGCAAGAAATCTAACAGTGCTTCTGGGGGTATCGCCAACTGTCCAGATTTATGCGGATATGGCCCCAATCACCATGGCTAAAAGAAGGAGCCTGAGACCTCTTACCCAGGTGCTACAAAGAGGAAATATCCGTTATAGATGGAACTTCCCCTTTGCACTGAATGTGAGGATCAATCAACGAAAGAATCCCCCTCAACACACTGAATGTCGTGATACCCAGAGCCCAAAGGGTGACAAGGACCTGGTCAACGACTGGAACCTTGCGCCGAGTCCAGCCTCCCAAGTAGAATTGAACATCACTCAACCACGGGACTATACGGTACACCTTCATGCACCCCGCTGAACCACCAGGGATGGGGGGGGGGGGGGGAAATTACAGGGAAGGGGCCATATTGGCGGACTCTAAACAATTACAGAGACTTTAAGATACACCTCTCTGACCCTCCAAACAAAAGAGTCGTAACAATTTGTTCCTTCTCACCGGGGGCTAAACCAGGCATTTAGCCACTCAAAGGCTAGCATAAAGGGCCCTACTTGCCGTGATTTTTCTGTTTAGTCACATTCGGAATCTACGAGGCACATAGTTTGGCCAATGTTAAATATAGTTAATGTTTGGGGTTTGTGGCATTGATCTGGTTTCTAACCTTTTATCTTTTAGCTAAATTTAGCTCCAGGATGGGCTGGAGATATTTGTTGTCCACTCTGACCCGGACCTCGTGGGTGCCCCACATAATATGGGGGATACACCCGACATCTGGACCACCTTGGGCCTACAAGCCCAGTACATTGTTGTTATGTTCTTGTTAGTTATAAGCTTTTACAACTATATGTTTCTATCTAAGGCAATACCTTCAAATCAGCAGTATCCATATCCGTCACATTATGTAGGACTATCTAGGAAGACAGCTTGTTGGAGAGCAGCAATCCTCTAATCGGGGCCCCCGCGGCCTCAAACAGGCAGAAGCTATGGGGACGCTTATCCTATGTTTGAGCTTTCAACAGCACTTAAAAAATCAACAAGATGGTAGTTATCCTTTCCCATAACGTTAAAGGATTCAATTCACCTATAAAACGACTGGCTCAGTACCTGAAACTCAAACCAGATATTATATGCCTGCAGGAGACCCACTTCTCCTCCTCTGCGCCAACATATTTTCACCCCCAATACTCTAAAGTATACTCTTCAACAGCCTCCAAGAAACACCAGGGAGTTACTACTCTTGTGCATAATGCCCTCCCGCTAATTGTTACCCATGTGGAAGCCGACTCACAGGGTTGTTGATTCAAGGAATTATTCTGACTGCCAGACTTGGAGTTGTAAGGAATTCTTTTCCCTTGAATGAAGAAAATTTGCTTCTAGCTCATTGTTGTTTTCTTTTGCCTTTCTCTGGAAAAACAACTGGATGGACATATGACTTCTTTCGGCCTAGTATACTATGTTGCTAATTAAAACAGCGTTCAGACAACACTAGTCAAAGCTCAACACAATCGCAATAATAAGCGATCTGTGCTTATCTACCACACCCCTAAAATATGTAGTACAAACT
Source organism: Eleutherodactylus coqui (assembly GCF_035609145.1). NCBI lineage: Eukaryota > Metazoa > Chordata > Amphibia > Anura > Eleutherodactylidae > Eleutherodactylus > Eleutherodactylus coqui. The sequence continues at coordinate 16,379,451 of NC_089838.1, forward strand.
GCAAAACTGAAATTAGACAACATAAGGATATACATTAGTAAATGGGAATCTACATATGCATAAGACAAGGAATTATCATCAACTTGATGAATCCAATGTAGTTCCACAGGTTAAAGACTAGCCCTTGGAGCTCTGCAGCAGGCAGAGAATTTCTGGGCAACCCGCTTCACCTGTACCCCATACAGCCCGGATCTGTGCTCCGCTGCCCTCTTCAGACTGGGGGAACAAAAAAAGAGATCTTTTAAGGTCTATTCTAGCAAGACCGCAAATCGAAGCCTGCTGCGGCCAATGCATCCCCAGCCTAAATTTCCGGGTGCCGCCGGCTGGCAGGAGCTCCAAAGTCGACCAGCAAGCCACCGAAGGCAGCGACACACCCGGATCCACCAATGGAGGACAGGGGAAAGTCAGCATTACCAGCAGTCCCCTTTCCAGCAGCAGGAAGCAGGTGAGTGTGACCCGGCGGGGGGCTCCCAGTAACAACCGCCATCCAGCGCTTGAGAGTAAGAGTGTTGTCCCCCTAAAACCGAGGAAGGAGAAGTGAGGGCTCTGGGGACCAATTACGCAGCTGCTGGACACCGCTGCCTCAGGAGGCCTACTCGTGCCTACATATCCCGGGCCTAGAAGTACAGGAAGTCCCAGGCACTTAGAGGAGGCTCTGCGAAGTGCTGGAAGACAGGCAGCACTGTTAATCCAAATGAATTCAATCTTCAAGTCAGAAATTTCCTCAGCAGTAATGGACATATTCTTGCCCACATGTAGATCTTTTTGAATACTCTCCCTCTCTTCCCTAGTGTTAGGTATCCCTCCTAGCATTGAGTCAGCCTATGATCAGTTTTCCATCAATTCCCTCCTCCAGATCATTTATAAAAATGTTGCACAACACTGGGCCTATGACAGAGCCTTGTGGTCCCCCACTTGATACATTCTTCCACTTGGATGTGCAGCCATTTATGACCACTCTTTTAGTACGATCACTCAGCCAGTTGTGAATCCACCTAACAGTTGCCTTGTCAATCCCATATTTGGTCATTTTTTCAATAAGTATGGTGTGAGATACTTTGTCAAATGCTTTACTAAACTCAATATATACTATATGCACGGCATTTCCTTGATCAACCCAGTTGGTGATTCTGTCATAGAAGGAAATTAGATTTGTCTGGCATGATGTGTTTGCTAAAAACCCATGCTGGCTCTGCTTAATTACTCCATTTTTATCCAAGTACTTGCATACATGCTGTTTAATGATTTGTTCAAAGATTCTTCCCGGTATAGAAGTCAGGCTCACAGGCCTGTAGTTTCCTGGATCCACCTTCTTCCCTTTTTTGAAGATAGGGACAACATTTGCCCTTTTCCAATCTTCTGGGACTTCTGTTCTCCAGGAATTTTCAAAGATTATGGAAAGTGGTACAGCAATTATGTTCACTGCATCCTCTAGTACCCTAGGATGTAATTCATCTGGACCTTGAGACTTGAATTCATTTAAGTTAGCTATTAGAGATGAGCGAGCACCAAAATGCTCGGGTGCTCGTTACTCGAGATGAAATTTTCGCGATGCACGAGGGTTCGTTTCGAGTAACGAACCCCATTGAAGTCAATGGGCGACCCGAGCATTTTTGTATATCGCCGATGCTCGCTAAGGTTTTCATTTGTGAAAATCTGGGCAATTCAAGAAAGTGATGGGAACGACACAGCAACGGATCGGGCAGGCGAGGGGCTACATGTTGGGCTGCATCTCAAGTTCCCAGGTCCCACTATTAAGCCACAATAGTGGCAAGAGTGCCCCCCCTCCCAACAATTTTTACTTCTGAAAAACCCTCATTAGCAAGGCATATCTTAGCTAAGCACCACACTACCTCCAACAAAGCACAATCACTGCATCAGGTAACGTCAGCTTTAATGCAGGTGGGCTTCGGCCCACACTGCATGCCCCAGTCAGACTGGGGTTCTTTAGAAGTGAACACATGTAGTTACAACTCCGTGTGGACCGACAGCATGGGTGGGTCCCAGGAAGCCACCGGCGGTACATAAATATATCCCATTGCAGTGCGCAGCGCAGCTGCGGTAACGTCAGCTTTAATGCAGGTGGGCTAAAAATTACTAGGATTACACTGTAGGCGAGGGCCCAAAAAAATTGATGTACCAACAGTACTAATGTACCTCAGAAAAATTGCCCATGCCCAACCAAGAGGGCAGGTGAAACCCATTAATCGCTTTGATTAATGTGGCTTAATTTGTAACTAGGCCTGTAGGCAGCCCAGTTAAAATAAAAATTGGTTCAGGTGCAAGTTTCAACGCTTTAATGAGAATTGAAATGTATGAACATTGTTTACTAAAGTTATATGACTGAGCCTTGTGGGCCTAAGAAAAATTGCCCGTTCAGCGTGATTACGTGAGGTTTCAGGAGTAGGAGCAGGAGGAGGAGGATGAATATAATACACAGATTGATGAAGCTAAAAGGTCCACGTTTTGGATGGTGAGAGAGAACGTAGCTTCCATCCGCGGGTGCAGCCTACGTATTGCTTACGTATCGCTGCTGTCCGCTGGTGGAGAAGAGAAGTCTGGCGAAATCCAGCCTTTGTTCATCTTGATGAGTGTAAGCCTGTCGGCACTGTCGGTTGACAAGCGGCTACGCTTATCTGTGATGATTCCCCCAGCCACACTAAACACACTCTCCGACAAGACGCTAGCCGCAGGACAAGCAAGCACCTCCAGGGCATACAGCGCTAGTTCAGGCCACGTGTCCAGCTTCGACACCCAGTAGTTGTAGGGGGCAGAGGCGTCACCGAGGATGGTCGTGCGATCCGCTACGTACTCCCTCACCATCCTTTTACAGTGCTCCCGCCGACTCAGCCTTGACTGGGGAGCGGTGACACAGTCTTGGTGGGGAGCCATAAAGCTGGCCAGGCCCTTAAAGACTGTTGCACTGCCTGGGATGTACATGCTGCTCGATCTACGCACATCCCCTGCTACCTTGCCCTCGGTACTGCGCCTTCTGCCACTAGCGCTGTCGGCTGGGAATTTTACCATAAGCTTGTCCGCAAGGGTCCTGTGGTATAGCAACACTCTCGAACCCCTTTCCTCTTCGGGAATCAGAGTGGGCAGGTTCTCCTTATACCGTGGATCGAGCAGTGTGTACACCCAGTAATCCGTCGTGGCCAGAATGCGTGCAACGCGAGGGTCACGAGAAAGGCATCCTAACATGAAGTCAGCCATGTGTGCCAGGGTACCTGTACGCAACACATGGCTGTCTTCACTAGGAAGATCACTTTCAGGATCCTCCTCCTCCTCCTCCTCCTCCTCCTCAGGCCATACACGCTGAAAGGATGACAGGCAATCAGCCGGTGTACCATCAGCAGCGGGCCAAGCTGTCTCTTCCCCCTCCTCCTCATCCTCCTCATGCTCCTCCTCCTCCTCCTGTACGCGCTGAGAAATAGACAGGAGGGTGCCCTGACTATCCAGCGGCATACTGTCTTCCCCCGCCCCCGTTTCCGAGCGCAAAGCAGCTGCCTTTATGGTTTGCAGGGAATTTCTCAAGATGCATAGCAGAGGAATGGTGACGCTAATGATTGTAGCATCGCCGCTCACCACCTGGGTAGACTCCTCAAAATTACCAAGGACATGGCAGATGTCTGCCAACCAGGCCCACTCTTCTGAAAGGAATTGAGGAGGCTGACTCCCACTGCGCCGCCCATGTTGGAGTTGGTATTCGACTATAGCTCTACGTTGTTCATAGAGCCTGGCCAACATGTGGAGCGTAGAGTTCCACCGTGTGGGCACGTCGCACAGCAGTCGGTGCACTGGCAGCTTAAAGTGATGTTGCAGGGTGCGCAGGGTGGCAGCGTCCGTGTGGGACTTGCGGAAATGTGCGCAGAGCCGGCGCGCCTTTACGAGCAGGTCTGACAAGCGTGGGTAGCTTTTCAGAAAGCGCTGAACCACCAAATTAAAGACGTGGGCCAGGCATGGCACGTGCGTGAGGCTGCCGAGCTGCAGAGCCGCCACCAGGTTACGGCCGTTGTCACACACGACCATGCCCGGTTGGAGGCTCAGCGGCGCAAGCCAGCGGTCGGTCTGCTGTGTCAGACCCTGCAGCAGTTCGTGGGCCGTGTGCCTCTTATCGCCTAAGCTGAGTAGTTTCAGCACGGCCTGCTGACGCTTGCCCACCGCTGTGCTGCCACACCGCGCGACACCGACTGCTGGCGACATGCTGCTGCTAACACATCTTGATTGCGAGACAGAGGAGGAGGAGGAGGAGGAGGAGGAGGGTGCTTTAGTGGAGGAAGCATACACCTCCGCAGATACCAGCACCGAGCTGGGGCCCGCAATTCTGGGGGTGGGTAGGACGTGAGCGGTCCCAGGCTCTGACTCTGTCCCAGCCTCCACTAAATTCACCCAATGTGCCGTCAGGGAGATGTAGTGGCCCTGCCCGCCTGTGCTTGTCCACGTGTCCGTAGTTAAGTGGACCGTGGCAGTAACCGCGCTGGTGAGGGCGCGTACAATGTTGCGGGAGACGTGGTCGTGCAGGGCTGGGACGGCACATCGGGAAAAGTAGTGGCGACTGGGAACTGAGTAGCGCGGGGCCGCCGCCTCCATGATACTTTTGAAGGACTCAGTTTCCACAACCCTATACGGCAGCATCTCAAGGCTGATGAATTTTGCTATGCGGACGGTTAACGTTTGAGCGTGCGGGTGCGTGGCGGCGTACTTGCGCTTGCGCTCGAACACTTGCGCAAGCGACGGCTGAACGGTGCGCTGAACTACACTGCTGGATGGGGCCGAGGACAGCGGAGATGAGGGTGTGGGTGCAGGCCATGAGGCGGTAGTGCCTGTGTCCTGAGAGGGGGGTTGCATCTCAGTGGCAGGTTGGGGCACAGGGGGAGAGGCAGGGGTGCAAACCGGAGGCGCTGAACGGCCTTCGTCCCACCTTGTGGGGTGCTTGGCCATCATATGTCTGCGCATGGTGGTGGTGGTGAGGCTGTTGGTGTTGGCTCCCCGGCTGAGCTTTGCGCAACAAAGGTTGCACACCACTGTTCGTCGGTCGTCAGGCGTCTCTGTGAAAAACTGCCAGACCTTAGAGCACCTCGGCCTCTGCAGGGTGGCATGGCGCGAGGGGGCGCTTTGGGAAACACTTGGTGGATTATTCGGTCTGGCCCTGCCTCTACCCCTGGCCACCGCACTGCCTCTTGCAACCTGCCCTGCTGATGCCCTTGACTCCCCCTCTGAAGACCTGTCCTCCTGAGTAAGCGTTGCACACCAGGTGGGGTCAGTCACCTCATCGTCCTGCTGCTCTTCCTCCGAATCCTCTGTGCGCTGCTCCCTCGGACTTACTGCCCTTACTACTACCTCACTGCAAGACAACTGTGTCTGATCGTCATCGTCCTCCTCACCCACAGAAAGTTGTTGAGACAGTTGGCGGAAGTCCCCAGCCTCTTCCCCCGGACCCCGGGAACTTTCGAATGGTTGGGCATCAGTGACGATAAACTCCTCTGGTGGGAGAGGAACCGCTGCTGCCCAATCTAAGCAGGGGCCCGAGAACAGTTCCTGGGAGTGTTCCCGCTCCTGAGCAGGTGTCATTGTAGTGGAGTGAGGAGGCTGGGAGGAAGGAGGAGCAGCAGACAGAGGATTCGGATTTGCAGCAGTGGACGGCGCAGAACTGCGTGTTGACGATAGGTTGCTCGAAGCACTTTCTGCCATCCAGGACAGGACCTGCTCACACTGCTCATTTTCTAATAACCGTCTCCCCCGTGGACCCATTAATTGGGCGATGAATGTGGGGACGCCAGAAACGTGCCTCTCTCCTAATCGCGCTGCAGTCGGCTGTGACACACCGGGATCAGGAGCTCGACCTGTGCCCACACCCTGACTTGGCCCTCCGCGTCCTCGGCCGCGTCCACGTCCTCTAGGCCTACCCCTACCCCTCAGCATGCTGTATTACCAGTGATTTGATTTCACAGGCAGGAAATAAATTGGCGCAAGACTGCAGGCCAAATATAATTTTTTCCCTTTTTGGAAAACGAAAGGCCCCACTGCCTCTAGTGAATGAATAATCTAAGTTTAATAACTGTGCTGTGTCCCTGCTAATGTGTCACAGAACGTGAGGGTAGCAGAGTTATTATAACTCTGGCAGAGCAGGTATTTTTTTCCCAATTAAGGAAAGCAAATGGCGAAGCCAGCAGTAAAGCGTAGCTGGGTGCGTCTGATTTTTCAACGTTGTTCACGCAGCTCACACGTGTCCACAGCCCTTAGGACGGACAGAGGCTGGACAAATACAATTTTTTTCAGTTGTTTTACAAGCAAAAGGCAGCACTGCGTATATTCAATGAATAATGACTGTGTTGTGGCCCTGCCTACACAATTCTTTCCCTGCAGTATCAATGGAGGGTGCAATGCTCTGCAGAGGCGATTTTGAGAGAAAAAAAAATATGCAGCACAGCTAACAGCAGCCTGGACAGTACTGCACACGCTTAAATATGGCCCTAGAAAGGACCGTTAAGGTTCTTGAAGGCTACACTCATTCCTAACACTCTCCCTGCCTATGCAACACTTCTGTCCCTAATGCCGGGTGCAACGCTCTGCAGAGGCGATTTTGAGGAAAAAAAATAATTGCCACTGCTAACAGCAGCCAACACACAGCTATCAGTGGCCCTAATAAGGACCTTTGGGGGTCTTGAAGCCTACACTAACTACCAATTCTTTCCCTACAGCAGCTCCGGTACCAGCAGCACTGTCCCTCATCTAACTCACCAGGCATCTGAGGCGAGCCGCGGGAGGGGCCGACTTTTATATTAGGCGGACACCTGATCTCCCCAGCCACTCACAGCAGGGGGGTGGTATAGGGCTTGAACGACGCAGGGGGAAGTTGTAATGCCTTCCCTGTCTTTCAATTGGCCAGAAAAGCGCGCAAACGTCTCAGGGAAGGAAGTGAAAGTAACCCGAACACCGCATGGTGTTCGTTACGAATAACGAACATCCCGAACACCCTAATATTCGCACGAATATCAAGCTCGGACGAACACGTTCGCTCATCTCTAGTGCTTACCTGTTTTTGTAAAGTGCAACCTGTCTCTAGCAAGCAGTATATCATATAGGTAATTCACCGCCTCAATGCACAGTTATATTCTCCTCAGTATATTGATATGGAGGTGAGGTAGATTCTCCTCAGTATATACACATAGAGGTGAGGTAGATTCTCCACAGTATATACACATAGAGGTGAAGTAGATTCTCCTCAGTATATGCACAAAAAGGTCAGTTAGATTCTCCTCAGTACATACACATAGAGGTCACTTATATTTTCCTCAGAATTTACACATAGAGGTCAGGTGGATTTTCCTCAGGTAATACACATAGAGGTGAGGTAGATTCTGCTCAGTATATACACATAGAGGTGAGGTAGATTCTCCTCAGTATATACACATAGAGGTTAGGTAGATTCTCCTCAGTATATACACATAGAGGTGAGGTAGATTCTCCTCAGTATATACACATAGAGGTGAGGTAGATTCTCCTCAGTATATACACATAGAGGTGAGGTAGATTTGCCTCAGTATATACACATAGAGGTCAGTTTTATTCTCCTCAGTATATACACATAGAGGTGAGGTAGATTCTCCTCAGTATATACACATAGAGGTGAGGTAGATTTGCCTCAGTATATACACATAGAGGTCAGTTTTATTCTCCTCAGTATATACACATAGAGGTGAGGTAGATTCTCCTCAGTATATACACATAGAGGTGAGGTAGATTTGCCTCAGTATATACACATAGAGGTCAGTTTTATTCTCCTCAGTATATACACATATAGGTCAGTTATATTCCCCTCAGTATATACACATAGAGGTCAGTTATATTCTCCTCAGTATTTACACATTGAGGTCAGGTAGGTTTTCCTCAGGTAATACACATAGAGATGGGGTAGATTCTCCTCACTATATACACATAGAAGAGCGTTAGAGTCTCCTCAATATATAAACATAGAGGTGAGGTAGATTCGCATCAGTATATACACATAGAGGTCATTTATATTCTCCTTAGTATATACTCATAGAGGTGTGGTAGATTCTCAGTATATACACAAAGAGGTGAGGTATATTCTTCTCAGTATATACACATAGGGGTCAGTTATATTCCCTCAGTATATACACATAGAGGTGAGGTAGATTCTCCTCAGTATATACACATAGAGGTGAGGAGAATAATCTACAGTATATGCACATAGAGGTGGGGTAGATTCTCCACCTCAGAATATACACATAGAGGTCAGTTATATTCCCTCAGTATGTACACATAGAGGAGCATTAAAGTCTACTCAGTATATATACATAGAGGTGAGGTAGATTCTTAGTATATACACATAGAGAGGAGGTAGATTCTCCTCAGTATATACACATAGAGGTGAGGTAGATTCTCCTCAGCATATATACATAGAGGGGAGGTTGATTCTCCTGAGTATATACACATATAGCTGAGGTAGATTTACCTCAGTATATACACATAGAAGTAAGGTAGATTCTCTTCAGTATATATACACATAGAGGTCAATTATATTCCCTCAGTATAGAGGTGCATTAAAGTTTCTTCAGTATATACACATTAAGGTGAGGTAAATTCTCCTCAGTATACAAATCATTTCCCAAGGCTTCATGATTTTTGAGAATAGAACTATCTTGTGTATTGTGGATTTTTGCAGTTTTTCATGCCTAGAATCGAATATTGATGGGGCGTGGCCTAGCAAGCCCAGGGAGAAGACGCACTTTGCTGAGCTCTGCCATGGTGACCTGTTTTTTAGCCAGAAACGTAGGCAACCAGGCAGAAAGAGGACACAGAGCACCTTTCAATACCCTCTGGACACACTCTTCTGCTCCCGAGGAGTACTTTGATGTGTCTCCACCACTACATGAAGGGTGAGGGAGTTGTGGCCTAGTCCAGCCTGGAGTGATGGGACCCGCATCCGGAGGTGTCTGGTGCATCCACCTCGTTCTGTCAGCACATGGCAGCAGCAGCACCAGGTAACCCCCTGCCTATTGGAGGTTAGTGAAGCCGCAGGCTCGTGTCTCCTGCCAATCTCACCACAGCCCAGCCCATACCTCTATAAGGGACTTGGCCCCTTCGTATCAGGACCTCAGGGATCACCTCTATCCCCGCTGACCTCCAGAGTTGGTGGTTGTGAGGTGCCACGCACAGAGCACCCCTCAGGACCGGCGAGGGCTCATAGGGCAGTCGCCATGTTGGAGAATCAGAGGTGAGGGCAGCCTACAGTTCTGTCTTTAAGCTGGAAAGGTGTGGGAGAGAAGAGGAGCTGCAGAGCTCAGACACAACACCTGGATATAGTGGCTGGATAGTAGGGTGAGGAAGCTGCTGCGGCACATCTACCTTCATATAGCCACACACTGCTGGGGGCTTCACCAGAAAGATCTAGACAGGCAGTGGAAATTATAAATATTTCAGTTGGAGTCCTCAGCATATTACCACATAATACATAGAAAGTCGCCTGTCTGGGACTGTTAGGGCTGGAGAAAGAGGCCAGAGATGTATAGCCAGGAAGCCATATCTTCTAGTGTTGGAACTAATAATATCAGGAGCTCTTTAAATCCGTCTTATGCACCTACTACATCTGAATAGCAGCACATGAGCAGCAATTAAGTTCATCTCTACTACCCTGTTTCCCTGAAAATAAGACATACCCTGAAAATAAGACATAGCATGATTTTCCAGAATTTTTGAGGATGCAAGATGATTTTTCAGGCTTTTTGAGGATGCTTGAAATATAAGCTCTACTCCAAAATTAAGCCCTGCTAACAGTTAATTAAAAAAGTCAATTAAATTGTGTCCAGGCAGCTATACATGTAAAAAAGTTAAACCTTTTTGAACAAAATTTAATATAAGACACTGTCTTATTTTTTGGGAAACATGGTATATGCAGACTTCATACTATTGACCCTGAACTAGTGGACTGCAGCACCACCTTGTGGTTGAAAATGATACATGTGGCATATTACCACGCGTTGATTTTCTTGTAGATCATAAATTCAACCCACCAGATAGAAAAAGTTCTATCGCCTATAAATAAGACAAATCCTCCATCCTAAAATGCAAAAAGGCTCAGCCTCTCTGCTCTCCTTAAAATACAGACTGACCAATTATAGTAGTGATATTCTGCAGGAAAACAACTGCTAGATAACATTTTTTCAATGTCAACAAAGAAGATCTACCTTTCTCCCAGCGTAGTGACACTAGAAATGAGACACAATGGGAAAGAATACTGCAGCGTCCCGTAGGGTGACCCCAGACACATGGCATATGTTGAAGAGCAGGGAGGGCAAGATGCTGGCTTGTCACGGCGGCACTTACCACTCTCCCTCCCGGAGGGACACACACAGCCAAGGCCAGGGCAGCGCTGGGCCTCTTTCAGACACCCCTGGCATGGGGATGTCTAATAAACATTAGGACAGGGTGACATTGTCACGGGTGACACCACCGTTTCGGTACTCACCGGCATGAACATCGACAGGGAAATAAACGAGCCACCAACAGGAGAATAGTACCTCAGGTCCCCAGGAACGGTAAGGGCCTGGAACAAGTTTACTTGAATAAACACTCCAACGATACAAGGCATAGACAGAATTCCAAGTGCAGGAAGAATTAGGGAAGTATACAGACAGACTTGAAGATGAGTATCTCCACACAGCGATCCCAGACTTCAGAAGCCTGTGTGTGTGACAATTGTAGATGAGTACCTCCACCCAGCAGTCCCAGACTTTAGGACGCTGGAGTGTGAACAATTGAAAGCAAAAGATGAGTACCTCTGCACTGGGCCTTGTATAGAAAAGACTTAGGACTAACTCACACTCTCTGTCTCTTTCACTGGGGCTCACTTACCGCTCATCACGGGAACACACACTCAGTGGAATCTTTCCTCTTCTTCCATCTTCAGCACACGAGGGCTGAAGGTACCCTCATGTACCTCTGTGCTTTCTCCTCGGTTGTACTCAAGATGAGGCTCTAGATGGAAGAACTCACTGTACTGAACCTCTTTCCTGCTCTCAAGTACTCACATTTATAGACTCTCACTCGTACCATGTGACAGGATAGAATGTATACATTCACAGACAGTCAGCTCACACTTTGCAGACATTAACCTCTCATTTGCTGCAGCTGTGCAATACACATAACAGAATGACAAGACAGTTTTGCACAGGGTATCCAAAAACATACGCCTGACGTGGTGGCCTACTGATGAGCAAGTGTCTCCTTCCTGCTCCTGACACCAGAGCCATACAATAGCCCTGAACAAGAAAGGGGACCCCGACAGCAAAGCGGATGGGACGCAAAAAGACCCAAGAGGGTCTGAGGAAAACTCCGAGCACCCAGGGAGGGAGCCTAGTGGCGTTCCTCCGCCACACAGGAGAGGCCCGGAGAGCGCAGCTGGCCAAGGTGGCGCCACCCCCGAAAGAGACTGCCAGACACGCGGGCAGTGAATCCCACGATTTCAGAGCTATACTTAATGATCGACGATCTCGAAAATCATCGTCGCAAAAACAATCTGAGGATAAGGGGTCTTCCAGAAGAAATTGAGAGCGCTCAATTGGAGAATTGGGCCCGAGAGTTGTTCAATGGGCTGTTGCAGAAACCACCTAACTCCGTGATCAAAATTGAGAGAATTCATTGTTCCCTGGGCACAAAATCCTCTGATCCTAACAGACCCAGAGACATTGTGTGCAGAGTTCACTTCTATAAGATTAAAGAGCAGATCCGCCAATGTGCCAGAGGGGCTGGAAACTGTCCTACCGCGGGTCTTCGTTAATGAGCTTGTCGGATTTATCTCGCCGCACCCTCTAGTTACGTAAAGCTCTGAAGCTGTTGCTCACATTACTCTGTAATGGAGATGAACTACTGTTGGAATTTCCGTTCCAGCTTCACGCCAGTAAAGAGGGCACGTCAGCCTAGAGGCATGGGAGACCTGCCTAACTTCCTGGGCACCTTTGAGCTGCCATCTTTGTCTCTTCCTGATTGGCCGAGGTCCTGCTCCCTGCCACTTCACCTGCCCAGAAATGAGTGTCAGAAGGTGGGCCACTGCCATCACGCCATGTCTCCACCACGGGAACAAACCTGAGAGAGCTTTGTGATCTCCATATTTCTGTTCCAGTAGAAAAGCCAGAGATCACCCGAGAGGGGTTGCAGACTTGTTTGGGGTTAACAATGTTTGAAAGAAGAAAGTTGATTCAGGGCGTGGGTGGTAGGGGGAGGTTGACCGTCTGTTGGTTGGACTCAATTGCTCCAATTAGGAGCGAAGGCACTGATTGCCATCACAGTCTATCAAATGAAGATAGTTCACAATTATTTTATCTGTTATATGTTCTTATCTTTGTCATGTTCCCCTCTGTGTGTCCCTCCATTCTCTCCACCCTACCCCTCTCCGCTCGGGGAGCAGGCTGGGTTCCCAGCAGGGGGCCTTCCACCTTTTCAGGAACCATGAGTGATTTGACATGTGGTACTTTCAATGCCAAGGGACTTAATGTCCCACTGAAGAGGAGCCAGATTCTCTACCATTTCCACAAGAAGAGGGTGTGGTTGGCCATATTCCAGGAAACTCACTTCAAAGCGGACAGTGTTCTGTCCTGCTGCTCCAAGTACTGCCACAGCTGGTTTCATGGCCCCACCCCTCCAAAAAAGCAGGAGGTGTGTCAATAGCGCTCCATAAGGGGTTTAGGCACCAGGTTCTGGACTCTAAAATTGATCCAGATGGACGTTTTGTCGTCCTGAAGGTGGATGCGCCCGGTTCTATTGTGACTTTTGCTAACATTAATTTTCCTAACCAGGAGCAAGTACTGTGCTCCTCTGGAATACTGAAGACACTGGGGGAGACCTGAACCTAGTGCTGAATCTGGAGCTCAACGCATTTTCAGGTAGGACATCTGTCTCCCGATCAGCACTACACTCCCTTAAAAAAACCTTAAATGCTCTACAACTGGTGGAGCTGTGGAGGATCCTTCACCTGGGTGTAAGGGACTAAATATTCCACTCCTCTGCACGCAACTCATACACGAGAATAGACCTGCCCCTGATCTCACAGAGCTTGTTGGTTTGCTCCCGGAGATGCTCCCTTAGAAATGTTATTTGGTCCGACCATGCGCCCGTTTTTGGCGAAGTTGCTACGTGGGATAGTCGCCCGAGGAGTCTCTCCTGGAGACTCAACGACAATTTACTTAAAGACCCTCTGAGCGTGTTAGACATTAAAAACGCAATTGCAGAGTTTACGGAAGTACACCCCTCAAACCTCACGGGGGCTCCCACCCAGTGGGAAACATTAAAATGCATCGTAAGAGGGGTCTTGATCGCACATTATGCTAGACTCAAAAAAGCAAATGCAGCGAGCTTACGTAAACTCATACTAAACCTGCAGACAAAAGAGGCAGCCAACAAAAGATCCCAAAGGGAAACACTCAAAGCAGAAATTTCGACTTTGAGACAGCAGATTCTGTGAATTCTTGACCAGAGATCGCTGGCCTTTAGAGGCAGGCTACGCAAGGGTGCCTTCGAATACGGGAACAAATGCGGGAGCTGGCTAACCAGAACTCTCCACCCCAGGGCAACACTTTCTCATATCGCTAAAATTCATTCGGGCCGGTGAGGCCTTGTCCACTCCATTTTGGACATACTAGAAGAGTTCAGGAGATATTAAACCAAACTTTATAAGATTGAAGGGAACACAAGGTCAGGTCCCCAGAGCACGTCAGAAGAGACAGAGGCTTATCTCGCCCTTAATGCCAGCAAAAGAATGGCAAGAGAGGATTCGGAGGATCTAGAGGCTGACTTCTCATCTTTGGAACTTGCGGATCTCATCAAAAATTTGAAAGTGGGCAAGAGCCCGGGACAGGATGGCTTCACAGCCAGGTTCTAAAAACTGTTCTAAGAGGAAATTTCACCTCTGGTGCTCAGGGCCTTCAATGCAGTAGGGCTTGGCTGCCCTTTCCCAGCCCAGGCCTTGATGGCAAAGATCATGGTCATCCCTAAACCTGGTAAGGACGCCTCGGTGTGCGGCAGCTACAAGCCAATTTCTCTCCTCAATATTGGTATGAAACTGTTTGCAAAACTGCTAGCCACATGGTTACAGGACACAATTCCGCATTTAATCCATAGGGAACAGGTGGGCCATGTGCCAGGTAGAGTGGCAAGAGATAATACTATCAAATCCTTGTCATTGATCACTAGAGCTAAACACTCTGTCTCCTTGTGGTCGACGCGGAGAAGGCATTCGACAGGATCAGTTGGAGTTTCCTTTCAAATACCATAGACAAAATAGGTGTCAGCCTAAGAATGAAGAAACGAATCCTTGCACTGTACCATAACCCTTCGGGCCAGGATCAGAGTCAACAGGGTCCTTTCAGATGTCTTACAAATACGGAACGGGACTAGATAGGGCTGCCCTCTGTCCCCATTTCTATATGTCCTAACCATGGAGGCACTGGTGAATGCGATCCACCAAAACGGGTCGATCACAGGCTTTCACATAGGAGATACGGAACAAAAATCACGCTTTTTGTGGATGACCTCCTATTTTACTTATCTAACCTGCATATTGGTTTACCAGTGATCTTACAGAAATTCCAGTGTTGTGGTAGAGTCAGTAACTATAACGTCAAAGCCCAAAAGTCAGAGGTGACGAATGTGTCGCTGCTGCAGGCTGAGGCATCACTCCTAGAAAGTCATTTTTCCTTTCATTAGAGGCACGATGCAATAAAAGGTGTGCTGTCTTCCAGGTGCACAAATCAAAGATGTGTCTGATAGGCTGTCAAGACTCTTCAGCCCTACAGAACACCACCTATTCCTACTAAAACATGTAGGGACAAATGACACTGCAAAAAAGGACCTTGCAACTATCTGCAGAGACTTTGAAGACCTCTGAAAGAAGGTGAAGGAACTAGGAGCACTGGTGGTCTTCTCATCCATCCTTCCAGTGGATGGCCATGGAATAAGAAGATGGAACAGGATTCTAGAGGTGAACAACTGGATATGTCAATGGTGCCTTCAGCAAAGATTTGGATTTCTAGACCATCGAGTGAATTACCTACGTGATGGACTGCTTGGTAAGCATATATTTGGTGGACGCCTTGCTTCACTCATTAGGAGAGCTTTAAACTAGAACAATATGGGAAGGGAAATAAAAGGCCAGGTAAAAATATACAGCTAATTAATACATTTGAGAACCTCCCTATTAGAAGTGGAAAGAATGAACAAAAATTTCAGAAGGCAAGTAGAGGAGCAAAAGACACTGATCACAAACTAAAATGTTTTTACACAAATGCACAGAACATTGGAAACAAGCAAGGAGAATTGCAGCTCCTAGCACAGGAAGAGAAATATGTCATAGGCATCACGGAAACTTGGTGGAATGATACATATAATTGGAATACAAGGCTTGAAGAATACAACTTATTTACAAGAAGCAGACCAAAAAAAAAGGGAGGAGGTATATTAGGAAAACATTAATCTGCACAGAGGTTTAGGCTTCAGAGCATTGTAGTTTTGTAGAAACTGTTTGGGTAAGAATACAAGGAGAAAACAACAGAAAGGACACCATTGTAGGCATTTACAATAGGCTACCTGGACAAGCAGAAGATATTGATGAACTATTTCTACATCAGATGGACAAGATCTTAAAAAAGCATGACATAGTAATTATGGGAGATTTTAACTATCCAGACATTTGTTGGGAATCTCTCTCAGATAAAAGTAATGGATCCAACAAATTCTTATCCGCTCTTGCTGACAACTTTATCTTCCAAAAAGTCGAAGAGAAAACAAGGGGATCTGCTATCTTGGACCTTATTATTACTAACAGGGAGGAAATGGTTGAGGAAGTAAGGGGGGCTGGCACTTAGAAGGCAGTGATTATGTTATCCTTGAATTTTTGATAAAAAGGGGAGGAAGACCGGAGAAAACTCAGACCTCAAGGTTGGATTTCAGAAAGGCAGATTTCAATGAACTCAGGAAGAGGGTAGGAAGAATCCAATGGCTGGATGTTCTTAAGGACAGAAATGTCCAAGAAGGTTGGGAAATATTGCGAAATGAGATTCTCAAAGCACAATCCTTAACAATCCCTAAAAGTTCCTATTTTGTATCTGTTTTCTCTCAGAAAGTAGATGGAACATCAATTGATCTTCCCTGTGCTATTGAGGGAATACAAGAATGCAGGCTATCTATAAGCAGAGAGATGGTGAGGGAACACTTAACTAACTTAAATGAATTCAAGTCTCAAGGTCCAAATGAATTACATTCTAAAGGAAGTAATGGAGGTAATTGCTGAACCACTCGCCATAATCTTTGAAAATTTCTGGAGAACAAGAGAAGTCCCAGGAGATTGGAAAAGGGCAAAGGTTGTCCCTATCTTCAAAAAAGGGAAGAAGGTGGATCCAGGAAACTACAGGCCTGTGAGCCTGACTTCTATACCGGGAAAGATCTTTGAACAAATTATTAAACAGCATGTATGCAAGTACTTGATTGAAAATGAAGTAATTAACCAGAGCCAGCAGGGATTTGTAACAAACAAATCTAATTTCTTTTGATGATAGTATCACATACTGGGTCGATCAGGAAAATGCAGTAGATCTACTTTATCTTAACCTTAGTAAAGCATTTGACAAAGTATCTCATACTATACTTATTGAAAAAATGACCAAATATGGGATTGACAAGGCAACTGTTAGGTGGATTCACAACTGGCTGAGTGATCGTACTGAAAGAGTGTTCATAAATGGCTGCACATCCAAGTGGAAGAATGTGTCAAGTGGGGTACCAAAAGGCTCTGTCCTAGGCCCAGTGTTGTTCAACATTTTTGCCTTCCTCTGGATCAACAAGGAGCTTGAAACAGGCTGAACCAGATGGACATTGTTTTCATTCAGCTTAACATACTATGTTACTATGTAAAACACAAACACTATTAAGTGATGTACTAAGAGAAGCATTGAGTCTAGATCACGTGGGGTAATTATCCCCCTCTACTTTCTCTTAGTCAGACCTCATCTGGAATACTGTGTCCAGTTCTGGGCACCCCACTTTAAAAAAGAGATAGACAAACTGGAGCAAGTTCAGAGAAGAGTTACCAAGATGGTGAGCGGTCTGCAGATCATGTCCTATGAGGAACGGTTAAAGGATCTGGGAATGTTTAGCTTGCAAAAAAGAAGGCTGAGAGGAGACTTAATAGCTGTCTACAAATATCTGAAGGGCTGTCACAGTGCAGAGGGATCAGCTCTATTCTCATTTGTACGAGGAAAGACTAGAAGCAATGGGATGACACTGAAAGGAAGGAGACACAGATTAGATATTAGAAAAAACTTTCTGACAGTGAGGGCTCCTGCACACTTGCGTTTTTCTTGAGTGTGTTTTTTTCACGCGATACCGCTGCGTATTTAGCGCGATTGTCAATGCGACTTTCTAATCTTAAAAATGTATCGCAAGTTGGTGCTTTGCAATTTTTGTGCGATGTGTTTTTAACATTAGAAAGTCCCATTGACAATTGCGTGAAAAAAATGCAGCGATATCGCATGAAAAAAACGCACAAGAAAAACGCAAGTGTGCAGGAGCCCTGAGAGTGATCTATGAGGGGAACAGGTTACCATGGGAGGTGGTGAGTTCTCCTTCAATGGAAGTGTTCAAACAAAGGCTGGACAAATATCTGTCTGGGATGATTTAGTGAGTTCTGCACTGAGCAGGGGGTTGTACCAGATGACCCTGGAGGTCCCTTCCAACTCTACCTTTCTATGATTCTATGTAGTCTCTCTTTACTTCTGAATGCCGATAATAAATAGTTAACCAATGTTGAAAAGCATAATTGAAAACATATATCCAAGAGAGCATGGGTTCAGATACCTAAAGCCTGAAGAAACCCTCATTCCGCCTCAGAACCAGTGTAATACACACTGCACACAATTCTATAGCCCCTCAAAATAACCCCAACTGAAGTCCAAAGGGACTGAGATTCAGTGCATTAGTTAAACTACCATAACTGAATTAAGTCACTGAATTAGTATTGGAATCACGCCCTTTGCAGTTAACAGTCCAGCCGAAGGGAAGGTAGAAAGATCCTTTGGGTTCCGAAGAACATATAAGTGGCCTTCATGGCATAGTTGTAGGTGGAATGGGAATCCCCAGCTATAGGAAAAATTATGTTCCCGCAGGAAATCCTTAAGAGGACAGAGGGCTTTCCTTTTTGGAGGGTAGCACAAGACAGGTCAGGAAGTAACAAAATACACTTGCCCTGATGATATATTAGCTGACATTCCCAAGCTTTTTTCATGATAGTATGTTTTCCTTGATAGCGGTGAACTCTACATATAATGTCACTAGCATACACAGAGCTGACCTACCTGGGTCTAAGGGACCATTGAGCACGGTCTAGCTCTAGAGGGGACTTTTGAGAGACCTCTAGGATGGAGTTGAAATTGAGACATATTATTTCCTTTAAATTTTATTGTTCCACCTCCTCATGAACACCCCGTATCCTGATATTGTTTCTACTTCCCCTGTTTTCTTCACTATCCAAAGAGTCCTTCAGTGTCTGCATCTTATGAGTATAGGCCACCATCAGTGACTCCTGTGTGTCTACGCGGTTTGTTAACTCAGCCAGAGAAGACTCTATGGTAGTGACCCTCGTGTCAATTTGATGGATCTCAGCATGAATTGAGGCCACTTCACTTTTATGAGTTTTCCAATCTGACAATATAAGCCTCCATATCTTCTTTAGTTGGTAGAGCTGTGATATAAGCACTGAGAGTCCTGATCTCTGCTAATGCTGCAATACCTTGAATAGGTTCAGACAGACTAGTCAGAGGCGTAACTTGAAGCTCCTGAGCCCCAATGCAAAACCTGTAACGGGGCCCCCAACTATAACGCTTTATTCATAGTACTGGGCTCCCTATATGGAGAAGAGGGGCCTTATGGGCCCCCTAAGGCTTCTGGGCCCGGGTGCAACCACATCCCCTGCATCATCTATAGTTACACCCCTGAGACTAGTAGCTGTCATGTCTGCCACTGGAGTGCACTGAACTGAACTATCCCCCAAGCTGGGGAAAGTTATTTGGCCAGGAACAATGTCTTTAATGGTGAAAGAGCTGAGCAATGGAGAGTTATTAAATACCTGAGGCCTGGCAGCTGAACCTGGCATGTGATCACGGTAGTGTGCTTCCCCAGGCAGATCTTCCTTTTCCCGCTGTACTGCACCACATGGTTTATTACTGTCTTCTATCCTCTTATGCCCTCTGTGTCCACCTGCGGCAATTGTGAGCAATGCAGGTGTGCCAAATACACATCTCCCGGCTATGGCTGCAGTGCTATGCTGGCCAACTCTGTCCAGGCTGAAGCCGGTCGTTGCAAAGTTTTCCCCGCCAGTGGGCTCGGATTGGGCAGGTGTTCTGTTGCGGCTGCCAAATTCGCCAAGGCCTGCTGAGCCTCCACCAGCTTTTGCTAGAGAGATAGCGCTGAATCCTTTGCGCAGACTGCGTTCCTCTCGGAGAGGAGGTATGTGAAGTTGCTTTGCTCCTTTTGTTCCCCATATAGAAGCTACCAATGCCTTTTTGTCCGTAGATGTCGGTTTGAGTTTCTGTAATACCGTTGAAGGAGAGGATGTGCATGTCCCGACTCCTCCATAGCCAGGCCTTCCGCAGACCATGTTTTTTAGTAATCAATGCAAGAATCCAGGGGATTTATTTTTTCTTGCAACTCTAGGTACACCGCGCCTCTTAGTAGTGTATACTAGACAGATCCATAATACCGCTGTGTTCATGACCCTGTAAAGGCATAATGATTGCCAATAATCTTCTTTCCTAAATTAAATTGCTGCACTTGTACCGTCAAACTGTCTAGTAAATTGTCTCCCTCCACATGGAACCTTCTTTGGATAATTAGGTATATGGTATCATGAGAGGCCACTTTACCTCTACTGAGCTAATAGACTATAAAACAGCACACTAATTTCCACCATATGTTAGTAAAACATCTCCCTGGGGACAAAAAGAAAAGTTTTGACACAGGTGAAATTTTAATTACCCAAATTTTTAGAATCAGCAGAAAATCAGTACAACATCTGCTTATTGCTTATTCTCCAAAGTCAGGAATAGATAATGCGTACAATGTCAATGCAAAGCAGCTGACCGATTAGAGATAATCAGCGCTCCGCTGATTACATTTTTATACCCAGAATAATGAGAAATTCTTTGTGCCAGCTGCCAAATCACAGACGCTGTCAGGGAGAAAAGAGAGGAAAACAGTGGTAATGTTAAGGGCATATTCACATACAGCCGATTGCAGCACCATTACAGCGAAAATTGCACCAATATGTGTACTTTTAATGGAATTGCAGTGGCGCAATACAATGAACAACTACTGTGTGTCTATAGAAAACTGTGACTGCAATAGTGGGAATTCAGCAACAAAAAAGACAAATGTAAACCTACCTAGTAGAAATGAGTGAGTATACTCGCTAAGGCACATTACTCGAGCGAGTAGTGCCTTAGCCGAGTATCTCCCCGCTCGTCTCTAAAGATTCGGGGGCCGGCGGGGGGGGGGTGGGGGGGGGGGTGGGTTGCGGCGGGGGAGAGCGGGGAGGAACGGAGGGGAGATCTCTCTCTCTCTCTCTCCCCGCTGCAACTCAGCTGTCACCCGCGCTAGCCCCCGAATCTCGCTCGAGTAATGTGCCTTAGCGAGTATACTCGCTCATCTCTACTACCCAGCCATTCTCACAGAATATTTTACCATATTTCTTTCCTGATCAGCATTGATGGCCTATGTTTAGGATAAGAAAAAGAATTCAGATTGCATATAAAAGTGAAAGAATCCGCTCTTTTCTCACTGTGGACACGTTAAAAATGCTTACTGTTGCCCTCATCCACTCCCGGCTCTATTATTGCAACTCGTTGCTGATCGGCCTCCCCTGCACCAGACTCTACCCTCTCCAATCCATCCTGAATGCGGCAGCCAGGCTCATCTTCCTGTCCAGCCGCTACTCGGATGCCTCTGCCCTGTGCCGGTCACTGCACTGGCTGCCCGTTAAATACAGAATTCAATTTAAACTCGCTACCTTCATCCACAAAGCCCTCCACAGTGCAGCGCCCCGCTATATCACCTCCCTCATCTCAATACATCAACCAGCCCGGGCTCTCCGGTCTGCTAACGAAACCAGACTGAGCGCCCCTTTAATTCGAACTTCTCATTCCCGCCTCCAAGACTTCTCCAGAGCAGCACCGGTCCTCTGGAATGCACTACCAAAGGCTACCCGAGTAATCCAGGTCTCGCAGCACTTCAGGCGTGCTCTAAAAACTCACCTCTTCAGGGAGGCATACCGCATTCCCTAAACAAACCCCTCTGTACTCCGCCTGATAACATGCTCCCTGACCTACTGACTGCAATCCCTGCTAGCCATCATAAACCGCTCCTGCAGTCATACTGTTTCTGCCGTCACACGGCTAAATGTCTGACCATTGTCTGTGTGTATAGAATCTTTCACTCTCCACCTCGCCATACTGTGCACATCTCCAGCCCCTTTACCTTCTGTATCACCCCATTACTTGTAGTATGTAAGCTCGTTGGAGCAGGACCCGCACCCCTATTGTATCCATCAACTGATTACTATGTAACCGTGGTTCTGTAATGTTTGTACTTTTGTCTTTCTGTATCCCCCCCTGTCTATGTAAGCGCTGCGGAATATGTTGGCGCTATACAAATAAAGTTTATTATTATTATTATTATTAAATGTATTAATTAACCCTTCAATGAGAAGTTGTAGTAGCCCGAAGTTAGCAGGGCCCCTCCATAATGTTATATATTTGTCTTGTGCAATTGTATAGTCAACGTAGGACAATATGCGGCTACAAAAGGACCTAAATAAGCTGGGGGCTTGGGTAGAAAAATGGCAAATGAAGTTCAATATTGATAAATTTAAGGCTATGCACATGGGCAGGAAAAACGAATATGTCATTAATATACACTAAATGGGGTACTGCTAGGGGAAAGTGATATGGAAAAAGACCTGGGTATATCAGTGAACTGTAGACTTAACTGGAGCAATCAATGCCAGTCAGCTGCTGCAAAAGCAAATAAAGTCTTGGGATGCATTAAAAGAGGCATAGGGGCGAGAACATTATTCTTCCACTATATAAGGCACTTGTCAGGCCTCACATTGGAATACTGTGTACAATTCTTGACACCGATGCTCCGGGAGAAAGCGTGGTAAGCACCACCATGACAAGCCACCATCTTGCCCTTCCAGCTCCTCAACGTACTCCCTGTGTCCAGGGTCACCCTATGGGACGCTGCGCATTGAGCCTGTATAATTCAGAAGCTGCTCCGAGTAGCTGGTTCCTATTGTAGTGGCCCCTGCACTGGGCTGACTGTTGGAGTGTTTAGCATTAACCCTAAGTGGACCAGCCCACTACTGCAACAACTTCGCTGTATATAATGTCCATTTCAACAGCTAACCAAGAGTAGTCACCATTGACAATAGGAATAAGTTACTATAGTGTCATCAAACTAAAAGAAGCTCAAATCCAGGAAGATGGCTGTTGTAGTAGGCTTAGGGGCAATAATAATCCAAACAGCATCCAAACACCATCAGAGCACTCCTATTTTTCACAGCAACTGGCACCTCAATTATAACTGTTTGCATCAAGGGCGAATAAGTCACAGTCATCTCTGTGTGTATATAAGAGAGAGATGTTTCTGAGTATCACTGGAGCCGTATGTCTCATCTGACCAGTAATTGTGTCCCACTGGTCTTGTGAGTAACATCGAAAAAATTAATGTTGCTTTCACTCACATAGTGTGAACGTTTTTTATATCTACCAATACACTATACCGTCCACGATCTGTGGGTGAAACTTGATTATTACACTAACCCTGTGTATTCATGGGTTTAGGGTATTGTAGTTTAATGCAGCTATGTGTTCTTTCTTTTCTAATCCAATACCAATAAAAGTTACGTTTTAGGTTCTCCTTTCGGTGATAGTAGTCTCTGCTAGAACCTATTTAGCCCTATGTGATTTCGGAATAAAACTATCCAACCATTTTGTGTATACAGCTCATATGCACACCTGCAGTTGTAATTATTCACCCGCATTGCAAATGAGGTTTATTTGCAAAATGTACAAAGTTTCAAATGTTTGCAAAAAGAACAATTCATATAGCTCAACACAACTAATATAACAAGTGGTATCTGCAAATTCAACACAAAATTAGACTTTTACACTGACATGCCAAAAGTCATGGGACAAGAACTAATATCATGTATGGCCCCCTCTAACCTAGTGAAGTGCAGCAGCTTGATGTGCCATCAATTCCACAAAAAGACAGACAATGTCTGGAGGGATGTTGAGCCATAGCGTCTGGATAGCCATCCACAGCTCCGTAGTATTTGTAGGTACAGGATCTTGGGTGCAAATGGACCTCTCTACTAGATCCAATTAAATGCTTGATGGGGCTCATTTCAGGTGAACATGCAGGCTACACTATTCATAGGAACTCTCCAGAATACTCCTCAAACTAATTCTGAACAACTTGGGCTTGATGGCATGATGCATTAGTCCCATCATTATCCCATCATTGTGGAGGTACATGAACTTCATTAAGGGCTGTTAATGGTCACTAAGCAGCAAAATATAGCAGGCCCCTGTCAACAATGTATTTAGGTGGACCAGTGGGCACAACCTATGAGAGAACACACCCCACACCAATATGTGCCTTGGTGAGAACTGAGGTCTGCTCCACACACAAACCCTACCCTCAGCCTGAAACAATTGATATCATGGCTCATTGGACTATGCCACATGTTTCCAGTCCTCTACGGTCCAATCAGCAACCTCCCAACTCCAGGTGAGGCACTGTGTCGATGTCGTGGTAACAACAGAGGCCCACTGGTGGGTCTTCTGCTCCCATATCTCATGGAAGCTACGAACACTGCACTGAACCGCGGGATATGCATTTGGGGTCTTCTGCACTGGATGTGGATGTGATTTCTGCCGGAGTTGCTTGTCATGGGCAATTCTAGCCAGATGCTGCCAGTCGTGATCATTAAGCATCTGGTGATGGCCATTACGCTGTCCACTGTGGGTGGTAATGTGAGTGGATGGAAAAAGTAATAATGTATTTGTTTGCCGTATAAGTATGCTTTATTGTGCATAATTCTGTAAAAAAATACTTGTTAAGATTGTTAGTAACTAGAGATGAGCGAGCCTACTCGGTTCGGGTGTTTTTACACTCGAGCACCTCTCTTTCCGAGTAACTGACTACTTGGACAAAAAGATTCGGGGGGCGTCGAGGGACGGCATGGTGGAGCGGGGGGTAGCAGTGGGGAACAGGGGGGAGCTCTCTCTCTCCCTCCCCCTACTCCCCTCTGCAACCCCAAGCTCACCACCGGCACCCCCCGAATCTTTTCGTCCGAGTAGTCAGTTACTCGGAAAAAGCGATGCTCGAGTCATATCAGACATCTTAAGCTCCTCCCCCTCAGCAGTCTGGGGCTTCGTACCCAGAATAGCCATAGCCTGCTCTTTGAATTGCAAAAATTTGATATCGGGGTGCTGCACCGACAGCATCTTCAACTGGCTCCTGAGAGTCTCCATTAATGAGCCCTCAATAATCTGTTCCCTGAGAGCTTGGTCTGCACAGCAGCCTCTTTAGGGTTGGCCCTTATTACGGCCTTCATGTCCCCCTGCAGGGACAGTGCATATTCCCTCAGAGTCTCACCCACTTTCTGTCTTTTATTAAAGAAACGTTTCTTTATCTCTGACATAGTCTGTTTATCAAAGATAAGCTGCAGCCTATCCATAATACCTTCCACCGTCTTTTTGTACTCTCGCGGACATGTTTTGACTTCTCTGGCAGCGGGACCTTCTAGTTGGCCTATGAGAATTTTTACTTTCTGTTCCATGGCTAATGAGTACAGGCAGAATACTGCTCCTATTTTCCCCTTAAATTCTCTTAGAGTGTGGAGCTCGCCACTGTACTTAGGTAGCCATGGCGCTCCTAAGCAATAGGGCATGCTTAGCGGTGCAAAGCTAGAGGTGCTAGTAGTCACAGGGGCTGATTCTGCAAGCGCAATAACTGGTGCAGCAGCATCTGCAGGGTCATCGATGGCTGTCTGGTTGCCATCGGAATTATCTCCCACAACCGACATCCTGATTTTATGATTGTAAGGCACAGAAGGAACTATCCTGTTTGTAGGATGCCAAGATTTGGAGGTTGTAAAGCTCCAATGAACTTACTGTCCGTATGGCCAGAGGCCTAGTCCTTGTCACGTGACGCCAACACTTTATCTGGACACTCAAGATGATATGCCTCAGAAATAGCGGAGACGAGTCCAGTGGTAGTTTAGTTATCTGAGAGTGTGCAGTTACAACTTGGATAACAGTAAACGTATTTGCAGCAAGTACAACAAAATGCAGCAATAAACAGGCGATTTGAGTATAACAAGAAGGTGTAGCAGTATTGAATTGATGATACGTTGACTTCAAAGCTCTCTCTCTTACTTTACTGTAGATTGGTTTAACTAGACAATTTCCCCATTAGTGGATTTAGATGAATATAATAACTGATTTGAATTTGAATAAGGGATTTATGAAGCAGAGGGACAAGTGGCTGTGATGCTAATCCCGGCTTTGATTTCACCGGGTAGCTATATAACTCACTGTTCGTGGAAGATGGGCCTCAGAAAGGTTCTTCTTTTTCTCTGCTGCAGGATGCCAAGGGAGTGGGTTTTTCACCTCGCTCTACCTCGAGTGACAAACGTGATGAAACTCACTCCTCCTCTCTGACAACTGAACTGCAACTTCTTACACCTGGCTGAGTCTGAATAACTGTTCTCTGACACTCCCTTTTGTAACCTCTCTGTCTTTCCTGCTCTTTCTGGACTCCTCTTCCTGCATTGTGACTTGTGAAGCTGCTTTCTCGCCCTTGGGCTCTGCACCAGTGAAATTAAACCTGACTGTTAGCCAATGAGAGACCAGCTGACATCAGAGTTGAGCTCTAGGTTTAGAGCAGAAGGGGAGACACAGGTCTTTCCCACAGATGGCACCTGTCTGTATCCATGGACGGCATACAGACAGGTGAGACAGGACAAGTGCACTGTGAGTGTTATGTAGGACCCATTGGGCCACTATACCCCACTCAGACATTGCCACAATTTCTACTGAAAGGGCATTACAGATACAATGGGCATGGCTCGGCATAAAAGGGGCATGGCCTAAAATCTGCCACAACAAATTGTCCCTCTTTTTGTTGATGCAAATTTAGAAGGTATGCAATAGCTTATATTCTGATGACACATCCCTTTAAGTATATGGCCAGGTAAGACTATAACATACAAAGAACTAGCAATGACGATTTACTACAATGAACTTCTAAATGACCATTTTATATGTGTCTCTTTTCCAGGATTCATGTACCTCCCTCTACCTAAAACTAAACCTCTCAAAAACTGACCTACTAGTGTTTCCGCCCTCTACTAACCAACCCCATCTTGACATCTCCATCTCAGTGTGTGGCACCACCATAACTCCCAGCACTCCTGCTGTCCTGTGGTTATATTTGACCCCAAGCTCTCCTTTACCCCCTATCTCTCACCTGAACATGTCAGCTGCACCTCAAAAACATCGAAAGAATCTGTCCTTTTCTCCCTGTGAACACGCTAAAAACACTCACTGTTGCCCTCATGCACTCTCGGCTCAGTTATTGTAACTCACTGCTGATCAGACTCCCCGGCGCCAGACTCTCTCCTCTCAAATCCATTCTGAATGTAGCAGCTAGGCTCATCTTTCTGTCCAGCCGCTAATCAGATGCCTCTGCCCTGTGCCAGTCACTACACTGGCTGCCCGTTAAATACAGAATTCAATTCAAACGCACTATCTTCATCCACAAAGCTCTTCATGGCACCGTGCCGCACTACATTACTTCCCTCATCTCAATCCACTACCCAGCCCCGGTCCTCCGCTCTGCTAATTAAATCAGATTAAGTGCCCCTTTAATACAAGCATCTTAATTCCGCCTCCAAGACTTCTCCAGAGCAGCACCAGTCCTCTGGAATGCGCTACCGAAAACTATCTGGGCGATCACTGAAACACAAAACTTCAGGCGTGCTCTAAAAACGCACCTCTTCAGGGAGGTATACCATATCCCCTAAACCAAACCCCTCTGTACTCTGCCTGATAACATGCTCCCTGTCCTACTGACTGCAATCCCTGCTAGCCGTAACCAACTGCCCCCTGCAGTCATACCGATTCAGCCACTATACTGCTTAAGTCTGACCATTTTCTATGTGTATAGCATCCCACACACTCAACCTCGCCTTACTGTGCACATCCCCAGCACCTTTACCTTCTATATCCCCCTATTATCTGTAGTATGTACGTTCGTTGGAGCCCCTCACCCCTACTGTCTCCATTAACTGATTAGTACATGTAACCATGGTTTTTGTATTTTTGTTTTTTGTATCTGTTCTGTAAGCGCTGCGGAATATGTTAGTGCTATATAAATAAAGATTATTATTATCACATATGATAAGACAGAGCAGGTCAGTGCTCCTGGATACATTAATTTAGCACTGTGTCAGATGAATGCATTGAAATGGACACATAATCTGCCATGATGAGTATATAGACTTTTGTATGATTATACATTTGTTCTGGGCTCTCAGATAAGTGAGGGTAATCTGATGCTGTAAATGCTAGGATAATGTGACACATATCTACATTACAGGCCTTTATCAGTGATACTTGGAATTATCCTAAATGAGAAAAGACTCTGCTATTTATCATGCAAATTATTTTAAAATATGAAGCATGTTTACCAGAGTAATGGAGGATAATTACCAAATTGCTTGCGCTGGATGCGTATGCTAATAAGAAACATTTTGTGCCTGCTAGTTTTCTGCTCATTTTGATGTTATGGTTCATCCTATATGTATGTAAGGAGGGACATACTATAATTGCTGATGTTTATTACACAGCAGCTAATGGCTACTATGCAAATGTGTGGTCTGACTGATGTCATGGCCCCCATGGACAATTTGTGAGTGATAACATGTGAGTAATCTGAAATATCTTTTAGACTGCCTAAACGCTCACTGTGCTACGTGGGGCATGTGCATCGGTTGGCCGAATGATACAGGCTGGTAGAAATGGCGGGGTGTGGCACGCAGGCACGCTTGTTGTTGTTGCCACTTAGGTGAACCAACACAAGGGGAGGTCCTTGTAGCCACAACATCTGTCACCTCACCATTTTAAATGAAGTATATATATATATATATCAATTGCCTCCAGCTGCTCCCAACTAGCTTGGAGACCCACTAACCTTTACAAGGCTAGGCACTCCACCATCTCTGCAGGGATTACCCCCTGTCAGAGCCAAGAGGTGACAGACCCAAGACCAACCAACAATAACATAGCGGGAAGGTAGATCTCCACCCCCTGCCTTCCCCCAACAAATTTTGTGACCAACTCCTAGGACCCCCCCCCCACCTGGTGTGACTGTTCGCCATGTTGATTTGGAATCTGGACAGCGTGATTTTTGAAGGAGTGATGGAGTTCACTTGAACATGGTGGGTATTGACATTTGGTCTTTGGCGATCCAGGAAGGGATCGAGGGGGCGCTGTCTTTGTGGGGTCTGAGGTGTTCTTGCATAAAATGTTGTGCCTGATATCCTGAGAAAGCTCCTGAAAAGGCTCCCCAAATCATTTCAAACGACATGCAGCACCACAATATTCGTTATCCTATCAAACCCCACAAAATGCTGAAACTCCGGTATCACTCTACACAAGGGCATGCTCTGTAACTATATCTACCATATCACTGCTATATCCTCTGCAATTCCCAACTGTCATCGATTCGGATGTATGTGTGCTCTTTCAGCCCCCCCCAATAAACATATAAATGCCCTAAAATCCACACAAGGGCTGGGCAATGATCTGTAAAAGAAGAAAATCAAAGGGATGGGGAAGGAGGTGAATTGAGAGTAGAGGAAAATACTGCCCCAAAAATAACTTTTAAGAAACCAACAGAAAGCACTTCAAAATTTCTCCCCCCAACAACCCCCCCACCACTTTCTCAAACCCTCATGACCTTCCAACCCATAGATTTATAATAACTGCGGTCTAATATAAGACCTATACTTGACTCCCATCTGCCAATCCACTTAATTAACTCCGAACCCAGTCCTTAGTTTGTTGGTTCTGTTGCTGTACCCACCCTAAAAGACTGGAATCCAAAACTGGAACTCTCGAGACCCAAACTCAACAAAACCTTTCAAAAGACTGCAATAAATTGGAATCTGGACAAAAAGGACCCATCTGCTTGACGCAGGTAAGGCTGCGCCCCCACTCCAGAAAAATCACAATAAACCCCCCAACACTTAACAGGGCACATCAGTGACCCCTGAACTTAACCAATCACAATCCTTTTACCTTTCCCCACCTGATCCATCTTAAACCGGCATATAATGACCTCCAATCGCCCTTCCTGAAATCTTATATCCTCCAAAAATACCAAAACCACTCCCTTTTTTTCTACTGGGAAAAACCAACTCACCCAACCGCAATGCTCCAAAAAACCCCAATGAAAAAGCCACCCTGCGCACTAACACCAATCAGCTTATTGCCCAAACTGGACACAGTATTCCAGATGAGGTCTGACTAAGGAAGAGTAGAGGGGGATAATGACCTCATGTGATCTAGACTCTATGCTTCTCTTAATACATCCCAGAATTATGTTTGTCTTTTTGGCTGCTGCATCACATTGTTGACTCATGTTCAGTCTATGATCTATTAGTATACCAAAGTGTTTTTCACATGTGCTGCTGCTTAGCCGAATTCCTCCCATACTGTATGTGCTTTTTTCATTTTGCTTGCCCAGATGTAGGACTTTGCCTTTCTCCTTGTTAAATACCATTCTGTTAGTCGCCCACTGTTCAAGCTTTTCTAGATCTTTTTAAATACTCTCTCTCTTCCCTAGTGTTAGCTATCCCTCCTAGCCTTGTGTGGTCAGCAAATTTGATCAGTTTCCCCTCAATTCCCTCCTCCAGATCATTTATAAAAATGTGGAAGAACACTGGGACTAGGACAGAGCCTTCTGGTACCCCACTTGATACATTCTTCCACTTGGATGTGCAGCCATTTATGACCACTCTTTGAGTACCATCACTCAGCCAGTTGTGAATCCACCTAACAGTTGCCTTGTCAATCTCATATTTGGTCTTTTTATAAAAATAAGTATGGTATGAGATACTTGTCAAATGCTTTACTAAAGTCAAAATATACTATATCTACCGCATTTCCCTGATCAACCCAGTTGGTGATTCTGTCATAGAAGAAAATTAGATTTGTCTGGCATGACTTGTTTGTTACAAACCCATACTAGCTCTGGTTAATTACTCCATTTTTACTCCATTTTTATCCAAGTACTTGCATACATAACGTTTTAATAATTTGTTCAAAGATCTTTCCTGGTATGTCAGGCTCATAGGCCTGTAGTTTACTGGATCCACCTTCTTCCCTTTTTTTTTACATTTGCCCTTTTCCAATCTTCTGGGACTTCTCCTGTTTTCCAGAAATTTTCAAAGATTATGGCAAGTGGTTCAGCAATTACCTCTCTTTGCTTCCTTTAGTATCCTAGGATGTAATTCATCTGGATCTTGAGACTTGAATTCATTTAAGTTAGCTAAGTGTTCCCTCACCATTTCTCTGCTTATAGATAGTCTGCATTCTTTTTTCCCCCTCTATAGCACAGGGGAGATCAGTTGATGCTCCATCTACTTTCTGAGAAAAAACAGATACAAAATAGGAATTTATAAGTTCGGCCTTCTCAACATCATTTTTAACCAATTCACCATTTTCATCCTGTAAGCATCAAAAAGCATCTTTGACTTTTTCTTTTGAGATACCCCCAAAATCCTTTATTTATTGCTTTTGGCCTCTGTTGCAAGCCTCAATTCTTTATTCGCGTTAGCTTTTCTGACACTTGCCCTACAGTTTCTGCAGACTGCATAATATTCTTCTTTAGATATCCCCCCCTCTTTCCATTTGCTAAGCATATTTTTCTTCCTTTTTAACGTGTGCAATTTCTGTGTTCATCCATCCTGGTCTCCTTAAATGCTTCCCATTCTTCATTCTTTTAGGGATTGTTAACGATTGTGCTTTGAGAATCTCATTTCGTAATATTTCCCAACCTTCTTGGACATTTCTGTCCTTAAGAACATCCAGCCATTGGACTCTTCCTATCTTCTTTCTGAGTTCATTAAAATCTGCCTTTCTGAAATCCAACCTTGAGGTCTGAGTTTTCTCAGGTCTTCCTCCCCTTTTTATTCAAAATTCAAGATAGCATGATCACTTTCTCCTAAGGTCCCAGCCACTCTTACTTCCTCGACCATTCCCTCTCTGTTGGTAACAATTAGGTCCAAGATAGCAGATCCCCTTGTTTTCTCTTCTACCTTTTGGAAGATAAAGTTGTCAGCAAGAGCGGATAAGAATTTGTTGGGTCCATTACTTTTACCTGAGAGAGATTCCCAACAAATGTCTGGATAGGTAAAATCTCCCATAATCACTACGTCATGCTTTTTTAAGAGCTTGGCCATCTGATGGAGTTCCTCTATATCTTCTGCTTGTCCAGTCGCCCTATAGTAAATGCCTACAATAGTCCCTTCCTGTTGTTCTCTCCTTGTATTCTTACCCAAACAGTTTCTACAAAACTCCCAGCTCTGAAGCTAGAATCTCGGTGGAGATGAATGTTTTCCTAACATACAACGCAACACCTTCTCCCCTTTTTTTAGGCCTGTTTCTTATAAATAAGTTATACCCTTCAAGCCTTGTATTCCAATCATGTGTATCATCCACCAAGCTTCCGTGATGCCTATGACATCATATTTCTCTTCCTGTGTTAGGAGCTCCAATTCTCCTCGTTCGTTTCCCATGTTCTGTGCATTTGTGTAAAAACATGTTAGTTTGTGATTGGTGTCTCTTGCTCCTCTACTTTCCTTCAGAATTTTTAGTCTTTGTTCTTCCTTTCTACTTCTAATAGCAAAGTTCTCAAACGTAATAATTAGGTGTATATTTTTACCTGGCCTTTCACTTCCCTTCCCATATTGTTCTGTTATTGTTTACTGCAATATGTATTCGCCTCGTAATCTAACTGCACCGAGGGGATCCCATATATTATCATGTACAAGAGGAAATATATACATAGGTCCAGAGAGGAGCAGTTTATCTTTATTTTACACATTTATATAGTGGATAGATATTCCACAACACTGTACATCATTACTTGATGTTTGCCAATTGGGGCTTATATTCTTAGCTCATCTGTTAGTATGTTTTGGAGTGTGGAAGGAAACCCATGCGAACACAAGGAGAACATACAAACTCCATGGAGATGTTGTCCTTGGTGGCCCTTGAACCCAGGACCCCAGCACTGCAAGACAACAGTGCTAACCCTTGTGTCTCTGTTCTGCCCTTTATAGAATAGCAATGCATTTCTTGTGTAGATACCAAGCAAAAGAATGGGACTTAATTGCAGCAGGTGCAAAATCCAAGCATCTTATGATCTTGAAAGGTCATTTAACAAGACTAGAACTTCTCCCAATTGTGAAAGATGAAGAAATGCATAAATGCCACTTTTTCTACTCAAGAGTATTGTCATTTCACTCTCTACCAGCAGGTGGTGCCATTTTAAAGTAAAAGAAAATGAAGTTCACCTCATGCTACAAAGATAAAAAGTTGGGAGGAATTGTAGAAGCAGCACCCTATATTAAAGTCTACACAGTGTTCATCCTCTGTAGGATGACTGCCCCACACCGTTGTGCAAATGCTAAAGAGACAAATGGCAATAATTAAAAAAAGAAAATCTTGTTATTTGTATAGCACCAACTTATTCCGCAGCACTTTCAAGAAATGTATTTATTACCCCCCACCAAGTTGGGTACTCATTTTACCGACCTCGGAAGGATGGATGGCTGAATCAACCTTGAGCCGGCTACCTGAATCATGCAGGGATTGAACTTGTAACCTTCAGGTCGCAATACATGGACTCCAAGTAAAATGTGGAAAAGAGAGAGTTCTCATGTCATCCAATATCATTTAACCCCTTGAGTGGCGGGTTTCCTACCACCCTGTCGTGCCCACCAGGGCAGGTTTTTTAAAATGGTCTAATCATTGAATTTCAACTAATTTTGCAGTTGCGTCTCAAGAGCCATAACTTTTTCATTTTTCCATTGACATGGCCATATGAGGGCTTGTTTTTTGCGGGACAAGTTGTGATTTTTTAAACAGGGGGGAGGAAAAAAAGAAATGGGGAAAAAAGAAAAAAAGGGGCCATGTCATTTAGGGGTGAAATAATGTATTAACTTCCTTCTCTGGGTCATTACGACGCACGGATACCACATGTGTGATTGTATTTTTGATTTTTTACAAAGTAAAGGGAGACAAGTGTTTTTTTAATTTTTTTTAAAATTTTTTAACTTTTTTTTTTTGAAATTTTTTTTAATTTTTTTTTTTTTGTCCCTTTAGGGGACTTCCACAGGGACCCATCAGGACCCCTGATCACATTCCGGGGGTCCGATGGTGACAGCCCTTTACATGCTGCAGTGACAACCCTTTACATGCTGCAGTCACATAGACTGCAGCATGTAAAGGGTTAACACAGCAGAGATCGGAGGTTTTCTCTGATCTCTGCTGTAAGAGCTAGTACCTAGCTGTCCTCTGACAGCTAACAACCAGCTCTCCCTGCCACAGAGACCATCGGCTTGCTTATGACAAGCCGATGGTCTCTATGGCAACCTGTAAACAAAGCAGGATATTGCCGACATATCGGCAATATCTTCTGCTGGTTTTTCAAAGCCCTTGCACTGCTCTGTGTGGATCTGTGCAGGCAGAGCACAATGTCACAGCTTGTGGCATTGTGCTCTGCAGCTCCCATAGTGATACATAGCCCGGAAATCTTCCGGGCTATGTTGCTATGAGCAGTGGAGCTCGTCGAAAATTTCAGGGCATGCCACTCAAGGGGTTAAAGGGGTATTCCAGGACTTTACCATTTTTTTTTATTGATGACTGACATGCCATCCTTGAATTCAACAAGAGCTGTGCTGCAGTATCAACCTGGGCCTGTAGTTTCCTGGATCCACCTTCTTCCCTTTTTTTGAAGATAGGGACAACATTTGCCCTTTTCCAAATCTTCTGGGACTTCTCCTGTTCTCCAGGTATTTTCAAAGATTATGGCAAGTGGTTCAGCAATTACCTCCGTTGCTTTCTTTAGTATCCTAGGATGTAATTCATCTGGACCTTGAGACTTGAATTCATTTAAGTCAGCTAAGTGTTCCCTCACAATCTCTCTGCTTATAGATAGCCTGCATTCTTTTATTCCCCCAATAGCACAGGGAAGATCAGTTGATGTTCAATCTACTTTCTGAAAGAAAACAGATACAAAATAGGAATTTAAAAGTTTGACCTTCTCAACATCATTCTTAACCAATTTACCATTTTCATCTTGTAGGCATCCAATAGCATCTTTCACTTTTCTTTTGCTTTTGACATACCTCCAAAATCTTTTTTTTTTTAAATTGTATTTGACCTCTGTTACAAGCATCAATTCATTATTAGCATTAGCTTTTCTGACACTTGCCCTACAGTTTCTGCAGACCGCATTATATTCTTCTTTATTCACCCCTCTTTCCATTTCCTAAACATATTTTTCTTCCTTTTTAACATGTACGCCAGTTCTGTGTTCATCCATCCTGGTCTCTTTAAATGCTTCCCATTCTTCCTTCTTTTAGGGATTGTTAACGATTGTGCTTTGAGAAGCTCATTTCGCAATATTTCCCAACCTTCTTTGACATTTCTATCCTTAAGAACATCCCGCCATTGGATTCTTCTTATTTTCTTTCTGAATTCATTAAAATCTGCCTTTCTGAAATCCAACCTTGAGGTCTGAGTGGATCCATTACTTTTACGTGAAAGAGATCCCCAACAAATGTCTAGATAGCTAAGATCTTCCATAATTACTATGTCATGCTTTTTTGAGGGCTTGGCCATCTGATGTAGATAGGGATTGGTGTGTAGTTCAGGCACTAGTGGTAGTTTATGTGACTGACAGCTCACAGGGAAATTAGTGATCTGGTCACACTGATTAGATAGAACTAGGGACTAGTATAGTGTAGTCAGGCTTGTTTCTTTATTCAACTCCTGTGTGGAATCAGTGGATCAGAACAGCTGCTGCACTACGTATCATTGTTCCTATCCAGACCTCCATTAAAACGCTGTTCACACCCTGCAGATTTCTATATCTACAATCACCCTCAGAGGGGGCACTGCAACATGACTCTTCTTCGTCTCTGACATCTGAGGTATCGTGCATGGGACCCCATGCACATTTATACATACATATATCCAGGTATATAGTGTATATTTTAAATGCATGTTTTTCCATATGTGTATGTATAGGTTATTCCCAGGAAGAGACCCCAGTTTTCATTATGGGCTCTATCATTGGTGGAGGCAATGATTAGAGAAACTCAGTATTACACACAGTCTTCCATTAAGTGAAGGTGCCACGTTTCCCTGTCCCATACAGGTTAGCACCAGATACTGTTGGGAAGGGTCATTATTCAGGTATTATTGTATCTTTTCACCAGCAGAAAGTACTGGTGGAGACAAGAGTGACAGGCCAGTAACTCTCGCTGTAGCATTGGCCAGTAACGCTCCCTGTTAGCTGCAGAGCAAGCTAGTGTGCAGGTCCTGGCAGGGCACTAAGGTTGTACCACAGTGGCATCAGTGGCAGCGCCGTTGCAGAGGATCCACAGGCAGCATTGGCAGGGCAGGACGTCGGCAAACCTAGGAGCGGTGGCGGTGGTGGCGGCTGCGGCAGCAGGACATGCAAAGCCAGCAGTGGCAGGAGATGCACAGCCATCCCTAATCCCCCTAGTGTAGCGGCAAGGGTCGGAGCGGCTGTGCCGCGGCAAGAGACACTATAGCAGTGAGGCAGCGCAGAGGTATGACTAGGGGACATGCATGGGGGACGGCTACTCCGGGAAACTCCTAGCAGCAGCATCTGTATAGATTGTTGCCTGGCCTGGACGGTTAGGGCTAGGGTGAGTTTTCATGTTATGCTTAGATTATTCACTGTAAATGCTTCCATGTTACCCCTATAACATGGAAGTATTTACAGCTAATAATGTAAGCCTAACATGAACACGACCCATAATCCTAACTGTCTATGCCAGGCAACAATCTACACACACGCTGCTGCTAGGACCTTCTAGAAGTCACCCAATCGGCAGCTAGGGGCATGACAGGGGTGTTCCTGCATCCAAGGGGTTCCTTTATCAAACCCCTAGCTCCCGGTTGTGACAAGATACATTAATACCCATTATTCATACCATCCCCCAACATAAATATAGTGTGTGTGGTAAGGCTGTGCACAGAATGGCCTGCAGGAGTCTGTAATCAGGCCGTTTGTGTACTGAAGGTGCACCAATCAGCAGGGACAGATGTGTGGGTGTGTCTGGAGGACTTAAAATCTCCAGACACATTCAATTCATTGCTGGAAGCCAAAGCTGCTGCTGGGAGAACAGAGCACAATGCCAGAAGCCAGAGCTAGGCAAGGCTCTGCGAGGGAGCTGGAACTACTCCAGGAAAGGACGGCTTTGGTACATGTAGTGGCGATAGGCCACGGTGTAGTAGTTAGTGAGAAACTACTGTTGAGTTAGTTCCTTGATGGGCAAGTGTTTATTATTTTCATAGCACCAAATGTATGTGCTGTCAGTGGCTGATGTGTTTGCACTGGATTTCCTTGCTGGTGCTGAGAAGTCAAGCAAATAAAGTTATTTGGACTTTTACATGGACTGAGTGTGCAGGTGTGTCATCGCCAACCCCCACCCCCATGCGGACATAGCCACTGTATATATAGTGTGGCTATGTCTAATTATGTAAGTATAGAAGGACAGAAGTTAGAGAGCTGTTGGAGGGAAGTGAAGATGGAAACCTTTTTTCTATATTATCTTACAGAGGAGAAAAAGGAGAGGGGCATGATGAAAACCTTGATATATGGTATAGGACAAGAGCAGGTAGAGGGGAACATGATGAAAACCTTGATATATGGTATAGGACAAGAGCAGGTAGAGGGGAACATGATGGAAACCTTGATATATGGTATAGGACAAGAGCAGGTAGAGGGGAACATGATGGAAACCTTGATATATGGTATAGGACAAGAGCAGGTAGAGGGGAACATGATGGAAACCTTGATATATGTTACAGAAGGAAGAAGGGAGAGGAGGACATGGTGGACATGGTGGAGACCTTTATATTTGTTACAGGAGGAGAATAGGGAAAGAGGGGAACATGATGGAAACCTTGATATATGGTATAGGACAAGACCTTTATATTTGTTACAGGAGGAGAATAGGGAAAGAGGGGACATGATGGAAAACTTTAGAATCCATCATGTCCCCTCTCTCCTGAAAGGATCAGGAGGGAATTGTGTTTATTACAAAAATAAACACTAATATAGGGTGCAGAATCTGAGAGTATTTGGTGGGAAATCAGAATTTTTCTTTTTAATGAAAGAGTAGTTCAGTTGCAATCAAAGTTATCCCCCCCCCCCCCATTGCAAATCAGGTTTATTTACCAATTTTGTAAATATGTAGCTGTATGCAAAGAAAAAAAAACAATGAACAATGTAAATAGCTCAAAATAACTAATATAACAAGTCTAAGAAACGTGAGATTAATAGCGTTCCAATGGTGAAGTTGAAGAAAAAAGATGATGAGAGAGGGGTGAGGAAGAAATAATAGTAAACTCACCCCAAACGTAACCGGACCTTATAGGGAGGGGTCTCAGTACGTCTGAAAATCCTGGATAGTGGATATTGTCAAATGCCAATAGCGGTCCAATTCACTGGTCTGGATGACATCCCAGGGGGAGAGCGTCACGGGGTAACTCTAGGTATATTTACCAGAGAAAGCAAGAAACAGTACTAAACAAGGAAAAAAGAAAGGAAATAATATAAGGGCCGACTAGATGGACCAAGGCTTTTTTTTTTCTACCATCAATTTACTAAGTTTCTCTGTGCATCTGATGGACAAATCGTAAGCCCCATAGGATGATGCCCTGGAGTTGGTACAAATGTTGGTGTGTGGAACACTAAATCAGGTGTTGTTGCCAGTGCCCTGAGGTGTGCATGAGGTCTGTGGGAGCAGCTGGGTGTGGCCAGACGTCGTGTGCCATAAGAGAACCCTGGAGGTTGGGATCATTCAAAAGCACTGTACTGCAGGACAGCCCTGGAGCTTCTGTAGTGACCCAGTACATCATCCTGGTCCCCTCCATAAATGTCATTCATGTTTGTCCTATGTTGATGCACAGTGCAAATCTGTCTTGTTATTTCCAGTATGTGTGTTGCACAGCTGCGGCGCTAGAACGGTTAAGTATGTAGTAAAATCCAAAGCCTGCATGTAAATGTATCAGCCTGTTATGTCATGTGGTATGAGAGGCGGTTATAAAAGTGAGTGCCTGAGAGCGGGAAAGGGGTCCATATCTTCAAGAGTGTTGCTGTTCAGGAGGTCCAGGTACATGGGGCCCCATCAGGCCTCATGTACTGAAGCATGGAAGATAAGGAGAGATTTCTCATGCCGCTTGTAAGCTGGATGTTAATGGAGTGAGCCCCCAAGAGTGAAAGAGCATTAGTGAGTAATAACTGTTTTTCAAGGTCAGTGCAGAGGTACTAACTAATCGTTTAATCTTCCTATGCAGCCGTCTGAGGCCTGGATCACCGCATAGGGGTACACCCTTTAATTGTCACTCCCACGCATCTCCAAATAGGGGTGGAGGTACTGCAAGATAATATTTTTCTGTTCACACATGTGCATCTTTGAGTTTATGGGAGCCATGCGGAGGTACTATGTTCTGAAGTCTAGTCATGTTTCCCGCACTGTAAAGTCTACAATTGAACTGCCTTCTATTAACTGTTTTCAAGTTTCAAGTAAAGTTTATACTGGGCTCTAACTGTTCCTAGAGACCCGTGGTACTCGTGCAATTGTCTGTGATTGAATTTATTATCTGTCGAGGGTCATACCGATGTGTGTAGGAACGGTGGCGTCACCTGTAACAATTAACTCCCTGTTCTTCTGTTTAATGGGCATTTGCTATTCTAGGGGTGTCCCAGGTGGCCTGCAGCGATACTCTGGATACATAAGTCCCTCCAGGAAGGAGCCTGGTAGGCGCCGCCGTGACAAGCCAACACTTTACCCTCCCAACTCCCCATGTATGTCAGGTATCCGGGGTCTCCCTAATGGATGCTGCACTTCAGGACTCTGGAGTCGAATGAGCTCTCAAAGTTAACCTGTTGTATTCCTTAGAGAATGAAAGACTTTATACCATAAAGACTGTGAGGACATTCCTCAATGAACTGTTTAGGGTGACTAGGAGGCACAGCAGGCCTACTGTCTGTTTTTAAAGACTGTAACTGAAAAAGTGGTGAAAGACTGAGACAGTATTGCAAAGTTCTGAAACTGTGTGCCAAGTTGTAAAGACTGTATTGCTCATATAGATGCCAAGTAAAGACTGTTACTGTTTACCAGAATGTATACGATGTCTCTTAACCCTTTCTAATCCATTGTCTGACATCTAAAGACATTCTGATTGAAGGCTGTACAGCTTTTGATGTCGGAAGACGTCCGGCAGGGTATTCTTACTGTACATTACTGGCCGCTTTGTTGTCGGGGGCCTCTCTAGCATTCCAATACTGCGGTACTGGCTCCAGCCAGCAGGAGGCACCATTGTATAATAGCAGAAAGAGAAAACCCCCTAGGAAACCCTGAATCCAAATATTGCAAAGGGTTAATGCACCTGCGTGGTGGGTCTCCCAAAGCATCAAGGTTTCTTTTATGAACAGAGTCCAACATTACATGAGAAAGCATTGTGCAAAAAAGGCAAGTGTGAGCTGAGCAACCTTCATGTCGTTAAAGGGGTTGTCCCGCGCCGAAACGAGTTTTTTTTTTTTTCAACAGCCCCCCCGTTCGGCGCGAGACAAACCCGATGCAGGGACTTAAAAAAAAAACCGCACAGCGCTTACCTTAATCCCCGCGCTCCGGTGACTTCTTACTTACCGGTTGAAGATGGCTGCCGGGATCTTCTCCCTCGGTGGACCGCAGGGCTTCTGTGCGGTCCATTGCCGATTCCAGCCTCCTGATTGGCTGGAATCGGCACGTGACGGGGCGGAGCTACACGGAGCTGATCTCCGGCACGAGCGGCCCTATTGAGAAAAGAAGAAGACCGGGACTGCGCAAGCGCGTCTAATCCGGCGATTAGACGCTGAAAATTAGACGGCTCCATGGAAACGAGGACGCTAGCAACGGAACAGGTAAGTGAAAAACTTCTGATAACTTCTGTATGGCTCTTAATTAATGCACAATGTATATTACAAAGTGCATTAATATGGCCATACAGAAGTGTATAGACCCACTTGCTTTCGCGGGACAACCCCTTTAAGGTCAAACAAGGCACCAGTAAGTATTAGCATATGGGATTAAATACTACTTTTTGTTCTTGCTCAGGTGTCCATTTACTTTTGGTAAAATAGTGTATAGGTATGATTTCTGTGGAGGCATAGGGGAAGAGATTTTACTTGCCTGCTTGTAAGAGATTTTGTACTTGCACCAACACTTTACTTATATGTCATTTTACTATGTCAGCAAATGTGAAATGATAACTGCTGGTTACAGCACTTGTACTGTTAGATATCACCATACCCGCACCGTGCATGCAGAACATACGCCACAGTGGTATGCAATTATGGGGCATAATTGCTCTAATATATTTCACATAGCAGCAGCTATAGTAATTTCCTTGTAATTATACACACTCATGTAAATGACTGCCTAGAGATCATCCCTTATAATTATACCTGCATTGTCCATTTTTGTATGCCGAGAGAAATGATTAATTCATTCTATTGATGTGAAGACTTTATTCGACACTGAAACAACTTTATTACAAGGCTTCATTTGACGTAGAATTACAGATCCTCTTTTATGTTCAATAGCTTTGTGACATTTTTGGTGACATGCATCACAAGGTTGCATCCCCTACCTTGTCTTTTGTAAGGCTGAAAGTAATGAAATTCCAAGTTAATTAGTGGTTGGACCCCCACCAATCAGGCATTGACAGCATTTCCTCCTGTTTTGTCTTAAGGGGGAAAACCCCATTACTTCTTTAAGGGATTCTGTCAGCAGTTTAGAATAACTTTATGATCAGTTGGGGTTGAACCACCGTGACCACCACTAATCCCAACAATAGGGCTCCCAAAGGTCCTCTCATGGATGGAGAGGAGATCGTCCATGAGCACCACTGTTTCATTCATTTCAATGACAAACACCAGAAATTGCAGAGCACTTGTAGTCAGCAATTTCCAGCACTGTCATTGAAATAAATGAAGCAGCGGCACACATGCATTACTATAGCTCCATATGGGGACCGTAAGGGGAGGGGTTGTCCAAGCTGTTGGACCCCCACCAATTATAAGGCTCACCTATCCTATTTGGATCTTGGTACAAGTCTGTCCTGAT
Source organism: Eleutherodactylus coqui (assembly GCF_035609145.1). Lineage (NCBI taxonomy): Eukaryota > Metazoa > Chordata > Amphibia > Anura > Eleutherodactylidae > Eleutherodactylus > Eleutherodactylus coqui. Next base: position 16,421,029 of record NC_089838.1, read on the forward strand.
AAGTTTTCTTCTTGAAACCTTTCACCATTTTTGGAGCTTCTCAAACCTTGCGTAGCTCGGTGATCGGATAGACAAGCCTTTAGTATGGCAAGGTCTCTCTAATCACCATACAACTTATGCTTGGTCAAATCATGACCTACATATAGCCACTTTTAGGTTAAGGTGCAAATTTGATGCCTGTACTACTTTTTTTTCTTACGGTTTTGTTCTATGGACCACTGAGGACTGTAATGGCCAGTAGTTGTTGAAGTTGATTTTGCTTGGTCTGTTTTAGCTGTTCCAAATCTAATCAAAGCTGACAGTAGGTGGAAAGTTGCGAAGCAGAACAGAAACTTTATTTGTGCAAAGGAGACTGTAATATTGTAAGCAGATACAGTATGAAGATAACCTGAAGGATTACCAGAACCTCCAGTTCTATTTTAAGAGTCACCATTGTGTAAGATGCGGGGAGGGTGTGTGGGGGGGTGGAGGAATTCGTACTGCTCTGGTTGCTAATCTCCATTCCAATGTCTTGGTGGAATCTTTAATGATAACATTAAGGACAAAGGGTCCATGGTGTGAATGTAGTGAGGTTATCTATATTATTGCATATACAAGGGTTTCTTTTCTTTTATGGAAAATTCAGGATACATGTTTGCTTTACGGAACGATTCCTGTTGATCGTGGGAGTGTGTTTATGAATGAGAGAAAGTTCAGAAAGGATCAAATAGCTGAATTGTCTAAACAGAACGTGGTAGGCTTCAGCCTCCTCTGTAAACTTGTCTCTGGAATCACATTCAGGTCTCTGTCCAAAACCCATTAGTGTATCCTTCCTTACTCTTTATTGCCCCCGATGAAGAATAGAAAACTAGGTCATCAGTGATGTTCAATTCTTCACAGACAATGAGCATAAATTCTTACCTGGCATGGAGTTCAGAGTCATCTCCAGGCACAATTGGTAACATAGTGGAACGATGTCCTCCAGAAAGTCCTACCACGCATTTTGCTGCAAGTCACAGGTAACAATGAACGTAAATCTTTACCAGCAATGTCATCTTCAGGCAGACTTTGTAACAAAGTGTAAGAAGCAACAATAGCATAAGGTTTAGTGTAAAAGCTGAAATATGAGAATTACAGGGCTGGATGCTAGCAGTAGCCCTAAATACAGAAAATGAGAAATAGATAGCCAGGAACATACAGTTGCAATCAAACGGTGCTTTTTAAGGTACCATATAATGTACTGAAAAACTTTTAAAAAATTCTAAGTGGAGTAAAATTGCAGCTATTGCCCGCAGGTGTTACCAGTAATAAAACCACTGACGCCCTCTCTTCATACATACCCCGACGCTGCAGGATGGGAAGTGGAACGGGAAGGGGTTAATCTGCAGGGTGCACAGCATGGAAAAAAAAATTTAAACGTGGTAAAAATAGCTAATTTAGCCTATCTCACCATACAAAAAACGGAATAGAAAGTGATCAAAATGCTGCACGGATCAACAAATGGTACTAATAAAAAGTGCAACTCATCCCGCAAAATAAAAACCCTTACACAGCTCCGTTGATAAAAATTAGATAAATGAAGACTAGAGTTCATCCCGTCAAAAATAAGGCCTTGTAGAGCTCTGGCAATGGTAAAAAAAAGTTAATACGACTCTTGGAATGTGGTGACACAAAAGCAAACCTTTAGGTCTTATTCAGACGGCCGTATATCGGCCAGGTTTTCACGCCCAGCCGATATACAGTGTCCCTCTCTGCAGGGGAGGAGGCTGAAAGAGCATGGAGCAGTGCTCTGAGCTCCCGCCTCCTCTCCGCTCCTCGCCACTAATTGCAATGGGAGGGTGCGGGATGGGGTGAGGCTAAGTTTAGGAACTTAGCTCCGCCCCTGCCATTGCAAATAGTGGCGAGGAGCTCAGTGCACTGCTCCCGGCTCTTCCAGCCTCCTCCCTATGCAGAGAGGGACACCGTATATCGGCTGGGCATGAAAACCTGGCCGATATACGGTCGTCTGAAGCCGCCCTTAAGGAAAAAAAATGTTTTAAAATATAAAACCATAAACATAAAAAAACTGTATAAACTCGGTATCGCCGGAATCATGCTGACTCAGAGAATAATGTTATCACACTATTTATTCTGCACGCTGAAAGCAAAAAAAAAAGAAATCCAAATAACAAATGGCAGAATTTCTTTTTTTTTCCCAATCTCCCTACAAATTTTTTTACAAAAGTTATGCAATACATTATATAGACCCAAAAATGATAGCATCAAAAAGTACAACTTGTCCTGCAAAAAACAAGCCCTCACATGGCCGTGTCAATGGAAAAAGGAAAAAGTTATGGCTCTTGGACTGCGACTGGAAAATTAGTTGGAATTAAATGATTGGCCCATGTAAAAAACCTGCCCTGGTAGGTCTGACAGGGGGGTAAGAAACCTGCCACTGAAGGAGTTAAAGGGGTTGTCTCGCGAAAGCAAGTGGGGTTAAGCACTTCTATATGGCCATATTAATGCACTTTGTAATATACATCGTGCATTAAATATGAGCCATACAGAAGTTATTCACTTACCTGCTCCGTTGCTGGCGTCCCCGTTGCCATGGCTCCATCTAACTTCGGTGTGTTCCATAAAAACACTACGCTCATGCGCAAGTAAATATGTTTGAGCTCATCTGAAGCTGGGCTTATGTCCGGAAATGTTGTGGAATTTCAGTTAGTGGAATTGTTGCTGGAATTGGGCTTTAAAAAATCTCTTTAAATCGTGTGGACATTTTCCGCAACACATCAGCAGTATTTTTTTAAAAAAGCTTCGGATTCTAAACCCTCAGTATGTGTATTTATGATGTGGAATTCAGCCCTTGAGATACAAGGGTTAAATTCGTAGGCAGCCAAATCTGCATGGTTTATGCGCGGGTTTGGCCATCACGGATTTCCAGCCGAATTGCTGGGGGTATTCTGTTGTGGAATGCCTGCAGCGATTTCGCCACGTTTGAAGTAACCTTAGTGTTTTGAGGGAAAAAATTGTAACAATTTTTTTTGTACATTTTTTGGGTTAAATTGACCATAAATAAAATTAAACGATACAAGCAGATTGCAAACGGCTTTGAAAATGAAATAGTCTTTGAACAACTCACTAGCAAGTTGGAAAATAATTTGCAAAAAAGATGTAATGTCAATTGTTCTGCCAACTGAACCGCAGGGGGATTTGGCCATCTGTAAACATAAGTCTTACATCGCAACACACATAACTTGGGGTTTAGTGTTTCAATACGGTAAAATGCTGGATTCATTATGCAGCACATGGGACACAGATATCCATTAGCCACAAATGTTCTCAATATCATATAGTCTCCCTAATTATTGGACATTGTTAGACTTTAGAAGCAGCATGCAGCTCTCCAGCTAATTTAAACACAACATCGGAAAACGTACGAAGTCATCAGAGAAATATAGAACAAAGCTGCGGTCACATTTAGTGTTGAGAACACATTCACCATGTGCATCTGGAATGTTACAGACCCATATGTGAACCATATCCATAGGACCCCAGTGTATGCTAGAAGTGGCTCCTTGGGGGGGGCGTGGCCTAGTGAGCAGAGAGAGCAGACGCACGGAGCCGCTGCTCCTGCAATCTGTTGTAGTTAGAGGGTCTTATCGGCTCAACTAACCCACGGACACCCTGCTCAACACCAGCAACAGCTACTCTGAGCACTGGGGAACAAAAAGAGACCCTCCAGATCCCCACCGGGAGAAGTTATCCGCCGGGGCCTTGTTCTCGGCCTGAAGCCGGGGCCTAGATTTTCACGACCGGGCCGGAAGCGCGCCCCGCAACCGGACCGGACCGGACCCAAGCAAGCAGCGCAGCCGAGGAGGCCATCCGGGGAGGCCCTCCAACCCTGAACCGACAGGAGGGGGTGGGTGCAGGCTGCCGAGGGAAGCAGAACAGCGGTACAGAGGAGGAAGGAAAGCTGGCGCAGGCAAGGAGAAGCCGACGTCACCTAGCAGCAGCTGCAAAGCGCTCGCCCGGCTCCTTACACCCGGGTCGGCTGAATTCTACAAACAGCAAGTATTGCCTAATATCACATCACGGCCCTGCGGCCCCCCCGATCCCCCGACGCCGCGGTTCTCTCGCCATTTCCCGCCACCACCCGGGGCTGACCCCCTACGCCCATACCAGAAGGGAGCGAGTCCGCCCACCCCCCCAGCCAGACAAACAGAAGAAGAGCGGTGCCACTTAACCCCTGGCCTCCTGGACGCCGGCAGAGATTTGAAGGGAGGGGGAAACAGCTACAGTTAGCCTGTGCTGGGGCAACATCAGCTCCTTGCCAAGCCAGTACAGACCTCCCACAGGGAGCCCCTGTATATCCCTGCAAGGGCATTCCTTCAATCGCACTGGCAAAGCACAGTTAAAGGGACAGTGCGCACACGAACCTATACACGTGTAACCGTCTAACTCAAGGGACATTTATTCACCAACAGCCCTTTCCGGGCACACCGGACAATCCACCTCTCCTTCTAAACTTCTAAACTCTGAAGGCCAGCTCCTCACTAGCGCAGCAAAACAGCCACGCAGCAGGCCGTGTCTGAGCTTTCAGAGGAACTCTGTGAACAGAGCTCTACAGTTAAGCACCAATTGCCAATCCCTTTAAGGGCCAACAAGACTGACACATCCCCAGACAAGAAAGCCAGGACAATAAAAGCACTTAGCCTCCCCCCCCCGATCCTCTGGAGAAAGCGCCCCCGAGAGCCGCATAAATCACCTACGCTGCTCCCGCAAGACAAACACGTCTTTTCCCAACTCTCTTACTACCGGAGCCAGGGCGAACAAAACTACCCACAGAGCGCTACCTTGCCTCTACTAGGCCCCCCCTACAAGAAGTCTTGGCCTTTTACCACCTGCAGTAAACACAGCTGCAGACCGCAAACAGCTTATTCCTGAACAGGGGCGAAAGACCCGCACAAACAATGTCCACCTAGTGGGAACGCGCCGGGGGAGCGGGCTCCATCGTATTACTCAAAAACACATCTGATAAGTCAATCTCATAGCAGTATGGGGAAGAATAACAGAGACAGGAGCAGCAACACACTAGGAACTCCTCGTCCTTCCAAAAGTCAAACCGACATGCAAAAATTTCTGAAAGAAAGAACTTCAAGATCACCTCACCCGACTAGCAAAAAAGCATTAAACCTCCCAGCACCAACACCCCCCAACACTGAGAGAGAAGATGAGGCCTCTTCGGACGGTGAGGAAAACGAACAACTCTCACGAAGCTTCATGAGGGACCTTATCACAAGTGCAGTAAGACCCATCATGTCTGACCTCTCAGACATTAAAGAGGACTTAAAGTCAATGGGCAGAAGGGTTGAAGCACTGGAGACTTCTGCAGCAAACATACCTACACATTCTACAGAACTGGCGCAGGTAGTAATAGAACAACACCACTACCTAAATCAGGCCCTTACTATGCAAGAAGACCTGGAAAACCGAAACAGGTGCAATAATATAAGAATAAAAGGTCTGCCAGAATCATGGGCCGCAGAAGCGCTCCCAAAGGTCGCCATGGAAATATTTGAGCTACTCCTTGGGCGCGAGAGAGCTTCACGAATTTCAGTTGAGAGGATTCATAGGTCCCTGAGACCCCCACCATCTGGAACGGAGCCGCCCAGAGACACAATCTGCAAGCTCCTGACCTTCCCAGACGCGCAAGCAATTCTGGAGGCGGCAAGAAATACTAAAGACTTGCTCTATGAGGGGGCAGCAATTCACCTCTATCAGGATCTAGCACCAACTACTTTGGCTAAACGCCGCGCATTGAGGCCTTTACTCGAAGCATTAAGGGCAAAAGACATAAAATACTCGTGGCTGTTCCCATTTGGTCTAGGAATTAACCTCAGAGGACGCAGAGTTAACATCCGCACGCCGGACGACCTTCAGAGAAGCTGGCAGATTCTAGAAATAGAAACAATCGAAATTCCAAACTGGCTTCCTCTGCCGGATCTCCCGTCTTTCCCCATGCTGGCCCCCCCCCCCGGGAACGGTCCTCCCCACGGGGAGCTCCAAATCCCCGAGGGGCAAGAGAAAGAAAAGTAAAGACGGCACATCCCAGGAAGACACCTGAGGAAGAAGACATCTCTGTCCCTCCGGGAGAAAAGCTTAAACGACCTCTGTCCCGCAGAGGATCACCACCTCGAATACCTTAAGTTCGATTACCTTATGGTTTGACACAAGTTGACTCAAACAATGGAGACATTTTATCGTTTTATATCTTTTCCTAGCACTCTTCACCTCCCCCTGCTAACCCTCTTTGATGCGATGGAGCCGGCCCCATACCCGGGCAGGCCCCACCTGAGATTGTTTCCCACAAACATATACCCCACACCACTGCTACGGGAGCGATACAGAGAATCGCCTAAGATTTCTTTGGTTCAATCCCTGGTCCCAATACTGAGACCCCTGTGAGTCCTCGGGGGCCGACTTAGTACACAAACGGTATCCCAATACACCTTCCTCTTTATCTCACCCACCTGACATCCTTCCCCACCTACCTGCTCCCTCACCCACACCCCAGGTGCACCTGCATCTGGAAATCAAGGACTGGGACTGGCTTGGTGGCGCTCTCACCCTCTCTGTTCTCTCGTTCTTTCAACAGGCAAAACCTGCACGCAAATATCCTGTGGAAGTATGGCGCGGTTGCGCTTTGCGACCTTCAACGTCCGGGGTCTGAACTCGCCAGGTAAGAGACACAACATAGCCCACCTATTAAAACAAATCAAACCTAAGATTCTCCTACTCCAGGAGACACATTTTAAAAAAGATAGACACTTCCCATTCCCGGGGCTGGCCTCCAGCAGCACTTCCACAACAACCACCCAAGCTCGGCTTCCAAAGGGGTAGCCACCCTCTTACATAAATCAATCCCTTTCAAATTAGATACCAAATACACAGACGAAGAGGGAAGGGTCCTAGTCATTAAAGGCACAGTGGAAAATACTAAACTAACTATCGCAAATCTGTACGCACCTAACAATGACCAAGTACCCTGGCTGATCAAACAGCTGGAGATCATTAAACAATTTGCGGAGGGGCAGATAATTCTAGGAGGGGACCTAAATGTCACCTTAAACCCACTTCTCGACTCCTCAACGGGGCGCTCCCAGACCTCCCAGTCTAAACTCAAAAAATTACAGCGGTCCCTACAAGATCTAGGAGTCCTAGACGCCTGGAGATACCTTCATCCAGCGGTCAAGGATTACTCCCATTACTCAACAATACACTCCTCATACCAGAGATTAGATTATCTCTTTGTCTCTACCAGCCTGGTGCCTCACCTGAAAAAAGCACACATGGGACTGATCACGGTTTCGGACCACGCCCCGGTTTATACAGACATTCACATACAACAGGTGACCCCGGGGGAGTGGAGATGGAGGTTGAATGACTCACTTCTAGCCCCATTAGAGGATAAGACCAAACTTGGAGACCTGCTAGAAGAGTATTTTAAGAACAACATGGAAGGTAGCGTCGCGGCCCCGACGGTGTGGGAGGCACACAAGGCCTACGTAAGAGGCCTGCTTATAGCGCTGGGCACAAGAGTAAAGCGACAAAAACAAAAAGAAATAGATTCTCTGTTAACGCAGATCGCAAGGTTAGAAAGTGTCACAAAACTCTCCCAGTCTAAAAACAATCTTGAAGAATTAAAGGGGTTGTCCCGCGCCGAAACGGGGTTTTTTTTTTTTTAAACCCCCCCCCCCCGTTCGGCGCGAGACAACCCCGATGCAGGGGTTAAAAAAACAACCCCCACAGCGCTTACCTGAATCCCGGCGGTCCGGCGTCTTCATACTCACCTGCTGAAGATGGCCGCCGGGATCCTCTGTCTTCATGGACCGCAGGGCTTCTGTGCGGTCCATTGCCGATTCCAGCCTCCTGATTGGCTGGAATCGGCACGTGACGGGGCGGAGCTACACGGAGCTACACGGAGCCCCATTCAGAAAAGAAGAAGACCCGGACTGCGCAAGCGCGGCTAATTTGGCCATCGGAGGGCGAAAATTAGTCGGCACCATGGAGACGAGGACGCCAGCAACGGAGCAGGTAAGTATAAAACTTTTTATAACTTCTGCATGGCTCATAATTAATGCACAATGTACATTACAAAGTGCATTATTATGGCCATGCAGAAGTGTATAGACCCACTTGCTGCCTCGGGACAACCCCTTTAACCTCCTTGAGATACCAACTCCGTTCACGCCTCACTGAAAAATTCATCAAAAAACACATGTATCTTAAGCAGGCCTTCTACGCCCACGGGAACCGGGGGAGTAAAATAACAACAGCAATGCTGAAAAAAACTAAAACCCGTAACGCAATCCTCTCAATAAAAACAAGTAAGGGAACTAGAGTGTCCGCTACAAACGACATTGCAAAAGAATTTACCCAATTCTACTCCCAGTTATATAACCTGGGGGACTCGGAGCCTTTCTCCTCTAGCCAGAGCACCCCGGAAAGAATAGATGCATTCCTGAAATCTCTGGAACTGCAAAATCTCAATGAGACAGATGCTATCACACTTGTGTCCCCGATCACGAGCAGGGAGGTGGAGGAAGTCATTGACTCCATCCCGCAGGGGAAAAGTCCAGGCCCTGATGGTCTATCTTTAAATTACTATAAAACTTTCAAACCGCAACTGATACCTCGGCTAACAGAGACCTTTAATGCCCTGTTGAACGGGGCACCCCTAACCAGGCAGGCGCAAGAGGCACATATCACCCTTATTCAGAAAGAGGGTAAAGACCCCGAGCAATGCAGTAGCTTTAGGCCAATATCGCTCATTAACCTAGACGTCAAGATCTGGGCCAAATTATTGGCCAGAAGAATAGGGGACTTCATCCCAAATCTGATAAACCCAGAACAAACCGGCTTTGTGAAGGGCAGGGAGGGTAAAGAAAATTGCCTGAGACTGCTGCATGCTACCAAATATGCCCGCAACCGGAAAATACCGATGGCCCTCGTCAGCACAGACGCCGAGAAGGCCTTTGATAGGGTGAGCTGGATCTTCATGGAAAGAGTACTAGTGCGTTTTAAATTTCCCCCAACATTTATCTCGGCCATTCTATCCCTATACGCAGCACCCCACGCCAGGCTAAAAATTAACGAAACACTTTCCCCCACGTTTGAGATTCGGAACGGGACACGTCAGGGATGCCCTCTATCCCCTACGCTCTTTATCCTCACGATGGAACCCCTCTTGCAGTGGGTTAGACAAGACCCAAATATAGCTGGCCTACGTATAAACTCGAACACATTGCATGCGGCAGCATTTGCAGACGATGTGATGTTTGTGGTTACCAAGCCAGAGAGGAGCATACCCAGACTAACCTCGTTACTGCGGGATTTTGGCTCCTTGTCAAACTTCAAAGTGAATTTTGCCAAATCCATAATCTTAAACATCTCAATGTGCCCCCCGCTGAGATCCGCCTCACCCTTCAAATGGTCAGAATCAGAAGTGGACTACTTGGGGGTCAAACTGACCAAGAGAACAGGAGACCTTTACTCACGTAACTTCCAGCCCCTAATTGGCCAACTCAAAAGCTTGCTGAGATCATGCGACCTGCCCTCCCTCTCGTGGTTCGGGAGAAAGAATATCTTAAAAACATATATCCTTCCAGTGGCACTTTACAAAATGCGGATGATCCCAATACACCTCCCGATTTCGTTCTTCAAAACTCTGCGTACTTTATGCACGAGTTTTGTCTGGAACCAAAAAAAAACCCAGATTAGCATATAACCTACTGACTAAGAGGAGAACGGAAGGAGGTATAGACTTACCGAACTTCCAGGACTACTTTCACTCAGTACAGATTAACTACTGGTTGGAACTAACACACCCTACCAGGGATCCTTTGCTGCAGGAAATAGCGTCTGCCTCATATGGGGAGTCTCTGGTGGAGGATCTATGGTTTCCCAGGAAGTCCCAATACAGGGCAAAAAACTTCGACCCGCTCATAAGGGGACCCTGCGAGACATGGGACAAATTCAAAGGTGAACTAGCTCCGGTCCCTTCTCCCTTAACACCAATTGGAAGTCTGGGTAGACTTCTTGGAAAGGAATCTGACCCGGGCTCACTAAGCATCTGAAAGCAATTTAAAGGAGTCAAAATCAAAGACATACAGCTACTGTCCCATAAACCCATTGAAGACATCGTCACAACGCTAGCCCCAAATATTAAACTCTCCTTCCTCCAGGTGTCGCATACCAAAAAAGTAATAAACGAGTTTCTAGCTAAATTTATGTCATCTAGACCAAAGACTGTCTTTGAAAAAACAACAGAAGCTAAAGGTGCGAAACAAAAAATATCTCATATTCGTAAGAACTACATAGCCCCTCCCCGAATTTCTAAACCCAGCTTCTTAAGCTCGTGCGAAAAAGAATTAAAGATCTCACTTTCAACAAAAGAAACCCAACTCATTCTGAAAACAGCTTACGGCTTATCCCCCTGTGTCCTAATGCAGGAAAGCCACTATAAGCTTCTCACAAGGTGGTATAAAACCCCCCAATGGTTAAAAGATTACAAGCTAGCACCCAATAACACATGCTGGAGATGCAACAACGAAGTTGGATCTTACCTCCACATCTGGTGGGAATGCCCAAAAATAGCACCTTTCTGGGGAGGAGTGGAAAGCGACTTGAGAACGCTTTCCCCTAATTTCAAAATTACTCCGGACATGATCTTCCTGTGGAGACCCTCCACAAACTTCCACCCCTACAAACACAAGCTGATTGCCCACCTACTAGATGCTGCAAAAGCACTAATCCCGCTCCACTGGCTGCAACAAACCCCTCCCTCCTTAAACCAATGGAGAGACAAGGTAGATTTAATATGCGACTTAGAGGAGCTAACAAGCTGGTCTAGGAACACACAGGAGGACTTCATCCTCACATGGCACCCCTGGAGGGAGCTGAGAAGAAGTAACCAGCAACCCCAAACCCCCCCGGGTCAACGGACCTGAGAGGGGGCACAGCCCTGGGAGTGGCATGCCAAAAAGCCTCCACCGATATCTTATGAGGTTAGGAGAATATATCGGACCCCGGACGCTGGAGACTGGACGCAGGAGAGATGTTGCACTGACGTGGAAGACTCCCCGGACCCTGGGGTAAGAGAGAGAGTGACGGCTAGCGATACCATAGCGGAGACTCAGCGCCAAAGCCCTACCGCCCGGTAACCCTTCCCCCCCCCTGCCATCCTTTTCCCTAGCTCTCCCTACCACCCCCCTCTTCCCCCAAGCAACACCCAGGCTACGTCAACGCCCGTCCTGGTAAAGTTTTTTCTGGAGAGTGAAGGACCTAAGTTTGGGCTGGGCCTACCCCCCCCTCGGAGCCCCCCCTCCCCTGCTTCCGCAGGCGACCCGGTTCCAGGGAAGGGGGGGGGGCTCTGAATATATAATCCAAGAATCTCATAGTTGGCACTGTTGCTAAAGAATATGCAAATTGTTTGTTTATTCACGTTTGTCTGCCCGTTGTTAGCATAAATCATTAGTCGTGAATTTTTCATGCTTCTGTACTATGATTAAAAACCAAAAACTCAATAAACCTGATTTAAAAAAAAAAAAAGAAGTGGCTCCTTGGGCTTATTCACACTTCCTTTTTTTGTCCGTGTGCATCCCATGTTTGTAACTGGCTGCACACTGACAGCACACAGACCACAGACTTCCATGTGCCTTTTAAGGGCTGTTTCAGACGACCGTATATCGGCCGGGTATTCACGCCGGCCGATATACGGCGTCTCTGTCTGCAGGGGGAGGAGGCTGGAAGAGCCGGGAGCAGTGCTCTGAGCTCCCGCCCCCTCTCCACCAACTCTCCACCCCCTCTCCATCCCTCTGCACTGTTTTCAATGAGAGGAGGCGGGACAGGGGCAGAGCTAATTCCCAGAAATTTAGCCCCGCCCCTGTCCCACCTCCTCTCATTGCAGATAGTGCAGAGGGGCAGAGAGGAGGCAGAGAGGGGGCGGGAGCTCAGAGCACTGCTCCCGGCTCTTGTAGCCTCCTCCCCCTGCAGACAGAGACGCTGTATATCGGCCGGCGTAAATACCCGGCCGATATACGGTCGTCTGAAACAGTCCTAAGACATGTGATTTTTTTTTTTTCTTTGGACCCGCTCTACATGTAAAAAAAGCGCAGAATGTGCTATTTTTGTTCATATCACAAACTAAAGCAAGACATGCAATGTCCACTTGATCATTTCAGTATTACATTATATACTTGGGGCACTTGTCAGCCACTATTAAAAAATATTAAGAGTACAATCTCCCTTTTTCTCATTTTTCCAATTAAAAAGATCTAAACAATACAAAATAAACGAGATTTTTTTGCTTACAAAAGTATTATTAAAAAACTATTAAAACATCATACTTTTAATATTACCCAATGGTGAGCATTTCTCAGAAATCTCATCCACAATGGACGGCTAATCCGCTGCGGTAAATTCGGTTGAAACAAAATGATGACTTTTTAATTACCAGGTCAGAAGTACACAAGTGGAAAGCGCTCACAAAATCCATTCTCAAAAGACAATACAGGAACAGACTCACCTGTAGTGTGGATCCAGGGTTCAATTGGGTGCACCACCATACCTAATAGCCTGGTAGGACTTGAATATATACCTCAAAGGGTTAGGATAAATCACCATCCAGCATAGACATCCAGAATAGAGAGCGCCAATCATAGCCACCTGATTCAATAGTCTGGAGTCAGCATATATCAGGAAAGGACAAGAAAAGAAGATAGCGCTCAGGAACTATCCTTCATTGGTGGAAGTAGACTTTTTAATTACTAGCTCATTTAAAGAAGCAACAATCAACACTCTGACTGCTTTGCATTGACACTCTAATGCACAGTATGTTATAAGGTGGGGGGGGGGGTGCAATGGAAACGTAACCTGCCTCTGACAATACTCGGAAATACTACCTGTATCACGAGCCACACCAAAAAGGTAGTGGAAGATCAGGGAGGTAAACAAGTGGCTCCAGAGTTGGTGTAGAAAGGAGGGGTTTGGGTTCCTGGAGAAATGGGCTGACTTTGTTGTCGGCTATAGGCTCTATCATAGGGAAGGGCTGCAGCTCAATAGAAAGGGTGCAGTTGTGCTGGGGGAGAAGATGTCTAGAATGTTGGAGGAGTGTTTAAACTAGGCGCCAGTGGGCGAATGTAAAAACGCCTACGGCCATGTGAAGGAGCCCTGACTCTGACTGTCAGCTGGGCAGCCTTTCTGCCCCAGTAATGAAATAAGTTACTCACAGGTAAGCAATTGGGAACCTACCCAATTGGTAACCTACTGGATGCTACCTCACCCAGTCCAAGTCTGTGGGTGAGATATATACTCCATCCAGAACTTCCCCTTCACCTGTCCACAATAAATATATAATAGTAACATAGTATGTTAGGCTGAATGAAGACAATGTTCCTCTAGTTCAGCCTGTATCAACCCCCTTGTTGATCCAGAGGAAGGCAAAAAAACCCAAGAGGCAGAAGCCAATTAGCCCATTTGGGGGAAAAAAATTCCTTCCCGACTCCATAATGGCAGTCAGAATAGTCCCTGGATCAAACTTTGATAGTTCCTACCTAAATGTAACCTGGATCACCAACCTGCTGATTTATATCCTGTAATATCATAGCACTCTATAAAGACATCTAGTCCCCTTTTAAACTCCTCTATGGATTCTGCCATCACCACTTCCTCAGTTCCACAGTCTCACTGCTCTTACGGTGAAGAATCCCCTTCTATGTTGGTGATGAAACCTGCTTTCCTCTGGGAGAGATCCTTGTATTGTCCCCTAATGTATTTATACATAGTTATTTGATCACCCCTTAACCATCTTTTTTCCTGGGTGAATAATTCCAATATTGATAGCCTCTCTGAGCATTCCAGTCCTCCCATTCCGTTTATTAATTTAGTTGACCTTCTTTGAACCCCCTCAAGCAATGCAACATCTTTCCTGAGCACTGTTGTCCAGAACTGTACACAGTATTCCATGTGAGGCCTGACAAATGCCTTATATAGTGGAAGAATAATGCACAATCTTACATTTATCAATATTGAACTTCATTTGCCATTTTTCTACCTAAGCCCCCAGCTTATCTAGGTGTATTTGCAGCTGTACATTGTCCTCCATTGTGTTAATTATCTTGTATAATTTTGTATCGTCTGCAAATATCAATATTTTACTTTGCATTCCTTCTATCAGGTCATTGACAAATATATTGAATAGAATGGAGCCTACTTCTGAACCCTGAGGCACCCCACTAGCAACGGTGGCACAATCACAGTATGAACCATTTATTACCACCCTCCACTTTCTGCCTCTGAGGCAGTTCTTTACCCATATACACACATTTTCGCCCAGACCGAGCTGTCTCATTTTATATATCAACCTATTATGTGGCATGGTGTCAAATGCTTTAAAAAATCCAGATATACAAGATCAATAGCTTCTCCCAGATCCAGTCTAGAACTTACTTCATCGTAGAAGCTGATCAGATTGGTCTGACATGATTGACCCCTCATGAACCCATGCTGATGAGGAGTTATACCGTTTTTTCCTTGAGGTATTACAGGATGGCATCTCTCAGACACCCCTCAAATATTTTTTCAATTATTGGAGTGACACTTACCGGCCAGTAGTTACCAGGCTCTCTTCTTGACCACTTTTTGTATATTGGAACCACATTGGCAATATGCCAATCTAGTGGTAAAACCCCGGTCTCAGTAGTGTCCCTAAATGTAAGAAATAGCAATTTGTCTATCATGCCACTTAGTTCCCTTAGGACCATTGGGTGTATTCCATCTGGGCTCAGCAATTTTTCTCTTTGTAATCAGCTCTGCATATCTTCCTGCATTAGGCAGACAATATTTGGTGGGGGTTCATTTTATCCACCTGCATCTCATGTGACATTCCTTTTCCTTCATGAATACATTTGAGAAAAAACTATTTAATAGATTTGCCTCCCCCCCCCCATCATGTTCTATGATTTCTCCTGAATTATTTGTTAAAGGGCCAGAACTTTTAGTGCAAATCCTTTTACCATTTATAGAATTGAAAAATAGTTTAGGGTTATTTTTGCTCTTTTTGGCAATCAGTCTCTCTGCCTCCTCCTTGGCAGTTTTAATCTTTTCCATACATAATTTGTTTTTTTCCTTGTATGTTTTTAGCACTTCTTCCCTGCCTTCTTGTTTTAATAATTTAAACGCTTTCTTTATTCTGCTTATAGCACCCCTTACATTCTTGTCGAACCACATTGGTTTCCTTCTACTTGTAGTTATTTTATTTTTAAAAGGTATGAACTGCTCATATGAGATAATTAGAATGTTTTTAAACGTCTCCCATTTGTCGCCTGCACTGCTATTTTTGAGGACGTTGTCCCAATTAATGTTGACGATAGCAATTCTGAGCTGATCAAATTTTGCTTTACTAAAGTTTAGTTTTTTTGTCGCTCCCTGATAAGGCTTCCTATTAAATGACAAATGGAAATTAATTATATAGTTGTCACTATTTCCCAAATTTCCCTCAACCTGCACCCTCGTGATTCTATCTGGTTTGTTTGTTAATAATAAGTCCAGGATGGTCCTCCCTCTAGTTGGCTCCTGTACAAGTTGGGAAGGTAGTTATCTTTAATTGTTCTTAAGAATTTATTGCCCTTCTGAGATTTGCAGGTTTCATCTTCCCATATTATATCTGGATAATTAAAGGATCCTGTAATAATTAAAACATTGCAGTTTGATACCTTTTCTATGTGTCTTATTAATAATTTTTCCCTTACTTCTGTCATTTTTGGTGGCCTATAGAAAACTTCTATCAGAATTTTGTTATTTTTACCTCCCACTATTTCTACGCACAGAGATTCCATGTGTTCATCTCCTACACCTATATCTTCTCGTAGCCTTGGCATTAAGTAGGATTCAACATACAGAAACCCCTCCCCCTTTCTGGTTCCCACGGTCTCTTCTGAGGAGCTTGTAACCCTATATATTTACTGCCCAATCGCACTTATCATCAAGCCATGTTTCTGTTATTCCACTATATCGTAATTTTCTTCAGACATTCTCTCTTCAAGCTCACCCACTTTACCAATCAGACTTCTTGCATTTGTTGCCATACAATTTATACGGTTGTTGTTATTCTTTATATTCATTATGCTACTTATGGTCCTGTTAGCTGTTCTATCAGTTCTAACTGTACTAACTCTTTCCCCCTGTTCGATCCCCATTCTGATTACTTTGTCCCAAGTCACTGTCTTCACTGTCTTCCCCCCTATTACTCTTTTTGCCCTCCCCCAGTCCCCAGTTTAAACACTCCTCCCGCCTTTTAGCCATCTTCTCCCCTAGCACCCTCCCCATGGAGATGCAGCCCATCCCTATGATAGAGCCTGTAGCTGACAGCAAAATCGGCCAAGTTCTCCAGGAACCCAAACTCCTCCTTCCTACACTAACACTGGAGCCACTTGTTTACCTCCCTAATCTCCCGCTGCCTTTCTGGTGTGGCTTGTGGCACAGGTAGTATTCCCGAGAAAAATAACTTGGGGGTCCTCTCCGAAAGCTTAGATCCTAGTTCTCTGAAATTGTTTTTGTGGGTCCTCCGTTGACCTCTAACTTTGTCATTTGTGCCAATGTGCACCATGACCGCTGGATCCTCACCAGCCAACCCCAGTAATAGTCAACCTAATCCGTATTATGTTGAACTCGAGTGTCAGGAAGACAACACACCGTTCGACAATCCCAGGATTTGAGGCAGATTGCCCTGTCTGTCCCCATTATAATTGAGTCCCCCATCACTAGGACCTGTCTAGCCTGTCCTGCATTCCCCCTTCCTCATCTTCATAGAATCATAAAATGGTAGAGTTGGAGGGACCTCCAGGGTCATTGGGTTCAACCCCCTGCTCAGTGCAGGATTAACTAAATCATCCCAGACAGATATTTGTCCAGCCATTGTTTAAACACTTCCATTGAAGGAGAACTCACCACCTCCTGTGGTAACCTGTTCTACTCATTGATCACCCTCACTGTCAGAAAGTTTTTTTCTAAAATTTAATTTGTATCCCCTCCCTTACAGTTTAATTCCATTGCTTCTACTATTTCCTTGTGCAAATGAGAATAGGGCTGATCCCTCTGCACTGTGACAGCCCTTCAGATATTTGTAGACAGCTGTTAAGTCTCCTCGCCGCTTTCTTTTTTGCAAGCTAAACATTCCCAGATCCTTTAACCATTCCTCATAGGACCTTATGTGCTGACCGGTCACCATCTTGGTAACTCTTCTCTAAACTTGTTCCAGTTCGTCTATATCTTATTTAAAGTGGAATGCCCAGAACTGGACACAGTATTCCAGATAAGGTCTGACTAAAGAAGAGTAGAGGGGGATAATTAGTTCTCTTCCCTCTACCCCTAACCGTAATCCAGCTAGCTGACTGCTTGCCCTGCTCTCCCGAACTACCTTATATATGTTACAGGAAGAGACAAGGGAGGGGAAGGGCACGATGGAAACCTTTATTTATGTTAGAGGAGGAGAGAATGGAGAGGGGGACATGATGGAAAACCTTATATATGTTACAGGGAGAGAGAAGGGAGAGGGACATGAATGACACCTTTATATATGTTACAGGAGGAGAATAGGTAGACGGAGGACATGATGGAAACCTTTGTATATGTTACGGGAGGAGAGTACAGAGATTGGGGACATGATCGAAACCTTTATATATGTTACAGGACGGAAGAAGGGAGAGGAGACATGATGGAAACCTTTATATATGTTACAGGAGGAAAGAAGGGAGAGGAGACATGATGGAAACCTTTATATATGTTACAGGAGGAAAGAAGGGAGAGGAGAACATGATGGAAACCTTTATATATGCTACAGGAGTAGAGAAGGGATAGGGGAGATTATTTGAAACCTTTATATATGTTACAAGAGGAGAGAAGGTACGAGGGAGGACATGATGGAAACCTTTATATATGTTACAGGAAGAGAGTAGGGAAAGGGGGACATGATGGAAACATTTATATATGTTACGGGAGGAAGAAGGAAGAGGGGGACATAATGGAAACCTTTATATATTTTAGAGGAGGAAGTAGGAAGAGGGGGACATGATGGAAACCTTTATATATGTTACAGGAGGAGAGAAGGGAGAGAGAGAGACATGATGGAAACCTTTATATATATTACAGGAGGAGAGAAGGGAGAGGGGGGACATGATGGAAACCTTTATATATTTTACAGGAGGAGAGAAGGTAGAGGTGGGACATGATGGAAACCGTTACATATGTTACAGGAGGAGAGAAGGGAGAGGAGGACATGATGGAAACCTTTATATATGTTACAGGAGGAGAGAAGGGAGAGGAGGACATGATGGAGACCTTTATATATTTTACAGGAGGAGAGAAGGGAGAGGGGGACATGATGAAAACCCTTATATATGTTATAGGAGGAGAGAAGGGAGAGGGGAGACATGATGGAAACCTTTATGCATGTTATAGGAGGAGAGAAGGGAGAGGGGGACATGATGGAAACCTTTATGCATGTTATAGGAGGAGAGAAGGGAGAGGGGGACATGATGGAAACCTTTATATATGTTACAGGAGGAGAGAGAAAAAATAATTAAAAAACTCTCTGCGCTCCTTAGAAAAAAAACTGGATGGTGATGTCACCACGTCAATTGGAACGCACGTTGGGCCACTTGTAAGCACCCTTTGCGTTCCAAGGTGCGTTCAGGCGTGCTGTCCCTCACCTTTGGTCTTTCGAACCCGGAAGTTGACGCCACCGCACCGTCGAATGTGTCGGCAGCCATGACAATTGTGAGGAAATCTATCTGTATAAAGGTCTGTGATAAGTCGGTATGTGTTTATGCTTGATAAAGTTGCCGGTGAGTGACGAAACGTGTTGCATTGTTAATAAATGTAGGTTTATCCACATATGACGAAGGCTACCTAGATGTTTTTTTCCTAAGGAGCGCGGATAGTTTTTTTTTTCTACATTGGAATACTTTGCACGATCTGCAGCTCTCTTAGTGCCAGAGGATATGGAAGACTACGAGGGGAGCCTATTGTCATTTTTATAAACCTACCGGGATTTGGAGGTGCTAGTGGAGTCTCCCAGGTGGGAACACCACTAGACACTGGGTAAGTCCCCTGAATTTATAATTCTTTGCTCTATACAACCTTTGATTTAAAGGTATTGTTCCATAACTGTGGAGTGCTGTCCTTAATGTTTATCCTACAGGAAGAGAGAAGGGAGAGGGGGACATGATGGAAACCTTTATATATATTGCAGGAGGAAGAAGAGATAGAAGGGACATGATGGAAACGTTTATATATATTACAGGAGGAAGAAGAGAAAGAAGGGACATGATGGAAACCTTTATATATATTACAGGAGGAAGAAGAGAAAGAAGGGACATGATGGAAACCTTTATATATATTACAGGAGGAAGAAGGGAGAGGAGGGCATGATGGAGACCTTTATATATATTACAGGAGGAAGAAAGGAGAGAAGAGACATGATGGAAACTTATATATATATATATATATATATATTCATATTCCAGGAGGAGAGAAGAGAGAGGAGAACATGATGGAAACCTTTATATATGTTACACAAAGAGAGTAGGGAATGTCCCAACACTGTCCTAGTTCACCTCTGCTTTCACCGGTGGTTGGGATTACGGAAAGAGCATAGCATATTATTTTACACTGCTTACATAACTGGAATTCACTTCAACAGGAGTTATAGAGACAGCATAGAGCAGCCAGTTCTTCTGTTTCCATAATCCTGGCCACTGATGGCTGCAGCACTGGGATGGCAATAGAAGCAGTTCAGTGAAGATCCGCTCCCTCTCCCATCATGGACACCAGTGATGTCCTTCGAGTTCCCTCTGTTTCTTGTTCTTTCAGTCCTTGATGTACAGTATGAGATCATAAAAGTTACCTTATGTAGTACTGAGTATTAATGTCCAAAGGTTGTTCTGTACAAGAAAAAGTTAAACCCCGTTCACAGTCTTCTTAGGAATTTGCTCATTGACACATGAATCTGTGCTTAATTCCTTTCATCTATCACAGTAAGTTCACACAGGGTGGATTTGCAACAGGAATTTCCACAGCAGACATTCTGCAGCTGAAAGTCTGCATCAAAACTAGCACCATTTGGTTTGGATTGTGACATGCTTTTTTTTAACACAGATTTTGGTGTGGAATTCACCCCCTCAGTGAGAAGAGGTTGATTCCGCAGTATAAGGCCTCGGTCACACGGGCGCTTTTTCGCGCGAATTGCGGATCGCATGACGGATGCGCATCCGCAAATCGCGTGACCGGGGCCGACGATTCGCCGAAAAATCTGCAGCTAGTAGCGTTTTTGGCGAAACGGCGCAGCGCTGCCCGCTCTCCTCTGCCACAGCTGTGGCACAGCTGTGGCAGAGAAGAACGATGTTCGCCCATTGAATTCAATGGAGCCGGCAATACAGCCGGCTCCATTGAAAGCAATGGGCTGCCGACGAGCGCGGGATGAATTTTCGGGAAGGGTTTAAAAATATAAGCCCTTCCCTGTAAACCATCCTAAAATGTGTAAAAATAAAAAAAACGTATACTCACCGGATCAATCAGAGGCAGCTCTCAGCTATTGAATGACAGCTGAGAGCTGCCTCTGATTGGTCCCTGCGCTCAGCCAATCAGAGGCAGCACTCACTCACCCAATTCATGAATGGGTGAGTGAGAGCTGCCTCTGATTGGTGAGGGCTGTGACCAATCAGAGGCAGCCCATTCAGCAGGCTGGGATTTTAAATCCCTGTCTGCTGAATACTACACAGAGCAGTTCAGGAGAACTGCCGGCCGGACGCAGCTGAACTCCAGCTGCAAGAAAAAGGTGAGTATACTTTTTTTTTTTTTACACATTTTAGGATGGTTTTCAGAGAAGGGCTTATATTTTTAAGCCCTTCCCGAAAATTCATCCCGCGCTCGCCAGCAGCCCATTGCTTTCAAAGGAGCCGGCTCCATTGAATTCAATGGGCGAACATCATTCTCCTCCGCCACTGCTGTGGCAGAGGAGAACGATCTTTAAGTAAATGTTCTCAATGGGGTCGGCGCTGCTGCCACCGGCCCCATTGAGCGCATATATAGAACATAGCGATGCGCAGAACGCAGATAAGCACGTTCTTCGAATCGTTGTGTCCTAAAATTGATCGCACATTCACATAAAAAGCAGACATGTGACCGATCCCATTGGAATGCATTGGGTCTATAGATCTGCAGATCGCAAGCGCGTCTGCAGATCGGACCAAAAAACAGTCGTGTGACCGAGCCCTAAACGGAAATAAAATTGACATGCTACGAATTTAAGTTACACATTGCATGTCAGTGTCCGCCTGGGTTTTGTGCAGATCTTTTCCTTAGCATGTAACATGGCCTTAAGATTCCTGGTGATGTTTTTTTTGCAGATGATCCTGGGGCACATGTTGTGTAAGGGATCAAACTAATTACATTTATTGTAACGAAAGCTGAATACAATTAGCGGACGGCAATTATGACTTCTAAGAGGAAATTGACAACTTGTTATGTTAATTACGTGGAAGGGAAATTATAACCATTGTGGATATATTCAGATATTTATATTCTGGTAGCGAAATGTAGACTATTTTATATTAGTTTAGGAGTGTAGCGTGAAGCTTTAGGGCACAGGTCCAAAAATGTTACCAAGGTCCTCAACAAGTATATGATGATTAAAGGCTACGTCCACTTTCACAACCACATTTTTTTAACTGTCCAAATACATCTACAATGAAAAATGAACTTTGCAATAGACCTTAATAGACCCTTCATGACCCCAATTCATATACATATGTCATGTGATCATTGGGTTTAAATGGAGCTAACAGCTGCCGGCCATGATTAGGCTAGCACCTACGTGACCGATTAGTAGTTTAGATACCGTGGTCAGTCTTGACTGTGGTGTCTAGACAATTAATCAGAGGGGAGCCCCTTTAGCATGCCATCCCCTTGCAACATTGTGAATGTGGGGTGCTGATGGGTTACCCGTGGCAGAGCTTAAAGGGGTATTCCAGTCCTGGAGGTTATTCCCTATCCTCATGATAGAGGATAACTTGCTGATTGGTAAGGACTTCCACCAATTCAGAGATATCACCCCTGGTGTATCCCAAAATTTAACTACGCCGTGCACTTTAGTGGGACCACTGAATATAAGTAAATTGAAGTGCTTGGCAATATCTAGCAGCCCCACTGAAGTAAATGGGTTTGCCGGAGATTGCCAAGCATTTGAACTTGGCTAACTCCGTCAATTCCAATTGGAGTTAATGCCAAAGTGGCGGGCATGCATGGCCTCCATAGTCAAAATTCATGGATGTTCCAAAGGCAATATCTCTGGATCGAAGTGGAAACCCCACCAATCGGCAAGTTATTCCCTATACTGTGGATAGACATGCATTAAAAGACCTATATATTGCAGTATATAGTGCAGCATTGCAATATATAGACTGTCCAATTAAATGATCACAGGTTCAAGTCCCGTTGTGGGACTAAAAAAAACATAAATTAGGTTTAATAAAATGGAAAAAAAAAAAGCTGATTCTTTAACTTTTGCTTTAAAATAATCTAAAAGGTAAAAAAAAACATGATATTGCTGTGTTGGTAAAATAAGTAGAATTATTAAAATATTGGATTTTTTATTTTGCACAGTGAATGCCATCAGAAAGAATAAAATGTACATTGCCAGAATTGGTATATTTTTGGGTGCCCCTGAAAAAAAATTGAATAAAAAGTGATCAAAAAGTTTTATGTACCCCCCAAAGCAGTAGCAATAAAAACTACAGGCCACTTAAAATTGTTTAAAAGTTTTTCAGTACATTATATGGTAGAATAAGTGAGACCATTAGCCCTCAGACAGCTAAGTTGATAAAAAAAGATCTTTGAAGACAGAGCTAAAAAAAATGGAAATAAACTTTTGCCAATGTATACAAAGTGACATTTCCTTTGATTGGACGTTTCCACCGGCTGGACATTTTAGTACTATGAGTTACTGTAGATTAGCCAGATTGCTGCACTTTGCATCTGCAACGAGGTTAATACTGTATACTTGTCAAATCAGACAGGTACTCATGGTATAAACTCTGTAATCTGCACTTAACACGCACTCAGCCATGCACTGTGTTTATCCTGAAAGAGGGATCACCATGATTAAAGGCGCTATTAATTATAAGCATATGACCTGGCTTCTTTGATCTCTTTTAGAAAAGGTCAAGACAACATAATTAGATGTTATTATGGGGTCTGCTAATGGAAATGCTGTTTGATATCCGCACGCAGTCACCAGGGTACAGAATGTATGTAAGTATCACTCTTGTCAGTGAAGCATACAGTATGTAGTTATAATTTCTTTTTTCCATACTGCGTTCCCTTCAGTATATACATTTAAAAACATAATCCAGGGACAATTTGTTTCCCATTTAAAAAACCAATACTGTTGCAATGCTTGTAGCCAACCAGCCAGTCTTGATTTTTTTTCTTTGAAGTGGGCGGCTAGCTCTCCAGCACTGAGATCCATCATGGCAGCCTGTTCTTTGGGTCTGAGGAGGGAGTGGAAAGTGCTGAAGAGTCGTTTGGGGTTGTGGGATAGTAAGGAGACGTGGGAGGTGAAATAAATTTGTTTGGCATGGTGGGGGTCAAGGTTGTAGGTTTTGAGCATAAATTTGAAGTGGGTGAAGTTTGCAGGCTGTTTGGATTTGCACGACAGTCGTTCAGAACACCTATAGAATCGCTGGATGAAGCGCGTTTGGGGCATGAACGTCGGGCAAGGTTGTCGTATTATGGGATAATTGGCTTGGGTCGTGGGGGATGTGTTCGGCAGCCAGATTGAGGCATGAGAGGAGAGAGATGGGAGACAGGGAAGACTGTAAGGTCTAGGCAAACTGCAGGGTGTGGACGGTCTAGAGGTTCCTAGAAGTGTGATAGGTGGAAGGGTCTGGGGAGATGCTTGGGTGCCTGATGGAAAAGGAGAGGAAGTTGTGGTCTGGGAGTGGGAGGGGGAAGCTAGTGCAGTGGGAGGCAGAGCAGGGGCAGAGAAAAATTAGATCCAGAATGTTGCCATCTTTGTGAGTGAGGAGTCTGAGAGTTGTGATAGGCCAAGGGAGAAGGTGAGCATTAAACGCTGGGAGACAGGTGGGAAGATGTTGGGAGTTCGCAGCATAGGAAGTGTTGGAGCCAGGAGACGAAGTGGTCCAGGAACAGACAGGTGGGACCCAGGGGCCGGTAGACGACTGTCAAGTTCTCAAGCAGTCCAAATCCTTTGGTGTAATACTTTCCTCCATAAAAGGTCTATTGGTTGCTAAATCCCTACAGTGTGTACACCTAGTGGTTTTACTGAGGCTGGCCTCACTTACAAGTTGTTGCCAGCGAACTCTTTGATATCCTTCTGGGCCTTGAGCCCCTGCTCTGCGGCACTGGGGGCTTTTTAGCCAATCTCCAAGCTACTTGGGCACCTGAGACCCAACACTCAACTTATTAGCAGCCACTCTTTTGCAGAATCCCACTTCTCCCTGCATACTCTTACACTATCAGCAGCACCTCAGCTCTCCAGCAGCTCCTCTCATTACAATAGTCCCTACACTCCCCTGCTTGCAGTGCAGTATTAATAATTCCCTTTATATGGCATTCATAGCATTGAGAGAGTTCAGGCTGGTTTAGGAGGGAGGTGGAGCTTCTTTTATTCAGCATTGACATGCACTACTAACTTTTTGTCACTATCCATCTAGCCATCTTTCTGTCTATCAGTCTACTCCTATACTGAGCATGAGAAAAATATATTAACACTCATCAACCTGTCAAAGTTTCTGTGGACTCAATTATCAGTCAGATCAATATATACTGAGACCCTTCACACTTTCCAATATACAATAGTACAGCTGTGAATCCCATCAGTTTACAAGCATGTCCAGCAGTAAATGTACTCGTATGTCTGATATAGAGGCACCATACAAGACTTGACCTGAAGACAGTCGTTTATTATGTAGCTGAAGATGTTTTACCAGATCTGGCAGAATTGTACGGTGTTTGAACATGAACGGTGAATGCTATTCCATTATTCATTATTTTGAAACTATCAATAGCTCAACTGAACCTACAAAAGTTTCCAGCATGTTGGTATCTTTAAGATACATACAGGTATATATTTTTTTTTCTACTAGATTTGTAATTTCCAGTTAGTAATAAGTACATAAAATAAGGACTGCTAACAGATAACATCCCCCAAGCCAAAAAAAAAAATACAAAAGCAGAAACTTGGATCAAGATTTGGATGAAGACCATTTTTCCTTCACCATACACGCCACCTGCTCTTCTATCTCCCCATAGACCAGAAGAAAGAAGTGAAGTATTACCCTTTGACCATTAAATTAATTTAAAAAGGCCAAATAATACAGCCATATACACTGAATGACCACTTTATTAGAGCCCCACCATCTAGTAGCATGTTCAACCTCCTTTAGCCTCCAGAACCGCAGCAATTCATTGTGGCATAAATTCCACTAGGTGATTAAGTAGTTTTGCAGGAAGTTTCTTGTTAGATGTAGTAATTGACATACCTGAATCGTGGACAGGAAGGGGTCATCAATTCATGCTGTTTGCATCAAATTCTGACCCTCCCAACAGCACGGTGCAACAGAAATCTGGATTCATCTGACCAGGTGATGTTTCTTCACTGTGCAGTGATCCCATTTCTGTTCTCTTTTGACCACACTGGAGTCTTGTCTTTTTGTGTTCTTTAGGCTGAACACACACTGCCGTGGGCGCCACTTTGCTCGACAGTTGCATCTGAACGAGGGAGATTTTCCCTCCCTCGATGGCAATTCAAACTCTGCGCCAGGGCGCAGGAGTCTGAAAAAAGAGGTGGGAAAATACCAGCTGCCCGATTCTCCCCATACATGTGTTCTCCCCGCACATGCGGGGAAGATAGGACATGTCCTATATTTTCTTGGCCACACAAATCCCGACTGAGAAATCACCGCAGTGAAAATGAAACCACTGAGGTCCTATAGAGAACAGTGGTGTTTTTTTTTGTCTCTTTATACGGCCGTGATTATCAAGGCTTTATAAGGGAAGAAAAACACGATAATGTGTTTAAGCCCTTAGGCACAATGGCAATGAAACTGGTCATCTAGTATGAACCCAAACCGAGCTTTTAGCACAGTCCTCCCCTGAAACAGGGTTCTATTGGTTTGGTTCACTCAACATTAGTCCCGAACACTTGTCTATAACTGTCTAAGAGCCATAAAACCCATGTATAACACTCTCAAAGTGTTACGAATGGCTTTTTTTATGGCACTTAGACTGTGTTATACACCAGTTTTAAGGGTTTTGGTGAACTTCCAGTTCGAATCAATGTGGAACGAATGAAATATTTTGCAAAAGTATGTCAAACCGACTAAACCATGCTTTTTAAAAGTTCGCTCATCATTACCCACAAGGTTGGAAGTGATATTCTGACCCTGGGTAGTCTAGCACCGATGACCAGGCCTCATTGGAAATTGCTTAGATCAGTTGTTCTCAACCTTTTTCAGCCCAGCTTCCCCTTTAGGTATTAGGATGGTGGCCAGGGCCCCCAAGCCTTACTAGTTTAACCCCTTAATGACATGGCCTATTTTGGGCATAAGGACGCAACAATTTTTGGCGGATTTTCTTCTCCATTTATCAAAAGTCATCATTTTTTTATTTTTCTGTCGACGCGGCCAAATAAGGGCTTGTTTTTTGCATGGCGAACTGTAGTTTTTATCTGTGTCATTTTTGGGTGCATTAACTATATTGTAAATTTTTTTTTTTTATGATAGCAGGGAGAGAAAACACATCAATTCTGCCATAGATTTTTTTTTTACAGCATTAATCATGCAGCATAAATAAGACAATCCATTTTTTCTGCGGGTCGGTGCGGTTACAATGATACCAAAATTCTTACATTTTTTTTAGGTTTTTCCACTTTTCTGCAATAAAAACCCTTTTTTTGGAAATCTTTTTTTTTTTTCTAAATTGCTGCATTCAGCTCTATGAGGGCTTATTTTTTGCAAGACGAGCTGTAGTTTTTATTGGTACCATTTTGGGGTACATGTGGCTTTTTTGATCACTTTTATTGCATTTTTAGTGAGTTTTTTAGCGTTTTTTTTAAGCTTTTTTTTCCGTGCACAGTCAAAAGAATGTACAGCTTATTGTACGTGTTGTTATGGACGTGACAATACCAAACATGTGGGGTTTTAATTTTTTTTACCTTTTTTATGCTAATCTGAGAAAAAGCATAAAAAAGCTTTTTTTAAACTTTTTTTTAACATTTTTTGAAATCTTTTTTTTTTTTTTCATTTGTGTCCCTCTGGGGGACATTGACCACAGTACTGCCCATCACTGTGATAAGGCATGGCAGGGCAATACAGGACACCAGTGTCTGGCGTCCTGTTGCCATGGCGACAGGCCGTGCTCTCGCGATAACATCGCGAGAGCCGGCCGAAGACACAGAGGAAGCGCTCCCTCTGTGAACTCTTTCCCTACCGCGATCTACTTAGATCGCGGCAGGGAAGGGGTTAACAGCAGGGGGCGCATCTCCGATGCCCCACCCGCTGTTGCAGCGGGACGCCGGCTGTGACTGACAGCCGGCTCCCGCTGCGGGATAGTGCAGTATCATATGTGATCTCGCGCTATCCCAAGGACGTACGTTTACGCCCTGGAGCGGGAAGGGGTTAATAAACCCAGTCAAAGCTTACTTTTTTTTACAAAGTTAAAAGTACAAACTAAAATACTGAATACTTTTTTGGAAAGTTTGATAGTGTTTAACAGATTAGCATTAATGGTGAAAACATGTCTCTAAAAATTACGAAAGAAGTATCTTACTCGGCTAAATCTTAGTTGCTAGAATATAGGTGCTAAATATTTAAAAAACAGGTGAATTGTGGTTACAATAATAAATAGGTTTTATTGGAAAAGATAATTTTTGGGGGGAAGCAAGCAATAATACCATCTTTAATTATTATTTGATAGAAACATACAACGTATAAAGAAAATGCAAGATACACTTTAATCCTTAATGGTCAGAAGACTAATTAAAATGCAAGAACAATGAAATTCGACTAATAATAATAATGTTTGCCACAATCAATCTGTCTCATTAATGGCTGCCTTGGGCCTTCTGAGCAGACGCCAATTTCAGGATATCTGGTTCTATCTTTATCAACCACAGTCTCAAGTCGCCCCTTACACATATCTCACTTTTGTCAGGAGCCGATGAACCGCGCTGAAGCCCCTGGCCACTAAGTATGTAGATGGAGAAGCTAACACGAGCAACTTAACTTCCTGCCACAGGATAGGATAGGAATTCTTCACTTTCACCCAAAAACTTTCATAGCCACATTGTTGGAAAAGTGCTTGAGCTTCACCATCGTGTTTCAAGTCAATCAACTGCTCTTGTAATCTTGGATGAAATTCTTCTGCGTCTGCTGAAAATGGATTGAGTACCCACGTTATAAAAGTCATACATTATATGATAGAGGCGCACAGGCTGCACGCAATTCCCATTACATGGAAGTGATTCATATGGAAATAATTGCCTCGGTTTTCGTTGGTATCGGATTTCACAGATTGACAAAAACCAAGGTATCACTACTAATTTTTTAGAAAAATGTAGTTACTAGACAAAAAAAAAAATCAGCAAAACAAAACGCCCCCCTGCCGCGCCTTTTCATTCCATCGCCCCCATGAGAAGTGAAAACGCCCCCAGGGGGGCAATAATGCCCATGTTGAGAGCCATTAGCTTAGATCACTGAATTTTCCCATTCCCATTTTCTGTGCCTGAGAGTTTTCTTTCAATGTCATTCTTGTCTACATTTCCTGTGTTGAACACAATATATAAGTTGTTTTATCAGCTGCCTATTGAGTTTAATTAAATCACTGACATAAAATATCCAATTTAGCAGTTGCTCTTTTATCTCACTTACTTCCAGTTCTAGAAACCTCTGCAGACATTTGCCTACATATGGCAGAAATCTGCAACTGAACGTTGCTTTTATAGGTTAGCGCTAGAGATGAGCGAGTAGTGCCTTATGCGAGTACCTGCCTGCTCGTCTCTAAAGATTCGGGTGCCAGCGGGGAGCGGTGGTGGAGAGCGGGTAGGAACGGGGGAGTGATCTCACTCTCTCCCCCCTGCTCCTCCCTGCTCATTCTCGCACTCACTGCTCTCCCCTGCCGGCACCCAAATCTTTAGAGACGAGCGGGCAGGTACTCGCATAAGGCACTACTCGCTCGAGTAGTTTGCCTTAGAGAGTACGCTCGCTCATCTCTAGTTAGCGCTTCTTTAAGAAATTCATGACCTGCCATTTAATGATAATGGGTATATTTCACTAAATCATTGCCATATTTTACAGTTATTTGTCACTCCTGTTACACTTCATATAAACATTTCCAACTGGGTTATTTCAAAACGTGTCTATCACCGTTGTATATACTGACAGCTGTGAATCTTCTCATTTTGGTTTTGTAGTTGTAAAACATTACTGCAGAGACAAGGTCCCCCAGTCATATCTCGTTCAATCAAATCACTGAAACGAAATGTCCATAGCCGCTGCGTCCTTCAATCCATGTGCACTGAAGCCTGTGAAAAGTTTTAATGGACTCCATAATGACTTCTCAGCTTCTGAAGTCTGCTTTTGTACTGTAGATAACCAGTAGTCATTCAGAAATAAAGGGGTTGTCCCACCAAAACCACTTGTCACCAGGGGCATAGCTAAAGGTTCAGAGACTCGGGAGCAAACGTTCAGATCAGGGTCCCCCTCCACCTGTACCCGTACCCATACCTAAACCATGCGGCATACAGCTGAAAAATGATTTACATACATGATCTAGCACTTGAATCCTGCACTCAGCAGGAGGTTGGACCAGATGACCCTGGAGGTCTCTTCCAACTCTACCGTTCTATGGTTCTATCCCCTTGACCTATGATCATAGAATGGTAGAGTTGGAAGGGACCTCCAGGGTCATCGGGTCAACCCCCTGCTCAGTGCAGGATCACTAAATCATCACAGACAGATATTTATCCAGCCCTTGTTTGAACACTTTAATTGAAGGAGAACTCACCACCTCCCCTGGTAGCCTGTTCCACTCATTGCTCACCCTCACTGTCAGAAAGTTTTTTCTAATATCTAATTTGTGTCTCCTTTCTTTCAGTTTCATCCCATTTAGAGATGAGCGAGTATACTCGCTAAGGGCAGTTGCTCGATCGAGCATTGCCCTTAGCGAGTACCTGCCCACTCGGGAGCAAAGATTCGGCTGCCGGCGGCAGCAGGGCGCTGCGGGGGAGAGCGCGGAGAAACGGAGGGGAGATATCTCTCTCCCTCTCTCCCCCCCGCTCCCCTCTGCTGACTGACGCAACTCACCTGTCACCCGCGCCGGCAGCTGAACCTTTTCTCCCGAGCGGGGAGATACTCGCTAAGGGCAATGCTCGATCGAATAATTGTCCTTAGCGAGTATGCTCACTCATCTCTAATCCCATTGCTTCTAGTCTTTTCTTGTGCAGATGAGAATAGGGCTGATCCCTCTGCACTGTGATAGCCCTTCAGATATCTGTAGACAGCTATTAAGTCTCCTCTCAGCCTTTTTTTTACATGCTAAACATTCCCAGATCCTTTAACCGTTCAGATTCGTCTGGCATGACTTGTTTGTTACAAACCCATACTAGCTCTGGTTAATTACTTCATTTTTATGCAAGTACTTGCATACATGCTGTTTAATAATTTGTTTAAAGATCTTTCCTGGTATAAAAGTCAGGCTCACAGGTCTGTAGTTTGACAACAACTAATAAATGAAGAAATTAACATCTAAACTCTACATCAGGACTTCAATGGAGTATTTAGAGTCTTAGGCTGGGCCATGCAACCGTATATGTAAAACCTGTGTAAGTCACGCTAGTTTTTACAGCTACGGAGCCCGTCTATTGCGGTGTATGGCAGCGATATTGTACAGCACATGACCGTGTATCTCATGTATGCTCTCATGTGCAGTCTTCCTGGTTTTTTAAATTTACATTTCCTGTGCTGTCGCTTTGCAATGGTTCATATATGCAATGTAATTGTGTATGGGCGGCGCTGATTACGCACCCATAGAAAACAATAGGCTCTCAAGCATAATATGCGGCAAAATAGAACATGTTGCATTCTTTTTTGTGCTCGTGTATTACACAATACATGCATGCAAATGTAAGAGAAACCGCAAAAGGCATCACACGCGCGTAATATAGGGTAAACGTACGATCGTGTGTGTTCGGCTTTACACATAGAGGCAAAGCAATTATTTTAATATCATTTTCTTTTCCAGATGACAAAACATTTACAGCAATGAGATGCAGCAGAGAAGCATTTTTTTTCCAAAGAATTAAATCCTTTACATATTTTCTCCCCATGCAGGATCATGTGAATAATTGAGCTCAGAATCTGAGCAGAAAGGTGTCCTTTGTAGATAGTGCCGTTTCAGCTCTTATCTATGCAAGCCTTTGACATACTGAGTGTGTTAATACACTTAAAGGGATTGTCCCGCGTCGAAACGGGTTTTTTTTTTTTTCAACAGCCCCCCCGTTCGGCGCGAGACAAACCCGATGCAGGGACTTAAAAAAAAAACCGCACAGCGCTTACCTGAATCCACGCGCTCCGGTGACTTTTTACTTACCTGGTGAAGATGGCCGCCGGGATCTTCTCCCTCGGTGGACCGCAGGGCTTCTGTGCGGTCCATTGCCGATTCCAGCCTCCTGATTGGCTGGAATCGGCACGTGACGGGGCGGAGCTACCAGGAGCCGCTCTCCGGCACGAGCGGCCCCATTCAGAAAAGAAGAAGACCGGGACTGCGCAAGCGCGTCTAATCCGGCGATTAGACGCTGAAAATTAGACGGCACCATGGAGACGAGGATGCTAGCAACGGAACAGGTAAGTGAATAACTTCTGATAACTTCTGTATGGCTCATAATTAATGCACAATGTACATTACAAAGTGCATTAATATGGCCATACAGAAGTGTACAGACCCACTTGCTTTCGCGGGACAACCCCTTTAAGGTCTATTTACACAGGACGAATGTCAAAAAAACGATGCCTGACACTCATCCCTGTGTTTCCTCACTCTCGTTTTCCTGCACTGGAGCTAGCAGAGCTGTCTCACTCACAGAGCAGCCAGCAGGGGGGCGGGGCAGTGCAGGAGGATTTCTCTCCTCCCCCGCCCTCTCCATTGGCATAACATAGCAGCCATTCACAACTGAACGGCTGCTGTTTAAACTGAACATTCGTCCCGTGTAAATGGAGCTTAAGTTTTAGTGTTTTCAATCAATATAGAAATATGTGTATACTAATGGTAGTGTTACTTATAATAATAATCTTTATTTGTATAGCGCCAACTTATTCTGCAGCACTTTCAAGCACAGAAGTACACAGACAATACAACAATTACATGTGATATACAATCAGTTTGAAACAAATGAGGTGGGGGGAGGTATGGGGGAGCACAGGTAGTACAGGAATTACATATGGAAATCAGTTATTAGAAAACAAACGGGGTGGGGCGGTAAGGAGGTGCAGGGGTAGAGATCATATGTGATAGGCAGGGTGGAAGGTGTGGGGAGCCATAGGGAGGGGCATGGGGACTAGGTCAGGAGATTTGATATGCCTCCTTGAAGAGGTGCATTTTTAAAGCGTGGCTGAAATTTTGTGCATCGGGAATTGTCTCGATGCCTTGGGGTAGAGCACTCCAGAGGATCGGTGCTGCTCTGGTGAAGTCCTGGAGGCGAGCATGTGAGGTTCGTACTAGAGGGGTGTTTAGTTTGAGTGTGTTAGCAGATCGGAGTGTGCGGTTGGGTTGGTTATGGACAGGAGGGAAGCGATGTACGGTGGTGCGCTTTGTGGGTGAGGAGTTTAAATTTAGTTCTGCAGTGGATGCGCAGCCAATGCAATGACTGGCATAATGCAGAGGCGTCTGAGAAATGGCTGGATAGAAAAATTAGCCTACCTGTCGCATTTAGTGTAGATTAGAGAGGAGCGAGTCTGGTACAGGGAAGGCCAATATATAGCGAGTTGCAGTAGTCAAGTCGGGAGTGTATGAGGGCGACAACAAGTGTCTTTAACGTGTCCATGGTGAGGAACTGATGGATTTTAGCAATATTTTTGAGGTGTAGGTGGCATGTTCAGGTCAGAGATTGGATGGGGGGGTTGAAGGAGAGGTCAGAGTCCAGTGTGACCCCAAGGCAGCAGGCACTGGAATGTTGAGGGAAGGTCGGTGTAAAGACGAGAAGGTCAGTTTTAGTTAAGTTTGAGAAAAAAGGAGGACATAGTATTAGAGACAGCGGACAGATAGTCTGTGATATTTTGGAGGAATGGTTCAGAGAAGTCACGGGAGGAGGTGTATAGTTGGGTGTCATCAGTGTAGAGATGGTATTGGAGGCCGAATTTGAGGATGGTTTATCCAATTGGCTGTGTAAATAGAGAAGAGAAGGGGACCAAGCACCAAGCCCTGGGGGACCCCGACAGTGAGGGGAAGTAGAGAGGAAATAGAGCCAGCAAAGGAGACGCTGAAAGAACAGTCAAAGAGGTAGGAGGAGAACCAAGAGAGAGCAATGTCCTTTAGGCCATTAGAGGAAAGCATAGTGAGGAGGAGGTTATGGTCAACAATGTCAAATGCAACAGAGAGATCAAGGAGCATTAGTAGGGAGCAGTTGCCTCTAGACTTTGCCGTCATCAGGTCATTTTAAACTTTTGTGAGGGCAGTTTCGGTCGAGTGTAGAGGGCAGAGACCAGAATGGAGAGGGTCGAGGAGAGAGTTATCAGAGAGAAAGCATGTGAGGCGAGAGTAGACAAGGCATTCTAGTAATTTGGAGATGAAGGGGAGGTTTGAGACAGGTCGGTAGTTGGCAGGATTGGTCGGGTCAAGGGTTGTTTTTTTTTAGCAGAGGTGATATGATGGAGTGTTTGAATGAGGAGGGGAAAGTGCCAGAGGTTAGGGAGAGGTTGCAATTGGTGGTGAGGTGAGTATTGACAGCTGGGGAAAGGGACCGGAGGAGGTGAGAGGGTCGCTAGTGCAGGTGGTGGGGCGAGCAGCCGAGAGCAGTCTGGAGACCTCTTCCTCTGTCACTGGTTCTAGTATAAATAGTAATTGAGTGTTGGATGCAGCGCTGAAGAGACCGGGGTCAGGGCTAGCCGTGCAGTTTTTGGAGATTTCTTTTCAGACGCTGTTTATTTTTTTTTAGAAATAAATCCTCCAACTAAACTGCATTGCAGTGGAATCATTTGTCTAGAAAGCGTAGGCAAATTTTAATAATCTTTCACTGATCCATAATAATCTCAACCTTTATGTGGGAATGTCATGCTCCAATACACTGGGCTTACATAGAATTTGTGGGGCCCTGTAGCAAAACTCAGTACTGCCCTTCTACCCCCCCAAAAAAACACTGGAGGCAGCTTATCTATAAGGCAGTCACCATATAATTGTCAAATACCAGTTCTATACAGTTATAGTGATTACAGTGCAGGTACCACCAGTGATCACAGGTGGCATGTACTTTGATGGGTGTTGTCCGTTTTTAGTTTTTTTCTTTATCTGGCCAGAGTGCTACGAAGACTTCCTCCAGCTACAACTTATCTCTATACACTCTTTTCTTCCTGATGCTACTTCCAATGTCCCTATCAATGCCCCCCACAGCAATAATGCCAAAAAATTATAGTGCTCCCTCCATGGTCCTACAAAGTAATAGTGTGCCCTTTGTGGCCCCACAGAGAACTGTAATATTACCCCTCTATAGCCTCACAAACTAATAGTGGTCCCTCTGTGACCCCACAAAGAAAGTGTGTCCTTTGTGCCATCAGTGGGGTGCTAGCTATGGAGTCAGGTAGGGAAAGATGTTAGTTTGTCGTGATGCCAGATCATGTACGGGTAGGGATCTGTTCCAAGCAAAATAATAAAATACAGAAAGTGGAGAACTAAACAAAAATGGGGGTAAACCTCTGTCCTGCCTGGAGTGTGGTTTCTCAGTGCAGATGTTGTAGATAGAGTTAGTGGTGTAAAGATAGTCCAGGTGTTGAGTGGTAAAGTAAACTAAAACAGTTTTATTCTTTAAGAGCAGATGAAGGGTTAACTTGACTCTTTGCATAAGGTTCACACTACATGACTTTAGAGTAGACATTTACAGTTACTGGCATTAATTACTTCTGCAGATTCTCAGGGGCTTGGTACAGGGAATTACATTTATCCTCCGTACTTTTCCTTTCAGCTTTGCTTCCTGATTGTGCCTATGTCTAGCCGACATAGGTCTCTTTCTGCTCTCTTCTTTTCTCTCATTCCTCTTCTACTGATTAGCTCTTAAGTACTCACACTTTTGTTGTTCTCCTTCCCACCGTACTGGCTTTCTCTGATGACTTAGTAAAAGCGTTCTCCTTGTTCCTTCCCGGTATCTATCTCAGGAGTTCCTGGACTAGACTGCCTTAACTCTGCCCACTCCTCTTGTTATACTGTAACCCTAACCCAATCTCCATGGAACTATCACCCAATCCCAGGCAGTCTCCGTCTTTGATACCTGTCTAACCACTATCCAAACTGTTGCTAGGTGACCTGTACTCACAATGGGCTGGGGGAAATTACCAGTATATCTATATTAGTGAGAAATATGAACAATAACATCATAACATTTCATAAACCCTTATTAAACCTCATTGCACACTGTAATCATGACAGAAAGTGCTGGAGTACCCAACTCTGGGGTACTACAGTTTGCACCCCTGCACAGAGCCAAGTGGTTTCCATATTGGCAGGACTGTGAGTTACAAAGAGAGTTGTACAGTTGAACAGATTTTCAGCTAGGGCCCAGTGAGTCAGCAATGTAATGGGGCAATTTGACCATTCTTGCCCCATAGGCCTCATTGCAGTTGCGTGGCTTGCCTCTCGTTGACCCTGAGCTGTGAAAGGGGAGAAAATTTGGTTAAAATATTTAACCACTGGGACACTCACTAGAGCTGGAGTCTCAGAGTGTCCCTATATGAATGGAATAGGGGTCATGCTTGCACACTGTTCTTTTGTTCATCCCTATGAGACATTAGAGAACGCAGCTATTTCCAACAGTCCTATAGAGATGAATGGAGCAATAGTGAGTACATATGACCACTGCTTCATTCATACAGGGATACTTGGGCCCACCGCTGTTGTGTTCGGTGAAGGTCCCAGCTATTGGATGCTCACTAATCCACACCTTATCACCTATTCTCAGGATAAGTGATAAACACTGGCGTACCGCTAAGGGTCATAATTGTGACCCAGTCCCTTAGTGAACTGGGGCCCATGGACCCCTGCCATATGCTGTATTACTGCCGTGGCCCATGGGCCAGCTGTGGGTGGCACTTAGGGAAGGCATTCATGCTATAGATTCCCCCGGCATGCGGTCCTCACTTTTTACTGAGAGACTGCAGTTGTGATTCATCATAGTAATAGTTATACTATCTGTACATATAAAATTATATACAGAACCATTGTGAAAAGACAATGGGCTTGACTGTCAACAAATATTGCAGACCAAGCAGGAACATACATCCTGCTGATACCCCCAATGCCCCTTTTTAGGGCTATCCTGTAGAACTAGTGCCCTCCTCTGTGGCCCCATAAAATAAAAATGCCTACTGTTTCTATTGCTCTAAAGAGTAATAGTGCCCCTTCTGTGTCTCAATAATGTAATAGTTACTCATGTGTACCTCTGAAAGTTATAGTGCCCCTTTTTCAACCCTCAAAATTATATTATCCTCCCATTGTGTCTCTCAAGATCATAGGCCCACTCTGTGCCCTTCCCCCAAATGTCTGGCCAGCTACACAACTGTCTATCTCACTTATGATCTGACAATACGGCTTGGTCCAGTCCTTTCCTAAGAGGAGATAGAGGTAAGGAGTCAAGTATGTACTGCTCAGAATTTCAGCATCAGATGCCTGATAGATACTTCTGCAGCTGCTCAGGCTTTTGGTGGTGGGGAGAGGCATGATGAGTCAGCTGTGGGATGGGGAGGAGTGGGGCTTCATACCAGATCCAGCAGGTTGTATTGCATTACACTGCATTACATACAGGCTACAGAAGCCAAACGGAGGAAAATTTTAACCCCTTAGTGACCAAGCCTGTTTGCACCTTAATGACCAGGCCAAATTTTGGAAATCTGACACGTGTCACTTTAAAATGGAACAACACCATAAAGGTTTTGCATATCCAAGTGATTCTGGCCTTATTTTTTTTGCCACATATTGTACTTCATTTAGGCCATAAAAATAGACTGATAGAATTTGTGTATATTGATTAAAAGCGTCAAAATTCCGATAATTTTGAAAAAAATCGTCATTTTTTTCACATTTTCAACTGCAATATCTCAAATATATGCAAGCATAATATAGAAAATTTTGGTAAGATTTATATTTCCACCTGTTTACTTTGTTCTGGGCGCACATTGGAAAAACTTTCGTCTTTTTTAACCATTTATAAGACGTACAAATGTAACATTTTTGATTATTATTAACATTTTGAGGAACACATTGCTTTCCTGCACTAATCCAAGATTGCAAAGGCTCATAGGTATCAAAATGATAGATGCCCCCACAAATGACCCCATTTTAAAAACTGCACCCTTTAATTTACTTACTGAGGGCAGTCAGGAGTATTTTAACTCCGCACTTTCTTTTCAGAAATTAATGCAATTTAGAGGAGAAAAAATAAAATTTAATATTTTTGCAAATATGTCATTTTAAAGACAAGATTTTTTTTTTATGATGCACATGAAAATGAGGATTTGCACCCCAAAATGGATACCCCTGTTTGTCTTGTGTTCACAAACATACCCATTGGGGCCTTAATCTTCTGTCCAAACCGAAAGGAGCAGCCAGTGGCTTTCAGATCAGACATTTTGCTTGAAGGTGATTTAGGCCCCATTGCCCACTTGTAGAGACCTTGAGCGGCCAAAATGATGGTGAACCCCCACAAATGACACCATTTTGGAAACTAGACCCCTAACGCATTCATCTATGGGTGTACTGCATATTTTGACCAAACAGTTTTTGAATGAATCTAAACAAAGAAGGAAACAAATTACGATTTTCATTTTCTTGGCAATTGTGTCATTTTAAAAATAGTTTTTCTTGTACAGCACATGTCTGAATGAAGACTTTCACACCAAACTGGATACCCCTGTTTGTTTTATGTTCAGAAACATACCCCCATTGTGGCCCTTATCTTCAAACGTTAACTGTCTTTTAACTTTTACATGATCGCCATTATCCATTGGATAATAGCGATCACGTGACAGAGGACCGCTCACTGCAGCCCTCCGTACTGCTCCAAGCTCTTGGCTACCTTTAGTAGCCAGGAGCAAGGAGATTTTAAATTTCCTGTGCCCTCCCCAGCTTCTGCGCTTGTGTTCACCATGTTGGCGACGTGCACATGCGTCAAAGTTGGGGAAAGGCAACGGATAAGGATCCAATTAGTGGACATTGCCGGTGGCCTTAGTTAAGTAATTTCACCTCCCCTCATGGATCGGATCTGGGATGGGAGGTAAAACTTTAGCTTTTTTAAACTTTTACGTGATCGTCGCTATTCATTGGATAACAGCGATCACGTGACCAAGAACCATGAAATCTCCAGGCTCTCGGCTACATTTAGTAGCTAGGTGCGGGGAGATTTTAAATTACTCCTGCAATCCCATCCAGAGCCTGCCTGTAAAAAGGCAATGGGCTGGTCACTAAGGGGTTGAACATCTTCCATGTTCTTTAAGAACTATGATGATTTACATATTGGTATTAGCCTTGTAAAATTTGTAATAGGGAAGGTCACTGGTCCATCCATGACTCCCTACAGATTACCTCCACAGCCAGTAGAGCCACTAAGCCTAACTTCGCAGCCAACCTCTTTCTCCTATCTTGACAGGCTCTCCATAGTTTCATCCACTGAGCTACATCATAGAGGAGTAGGCAGATATTAGATATGCAATTGCAATCAAAATGAATCAGACCCCCATTGCAATTTAGGCCGGGTTCACACCACGTATGTTCACTGCATATTACCTGTGTAGTTTTTACACACGTAATATGCATATCCCATAGATTTTAATTAGGCTGCTCACGCGCACTGCGTGAAGTATTTGCACAAATAGAATTGGCACATGTTCTATCATGGCACGTTTTACTTGTGCATACATGCCAAAATAGTGTATGGGGATTGGCAGCACACAGCAAGTACGCATGTCACTGTGAACTTGCTGCGGGCTCAAGAGCGAGAGATCCACGAACGTCCCGCATTCAAGCATGGTCATGCGAGCCGGCCTTAGGTTTATGTGCCAATTTTTTAGATTTCAGCTGTTTGCAAAAACAGTCAAACAGAAACAATTTAAAAAGCTCTATACAACGAGTGGTTCCTCGAAATGAATCACAAAATGTCACTTTTAATGATTACTGCACTCTGAATTATTCAACCCCTTGATGGCAAGCATCTTTAATGCTTAGTGGAGCTCCTTTTGCTGTTATGACCTGCTGCAAATTTGATGTATAGCCAGACAGAAGCTTCTGACAACGTTTCTATGGAATCTCAGTCAGTTCCTCATGAACAATGGTCTCCAGGTCACTAATATTCTTGGGTTGTGTTCTGCAGCCTTCCTCACATCCCATCACAGATTTTCAATGGGGTTCAGTCATGTGACTGTGGCGGCCACTCCAGAACCTTCCAGGACTTCTGAAACTAATCCTTGGTGGACTTTAAGGTTTGCTTGGGATCAGTGTCCTTTTGGAAGATCCACTGATGCCCAAGCTTCAGCTTCCTCACAGAAGGCATGACATCTTTTCTTAGGATTTTCCTGATACTTGACTGACTCCATCTTGCCCTCCACATGCTGCAGTGGAAGCAAAGCAGCCCCAGAGCATCACCGACCATAGACTCATAGACTGGTGGAGATGGAAGGGACCTCCAGGGTCATCTGGTCCAACCCCCTGCTCAGTGCAGGATCACTAAATTATCCCAGACAGCTATTTGTCCAGCCTTTGTTTGAACACTTCCATTGAAGGAGAACTTACCACCTCCCGTGGTAACCTGTTCCACTCATTGATCACCCTTCACTGTAGGTAGGGTGTTCTTTTCAGCATTTGCTTCATTCTTCCTCCTCCAGACGTACCGCTGATCTATAGGCCCAAAAAGTTCTAGTTTTGTATCATCGTTCCACAGAATAGCATATCAGAGCTGAATTTTCTTGTGCTTTTGGGTCAGTAGAGGTGTACATCTTGGAGTTCTGACAAAAACCTTAGAACTTAGTATGCTCCTTACTGTACAAATGGAAACCGCATTGCCTGCTACCACCAATTATTGCTACAGGTATTTTGCAGTCACTTGAGGGGTTTTTACTACCTGCCTCTTGAGGAATCTGGTGGCAGCCGGTGATAGATTCCTCTTTTTGTCACATCCAGGTAATGTAGCCAGTGTTCCTACAAGTTTGAACTGCTTCCATCTGAGAATATCTCTAGGAATATTCAGTTCCTTTCTCTATCTTTTTGTATGCTTTTTCGTGTTTGTGCAAGGCATTTATCTCTTCACTTAACCTTTTCGACTGCTTACTTGACTTAGGTCATCCAGTATAAAAGGGCCCTATCAGGTGCAGATGCCCAACAGGTGGTCATCCCAGTGATGATCTGTGATGTGCTTGTACATAGGTATGATTGTTGTTCAGTAAATGGGGGTGGGGGGCACAGAACGCCGGCTTTCATTCACATTAATTAGGCAGTCGTTCATAAATGAATGGCTGGCTGTTTACACGACCAATCCGTCGTTCAGTTTTATGCATGCATAAATTGAATGTCGAATTAGAAGTGAATAAGTTCTCCTTCATTCAGTCAGGGCATGCATTTACACTTGGCGAGTAAAATGGCCCTTAGGCCACTCTCACATAGCCCGCTTTTTACCGCGATACATTGCCTCCATTGATTTCAATGGGGCTCCGCAGACCTGCGCTTGAATGTGTGGTTTCTAACTCTGCGCTTTTTGAGCGCTGTCTGCTCTATTTTCGTGCATTTTGACGCTTTTTAACTCACCTCATCACAATGATGGGGTGCATTAAAAAACGCTGTCAAACACTGTGCAATACGTTCAAAAACGCTGCTAGAAATCACGGTAAAATGCTGCAGTTTTGTGAACGCATGTGTAAGAGTGGCCTCAGCCATGCTGTATTTCTAACATGCAATCAAACTTCACAGTCAACAAAGCTCTAGACAGTCCAGGAGTTTGCTGTGCTTCATATCAAGCACACCTGATGCATTTAATGAAGACCTTCATTAGTTGCATCAGGTTTGTTTGAGACAACACCTGATTTGCAAATGTTTGCTCTTACTAGGGATTTTATTCAGTGGGTTAAATAATTTTAAGACTACTGTAGTCATGTATAGTGGCCTTTTTTTGAAGAATTTGAAGTAACCTTTAGTTATATTAGTTGTATTGAGCTATTTACATTTTTCTTGTTTTTTTTTATTTTTTAGCAAATAGCTGAAAATTAGTAAATTTGCCAAAGCATACTAAATTGCTACATGGGTAAATAATTTTGATTGCAATTGCATAAGGCACCAGGGTGCGGGTGAAACGGCTACCCTCCACCCCTCATAGTTAAGCCTCTGATTGATAGAAAAATAAACCACTTAAAGAAACTCTGTCACCTACTTTTACTACTTAGCTAGCTAAGCTTATGGGCTGCTGAGTCCGGGGATGTAAGTGTTAAGTAGGTGACAGATTCCCTTTAACAATATAATTGCCTTTAAAATTTTGCCTTTCTTCCTCATCATGTGTAATCCATGGTTATGTGTTAGCAAGAAGCCACGGTGATGTGTTATCCTATAGCTCCAGCCCTGTATGCAACATTAATTAGCCAAGTCCACAGCTTTGGAGACCACAATTTTAATTTTTTTGAGTAACTGAAGTACACTAGCAATGTATAGCTAAAATATAAAAGCAACTACCGCCTGTTAGCTTTACCAAAGCAACCAATAAATTCTTTGTTAAAGGTCATCAAAGATTTTTGAAAATATACATTTTCTGTACATTTGGGAGTAAATTAGCAAATAATTTAACTAAAATAATACGGTAATTTGATCAATTCAACATAATGATAAATTAAAGAGATACTAGCTATAAAATGTAACAATATGTCTAGAGATGAGTGAGTATACACGCTAAGGCACATTACTCGAGCGAGTAGTGCCTTAGCCGAGTATCTCCCTGATCGTCTCTAAAGATTCGGGGGGCGGGGAGCGGCGGGGGAGAGCGGGGAGGAACAGAGGGGAGATATCTCTCTCCCTCTCCCCCCCCGCTCCTCCCTGCTCCCCACCGCAACTCATCTGTCACATGCGCCAGCCCCAGAATCTTTAGAGACGAGCTGGGAGATACTCGGCTAAGGCACTACTCGCTCGAGTAATGTGCCTTAGCGAGTATACTCGCTCGTCTCTAAATATGGCCACTATATGGATTTGTTTACATGGTCATATATACAACTAAACCACCCATAGAGTTTCTGGATCTATGTCCTAAATGGGTGCTATATGTGTACTAGATACTGTACGGTGATAACCAAATGGCTTTGAAAAAAGTTTTGAGAGCAACCCAGAAGCTACAGTATTTACACATGGGCTGGAGGATGTCCATTTTCAACGGCATGCCGAAAACTCCCATGATAAGTGGTGGCACGGAAAGTATAAGAATGACCCCGGAGGGAGCCATCGATTTGGCCACTTTGCAGTTTATTATTGCAGCCGAAAAAATTAAGAAATCCATTCCTGTAGTTCTTATTCATCCAGCCGTAAAGTAGTGGGTTAGCAAAGGTAGAGCACATAGCAATGACATGAAAGATGGAATAAAGGAGCTTGTACTCTTGAAATACAAGGACCCAATCCAAATCAATGGCCAACTGGAAGACGTGAAAGGGAAGCCAACAAACGGCAAATACAACAACCATCATGACCAGCATCTTGGTTGTATTTTTCCTCCGTTGTTGGGTATCACATCTGGGTGTTGGACTTATATGGTTCTTTAGCTTCAACCATATTCGCATATATGCATAGCATATTACAACCAGAGGCAGGACATATTGTACAAGAAGCATTGAAATGCTGTAGATGGCTGCATCCCTGCTATTATTTGAGGGCCACTTCTCGGCACAAACAGCTATTTTGAGTTTCAAGGCTGGTAAGTCTTCAAACCTATATTCTCTAAAAATAGCTAAAGGAATAGCAAAAATGGAAGCTGCCACCCATGTGATGGTGACAATTAAGAAGCTGAATTTTTTGGAGATCCGACTGCTTAAGTGAAATACAATACACCAGTATCTATCCAAAGCGATGACAACTAGGGTCAGCGTTGAGACGTTAACACTCATGGCTTGCGCATAAGGGAACAGATGACAAAGTACTGATCCAAATTTCCACTCATTCATCAACGTGTAGACCAGGGTGAAGGGAAGGCAAAGACTGTCCACCATAAGATCTGCAACAGCTAAATTGGCTATGAAGAAGTTTGTCACTGTTCTCATGTTTTTGTATTTCATAATCATGTAAATAACCAAAGAGTTGCCAAGAAGCCCCAAGAGGATGATCAAAGAGTATGCTGTGATGAGGATGATCTGAACCCAAAGAAGATTGGTGCTGTCTGTCATGAAGCTAGAA
Source organism: Eleutherodactylus coqui (assembly GCF_035609145.1). Classification (NCBI taxonomy): domain Eukaryota; kingdom Metazoa; phylum Chordata; class Amphibia; order Anura; family Eleutherodactylidae; genus Eleutherodactylus; species Eleutherodactylus coqui. Next base: position 16,464,730 of record NC_089838.1, read on the forward strand.
CCGTGGAAATACTGGATGGGGGAAACAGTGCTTTTTGAATGCCATTCTCTCAAGTTACGTTCTTCTGTCATGTTGCTTTGCTTTAATGTTCCCATTTGTACTGAGAACATACCTTGATTTTGCCTACAATAGAAAGTAAAAGTGGTGGTCATTCAATTGAATTTAGGATTGTCAACAATAACATAAAATTGTATTTTAAAAAACTCAAAAACTAACCACTTTAGAACTGCTCATCATGCATTTATGGAGGACGCTTGTGGTCCTTAAACCCAGGTTATAGCAGCTATCTGAGTGCAGAATGCTTAGGTGCCAGAGGCTGTTAGGGACCCAGGAAAGAAGGCAGAATCACTGCCACCTCCTCTAACAAAAATTATATCTAAGCGACCAGAGGCATAACGTGAAGCTCTTGGGCTCCAAGGCAAAACCTGTAACAGGGCCCCCAAATATAATGCTTTATTCATAGTAATGGGCTCCCTATATGGGGAACTGGCATCTAATGGGCCCCCTAAGGCTCCTGGGCCTGGGTGCAACCGCATCCCCTGCATCCCCTATAGTTACACCCCTGTAAGCAACCCAAAAATATACCCTCTCCATCAGTGCTGTAGTGCTAGCCCCCACCCATTTACCCTAAATTGGTAGTATGAAAATTAAAGGCATTGTAAAGGATTAGAAAAACATGTCTACATTATTACAACTCGGCTTCATTTAAAAAGGTATTTCCAAGACTGACTTTTATCACCTATTCCTAGGATAAGTGGTAAAAGTCTGATCATTGGGGTCTTACCAGTGAGACCTCCATCAATCCCAAGAACGAAGGTCCTGTGTTCCACTCTCCTCCTCACTGTAGGCTCACTGGACCCATTGCAGGGAGGAGAAAATTGAACGGAGTCACAGTTGAGTTTATACTCATCTATTTCTGTCATCCACATTGAGATGAAGGCAGCAGCACTGTAGAGGGATAGGTTGCGCAATTATAATGTGAAAAAGCTTGATTTCTGCGGATTTATGGTAAGTGTGGTTCATATGATAGTAATAAGGATTATATGCGGATTCTATATATATGCGGGTTTGCTGCCATCTAATGGGCAAAAGTTATTGTGCTCTTTTCTACATTATGCTGGGATGCTGTAATTGGCGGCAGAGAGCACAGGACAAGAGCCGGAAACCAGCTTGAATAGGGTAGTGTACTGGAAGCCACTTGTCTAAGAAGATGCATTATGTTTGGCATGCGAGTGGTTCCTGTTTCAGGGCCTATGACTGATCTTCACCCTAACATGGAAACTACTTGTGAGTGGTCACACATAGGATATTTCTGTGTCCAGATGATTGGGGCCACATGTTGTGCACCCCTATGTTACAGGAATATGATAGGATACTTTATTAGGGTCAGGGCACACTGGGCCAAGAACTATGCTAGCTCCATCTGGGTGAGGGAGAGCCTTGCTCCAGCACTACTGGCAGTCGGTGGCGCCAGAGGTACTGACATTCCACCCCACATAGATCCCCTATTGGCTGTCATTTTGGAGGGACTCCATTCCACCTTGGGGAATCCCCTGCATTGGGAGCCTCTGATCAATGGGCTGCCACATAAGAGCACCGTGCATGCAAAGCCACCACTCCATTCAATTTCCACATGACTGCAATGAGCTCACAGTGAGGAGGAAACCCTCGTTCTCAGGACTGGTGGGGGGTCTCAGCGGTTAGACTCACACTAATCAGACTTTTATCACCTATGCTGTGCATAGATGATAAAAGTAAATCTTGGGATTACTTCTTTAAGTGAAAAAGGCTTAAAGTGATCCTCCAATTCCAGGACAAGATTTGTCTCTGCACGAGAGGGGGGAAGTAACATAATCTGCCATCCTCCACTTGTGCCAGTGAGCTGTGGACCAGCCAGTTCTTGGGACTCCTCTCAGGTTTTATAAGATGGCCACAGCACTTCTCTTGTAACAAACAAGTCATGCCAGACTAATCTATTTTCCTTCTATGACTGAATCACTGACTGGGTTGATCAGGAAAATGCGGTGGATATAGTATATCTTGACTTTAGTAAAGAATTTGACAAAGTACCTCATACTATACTTATTGAAAAAATGACCAGATATGGGATTGACAAGGCAACTGTTAGGTGGATTCACAACTGGCTGAGTGATCGTACTCAAAGAGTGGTCATAAATGGCTGTACCACAAGGCTCTGTCCTAGGCCCAGTGTTGTTCAGCATATTTATAAATGATCTGGAAAAGGGAATTGATGGGAAACTGATCAAATTTGGTGATGACACAAACAATAGGGAAGAGCGAGAGAAAAGATCTAGAAAAGCTTGCACAGTGGGCAGTGACTAACAGAATGGTATTTAACAAGGAGAAATGCAAAGTCCTACATCTGGGCAAGAAAAATGAAAAAAGCACATACAGAATGGGAGGAAGTGGGCTAAGCAGCAGCACATGGGGAAAAGACTTGGGTATACTAATAGATCATAGACTGAACGTGAGTCAACAATGTGAAGCAGCAGCCAAAAAGGCAAACACAATTCTGGGATGTACTAAGAGAAGCATAGAGTCTAGATCATGTGACGTAATTATCCCTTCTACTCTTCCTTAGTCAGACCTCATCTGGAATACTGTGTCCAATTCTGGGCACCCCACTTTAAAAAAGACATAGACGATCTGTAGCAAGTTCAGAGAAGAGTTACCAAGATGGTGAGAGGTCTGCAAATCATGTCCTATGAGGAACGGTTAAAGGGTCTGGGAATGTTTAGCTTGCAAAAAAGAAGGCTGAGAGGAGACTTAATAGCGGTCTACAAATATCTGAAGGGCTGTCACAGTGCAGAGGGATCAGCCCTATTCTCATCTGCACAAGGAAAGACTAGAAGCAATGGGATGAAACTGAAAGGGAGGAGACACAAATTAGATATTAGAAAAACTTTCTGACCGTGAGGATGATCAATGAGTGGAATAGGTTACCACAGGAGGTGGTGAGTTCTCCTTCAATGGAAGTGTTCAAACAAAGGCTGGACAAATATCTGTCTGGGATAATTTAGTAAATCCTGCACTGAGCAGGGGGTTGGACCAGATGACCCTGGAGGTCCCTTCCAACTCTAGCATTCTGTGATTCTAAATACTTGATGCACTTTATACATAAGAAGTGCATCATCAGTCTAAGACACTACATACTGCTTTTATAGGCCACTGTTGCCTAATCCAAAAGCAGCTTGAAGTGTCTCAAGTGAGAGGAGCCATTTTGGAAGCCTGAAGAAGGGCCAGGTAACTAGCAGATCCATGGCACACCAGAACAAATGGAGGACAGCAGGTAATATTAATCCCCTCCCAGGACGAACACTGTCCCCAGGACTGGAGGGTCGCATTTATGTAGGCGAATATTCTGCCCCCTAACAAACATGTAGCTACATTCACATCTGTGTTCAAAGCCTCCATTTGAAGGTTAGATTGCAGATCGGCATGAAATACTCATCGAATAAGTCCTGCACAAAGGATTTGTTCATTCAGTAAAATGCTGGAGGGCCAAACGGAAACTGAATGGACCCCATTCATAATATGGAAGAAGATCGCCTGTATAATGGTTGAGTGATTATTAATATGACCATTCTTCTGCAGTTATTGGCAGCACATCCCAGTTTACATGGGGAAATGTATTGACAGTAAACAAGCATCTTCACACCTGCATAAAAAATCTGATCAGATTAAGGGTTTATTCACAAGACGAGCCGAGGATCGAGCAAATAGTTATTAAGGATCACACGTCCACACACAGCTGCTGGATGAGACTGCATACATAGTGGAGGAGGAGAGCTAACAGCTGATTGGTGGGGCTGGGGAGCAGCAGCAGTTGCCTCCAGTGCTCAGTAATCAGCTGTTCGTACAGTCGGCTCTTCTCCTCTGCTGTGTGATAAGGATCGCAGGTCGACTTCATAGCAGCCACCCCACTCTTTATCACACAGATCCTTGCTACATAGCTGGGAGGGGGAGGAGAGACACCTGTAGGTACAGCTGATTGGTCCCTTGTTCTGCTAAAATGTATACCTCACTATAATCAGATGTGCCATGCAGGGTTCTTGAAAAGTTGGATAACAACTAATGAATTCTCTTCCAGGATCCTGAATACCGACTGCAGAGTTATGCAAGCATTTTTACCACATACATCACTATAACTAGTCAAACATGCGATTTAGGGCTCCTGGAAAGCTGGGTGACAAATAATAGGACAACAATACATTTACACTCAGCTGTCCCTGGATCTTGAATGGCAGGTTGACCTAGTGGTATATACTTCATTCTGAGGCGGTACTACTGCTCTTTATTCCTCCTGTAATACCTCCCTCACAGCCTGGCCTTAGCTCAGAATATTTTTTCCTGTTTTCCTCCTCTAAAACCCAAGTGCGTCTTATAAAGCAAAAAATATGGTACATTTTTACTGTATTTTCAAATTTTAAGTATAAGACTGGGTTGACACAGGGCGGATTTGCTGTGCAAATTCCGTCCGGAATTTTGCAGCGGCAAATGCCCCTGGGGCCACTAATGCCCCTGGGTCCAGAAATCTCGTCCACAGGAGACGGCGTATCAGTCTCGGCAAAACTGGTAGAAGCCTGAGCTGCGGCGCAGATTCCCCAGCCACAGCATGTCCATTCTTTTTTTTTACATTGCGGCCCAGCTCTCCTCTATGGGAGTGCTAAGTGCCGCGGGTTTTGAAGCAGCGTTTGCCTGTCGGAAATCTCGCGGTTTTTCGCTGTGGCCAAACTGCGAGTTTTCCGCTGGGAATACGCCATGTGGGAACCCAGCCTAAAACTTCTTATGCAAAAAATGTACAAAATAAAAAAAAAAGAGCTGCAACGCCAGTCACAGCCTAGAAACTACAGTGGCGCTGTTTCTAGAAAAAGCAGCCAGGTTTTTCTTATGTGATACGACACCTTTTAGAAAATAAGAATGCGTTCTTCTAGGAGAGGCTGAGCTCTCAGACGTTAAATGAGAGGTGATGGAAGTGGAGCTGGCGCAAATTACATCCTAAATAACACCTAGAAATTACCGGAGACTTGAACGTTCAGAAATGAAAGCCATCTGTCACACCAAGACAAAAGGAGTGTTCCAAGAAAAAAATGAGGAAAATACTAATGACCGTCTCCTGCTGGTCTTATATACTGTTTATCTTCAAATATGAAGAGATTCAAGTTTTTCTTTTCGGTGGGGAGTGTGAAAAGTCAGCGGGGAGCAAACAGAGGTGTTATATGAAGATAAGAGAATATACAGACAGCGGGGCATCTTTGATCTATTTTGTATACCAGATCACTGGTGTAAAAAAGTTCCAAATTATAGTACACAGCATAATTGACGACTTTTCTAAAGATTCGGGGCCGGCGGAGGTGACAGGTGAGTTGCGGGGGGGGGGGGGGGGGGGGGGAAGGGAGAGAGAGATCTCCCCTCCATTACTTTCCTCCCTGCTCTCCCCCACCGCTGCCGGACGGCCCCCGAATCTTTAGAGACGAGCGGGCAGATACTCGGCTAAGGCACTACTCGCTTCAGTAATGTGGCTTACCGAGTATACTCGCTCATCTCTACTCATGACCCATCAGCTTTACTAGAATTTGCACCAAAAACTGGTGGAAATTATAGCTGAAACCTACACCAGCTCATAGTCGCCACATGCAGAAAATATTTTAAGAGGCTTGTGACGCTTAACACATTCGGCGCACCTCACGGCAGCACCCCCTTTACTTCCACCAGTGAATAACATTCCGATCTAAGTATATATACCCCAGGTTGCAATTATAGGGGCTGTCTGGCTGGAAGACTCCTGCTGAAGGCGGCATAGAACAAGAATTAGGTGAATATTGGCCACCCTTTTTATCTCTTTGTGGTAATATTAGTGTCTGAGGAGTGGGCTCCAGCCTAGGAGACAGCGGGGTAGAGTTTGGGCCTTGTCACAGTGGCACTACCATCTTCCACCCTGAGGGTAACCCAACTTTTGTTTCGTGACATCACTGTTCCATCTGCTGAAGTGGTTCCAAATGATGTTGTAAATAAAGCAGTCCACTCACAGGGATAACTTTTAAAGCACAGAGCCGGCAACGGACGGCAAAGCTCGTTTACTGAACAAACTTAGTAAAGCAGTCCAAAACACTTTACATCCAGCAACAATTGAAGCAGCAAATCGGTATGCGGTGTGACAGGGAGGATACATGGGTAGGCAGTAGAGATGAGCGAACGTACTCGTTTCGAGTAATTACTCGATCGAGCACCGCGATTTTCAAGTACTTCAGTACTCGGGTGAAAAGATTCGGGGGGCGGGGGGAGGCGTGGCGGTGCGGAGGGTAGCAGCGGGGAACAGGGGGGAGCCCTCTCTCTCTCCCTCTCTCCCCCACTCCCCGCTGCAACCCCCCACTCACCCACGGCGCCCGCCGAATCTTTTCGCCCGAGTACGGAAGTACTCAAAAATCGCGGTACTCGGGCGAAAAAGGTGCGTGGCCGAGTACGCTCGCTCATCTCTAGTAGGCAGGAGAAACCAAAGTCCCGTTATCTGTGGGTCCTGGTCCTGGCAACACACTTTCTTCTCTTCAGCTCTCTACCGGTTTATATTCACAAGTCCCGTTGCACTCTATGTTGGCTGGCAACTCCTCTCTTTCCTTTCTCTCTCTTTAGGCTGCAAACTCCTGAGGGTAGTAGTCCCCAAGCAGCCATTAGGCCATCCTGTCGGCCTCCTCTATTCTGGGTTTCAGTCAGGCAAGGCAAAGTTTCTCCTAGGGCATGGCAGACTTGCTCGTGCCCTCCCCTGCAGAGCCCCAGAGAGACCCAGCCTGACTTCTCTCACTCTACCTCCTTTGCAACTCAGAATAGACTCTCTTCCACTCACCTTCTGCAAACTTTAATATAAAGCATGGTCAGGTGACCACATACTCACAAGACAAAACACTACATTTCCAAACAGGGACAGCTCTTCTGAATCATACCACATTCAAAGACAATATACAAGACAATACAGACTACGTATAGCATACATTACATTTACAGCACAGTGGGGGAAAAACCATTACTGATGGGGGCACTCTTGGGAGCATTATCACTAATTGGGGCACTATGGGGGACGCTATTAATGAATGACACCGTGAGAGAGAATTACTATTGTCATCACTTTTTGGGGCTCTATTAGGATGAAGCCACCCTGTCATAGTAATTGTTGGGGGTACTACGAGTGAGCACTATTACTGTTAAAGGTACTGGTATTTTGGCTGCAAGAAGTCTTCATGGTAGTCTGGGCTGAGTGGAGAAGTTGAGGAATGCAAACTCAGAGAAGATATCACCTGTGATCACTGGATGTATGATTTTTAGAACTGAACTTAATTTAAAAACTTATACGCATCCTGACCTAGCAAGTAAAGTTTGTCTTTTATGTCTGTGGCGGGATTCAGTACACAATGTATGCCTTGGGAATAACTAAAATATCTTCCAGCTCCTGTTGCCTTTGTTTAATTAGTGCTATCACTGAGATCTTTAATTATGGAAGGGAAATGGGAAAACAGTCTTCACGCAATTCCTTTTTAACCCAATACCTGCTGGAAAGAACAAAACCAATGTAGCAAAGTGAAATTTGTGCATTAATGCTGATGGTGTGGATTTATCCCCCCAGCCAATCGTCATGCATATATATATATATAAATACCAGCCCCTCTTGCTATTGGGTGCTGGCATTATGCATTCCCTTTCAGAAAGCTGGTGTCTGGAGTCATGGATAATTGTTAGTTAAACAGTACATCTCTAGAAGACCAACCTCCAAACATTTTATAGCGCACGTGTCGGGCCTCCCGCTAACGCGTTTTCAGTGGTTTTGCGTGCGGCTTTAGGCAGAGCTGGCGTGCAAGCCAAGGAGTTTGGCACGCATTCTATTCAGATCGCGCAGCAACCATGGCATATGACTGCGGGGTTGAGAAGGAGGGTATAAAACATCTGGGTAGATGGAAGTCAGGCACGTACAAGTCCTACGTTAGGCTGAATCTGAAGGTTGTGAGTAAACCATAGTGAGCACATTACGGCAGAGTAATTTAGACACTGGGTAGCGGTTTGTGTTTTTTGTTAGCTTTAAAAAATGTGGGGACAGGGATTGTTGAGCGGTGTTTTTTCTTATTGGGTAATTTGTTTTCAGCGGATACATGGCAGATCTGAATCATCGGCCATTCATACGTGCACTGGGCGGAGAGACGCGCATTAATTCGACCAGTCGGAGGAGGTCTGGGTGTCGAAAGAGCAACCGTGCACTGGTTAAGCATTAGAGGCCTGAGATGGTTTAGATTATTACTAGAGATGAGCGAGCACCAAAATGCTCGGGTGCTCGTTACTCAGCGCTGAGCCAATCAGAGGCAGCACTCACTCACCCATTCATGAATTCATGAATGGGTGTGAGTAAGAGCTGCCTCAGATTGGTCAGGCTGTGACCAATCAGAGGCAGCTCATTCAGCAGGCGGGGATTTTAAATCCCCGGCTGCTGAATACTACAGAGAGCAGTTCAGGAGAACTGCGGGACAGACGCGGCTGAACTCCGTCTGCCAGGACCGGGTGAGTATATATATTTTTTTTGTTTTTACACATTTCTGGATGAATTTCAGGGAAGGGCTTCCCAAAAATTCATCCCGTGCTCACCGGCAGCCGATTGCTTTCAATGGAGCCGGCTGTATTGCCGGCTCCATTGAATTCAATGGTCAGTGCTCATTTCATCGAGACGAGTACCGCGTGGTGCTCGTCTCGAGTAACGAGCATCTCGAGCACCCTAATACTCGAACGAGCATCAAGCTCGGACGAGTATGCTCGCTCATCTCTAATTATTACCAGAAGTCATACTCGTCAGCAAACGGGTGCCACGCCAGGTTATCCTGCTGATTCACGCAGTGGGCAGTGACCTGGGCTACGTGAAGATGAGTGAGTTGTTGGTCATGACGAAGCAGGTGTTTCGCAAGTGTTTCGAGGAGGTGATATTGGTATGGTCCAAAATAGCACAAAGACGGGTGTGGAGAGGAGCCAGAGGCCAGAGGTCATTGACAGAGTTAGAAAAGTAGTGAATGCTAAAATGTCGAAGTTCGTTCAAGAGTTAGGAGGAATTGCCATTCAACATTGGAAGCTGAAGAGCATGGAATGGAGCGCAATGCAGGATGACGGCGTCCACCTAAATGATATCGGTATCAACATTTTTTTTTTCCAGGTTGCAGGATGGATTAGAGGCTGCAATGGAGCGAGGTAGTGGGGTGGGGTGGAGTGCAACATAGGGAGGTATGCCACATGCTCTGAGGCAGAGAAAACTTCCCATGCAAGAGGAGGAAAGTGGTTAGCAGCCTGTTTAGGTCGGGGCTTACGTACGCCTTGGGGGTTTAGGAAAGAAAGTTAGGTTGAAGGAAGCATGGGGGAGAGTGTTAGGTTTTAAAAAAGTTCAAAGTTTTAAAAGGTATTTGTTATAATAGTAATTTAATAAAGCTGTGGCCACCCCACGTTTAAAAGCCAGAAGGTATTGAGTGTTTTTATTTTATTAGAGGGAGTAGAGAGGTGAGGTATACCTCCAGTCTTAGTTATCCTGTTAGTGTAGGGACTGTTTGGCCAAAATACTAACTAATACCTTGTGCTAATTGATATTTCCATCTGTCTTGTTGTGTTAGTACTTTGGTAAGTATTTGGCCGCCTGGTGATGGTGTAGGGTCCCTGTTTTCCCTTTGTCGCTTGCATGTTTGGACACTGTTCATACATAGCATAAACCAATCATGTGTATATCTCTTTATACTTCCAACCTTAAAGGGGTTGTCTCGCGAAATCAAGTGGGTCTATACACTTCTGTATGGCCATATTAATGCACTTTGTAATATACATCGTGCATTAAATATGAGCCATACAGAAGTTATTCACTTACCTGCTCCATTGCTAGCGTCCCCGTCGCCATGGTTCCGTCTAATTTCGGTGTCTTCTTGCTTTTTTAGACGCGCTTGCGCAGATGGGTCTTCTCCCTTCGGCTCGGCACCATCGGCGTTTTGGCTCCGCCCCCTTGTACGCATCATTGCGTAGCTCCGCCCCCGTCACGTGCCGATTACAGCCAATCAGGAGGCTGGAACCGGCACACGTCATGGGGCGGAGCTACGCGATGACGCGTACAAGGGGCGGAGCCAAAACACCGATGTTGCCGAGCGGAGCCGAAGGGAGAACACCCATCTGCGCAAGCGCGTCTAAAAAAGCAAGAAGACACCGAAATTAGATGGAACCATGGCGACGGGGATGCTAGCAACAGAGCAGGTAAGTGAATAACTTCTGTATGGCTCATATTTAATGCACGATGTATATTACAAAGTGCATTAATATGGCCATACAGAAGTGTATAACCCCACTTGATTTCACGAGACAACCCCTTTAAATATTTGGAGTTTGTGTAGGCAAGGTGAATAAAACCTCCATGAACATAACTGGTGGTCACATAAAATATTGATTTGATTTAGATTTTGTTCATTCACTTTGAATGTTGTTAGTTGACAGTAATAAAAAAATAAACTATTAACGCTTCTAATTTTGAAAGCATTCGTACCTTGCAGCATTTTTTTAACACCTGACTAAAGTTGTCGCATAGTTGTGCATGTCACATCTATCTATCTATCTATCTATCTATCTATCTATCTATCTATCTATCTATCTATCTATCTATCTATCTATCTATCTATCTATCTATCTATCTATCTATCTATCTGCGTAACTTGAAGCTCCCGGGCCCCAATGCAAAACCTGTAACAGGGCCCCCAACTATAATGCTTTATTCATAGTACTGGGCTCCCTATATGGAGAAGAGAGGTCTTATGGGCCCCATAAGGCTTCTGGGCCGGGTGCAACCGCATCCCCTATAGTTACGCTAATCTATCTATCTATTTCATATCTATCTGATTTCTCTGTCCTCTATCCACCTTACATAGTCAATCAGCCATACTGTAGTTGCCAGCATTTTAGATTCTCATGCAGAGACAATTTGCTGATCAGTCAGTGAATTTCAACCTCCCATATTCTATTCTGTGTCACGGCGACACACCAAAGACATAAAATGTTTAAGTAAGGCTGCATTCAGACGACCGTATATCGGCTCGGTTTTCACGCCGAGCCGACATACGTTGTCCTCGTGTGCAGGGGGTGGGGAGCCTGGAAGAGCCAGGAGCAGGAACTGAGCTCCCGCCCCCTCTCTGCCTCCTCTCCGCCCCTCTGCACTATTTGCAATGAAAGGAGGGGGGACGGGGTCAATTATCGCAACTTAGCCCTGCCCCTGCCCCGCCTCCTCTTATTGCAAATAGTGCAGAGGGGCGGGAGGGGGCAGAGAGGGGGGCGGGAGCTCAGTTCCTGCTCCTGGCTCTTCCATCCTCCCCCACCCTGCACACGAGGACAACGTATATCGGCTCGGCGTGAAAACCGAGCCGATATACGTTCGTCTGAATGCAGCCGGATAAAACATAATATAATAGTGTATATCAACTTGGTGTTTTAATCAAGGACCTAAGTAAAGATGGTGCTGCCTTGAAGTGTGACAAATGTACAGTATTAGACCTCATTCACACGAGCGCTGTTGGCGCGCATTAGAGGCGTGCATAGAAAACGCTTCTATAAGAACCAGTGGTTTCCTATAGAACCGTTCAGATGAATGAATTTGAGATGCGATTGGTGCATCTTTGTGGAAAGTGTTATTGGAATCAAAGCTGTAGACTGTGTACTATCCCATATGGATCAATGGCAGCACACACAGCCTGCGACTTGGAGTCCAATGGCGTGGTCTGCACCTGGGGCGTAAGTAAAGGCTCAGGGGCCCTGATGCAAAATGTGAGCTGGGCCCCCCCTCTATCTGTACCCGTACCCATACCCAAACCATGCTGCACAGAGACATAACTTGAAGCTTCTGGACCCCAATGCAAAACCTGTAACAGGGCCCCCAACTATAATGCTTTATTCATAGTACTGGGATCCCTGTATGGAGAAGAGAGTCCTTATGGGCCCCCCTAAGGCTCCTGGGCCCGGGTGCAACCGCATCCCCTGCACCCTCTATAGTCATGCCCCTGGTCTGCACGCTGAAGGCACAGTCCATTTGATGACTTTCGGGACTGACCACGCAGGCATCGGGAGGCGGGTAAGTATAACTAAAAAAAAAACTTTCCCAGGCTCCTTCGAACTTGCCCTATTAGCATTATAACTTAGATTGTGGTGCTCGTGGCTCGTGACAGGTTTCCTTTAAGGTTTTTCAGTATATTAAATGGTACATTAGAAATGACCACATGTCCTGCAATCTAAAAATTTGGCAATTGCTAAATAAATAAGACTATATTTCTTGGAAAGCAGGAATGTAAAAAAGCGAATATCTCAGGTCTTGAAAGGGTTACATTGTTTATCTAGAATTGGACATTAAAATGACATTAATTAAAAATAGTGAGCATTAGATGTGACAAATACGGAGAACCAAAAGTAGAGTCCCTTCATAAGGTTAGGTGAGAGCTCTGCGAGGAGGAGGGGGCCTACTGTCAGGTATATTGGGTCATATAGGATTAATTAGTCGGGATTTCAGCTTTCCACTGCTGAGTTTATCTCGTCTGCCAGATGGAAAGCGACTCTACAGCGCATTTCTTTCTGCCTGTTGACTAGTTATAAAATACTCTTTCCCTACAATATATGGCCTTATAAACAGAAGGCAAACAGAGCCGGACGCCGGGTGACAGAATACAGAATTGAAGATTTGCCTTACTCCGTGTAGGGGGCCAACCACATTCTGCGTGCCTTGACTTATGAATATCATACCCCATAAATAACAATACAATACAGTCGTAGAGTCCCAACAGCGAACATGAAATGTGGTGTGACTTGTGCGGAAGCTAAACTTATAGAAGATCTCATTGCATCAAAACTGTATAAAACCAACCTTGTCGCCCCAGCCACCTGAGTTCAGCGTGACAAGGCCTGTTTTAGGGCTCACTGAAATGGGCATATACAGGTCTACATACAGTATATTGTTTTCAATGGGTTCATTAACACTTTCACAACATGCTATATTTTTGTGTGTATTTGCGTGGACAAGGCACCATAGGAGTCTATTGGGGCGTGCAAATGCGCAACTGATCATTGCTAAATTGCGCAATGAACTGTGCAATATTCGCGGGAAATCGGTAACACTGAGAACTAATTTGGCTGCAAAGCCTTTTAAATCATGGCACGGGTCTGTCCTGAGCCGATGTAAACTGTCCTCAGCAGCAAAAAAAGTACAGTAAATGTGCTAAAACACACGCCGTAAAGTGACCTTCACAGCGCAAACAGCCACGCTATCATGAGCATTTTTGCGAATACACCCATGTAAAGCCACCCTTAGCCAGGCATGCACTCCACAGTGGGGCTTTATGGAGGAGTGGCTAGACAAAAACATTGCTCAAAAAAAACATAAAACATGTTTGGAGTTCGGGAAGTAGCATGTGACCAACTGCCCAACACATGGAAGAATGGTCTCTGGTCAGATGAGACTAAAATGACATTTTTTGGCCATTACGGGAAACACTAAGTATATAATATAGTAACATAGTATGTAAGGATGAAAAAAGATACATGTCCAACTAGTTTAGCCTATTACTCTCCCACTCTCCAATGTTGATCCAGAGGAAGGCAAAAAGCCCCAATGAGGTAGAAGCCAATTTTCCTCATTTAAGGGAAAAAGTTCCTTTCTGGCAATCAGAATAATCCCTGTATCACCAACCCTTCTGAAGTTATTAATGATTATAATATATATTGTGTCTCTCAAGAAAGGCATCCAGGTCCCTCTTGAACTCTTATCAAATTCACCATCACCGCGTCCTCAGCCAGAGAGTTCCACAGTCTCACTGCTTTTACAGTAAAGAACCCCCTTCTATGTCAGTGTAGAAGCAGATGATGGGAGAGATCCCTGTATTGGCCCCTGATATATTTATACATAGTTATTAGGTCGTCTCTCATCCGTCCATTTTCTAAAGTAAATCGTCCCAAGTTTGATAACCTCTCTGGGTATTGTAGTCCGCCCATTCCATGTATTACTTTCATTGCCCGCCCTTGTAAACGCTCAAGCTCTGATATGTCCTTCTTGAGTACCGGTGCCCAAAACTGTCCACAATATTCCATGTGTGGTCTGACCAGTGACTTGTAGAGAGAAAGAACAATGTTCTCACCATGTGACCCTAGACCTCTCCTGATGCACCCCATGGTCCTAACTGTCTTGGCAGCAGCTGCCTGACACTGCTGCTCTGGATATGAATCTCTCCAGCAGGCTCTGGGGTATTCTGTAGCTTCCTAATTGCAAAACTCTAATGTACGCGCATAATAAGATTTCAGAGTGAGACACGTGTAAGGGTGACTACCCACTAGCGTTTGCAAATTTGCTGTGTTTTTTTCCCAGGTGTCTATGGGGCTTACTGATGTTAAAAACGTATCGCTGCAAAATCGCAATTTACCGCAAAATCGCGATTTTGCTCGATCGCGATTTTAACATTAACAAGTCCCATAGACCCCTGGAGAAAAAAAAATGCAGCGAATTTCGCAGTGAAAAAGAACTGTAGTGGGTAGTCACCCTCAGTGTGAAGCTTATAGAGAGTTCTGGGGGAAATACAACCCCAGAGCTTCTTTTATTAAAACACATAATACCTGCCCTTTATGGGCGAATAACATACGACATAAGTAAGTGTATATTTATTTTTATTCGTTGAGCCATAAAGAATCTCCTCCCCCCCCCACCCCCGCCTCCTCAGGCCCCGTGTACAAACTAAGCCTTTGTCTCCTCAACATATGGTCAGGCAAAGACCACTTCCTTTGTCCCAGAAGTTGAGGTTGGGGGGGGGGGGGGGGGGAACTGAAGAGAAACCCAACATTACTTTCAGCTCCACTGCATACCTATGTAATTTAACCCTAGAGTGGCTGCATTGGAACTTTACATTGGACTACTGTTATAGCACACTACAGAGTCAAATCACTACAGCTGCGTAATACATCTAGTTTATACAAATCAATAGACATTTTACACTAATTAACCATGATTTCTACTACACTGCTTGCTCCAGTTAAGCTTAAAGTTAATTGAAGCCCCCAAGTCCTTCTCCATATCAGCTTTTCCAGTGGTTTTCCACTTAGCCTAAACCCAACTCTTCCCATCACCTCAAGAACACCATCCCCACAGTGAAGCGTAGTAGTGGCAGCATGTGTGGGGACTGAAAGGGCATTTGTTTCTGCCATGGTTTTTGGAGTGGATCTGTCAATGGGCAAAAACCATGTGCCGAATTCCAATGTGGATACAAGTGTTTCCCCATCAAGCAGTGACACGGAACTAGAATTCTGCAAGCAGATTTTGCTCATTGACATGACATGTTTTTTTAGGTGAAATTTGCAGCTGAAAATTCCACAGTGTGAGCAAACAATTCACAAAGCTCGCAAATACTGCAGAATTTTCACAACTGAGTTTGCTGAGGAAGATTTGCAGAATTTACAACAAGGGCTCCTGCAGACCAGCGTAGGCGTTTATACGCTCATGAGAGCGTGATGTGAACGGCTATGAAGCCAGCACTATCACATGCTTTCACGTGAATCCACACATTCTACTGCACTTTTCCACACTGCCGGGCTCAGTCACATCCTAATTAGAGATGAGCGAGCGTACTCGGAAAAGCACTACTCGCTCGAGTAATTTGCTTTATGCGAGTATCGCTGTGCTCCGGTCTGAAGATTCGGGTGCCGGCACGGAGCGGGGAGCTGCAGGGGAGAGCGGGGAGGAACGGAGGTAAGATCTTTCTCTCCCTCTCTCCCGCCCGCTCTCCCCTGCTCCCCGCTGCGACTCACCTGTCAGCCGCAGCGGCACCCGAATCTTCAGACCCGAGCACAGCGATACTCGGATAAAGCACATTACTCGAGCGAGTAGTGCTTTTCCGAGTATGCTCGCTCATCTCTAATCCTAATTAGTCCCCGCACGATTTAGTGCAGATGGGCTGCACATAGATTCCTATGGTGCCTTGGGTGGACAACAATAGAGCATGTATTTTTGCACTCTCTACGCTCTGTATGTGAGTGAACCCATTGAAATCCATGGCTTCTATTGTCTGTGGTTTGCACGAGCGAAAACACAAGGAAAATCACCTGTTTGCAGGAGCCCAAAGTCATGTGAAGGAAATTCAAAAAATCTATTCCACATAGAATGGAAAACCCCCGCACTGAATCTGCAGCGATTTTGAAAAATGCTGTGGATTCTTAACTCGCAGCATGCCTGTTTATGCTGCGGATATATGCTGTGGATTAATGCAAGGGTTAGAATCGTGGAGAGTCCACACCCTTTAGATTTGTCCACTGTGAATTCGAGCGTCTTTGCGGCAGGTTTTCTATAACGAAATACCGGCAGTAGCAAATATACCCTGTGTGACGGAACCCTGAAAAAACTCCCCTGCGCATCATGTCAAAAGATACGGCAAGACCTACCTAATCACGCGATGTATTAAATACGTGACCGACAAATGTCCTATTTTTCCAGGGGCGATCTTTTTTTAAACAGCCATAAATCATTTGTCTGAATGAATACATTGGAATCTAATGCTTCGCATGGTGGGGTTTCTTGGCCAAAATTTTTTTACGCGGCTAAATACCAGCGTTAATACGGTTATCTGACTAAGCCCTTAGGCTAGCGTGATATTGGGCCGTGAATCACGACGACTTTGCCACCTCGGTTCCCTTTAGGAAAGTAGCGATTCTAGAGGATCGTGGAGTGTCTTCCCATTGTTTTCAATAGGGAGAGCTCTCATCACACCACGGGCACATGATGTGATACTGCCGCCAGCTCAGTGGAAAACAATGAGTGATGCCAGGACGCGCCCAAAGATAGGACATGCTGTGATCTGTTTCCCGCATTGCATTGCGGGGTGATGTGGAAAAGAAAATGTTCATATGTATGACCCCAGTCAAAAGATTGGGGTTTATAATCGTGCGAGATTTGTGCGCCTTGCAACACACAAATCATGCACGATTTTCTCGCCAGTGTGAAGGCGATAAACACATGGGCGTGTTTTTGTTCCATTATGCAGCCATGATTATCATGGGACAAAGTGAAACCATTTGTTTCAATGGTTTCGTTTTCAGCAGCGGAAAGCTCGTCCATTAATTTTGTGTTTCCCTGAAAGAAGGTCCTACCCCGATAGTAAGACCTACTGGGTTTTCAGGGGACGCTTGAAATATAAGCCCCCCTTAAAATAAGACTTAGCTAACACAGTCCCCCGCCCCCCTAAAATCAATACTCACCTGGTCCGTGGTGGCACTGCGGCAAACTGCAGAGTCCTCCCCGTCTGCCATCTCAGCTTCTGCTAGTAACGGGGCTTTGAATACTCCAGTGAAGCGAGCGCTGTGATTGGCTGATTAAGCGCCAGCAGCCAATCACAGCCACACAGTGAATGACATCAGGGCCTGAGAAGGGGGAAAAAACATATTCATGTGCAACTATGCTCCGTAGCGGCGAGCATAGTTGCGTATAATCCTGTGTTTTTGCCCTTTTATCCATTCTGCTGCAGACTTTTTAAATCTCATCCACGTAACGTCTACTGTAAATGCTGTATAAGATCTCCTCCATGTGGGAATCATAGAATCATAGAATGGTAGAGTTGGAAGGGACCCCCGGAGTCATTGGGTCCAACCCCCTGCTCAGTGCAGGATCACTAAATCATCCCAGACAGATATTTGTCCAGCCTTTGAGCACTTCCATTGAAGGAGAACTCACCACCTCCAGTGGTAACCTGTTCCCCTCATTGATCACTCTCACTGCCAGAAAGTTTTTTCTAATATCTAACGTAGCTGTCATACTGAACATACTCTTCAAACGAGTGGATGAAATGTTCACCAATGGGTGCGAATTTGCTGCAGAATTTCCACTGTAGAAAATCTGCAGCATTTGCAGCCCGTGGGAACATACCCTAAAACTGATGAGGACCAGAGGAAGGACCCCGGACACTTGACTAACATGAAGAGCTGGGAGGGTTAAGTGTTGGCTTGTCATGGCGGCACTTACCAGGATCTCTTTCCTGAGGGATGACACGTAGCCAAGACCAGAGCAGGATTGCTGGCCACCTTCGACACCAATAGGATAGGGAATGCCAATAAACAGGATGAGGGGAATAATAGTTGTTGTCAAGGGTGATGCCACCGTTCCCACACGCCGGAATGCTGCACGGCGGAGAATAAACACAGATATAGTACCTCGGGTCCCCAGGAACGATTAGGGTCCGGTATAACTTTACTTGCAATAAACTTTGGCAAACAATTATTCACAACAATGCAGGTACAATTCTTCACAGTGAAATAGAACAGAACTCAGAGATCAGGGAGGATACACAGGATGACACCGGTCCTACAGTCCACATTATCTGTACGGTACCGCTCCTGGATTGGGAGCACTCTGGAGAAGAAAGGGGGTAGGGGTCACTCCACAGACACTCTGGCAGCAATCATTTACTTCATGGATTAGCACTAACACCCCGCACAGGAGACGCGTGGATGGGACTGGTAGCATACTTCTACACGGTAATCCTAATTTTGGACGACTGCGCAGGAACAACTTGTAATTTGAACTAGTACCTTTATGATGTGTCCCTCTATATAGAATTACTTAGGAATGCTCTCTCTTACGGTTTTGAGACTCACTCCACTCACAACCAGATTTCAGCCGCTACAGGATATTTCTCCCTCTCCTCCATCTTCACCACATGAAAGCTGAAGGTGCTTCCATGTGGCTCTGTGTAAGCACTCTCACTTGTGTCAGGCAAGATGGCACTCTCAGTGAAGATGGATCTCTCCCCTTTCCCACTCTCAAGCACTCCTATTTATACGTTCATTCATACCACATGACATGACAAACTGATACATTTACAAACAGGCAATGATTTTATTAAAGTTAACCTCTCAAGCGCCGCAGCTACGCAACACACACACACCGGAAATAACAAGACAGGCTTGCACAGTGCATCTACATAGGGCAAGCATGCATGACATTTATGGAGGGGACCAGGATGATATTCTGGGACACTGCAATGTCACAACCCAAATCTCAATCCAGTGGAGACTCTGTGGGATGATATGACGACCGCTGGATACCCACACAACCATCTAGCTGGAAGGAGCTGGAGCTGTGCTGCTGGAAGAATAGGCAACCCCCCAGTGTGTAGGTATGAGACCCCAAGAGACTTACATCTGTAATTGACTATGCTTCCCAATACTGTTGTGGCTAAGCTATACTGACGTATGTCTGGCTAACAGAGGTTTATATAACATTTACGTTGGAAGAATTTCTTGATGCATACACCGAATATAATGCCCCATTTATGTGGGTTGTGGGAATGCAAAAAATCCTCTACAATTACACCATTTTTTTGAATTTTACCATGGGTAAAAACAACTTCAGGCCAGTGTAATACGACTGGATTTGAATTGCGGTTCCGCATTCCCAATCCTCACGGGCAACCGCAGTAAAATGTGGGCATTGAAAGGCATGTACTTTAAATTTTTTTTCACACTTGTGGATACAAATTGCGTATTCCGCAAGCAGAAAAAAAATCACAGCATGCTCTATTTTGCCACGGAATCCATGAGGACGGCCTCCGTTGAAGTCGACGGAGGCGTTTGACCTGCAGATGTCTGAACAGTGGGTACCCGGGTCATCACTAAGCGACACCGCAGGAAATACAAACAAAAGTAAAAATCCCCGTATACTGCGCATGACCGCCTGCAAGCCTTCAAAGTCATCCGCCATACAGGTACTTGCCATAGCAGGGTCACCGGCCAGGCTCACAGCTGGGATCTGTTTGTGTGAGCCCGGACTTACCATGTTATATAGGTCGGTACAAATACAGTGATAATAATTACGTTTAGGCTTCTTTATTTTTTTTACGTTTTTAGTTCTATTAAAAAATAAAAAACACGCTCAGTTTTGGGGTTTTTTGGGCTGTAAGTAATAACCTAGCCATTGGAAGTGCAGCATACTTAGTGCTTCCGTCTTCTTCTGAAGTGTCTCGATAGAAAGACGTTGCATCAAAAGAAGCACCCTGAACACTACAGGGCAGTTTGGAAAGAGTTAAATTGTGGCTTTATATATCCAAGCGGGGTTTTGTATTAGTTTATTGAATGAGGTCATGTATAATCGTTCCACTTGTACTCCCAAGTAACCAAACAAAGCCCAGGCTCCTAGGTGCTCGTAAGGGGGAGGATGTTCCGCTGCTTCAATCATATTACGCATTTGATAATTGTCACTGCGTAAATATTTACTTGAAGGATTATGGGGCCGTGCAGGCTGGGCTGCGAGACGGAATAATCCAAACAAAGTTTTCTCCATTTCCCATGACAGGTTGTTTTTCCCCTGTGTGATTACAGCAGTAGGAAAAGCAATTGGCAGAGTAATCTACGAGCCGCGGGCCGACCACAGGGAGCATTACCGAGCAAAAAAATCACTTTCTGTGAAATGAATATAGAATGTAGGTTAGAACGCGGGTCTTACGAGCGCAGAATTGCCTGTCGTACACCATACCACGGTAAGACAATGAGAGCATTAGCAGTCTACCCACCAAGTTTCATCTTTCACAGTCAATGCATTACGATTCAGATCAGCAGGTGAGAAGATGACGCGCTCCATCACACCAGTCTTCTAAAAACTACTTAAATTGGTTGTCCAGAATTAAAAATACATGGCGGTTTTCTTCCAAAAAGCAGTCATGCTTGGGTTGTACGTGGTATTGCAGCTTAGCTGCATTGAAGTGAGTGTATCTGAGCTGCAATACCACACACAACCTGTGGAGAGGTGTGGTGCTGTTTTGGTTAGAAAGCAGACATTTTTTCTAATCCTGTAAACTTTTTTAAAGGCATTGTCTTACCGCGGTTTCCTGAAAATAAAATGATATCCTGCTTTTTGGAGCCCTAAAGAGGTGTTGAAATCAGGAATATCACCTCTGCGAACAGGAAGCTTCTTTTGTGTCTCCTCCCTTTCAGTTTCATCCCATTGCTTCTAGTCTTTCCTTGTGCAAATGAGAAAAGGCACCGATCTATGCTGCCAAACCATCTTATTCATATGTTCTGACCAGCTGACAGGAAGGGGTCATCGATTCATGCTGCTTGCGCCAAGTTCTGACCTCCCATCAGCACGGTGCAACACACACACACATAGAGATTACCTAACAGACATGCTCCTGGTCCTCCTGTTCATCTCCAGTGCTTCGGCACACATGCTGGTAGTCCTCTCTTGCTGACACAAGCTCGCTTCCTGGTTATTCCGCCTCCAGGAAGGGAGGGCTCTGATTGGTTTTCAAGCACTGCAGCTCAGCCAATCAGTGCGGTGCTCCATGAACCAATGAGAGGGCTGTGATTGGTGAGCTAAAGACCAAGCAACTACAATGAGTGAGCGATTCTCATTCACTTGCCCTGTCGGTTCCCTATTTACATGGGACATCAGTTGCCCCTAATCACTGTTGTATGCAATTACTCGGGTAACTGTCGGCCTTTGTAAAAGTACCCTAATAAAGTGATCATTCACTGCATATACAATTTCATGTAGTCCAGACAATGCTCTGTGAGCTAAATACATCTGCAACACAAATTTCCCTGGTAGTTTGCTATAATGTATGAATGTAATAATAATCTTTATTTGTATAGCGCTAACGTATTCCGCAGCGCTTTAATATGGAGTCTTGACTGTTTAACTTGCAGAGCATTTCTGTATTGGACAATTCTAATTTGGCACCAAAGTTCAGTTTGAGAAGACTTACTGCCTCCTCTAGTTTCAAGCTGGTTATGTAGTAGTGTAATGCTTCCAACGTATACGTAATATAAACCTGTTAGCCAGACATACGTCAGTATAGCTTAGCCACAACGGTATTGGGAAGCATAGTCAATTACAGATGTAAGTCTCTTGGGGTCTCATACCTACACACTGGGGGTTGCCTATTCTTCCAGCAGCAAAGCTCCAGCTTCTTCTAGTTAGATAGTTGTGTTGGTATCCAGCGGTCGTCATGTCATCTCACAGAGTCTCCACTGGATTGAGGTTTGGGTTGTGACATTGCAGTGTCCCAGAACACCATCCTGGTCCCCTCCATAAATGTCATACATGTTTGTCCTATGTAGATGCACTGTGCAAAGCTTGTCTTGTCATTTCCAGTATGCGAGTTGCACAGCTGCGGCGTTTGAGAGGTTAACTTTACTAAAATCATTGCCATCATGTAAATGTAACTGTCTGTCATGTCATGTGATGTGAGTGAAGGTATAAATAGGAGTGATTGAGAGCGGGAAAGGAGTTCCATCTTCAGAGAGTTCTAACTGGTGCCACCTAACACAGAGCCACATAGAAGCACCTTCAGCTTCCATGTAGTAAAGATGGAGGAAAAGGAGAGATATCCCATAGCAATTGCAGTCTGGATGTGAGTGAAGTGAGTCCCAAACCCCGTAAGAGAGAACATCTCCAAGTAATTCTATATATAGTGACCCATCGTACAGGTACCAATTCATTTTACAAGTTTTCCTATGCGGCCGTCTAACTCCAAGATCACCGTAAAGAGGTACGCTGCTGAGTTACACCCACGTGCCTGCCATGCGGGGTTGATCGCTAATGCTTTAGCTAAATAATTATGGCCAGAGTGTCTGCGGAGTGACCCCTACCCCTGCTCCCAGTCCAGGAGAAGTACCGTACAGATAAAGTGGACTGTAGGACTAGTTTCATCCTGTGAATCCTCCCTGATCTCTGAGCTCTGTCCTGCTACACTTTGAAGAAATGTACCTGCATTGTTGGGAATAATTGTTTGCCTACGTTTCTTCAAGTAAAGTTATACCAAGCCCTAACCATTCCTAGGGACTCGGGGTATGATACACAAGTCTCTGTGTTTATTCTCTGCCGTGTGGCATATCGGTGTGTGGGAACGGTATCACTGTCACGAGTGATAACTACTACCCCCATCATCCAGTTTATTGGCATTCCCTATCCTAGGGGTGTCAAAGGTGGCCTCCAATACTGCTCTGGGCTTGGCTACGTGTCATCCCTCTGGGACCAGAGCCTGGTAAGTGCCGATGTGACAAGCCAACACTTAACCCCCCCCCCCCCCCCCCAGCTCTTCACGTTAGTCAATTGTCCGGGGTACTCCTCTGGGGTGTTGTAGTAGGATTTCTGTTTATACGAGATCTCGTATCATATTTCCCCTCATATTTGCATGCTTATACATTACATTCTATTTTGGGCCTTAAAGAGACTCTGTCACCATCTTTTTGTACCTTTCTCTGAGGGCAGCATAAGGTAGAGCCTATCACACAGATTACAGTGATATGTCTACTGTGTGGATCTGTGCAGTAGTTTTGGAGAAACTTGTTTTATATCAGTACCAGCATATGCATAGGGGACAACAGGAAGTAGTCCTGGGTATTCATGAACTGCAGGCAAGCTTCACCCACCTCACTCTTCAGCTAATGATTGACAGCTCTCTGCTTATTACTGTGCATGCAGAGAGAGCTGTGGGCTGGCCGGAGAGGGCGGGATGGGTGTGGCTAGCCCGCAGCTCATGAATATGCAGGACTAGTTCTGTGTCTCTCTGCCACTAATAAAATGTAAGTTTCTCCTAAACTACTGCACAGCAGACGTATTTTATTGTAATCGGTGTGACAGGCTATACCTTATGGAGCTCTTAGTTGGGGCTGAAAAAACATGGTGACAGTCTCTTTAAATGTATCACCTTTATATATTTATAAATTATCGGCAGACTTTTTCTTCTGCTCCCTCCACGGTGTGTGAATGCAGCTTAATTTCTCTGATTTGCGCAGCATGAGCGACTGGGACCCAGTATGTTATGCCGATTAGCAGGTTCTTCATAAACAGCCCTGTCTGTGTCTGATTTTGGCTTCTTCTGAAC
Source organism: Eleutherodactylus coqui (assembly GCF_035609145.1). Classification (NCBI taxonomy): domain Eukaryota; kingdom Metazoa; phylum Chordata; class Amphibia; order Anura; family Eleutherodactylidae; genus Eleutherodactylus; species Eleutherodactylus coqui. The sequence goes on from NC_089838.1 coordinate 16,488,633, forward strand.
AATAGTTTTAATAATATCTTTTGACTTTCTTAAAATAATTGCTGTTTGGTTTTAGTGCTAATCTGCATACAAATTAGTTGTTTTCCTAGAGTTGTCACTAGGTACGCTTTCTCCTTGCAGCAGTGTCAGACATTCGCAGTAAACTCAAGCGCAGGTAAATTCTCCAACACCCGGCACGTCTCCTGCTTATTATTTGACAAACTGTGGAGACTTCTTATCTGCGGAAATAAACTCTGCAAGCGGCAAGAACGCAGGCATACATAAATAGATTGGAACAGATAAAAAAAGTTAGTAGAAGTTAGATAACTACAGCACAAGCAGTATACAAAACAGTGAAGGATGCTTTTGACTTATTCGATGGGAACTACACTTAGTGATCACTTTATTAGAGACCCGGACCCTCTCATGATTGGGGCCTCCCTATATGGAAATGGAGACCCCGGAGTGCAGCATAAAATCACCTGACAAGTTTTCTGTGGACCAGTTTCAGTTTGAATCCAGATTAGGTGGGAAAATCAAGCAATCTGAGTGACTTCCAATGAGGCCTGGTCATTGGTGCTAGACTAGCCGGGCCAGGATTTCATTGCCAACCTTGTGGGATTTTCTCATGAATGGTGTTGAGAGTATACCGAGAATGTTGTGATCTAGGAAAACATCCAACGAAAGGGGATCCTGTGGATGTAAACAATTCATCAATAAAAGGGGTCATAGTAACATAGTATGTTAGGCTGAATGAAGACAATGTCCATCTAGTTCAGTCTGCTTCAAACCCTCCACCCCCTTCCATTGTTTGTCCAGAGGGAGGCAAAAAAATCCCCAAGCAGACATTTAGCTCAGGAAAGAATTCCATCCTGGTTTCATAATGGCAGCCAAAGTAATCACTGGATCAACATTTGAGATCAACAACCCCGCTGGTCAGCTAATGTCTATATCCTGTAATAGTATAGTGTTCTAGAAAGACATCTAGTCCCACCTTAAATTTCTCTATCGATTTTGCCATCACTACGTCCTCAGACAGAGAGTTCCACAGTCTCACTGCTCTTACAGTAAAGAACCCCCTTCTATGTTGGTGATGGAACCTTCATTCCTCTAGACGTAGCGGATGCCCACTTGTTATCGTCATGGTCCTGGGTATAAACAGATCATGGGAGAGATCCTTGTATTGTCCCCTCATGTATTTATACATAGTTATTTGATGACACCATAACCGTCTTTTTTCCAGGGTAAATAATCCCAACTTTGATAGCCTCTCTGGGTATTTCAGTCCTCCCATTCCGTTATCAATTTAGTCGCCCCTTCTTTGAACCCCATCCAGCACGGCAACATCTTTCCAGAGCACCGGTGTCCAGAACTGTACACAGTATTGCATGTGGGGCCCGACAAGTGCTTTGTATAGCAGAAGAATAATGTTCTTGCCCCTATACCTCTCTTAATGCACCTGAAGACTTTATTTGCTTTTGCAGCAGCTGACTGGCATTGATTGCTCCAGTTAAATCTGCAGTCCACCAGTACCCCCAGGTCTTTTTCCATATCACTTTTCCCTAGCAGTACCCCATTTAGCATATATTGGTGACATCCGTTTCTCCTGCCTATGTGCATAACCTTATATTTATCAACATTGAACTTAATTTACCATTTTTCTGCCCAAGCCACCAGCTTATCTAGGTCCTTTATAGCCATACATTGTCCTCCATGGTATTAATTATCTTGTATAATTTTGTATCATCTGCAAATATCGATATTTTACTGTGCAGCCCCTCTATCAGGTCATTGATAAATATATTGAACAGAATCGGGCCTAATAACACAACAGTGGCCAAATCAGAGTCCGAACAATTTATTACCACCCTCTGCTTTCTATCTTCAAGCCAGTTCTTTACCCAGATATATGCGCTTCTGCCCAGACCAAGCTGTCTCATTTTATGTACCGACCTATTATGCGGTACGGTGTCAAATGGTTTAGAGAAATCCAGATATATGAGATCAATAGACTCTCCCAGGTCCAGCCTAGAACTTACTTCATCATAGAAGCTGATCAAATTGATCTGACATGATCGACCCTTCATGAACCAATGCTGATAAGGTGTTATGCTGTTGTTTTCCTTGAGGTATTCTAGAATGGCGTCTCTCTTAAAGCCCTCACATATTTTTCCAATTGAAGTGAGACTTACCAGCCTGTAATTGCCAGGCTCTCTTTTGGACCACTTTTTGTATATTAGAACAACATTGACAATGCACCAATCCAGTGGTACAACCCTGATCTCTATAGTGTCCAAAAATATAAAAATAGTGGTCTAGCTATCATGTCACTTAGTTCCCTTAGAACCCTTGTGTGTATTCTATCTGGGCCCAGCGATTTATCGATTTTAATCCTCTTTAACCAACTCTGCACTTCCTCCTGTGTTAGGCATACAAATCTCATGTGACAATTCTTTTTCATTTGTGAATACACTTGAAAAGAAACTGTTTAATAGATTTGCCTCCCCCCATCATCTTCTGTGATTTCTCCTGCATTATTTGTTAGCGGGGCAGTGCTCTCAGTGCAAATCCTTTTACTGTTTATATAATTGAAGACTAGTTTAGGTTTATTTTTGCTCTCTTTGGTGATCAGTCTCTCTGCCTCCTCCTTTGCAATTTTGATCTTTTCTTCACATATTTTATTTTTTTCCCTGTATGATTTTAGCGCTTCTTCGCTGCCTTCTTGTTTTAGTAGTTTAAACGCTTTCTTTTTTTCATTTATTGCCCCTCTTACAGTCTTGTGGAGCCACATTGGTTTCCTTTTACCTGTAGTTCTTTTATTTTTAAAGGGTATGAACTGCTCACATGAGGTAATTGGGGTGTTTTTAAACTTCTCCCATTTGTCGTCTGTGATTTTATTTTTGAGGACGCTGTCCTGAGTAGTTCTGAGCTTATCAAATTTTGCTTAACTAAAGTTTAGTTTTTTGACGCTCCCTGATAGGACTTCTTATTGAATCACAGCTGGAAATTAATTATATTGTGGTCACTATTTCCCAAGTGTCCCTAAACGTGCACCCCCATTATTCAGTCTGGTTTGTTAGTTAATAACAAAGAACATATCACCCTTGTGAGATTTGCAGGTTTCGTCTTCCCATATTATATCCGGATAATTAAAGTCCCCCATAATAATTACTTCATTGCGGTTTGACACCTCTTCTATTTGTCTCAATAATAAGATTTCAGTTTCTTCTGTTGCTTTTGGTGGCCTATAGAAAACCCCTATCAGGATTTTGTAATGTTTTTTACTGCCCAATCGCATTTATCATCTGTCTATATTTCTGTTATTTTTTTTTCTCCCTGTATTTCTACCGACAGAGATTCCACATGTTCATTTCCTGCCCCTATATCTTCCCATAGCCTCGGCATTAAGTAGGTTTTAACATACAGACACACCCCTTCCCCTGTCCATTCCCCATGGTCTTGTCTGAAGAGATTGTAACCCTGTAAATTTACAGCCCAATTCGCACCTATCATCAAGCCATGTTTCCTTTAATCCCACTATGTCGTAATTTGCATCAGTCATTCTTTCTTTAAGCTCACCCACTTTACCGATCACACTTTTTGCATTAGTTGCCATACAATTTATATGGTGATTGTTGTTCTTTATATTCATTGTGCTAATGTGCTAATGGTACTATTGGCTGTTCTGTCAGTTCTAACTGTTCTAACCCCACCCTCTACTTGACCCCCATTCCCATTACTTAGTCCCAGGTTGCTATCTACACTGTCTTTCCTCCTGTTTCTCTTTTCGCCCTCCCACCAGACCCTCGTTTAAACACTCCTCCAGCCTTCTAGCCATCTTCTCCCCAGCAAAGCTGCACCCTCCCAATTAAGATGCAGCCCATCCCTATGGTAGAGCCTGTGGCCAAAGCTAAGTCAGCCCAGTTCTCCAGGAACCTGAACGCCTCCTTCTTACACCAACTCCGGAGCCACTTGTTTACCTCCCTAAGATCCTGCTGCCTTTCTAGTGTGGCTTGTGGTGCAGCTAGTATTTCAGAGAAAACCACCTTGGAGGCCCTCATCCTAAGCTTGGATCCTAGGTCCCTGAAATTGTTTTTGAGGCCCTCCATTGACCTCTAATTTGTTCATTGGTGCCAATGTGCACCATGACCGCTGGATCCTCACTAGCCCCTCCCAGTAATTTGTCACCCCGATCAGGGATGTGTTGAACTCGAGCACCAGGAAGACAACCCACCGTTTGACGATCCTGGTCTTTGTGACAGATTGCCCCATCTATCCCCCTTATAATTGGGTCCCCCCCACTATGGCTTGTCTAGCCTGCACTTTGCTCCCCATCCCCTTCTCACTGGAGCAGATATCTCCCTGGCGTTCAGAGGGCATGTCGTGCTGCAGCAGGGCTGGCTCTGAATTGGTATCCCCCTTATCTGCCAACTTTGCAAACTTGTTGGGTTGTGCCAGTTCAGGACTAGCCTCCCTGGTTCTCTTCCCTCTACCCCCCCTTCTATCTGTCACCCAGCTTGTTGCCTGCTCCACCTGCTCATACTACCATCCGCCCCCGCCTCTACTACAGTGAGTGCCTGCTCGGTGAGCAGCAAACTCCTTTCCATGTTGTCAATGGCTCTCTGTGCTGCCAGTTGCTTATTTAGATCCATGATTTGGGCTTCCAAATGTGCGACAAGCATGCATCTTGCACAACAATATGCACAAGTACATTGCACAAGTAGCACACTCGATGGCATTGTCAGGCATGGAGCTCATCCTAATGGGGGATCTACAATTTACTTGCAGAAATAGTAAAGACAGACTAGATCACACTCCAAATGTGCCTCAGCCCGTGCGCAACCGCTCACGTGCCTCTGCAGGAGTGCAACCGCTCACAAGGGGATGTTAGGAATCGTTCTAATGAACCGGCGGTGAATAATCAAGAGCAACTGAATACAATGCTGGGGCTCCAACTAACGTGTCCAAAGGCACGACTTGCAGTACCTCAGCATGGATGGGGTATAACAGCAGACTACCAGTTCCAGCGCCGTTGCTGTCTAAGAGAAACAGAAAGACAAGACTCCAGTGGGAAAAAAACCCACAAAATTTATATCACTGAGCAGTGGAAAAATATTGCTTGGTTAGATAAATCTAGATTTCTGTTGGACCTTCTGATGGGAGATCAGAATTTGGCTCAAGTAGAATGAGTTGACGACCCCTTCCAGAAAGCTGGTCAGAACATGTCAGCACCCTCATCTAATCTGATCCAACCAGAAGAACCTTCCTGTCTGCAGGGCCGATATTCATGCAGAATGATTTCAACACCTAGTGGAATCTATGCCATGAAGAATTGCTGCAGTTCTGAAGGCCAAAGGAGATCCAAAGTTCTACGACATGGCGGCCCCTAATTAATTGATTGACAGTCTTATGTCACCCACTGACAGTAAGTTGTAGGGACCACCCACTTGACAGATTGACTGTGCTAGCATCTAGACCTAGAAATAGTCCAACTTGGTGAAGGGAAGGGAGTATGCAAAAAAAAGGATAGAAATCAATAGCGCTCGGCTTTAGAGCCAGGCAAATCGTTCCACTGACCTTATCAGTGGCAGGTCCCTTTTTAACACATTTAGGACCAGGCAGAGTAAATACGAAAAATTATGGCGGGGATTAAAGCTTCCTGCTTCTGTAAGCAATCAGAAGAAGGTCGAGTTGTCAGCTGTTAGTAACAGCTGATAACCCGGAGGTGAAGGCAGGAGGGGTTTTTAACCCTGTCTGCCTTCTTCCCTGAGTACACAGCGCTCAATGAGCACTGTGTACTGAAAAGTGAAAGTGTAACTTCCACTATGGAAGCCCGGGGAGGTCATGTGACCGCCTGGATTCCCTGCTATATGCTCTGTCACAGGAGTCTATGCTCCTTATTTTAGGGCCCTTTTACAAGGGATGATTGTTTGACGCAGAAGTGCCTGACAATTGTCTCAGCAATAAATCGCTCCTCTGCTTTCATACAGGAGCAATTATTGCTCAAAGAATTAGGGGCGGAATGGACCGGGGATTGTTCTGGCCTAATCACAGTAAACAGGCCATCGTTGATAGATAGATCATTCATTTGCATAGGCCAAGCATTTTTGATTTTTATGCCTGCACAATCTGAACGATGAAAGAATTATCGTTCGTTGTTCAGATCATGGAGGCAGTTACACTAAACAATCCAGCGGGAATCTGAACATATTTATATAATTCAGTGTAAAAGGGCCCTGAGCTGCCAACAATATTTTCTAAACTGGTCTACAATCACAGATGAGTGTCACTGTAGGTACAGCTGTCTGTCCACTAGGTCCAGACGAAAGCTACAGAACTAAAGAGTTAACTTAAGGTTTTCTATCATATCATACAAAATGTGTATTACCAATTATGAATTTCCTCCAAATGGAGCTGCTACATCTATTGCAAATTGTGTCCGGAAAATATCCCGGAGCTCATTTCCAGTCATTTACAGTTTCTTCCAGGATACTTTGAAGAAAAACTTGTTTATTTCTTAAATCAGGAAGAAATTATCTGGTTGACATTATATATTTCATACAACGAGGCAGTGGCACTGTCAGGCAGGATAAAATTGGAAAGCCAAATGTTAGGAGTGAATTACTGATCACTGTCGTCGTGTTTATGAAATCATGCATTATTAATTGTCTACGTCTTAATGGCAATGTAATTTCCTTAATTTGTGTCTGGTTTCTACTGGACCGGAGAAATCTACATCAGCTACTCAGATAATAACCTATAAAATACCATATAATGCCTTTATAAATAGGTACAAAATCACTTTATTATTATAGTAGCCATGTTGAATTACTAAGGGTGATGAGTTACTAACCAATTAGATCTTTACTTTTAGGTTGCATTCATATCTCTGCGTTTGGCTCTGTTTGGAACCTCAGACATAAAATCCCGGGCAAATTATCACATCATGCTGTGCTACCGTGTTTCCCCGAAAATAAGACAATGTCTTATATTAATTTTTGTTCAAAAATGTTTAACTTTTTTACATGTATAGCTGCCTGGACACTATTTAAATTGCCTTTTTTTAATTAACTGTTTGCAGGGCTTAATTTTGGAGTAGGGCTTATATTTCAAGCATCCTCAAAAAGCCTGAAAAATCATTTTGCGTCCTCAAAAATTCTGGAAAATCATGCTGTCTTATTTTCAGGGAAACAGGGTATTTTGTACAGAAGCCAGATGGATATCATTATATTTAGTGGGGCCCATCCAACACCATTCAGGTCCAATGTAAGAGTTTAAATTCCCATGTATATATCTATAAATGTTACTGTTGTAGTCTATGCTCCTGTCAGAATCTGCAGGGAGGTCACATGTCTGTGTTTTTGTACTATTAACTTTGCTGTAAATTAACAGGACCTGAGCTACAAATTGATTGGATGGGTATAAAAGGAAGGTGCTATTCCTGGGCTCTGGTGTGACTCAGCAGTTTTTGCAGAGAGCCTTGTGAGGAGTGAGCTGCCCCAGCATTACTGGAGGGCTGAGATTTCTGTACCAGAGAGAGAGAGAAAAAATAACTTGGATTTCTAGAGTGACACTACGCAGCTGTTGCAATGCAAGTTTAAGAGCAAAGTCTGCTAATCATTCAAGAACACATCTGTTGAAATTTCTGACCGCAAGCACTAAATTATCATTGGGAGAGAGACCACCAGGAAGAGCAGGTAGCCTGACAGCCAGCATCCAGATTTTCAAGTTTTAGTGGTATGTAATTATGAGTACCTTCCCCCAGGCTCATCACCAGTAAAACAGATTATTATGACCACAGATCGCATGCTAAAAAAATTGTTCAAGGGACACTGACTGCATATTTCAGGTAGCACATTCAGTCATTTGGTTAACAGAAGATTCTCCCTCATGAGGGAAGATAACCATCTGGCCAAATGGACCTAAGAAATTGCCCCCAGCCTTCATCTACCTGGTGTTTCCCCTATAAGCTGGTGGCTAGCACCTGGTGCAACAACACGAGATGCATGTAACTAAGCCAGCCATGACTGGCCATATTGAAATCAACTGCCCCATCCTTTTCTTCCCTGACATCTGTCATCGGGAAAGAGTCAAGAGATCCCTATACACATTAGATGGTTGACCGATTCCATCAAATGTGGTGGGATCAGCTAACATTGAATATCTATGTCCAGTTTTACTCCAGTTCCACTGCTCATATTTCTTTTTGTGGTGGGGAATATGGAAGCATCTAAAATATGAAGAGATGTATATGGCAACATAAAAGAAACTCATTTCATTTCCCCTTTACAAGGGAAAGAATGAGCTCCTGTAGTGTTGCTTTCAGTGTCTGTGTTTTGTTTCTCCTCACCTGCACATGCTGGCAGGAGCACTCATTTTCTCATCAGCGCCATTGTCCTTTAGCTCAATTAACAATTTTTTTTAACTGCAATCACACCAGAGAGTGTGCTAGATACAAATTAAATAGATGCTAGATCTGTGACCCCCTCAACCCGCACCTCTATGTGCCTTTATCCCAGGGTATAACGGTGAGCACAGATACTTAAAGAATAATATCGTAATTGTGAGACATTAGAACATATCAGAATCTACAGCTGTTATTTTTGAGCATTTTCTGCTGTTTCTTGCTTTGCCTTTGCAAATTTGTAATTCAGTATATGAAGTATCAGCTGTGCGTGTAAATGTGTCCGAGCTTTGCCACTATCCCAAATCTATCATAGCTGTATAGAATATTATGGCGAGTGTTTCAGCAGAGGTAATTGCTGAACCACTCATCATAATCTTTGAGAATTCTTGGAGAATAGGAGAAGCCCGAAAACATTGGAAAAGGACAAATGTTGTCTCTATCTTCAAAAAAGGGAGATGGTGGATCCAGGAAACTACAAGCCTGTGAGCCTGACTTCTATACTGGGAAAGATCTTTGAACAAATTATCAAACAGCATGTATGCAAGTACTTGGATACAAAAGGGAGTAAATAACCAGAGCCAGCATGGGTTTGTAATAAACAAGTCCTGCCAGACAAATCTAATTTCCTTCTATGACAGAATTACTGACTGGGTCGATCAGGGAAACGCGGTGGACATAGGATATCTTGACTTTAGCAAAGCATTTGACAAAGTATCTCATACTATACTTATTGAAAAAAAAGACCAAATATGGTGTAGTGGTCCAGAACACCTATTCCTGGCCCCTCCATAAATGTCACACATGTCATGTCCTTTGTGTGGATGCACTGTGCAAACTGTATTGTCTCTTGTTATGTGTATTGCACAGCTGCAGCAGATGAAGGGTTAATGTCTGCATGAGATTGGGAGATGCCTGCAAATGTATTAATTTATGTCCTATCACATGTTATGTTAGAGTCTATACGTATGAGTGTTCCAGAATCTTCAGTGATTAGGTAGAGGAGTGGTGAAGAGGATGTGGTGAAGAGGATGGAAGAGGAAGAAAGATACCTTAAGTACCCCAATGCAAGAGCCAGTAGAAATTAAGGAGAGAGTGAGAGAACGCGAGTACAAAAGCGAGACAAGATCACCATGCAGAGGTACTTTATCTGTGAGTGTCTGAGGAGAGTTTATCCCCTACCCCTTCCAGGAGTGGCACTATACAGATAACAGAGACTGTAGGGCTGACATCATCCTGAGTTCCTCCCTTCTTTTGTTTTGCCTGCACCAGTGTATTCTTAAATTGTGAAGTGTCCAAGTTTTCCAGTAAAGTTTTGTCAGGCCCCGACTGTTCCTAGAAACTGAGGTACTTAAACACCAAAACATGTGTGTAATCTCTTTATTATCACCGTGGTTCATTCTGGTAAGTAAAGCAACAGTGGCGTCACGTGACAATCTAAAGTTCTATGGCATGTATATTGGCCATCCCTCTCTTAGAGGTGTCCGGAAGAGGCCCAGCGATGCTCTGGCTAAGGCTGCGTGAGTCCCTCTGGGGAGGAGTTTGGTAAGTGCCATCGTGACAAGTGACAGCTTTACCCTTCCAACTCCTCAGCATGGGCCTCGTGTCCTGAGTTACCTTTTGGGACGCTGCAATGGAATTGACAAGGCAACTGTTAGGTGGATTCACAGCTGACTGAGTGATCATACTCAAAGAGTGGTCATAAATGGCTGCCCATCCAAGTGGAAGAATGTATCAATTGGGGTACCACAAGGCTCTGTCCTTGGCTCAGTGTTGTTCTACATTTTTATAAATGACCTGGAGGAGGGAATTGATGGGAAACTGATCAAATTTGCCGACGACAGAAAGCTAGGAGGGATAGCTAACACTAGGGAAGAAAGAGTATTCAAAAAGATCTAGAAAAGCTTGAACAGTGGGCGGCGACTAACAGAATGGTATTTAACAAGGAGAAATGCAAAGTCCTACATATGGGCAAGAAAAAGGAAAAAGCACATACAGAATGGGAGGAATTAGGCTAAGCAGCACATGTGAAAAAGACTTGGGTATACTAATAGATCATAGACTGAACAGGAGTCAACAATGTGATGCAGCAGCCAAAAAGGCCAACACAATTCTGGGATGCATTAAGAGAAGCATAGAGTCTAGATCATGTGAGGTAATTATCCCCCTCTACTCTTCCTTAGTCAGACCTCATCTGGAATACGGTGTCCAATTCTGGGCACCCCACTTAAAAAAAAGACATAGACAAACTGGAGCAAGTTCAGAGAAGAGTTACCAAGATGGTGAGTGGTCTGCAAATCATGTCCTATGAGGAACGGTTAAAGGATCCGGGAATGTTTAGCTTGCAAAAAAGAAGGCTGAGAGGAGACTTAATAGCTGTCTTCAAATATCTGAAGGGCTGTCACAGTGCAGAGGGATCAGCCCTATTCTCATTTGCACAAGGCAAGACTAGAAGCAATGGGATGAAACTGAAAGGGAGCAGACACAAATTAGATATTAGAACAACTTTCTGACAGTGAGGGTGATCAATGAGTGGAACAGGTTACCACGGGAGGTGGTGAGTTCTCCTTCAATGGAAGTCAAACAATGGCTGGACAAATATCTTCCTGGGATGACTTAGTGAACCATTGTTATAGAAGTATGCATCTGTCAGTTGCGGACACGTTATTGGACAATACTTGAATTACTTTCGGACTATGTGAGGAAAACCGCCATTGCTGGGTCAATATGTTCGGTGGTAAGATCACTTATATTATAGTTGATATGTATTACTGATCTTTGTGATTTATGAAAGTTTGTTATGACATTCCGTGCACCAGTTCCAGCACCATTGTTGTCTAAGAAAACAAGACTGAAGCGGGCAAAACAGCGCAAAAAGGTATCACCGAGCAATGAAAATCATTGCCTGGTCAGATGAATAAATGAACCATTCCTGTTAGCTGGTCAGAACAGGTCAATACCTCCATCTAGTTCGTGGCATTACTAGAAGCTTCCTGTTCACATGGGCCAATATTCCTGCAGAACTATGTCAACACCTAAGTAGAATCTATGCCTCAATGATTTGCTGCAGTTTTGATGACCAAAGGAGGTCCAACATACTACTAGATGGGATCTCTAATAAAGTTACCTTTCAGTGTAGATGTAATATTTAGCACTCTCCATCTTGTTTCTCCAGTGGATCATTTTGGTTAAACGAAACCTGTTATCAACTTTCAGCCCTATAAATTATGGTTTGGGGCTCATAGATGAGGAATGAGGAGTCCAGGAAGCTGTGTTTCATACTCACCGGGTGCCTCGTTCCATGCTCTGTTCCTCATGAATTTGGCTCACACGCACAGCTTGACTCTTTTTATACAGCTCTGTGTGCATAATCTGCTATAGAGATGAATGGAATAACATGTGCACAGAGCCATCTGAAAAGAGTCAAGCTGCCAGCCAACTTCGATGGTGCCACTGGTGTCTCTGAATGGTGGACATTGAAACAGTTGAAGTTGCTCGGGCTTGTCTGATGATCAGATGATCCTCTCTGCTGGTGGTCTGTCAAGGCCATCCTGAGCCCAGTTTCCTTGTGTGTATTCCCTTACACATCCCAACACCTAACAGTTTAGTCAAAATGGCCCAGGTGGCGGGCAATTTGTCTATACGACCATCCAGCTTCTCGCATTCCAATAATGCGCCCCTCTCAAACTCTTAGCCTTAACTCTTGATAGCCTTGTAGAGGCATCTAGTGGTCAACAAGCTGGAAAAAGAGGTCCACTGCACACAAGGAGCTTCCTTCTTTTTATAGGCCAAGGATGGAACCACTTTTAGGGCCTCAGGTGATAGAACCATTCATCTAATCACATCACAACTCTAATAATTTCCATAAATGCCCGAGATGTGAAGGCCCTTTTACACAAAACCTTTAGCATTTAGGAAATTTGCTGGATCATGTGAATTTGAATGATAATCATTCAGTATAAAACACGACCAACGACTGAACTGTGAATGATTTATTCTTCCATGGAAAAGGAGCCTAACTGCGTGTTGAGTTTTGCAGCAAAACGACAACCCCTTCTAGATGCTTGATTGTCTTTGACAAACAGTATGTAAACTGTCAATATGCTAAAGAGAATAACCTTACTCATCTACCATCATTGTGTTTGGAAATGTAATGAGTAAGGAATCAACAAAGGGGACATCGATCGACATGTTGGGATTTCATTATGTGAGACATGTGACAAGTGTGTAAAGTGGTTAGAACAAGACCCCCTGACAAATAACGCTGCTTCCGTTGTATATAATTAGTTTTCTGCAGCTGCTGGGGAGCCATCAATTCAGTCTATAGATTATCTTTCCTAAGCATTAACGCTTCAAGCTGGCCAGAAGACGGATTTCGTCATCAGTATTCATAGAGTTGTCTATTTTTTCATACAAAAACTCTCTTCAATTGAAATGGTCTATGACATCTGATAATATCACCATCGAAAAACCAGAAAATGTCAATGTACATGGTATAGAGCTGTTGGAACAAGACCACTGGCTGCTCAGCCCGCAGGAAAATACAAGTGACAGTATATCTCAGTCTAGGACTTCAAGGAGAATCCCTAATAAATGTACCTGAATAGGACACGAATGGATAAAATGAGTGTCCAATAGCCGGGGCCTTTAATTTGTAATTGTGTGAACAGAGGTTCCAAGTGCTGAGCAGTGTAAAAACGTGTTGGTGCTGTAGTCCTTAAAGGGGTTGTCCCGCGAAAGCAAGTGGGGGTATACACTTCTGTATGGCCATATGAATGCACTTTGTAATGTACATTGTGCATTAATTATGAGCCATACAGAAGTTTTTCACTTACCTGTTCCGTTGCTGGCGTCCTCGTCTCCATGGTGCCGTCTAATTTTCAGCATCTAATCGCCGGATTAGACGCGCTTGCGCAGTCCGGTCTTCTTTTCTGAATGGGGCCGCTCGTGCCGGAGAGCGGCTCCTCTTAGCTCCGCCCCGTCACGTGCCGATTCCAGCCAATCAGGAGGCTGGAATCGGCAATGGACTGCACAGAAGACCTGCGGTCCACCGAGGGTGAAGATCCCGGCGGCCATCTTCACCAGGTAAGTAAGAAGTCACCGGAGCGCGGGGATTCAGGTAAGCACTATCCGGTTTTCTTTTTTAACCCCTGCATCGGGTTTGTCTCGCGCCGAACGGGGGGGCTATTGAAAAAAAACAAAAAACGTTTCGGCGCGGGACAACCCCTTTAAGCTATGAGAATCATTTTGGTCACTTGATTGCAAACTCATACATTTCATAAGATTTCTTTAAAGGGGTAGTGCCAAGATGCACATCTCCTTTGAGAATGCAGGACTCAAGGCAATCAGCTGATTGCAAAATACTAGGACTGCAGAAGATTCACCAGGACAGGAGCAATTTTTTCTTGAGTGGCTCTACTTTCTGAGACATAGAGGGGAAATGTCTTGAGAGTTACACCCTGATCTATGGCTTGACAAAGATCCTTGCGAGGATTGAAACGTTGCTGCTGCGATCTGCTTTATACGGACCATATTGGATTAAAGTGTCCTTTTAAATCTTTGCCGCGGATGCTGCCTCTTTCTACACTTCTTACTCTATAATTAAAGGAGATGTCCCGCGCCGAAACGGGTTTTTTTTTTTTTAAACCCCCCCCCCCCCCCCGTTCGGCGCGAGACAACCCCGATGCAGGGGTTAAAAAAACCACCCGCACAGCGCTTACCTGAATCCCGGCGGTCCGGCGTCTTCATACTCACCTTCTGAAGATGGCCGCCGGGATCCTCTGCCTCCGTGGACCGCAGCTCTTCTGTGCGGTCCACTGCCGATTCCAGCCTCCTGATTGGCTGGAATCGGCACGTGACGGGGCGGAGCTACACGGAGCCGCTCTCTGGCACGAGCGGCTCCATAGAAGACTGCTGAAGACCCGGACTGCGCAAGCGCGGCTAATTTGGCCATCGGAGGCCAAAAATTAGTCGGCTCCATGGGAACGAGGACGCTAGCAACGGAGCAGGTAAGTAAAAAACTTTTTATAACTTCTGTATGGCTCATAATTAATGCACAATGTATATTACAAAGTGCATTATTATGGCCATACAGAAGTGTATAGACCCACTTGCTGCCTCGGGACATCTCCTTTAAACCAGTCCATATCTTTGTCATGAGCACTAAAATTAAGGGGGCACCTGAAGATTTTCCATTGTGCTGCTACCTTAGTTTTCTCTATACAGTAATAATACCCTCTTTATGCCCCCTCTCTGCTTCTACACAGTTAAAATTTAATCATTGTTCCCCCTTAAAGTAATTATGTCTACTTAGTTTACAACAAATATAGTACTCCCTTTGTGTCCCCAACAAAGTAATAGTGCCTCCTTTGTACCCACATAAGCTAATAGTACCCCCTTTGGACTTCCACTTGGAAATATTGTACCCATAAGGTAAAAGTGTCCTCTTTGTGCCCCTATTGCTTAATAGTGTGAAAAGCTATAGAAAGAAAAAACTGGGGGATAGGTGCAGCTCTCCAAAAAAGATGGTAGAGTAGTAGGAGGCATTATCCAACTTCTCTTTTCTTATGTATATTGAAAAACCAGGATAGCATACACATTTTGGGGAGAACCTCGTCTTCAGTCAAGCTGGGTGGGACATCACTTCTGAGACTAAAGGATATGGGACCCCAAAGTCCTGGGGGTACCAGTGGTGGAGCTGGAGACAGCAGGAGAAGTGGAGGATTATCAACAAATGTATGCTATAAACGTACAGATGGGATACATTTTACCTTCATTCTGATATCACAGCAGAAAGTTATCTTATCTTAACCCATTAAAAAGCTATTATTCTCTTATCTTAACACAACAACACCCATTGTAAAGTAACTGAAAGTATAAATAAACCATACTGATAACTTGGCAGACTGTGATATCACATCATATTAAAGCCCTATTTACACGCAAAGATAATCGCTCAAAATTTGTTCAAAAGATAGGATGATTGACAGTTTGAGCAATCATTTTGCATAAGCTGCTAATGGGCACTAATGCCCATTAGCAGCTTATTACATTCATTTGCATGTAAATGAGCCTCCCTGAGCTATATGCGGAGAACAGCAGGAGGTCTGTTATCTGCATGCAGCCCCTTTATTCTGCTGCGGGACTGTAGCTGAATACAATGTTATCAGCGCTCCCAGAATCACAGCCGGCTATTAGCTCTCCAGCTAAAAATCATCATTCGAATGGAAAGCAAATGATGGTAGCATTTACACGTATTGATTATCGCTCAAAAGACATCGTTTGAGCAAATTTTGAGTGATAATCGCTGCGTGTAAATGGGGCTTTAGAGTCAAGCTAAGGAATAACCCGTACATAGGGCCTTATTGTAACTCCATGTGTTTTTGATTTTATATATAAGGAATCCAACAGCATACTCTAAGTTCGGAGGTATTTTTCTCTACAAGTATGAATTTTGGGGGAGAATATCAATGACATACAGGAATTGAAAGAGCATCTGGGAACTATGTGTGACATCATTGAACCTCTGCCCATGGCTCTTCTTTACATATGGTTAAGAGGGTCAAGTGTGTACCCAATTGTGTTTTATTTTTTTGCACTTTAGGTGGCAGCCATGTTTCTGAAGGCAGCAGCACAATCGCATAGGAGCCTATTACCTGTCTAATACCTGTCTAATGGTAAAGACAAGTATTAGACAACATTTCACATGTGGCCTTAGAGGTGATATGTAATAGACCACTTAAGCAAGCTTTCTGATGTGACACAACAAGAAAAGAGAGAACATAGGACAGCTTAGTGGCCTGAAGAAAATATAATCCAGCTTGCTGTGCGCCGTGAAGGGATTTTAATACTTAGCTGCGAAGTTATGGTTAACAAGAAACTATAACGGTCCCCTTCTGTGAGGTTGTGTGCTGCCGTCATGAGCTGTTACTATCGCCTTCAACCTAAAAAGGTGGTGCTGATTTCTAAAGTTCCGGATGACAATAAAGTTATGAGCATGACCCAGGGAGGTTAGAGTAGCCTCTGCTGCAGCCAGCACCTCATCTATTTAATAACGATAAACTCATATTTATTTTGGATAAATTGGCCACAGCAGCGATTTTATTAACATACTTAACATGAAAAACTATCCTGCAATAAAACACAAAATAACGAGGGGGAGTCCTTGGAGCCACAAAATCTGGGTCTTAACATATTCATAATAAAAGAACCTGCCCTCCAACTCTACTGACCGACTTGGGGCCCCACAAGCCACCTCTGGGTGGCTAATACATGTAGATCAAGGCCGGTAGGGATTTACCGTGCCACCGCCTCCATTAGCCAAGTCCCACAGCACCAGACACCAACCACCAAATGTCACAAAGGAGGGAGTATACTAGCTAATTCATGCCCATCAAGCTCCCCTCCAACCAATTGAAAAACTGACTCCAAGGACCCCCCCATCCGCCACAGCCAATACGGCTTACCACCTAAGCCTGCGCAGCCCCCACCAAAAGCATTGCCCTCTGAATTCCTTCTTGTACTGCCAGAGCTCACATGTCTATCCATAAATCATTTAAGTGCACCCCCTCTGCTAACCAAAAATCCCCGACCCCTTTTCCAAATGAACATGGCTTATACTAACTCCCCCCATTCCGCAAAACAAAACCCGAAATATGCCGTTCTACTTCAATCAAGCCCTATTAATACCTTCCATGGAACGAACCATCTGCCAACACTTCCACGAAATGATGTCTGACCATATGATCACCACAGTAGGATAAAGGGTCCGAAGGCGCAAAAAGTAATACTGTATATCTCTCCAAAGCTCTTGAGCTGGGCAGCTCACAAGGTCATTCCCTCCGACATGTAACACTAATGTGTCAGGAGTTCTATCCACCCCTACAAAATGGTTTACTTCTTGCAGTACCTGACACCACCTCATGCCCCTAATCCCCAACTGCCAAATGACTACCACTTCCCTTTGAAAACCTAGCAGCCGTCCATTCAGATGCTGACACAGACGTCTCCTGAGCCGTGCTCCCCTGCCCCCAGTGGTAGGGAGAGAAAAGCTGCCCAGAGGGTCCCCAAAGGGAATCCTCAGTGGCCGAGCCTCTGGTGAACCTTGCTCCTCAATAAGCATCGTGGGCTGCCCCCATCTTTCTCGTTCACCTGATACTCCTGATGGTCCTGGAATGCAACCAAGTGCCCCAAACACAAGAACCTGTAACCAATCAGCTCCATGCACGCTGGCTGCCACCCGGAGCTCAGCCAGCACCACCTCAATCTCCTCCATCACTGTCCCTGGACACCTAAGATCAAAACTGTAAGTTCCTCTTACTCTTCATTCTCTATCCCCAAGATGGTTTTCCCACTCAACAGCCCCCCCTTTTATAACATAATTCACCCCCTTTCCTCACTGCCCAATCACTCTCTTAGTCCACTCCCACTAACTCTCTCCCACCCCTATTATTAACCCTAATCTTTCGTAACTCCACCGGCTACCCAATTCCAGCTGTCATGCGAGGCTTCTGCCTACAGACCCCTCGTTCCAGCCCCATACTAGAGAGCACCAGTCCTTTGCCATACTGGTAGCTATGGTCTATGATGTTCATCTGTACAGACAAAAGCCCATGGCAAAATTACTACAGGCCTGTGACTGACAATATTTCCATACCCATGGGTATGGTGTATGGTACAAGCGAGAAGGCTCTCCAGCTTGAGAGCAAGTGGGCAAGCCTAAGTGTCTACCATTGAGCCCTGAGATAAGACCCAATTCCCTAATGGGATGGTACTCACCACCAGGGGAACCCCCTTACACTGTGACAAACAACCACCAAGCGGACCCATCCGACCACCTGTTTCATTTGAGCCCTAATTCATAATATATCTTACTGTTTCACTTTAGTTGAGTATTGTTATCCGGATAAGAAAGCTTTAGCTTTAAATACTTCAGTAATTCGGGCGCAAAATCGTAAATACATTTTAAAGTTACTAATAAGAACGATCCTATTTTGCATAACTGCCACCAGCATGACCCCCGCCGCTGCATATCACCTGCCACAGCCAAACAAATCTCTCTATAAAATTTCCTACACTCCAGCGGAGAATGTAAATCCAGCTCTCATCTATTCCTGCCCTCGGGGGCTACCATTTTATGCTCCACTAAAATCTCTTTTCCGATGCGTAATAGAAAAACGCTGATTATCGAACCAAGAAAAATAACCCATCTCATGCAAATCAACTTCTCTAAAGTTAACAAATTGAATTTACCAGTTTCTTCCTGTAACAATGGCATTACAGATATTTATTGAATCATCCTAAATGATGTATACAGTAGAGCACAATGTGATTATACAACATAGGAGTCATGGAAAATGACCTCCATATCTGCTCTCCTCAGAAATTACCATTGGGGAGGCAACATGCAAACCATAAAACATCACATATCATATGCCAGTTGGTATGTAGATGTGGTGCTCATAATGTCATTGTCTGCAATTGTTATAAGCCCCATTGTTCCATCATGTCTAGGTGATGCGCTGATACTCATCCCCCAATGTTCTCAAATGCTCATATCACATATCATTATGTAGTAACGAAGTTTTGCCGTAAAATTGGCAATCAGTAGTTTGCTTGAATATACCAATATAGCAACCAACACAAATGACAGCTAGTGCAGAATTGAAAAAGGTAATATGCGCTGCAGAAAGGTTGCAGACATTATTTTTTTACCCAAGAGAAGATACAACAATCTTAGGCCTCGGTCAGACGACCGTTTTTTTCCGCGATTTGCGGATCGCATGACGGATGCGCATCCGCAAATCGCGTGAGCAGGCCGACGATTCGCCGAAAAATCTGCAGCTAGCAGCGTTTTCGGCGAAACGGGCCCAATCAAAGGAGCGCTGTCCGCCCATTGAAATTCAATGGAGCCGGCAATACAGCCGGCTCCATTGAAAGCAATGAGCTGCCAGCGAGCGCGGCATGAATTTTTGGGAAGGGCTTAAAAATATAAGCCCTTCCCTGAAAATCATCCAAAAATGTGTAAAAATATTTTAAAAAATATACTCACCCTGTCCCTGCAGCTGGAGTTCAGCCGCGGCCGGCCGGCAGTTCTCCTGAACTGCTCTGTGTAGTATTCAGCAGGCGGGGATTTTAATGGGCTGACTCTGATTGGTCACAGCCCTCACCAATCAGAGGCAGCTCTCACTCACCCATTCATGAATGGGTGAGTGAGTGCTGCCTCTGATTGGCTGAGCGCAGGGACCAATCAGGGGTAGCTATCAGCTGTCATTCAATAGTTGAGAGCTGCCCCTGATTGGTCCTTAAAATCCCCGCCTGCTGAATACTACACAGAGCAGTTCAGGAGAACTACCGGCCGGCAGCGGCTGAACTCCGGCTGCAGGGACAAGGTGAGTATATATATATATATATATATATTTTTTTTTTTTTTTACACACTTTTGGATGTTTTTCAGGGAAGAGCTTATATTTTTAAGCCCTTCCCGAAAATTCATGCCGCGCTCGCCGGCAGCCCATTGCTTTCAATGGAGCCGGCTGTATTGCCGGCTCCATTGAATTCAATGGGCGAACATCGTTCTTCTCTGCCACAGCTGTTACAGCTGTGGCAGAAGAGAATGATCTTTATAGTTTATGTTCTCAATGGTGTCGGCGCTGCTGCCGCCGGCCCCATTGAGCGCATATATAGAACACAAGGAATCGCAGAACGCAGATAGGCGCGATCTGTGATTCGTTGTGTCCTATAATTTATCGGACATCCGCATAAAAAGCGGACATGTGACCGATCCCATTGTGAAGCAATGGTTCTATATATGCGCAGATCGCATGCGCATCTGCAAATCGCGGCAAAAAACGGTCGTCTGACTGAGGCCTTAGAGGTTACTGTCACTTTAAGTGGTGCACAGGCACAATGGTTACAATCTCCAAAAGTAGTGTACAGCTTGGTAGTTTCCATCACGCTTGAGAAATCTCTCAGGGCTCATTTACATGAATGCATGAATGTCCCATTGAATAAATTCAAAAAGATGCAGTGCATTTATCCACTCCCATTGACTTCAATGTCCTATTTCAGTCTGTAATACGGATCAAAATAAGACATGCTGTGATTTTTTGCACGCACGTGAAAAACCACAGTTCTGAAAACCCCCATGCAAATCAATTGTTCAGCACTGTGTATTATATGTGTAAAAAAATACTCACATAATAGTTAGTTATCTCGCTTGAACGACGAGGGTCTGTAGCGCCGATCTAGAATGACCCCGACCGAGAGCATCGTTCCATTCAGTATTGATGTCGAAGGAGGTACTGTTGCCTATCTGTTGCAGCCACAAACGCCGCGGACGAGCAGGAGGCCTCCGCCATCCAGCAAGGGGTCGTCTCTTGATTTTCCTAGCAATTGCTGTGGTTAGAGCACCGTGGGCCAGGACAGCTTCTGACAATGGACAATACGCTGAAGAATCCAGTCCATGGCCCTGCAGAAGAGTGCGGGAGCCAAGACTCAGCCTTGTTGAACACCAGACGAGGTCTCAAAACTAGCAGAAGTTGAACTGTTGATACGGACTTTGGCGGATGTGCCTTGATGCATGTCTTTTAGTAGGTTTAGAAGGATGTGGAAACGCCAATGCCACGCAAGGCCTTCCAGAAGGCTTCTCTATCGACCAAGTCGAATGCCGTGTTCTTCAGTTGGTGCATATGCCACAATCATGGACATGTGACCGTGACGATGAACAAACCTGGCGTTAAGGAGACGCAGAAAGATCGGATGCCATATTTCCATGGACTGATTTATGGGAGGACGAAGGATCAGTGCCACTCCCTGAGTGTAATATGGTGGCGCCATTAACCTTGCGCTGGTCATGATGCAGTAGATGAGCTTTGGTGATGCCGGCTACAGTGATGTTATATCTAGCCAGTTCGTTGATGAGTGCCACCTGGAAGCACTCCATGTGGCAAAGTAAGGACATTCCATGTGGCAAAGCGGGTGACTGAATGCAGGTCAGTTTTTGGGGTCCTGGGGATCAACCTTCATTCAGAAAGGGCTGTCCCGAATTGGGCTTTTCGCTCTTTCCTTCATGCTTGCACTGTGAGGTGCTGGTTGGCAACGGGAGCTCGGGTTGTCAGGGGCTCTAACTCTGGTGCTTGAAGTGCTAGCCATTGTTTTTTGATCGGGAGTCCCTGGATACTTCATTGCCTTGGGACAAGTGCAGTAATGAGGCCCATTTCACAAGTGTATTGCTACTAGGCCCTTCACTGTTGCATGCTGTTGCTGTTTGCATCGACTAGGAGGTGTATCCGCCTTCAGCAAGCAAGGAACCACTGCTGCCCGGCCTTCATCAGAGCCTCGTTAGCCAGCCATATTCAAGGTTCCTGACAGGCCTTCACGGCTACCGTAGCGGCCACCGTACTTCATCCTGTCAGGCAGCCCCCTACTTGACTGTTGCCCGTTTCCCACGATGAAGACGTGAAGTTGTCTCGCTTAATGTATAGTACAAATACTCCTGTGTGAATGAGGCCTTAGACAGTAGATTAGAACACCTGTACAGTCTCTTTAAGAGGCTTGAAGGGGTTGTCCAAATTGTATTTTTTTCAGTAAAACCCTGTTCCCCATACTGTATAACTAAATGGTATAGTTTCAGCTTCCTGCTATGTCCGGAGCTACTTCTCCAGATCTCCCCTCTGACACAACTTTACAGGTTGTCTCAGTCTGTTTACGGAATGTCACAAGTGCTGCAGCCAATGACAGAGCTACGGGCTCAATCGCTGAGCTCTGTCATTGGCTGCAGTGCCTGTAGTAACCCATAAACCAGACGGGACGGCAGCCTGTCAAACATAGGAGTGAGTATACGCTGGTTAGTTATGTTACAGCATGAGGAACAGGGTTTTACTGAAAAAATACAACTCAGACACCCCTTTTGAGGGTCAGCTCACACACAAGATGGCGGCTGGCTTTTGAACATACCTTCCATGCCACTATGGATTCAGGGGAGCATAGTCCCTATCATAGCTTGTCCCACCTATGTGTTGTTCTCTGAGTGGCATCGCCTACTTCTATATATTGCCTAAGCACCTCTATTTTGAGAATCACCCAGACCAACATCGTCTGTGTGCTTATACACATAGAGGCAAAACCCTTTTAGCGGTTATTGTCACTTTAGGTGGTTCTCAGGCAAAATGATTGCTATCTCTAAAGGAGGTATACAGCTTCGCAGTTTCCGTCACTCTTGGCAGATTTCTTAGGCTAATTTCACATGAGCGAGCGGGATATCGTGCTATTAAAATCACAATTTACCGTGAAAATTGCGATTTTGCGCGATCGCGATTTTAACATTACAAGTCCCATAGACCTCTGCAGAAAAAAAAAAACGCTGCGAATTTCGCAGTGAAAAAAAACTGTAGTGGGTAGGCACCCTTAGACAGCAGTGTATGAGTACACTTAAAAAAGACTTGCACAGTTTCTTTAAAAATCTTAAAAGGGTTGTCCCACTTCTAGCCGTTTTACTGCAAGAAGCAGATAGCTCCATACATTGCGCAGTGGTTGGGGTTGGTACTGCCAGTTGATTCCTATTGAAGTGAATGGGGCTCGGCCTGCTCTACCAACCTCAGCCACTGCACAATGTATGGAGCTGTCTGCTTGCTGCAGAAAAATAGCTAGAAGTGGACCCCTTCAAGGATCATGTCGCACCCCAGATGGCTGATGGTTCTTGCTCATACTTTCTGTGCCACTATGGATCAAAGAGAGGGTTACCATAGCATGCCCCACCTAAGCATTGCTCTCTCAGTGGCACCACCCACTTATAGATATCACATTGCCCAGGCACCTTCAGGGGGTTCTCTGACCACTAAGTCATTACAGGTTTCCAGGATCACCCAGACCAACCTCAGCAGTGTACATGTAGCATATAGGCTGTTTTCATACCCAAGATTTGTGCGTTGAAAGATGCGCCAATCTCACACGAATATGAGCGCCATTCTTTTGAATAGGGTCATACACATGAGTGATGTGATACAATGCGGGGAAAAAAAGAGTTTACACAGTCCATCACAGAATTACTACTGTATATACCGGCGTATAAGACGACCCCCCAACTTTCACCTTATACGCCGGTAATACAGTGTCAAAAAAAAAAAAATCAGTACTCACCTCCCCCGGTGGTCTGTCGCGCTCCGGCAGGCTATCGCTCCCATCTGGTCCCGGCAGAACATTGCTTTCTGAATGCGGGGCTTGAAATCCCCGCCTCCAGAAAGCTAATACACACGCCGTCAGCCAGTTACAGCCATTCAATGACATCATTGAATGGCTGTGATTGGCTAAAACACACGTGCGCCTTCAGCCAATCACAGCCATTCAATGATGTCATTGAATGGCTGTAACTGGCTGACGGCGTGTGTATTAGCTTTCTGGAGGCGGGGATTTCAAGCCCCGCATTCAGAAAGCAATGTTCTGCCGGGACCAGATGGGAGCGATAGCCTGCCGGAGCGCGACAGACCGTCGGGGGAGGTGAGTACTGATTTTTTTTTTTGACACTTTTTTTTTGTATTACCGGCGTATAAGACGACCCCCGACTTCAGAGCAGATTTTTCAGGGTTCAAAAGTCGTCTTATACGCCGGTATATACGGTACCTCTTGCAGACACCACGTTAGCTTGTGAATGCAGCACACAATTCAGCTTGACAGTAATTCTCTATCTACAGCACTTGACTCCTGGTACCTCTTGCTTCCTTCCCTATTTGTAGGAAGAGGGTATTTACAGATGCAGATCCCGTATCAGTCCCACTGGTGCAGTGACCTGCAGGCACATTCTCGTTTCCTCCACTTACGACGCACTCTTTCTGAGCCTGAGACTCTCCAAGTATTATCCAAGCTTTGGCGCTACCAGTCCTAATCTGAAGCCGATCTTGTTGGGATAGAACATTGCTCCAGGATGCCACCACTGACTCCCTTGTAACAGCCTCTCTGGCTTCCAGCTCCTCCTGGCTCACTTTCGCACATACATTGTCCTTACAAGGTGGCTCTACTCCTCCGAAGTCCCTCTTTTCATCTCTTCAACAACCCACTTAAGTACTTCTTGGCTCAGAACTTGGCCCAATCTCACAGCAGGTCTCACTGTCTCTCATGTACTCCCCATATGGTTTTATGGATGTACCTGAGCTCCATGTACAGATGCTGAGGCACAATGTTTCTAATGCCATAACAGCCAACTCTCAAGGCTGCAGAGGGCACCATGCAATGGCCCCTTCTGGCCCGATGGCATCTTTTCACTGCCGCACTGCCAGACTCAGTCATTGTCTTGGGTGCTAGTCTGCAGGAGAAGGAGTCCAGCATCAATGCGAGTCCACTCAGGGCTCAATACTGATGTAGAGAGTGGTGTAATAATATTAAGTGTGGCACCATAGCATTGCTGCATAGACAGGGACCAATAGGAGAGCATATTAAAAGGAGGAAGGGGGAATTTGGTTGCAGTGCGGCAGTGACCACAAAGAGTGCCAGAGTCATAGGATTTATCACTGTTAGACAAGGAGTGATGATGGGAACCATTGCTTGTACAGTGGGAGCTATGAGTGCACCAGCTCAGATTCAGCATGAACAGGGTTCAGAAAGACTAGCTGCCTAGAGGCCTATTGAAGGGCTTCTTCCCATAAGCTAATACAATGAGTGGGTTGGTGGTCTAAGTGCCGTACACTACAGTACTCCTCCTCCTGTGTATCAGAGTAATATATTTAAAGGGGTTGTTCCACCAAAGGAAAGTATCACCTACCGAAAAGGATAGGTGAGCAGTATCGGATCGGTGGTGATCTGACTGCTGGTACCTCCACCACTCAGCCGGACAGAATAGAAGGAGGTGGAGCAAGCGAAATTTGAAAAAGAGCGTGTTAGGACTATGTTCATCGTAGGGGTATATGGACTAGATCCTTTAAGTAAAGAGGAGTCATTTTTTAATGTCAGGTGCAGCCAACCCCAATCACCGTCACATCTTCCTGGTGGATGTAGAGATAACAAATACCAGAAAGATTTGAAAATTGGGTGTGAAGTGTGACCTGGGATCATATAGGATTACACAAAGCAAATTTTTCCAAACTTCTCAGTTTATTGTAAAAACAGTATATATTGGACATGCCATCAGCTTGCAACACCCTGCCTATGTCTGCCCCCAGTAAATACTGAGGAAGACGTTGGATAGCCTTGAAACGTGTATATATGCTAGTTCTATAACAAACGGAGGAGTTTGGCAAAATATTCTTTGTGTAATCATATATGTTCCCAGGTCATGCCTAGCACCAATCAGGAGAATGGGAGTCCCGAGTGTCCCTGAATGCATGGAGCGATGGCCACGTGCGCTTCCCTACATAAATGTGGCAGCATCCTTTTACTGTGTGTTCATATAGTGATAATGCGCATCTATTAACCCTTTCCAATCCACTGTCTGACGTCTAAAGACATTCTGATTGAAGGCTGTACAGCTCCGATGTCGGAAGACGTCTGGCAGGGTATTCTTACTGTATATTATTGGCCGCTCTGTTGTCAGGGGGCCTCCCCAGCGTGTCCTATACCGCAGTACTGGCTCTAGCCAGCAGATGGCAGAAAGAGAAAGCCCCCTAGGCAACCCTGGATCCAAAATTGGATTGCAAAGGGTTAACATATAGCCGATTTTGTGTTGTGGATTTTTGGTTATATGGTGTTTCTTGTATGCTTCTCATGTTCTCATAGCCTGGACCCATCTCATAGCATTTATGCCTTGCTGGAATTGTATGAGATCACAATACTTTAATTATAGTAGATGAGAACAATTTAGTGCCGTAAGTACATTAATGCTGTCAGATGTCACAAAAACAGCACAGTAGAAGGAAACCGCCAGTCACCGATATAATCTGCAACGCCGATTCTCACAAGTGAAAAATGACATTACGGCTAGAACGGCATTCATTAAGAACATGTGAAGGCTGATTTAGTTCTATTTGTGATGCTATGCACTGAGCGATTTGTTTAACATGCCTGACTGCATTCTTTGTCCTGCGCTGCCCATATCATTCATTCTTTACTAAACGGTGCGTTTGAGACGGAACAATTGTTAAAAAAAATCATTCAAATGAATGAAAGCGAACGATAATCGTTCGGTCTAGACAACGCTCGTTCAGGGGTTCTTATACACGTACACAGCGAATGGGAAAGACTGAACGATTCGCAATGATTCTCGTTTGAACAAGCCAACGATATAACTACCTGTCCAAAGAGGCTACAGGAGAGCTAACGAGCTAGTGGTGACGTCATTCGCTTGTTTAAACAGGAATCGGCTCGTCTGAAAGCACCCTACTATAGAGTCCAACATGCAGTGTATGTTGCAATCCTATCGATAGGTGATGTATCGATGCTTCTGCAAAATGACAAACACAAACTGATACATGTGTAGAAATATAGATGTAGCAGAGCTGAAAATGTAAATCTTTATGTGCAGTAACAAGAGATGAGCAATTACTCGATCGAGCATCGCTTTTTTCGAGTAACTGCCTACTCGGACGAAAAGATTCGGGGGGCGGCGTGGTGGAGCGGGGGGTAGCAGTGGGGAACAGGGGGGAGCTCTCTCTCTCTCCCCCCCCACTCCCCTCTGCAACCCCCCGATCACCCCCGTCGCCCCCCGAATCTTTTCGCCCGATTAGGCAGTTACTCGAAAAAAGCGATGCTCGATCGAGTAATTGCCCTAAACGAGTACGTTCGCTCATCGCTAGCAGTAACCCTTTTTGGCTGCATGGCTAGTGTATGTGAGAATATAGGTTTACCTTCTGTCCTATGGAAAACCCTAGATAACAGATTGTGATAACTCTACATATCTACCAGTCTACTGGTGTAGATAATTTAACCATGATTGTCTTATCTTAGTGCAACAACATACATTGTAAAGCAACTAAAAGGACAAATGAACTGTGACACAAAGTTATGATGCTTTGACTCATGCTAAACTTGGCTACATTGTTATCTCTCTCTCTCTCTCTCTCTCTCTCATATTCATCATCCATCTTCATATCTAATCTCCCAATCTTTGTATCTGATTTCTCTGTCCTCTATCTACCTTTCATAGACAAGCAGCCATGCTGTAGTCAAATTAGCTCATGAGATTTAGTCATTATCCCCAAAACATCATTTTAGGTGTAACTTTAGGAGAAATCAGTCAATGTGACAAGAGGCTAGCGTGAATCTACAGCTCCCTGGACTGGTTCACACCTAAACCATAGTTGCCAGCATTTAAGATTCTCATCTAGGGACAATTTGCTGATCAGTCAGTGCATTTCAACCTCCCATAGACTATTCTCACATTTACCTTATATTAACTTAAATTCAAGTGCACTTCATGCATTTTACTTGGCTCAATGCCTGCTGTTGCAATGTGACTTTACATAGGACTGCAGGTAAACCTACTACATTATAGTACCTTGACTCAATCCATAAAAATGCACAGACAGTCCCATCCTATTCCGCTCCCTACATCTATACAATATGTTGCTTAGCTTTTGGTGCGTTATCCTTTTACACTACTTTGTTTATATTAGTTTTTCTAACATCTGACCAGTTTACTAATAGAGGCAAACCTTAAGCTGCATTATAGTCACATCATTAAGGTGATTTCCATACATTAAATGCCTATAGGAGCAGCAGTAAGCTGATTAATCAGTATATACTAGAGCTTCCATTCCCTAGAAATGACTATCTAGAAGATTATGCTCCCTAATTAGATGCATATATGTGTAGAAAAAGATATACTGTGTTACCTGTAGTATTCACATCCCTGAATCCTTGGACCACAGCAAGGAGTAGTTTGTCTTCAGATGTCCAACAGGCAGAGAATCCACCACCAGCCGGATACATGTGTAGATGCTTAGAGGAAGAGAGCATAATTGAGGGGAGGGAGGTGGACTGACTCTGAATGCTGCCTGCATGCTGTTAAACCATGCCAAGGGTTGTATCCTCTAGGGAACACATTTAAATACTTATTTCCATTGTCACCCCTCTGCATTTGCTGTGGATGACAGGTGTGAAGATGATAGAATAGGCAATGAGGTCCTGGAGGGAAGGTGCACAATAGGCTGAGCACAGTAAGGTGTAGCTTAGGGTTCCTTAGTCAGCTCAGCTCATTCTTACGGAGAATTCTGCTTCCCTCTCAGCAGTCACAAGGTATTGGAGTCCTGGAAGGGATTGGATAAGGAGTGACAAGAAAACTTCACTTCTGAGTGCAACATCTCCACTGAGAGAGTGCAAAATAGTAGAGATAGGAGGCAAAGAGGGGAAAGGTTCACATTTCCATCAGCTACCTTGTTAAAACCTCATGTCATAATCTACATCCTTGGGTTACTTTATATTATGCAAATCCTGGTTACTTGTATAAAGTCTTCAGTTGTATTGGTAATTATGTAGCTTTTAAGAGCTCAAATCACCTGAAATCTGATACAGATCATGTTTATACCAAACACTAAACATGATACTGATATATAAAACTAAACATTCCACTCCACTATAGGAACTCAGCTAAGCTGTAAGGGTTTAAGAAGAAGCTTTCTGACTATTTCCAACAACCAAAAAAATTGTGAATGCAGCTCTGGATTGTATTACAGGATGTAACTCAGGATCAGTACATGATAAGTAATATATGTACACAGTGACTCCACCAGCAGAATGAGTGCAGCTCTGGAGTATAATACAAGATGTAACCCAGGGTCAGTACAGGATGAGTAATGTATGTACACAGTGACCCCACCAGCAGAATAGTGAGTGCAGCTCTGGAGTATAATATAGGATGTAACTAAGGAGCAGTACAGGATAAGTAATGTATGTACACAGTGACCCCACCAGCAGAATAGTGAGTACAGCTCTGGAGTATAATACAGGATGTAACTCAGGATCAGTACAGGATAAGTAATATATGTACACAGTGACCCCACCAGCAGAATAGTGAGTGCAGCTCTGGAGTAAAATACAGGATGTAACTTAGGATCAGTACAGGATAAGTAATATTAATCTTTATTTGTATAGCTCCAACACATTCCGCAGCGCTTACAAAGACAGGGGGAATACAGAAAGACAAAAGTACAAAAATTACATAGTAATCAGTTGACGGATACAATAGGGGTGAGAGTCCTGCTCCAACGAGCTTACATACTACGAATAGTGGGGTGATACAGAAGGTAAAGGGGCTGGAGATGTGCGCGGTATGGCGGGGTGGAGAGTGAGGAATGCTATACACATAGACAATGGCCAGACATTTAGCCGTGTGACAGCAGAATTGGTATGACTGCAAGGGCAGTTGATGGTGGCTGGCAAGGATGGTAGTCAATAGGTCAGGGAGCATGTTATCAGGCGGCGTACAGAGGGGTTGTTTAGGGAATGCAGTATGCCTCCCTGAAGAGCACGCCTGAAGTTCTGCGAGTCCTGGATTGCTCACGTAGCCTTTGGTAGTGCGTTCCAGAGGACCGGTGCTGCTCTGGAGAAGTCTTGGAGGAGAGAATGAGAAGTTCGAAATAAAGGGGCGCACAGTCTAGTTTTGTTAGCAGAGTGGAGAGCCCAGGCTAGGTGAAGGATTGAGATGAGAGAGGCAATATAGGGGGACACTGCACTGTGGAGGGCTTTGTGGATGAAGGTAGCGAGTTTAAATTGAATTCTGTATTTAACAGGCAGCCAGTGCAGTGATCGGCACAGGGCAGAGGCATCCGAGTAGCGGCTGGACAGGAAGATGAGCCTGGCTGCCGCATTCAGGATGGATTGGAGAGGGTAGAGTCTGGTGCAGGGGAGGCCGATCAGCAACAAGTTGCAATACTTGAGGTGGAAGTGGATGAGGGCAACAATTAGCGTTTTTAGCGTGTCTACAGTGAGAAAAGTAATGTAGGTACACAGTGACTCCAACAGCAGAATAGTGAGTGCAGCTCTGCAGTATAATACAGGATGTAACTCAGGAGCAGTACAGGATAAGTAATGTATGTACACAGTGACTCCACCAGCAGAATAGTGAGTGCAGCTCTGCAGTATAATACAGAATGTAACTCAGGAGCAGTACAGGATAAGTAATGTATGTACACAGTGACTCCACCAGCAGAATAGTGAGTGCAGCTCTGCAGTATAATACAGGATGTAACTCAGGAGCAGTACAACATAAGTAATGTATGTACACAGTGACTCCACCAGCAGAATAGTGAGTGCAGCTCTGCAGTATAATACAGGATGTAACTCAGGAGCAGTACAAGATAAGTAATGTATGTACACAGTGACTGTACCAACACAATAGTGAGGCCAGTTCAGCAGTATAATACAGTAATGTGACTAAGGATGAGCAAAATAAGTAATGTAATGTATATACACAGTGACTACACCAGCAGAATAGTGAGTGCAGCTCTGAAGTAGGGTGTGTGTTTGAGAGCTCTGCAAGATCCAGATTTTCGTTACCAGTGAGAGGAAAACATACCCAGCAAAGGCTACAGGTGCTGGGCTTGCTCCAGTCATGGAGTCCTGGACCTCCTCCCTCCGGCTTCGGTCGGGGGGATGGAGGACTGCACCCCAGGAGGGATGAAGATCTGGTTGGGGTGGCAGCAATGTCACCCTGACTTCCCTGGAGGAGCCTAAGATGACACGCAGCCAGAGGAAGAAAGTGGAGGAACATGCAGCAAAACAACATATGCAGGCAAGCTGGGCTGATCACAAGGAGGGCGAGTTGGCTGGTCCCCCCCTACCTTTCCTACAGCCAAGGTGAAAATTGATTGGCGGGAAAGTTTTGCGTGTTCTTTAGTAGTGAAGTAAGAAAAAGCCTGTGTGCCATCTTGGGCCTCCATCTTGTCCTCCATATGTTCTGTAAATAAATTGTAATTTAGGCAGTTCTACCTTGTCTTGCAACACTATACAATTTTTCCTCAGGGAATAACGCATCCTAGATACACAGGAGCGAAGCCTGAAGTCTTCTTTTCTCTGCATTTCTTGTGGGTGACACATAACAAGATACATTGGCCAGTCATAACCCAAACATTAACCCATTCAGTGCTGCAGAGATGCAATACACATACCAAATGCACACTACAATTAAGACACTAACAGCACAATGGCACGAGACAGACATGTAACATTATGGAGGGGCCCCACTAGTTCTGGGCCACTACACACTCACTCTCTTACACCCCCTCACGTACACATTCACTTACTCTCTTCCACCCCCTTACTTACACACTAACTTATAGCCACTTACACACACAGTGTCTGAAATGACCCATTTTCCCCAATATTTTAAAAGGAAATGCACTAGGAAATAACCAACATGTTCAATATTTGTTGCCCTTCTACCTTAAAGGGGTTGTCCGGCTGTGACAAGTGTATGAATGCCCTTCTGTATGGCCATTACAAAGCACTTTCTAATATACTGTGTGCTTTGTAAATGAGCCATACAGAAGTTATATACTTAACTGAACAGGTGCCCCCCTCATGCCTACCATTCTATCATCCCTGGATACAACAAATTCTCCTCTTCTGGTGGTCTTCTTGTCGCGCAGGCGCAGTAGCGCTTGTCGGCTCTCCGAAATGTGAATCTGGTTCTTTGCGCATGCGCAGTTCACTTGGAAGTGCGCGCTGAAGCCAATCCTGACAGCAGCATCCACCGGCCGACTGTCCTCAGCTGAAGGGTAAGTGGGTGGTGTCACTATTATTACTGGGGGCAGTGTCGGGGGCAGATGATGTCACTATTACTAGTGAGGCAGTGTTGGGGGGCGGATGGTGTCACTATTACAACTGGGGGCAGTGTTGGGGTCGGATGGTGTCACTATTACAACTGGGGGCAGTGTCGGGGGTTAGGTGGTGTCACTATTACTACTGGGGGTAGTGTTGGGGGGCGGATGGTGTCACTATTACTAGAGGGGGCAGTGTCGGGGGGCAGATGATGTCACGATTACTAGTGGAGGCAGTGTCGGGGGGCGGATGGTGTCACTATTTCTATTGGGTTTTTGGGTGTGGTTTTATGTTCAGTTCAGATGCGGTGGCTGGTGCGTTTTTGGGTGCAGTTCAGATGTGGTTGAAAAAGTGGTACTAAAGTTGTGCCACGTTTTTGGCAGCGCTGTTAACGCTGCCTATTCATAGCAATGTTGGCCATTCAGTTCAATGGAGGTGGGCAGGGCATGGGTGGGAGGTAGGCGGGGCCAAAATTACCCCCTGTTATTCCACAGAATTAATGACTTCCACAATTTAACTCCTCACTGCTATTATTTTGGAAATGCTCATTACTCAGAATGAGCAGCACACAAGTCCTAATTGTTGGCTCTGTTTTTTCCATTACTCTACTACACTTACAAGTAAATTACCTGCTATGTAGAAATATCACTTCTACCAAAAACAGTGATCTATCAGGTTATTGATTATGGACTGCTATCCTGTACACGGTCACATACAAGATCCTCGCAATTATGATGAGCGCAGTGATACATTTCTTATTCTCACGCCACCAAGCAGATGTTCAAAGACCTTCACAGACAGAGAAATTTGCATGTCAATCCTAATACCAGTTCTGCATGAGAACTGAAATTACTTGACTTTGATAATGCTTGAGCAGCAAATATTCTTAGCTCTAAACCAGTCATTTAAATATCAATTATTTATTAAAATTAAGTCAGACAGTAAGCCAAAGGCGACAGAAAAAAAAAATTGCGCCGTTACTATCAGCGTATTCTAGATTTTATTAAGGTGACATTTATACCATGGAGGCGAACAAAAAAATCTACTGTTACTTTCAAATGCAAATGAACATTATGCCATAGTTAGTATTCATCAGCAGGCAAGGCTTAATTGTTAATGCATCATGAAAAGATACTAAAACCGACTGTACAATAACATTTATTGTAATGCTGCCAGCAGAGTTGATGAACACGTCGCCCTGTGGGGACTAGTGACTTTTTAAATACATTGCATTACTGATTTTACTTATCCTTAGTCGCATTACTGTATTATACTGCAGAACTGGCCTCATCATTCTGTTGGTATAGTCACTGTGTACATACATTACTTATCCTGTACTGCTCCTGGGTTACAACCTGTATTATACTGCAGAGCTGCACTCACTATTCTGCTGGTGGAGTCACTGTGTACATACATTACCTATCCTATGCTGATCCTGAGTTATATCCTGTATTATACTCCAGAGCTGTGCTCACTATTCTGCTGGTGGAGTCACTGTGTACATACATTACTTATCCTGTACTGATCCTGAGTTACATCCTGTATTATACTCCAGAGCTGCACTCACTATTCTGCTGGTGGAGTCACTGTGTACATACATTACTTATCCTGTACTGATCCTGAGTTACATCCTGTATTATACTCCAGAGCTGCACTCACTATTCTGCTGGTGGAGTCACTGTGTACATACGTTACTTATCCTGTACTGATCCTGAGTTACATCCTGTATTATACTCCAGAGCTGCACTCACTATTCTGCTGGTGTAGTCACTGTGTACATACATTACTTATCCTGTACTGATCCTGAGTTACATGCTGTGTTATACTCCAGAGCTGCACTCACTATTCTGCTGGTGGAGTCACTGTGTACATACGTTACTTATCCTATACTGATCCTGAGTTACATGCTGTGTTATACTCCAGAGCTGCACTCACTATTCTGCTGGTGGAGTCACTGTGTACATACATTACTTATCCTGTACTGATCCTGAGTTACATTCTGTATTAATGTATTACTGTAGAAATGTGGAATGTGGTGCAATCTTTCTTGGCTGGAATACCGGCTCAGGGCTCGGTCAGACGAGCGAATATCCGCAAGTTTTTCAGTGCAGAAAAAAATGCACTGCATGCAGAAAAAAATCCGCATGACCCCTTCCATTGCCAGCCATATGTTCTTTCTATTGTAGGTGCGGATCATATACCGCGCTCGCAGTGCGTTTTTCTTTTCCGCACAGAAAAAACGCCTGGATATCTGCTTGTCTGACCGAGCCCTCAGAGGTGCCAGAAATTGATAGACACCATCTGAGAAACAGATGTCCAGCAGTTTTAGAAACAATGGTTATGCCACTAAATATTAGTTCAGTAATTCAAAATAAAGTTAAATCTTAAACTTTTTTCTCAGTTTATACATTACATTTTTGAGTTTTTATAGAAAAATGCTGAATGACAGTTGAGTGCTGCCTGTGATTGGTCACAACGCTCAGCCAAACACATGCAGTGGTCAGCCATTCATTGGGGGAATGAAGGAATTCCCTGCCATAGCTGTCCCAGCTGCATCAGGGGAGCGCAATGTACTCCCTATGTTTTCAATGGGGCTGGCGCTGATGCCGCTAACCACATTGAAAACAATGGGCGATAGAGCTGATTTTTCTTAGCGTTGTAAGGGTTGAGTAAAGGCATCGCAAACGAGAAAGAAACCATTGAAAATGATTGGTTTCATTATCATGCATTGTCGAGAGAAAGAGAGAGAACACACGAACCAAGAAAAAAAAAAAAAAGCTCGGCTCCCGGTGTCCCACATACAAAACTGCTTGAGTCACCCATTGTAGTCAATGGGGTTCGTTACTCGAGTAGAGCTCTCGAATTTTCCGGAAAGCTCGACTCGAATAACGCGGACCCGAGCATTTGGGTGCTCGCTCATCTCTAATTGTCACTCACTCTCGCATTGCAAGAAAGACTATCGCCAGTGTGAAGCCGACCTTAATAAAATCACAACTGTTTTATTTAATCATCGACATAGATGTATGAGGGCTGGTTTTTTTTTGCAGGAGAAGTTGTATTTTTTCAATGGTACTATATAATATAATGAAAAACTTATAATAAATTCTAAGTGGTCGCCCCTCAGCTGTCTTTTTTCCAGGGTAGATAATCCCAATTTTGTTAGCCTCTCTGGGTATTCTAGTCCTCTCATTCCGTTGCCCTTCTTTGAACCCCCTCCAGCACTGCAACATCTTTCCTGAGCACCGGTGACCAGAACTGTTCGCAGTATTCCTCCATGTGGGGCCTGACCAGTGTCTTATATAGTGGAAGAATAATGTTTTCGGCCCTCGTCCTCTATGCCTCTTTTAATGCCCCCCCCCCCAGACTTTAT
The DNA here is from genome assembly GCF_035609145.1 of Eleutherodactylus coqui. Classification (NCBI taxonomy): domain Eukaryota; kingdom Metazoa; phylum Chordata; class Amphibia; order Anura; family Eleutherodactylidae; genus Eleutherodactylus; species Eleutherodactylus coqui. Next base: position 16,524,068 of record NC_089838.1, read on the forward strand.
TTGCTTTTGCAGCAGCTGACTGGCATTGATTGCTCCAGTTAAGTCTACAGTCCACTAGTATGCCCAGGTCTTTCTCCATGTCACTTTTTCCTAGCAGTACCTCATTTAGTGTATATTGGCGACATCCGTTTCTCCTGCCCATCTGCATAACCTTACATTTATCAACATTGAACTTCATTTGCAATTTCTCTACCCCAGCCCCCAGCCTTTCTAGGTCTTTTTGTAGTTGTACATTGTCCTCGGTGGTATTAATTACCTTGTATAATTTTGTATCATCTGCAATTATTGATATTTTACCGTGCAGTCCCTCTCTCTCTCTCTGGTCATCGATAAAGATATTGAACAAAATGGGCCTTAATACTGAACCCTGTGGCACCCCACTAGCAATGGTGGCCCAGAGTACAAACCATTTATTACCACCCTCTGCTTTCTATCTCCAAGCCAGTTCTTTACCTAGCTACACACATTTTTGCCAGACCAAACTGCCTAATTTTATATATCAGCCTATTATGCAGCACGGTGTCAAATGCTTTAGAAAAATCCATATATACGAGATGAATAGACTCTCCCTGACCTAGCCTAGAACTTACTTCATTGTAGAAGCTGATCAAATTGGCCTGACATGATCAACTCTTCATGAACCCACGCTGATGAGGAGTTATACCGTTCTTTTCCTTGAAGTAATCTAGGATGGCATCTCTCAGAAACCCCTCGAATATTTTTCCAATATTGATGTGAGACTTACCGGCCAGTAGTTAGCTGGCTCTCTTTTGGCCCCCTTTTTGTATATTGGAACCCCATTGGCAATGCGCCAATCTAATGATACAACCCCTCAATAGTGTTCATAAATACAAAAAATAGCGGTCTAGCTATCACGTCACTTAGTTCCCTTAGAACCCTTGGGTGTATTCCATCTGGGCCCGGCGATTTATCGCTTTAATCCTCTTTAATCGACACTGCACTTCCTCCTGTGTTAGGCATGGAATATTTAGCGGGGGGTTCATTTTAATCCCATGCATCTCTGGTGACATTTCTTTTTCGTTCGTGAAAACATTTGAAAAGAAACTATTTAATAGATTTGCCTTCCTACCTCCGCCCGTTCAAAACCGCTCAATGTATTACTTTGATAGATCAGACTTTTATGGATGCAGCAATGCCAAATATGTTTTTTGTTTTATTATTTAGATTCTTTTATTATAAATATGGCAAAATAGTTTTTTTTAATTTTTTTAAATAATTAATAAGACTTTTTAAAACTATTTTATAGTGTTTTTAAGTTCCCACAGGGCAGGAGAACTTGCGATGCTTTGATTGCTCCTGCAGTATGATGCAATGCCATGTCTTTCAGAAGGCTCACGACCTCTTAGAATTGGTGATGGCATTTAAAGGGTTAACGGCTCCGATCAGCGGTGCGGCTTATCGGGGCTGATATGGGTGGGTGCTGGCTGTAAGAAACAGTTGTCATCCATATTGTATAAAGCAGGATTGACCCACGATCCCCCTCCATACATACCCAACCTGCAGGATGTAACTGTATGTTCTGTAGTGTTAAAGGGGTTGTCCCGCGCCGAAACGTTTTTTTTTTTTTTTTTAACCCCCCCCCCCGTTCGGCGCGAGACAGCCCCGATGCAGGGGTTAAAAAAACAAACCGGAGAGTGCTTACCTGAATCCCGGCGGTCCGGCGTCTTCATACTCACCTGCTGAAGATGGCCACCGGGATCCTCTCTCTCTGTGGACCGCAGGGCTTCTGTGCGGTCCATTGCCGATTCCAGCCTCCTGATTGGCTGGAATCGGCACGTGACGGGGCGGAGCTACACGGAGTCGGCATTCTGCACGAGCGGCCCCATTGAAGACAGCAGAAGACCCGGACTGCGCAAGCGCGGCTAATTTGGCAATTAGAGGCCGAAAATTAGTCGGCACCATGGAGACGAGGACGCCAGCAACGGAGCAGGTAAGTATAAAACTTTTGATAACTTCTGTATGGCTCATAATTAATGCACAATGTACATTACAAAGTGCATTAATATGGCCATACAGAAGTGTACAGACCCACTTTGTTTCGCGGGACAACCCCTTTAAGGGATTAAAGCAGCAGCATAGTGTCCGGTATGAGCCAAGGTCTCTTTTATTAACCTCTGGGACAGAGATAGCTAAATTTCTTCTTGGAACATGAAAGAAATAAACACAAACACCTCATTTCTAAACAGAGGAGGAGCAGAACTTTACAGATAAGTCCTATCTAAATCAAACATAAGTGAGCGTTTGTGCTGTACTCTGAGTGTACTGTCTTCCAAAGTGTACTGAGTCTTACGTGTATGACTTGGGATCAGTGACTTTAGATTCAGGGACTTGGAAGAGTAATTTATTTAATTTCTGCTAATTTATTTGGAATTTTTGCATATATTTTTTCTAATATATCTTTATGATCCTACGTAGGTGCTAGGAGAGGTAGAACAAAATAAAAGGTTTGGTGCGGGAAGAGATCCTGGGAGGCTAGTACAGAACTGGTACACCCCAACAAGTTTGTAAAGTTGGCAGATGAGGGGAATGCCATTACAGGGTTAGCACTGCTGCAACACGACATGGATTCTGACCATCATGGGGATGTCTGCTCCAGTAAGAAGGGGAATAGGAGTGGAGGGCAGGCTAGACAGGTCCTGATAGTGGGAGACTTAATTATTAGGACAGACCAGGTAATCTACCACAAAGATCGGGATTGTTGAATGGTGTGTTGTTTTTCTGCCGATCGAGTCTGACTCACATCGCAAACTGGGTTGACTGATTACTAGGAAAGGCTGGTGAGGATCCAGCAGTCATAGTACACATTGGCATCAGTGACAAAGTTAGAGGTAAGTGGAAAGTCCTTCAAAATGATTTCAAGGAACTAAAATGTAAGCTTAGGGCAGGAACCTCCAAAGTAGTATTTTGTGAAATACTACCTGTATCACGTGTACACCAGAAAGGCAGCAGGAAATTAGGGAAATAAACAAATGACTCCAGATTTGGTGTAGGAAGAAGGGGTTTGGGTTCCTGGAGAACTGCATTGGTCACATCTGATTAGGATGTACTAACACCAGTCCCCCAAACAGTTCCTGGGCTAAGTTTATACAGTAGAGAAAAAAAAAACACCGCAGGTAACATATGGAATAACAAATGTAGAAGGAAACTTTCTCTATATGACTCAGAATAAGAGACTGTAAGCCTTTAGCAAATGTCTCCCGCCCGCTTCAGATCCTTCCTTCGCTGCCGCGTCATCTTCTCTGCGTCGCGGCCGGATCTTCTTTCTTCGGCCCGGCGGATGCGCAGGATGACGTCGGTGACGTGCCCCGCGCATGCGCCGGCCCGAAGCAAAATGATCCGGCCGCGACTGAGAGAAGATGGCGCCGCGGCGAAGAGAAGAACCGGAGCGGGTGAGTAAAATCTGATTTTTGTCTCCCGCGGATCCGGACGGCTTCCATAGGCTTCAATAGAAGCCTGCGGGAGCCGTCCCCGCGGGAGACCCGCATGAAAATGGAGCATGGTTCAGATTTTTTCATGCTCCATTTTTTTTAAAATCACTTTTATTGACCATCCGCGGGTATTTATCTACCCGCGGGTGGTCAATGCATCCTATGGGGTGCGGATCCGCGTGCAGGAGAAGAGTTAAAATCCGCTGCGGATTTTAATTCTTCTTTTGCCCGTGGACATGAGGCCTAAATGGGAAACCAATCAGCACAACTGATATGGAGAAGAGCTTTGGTATTTTAGTTAACTGTAAGCTTAACTGGAGCAACCAGTGTCAGGCAGCTGCTGCCAAAGCAAATAGGATCATGGGGTACATCAAATGAGGTCTAGGGGCGCATAGCAAGAACATTGTGTTTCTGCTTTGCAAGTCACTGGTCAGACCACACATGGAATATTGTGTACAGTTTGGGGCATGGATACTCAAGAAGGATATATTAAAGCTTGAGCAGGTACAAACGTGGGCAACTAAAGTAATACATTGATTGGGTGGACTACAATACCCACAGAGGTCATCAAAATTAGGGTTATTTACTTTAGATAAAAGAGGTTTGAGTGGCTACCCAAAAGTTATGTTCAAGGGGACTATACAAGCATCTGTCCCATCATCTATTCATACCCATGACTGTGACTATAACATGGGGGTCCCCTCTACGGCTAGAGGAAAGAAGGTTTCTACATGACATAGAAGGGTTTTTTTTTACTGTGAGAGCAGTGAGACTATGGAACTCTCTGCTTGATGGCATGGTGATGGTGAACTCGATAAAAGAGGTTTAGAAAGGCCTGGACACCTTACTTGAATGATAAAATATTACATGTTATAGTCACTGACTATTTCAGAAGGATCGGTGATCCAGGGATTATTCTGATTGCCAGATTGAGGTCATAAACGGATTTTTTTCCCTATAAATTAGGAAAATTGGCTTTTACCTCAATGGGTTTTTTTTTGCCTTCCTCACAATCAACATTGGTGGGTAATAGGCTGAATTGGATGGGCATGTTTCTTTTTTCTGGCTAAAAACAGGAAAAAGTTTAGAACCGTGTTAGCCAGTAGAGCAAAGTGTGATTGTTCTTAGTGAGAGAGACCAAGTAATCTTGTAGATATGATACCTTTTAATGGCTAACAAAAATACATGAGAGCTTCCGAACCTCTCGGGGTTCTTCCTTATGCCTAAGAAAGAACTCTAAGTAGGTTTGAAAGGCTCTGATAGGCTAAGCCAGCGTCGCTCATAATCCAATCACAGCACTCGCTTGTTGAAGACAGGGTATTCAAAGCCCCGTTACCAGAAAGAGAATGCCGTCAGGACATGGCAGCCTACCTCAGCGCCGGAGGCCAGTACAAGGTACTGGGACACCGTCGACTAGGTAAGCATAAAACACCCCCGAAAATAAGACACTGTGCCTCTTTTGGGGCAAAAATTAATATGACAGTCTCTTATTTTGGGGGAAACATGGTATATATAAAATATTAAAAATTCACTCACCTTTATCATAAAGCATAAAAAAATCAATAAACGTAGTATCCACTTAATCCAATGGTAGGAGCAGCATCCGAGGTGTAATAAAGCAGTCCATATAATCAAGATAACTTCAATATCAAATGGAAATTTTCTTTATTCCATGATCCAGACAGCGACGTTTTGACCCACCCTCTGGGTCTTTCTCAAGCTGGTTTGACATACACCATCCTTGCTCATGTTTAAATAAAAAATGTTTCTTATTATATTGAAAGTTTGCATTATAAACATAGTATCCTCATAATTGTACTGCCCCATAGAATAAAGTTAACGCGTCTTTTTTTTCCACAACATGAATGCCGTGAAAGCAAAAAAAGGGCGTAACTGCATTTTATTTCCATTTCATCCCACTTAAAATGTGTTGAGTTTTTAATTAGTATTAAAAAATACAACTTATTTCAGGTAAAACAAGCCCTTGTACAGCTGTAGCAACAGAAAAATAAAAAAGTTATGGCTCTTGAAATAGGAGGATTGGAAAAAAACGAAAATCCGAAAAATAGCTGGTAGTTAAAGGGTTAATGCTACCACTTAATATGCAGAGATTATCAGCACTTTCCAACAGCTGATGGCTCTGCCTGCACTGCCTGTGACATTTCTATGCTACCCTCCAGATAAATCGTCTGCCCTGGTCCAGTCATCTCAATGTTCTTCAGAAATTGGAATCTGTGTTTTTTTTTTCCTGTCTGCGATACACGAGCCGCTCTATTCATGAAAACGCTCCAAAGCATAAAAAGAAAATGATTGCACTGACTTGTCTTTGTTCTGTAACGTATAATCTATGCAAATGAAATTATATCTAAAGTCTTCAAATTCGAGGTAAGGGAAGCTCAGGATTTTCCCTTTGCTGTGAAAGTTTTAACATGAAGAATGTACTGAACATGGATTTCGGTGGTTTTTCTTTTACCAGATGCATGATGCGGCTTCTTTATCCAAAGTTCGGCATGGCAGATCTTCAGAGTACACATATGATAAGGGTGAGGGAAAGCAGCAGAAAACAGACCTATTACTGTTGGGGCCTGGGAGTAGTTTAAGCAAAGGGAAGCAGACCAACGAACACAAAATTGGGGTCCGAAGTAACCTGCTAAACTGTTAGGCAGAGAGATGTGGATCCACCTTGCCGCACACTAATTTTACTTTGGGCTATCTGGGTGTGAATGTCTAATATAGCAGATGTTGTGACAGGATTGGAGGGGGCCTGGTTTAGGAAGTGTGCACTGCTCCTTTAGGAAAGATGGCGGGTGCACGCATGAGCCCTTCAAGCAGACACCAGAGAGCCAGTGGAGGGGTGAGTACAGAGAGCAGTAAATGGATGATGGTGGCGCCGGATCACGGCCCTAGCAGTAGGCAAGCTAGGTGGGAAACCATGGCATACCGTGACGCAGACTTTTTGTGGCTGATTCAATACTTGGCTTTTCGTTTAAGTGCTGGCCCAAAAAGACAAATGTTGGCTCTGTCCAAGCGTATACATACATAGCAGGGTGTTCAAGAAGTTGTTGATGTTGTTCCACACTGTTGGATGTGTATGTAGGTGGTCCCAGTGTGGAAGATAAGAAGCTCAGCATTGGAAAGCAAAGTTATATAGTGCATGACTAGTAAGAGAAAGCAGAAGATGCATTTTGGGGTGGCCGTAGAGAGTTGACTGTGGTTAAGAGACATTGTGTGGATAAGATCCAGTGATCACACCAAAGAGTGCCAGACACCATTGCCCCCAGACTGAACAAAACCATAGTAATTTACCTCGTGTGGTGCAGAGTGCTAAGTCAGCAGAAATGGAGCTATTCTATGTTAAAGTGACACATGTCAGATTTCCAAAATTTGGCCTGGTCATTAAGGCACAAACAGTAGAGATGAGCGAACGCGTTCGTCCGAGCTTGATATTCGTGCGAATATTAGGGTGTTCGGGATGCTCGTTATTCGTAACTGGTTAATTTAACTTTCTTCCCTGAGACGTTAGCGCTTTTTTTTGGCCAATATAAAGACAGGGAAGGCGGGGATTTCAAGCCTTTCGTGGAGAAAGGAATACTCTGCCGTGGATTAGGAGGGAGCGACAGCCTGCAGGAGCGCCGCAGATCATCTGAAAAAGTGAGTAATGCTTTTTATTCTTTGCTCCACTGTATTACCGGCGTATAAGGTGACAGTTGGGGGGTCGTCTTATACGCCCGGTCGCCTTATACGCCGGTATATATTTTTAGTGTAACACATTTCTGGATGAATTGCAGGAAAGGGGTTATATATTTAACCCCTTTCCGACCATTCATCCTGCGATCGCGGGCAGCCCATTGCATTCAGTGGAACCTGCTGTATTGCTGGCTCCATTGAATTCAATGGGCAAACATCGTTCTTCTCTGCTACAGCTGTTACAGCTGTGGCAGAGGAGAACGATCTTTATGCTGACAGTGGGGGGGGGGGGGCACTCTTGCCGCTATTGTGGCTTAATAGTGGGACCTGTGAACTTGAGATGCAGCCCACCATGTAGCCCCTCGCCTGCCCTATCCGTCACTGTGTCATTCCCATCACTTTCCTGAATTGCCCAGATTTTCACACATGAAAACCTTAGCGAGCATCGGCGAAATACAAAAATGTTCTGGTCGCCCATTGACTTCAATGGGGTTCGTTGTTCGAAACGAACCCTCGAGCATCACGGGAAGTTCGTTCCGAATAACGAACACCCGAACATTTTGGTGTTCGCTCATCTCTAACAAACAGGCTTGGTCACTAAGGGGTTGATGATGAACGTATTATTTTTTATAAACGCTTCATAGATGACATTTTATTGACCTGGGATGGTGAGATGGATGATCTCAAATTATTTATAACCCAGATCAACCAAAATGACTTTAAGCTTGGGTTCGTAAATAATATAAGCCTATCCGAAGTCGTTTTTTTTACATCTAGAATTGTCTTCTATTTATGGGGTAATACACACAAAGACCCATTTTAAGCATAAAGACTGTAATAGCTATCTAAATTTTTTGAGTTGCCATAAGAAAAGTTGGAGGACTAATATCCCTTTTGGACAGTTTAAACGTATCAGGAGAAATTGTTCCTTAATTGAGACATTTAAAGAACAGGCTTTGATTTCGAAAGAACGGTTTATCGAAAAGGGATATCCTTTCATGCGGCAGCTATAGGCCAATATCCCTTCTAAACTTAGACATCAAAATCTGGGCCAAAATCCTTTCCAAGCGAATAAACAAATTCATACCCAACCTGATTAATGAAGAACAGTCCGGGTTTGTCATGGGGAGGGAGGGTAAAGACAACGCAGCACGACTCCTACATATAATTGATTATGCCCAAAAAAAGAAAATCCCCTTAATCTTCCTAGGTATAGATGCCGAAAAGGCGTTTGATAGAGTCGATTGGAATTTCATGCGAGCAGTCCTAGAAAAATTCAACTTCCCTCCCCCGCTAATTGATGCAATTTTCACACTATACTCTAAACCTCACGCCAAAATCAATGTGAATGACTCCTTCTCACTACCCTTCCCTATTACCAATGGGACTCGCCAAAGCTGCCCACTGTCCCCAACACTCTTTATCCTCTCATTAGAAATATTACTTCAATTAGTATGCCAAAACAGCGAAATTCAGGGAATCCGCCTTAATCAATTCTCTCTCAAATCAGTAGCGTTTGCAGACGACATACTGTTCATTTTAACCAACCCAGAACAAGCTCTCCCAAGCCTAGAAAACACTCTGGATACCTTTGGACACTTTTCCAATTTCAAAGTGAATACAGCAAAATCAACTATATTGAATATAACACTTCCTCCAGAAATGATTAAAAAACTCCAAAGGTCCTCCAGTTTCCCTTGGTCAGAGACATCCATAGAATATGTGGGGGTAAAAATAACTAAAAACCTTGGACACCTCTTTGAAAGTAACTTTGTCCCATTTCTTAAAGACATTACACTAGCTTTGAAAACATATGACCTCCCAGTGCTTTCATGGTTTGGTCACAGAAACCTTATACAAACTTATCTGGTGCCCAAGATTTTTTATAAAATGCAGATGCTACCAATCTTCCTCCCGGACTCTTTCCTTAAACAGATTAGGATAAAATTCTCAAGATTTATATGGAAACATAGGAGACCCTGCCTAGCTCACAACCTTCTAGTACAGAGAAGAGAGCATGGAGGGATCAACCTACCTGATATCTCTCATTACTACAAATCTATCCAATTAACCAAATGGCTAGAACTAACTTTCCCTTCGAAAAACAAAATAGTAAAGAGCATGGCACAAGCTTCCTACGGAAAACATTTTCTGAAGGACATGTGGCTACCTCCGTAAAAATTCTTCAGGAAAGCTTCCTTTGACCCCCTCTTGAAAGGAGTTTGCACGACCTGGGATGCTCTCCGTTCCAAATTAGCCCCCCACCCATCCTCTGCTGCCCCCCTAAATCTAATCCCGGACTTTCTAGGGTTAAAACTAGACACGCACAGAGAAAAACTGTGAACCTATCTTGAAAATCTATCTATTGCTGACCTTTGGCAGATGCGCACATCTAAAAACAAACATCTCATGGAGAACCTTCTCTCGCTATCCGCACTTCCACCGCTCAACCACCTCTCCTATCTTCATCTAGACAAAACCCTGGAACATTTCAACCAAAAACACCCATCCTCTCGCTCATACTCAGAACTTGAGCGTATCATGTTAGCGAGTAGCAGTTCCAGTAGAAAACTTTCTCGGATTAAAATGAAGTTTTTCACATCTCAAATGTTAGTAAAACCAGCCTTTATCCTCTCATGGGAAAAGGAACTTAATATAAAACTATCTGAAGAGGAGCTGAGGAGTGTGTTGAGTAGCTCACACGGACACTCGAAATGCGTCAGGTTACAAGAAAACCACTACAAGTTGCTGACGAGGTGGTATAAGTCTCCAGACTGGCTCTTTGCCTATAAACTAGCTGACTCGAACCTCTGCTGGCGTTGCGATGACCAGGTGGGCTCCCTTCTTCACATTTGGGGGTCCTGCTCAGTTTTAAGACCCTTCTGGGACCAGGTAGAACTAAAAATACAAGAAATATCAGATAGCAATTTTAGGCTTGCACCTGAATACGTAATATTAGCTAGGCCTTCCACTAATTATAAACCCTCCAAGTCCAACCTAATCACCCACCTCATAATGGCAGCCAAAGCTCTGATCCCCACAAAATGGCTACAACCCGACCCCCCTACAATAAGCCAGTGGATAGCTAAGGTAAACGAACTCTGCAGATTCGAAGAACTATCAAGCTGGGCCGCCAGGTCACATCACAAATTCTTAACAGTCTGGAATCCGTGGCAGACCAAAACATGCCTTGGCGTCTAGATTGTAATATGAATCCTGGGCTGATCTCAATTTTTTTTCTTTTCTTAAAAAGACTCAAATCGCAGATACTTGGTTGTGAAGTTGGACACCCGTTTGGGTGTATCGCTCCTTCTTTCAAGTAAGAAAACCGGAGCCCCTCCCTAATCCTACTAGCCCTCCACCCATCCCGACACCCCAATCTTCATAACCTCCCCTCCCCCTTCCCACAATCCTTCCCTCCCCCCTGTCCATGCCTATAACATTATAAAACTTTTGCATTATGCTGCTTAATATATTAGTTAAAATAATTAAAAATAAACAATATTGTGATGACTTTTTTTGGAAATGTACATGCTCTGTAACCAATGATCTCTGCTTTTCCAACGCCTACTCTATGTATGTTATATTTCCTTATATTTTCAATAAAGAAAGTATTAAAAAAAAAAAAAAAAAGACAAGGGATATCCTTTAACTTTTCAGGAATAACGGTGCATAAATCACAAAATAAAAGAAAATCCCCCACAGTGGGGTATCCCTTCTTCTCTCCTCCAGGGGAGCCCTGGCATCGCGCTGCTGGGGATTTTGTTCTTCTCCCCTGCGGGGGTACCCAGGTCTTGCTGCTACTAGGGATTTCCTTCTTCTAGGAAATTAAGGGAAGCCCCACGGAACAGGGCGGTCCCCCGGGGCTTTCCTTCATTTCTCTCTCCCCCATGGAGCAGCAGCATTTTTTTAAATCAACATGCAGCTCCCAATTGTGTGAATGGGCAATTTCACCGTTAATTAAGCCTGAGACAAGATAGCAGGAAATCATCCATTTATGTGATTTGTAGCCTAGTTAACCGCATTTTTTTCGCATGGCTATCTTCAACGTGATTTTCATGCTAGTGTGACTGAGGCCTAAATGTGGCAAATAATCCTAATGCTATGGGGTTTGAATACATTTAATTGCAACTGCACTTCTATTTTAATAGAAGACTAAAGCTTGGGACTAATTATAGAGCAAAAAAGCTAAGACTTGAGATTTTTAACAGACAAATCTAGCATTCTTATTGTATATCTTTAATTATCTAGTTATAATATAGAAAGACAAAACTTACGAATCTCACAAGGGCAATAAGTTCTTGGGAACAATTAAAGATAACTACTGTACCCAACTAGAGGGAGGGCCATCCTTGACTTATTATTAACTAACAAACTGGACAGAAACGTGGGGGTGCAGGTTGTGGGACACTTGAAAAATAGTGACCACAATATAATTAATTTCCAGCTGTCATTCAATAGGAAGCCTTATCAGGGAGTGACAAAAAACTAAACTTTAGTAAATCAAAATTTGATCAGCTCAGATTTACTCTTGGTAATATTATTTGGTACAATGTTCCTAAAAATAACAGTACAGGCGACAAATGAGAGAAGTTTAAAAACATGCTAAATACCTCAAGTGAACAGTTCATATCCTTTAAAAATAAAAGAACTACAAGTAAAAAAAAACAATGTGGCTCAATAAGACTGTAAGGAGGGCAATAAATGAAAAAAAGAAAACATTAAACTATTAAAACAAGAAGGCAGGGAAGAAACACTAAAAACATACAAGGAAAAAAACAAATTATGTAAGGAAAATATCAAAACTGACAAGGAGGCATAGAGACTCATAGAATCATAGAATGGTAGAGTTGGAAGGGACCTCCAGGCTCATCGGGTCCAACCCCCTGCTCAGTGCAGGATCACTAAATCATCCCTGATAGATGTCTGTCCAACCTTTGTTTGAACACTTCCATTGAAGGAGAACTCACCACCTCCCTTGGTAACCTGCTCCACTCATTGATCACCCTCACCATCAGAAAGTTTTTTCTAATATCTAATTTGTGTCTCCTCCCTTTCAGTTTCATCCCATTGCTTCTAGTCTTTCCTTGTGCGAATGAGAATAGGGCTGATCCGTCTGCAGTGTGACAACCCTTCCGATATTTGTAGACCGCTATTAAGTCTCCTCTCAGCCTTGTGTTTTGCAAGATAAACATTCCCAGATCCTTTAATCATTCTTCATAGGACATGATTTGCAGACTGCTTACCATCTTGGTAACTCTTCTCTGAACTTGCTCCAGTTTGTCTATGTCTTTTTTAAAGTGGGGTGCCCAGAACTGGACACAGTATTCCAGATGAGGTCTGACTAAGGAAGAAAAAAGGGTATATGATCACATCATCTAGACTCTATGCTTCTCTTAATACATCCCAGAATTGTGTTTGCCTTTTTGGCTGCTGCATCACATTGTTGATCCCTTCTCCAGATCATTTATAAAAATGTTGAACAACACTGGGTCTAGGACAGAGCCTTTTGGTACCCCACTTGATATATTCTTCCACTTGGATGTGCAGCCATTTATGACTACTCTTTGAGTACGATCACTCAGCCAGTTGTGAATCCACCTAACAGTTGCCTGGTCAATCCCATATTTGGTCATTTTTTTCAATAAGCATTGTATAAGATACTTTGTCAAATGCTTTACTAAGGTCAAGAAAAACTATATCCACCGCATTTCCCTGATCAACCCAGTCAGTGATACTATCATAGAAGGAAATTAGATTAGTCTGGCATGACTTGTTTGTTACAAACCCATGCTGGCTTTGGTTAATTACTCCATTTTCATCCAAGTACTTGCATATATGCTGTTTAATAATTTGCTCAAAGATCTTTCCTGGTATAGAATTCAGGCTCACAGGCATGTAGTTTCCTGGATCCACCTTCTTCCCTTTTTTTGAAGATAGGGACAACATTTGCCCTTTTCCAATCTTCTGGGACTTCTCCTGTTCTCCAGGAATTTTCAAAAATTATGGCGAGAGGTACAACAATTACCTCTGCTGCCTCCTTTAGTATCCTAAGATGTAATTCTCTGGACCTTGAGACTTGAATTCATTTAGATAAGCTAAGTGTTCCCTCACTATCTCTCTACTTACAGATAGCTTGCATTCTTTTATTCCCCCAATAGCATAGGGAAAATCAGTTGATGTTCCATCTACTTTCTGAGAGAAAACAGATGCAAAATAGAAATTTAAAAGTTCGGCCTTCTCAGCATCATTCTTAACCAATTCACCATTTTCATCTTGCAAGCATCCAATAGAATCTTTGACATTTCTTTTGCTTTTGACATATCCCCAAAATCCTTTTTTATTGCTTTTGGTCTCTGTCGCAAGGCTAAATTCATTATTAGCTTTAGCTCTATTAAATTGTTTTTACTCAAGTGTATTCATGAAGGAAAAAGAAATATCACACAAGACACAGGGAAATAAAATGAACCCACCCCTATCCCCACTAAATATCATGTAGGAGGAAGTGCAGAGACGGTTAAAAAGGACTAAAATCAACAAATCGCCTGGCCTACATGGAATACACCCAAGGGTCCTAAGGGAACTAAGTGACGTGATAGACCGCTATTTCTTATATTTAGGGACACTATTGAGACCGGGGTTGTACATATAGCCAATGTGGTTCCAATATACAAAAAGGGGTCAAGAAGAAAGCCTGATAACTACAGGCCGGTAAAGGCCCATTTACAGACACAGATAATCACTCAAAAGATGGCTTTTGAGCAATGATTTTGCATAATCTGCTAATTGGCACTACTGCCTATAAGTACCAATCAGCAGCAGGTGAGCTGTAAGGAGCTGAATTTATTCAGAGGACCGCCCACTGTTCTCTGAATAAATTCCTTTTGTTCTGCCAGTGGGGCTGACAGCTGAGAACAGCTGAGACGCTGCAATCAGCTGTCCCCAGGCAGAGCACAGTGTGCGGTCCATCTTATCAGCTGTTCTGCTGAACAATGGTTTTGAAGCCGAACTTAAGACTGTCGTTCTGCAGAAAACTGAAAGATGGCTTTTCAGCAAATTTTGAGCGATAATCACTGTGTCTAAATGTGCCTTAAGTCTCACTTCAATAATTGTAAAAATATTCGAGGGGTTTCTAAAAGATGCCATCCTGGAATACTTCAAGAAGAACAACGGAATAATGCCTCATCAGCATGGGTTCATGAGCGGTCAATCATGTCAGATCAGCTTCTACAATGAAATAAGCTTTAGGCTGGACCTGGGAGAGTCTATTGATCTCGTATATCTGGATTTTTCTAAAGCATTTGATGCCATGATACATAATAGGTTGATATATGAAATAAGACAGATCGGTCTGGGCAAAAACGTGTGTAGTTGGGTAAAGAACCGGCTCAAAGATAGAAACCAGAGGGTGGTAATAAATGGTTCATACTCTGGTTGGGCCACTGTCGCTGGAGTGGTACCAAAAAGTTCACTACTAGGCCCCATTCTGTTCAAAATATTTATCAATGACCTGAGAGAGAAAGGGACTGCACAGTAAAATATCTATATTTGCAGATGATATGAAATGATATGAAATTATACAAGATAATTAATACAACGGAGGACAATGCACAGCAGCTAATGGACCAAGATAAGCTGGGGGTTTGGGTAGAAAAATGGCAAATGAAATTCAATATTGATAAATGTAAGGTTCTGCACATGGGCAGGAGCAACAAATAACACCAATATGCACTAAATGGGGTACTGTTAGGGAAAAGTGATATGGAAAAAGACCTGGGGGTACTAGTTGACTGTAGACTTAACTGGAGCAATCAATGCCAGTCAGCTGCTGCAAAAACAAATAAAGTCTTGGGGTGCATTAAAAGAGGTATAGGGGCGAGGGACGAGAACATTATCCTCCCATTATATAAGGCACTTGTCAGGCCTCACATGGAATACTGTGCACAGTTCTGGTCACCGGTGCAGGTAAGATCTTGCAGTACTTGAGGGGGTTAAAAGAAGAGCAACTAAATTAATAAACGGAATGAGAGGACTGGAATATCCAGAGAGGCATCAAAACTGGGATTATTCACCCTGGAAAAAAGACGGTTGAAAGGGGACCAAATAACCATGTATAAGTACATGAGGGGACAATACAAGGATCTCTCCCATGATCTGTTTATATCCAAGACTGCGACGGTAACAAGAGGGCATCTGCTACGTTTAGAGGAAAGAATGTTTCATCACCAACACAGAAAGGGACTCTTTACTGTAAGAGTAGTGAGACACTGGAACTCTCTGCTTGAGGATGTGGTGCTGGCAAAATCGATAGAGGGGTTTAAGAGCGCACTAGATGCCTTTCCAGAGTGCTAAAATATTACAGGATATAGACATTAACTAACCAGCGGGGTTGTTGATCCAGGTCTTGGAGTCAGGTAGGAACTTTCAGATGTCGATCCAGGGATTATTCTGTCTACCATTATGGAGTTGGGAAGAACTTATTCCCCCAAATAGGCTAACCCTCTACTTCAATGTTTTTTTTCCCTTTCTCTGGATCAACAAGGCGGGATGGAAACAGGCTGAACAAGATGTGGATTGTCTCCCTTTTGTCTAACTATTTTACTATGTTACCTCAGCTTTACAGTTTTTGCAAAAGTCACAAAGAATAAACCTTTCCTGTAGCAATTTGCTAGTTTCAGTGTAAGAAACAGATGCAGCACAGATCAAACCTTGAAGGACTGTGTTTTAAATGCAAAATTCCCCAAGGCGCACATTCACAATGTTCCGGCCAAAGATTAATGACAGAAGGAAAAATCCAGCCGGCCTGATGGCATAAAAAGTCCTTATTGACACAATGTGCAATCCATAAAATGTGAGCACATTGTATTTCCTCAAACATAAGAATTTTGCTCCAAGCATGTCCGATGGACAACATTAAATTAATACTAAATGTAGAATTTAAAGTCAACAGTTGCAAGGAAAAAAGTAAGTGCACCCGTTGGAATTACCTGCTTTTATGCATGTATTGCCAATAAAATGTGGCCTGATTGCTATCTAAGTCACAATTATAGATAAACACAATGTAACTAATAACACACAAAAGTTGGACCATTCTTGTCTTTTACTGAGTAAACATCCACAATATAGACAGAAAAAGTAAGTGAACCCTTGAATTTAATAACTTTTAGATCCATCTTAAGCGGCAATCACCTCCACCAAAAGTTCCCTGTAGGTGCAATCAAGATTTACACAATGCTAAGGAGGTCTTTTGCATCATTCTTTCCTGCTAATGTGTTTCAGTCCATCATTATTTTGGGATTCTTTGTATGCACAGTCCTCTTCAGGTAGTGCTGCAGCATCTCCACAGGATTAAAGGGGATTCCCCATGACTTAATATTGCTTTACAACTAGAGATGAGCGAGCGTACTCGGAAAAGCACTACTCGCTCGAGTAATTTGCTTTATCCGAGTATCGCTGTGCTCGTCCCTGAAGATTCGGGTGCCGGCACGGAGCGGGGAGCTGCAGGGGAGAGCGGGGAGGAACGGAGGGAAGATCTTTCTCTCCCTCTTTCCTGCCCGCTCTCCCCTGCTCCCCGCTGCGACTCACCTGTCAGCCGCAGCGGCACCCGAATCTTCAGGGACGAGCACAGCGATACTCGGATAAAGCACATTACTCGAGCGAGTAGTGCTTTTCCGAGTACGCTAGCTCATCTCTATTTACAACCTTTCTGTGCTTCCTGGTTTTTGCTGACCAGGACATGTGACAGCTGCAGCCAATCACTGGCTATAGAAAGTCACTGGTGATTGGCTGCAGCAGTCACATGTCCTAGTCAGCAGCAACCCGAAGGACAGAGTGGTTGTGGAGAAATTTTGAGTCATTGGAAAACTTTTGTAAGATCAGGACTCTGATTTCGCCATTCCAAAACACAAATCTTCTTCTTCAACCATTCTTTAGAGGATTTACTTGTGTACTTTGAGTCATTGTCTTGCTGCATCGCCCAATCTCTTTAGCTTGAGATCATGGACTGCTGCCCTTATATTTTCCTGTAAAATGTTTTGACACAATAAATTTGTTGTTCTCTTGATGATCACATAACATCCAGGTTTTGAGGCAGCAAAGCAGCCCCAAACCATAATGCCCCCACCATTCTTCACAATTGGATGAGGTTTTAGTGTGGATGGGTAAAGTTCTTTTTCCGCAAAACCAAATGTTCAAAATCTTCTGCATTTGTGCTAAAAAGTTCCACTTTTGTCTCACCTGTCATCAGTAACCAGGCTTTGTGTGCCTTTATTTAATAATCATGTTTATTTACATACTACCAACATTTACTGCAATACTTTACAAATCAAAAGGTACCTGCACAAACAAAAGAGATTAACATATTAATCATCAATTTAAAAATAGTAGCCAGGGCTTACAATCTATGAGGGGATAGGAGTGACAAAAAAGGTGATAGTGCTTGTTCTGTACAATGGTCCAGCCATCTTTAAAGGAATTTCTTGGGCAAATACTATTGATGACCTATCCTCAGAATATCCTCTGTCAATGCAGCAGGGCCAAATATCATCATTATTGGGATTGAAGGTAGAAGTGCCATAGAGGGCTTTTCTTCTATTGAAAGCAATTAGAGCACTGCCTCCTATTGCTGTACATTTCCGGCATCTCATTGAGGTCAGGGTCAGACACCTTGGAAGTTGAAAACTAGTCAAGAACAGGTTCTAAAACGGGAAGCCTTCTGGATACTCACATTAGATACACAGTTTCCGAAAGGTTTAAACATGAAATCTGATTTATTATATATTGATTGATTTTATTTTTTTGTTTTTTGCTGATTTTACATTTTTATATTTTTCCTAATGTTTTGATAATCTTACATTTATTGTGCAATGAATTGATGTCATTATATTATGTGTCTATGAATATTTGTGAATACAGCTTACCAATGTCCTGGTTGGGACAGAAACACGTCCGAATTTTACTCTGATATATATGGCACTATCTAAATAAAGGCAAGAGAATCTTTATCACTTTAATCAGCTTCCTCTTTTCCTTTATATACTACATATGAATTACCGCTGAAGACTGGGCGGTGGAGCTGTATATGTGAAGAAGCCTTGCCGACTGTGAACTGAATGTTATGGGGAGCGTGATGGTGAGCAACATTTTTCTTCTTTTTTGCACTCTATATGTGTAGCAGTCTAGCTCCAACGCCTACCCCTACATTGCATAGACATTCAAGATGTAAAGGGGTTGCCTCTGTTACATTTTTGTGAAATAAGCAACATAGAATTAACGTTGCAGTAACAAGTGCCCATTAACCTCTTACATGAATCCCTCTTGTGATCCAGAGATTGAAGCACGTCACTCCAGGCTGTTGCAGATGTTTAATTATACCACAGCCTTCCACAGATCCAATGGAGAGATAAAAACTCTCTACAATACTTTCGAAAAAGCAAAGAAGAATGAATTGAAAATATGGTGGGACATGCATAGTTTAACCCTTTCCAATCCACTGTCTGACGTCTGAAGACATTCTGATTGAAGGCTGTACAGCTTCGATGTTGGAAGACGTCTGGCAGGGTATTCTTACTGTATATTATTGGCCTCTCTGTTGTCGGGGGGGCCTCTCAAGCATGTCCTCTACCGCAGTACTGGCTCTAGCCAGCAGATGGTGCCATTGTATAATGTCAGAAAGAGAAAGCCCCCTAGGAAACCCTGAATCCAAAATTGGATTGCAAAGGGTTAAAGACATACGTAGAATTACATATGATACCCCAAGGTCTGAAAATAAAGAAATTACCTAGAACGGAGAACTCAAAAGAATTTATGGACAAATGGAATGACATTTTATCCGAATGTTCAATGAAATTAATCAATCTCATTGTAGAATATGAAGAATCAAAACTGGCTGATTTGAAAGTCGACGTTAAAAAAGCGGAAACTGCACAAACTTAAACCAGAGGAATATGAGACCTTGAATAGAAAATGAAAAGAAAATTTAATTAAATGGATGATTCTATTATGACAATTAAAAAATGGAAATTAGAAAGGGATAAAAGAGATTCTGAAAATAAGGAGGTCTATAGTTGGAGAAGAAATCCAGTCCATAAGAGGTATAGATCCATTTTGAAAGATAGAAAGAAAAAGAAAACTAATAACCGGGTAACTTTCTCCACCTCGGATACCGAGGAATTTACTACAGAATGAGAAACTTCCAGCTGTAACTTATCGGGACCCGAAACAACAACAAGCAGATATGTCAACCACAGAAGTAATTTAAAAAACGCAGTAGAAGGAACACCAGGCATACGAAGATATCCAAGCAGATTTAGAAAATAGAAGACAATAATGTAATCCTCCTAACACCATTTATTATTTCAAAAGAACAGGAGTCTATATTAACCCTTTCCAATCCAATTTCTATCCTGGTTTTCCTAGGGGGCTTACTCTTTTTCTGCCGTTATACAATGGCGCTATCTGCTGGCTAAAGCCAGTACTGCATGAGATGACACTTGGATAGGCTCCGACAGCAGAGAGGCTGGCAATATACAGTAAGAGAACCCCGACGGACGTCTTCCAACATCAGAGGTGTACAGCCTTAAATCATAAAGTCTTCAGAGGTCAGACAGTGGATTGGAAAGGGTTAAATAAAGGTTTAAATTTTGCACCTGACTCAGACTTTGATTTATTCAACATCTTATTAGATATAAATAAGTTTATTAGAACTTTAACTGTAAAGAAACATTTTTCTAGAAATGAAATGGCATCAAATAAAGACCCAATACATTGAACAAACAATAAAACTATTTTTTCTCTAATGAATTTATGAATAAGAACTTTAAAGAAACATGAGCATTATTAGACTTACAAGATCTAGAGGGGGAAAGATATGGAACACACATGGACTCAGACCCTATTAACAACATCGAGTTTTCAATGCCCAATCTGACATTCTACCCCAAAGCGTCAAGAGCAAAATGCATGGACGATTTTCAATTCATCATGGAAAAAGAACTACTAAAATGACAAAGAAATAACGAAACTAGAAAAACCAAGAATGCCAACCATTCTGCCAAAGAAAGGAAGGAATTCAAGAAAATATCCAGCACCAAAAATCTGACTAGCAGAAAATTGGACAAAAGTGGAAACTTAGTCATTTTGGATACTGATTTCTATTCAAAATTGGCCTATATATTAAATGACACCAAGATCTACAAGAAAATTGGGAGAAATCCCACACAAGACTGTATTCTACAGTTATCCAAGTTGCTTATAGGGGTTGTCCCGCGCCGAAACGTTTTTTTTTTTTTCTTCCAATGGCCCCCCCGTTCGGCGCGAGACAAACCCGATGCAGGGACTTAAAAAAAAAACCGCATAGTACTTACCCGAATCCCCGCGCTCCGGTGACTTTTTACTTACCTGGTGAAGATGGCCGCCGGGATCTTCACCCTCGGTGGACCGCAGGGCTTCTGTTTGGCTGGAATCGGCACGTGACGGGGCGGAGCTACGAGGAGCCGCTCTCAGGCACGAGCGGCCACATTCAGAAAAGAAGAAGACCGGACTGCGCAAGCGCGTCTAATCGGGCAATTAGACGCTGAAAATTAGACGGCACCATGGAGACCAGGATGCTAGCAACGGAACAGGTTAGTGAATAACTTCTTATAACTTCTGTATGGCTCATAATTAATGCACAATGTACATTACAAAGTGCATTAATATGGCCATACAGAAGTGTATAACCCCACTTGCTTTCGCGGGACAACCCCTTTAAGGAGGGAATAACGGCAGGAATATTAGAAGAAAAAGAGGCTGCTTCTCTCTGCCCTGAAAATCCATCGGTGGCCATTTTTCATAGACTTGCGAAGATACACAAAGAAACCCTTCCCCCCCCCTGCGTTCTATTGTTGCAGGGATCGATTCACTCTGTGAGAGATTGAGCTTGTGGGTGGATCGATCCCTGCAACCACTGGTACACAGACCCCAGGATTATTAGTAGATACCAAGAGTGTTATACAGCTAATACAGAATATTGTATGGAATTCGGATTATTTTTGGTTTCATGTGATGTTAGAAATCTGTACTCGGGCATACCACACCATGTGACCATTGAGGCAGTTAAATTTCATTTGGAGAAATATAGTAAATAAACAGCACACTTGAAGGAGTTTATCTTGGAACGTGTTTTTTCTCAAGCACAATTATTTTATGTTTGACGGTAATTATTTTTTACAGGTTTCAAGAGCCCCTGATGGGCTCCAAATTCTCTACGACAATCTCTAACCTTGAGCTCATGAGCTGGTGGGAGGAGTTATTTTTTCATGTGATAATCCCTTTTGTGGCCACATGGTGTGGTATGCTCGGTACATAGACGATGTCATCGTCACATGGAATGATGACATACAGAGGAATGGTGTTGAAAGTGCTCTTGTGGAATTTGAAAAATACATTAATAATAATGCATTTAACTTGCGTTTTACCACAAGGAGGAGGAATCCTTCTTGGATTTATTACTAAGAGGGAATGTTGATACACATAAGATAGACGCCTGTTTATTTTCGAAAACCCTCATCGGGGAATACTATCCTACAAGCATCCAGCGCTCACCCAAAACATACGATTAATGCAGTTCCATTGGGGAAATTCACAAGAGCTTGCTCCACAGAAAGTGAATTTGATATATCTAAAAATATAATATATACAAGATTACGAGACAAAAAAACCACTTTAAATGAAACTATAATGAAAATGGAAAAATGTGAATGATCTTTCGGATAATTGAAGCTTTGATACACGCTCCAAAAAAGCCACACCCTTTAGTAAAGACTTCTATAAAATCAGAAAATTTGTTCCTGCGGGGGCGTGGCTTAGGCATGAGTGAGTGAGGACACACGGCATGGAGTTCCACAGCCACCGACACTCACACTACTTGAGACACAGACAACTGCAGCTGTACCTGACTATGACACGCTTGGGGAAGTGGAGAAGAGGCCAGCCGTTGGCAAGCGGGACCCTGCTGAGCAGGTTTCT
Source organism: Eleutherodactylus coqui (assembly GCF_035609145.1). NCBI lineage: Eukaryota > Metazoa > Chordata > Amphibia > Anura > Eleutherodactylidae > Eleutherodactylus > Eleutherodactylus coqui. Next base: position 16,546,210 of record NC_089838.1, read on the forward strand.
GCACGGAGGGAGTGCTACGGAAGCAGGGAAGCCTCATTCCAACATGGTGCCCAGTCTTCATGTGGAGCCGGCGCTGCAGCATGTTGGGGACGCAGGAGCTCTGCTTCCAAGCTGGGACCCTCAGTCACCAAACGCGGTCATGTGGGGAACTGGGCAGGAGAAACGAGTATATATCCAGGCTCCCCAGCCCTCTCAGCCTCCATACCAGCTGGGCAAGACACCTACGGGGCCCCAAGACAGGAGCGCAGTCCCATAGGGAAGGCTAACAGAGGAGTCCACTCTGTAACCACTAGCATGGCATTTGAGGACACAGCAGTAAAGCGCAGAATAACTGAAACAGCCACGGCAAATAACCCCCCAGAACCGCCGTCGTATGACTTTCAAACCCTGCAGGCTGTTTGGGTCATGATTCAAGTTCTACTACTAGAACGGACCTAGAAGAGCAGCTGCAGTGTATCGATGAGAAACATGAAATAGCCATAGAGGCGGTTCACCACTCAGTACAGAGTCTGACAGAAAGGGTTACGGCCCTGGAGGAGAATGTGGTAGCCCCGTCAATGGACTTTCAACAATTAGCTCAAACAGTGGAAAAACAGCAGAAGCAACTTAGAGACTTGACCTTTCACTTAGACAACATTGAAAATAGACACGTCTACCAGTCTGCTATTAGTGTCCAATGTTATCTTTGAACACAGTTTGGTGAAGATGCCCCAGCGGGCGCACAATTTGTAAGTGTAACTCCAATTTTAAGGAAAAGATTGCATTTATAAACAAAAAACATCCATCCGTCCACCAGTAAGAGTTGAAACAATGGAGTGCACCCATGCAAGTTTCACACAAAATCCTCAGAAATCCACCGTCAGCTCAAGCAGGGAATTGGACTTGGTTCCGCAGAAGGAGAGGTCAGGGGAGGAGGATCCCGGGTGCACACACTGATGTCAGCTCAATGGTTACCAGCAGGGAAACCACAGGTTTCTGTCTCTCTCTGTAAAGCAAATGGAGAGGTTTCTGTTTGCATTTATTCCATTAGGTTTCCATTTTTTGGGGATAAAAAAATAATGCTGCAGACTGCGCTATTTATCCATCCAGAAACCTAACAGAATAAAAGCAAATGGAAACCTTTCCCTTGCTCTTTGTCTTCTGAAACCTCATTGGAGTCAATGGGAGGGGAAAAAAAGGTGTCAATTCACACTTACCAGGTCTGTAAGGCAAGTTGTGCAGGAGAAGAAAGAGAGAAATTCACATATGGGATAGTAATTCCCTCTTCTTAACAATAGGAAAACGGAATCCCCTGGATGAACGTATCCATCTCATAACAGAACTAAACTGTGCCAAACAGACCCCTTTGACTAGAATGGGGTCCGTTTGGTTCTGGCACCTGTCCAGCATTTTTACCGGATGAAAACTTCTTGCATGCACACCTTTATTGTCTGGCATTTCATGCTGAATCTATGCTAAAGGTTCTGAATGGAGCCTTCAATGCAGATGTGAATAGAGGCGAAGCAGATGTAATTTCCAAACAGAAGTGCTACATCCGTTGGCTGATATTGTGCTCACAACTACACCCATAAAGAGCTGTATTTATACTATAGATACTGTAAATCACCTCACTGATATCCCTTCATATTTGTGGATCTCAGATTAGTCATATACTAATTTACTCTGAATAGGAAACTGCGTTGGTGTATCTAAAATAGACAAAGGAAGCATATTTGCAAAACATTTTCATTAAAATATACTACAGTTGTGGGTACAAAACTCATAATGAGTCCTATATGTCTGCATGGTTACAGACTACACCGACCCAGCAGTCAGGTGTCACTAGTTTTGTGGGTGGAGGTGATGCAGGATTTAAGACACGATGCAGCAGATGGAGTAACTAGAGGGCACAATATTTAATTAAGAGCATGAAAATAAAAGTAAACAATGAGATGATAATGATTAAAGGGTTTTTCTACGCAGCACCTACTGTCAGTCCTGGGACACACCAGAGTCAGAGCGGAAGCCGCTGCTCCAACCCTGTGTAGTGGCCGGCGCTTGTAGTTGTAGGCGCAGTTCCCGTTGAATTAGTTGAGAGCTGCACTTGAAATTACGAGTGCTGACCACTACACAGGGTTCGTTGCAGCAGCTTCTGCTCCGACCCCGATGTATCCTAAGTCTGACACTGGGTGCTACCTGGAAAACCCCTTTAACCATGCAATACTACATTTTCCTGGACCAATGCTGAAAGTTGTTACCTTTATGAGATCCCCAGGTTCCGGCTTCCCAGTTTATATCGGGCTAGTTAAAGTTCCCATAATAATTACCTCATTGTAATTTGCTGCTTCATCAATTTGTTTCAATAATAGATTTGCAGTAGCTTCTGTTATATTTGGTTGCTTATGGAAAACTCCTATGAAGATTTTATTATAGTTTTTTCCTCCATGTATTTCTACCCATAGAGACTCCACATGTTCATCTCCCTCCCTCATATCTTCCTGTAATGTGGGCTTTAAACAGTATTTTACATAAAGACAAACCCCTCCCCCTTTCCGGTTTTAAGAATCATAGAATGGTAGAGTTGAAAGAATCCTCCGGGGTAATCTGGTCCAACCTACTGCTCAGTGCAGCATTTACTAAATCATTCCAGACAGATGTCTGTCCAGCCTTTGTTTGAACACTTCCATTGAAGGAGAACTCACCACCTCCTGTGGTAACCTGTTCCGCTCATTGATCACCCTCACTGTCTATTATCTAATCTGTGTCTCCTCCCTATCAGTTTCATCCCATTGCTTCTGGTCCTTCCTTGTGCAAATGAGAATAGGGCTGATCCCTCTGCGCTGTGACAGCCCTTTAGATATTTGTAGACAGCTATTGTCTCCTTTCAGCCTTCTTGTTAGCAAGCTAAACATTCCCAGATCTTTTAACCGTTCCTCATAGAATAAAATTTGCAGACCGCTCACCATCTTGGTAACTCTTCTCCCAAGATATGAATGTGTTAGATACAAGGGTACTGATGTATCTTGACGCCACCAGGAAGTCCTGGTAAAGACAAGATTGATAGGGAAATGAGGCCCCCTGTAAGTGATTGGCTGCACAGAAGGCTGGGCTGCAGGTCCTGGCAGCCCACTAAGGATGTATGTTACATGCATACCTTGGCCTCCGCTTCAGCCATGCAGCCCTAGCTTCCCTGCCGGTGGCCCACAAGGCGGTAACCCCTGACTTGTGAAGCGCTGAGTGGTGTCGGCAGCAGGGAGGCCACAGTGTCCTAAAGCCTCTTTCCCAGCAAAGGGCTAAAAGGCAGACCCCCCCATGTAAGTTGCACATTGGCTGCAAGTAAGGAGGCCACAGCGCCGGGGGTAGACACAGTCACAGCTGGTGGCCGCAGACTGCAGCGCCATGGGACACAACGATGACAGCATCAGGACAGCAGGGAGGCCCCAGCGTCATTGGACTGTTAGACACAGCTGAGTAACAGCGGTGGAGCAGAGCATCGGGTAACATTCAGGGAGCGCGGCTCTCTCAAGTACGCAGGCAACAGCACCGGTACTGCTACACATAGCCAGGTTACAGGGGTGGAGCGGCAGCTAAGACACAGAGAGCGCTCATCACCCACTGCTCATCATCCACCACAGCACCTTCCAGGATCTTGTGCTATTACACCAATCAGGAGCTAGGGCTGGGACGGGGGTGTTCCTCCATGGAAGCCATGGCATTAAGATACACCAGTACCAGACATAAATATCTCTAATGTTGCAAATTGTATATAATTTATTATTCACTGTATGTGTTGAAGAAAATTACCTCATCTCCCTGCCTTATTGAATATTAACAACTTATTTACAACAAGTTAAGCAAACTATCTGACTCCTTCACTCCTTCACTACTCACTACTACAAATTATGCCCAAGGGCACTGGCATCCAAACTAAAAAAGAGAAAACAAATCACAATTAATCGCCCATAAATAAAATTAGTGCCCACCATACAGTTTGGAAAGTTTTGGTTATTCTAAATGTACTAACCCCTCCTACCGTGCCACCCCCATTTCCATTACTTAGTCCCAGGTCACTGTCTATACTGTCTTTCCCCCTATCTCTCTGGTTGCTCTCCCCCTGTCAGTCCCTAGTTTAAACACTCCTCCAACCTTCTAGCCATCTTCTCCCCCAGCACAGCTGCACCCTCCTCATGGAGATGCAGCCCATTCTTACAGTAGAGCCTGTAGCAGACAGCAGAGTCAGCCTAGTTCTCCAGGAACCCAAACCTCTCCTTTCTTCACCAACTCTAGAGCCACTTGCTTACCTCTCTAATCTCTCACTGCCATTCTGGTGTGTCACGTGGTACAGGTAGTATTTCAGAAAATACTACTTTGGAGGTCCTTCCAACTACCTCTAACATTGTCATTTGTGCAAATGTGCACCATGAGCGCTGGATCCACCATCCACTCCCAGTAATCTGCCAACCCGATCCGTGATGTGTCTAACTTGAGGGCCAGGGAGACAACACACCATATGCCACCAAGACTGGGATCGTCAGATTGCCCTGTCTTTCTCCCTAATAATGACGTCATCTCCCTAGCAGTCAGAGGCCATGTCGTGCTGCAGCAGTTGTAATCTTGTAATGGCAACTCTCTCATCTACCAACTTTGCAAAATTGTTGGGATGTGCCAGTTCAGGACTAGCCCCCCTGGTTCTCTTCTCTCTACCCCTCCTGTCACCCAGCTAGCTGCCTGGTCATACTGCTCCCCCGAACTACCATCCACCCCCAGATCTACCCCAACGAGTGCCTGCTCACCTATGCTAACTATAATATTATTTTGCTTTTCTGTATGTTGCAGACATAGTATTTGCACTGTGACACGATCTGATTTGTTTTTTTGATATCTTTGATGTCTTTTTATCTCCATTAATTTTGATATCTTATATGTATATCCACTTTTTTAAATCAGTTTAAGCAAACTTTATTAATTTCTAGCCTGTGTATGTGAAGCTATTTGTTCTTGCTGTAAGACACTGAGCGACGTCCAATGAAGTCATTGGCACTAGACTAGTCGAGGTCTGGATTTCAAAAATGGGAGACCATTATGAAACTTGTTGAGAGAATACAGTGATCAAGGAAAAATATCCAGCAAAAGGCATTCTGTGGCTGGAAATAACTCATGATGAAAGGGTCAGAGAAGTAGGTCAGGAATCATTCTGATGAACAGACGCTGCGCAATCAAAGTGCAACTAAATACAACACTAGTGCTCCAACTAATGTCCAAATGCACAAAGTGTCATTCTCTAGCATGGTTGCGCTATAACAGCAGACTGCTAGTTTCAGTACCGTGGCCGTCTGAGCGAAACAGTTGTGGCTAAAAGAAGTTATCATGACGGTCTGCACTGGATGGAGAAGAAAGGTCCAAAATTTGCCCTTGGGGTCTATTTGACTCTAGTTTCTCTCCTTTGAGAAAGCCTGTGGCTATGCCATAATTGTTTAAAATGAGAATGCCACTTTTTATCAGTGTAGTCCTTTAGACAGCTAGATGCAAACAAGACAGTCAAATGGGGACGTAGCAATTTAGATACTTCAGTAGTATTATTTTTTAAGAACAAGGGTCCATTGTTCATACTCTACAAGACCACTTCAGGCCTCCAATATTTTCCAGGTCATTATTATATTGTATTGTGTTTTCTCAGAGCATAATGATATCCTATTGTGTATTTGCATCTGCCAAAGGAGCCTTAAAATAGAGCTAAATAGGAAATTAACTAGTTTACCTGTAGACAATAACAATGGTCTTCCAATTAGCTGCAGCACAGCTATGTGCCTGATAAGGACAATGGTAAATCTTGTACTTCCCTGATATGGTTATTAAGGATCAATGTGACTCTGCATATGTTTTCTACTGTCTTTTAATTAGTTTTTAGTGAACCCATAAAGAGCATGTCAGTGCGTAGTGATTTTGCTTTTCTCTATCATTGTAGATAGCCGGAGAAATCAGTCTAAAGAATTTTTATGTAGTTTACCTTATCATGCTTCATGGAACCCAGAAAGCACTGAAGAATGGCCTTAGATAAAAGGGTTTTTTTTTTTTAGTAAGGGGCTTCAGAATAAACGTCCAGTACTAGAGCAGTGCTATAATAGGCTGGTAATGCCTGGGTTGTTCTGGGGTCTGTAGTCAGGTGAGGGCTTAGTTTGGTCCAATACTACCCTTTGATCCTAGCAAAACTAGGAAGATGAAGGCTGCCAGATGGGCCTCTTTGCTAGAGAGGATGGGTTTACAAAGAACGGGTGGTAAAAGACAATGTATGTTTTTTTAGTTTCCCCACGCAGGGGGCAGAGCAAGAGGAAACATTTTGTTTTTTAACATATTGGAAATTTTGTCATAAATAGAGATGAGCATATATACTCGTTTCGAGTAATTACTCGATCGAGCACCGCGATTTTCGAGTACTTCCGTACTCGGGTGAAAAGATTCGGAGGGCAGGGGGAGGCGTGGCGGAGCGGGGGGTAGCAGCAGGGAACAGGGGGGAGCCCTCTCTCTCCCCCCCCACTCCCCGCTGCAACCCCCCATTCACCCACCGCGCCCCCCGAATCTTTTCGCCCGAGTACGGAAGTATTCGAAAATCGCAGCTCGGGCGAAAAAGGGGCGTGGCCGAGTAGGTTCGCTCATCTCTAGTCATAAACTTTCTCATAAATTGTCAAAACTTTGCATTATTTCGATATAATCCTCAATTATAAATCAAAACTACAAAAACTAAACAAACCCTAACGCAGGTCACCTTGTTTCTCATTGGTTCTTCAACCACAGTAGACTTGAACAGTAGATAATTAATCACTAATATCTGGTTAACGGGATAGTTCTAGGTTGCAAGTAGGTTCTGTCTAAAACCTGGGATATCGGCTAGATCAATTCATGGTCTCCACAACACTCCATATTTCTGTAGGGTGTCAGACTGTATGGTATGTAGCCTCGCATACTTTGTGGCATCCTGTTCAGCACTTCTCTAAATGACAGGGTGGGCTGTTTCCATCTAGCCGCTCTATGGATCCTGGTTGCCATAGATATTTTTTGAATAAGCTTATGAGCTTGGTGCTTAATTCCGGGGAGGCGATCTCCCAGTAGGAACATCATTGGAGATTTTTGGAATGGGCCTATGAATAATCTATGCTTTAAACTATGTACCTGTGACCAGAGTCTGACTACCTCCGGACACGTCCACCAGATATGTAATTGGGATCCCATCTCCGTACATCCCCTGAAACAGCATGGTGTAGCGAAGGGGAAGAATCTATTTATTCTAACAGGTACTAAGTCAATGTATGTTTTTTTATAGAGGGGGTTTCTAAGTGTGTTAGTGTCATTAATGTAGAATATAAAATTCCCCACTTTATATAGACTTTTCCAGCTTTTTACATAAATTAGATTTTTACATACGGTAGGGTGGTTTATAGGTTAGTAATATTATTCTTCTCAGTGGTCTATGGTTGTTCAGCAATTAATAGCAACTACTATCTCTCATGTTCTTAGGTCATTCTCGCATTTGCTTCTTTAGCCTCTTATCTGGGCCCTCCAAGCCAGGGATGTTGTTTTATAGAGAGTTAGAGCTGTTTAGAGTCAGTGGGGTCTGGTGCCAAGGGACAGTGTCAGGGAGACATTAGCGAGACAGGTAGGGAGAGTGTAACACGGCAGGTGTGGACCCAGTGTGTCACTGACTGATTTGACTGAAATACTCCTGAGGGCTGCTCTTAGGGGTTCCTTGGTATTCACCTCTAGACCCCTTTATGAGGAACCTGGTATTCATTGCAGGGAACTCCCAGGAGTAGCCTCAGTACAGTGACAGCTGAACCAACTAAACTAAAAGGCCCCAAAGTGTGGTAACAAATGGACAGGCAAGAAAATAGTCAGATCAACAGACTGAGGTCAGGGCAGGCACAGTTCAATCAACACGGTTAGCAGAGAGAAGGTCAGGGCAGACAGCATTCAGGCAAAGTATAGTCAACATAAAGGGAATATAAAAGGACCGAAGTCAAGACAGGCAGAGTTCTGGAACTGGGTAATTAGGCAGAAAACTTAGACTCAAGTAGGATACAGATTCACCTTCATAAAACCACCAGGAACCTATTGTTCTGGCACCTTCCAGTGGGAGTAAGTGCCTTAGATAATCCAGGAATGGCTAGGATTTTGGACTGGAAAGATGGGTGCATATGCTGGCCCTTTAAGAGATGGGAGAGCATATGTGTAGTGGCCCAGAGTTAGTAGGACCCCTCCATGAGGTAAAGTGTTTGTCCTGTGCAATAGTATTGTCAGCGTCTTCTATGTGTATGCATTTAATGTGTATTGCACCTCTGCAGCACTGAATGGTTTAATGTCTGGGTTATGTCTGAGAAATGTATCATGTTGTGTGTCATGTGAACTTGTGTGATATATGTGTTTGGAAGGGGAATCCAAATGAGTTCTGAGCTTTAGTGTGAGTCTGGCAAGAGTCTGAAAGCTAGCCAGTGAGAGAGGAGTCTACCCACTTGCAGACACTGCATTATCAGTCAGTGTGTGGTGGCATGGAGGAGGCGGAGTGATTCCCTATTGTGCAGCCCAGGAGTACTCCGCCTAGGATGTACCGGTGCTACCACTAAGTACCGAGTGAGGAGAAGGATCCCTGCTTGGCGTATTCAGGCACAGGAAGCATGAGTGTGTACTGGTAGAGAATTGGAGAGAGAGAAAGATAGTCACCAGGATCGGGATCTCACAGATAACTATGACTGTGGATTGTCTGGATTGCCCCGAGTATCCTCTCTATCAAACCACCTTCTCTTGCTGTATCTGGACCAATCTACTGTTGAACTGTTATCAACGCTTACAGTAAACAGACATTACCGACCATCCCAGTTTTGTTCAGAAAGTTATCCTTGTGTGTGGACTAACTCAAGGCCCATGGGTTGAATCCAGCTCGCCACGTCATTTTATCTGGCCCGTAAGGTTTGGATGCAGAAGAGCTTCTTTTAGATTTGAAGCTCCTGAACTGTGCCAGGAAGACCCTCTGCACTGTAGACTCGTTTGTGGCCTGCCATTGGATAACGGGATCTATCTGGGCACTACACTGTGATATCGGGCACGTGGACAGAGCACTGTGGCAATTACTGCAACCAACATAGCTTTGTTTACTCACTTGTCTGCTTTTCCTGCCTGACCTAATTTGCAGTACCAGTGCTGCTTGTAGACTATCAGAAGGTGAGGCAGCTTGTACATCTTGGTTGGTCCTCTCTATCATCTTGGAAGGGACAATTTGTTCCAGCCTGCCTGTCTATATCCTGTGGGCCTGCTGCACAGATCAGAGACATCATTGTGCTATACTGCTGCTTAATTCAGTGAGTTGGGCTCTGAACTAAGCAATTTTTGGGAACCTTTCACCAGGTTCAGCTAACTCCCATACGTTGGGAGTCTGTTTTGGGGGACTTGTTCCTCAATTTTCATGGAATGGAACCTTGTTCTGGTCAATTTATTCTCCCCAACACCGCTTTTTAATATATTCTTTAAAGTACAGTTTTACAATTGCACACCACCTTTTAATGGCAACCAAAATGCTGATGTAGCTCTCCGTGAAAATGAGCTTGACACCCCTGCCCTAGAGCATGTATCCCCTGCGTCCTCCCTTTAATTCAAATGTTAATGGGACTTTCTAATGTTAAAAATGCATTGCACAAAAAGTGTGTGGGAGCCCTAACCCAGCCCTAATCGCCATTTGTAGCTACTGCAGGGAACTTGTAACTCGGTTTTCCTAAGGTCCTCTATTACAAGAGTAGGGGCCGATTTATCATTTAGGAGCAATGTATTTTGTATTAGTGACATAAAATAGTACTTAATGAAAATGACAACAAAACAGAAGAGGTTTGTGATCTTTCAATATGTTGAACTATTATTGCACTCACTGAATTCTTCTACTGGGCTTGTAATAGACTTACAATGAGATTCAGTTTTCCCGAAGGCAAAGTGATTATTTGTCTATGAAAACAAGAAACAATACATGACTCTTCCCTCTTGAGTAATAAGGGGTTAATTACTCATGAAAGTACGTAGCGAAGTAGAGCAGCTCCTTTGGCATGCCGAAACACAGAATGCCTCAGGCTCGCCCCAACTTCAGTCTCTATGGATTCTTGTAAATTAAGTCTTTAGCGCATAGCAGCATGTCTTGCTCATCCAGCTAATCAATCAGATTTCTACTGTGTATCTTCTCTTAAAATCCAGTAGAAGTTTCTGCAACTTTTTCCAGGGAGTGTATGCAACCAGTAGCTAGGTCTTCTGTCACTTGGTGCATGGATTCATCTTGTGGCTCTAGTCTTATATCTAAAAACATAGGCCAAGGCAAAATGCCCAACTTACACCTTCCCCCGAACACTCATCACCTAAAACAAACTCTGCCAGATTCTCACTAACTCTACTCTCCTGCATTTGACTGCCATGTGTGGTCACTGTAGTAATGCTGACTGGATACTAAGCAGAAGAACTTAAAGGGGTTGTCTGTGTTAATGGGTCCCCCAAACATTAAAACAAAAAAATAGCACTTACTCACCTCTCCCATTGTTCATCCTCTATCATTGGCTCTGGTCTTCACTATCTGCTTTCAGGCAGCTGTAATGTCCCATACACTTGCTGTAGCAGCCAATGATAATGCTCCGCCTTGATGCTGAGCACTGTCCTTCGCTGCTGCAGCTTGTTTGTAGATGGGCTTAGCATGTCACTGGGAGACTGGAGCTAGTGGCAGAGGATGAACATGGTGAGCAGAGAGAAGAGAGTAACTGAACATTTTTTCATTTTAATGCATGGGGAACCCATTTACAGGGGTTTCCTTAACTTGGACAACCCTCTTAACTTCATGTATAGTGGTAACCTTTCCTGAGTACTAACCATGACTCTCAGTATTCAAATATCCCCAGTACTTACAGTAGAGCTGAATATTGTTAAAGCTGGATTTCACAATAAATATAGATATGGAGAATGTATTAACACCATAGAAAAAACAAATACAAAATTCGGGGCTCACCAATAGATGAAGGAGGCAGAAGGTGATGGTAATTGAAAAAGATGAAAATGATGATGAACCTAACAGTGGAGATTGAGGCCAATGGTATAGAGCAGAAATAACCTGAGAAATCCTATTCCTAGCACTAGCTCTCTCTATGTCTTTCCCTAATCTCACCCTGACACTGACGCTAACACCAGACACCACTGTCCCTAAATAACCGCCAGTTATGACCATGGCGGCCCTAAATTCCTTGAGAATAGAGGGCACCAGGACACAGAAAGTAAGCCAAATAAGTAAGCAGAAAAATGAACCAAATCTTGACATTTACAAACAAGGAACGAGCAGACAAAATTATTGGCTAGGAAACAAGAGTACACTAAACATAATCATAGAAACAAGACCAAACTAACAAGAACAAAATAGACTAGAACATGATATTAGAAAAAAAAAAACTATAAGTACTGTATGTAAATGCCTATTATTACTGCTGTCACCAGTAACCACACTGCAGAAGCTAGGGAAACTTAAAGGGAGGCTAGCCAATGAGGTACTCCTGTCTAAATTAGGTGTTCTGAGTAGCGAGGTCAGCAGATCTCCTCCAGTGGTTCAGCTGTGGGAACAGTTGCATAGTAACTACCACAATAACAGCATACAAAGCAGAAGATAATGAGTCGGCAGCATAATTCCTTTGTTCGTAACAGTCACATTGGAAATGTTTTATCCCAAAAATTGGCTCTAATCACCCTGGGGTTTTTGCTTTGTCCTCTGTTTTGCTGTTTGTCTTCTGCCTTATCTTTCATAGAATAATAGAATAGTAGAGTTGGAAGGAACCTACAGGGTCTTCTTGTCCAACCCCTTTTTAAAATGCAGGATTTACTAAATAATGCCAGACAGATGTCTGTCCAGCCTTTATTTGAACATTTCCATTGAAGGAGAACTCACCACCTCCTGTAGTAACCTGTTTCACTCATTGATCACCCTGTCAGAAAGTTTTTTCTAATATCTAATCTGTGTCTCCTCCCTTTCAGTTTCATCCCTTTGCTTCTAGTCTTTACTTCTGCAAATGCAAATAGGGCTGATCCTTCTGCACTGTGACAGCCCTTCAGATATTTGTAAACAGCTATTAAGCCTCCTCTCAGTCTTCCTTTTTGCAAGCTAAACATTCCCAGATCCTTTAACTGTTCCTCATAGGACATGATTTGCAGACCGCTCACCATCTTGGTAACTCTTCTTTGACCTTGCTCCAAATCAGGGTGCCTAGAACTGGACACAGTATTCCATATGAGGTCTGACTAAGGAGGAGTAGTTGGGAATAATTACCTCATGGGATCTAGACTCTATCCTTCTCTTAATACATCCCAGAATTGTGTTTGCCTTTTTGGCTGCTGCATCACATTGTTGACTCATGTTCAGTCGATGATCTAGTGTTCCAATGTACTGCTGCCTAGCTCAATTTTTCCCGTTCTCTAGGTGCTTTTTTCATTTTTCTTGCCTTGTTCAATACCATTCTGTTAGTTGATGCCCACTGTTCAAGCTTTTATGTTGCCGCGCTTTTATCCAGGAGAAAACACAGTGCATGCAGCGCTTTTTCTTACAGTATATTGGGCCAAGTCAGTTGTTAATGTGCCTAATCTAATTATCTTACTTCCTGGTGTCCTACAAACTTGAAATTTGGCACGACCTTCATTTAGGTCCTAAATATAATTGAATAATCAAGTTGCAACCCCTTTACTTTTCCCATCTAGGACCTAAACAATTTTTATGCCAAATTTCAAGTTTGTACAACACCATAAAGTTGTACAATTACATTAGGTACATTACATAGGGGGATCACGGGTTTTGACGGGTTGCACCTTACAAAAAGACAGGTTGCACCTTACAAAAACAGGTAAGCATATATTTAGTGGGCGCCTTGCTTTACTTATTAGGAGAGCTTTAAACTAGAACAATATGGGAAGGGAAGTGAAAGGCCAGGTAAAAATACACAGTTAATTAATATATTTGAGAACCTTGCAATTAGATGTGGAAAGAAAGAACAAAGACAAAAAATTCTGAAGGAAAGTAAGGGAACAAGAGACACCGATCACAAACTAAAATGTTTTTACACAAATGCACAAAGCATGGGAAACAAACAAGGAGAATTGGAGCTCCTAACACAGGAAGAGAAATATGATGTCATAGGCATTACGGAAACTTGGTGGAATAATACACATGATCGGAATACAAGGCTTGAAGGATATAACTTATTTATAAGAAGCAGAGCAAAAAAAAGGGAGGAGGTGTAGTGTTGTATGCTAGAAAACATTTATCTCCACAGAGATTCAAGCTTCAGAGCATGGTAGTTCTGTAGAAACTGTTTGGGTAAAAACACAAGGAGAGAGCAACAGAAAGGACACCATTGTAGTCATTTACTATAGGCCGCCTGCCAAGCAGAAGATATTGATGAACTCTCTCTTTAGCAGATGGACATGCTTTCAAAAAAAGCATGACAGTGATCATGGGAGATTTTAACTATCCAAACATTTGTTGGGAATCTCTAAGACGCTCATGAACGAGTTAATCTGCAGATACGGGGTACCGGAAGTGAGTCAAACAAATGTACACACTTCACAGGTGAAATAATGCAACACATCATGTCTGCTTTGGGTATATCCCTGGCCTTTCACACACCCTACTATCCATGGAGTAGGGGGAAAGTAAAAAAGGATAAACAGTACCCTGAAATTCAAGATACAAAAGGCAATGGAGGAAATGGGCAAATCTTGGATTGAGTGCCTTCCATTAGTTTTTTTTTCTCAGGAGGGTACATACCACAGTAGCTGAGCTTGGGGAATGTGCAAAATTAGGTCAGCGCTCCAGAGTTGCGGGTTGGATGTTGTATATAACTGTATATAGTTGTATATATAGTCAAGCACTCACCCGGTGCTCAGTGGAGATCCCTCCTGGGTAATCTCCACTCACACCCCATATCCGGATAATCCTTTGTATACAGGTGTCGGTTGTCCCCTCGTATCCTGCTGGGCTAGTCAGCTGGAGAGCCGTGCTATCCTCCGTCCCTCACCGGAGAGTCGCATACAAGTATAGTATAAAGAAAAAATAGGATCCGCGCTCCAGGAACAACCACTCCAATACTTACTGTAACAAGTTTAATTCGTACGACGCGTTTCATCCTATTAATAGGACTTTATCAAGATGTACTTGATAAAGTCCTATTAATAGGACAAAACGCGTCGTACGAATTAAACTTGTTACAGTAAGTATTGGAGTGGTTGTTCCTGGAGCGCGGATCCTATTTTTTCTTTATACTGAGCTTGGGGAATGATTCTCTTGTTAATTTTGTCATAGGCCTCTCCAAGGAATTGTCAGTAACACATTCTGCAGTCTTAGTTTCTCTCCCAGGTCCTACAGACGAGTGTCACGATCTGAAACCAGGGGACCGGGTCTATGTGAAAAAGTTTGAGAGGGAAGGACTGTAGCCCCGGTTTGAAGGTCCCTACCACGTGTTGCTCACCACTCCAACTGCAGTCAAACTCGAAGGAAAGCCCACTTGGATCCATGCTTCACAATGCAAAAAGGCCCTGGGCCCCGGAGCACAGAACTCATGATTCTGCATATCCTTTTCATGCTATGGGCAGGGTAGGGGCCTGGGCAGAAGTGGCTGTCACATGTTCAGGGACAGGAAAGGAGGGAAACTCGAACCCCTGGTCCAGGGAATATGAAGGGGAGGTAACATTGTGGTACCATTCCTCTAACACACACGTAGCCACATACACCTTTGACTACTGTACTCTAGCCCCATTTCAGGAATCGGGACAAGCTCACACAATCAAATAGGCAATATGAATTCTATACTCGAGGAGAAATGTATATGTGTCACAGATGATTACTGGGGGAGAGAATGCAAGAATTGGGGGGCAATAGGTTGGAACACCGGGAAGGATTGGGTATATAAGCCTCAGAGTGCTCAAAATAAAAAGGACAAAATGGAAAATCATTAATAAGCCGAAAGACATTGCTGCGGCAAGAAAAGAGTTATAGAAATGGGGACCATGGGCTTAATATGCCGCTGACATTGACCATTGAGAACCCGGGACCAGGAGATGCAACAGGAGTGCCTAGGGGGGTGTGAGATGAATTCAAGGCCAGAGATCAGGTTAAGGCAGGCTTTGAGTCCTTATTTGCTATTGTCACTTTTAACAAGAATGAAGACTGGATAAACTATATCTACTATAATCACCAGAGGTTTGTAAATTACACCAGGGATGCTTTACAAAGGTCAGCTGACCAGTTAGGGCCCACGGCATCTATGACATTCCAGAATAGAGTGGCCCTGGATATGAATTTAGCAGAAAAAGGTGGATTATGTAAGGCGATTGGTGAAACTTGTTGCATCTACATTCCGGATAACACTGGACCTACAGGTAAAGTGACTGTCGCTATTAAAAAATTAACCAGTCTATCGGAAGAACTAAAAAGGAATTCAGGGATTACAGATCCCTGGGACCAGTATTTTTCTTGGTTGAAGGGATAGCAGAAAGTTCTGGTTCAAGTGGGTATAATCTTGGGCATTGTTTTATTAGTTCTGCTGATTTCCTTTACGTGTGTTATCCTCTTGATCAAAAGGAGTATGAATAAGGGACTGGACAATGTGACACCAACATTCCCTTTGTTTGAAAAAGATGAAGAGCCAGTCCCTATAATGCCAACCACTGTACGTTACCAAAGACATGGAGAGTTGGACTAGTACTGCGCCTGCCTCGGTCTCCTAAGATGGTCTGTCGGTGGATTTCCCATTTGCCTAGGGATAGTGTAGAAGACCATAAGTTCCAGCGAGGTCGCACTCTGCGGGGTGTTAACTTGTACAGATAGAGGTTATGGATGCCTGGAAGATGAGCCCAGGGAATCCATGTCCTCCTTCTGAGGTGAGGTAGGAATCCCTCCTCCTAGGAGTGGGGCCTTACTGACAGTGGGGAAACCCTGACCCAAGGGAGAGGCGACTGAGGGAGAGTGCGAGGCCTGGTGCCTGATCTCCATATTAAGTTTTAGGGGGGGTTTGAGAGAGAAATCCATATGTATGTAGGTAGAAAATACGGATATGTATATATATATATATATATATATATATATATATGTCTTTTTTTTTATACGTATGCTAATTCTATGCAATGCTATAATGAAAAAGAAACTTAATATGGACCTTACTGAAGCTTGATTAGATATTATGCCAAGGCTTTGCAAGGCAGAGAGATGTGTCCAGGGACTAGGTGAAGGAGGACTGGATATGCAGACCGCGTGCTTGGCTGTTTTCCCAGAAGTTACAACATGATTCTTTTGCACAGAAGCTAGCAACCAGAAGCGCCTTATCAAGATAACGACTGTTTAACTATGTATATGACTAACACTGCCTCAGGCGGAACTGTGGACATCACATATATGGTTATGTGGTGGATTTGAGCCAATAAGAACAGTTAAACACTTCTAATGATGTGATAAGGGGTATAAAGCCCCATGTAATCTATAATAAAGTGCGCAGTTACTCCCCATGTGAAGAACTATATCAGACCTCCGTGTGTGGTTTTTTTCTTTACCACCGGCAACAGGGCATTGGGGTGGGCCTGATTGATGCTGTAAGCAATGTTACCCTGACAACTGGCATTGATTGCTTCAGTTAAGTGTACAGTCAACTAGTACCCCCAGGTCTTTTTTTCATTTCACTTTTTCCTAGCAGTACCCCATTTAGTGTAGTCAGAAATTTGGTCTGACAAGATTGACCCCTCATGAACCCATGCTGATGAGGGGTTATACAATTTTTTTCTTGAGGTATTCCAGGAGGCCATCTCTCAAAAACCCCTCGAATATTTTTGCAATTTTTGAAATGAGACTTACCGGCCTGTATTTACCAGGCTCCCTTCATGACCCCTTTCTGTATATTGAAACCACATTGGCAATATGCCAATCCAGTGTTACAACCCTGGTTTCAATGGTGTCTTTAAATATAAGAAATAGTGGTCTGCCTATCACGTCACTTGGTTGCCTTGGAACCCTTATATAATTGAAAAATAATTTGGGGTTATTTTTGCTCTCTTTGGCAATCAGTCTTTCTGCCTCCTCCATTGCAGTTTTTATCTTTTCCTTACATAATTTGTTTTTTTTTTCCCCTCTATGTTTTAATACTTCTTCACTGCCTTCTTGTATTAATAATTTGAACACTTTGTTTTTTTCACTTATTGCCGCCCTTACAGTCTTGTCGAGCCACATTGGGTTCCTTCTAATTGTAGTTCTTTTATTTTTAAAAGGGTATGAATTGCTCACATGAGGTAATTAGAGTGTTTTTAAACTGTTCCCATTTGCTGCCTGTACCATTATTTTTGAGGACGCTATCCCAATTAATTTTGCCGATAGTAGTTCTGAGCTGATCAAATTTTGCTTTACTATGCCCTGATAAGGCTTTCTATTGAATGACAGTTGGAAAATAATTATATTGTGGTCACCATTTCCCAAGTATCCCTCAACTTGCACTCCTGTGATTCTGTCCGGTTTGTTAGTTAATAATAAGTCCAGAGTGGCCCTCCCTCTAGTTGGCTCCTGTACAAGTTGCGTAAGGTAGTTATCTTTAATTCTTATCAAGAACTTATCACCCTTGTGAGATTCACAGGTTTCGTCTTCCTATATTATATCTGGATAAAGTCTCCCATAATAATTATTTCATTGCGGTTTGACACCTCATCTACTTGTCTCAATAATAAAAGTTCAGTTTCTTCTGTTGCTTTTGGTAATCTATAGAAACCCCCTTATCAGGATTTTGTCATTTTTTTTCTCCCTGTTTTTTTACCCACAGAGATTCCACATGTTCATTTCCTGACCCTATATCTTCCCATAGCCTCGGCATTAGGTAGGATTTACCGTACAGACACACCCCTTCCCCTGTCCGTTCCCCATGGTCTTGTCTGAAGAGATTGTAACCCTGTAAATTTACAGCCCAATCGCACCTATCGTCAAGCCATGTTTCCATTATTCCTACTATGACACCTCTTCTATTTGCCTTATTAATAAGTTTTTAGTTTCTTCTTTTATTTTTGTGGCCTATAGAAAACCCCTATCAGGATTTTGTTATTTTTCCTTCCCTGTATTTCTACGCACAGGGATTCCACGTCTTCATCTCCTACACCTATATCTTCCTGTAGCTTCGGCATTAAGTAGGATTTAACGTACAGACATACCCCTCCCCTTTTCTGTTTTCTACGGTCTCTTCTGAAGAGATTGTAACCCGGTAAACTTACCACCCAATCGCATTTATCATCTATCCATATTTCTGTTATTCCTACTATGTTGTAATTTTCTTCAACCATTCTTGCTTCAAGCTCACCCACTTTACTGATCAGACTTCTCGCATTCGTTGCCATACAATTTATATGATTGTTATTCTTTGCATTCATTATGCTACTTATGGTCATATTAGCTGCTCTTTCAGTTCTAACTGCTCTAGCCCCTTCCCCGGCTCGACCCCCATTTCCAATACTTGTTCTCAGGTCACTGTCTATCCTGTCTTCTTGCCCTCCCCCTAGTTCCTAGTTTAAACACAACTCCAACCTTCTAGCCATCTTCTCCCCCAGCACAGCTACACCCTCCCCATTGAGATTCAGCCCGTCCCTATGGTAGAGCCTGTAGCCGACAACAAGGTCAACCCAGTTCTCCTGGAACCCAAAGCCCTCCTTACACCAACTCCAGGGCCACTTTTTTACCTCCCTAAGCGCCTGCTGCCTTTCTTGTATGGCTCGTGGTACAGGTAGTATTTCCAAGAAAACTACTTTGGAGGTCCTTGCCCTGAGCTTTGATCCTAGAGCCCTGAAATCGTTTTTGTGGGTCCTCAATTGACTGATAAGTTTGACATTGGTGCCAATGTGTACCATGACCACTGGATCCTCACCAGCCTCTCCCAGTAATCTGTTAACCTGATCGGTGATGTGTCAAACTCAAGCGCCAAGAAGACAACACACCGTTCATCGATCCCGGTCTTTGTGGCAGATTGCTCTGTCTGTTCCCCTTATAATTGAGTCCCCCACACTAGGACCTGTCTAGCCTGCCCTGTGCTCCCGTCCTCTTCTTACTGGAGCAGTCATCTCACTGGCATTCAAAGGGCATGTCATGCTGCAGCGGTTCTGGCTCTTTAATAGCATTTCCCTCATCTGCCAACTTTGCAAAAGTATTGGGGTGTGCCAGTTCAGGACTAGCCTCCCTGGTTCTCTTCCGCTTATCCCTTCTAACTGTCACCCAGCTGGCTGCCTGCTTGTCCTACTCTTCCAAACTACCATGGTCCCGCACATCTACCCTAGCAAGTGCCTGCTGAGAGAGCAGCAAACTTCTTTCCACATTGTCAATGGATCTCAGTCTTGCCAGTTGCTCATGTAGATCCAGGATTTGGGCTTCCAAGTGTGTGACGTGCATGCATCTTGCACAACAGTATGCAACCTCGACCGGCTGTTCAAAAACGGCATACATTGCACAAGTAGCACACTGGATGGCATTGTCAAACATGGAGCTCATTCTTGTGAGGATCTACCAATTTACTTATAGAAGGAACGAAAATAAACTAGATCAATCTCCTCACGTGCCTGTGCCCGTTCACAACCTCTCTCATGTCTGTGCCCATTCACAACTTCTCATGTGCCTCTGCCCATAAATTGCTCACACGCTCTCATTGCCTGTTCACTCTCAGTCACAACTGACTTTCTTCACTTACACACTCATTCTCTTACACCCCTACACGTAGACACACAAAATATACTTATCCACTCTTGTCAGTAGTCTCCTCCCAGCTCCTTTGCAGCCGATGATGTCACCTGCAGGCTCATCGTCGGGACCTCTCTCCCAGCGGTCGCACTCTCTGGCCTCCTGCCGCTCCGGTACCTGCTCTCTTCTCCTCTTCCCCTCGACGGACAGATCCTTCCAGCGGCTCATCCCAAGAGGCTCTACTGGTCTTTTTTAATCCTGGAAAAACCTTTTTAATTTGGTATTATTATTATGACAGAAATGATGTCACTGTTCTTCACTTACGTGATGACATTGTCACTAACCAAATATATGGCATTTCACATAATAATATACATTACCTGTGTCAACTGAGTTTGATAAAAGTTCTCGGATAAAATTGAAATCACTCAGCTGTTATATATAGGCGTAAGGAACTCCTGTCTTCTAGCTGACATCATTGTGACAGATCCGTGGGAGGGTGTCAGAAGAGAACAAGATACAACACACAATTAGCAGATGTTAGTCAGTGGTGGGGAAATAAGTTCTGCTGCAGTTTAATGAAAAGCTTTGTCATTATTATCAACTGCTATTGTGTAGTAGAAAATGTATTGAATGTGACATTGCTTTAGAGGAATTAAGAATAGTATTGGATGCTGTCGCCTATGATATGAGAGACATGGAAACAATGACAGGGCTGAAGAATGGATTGGAGTACTGTACTAAATGTATAGTGTCACCATATGCAAACTAGGCTCAAGCCTAGCCTCACTCCACTTCCAGGGTATTACAATAGTATGTTTTGGTTATCCAACTACTCAACAGCCAATTTTTAATCTTACAGTGCTCACTTGCGAATGTATTCACACCCTTGGTGCTTTACCTGTTTTGTTGCCTTGCAATCTGGAATTAAAATTCATTGTAACATAGATTTTATGCAATGGACCTGACTAGAGATGAGTGAACCTACTCGGCCACGCACCTTTTTTTGCCCGAGCACCGCGATTTTCGAGTACTTCCGTACTCGGGCGAAAAGATTCGGGGGGCGCCGTGGGTGAGTGGGGGGTTGCAGCGGGGAGTGGGGGGGAGAGGGAGAGAGAGAGGGCTCCCCCCTGTTCCCCGCTGCTACCCCCCGCTCCACCACGCCTCCTCCCGCCCCCCGGCGCCCCCCGAATCTTTTCACCCGAGTACGGAAGTACTCGAAAATCGCGGTGCTCGATCGAGTAATTACTCAAAACGAGTACGTTCGCTCATCTCTAGACCTGACAAAATAGTCCAATTGTTACACTGACTGAAAAGCTGTCGGTCTGTATGTATTCACCGCCTTTGATATGAAGCACTTTAAATTAAGTCTGGTCCAAAATTAATCAAATACGGTCCCCCTGTGTGCAATCAAAGTGTCACGTGATGTGCATAAATTACAAAAGGGAAAAAAAAATTGGACAGCGCTCCCAAGGAAAGAATAGCAAGGATCAAACTCACCTGGTATAGTCAGGTCACCACGGAGAACCGAGGTCAGCCCCTACACCCTACAGCCAGGATTGCCTTCTATTCTAAAACCTCAATGAGAAGGGAGAATTCAGGACATTCGGGTCCAGAAAGCACCAATTACAGGCCCAATACCAAGGTCCGGGGCATGTGCATGGGTTAGCAAAGAAAAAAAGATGCATCTCACTCAGGGACTGACCTCAAACCAATAAGCCTAGGGTCACACGGGGCGGATTGCCGTCGGAAATCTCGCGGTTTGGCCGCAGCAAAAACCGCGAGATCTCCGCCGGCAGAGCCGCCGCGGTTTAAGCCGCGGCGGCTTTGAAGCGGTCCGGCCGCTTGCTCTTCCGTTGCGGCCGGCGCTCCCATAGAGGAGAGCGCGGCCGCAGCGGAATGCAAAAAAGAATGAGCATGCTGCTTCTTTTGAAACCGCGGCTGCGGCCGCCGCAGCCGCGGTTTCAACCGGATTTACCGCAGCGGATTAGCCGTCCCGTGTGGACGAGATTTCTGAGAAACCTCGTCCACATGGCTGGCTAATCCCGGGTTTAGCGGCCGCGGGCGGTTTTGCTGCGGGCGGATCTGCTGCGGCAAAACCGCGGCAAATCCGCCCTGTGTGACCCCAGCCTAATACTGACAATGTGTGTGAAATAAAGTAAACCTTTCACTTACTTCACCAGGGGGGCTGTGAGAGGCAAGACCAAGTCATAGAATAATAGAATAAATCTAAGAGAATGTCAATTGTAAAGGGGTACCAGTGCTCCACTCACCCCACACATAATAGAATCATAGAATGGTAGAGTTGGAAGGGACCTCCAGGGTCATCGGGTCCAACCCCCTGCTCAGTGCAGGATATGCTAAATCATCCCAGACAGATGTCTGTCCAGCCTTTGTTTAAACACTTCCATTGAAAGCGAACTCACCACCTCCCTTGGAGAAGGTGAGGGGAAGCGCCACATTGTATGAAATCAGCTGTGGTTAAGCAACTGCTTTCCAATCAAGCCCCGCCCCCTACCACACCCCCTTGTTCCCTTTTGACCCTGGGAATATCTGGTCACCTAAATTTAGCACTCCTGCCTGCACAAATATGGAACGTATTTGCGCAGACACCACTTGTTTACACAGGTGGGAGAATCACTCTGCCCTTGATTTAAAAGGCTAATTTACCTATTAAGGTGCCGGTGATTGTGGGTATGCAGTGCATTTAGTGCATACTCGCGCAGGCAGATGTGCGTAGTTGTACACCTACCATAGACCTCCATGGAGGCCTTTGGTGCGCAAAACTCAGAAAGATAGGTCAGCCATAAAACTACATGCGCAAAAAAAGAAAGGGAGAATGAACCAATTGAAATAATTGGGTTCTATTATCTGCGTTAGGGCGCCTTCAGATGACCATATATCGGCCAGGTGCCAATATACGGTGTATCTCTCTGCAGGGGGAGGAGGCCCATTGCAAATAAAGGTGAGGGGTGGAGATGGGGCAGGAGCTCAGTGCCCTGCTCCCAAATCTTCCAGCCTCCTCCCCCTGCAGAGAGGAACGCAGCTTCACACATTTTACTGTACTCCTGCGCTGATGGGGATCGTTCACATCTGCCCGGATGTGTCCTGTGATTTAAAAGGCTGTGCAGCCTAATTAGTCACCAGTATTACCAAGAAATTGTGCAGTTCATTGCACAATTTCACAGGAATGGGGGGCGCATTTGCAGACACCCATAGACTCCTATGGTGCCTTAGGCCAGGGGTCCCCAACTCCAGTCCTCAGGGACCACCAACAGGTCATGTTTTCAGGATATCCTATAGTAAGAACACCTGTGGCAATGTCTGAGGCACCGACAATAATTACATCACCTGTGCAACACTGAGGAAATCCTGAAAACATGACCTGTTGGCGGTCCCTGAGGACTGGAGTTGGGGGACACTGCCTCAGGCACACAAATCAACACAAAAATGGAGCAAAATGAACGTGAAAAGTGAAAGTGTGCATGAAAGCATTGAATGGGTTCTATTCTCTGCAGCGCCATTAACCATTCCCATTCAGCATCCACTTAAGGGGTTAATCAGGTGATGGGGCATTTTTTTCAGTTTTCACCCATCCACTTTAAATAGTACCATTGAAAAACACAGCTGGTCGTGCAAAACACAAACCGTTGGTAGAAGAAAAAATGGGCAAGGGAAACTAAAAGTGAAAAATGGACATGTCTGCAAAGGGTTAAAGGGTAGCCTTGAATGCTTCCTATATACTGTACCTGCTGCACGCTCACATGGTGAAGGAGCCTCTAGATATGCATTAAAATATTAATGGTAGATTTCTCATTTTTGGTAAAAACAACAATTTATTCCAAATACATTTTTTTTCATTTGAGGTAAAGTAGTCAGCTGTATATGAAGGAATGTTATGTTACTATCGGACAAATGATCTAAGACAGCATTTTATATGGTGCAGCTGGTAGGTACATGATTAAAAATACATCACGCAAAGCTACATATACACTATTTAGCAACAGTGCCATCTAGTGGTCACATTCAGGAAATGCAAGTTGAAAGGTGTCCATGGCTTGGGGATTTATCAGGGAATAAAGGTTTTTTGATAATTTCCATATAAACCATGATCGTCTATGGGTCTATTCATGTGCTGCAGTCATATTGTGGCCATTGCAGTAATTACGGTATCACTAAGTCCCAGTAAGGCCTCGTTCACAGGGGCGACAAAGTTGCGTGATTTTGTAGCATTGCTACAATTCTACAAATCGCATGTATGAGAAGCTCATGTTTGCCGATGGGTTCCTTCACACATGCGATATTTTGTAGCATGCGACAACCCGACACAAAAACCTCACGGGTCCGGCTATATGCACACGACTTGTGAAGTTTTGTAGCTTATGTTTCCCTATGGAGCCTTCTTCTGTGTTGCATTGCATCGCACAAAAACACGTTTTTTGTGCGGGGTGATGCAACTTTGACAGTAGGAAATCCTACTGTCAAAGCCTATACTAAGGCCTAACTGCAGGGGAAAAATAAAAAAATATACATACCTTAGATGTGCTGTCAGCGCGGCCGTATCTTCTCCCCGGGTCCCTGGCACTGATCTCCTTCTTCTGTTCTGGACGGGATTGAAAAATCCCTGCCTTCTGGAAGCGCTGGCTGTGATTAGCTGACGCTTAGCCAATTACATCCGGCACATTCGCTCCGCCCCGTCCCGCCCCCTCCCATTGCAAATAGTGACAAGGGGCGGAGAGGGGGCGGGAGCTCAGTGCCCTGCTCTTCCAGCCTCCTCCCCCTGCAGAGAGGAACGCCGTATATCGGCACCTAGCTGATATACGGTCGTCTGAAGGCGCCCTTATACGCGTGGAAAATAAAAGCAGTGTTTCACATTCATCTGTTTTAGCCCTAAGTTTAGTAAAATATGTTTTAGCCCATTTTCCTGTACTCCTGCGCTGATGGGGATCGTTGACATCTGCCCGGATGTGTCCTGTGATTTAAGAGGCTGTGCAGCCTAATTAGTCACCAGAATTACCAAGAAATTGTGCAGTTCATTGCACAATTTCACAGGAATGGGGGGGGGGGGGGGGCGCATTTGCACACACCCATAGACTCCTATGGTGCCTTAGGTACGCAAATCAGCACAAAAATGGAGCAAAATGAACGTGAAAAGTGAAAGTGTGCATGAAACCATTGAATGGGTTCTATTCTCTGCGTAATGTACATGCAAAAACGTACGCAAATGTGTTTGTGTGAAGCTATTCTAAAACATGTCGTAATTTATCAGTATTGGCTAAGCGCAGTTTCACACGGACATACGAACAATAACACATTCCATAGCGTAATGCATTTGCGCTGTGTATGAGGCCTTTTTGCACGTGTGTCGGCACATTTTATTTCCTTTTTGTGTGCACACAGGTCCTGTTCATATGCTCACACAACACCCGCTGCCGTGATCTAAAAGTCTATTTAGCCTAATGATGTCCAGATGTGTTTTTTTTCCCTGCTGTTTTTCACACCTCCCATGGTGTATGTGAGTGCCCCCCCCCCCCCCCCCCCCTCCCTGGATAGACCTCTATGGAGCTCTTAAGGTGTGCAAATTCGCACAAAGTAGAAGCAGGTCCTATTTTTTGCGCATGCGAGAAATGTGCACGAAAAAGGAGGAAGAGAATGAACCCATTGATGTCAATGAGTTCTATTCTCTGCAGATTGTATACATAAACTTTGTGCATGCGAATACGCGAGCAAATATGTTCGTGTGAATACAACATGCGATGTCCACTGTCCGCACGGATTGGATATAACATAGGTGTGTTGTCAGATGCCCTAAAGATTCTCGGGCACAACTCACATATGGCCATCTGTATCCTGCCAAGCATTATACTATACAAGTTAGTTATGTAAACATATAGGAATATACTACTGGGATTGAACTTAATGTTCCGTCCCATAAAGCGTTCGCCACTCAGTTAGGATGTGGCCACTTGTGCGACCAAAACTCCAGCTGGCTGCAGCTCACTAGTGATTTAAGGGCGTGCGCCATTAACCATTCATATTCAGCATCAACTTAAGGGGTTAATCAGGTGATGGGGCATTTTTTTCAGTTTTCACCCATCCACTTTAAATAGTACCATTGAAAAACACAGCTGGTTGTGCAAAACACAAACCGTTGGGAGAAAAAAGTGGGGAAGGGAAACTATAAGTGAAAAATGGACATGTCCTCAAAGGGTTAAAGGGTGGCCTTGAATGCTTCCTATATACTGTACCTGCTGCACGCTCCCATGGTGAAGGGGGCTCTAGATATGCATTAAAATATTAATGGAAGATTTCTCATTCTTTGTAAAAACTACAATTTATTCCAAATTCATTTTTATTCATTTGAGGTAAAGTAGTCAGCTGTATATGAAGGAATGTTATGTTACTGTCGGACAAATGATCTAAGACAGCATTTTATATGGTGCAGCTGGTAGGTACATGATTAAAAATACATCACGCAAAGCTACATATACACTATATATACAGCTATTTAGCAACAGTGCCATCTAGTGGTCACTTTTTGGAAATGCAAGTTGAAAGGTGTCCACGGCTTGGGAATTTATCAGGGAAGAAAGGTTTTTTGATAAAACCGCTCCAAAGACTGGATTAGCCAGGAAAAAGTTCCACAGGCCCAACCTGGCGCAGTTTCAGTTCACCCGGGACATAGGCCTCGGCCAACAGCTTCAGCAATCGTAGGCATGAAGCGGACTTCGATGCTAGTACACCTGTGAAGGTCTCATTAAATCAGTTACGTTTTCTTTCACCGCTCCACAGACTGGATTAGCCAGGAAAAAGTTCCACAGGCCCAACCTGGCGCAGTTGCAGTTCCACCGGGACATAGGCCTCGGCCAATAGCTTCAGCAATCGTAGGCATGCAGCGGACTTTGATGCTAGTACAGCTGTGAACGTCTCATTAATGCAATAACGCTCCTCTTTAGTGGCCCAAACGAGTTTCACAGATAACTGTGGTAACACAAGAGAAAATACATATTGGCCTCGGCCCACAATTCATGCCCTAGTCAGTCAGTGTTTTTGTGCCAGATAGGTAAAACACCATGATGGGAAGTCTGTGTGCACCCATAGTATACACAGACCCCTGTAACATTCCAGTAGAAAGGGTATAAGCAGACCCCAGTAACATTTCGGTTGCAGTAGTATAGGCAGACCCCAGTACCATTTCTGTAGTAGAAGTATAGACAGACTCCTGTAACATTTCGGTAGCAGGAGTATAGGCAGACCCCAGTAGTACCATTTCTGTAGAAGTATAGGCAGACCCCTGTAACATTTACATGGCAGAAGTATATGAAGACCCCAGTAACAGTTATGTAGCAGCAATATAGGCAGACCCCAGTATCATTTTGTAGCAGCAGTATAGGCAGACCCCAGCACGATTTCTGTAGTAGAAGTATAGGCAGACCCCTGTAACATTAACGTGGCAGAAGTATAGGCAGACCCCTGTAACATTTACGTGGCAGCAGTATAGGCAGACCCCTGTAACATTTTTGTAGCAGCAGTATAGGCAGACCCCTGTAACATTTATGGAGCAGCAGTATACGCAGACCCCTGTAACATTTTTACATGGCAGAAGTATAGGCAGACCCCAGTAACATTTACGTGGCAGAAGTATAGGCAGACCCCTGTAACATTTACATGGCAGAAGTATAGGCAGACCCCAGTATCAGTTCTGTAGCAGCAGTATAGGCAGACCCCAGCACCATTTCTGTAATAGAAGTATAGGCAGACCCCTGTAACATTTACGTGGCAGAAGTATAGGCAGACCCCTGTAACATTCTTGTAGCAGAAGTATAGGCAGACCCCTGTAACATTTAAGTGGCAGCAGTATAGGCAGACCCCTGTAGCATTTATGTAGCAGCAGTATAGGCAGGCACCTGTATAATTTCTGTAGCAGCAGTATAGGCAGACCCCAGCACCATTTCTGTAGTAGAAGTATAGGCAGACCCCTGTAACATTTACGTGGCAGAAGTATAGGCAGACCTCTGTAACATTTTTGTAGCAGCAGTATAGGCAGACCCCTGTAACATTTTGGTAGCAGGAGTATAGGCAGACCCCTGTAACATTTACGTGGCAGAAGTATAGGCAGACCCCTGTAACATTTTTGTAGCAGCAGTATAGGCAGACCCCTGTAACATTTACGTGGCAGAAGTATAGGCAGACACCAGTAACATTTACGTGGCAGAAGTATAGGCAGACCCCTGTAACATTTACATGGCAGAAGTATAGGCAGACCCCAGCACCATTTCTGTAGTAGAAGTATAGGCAGACCCCTGTAACATTTACGTGGCAGCAGTATAAGCTGACCCCTGTAACTTTTTGGTAGCAGGAGTTTGGGCAGACCCCTGTAACATTTAAGTGGCAGCAGTATAGGCAGACCCCTGTAACATTTAAGCAGAAATGGCAGAAAAAAATTAGTTGGATTAGAGTGTAGGCGTGGGCCCGAAAAATTAGTGTAACAAGAGTACAAGTGTACCTCTGAAAAATTTATCAACCGAGAGGGTAGGTGAAACCCATAAATATGTTTTATAAGATACAGCTCGCTGTTGCTTAATTTGTAACACAGCCTGGAGGCAGCCCTGTTGAAAAAATTGGTTCATGTTAAAGTATCAATACTTTTGAAACGTTTAAAAATTGTAAAAACATTGCTAAATGAGCCTTTTGGGCCGCAGAAAAAGTGGCAGTTCATCGCGATGACATGTTGTTTCTGGAGGAGGAGTAGCAGGAGGAGGACTAATGTCAGAGACAGATTGACAAAGAGAAATGCCCCGTTTTTCCGGTGATTGAGAAGAGTGATTTTATCTGCGGTTGCAGTGAAAAGAATCTTTAGGTTCCGCTGCTCTCCGCCGGTGGAGAAGAGAAGTTTGGGGAAATCCAGGCTTTGTTCATCTTTATGAGTGTAAGCATGTCGGCACTGGCAGTTGACAGGCGGGTACGCTTGTCCGTGATGATTCCCCCAGTGGCACTAAACACCCTCTCTGACAAGACACTAGCGGCAGGGCAAGCCAGCAACCCAGGGCATACAGCGCAAGTTCGTGCCACGTGTCCAGCTTTGACACCCAGTAGTTGTAGGGGGCAGAGGCATCACGGAGGATGGTGGTACAATCGGCTACGTACTCCCTCACCATCTTTTTACAGTGCTCCCTCCGACTCAGCCTTGACTGGGGAGTGGTGACGCAGTCTTGCTGGGGAGCCATAAAGCTGGCAAAGGCCTTGGAGAGTGTTCCCCTGCCTGCGCTGAACATGCTCCCCTGCTACTTGGCCCTCAGAACTGCACCTTCTGCCGCTAGCGTTGTCAGATGGGAAGTTTAGCATCACTTTGTCCACCAGGGCCCTGTGGTATTGCATCACTCTCATACCCCTTTCCTCTTCTGGAATGAGAGTGGAAAGGTTCTCCTTGTAACGTGGGTCGAGAAGGGTCTACACCCAGTAATCCATGTTGGCCAGAATGCATCTAACGCGAGGGTCACGAGAAAGGCAGCCTAACATGAAGTCAGCCATATGTGCCAGTGTGCCAGTACGCAAGACATGGCTATCCTTGCTAGCAAGATGACTTTCAGGATCCTCCTCCTCCTCCTCCAAAACGCGCTGAGATATAGACATGAGGGTGGTCTGGCTATCAAGCGACATACTGTCATCCCCCGTCTCCTGTTCCAACCGCAATGCGTCGGCCTTTATGCCTTGCAGCGAACTTCTCAGCAGGCATAACAGCGGGATGGTAACGCTAATGATTGCAGTGTCGCCGCTCACCATCTGGGTAGACTCCTCAAAGTTTCCGAGGACCTGGCAGGCTGACTACCACTGCGCCGCCCATGTTGGAGTTGGTATTCCACTATTGCTCTACACTGCTCATAGAGCCTGGCCAACATGTGCAGTGTAGAATTCCACCGTGTGGGCACGTCGCACAGCAGTCGGTGCTCTGGCAGATTAAATCAATGTTGCAGGGTCCTTAGGGTGGCAGCGTCCGTGGTGGACTTGCGGAAATGTGCGCAGACGCGGCACACATTGCCGAGCAGGTCAGATAAGTGCGGATAGTTTTTCAGAAACCGCTGAACCACCAGATTGAAGACGTGGGCCTGGCATGGCACGTGTGTGAGGCTGCTGAGCTGTAGAGCTGCCACCAGGTTACGGCCATTGTCACACACTACCATGGCCGGTTGGAGGCTCAGCGGCGAAAGCCAGAGGTCAATCTGCTCTGTCAGACCCTGCAACAGTTCGGGGGCCGTGTGCCTCTTGTCACCTAAGCTGAGTAGTTTCAGCACGGCCTGCTGACGCTTGCCCACCGCTGTACTGCCACAGGAGGAGGAGGGGGAGGGTTTAGAGGAGGTGGCATAGACCGCCGCAGATACCAGAACCGAGGAAGGACCCGCTATTCTGGGTGTGGGTAGGACGTGTGCGGTCCCAGGCACTGACTCGGTCCCAGCCTCCACCAAATTCACCCAATGTGCCGTCAGGGAGATATAGTGGCCCTGCCTGCCAGTACTTGTCCATGTGTCCGTGGTTAAGTAGACCTTCCCAGTAACCGCGTTGGTGAGGGCATGATTGATGTTACGGGAGACGTGCTGGTGTAGGGCTGGGACGGCACACCGGGCAAAATAGTGGCGACTGGGAACCGAGTAGCGTGGGACCGCCGCTATCATGTTTTTGAAAGCCTCAGTTTCCACAAGCCTGTACGGCACAACTCCAGGCTGATCAATTTGGCAATGTGCACGTTTAAAGCTTGAGCGTGTGGGTGCGTGGCGGCGTATTTGCGCTTTCGCTCCAACGCTTGCGCTAGCGACAGCTGGACGCTGCGCTGAGAGACATTGCTGGATGGGGCCGAGGACAGCGGAGGTGAGGATGTGGGTGCAGGCCGGGAGACTCTCGTGCCTATGTCCTGAGAGGGGGGTTGGATCTCAGTGGCAGGTTGGGGCACAGGGGGAGAGGCAGCGGTGCGACCCGGAGGCGGTGAACGCCCTTCGTCCCACCTTGTGGGGTGCTTGGCCATCATATGCTTGCGCATGCTGGTGGTGGTGAGGCTGGTAGTGGTGGCTCCCTGGCTTATCTTGGCACGACACAGGTTGCACACCACTGTTCGTCGGTCGTCCGCGCTCTCACTGAAAAACATCCACACCTTTGAACACTTTGGCCTCTGCACGGTGTCTTGGCGCGAGGGGGTGCTTCGTCCTGCTACTGCCCTTGCCTCCCCCTCTGAAGACCTGTCCTCAGTAGGCGTAGCAAACCAGGTGGAGTCAGTCACCTCATGGTCCAGCTGCTCTTCCTCTGAATCCTCTGTGCACTCCTCCCTCGGACATACTGCCCTTACTACTACCTCACTGATAGACAACTGTGTCTCATCATCGTCCTCCTCACCCACTGAAAGCTCTTGAGACAGTTGCCGTAAGTCTCCAGCCTCATCACCCGGACCCCGGGAACTTTCCAAAGGTTGGGCATCAGTCACGACAAACTCCTCAGGTGAGAGAGGAACCATTTTTTCCCAATCAAGGCAGGGGCCCGAGAACAGTTCCTGGGAGTCTGCCTGCTCCTCAGAATGTGTCATTTTCATGAAGTGAGGAGGCTGGGAGGAAGGAGGAGCAGCAGCGAGAGGATTCAGAGTTGCAGCAGTGGACGGCGTAGAAGACTGGGTGGTCGATACATTGCCGGAAGCATTTTCTGCCATCCACGACAGGACCTGCTCACACTGCTCTGTTTGTAATAAAGGTCTACCACGTGACCCATAAATTGTGATATGAAGCTGGGGACCCCAGAAACTTGCCTCTCTCTAATCCAGCAGCAGCCGGCTGCAATCACCTGGACCAGGAACTCGGCCTGTGCCCACACCCTCACTTGGACCTCCGCGTCCTCGCCGGCGTCCACGTCCTCGAGCCCTACCCCTACCCCTCAGCATGGTGTATTTCGAATAGAGCAGACACAGAGTGGTGTAAATAATTATGGAATTATTTGCGTACACTTTCATGCTGACAGCTGTATTGTAACGCTAACTCCAGGCAGAAGCAAAGAATACAGAAGGCTGCAAACTGGCCTAGCTGTGCAATAGTGATGCACTGCAATTCCCACCAGACACCCTGTAAATTTCAGACGGTCACAGGTTGCCCTAAGAAGGACCGTTGGGGTTCTTGTTGACAGGATCCTACACTACCACTGTCCCTATCTCAGCAGCACTTTCCCTATACTCTGTATTACAGACTGCAGACTTAGAACGCTATAGCTGTAATAGCCTGCACAGCCCGAGATGAAAAAAAAAATTTGGGTGCAAAACTGCTCCCAGCAGCTACAACAGTAATGCACACGGTCAGATGTGGCCCTAAGAAGGACCGTTGGGGTTCTTGTAGATAGGATCCTACACTAACACTCTCCCTATAGCAGCAGCAGCACTCTCCCTAATCTCTCCCAGTGTGTGTCTGAGGCAAGCAGCAGGCGGGACCGCTTTAAGTACTCCGCGGTCACTTTATCCCACCAGCCACTCACTGCAGGGGGGTGAGATAGGGCTGGAACGTCACAGGAGGAAGTGGTAATGCCTTCCCTGCATGTCTATTGGCTAAAAAAAAGGCGCTAAATATGCAGGGAAGGAAATGGAATTGACTCGAGTACCGCGTGGTGCTCGTCTTGAGTAACGAGCATCTTGAACACCCTAATGCTCGGACGAGTGTGCTCGCTCATCTCTATTCATAACTCTTTTCTTATTTTGATCGGTACAACATAACATACCTGAAAAATCTCAAATAAGACAAATATTATCATTCTTCTTCTTGGTTATACTTTCCCTAAGGCAGGCTTTAAGTCCCAAGTATAAAAAATAAAAATAGCCTTAGCCTTTGTTACTACAGTCACCAGCGTGTATAGAAACTTTGTACTCTACTGATAAGAAGCAATTCTCTCTTCATCCCGAGTCAGATTGTGCAACCTTTGTGATTCAGCTATTCTGGCACAAAAAGCTGAACAGACTTAGTACACTGTTAGGCCTCATGTCCACGGGGAAAATCAGATCCGCTGCAGATTCTACATGTAGAATCTGCAGCGGGTCCCTCCTGCCCCGCGGACATGAGGGCTGAAAATGCAAATAAATGAGAATAAACTTACCTCCGATCCGCTCCGTTTCTTCTCTTCGCGGCGGCGTCATCTTCTCTCGTCGCGGCCGGATCTTCATTCTTCGGCTCGGCGGATGTGCACGATGACGTCGGTGACGTGCCCCGCGCATGCGCCGGGCCGAAGCAAAATGATCCGGCCGCGGCTGAGAGAAGATGGCGCCGCGGAGAAGAGAAGAACCGGAGCGGGTGAGTAAAATATGATTTTTGTGTCCCGCGGATCCGGACGGCTTCCATAGGCTTCAATAGAAGCCCGCGGGAGCCGTCCCCGCAGGAGACCCGCATGAAAATGGAGCATGGTCCAGATTTTTTCATGCTCCATTTTTTTTTAAATCACTTTTATTGACGATCCGCGGGTATTTATCTACCCCGCGGGTGGTCAATGCATCCCTATGGGGTGCGGATCCGCGCGCGGGAGAAGAGTTAAAATCCGCTGCGGATTTTAATTCTTCTTTTTCCCGTGGACATGAGCCCTTAGGATTACTTAGAGAGTCTGCACTAAAAGTCTGAATCTAAAAACATACAGTATGAGTCTGAACGTTATAGCAAGAATACTTATCACAAATATTTAGGGCAAATACACTTTTGTCAAACTTATCTACTACAGTACTAGTATATATAATAAAGGCAGATGATACAGAAAGGCAGAGTGACACTGCCCAATTATTGCTAACAGTGTCAGTTGTATAGGAGGGGCACAGTCTATTAACCCCTTAACGACCGCCCCATCGGGAAACTACGTCCTGCTATTGCAGGACGTGTATGGAGGGAGGTATTATGACACACCTCTGCTTCATGTAATTCATTCTACCATCACCTAGTGATCAGATTACTGCTTTCCCCAAGAACAGCACATTTGTTTACTGTTATATTTAATTAATGTAATGAAAGCACATAATTTTATCGATGTCCAGTCACAACTGGTGAACTATATCTGAAGAGACATCAACACTGTTTAGTACACTCCACAGACCCTAATCAAATGTACCTTGAACTTTGCACTGTTACTGACTGAGGAATGTGTCAGCCCTACTCTAGGTTAGAATAGACACCCACATCTTGTATCTAAACTTAGAGGCAAACTTATCTAAGATCATTGTGTAAAACACAGGTCTTGGATAAATGTGCTCCAGTGTGCATGACATCACTCTTTGGTGGGAAAAAAAGTGAACTCGCATGCATTTTTTTAGATAATGCCTCCATTTTTCACTTGCATTTTTTATTGCTGCTTTTCAGTTAATTAATTTTTCTGTTAACATACCCTGTTTCCCTGAATATAAGACATACCCTGAAAATAAGACATAGCATGATTTTCCAGAATTTTTAAGGATGCAAAATGATTTTTCAGGCTTTTTGAGGATGCTTGGAATATAAGCCCTACTCCAAAATTAAAGGGGTTGTCCCGTGAAAGCAAGTGGGGTTATACACTTCTGTATGGCCATATTAATGCACTTTGTAATATACATCGTGCATTAAATATGAGCCATACAGAAGTTATTCACTTACCTGCTCCGTTGCTGGCGTCCCCGTCGCCATGGTGCCGTCTAATTTCGATGTCTTCTGGCGTTTTTAGACGCGCTTGCGCAGTCCGGTCTTCTGGCTGGTGAATGGGGCCACTCGTGCCGGAGAGCTGGTCACCGTGTCGTCATCGTAGCTCCGCCCCGTCACGTGTGCCAATTCCAGCCAATCAGGAGGCTGGAATCGGCAATGGAACGCAAGGAAGGAGAAGAAAATCCACGGTGCACCATGGGAGAAGACCCGCGGTGCACCGTGGGAGAAGACCAGCGGCACCATCTTTAAAAGAAGAAAAGAAGAAGCTGCAGAACGCTGATGCAGGTAAGCGCAATGCCATTTTTAAAAACTAACCTATGCTTTCTTTTTAACAGGGCAGAATGCGGGGGTAAGTGAAAAAAAAAAATTTCGCTTTCGCCGCGGGACAACCCCTTTAAGCCCTGCTAACAGTTAATTAAAAAAGTCAATTTAAATAGTGTCCAGGCAGCTATACGTGTAAAAAAGTTAAACCTTTTTGAACAAAAATTAATATAAGACACTGTCTTATTTTCGGGGAAACACGGTAACAGTGTAGTAACAGTGGCAAAATCGATAAAGGAGTTTAAAAGGAGACTAGATATTTTTTTAAAGCGCTATAATTATTACAGGATATAGATATTAAACAACCAGCGGGGTTGTTGATTCGGGTCTTGGAGTCAGGTAGGTTCTTTTAAACAGTGATCTAGGGATTATTCTGACTGCCACTATGGATTCAGGACAGACTTTGTTCCACCAAAATAGGCTAAATTGGTTTCTGCCTCATTTGGTTTTTTGCCTTTCTCTGAATCAACAAGTGGGATGGGATTTACACCGCACTATCCAGGCGGTGGTATTTACAACAAGTGGGATGGGGGTGAAAACAGGCTGAACTAGATGGACATTGTCTTCTTTCAGCCTAACATACTATGTTACTATGTAGTGTATAAGGCTGAAAAAAGACATATCCACCTAGATCAGGCTATTACCCCCAAATGTTGATGCAGAGCAAGGCAAAAAACCCTATGAGCTAAAAGCCAACTTTCCTCATTTTAGGGGGAAAAATTCCTTCCCGACTCTAATATAGCAATCAAAATAAACCCCTGGATCAACAACGCTTCTGAGTAATCAGTGATAATAACATGTAATATTGTTATACTCAAGAAAGATGTCCAGGCCACTTTTAAACACATTTTAGTGAGTTCACCATCACCACGTCCTATTGACCCCTGATATATCTATACATAGTTATTAGAGTACCCCTCAGCCACCTTTTTTCTACATGAAATAACCCCAATTTTGATAACTTCTCCAGGTATTGTAATCCACCCATTCCACTTCATAACTTAGTTGCCTGTCTGTGAACCAGCTCGAATTCTGATATGTCCTTTTTGAGTACCGGTGCCCCAAACTGTACACAATATTCCATGTGTGGTCTGACCAGTGCTTTGTAAAGAGAAAAATGTCATTAGGACCCAGTAATTTGTCTATTTTAATCTTTTTAAGGAGGCTCTGCACTTCTTCATGAGTTAGACTGGTAACATTTATTGGAGAGTTTACTTTATCATTCTGCATTTCACCTGTCATTTCATTCTCCTGAAGGAATACACTGCCAAAAAAACAACGTAATAGATTTACATTCCTTCCATCACCTTCTATAAATTTTCCCTCATTATTTTTTAAAGGGCCAACACTTTCCATTTTAATCTTTTTACTATTTATATAGTTGAAGAACAGTTTAGGGTTAGTTTTACTCTCTTTGGCAATGAATATCTCTGTCTCCACGTTTGCTACTTTTATTTGCTTTATACATAACACTAGGCAACATGATTTTTCTGTCTAAGAAAAGTTTATTTGTTCCTGTTAGCTTATTGTAAAATATAATGGAAAATAACTTTCATTTAGAAAAAAGTTTGCTTTTGTGGTCAGGACATCGATAATTAAAAATATATGATTTTGAATTTCGAATGTTTTAAGGACATACACAGTGAGAAAAGAAATTACATACAATCATGAGCTAAAGTCATTATGCAATGCAGAGTATGTCCATGCAGTTCAAAATTAATGAAAATGTCTGGTTCCTTTCGATTGTGTACTTGGTCACTTTCACGCACTTCTGATGTAGTCGTCCATCATATTCTTGTTGTATTGTCCTTGATAGTGATGCTCAAACTGCTGTATATCTTGGTGGAACCTTTCTCCTTGTTCTTTGGAGTATGCTCCCATGTTTTGCTTGAATGTATGTAGATGAGAATCCAGAATATGAACCTTGAGCGAGATCCTGCAGCCCACAGTGTGGTATTTCTTCACCATCGTTTCCACCAACTCCACATAGTTGTCTGCTTTGTGATTTTCCAAGGACCCCTGAACCACGGCAGGAAAACTCTTCCAAGCTGCTTTTTGTGCTTCTGTGAGCATGTCAGGAAATTTCGGACATTCTATGATCCTCTTCATTTTTTTGGTCACACAAAGATGCCAGCTTTTACCGTGGCCTCAGTCAGCTTCGGGGGGAAGTTTAGTAGATGTTTCATCACTGTAACATTCTTTATCTAGAGCTGTGACAAACTTTCATAAGCCCGAGTTTTATGTGAAAAGGTGGCATCAGAATCATCTTAGGATCTACTAGGGATTCCCAAATGATGTTGCTTCGTCCGACAGTGAAGTCAATACATTCAGGCCAGTCTCATTGATGGTAGTGTTTAGTTTTGGCTTTGTTATCCTAAAGACCAAGATAGCAAGAAAACTTTGTGAAACCACATTGAAGACCCATTAGGAAAGCAACCATCTTGAATTCTCTAATTATCTCCCTACCATACTGATCGTGCTTCAGAACTTGCAACAGGTATTTCACACTACTGTACTCCTCCTTGAGATGTACAGAGTGAGCCACTAGAAGGGATGGAAGTTGATTTCCATTGTGGAACAGAACTGCTTTCAGGCTCTTGGAAGAACTGTCGATGAAAAGGCGACAACCCTGTGCGTTACAAGGTATCCCAATTTCACTGAATAGACCTGTCACATCATGGCAGTAACAGAGTCCATCTTGAAGGGTGAAGAAGGTAGAAAACATCAAGCAAGTTCCACTGTTTCAGCCTGGATGTCGGAATTTCTGCTTTAGCTTTTATAAGACTAAGATCTCTTACCAAATCATTACCATCCTTCTGGTTTGGGTAGTATGGTCTTCTGTCATCTTCACCATCTTCGCTCCTGGGCCCCGGCGGATAGGTGGTATATATATATATATATATATATATATATATATATGTATATATATATATAATTTTTTTTTACTACAGCTAGGGATGATTTTCAGGGAAGGGCTTATATTTAAAGCCCTTCCCCGAAAATCACTGCGGGGGTGCTGGCGTCCTATTGCTTTCAATGAGACATCGCCATCCCTATTGAAATCAGTGGGAGAGCTTCTCGATCCGGAACGGATTAATGGCTTTTCCATTCATTTCAATAGGGAAAATTGATTTGACTTACAAGTGTTTGGGGTTAAGAGCTCCATCACGAAATGAATTAAATTCTTAACCCAAAGCACCACTGTACATGTATAATCATAAACCTGCACTGTACATATTATCTTAGGGTCCATTTAGATGGAGCAAACGAGGCCCGACACTCGTCTCTGCATACAGTTGCTTCTGTGCTATCACACGGGAGCTAGTAGCGCTGGCTCGCTCACAGAGTGGCCAGCAGGTGGGTTGGGCAGCTGCAGGAGATTTGTCTCCTCGTGCTCCCCTGCCCTTCTCCATTGACTTAACATAGCGGCCGTTCAAAACTGATACTTTAACATATATATAAAGTTTTGTAATAAAAAACATACACAAACATACAAATGTATGGTCTACGCTTCACAT
This sequence comes from Eleutherodactylus coqui, assembly GCF_035609145.1. NCBI lineage: Eukaryota > Metazoa > Chordata > Amphibia > Anura > Eleutherodactylidae > Eleutherodactylus > Eleutherodactylus coqui. The sequence continues at coordinate 16,584,426 of NC_089838.1, forward strand.
GTTTGCGTTTTAACTTGTTTTTTTTTTTGCAGTACACTGTAGGTGACTACACTATTATGTCCAGCAAAAAAATATACATGTTTGTTTACTAGAGATGGGCGAACCTACTCGGCCTCTCCTCCCCACTCCCCGCTGCAACCCCCCCCCACTCACCCACGGCGCCCCCCGGATGTTTTCACCCGAGTACGGAAGTACTCGAAAATCGCGGTGCTCGATCGAGTAATTACTCGAAACGAGTATGCTCGCTCATCTCTATTGTTTACTGTTTTTTTTTTTTGCAATGGTTACCTCCTACGTTCTGATGTATTGTGCAGTATGCAGTACTGCAGAATACCATTACTCCCTGTAAAAATGGATACATTACTTGGCAGCGGAGATCAAGTAGCAGACAAAACAAGACAACAACTTTGAGTCTTCCCCTTTTGGCATGCCCAGAAGCTGTGGACAGTGGAGAGACACAGGCTGTAAAGCTTGTCTTGATTGAGCAACAGAAGTTTGCAAAGTACAAAGTGTGTTCTGAATTTATTTAAAAAGAGTCTGTGTGTGTGTGTGTGTGTATATACATATATATATATATATATATATATATACACACATACAGAGATACATACACACACATATATGCAGCATATGCACCACACTTCTACTGTATACTGCATATGCAGTGGATAGACACAACTTTTTGCCTTGCTGGTCGGGCGGCATCTTTATTTTATTTCAGAGGAGAAAGCGGCATTGGAGCCGCACTAGATAGCCAAGATTTTGTCCTGGCATGGTGTGTGATCGTACTGCTGAATTTCTGAGGGATTTAGATCAGTCTGTGCATAAGGGCGAGCACCCACTGGCGTTTTTTTACCTGCGTTTTGCGTTTTTCCTGCACAGGCATAGAGATAACATGTGTTCCTGTCCACTGGCGTTTTTTTTGCGTTGCGTTTGCATTTTTAACATAGGAACTGTCAGTTGCATATGTGTCCTTATTTTTCTCCTAATGCACCCATGAATGTCAATGGAAATTAACAGAAAAATGCGGAAAACGCCGCGAAAACGCTGCGTTTTTTTCCCGCGGAAAACGCAATCGCCAGTGGGTGCTCGCCCTTAGGCAGCATTAGCAAACCACCCATAAACAACTCCTCCGATGTTATTTTCATTCTCCTCTTCTGTTCTTCTTTTCTTTGCAAAAGTATACATTTTTATGGAAAAGGATATGTTTTTTAAAATAAATATATATATATATACTGCAAATGAGATATATGTTTGCATTTGTTTTTACACTTTTGCGAGGTATACGCATTATACTTTACAGTATAAAACGCATATGTTGAAAAACGCAGTGTGAACGCTCCCTTATCCAGTGTTAGTTGCTGTTACCCCTTTGTTTGGCACATTGGTGGATGCTCTCGTTTTCTAAATTTATGTACATTTTTTCTTTAAGAAAATATTGTACCTGTGATTATTTTTTAAGCTGATGAAAATGTTACAGATTTTATAGTTCACAGTAAAGGCTTCTGATGTGTTCAGATCAGTATTCTCAGCTATAGACATATATGACTTCATCATTTGTTCATAATGGTAATCCTGAAGTTTCTGCTTTTGCAGATTGTAGTTGTACAGAAGGAGTAAGAATAACCCTTTAGGGAAAACTTCTGAACTTGTCACGCTAGTCACTGTGACTGATTGTATTGGTGTTCCCCAGCCTGCAGTAGTGCATGATCCAGTTCCGGGAGCTATAAGGAGGATCCTTACTTCAGTGACAACCTGGAATAGGTCTGATCAGCAGGCATGTGAGTGACAGGAAACTGTTTTCAGATATTACAGTGTAGAGGTTGCAGCAGCAGCAGAGGAGGAGACAGCCTGATTCTTAGGATCGTGTGACTATACTAAGGAACACTCACGGAATCACCTGATTATCTCTGCCTCATCCTGCTGCTGCACAAGGTAACCATTTGTATCTGTTGTGCTTGTATTGTGGGTTTGTGATTACAGGAGATCTCAGGATCATAGTAACATAGTATGTTAGGCTGAAAAAAGACAACTGTCCATCTAGTTACCCCCACTATTGATTCAGAGGAAAGCAAAAAAAAAGCCCCAGTAAGGTAGATGCCAATGAGCTAGATGTAGAGGGCGCCCCCTTGTTACAGTCACAGTCCTGGGTATAAATAGATCAAGGGAGAGATCTCTGTATTGACACCTGGTATATTTGTACATAGTTATTAAGTTGCCCCTCAGCCGTCTTTTTTCCAAAGCGAATGACTCCAAGTTTGATAACCTCTCTGGGTATTGTAGTCCGCTCATTCCATTTATTAATTTTGTTGCCCTCCCTTTGAACCCGCTCAAGTGCTGATATGTACTTCTTGAGTACCAGTGCCAAAAACTGTACACAGTATTTCATGTGTGGTCTGACCAGTAATTTGTTAAGAGGAAGAACAGTGTTCTCATCATGTGCCCCTATCTCTCTTTTGATGCACTCCATAATCCAATTTACTTTAGCAGCAGCTGCCTGACACTGGTTGCTCCAGTTAAGTTTACAGTTAATTAAAATCGTCAAGTTCTTTTCAGTTGTTTCACATTTAGCGTGTAATGTTGACATGTATTTTCCCTGCCCATGTGCATAACCTTACATGTTAGACCTAATTTCCCACTGTTCTGCCCTGTCCCCCAACTTCCAGTCCCCATCCAGATCTGTTTACAACCGCTGTCTGTCCTCTCTTGTGTTAATTACTTTGCATAGTTTTGTATAATCTGCAAAAAATAATATTTTACTGTGCAATCTTTCAACCAGGTCATTAATAAATATATTAAAAAGAATAGGGCCCAATACTGCCCCCTGTGGTACCCCACTAGTAACTGTGAACCAATCAGAGTAGGTACCATTAATAACCCCTTTATGCTTTCTATCATTGAGCCAATTAATTACCCACTTTCACACATTCTCACTTAGACCAAGCATTCTCATTTTATATACCTCTATGTGGCACAGTATCACAACTTTGGAAAAGTCAAGATATCAAAGATCCAATGACTCTCCCCAGTCCAATCTAGAACTAACCTCTTTGTAGAAGCTGATCAGAATATCAGCTAATTTCATCGAGGTACTCCAGTATAGCATAGTTAAGAAACCCTTCAAACATTTTATCCTCCAAAGAAGTAATACTTACTGGCCTGTAGTTTCTGGGTTCATTTTTGACCCCTTTTTGAATATTGGCACCACATTTGCCATGTGCCAATCTAGTTGAACAGACCCCATCGCTATAAACCATGGTCTATCTATTACATTACTTGATTAACTTAGAACTTGGAGGTATATGCCTTGGAAAATCCCAGGTGCCAGCTGTTTCTTACAGCTGACACCTGGCACGGATCATCGGGGCTGTTAACGTTTTAAATGCCGCTGTCAATCCTGACTGCAGCATTTAAATCCCCCAAATGATGTTCGATGGTCCCGGACAGCCCCCCGCAATGAGATCACAGGGAGCCGTGTGGATGTCACGGCGGCCATGGAACTTCTAAAAGGTCCCAGGGCTGTTATGGCAGAATGCCTATCAAGCCCATGGGGTGGCTCGATAGACTGCCTGTCAGATCGCAGTATGATGTAATGCTGTGGCATTACATCATACTGCAGGAGCGATCAAAGCATTGCAAGTTGTTGTCCCCTGTGGGAACTTAAAAAAAAAAGGAAAAAGAACAATAAAGTTTTACTAATTATTTAAAAAAGAAGTAATAAAAGTTAAACCTCTCCTCCCTTTTGCCATATTTATAATAAAACAAAAATACATATTTGGTATCGCTGCGTCTGTTTTTTTACCCTGTACGATGAACGTGGTCAGAAAGAAAAAATAAAGAACGCCAGAAATGCGCTTTTTGGTCACCCTGTCTCCAAGAAAAAATGCAATAAAAAGCGATCAAAAAGTCATATGTATTCCAAAATGGTACTAACGTAAACTACAGGATGTCCCGGAAAAAAATGAGCCCTCACACCACTATTTCAATGAAAAAATAAAAAAGCTTTTGCGCGCAGAAGATAGTGGTAGGAAATAATTTAAAAAACAAATATCTTTTTAAAAAAAATACAAGTAATGCAGCAAAAAAAACCTCTATAAGCTTGGTATCGTAGTAATCATACTGACCCATAAAATACAGTTATCAAGCCATTTGTATTTCAGTTTGTGCACCATAGAAACAGAGCCGTGGGGGCCATGGATGTGACAGCTCTTGTTAAGGAGGGTAAGGGACAGATGGCCAGGGGGGGTTCCCTACACCAGCCCACTCCTGTATCTCTACCTACTTGCCCCCCTGGGCCAAGCCCCAGGGCGACAACTGGGCAGCGGTCCCTGGTCTGACCTAGTGACAGAGACCCCAAGGGAGAGGGACAGGAGACAGATGGTCAAAACAAGCCGGGTCAAAACCTAGCAAGAGCAAAACGACAAAGGGTAACACAGAGTGTAGTCAGGGAAACCAAGTCAAACTGGGGAGGCACGTGCGCAGTACAAAGGGACTAAGACAGGAGCGGAGTCAAAAGCAAAAGTGGGTCAAAGAACAAATCAGTCGGGAACAGAATATGTGGGTGCTAGCCAAACTCTGGAATCCTCTACTAGCACTCAGCAGCCTGATATGTGAAAGTCCCTGGCCAGACAGGGCGGGGAAAGGTGACACGCTCCTAGGGGAGATGATAAGACCGACTCTCCCTGGGGCCGTGTACCATACAGAGAGCTGTGCGGCTGGCCAGAGGGAGCGCATCCCTGAGCGCGGCTGGGCATGCACCACCAGCATGAGTGGGCAACTACCAACACAGGGGAACCCCGACCGGAGCCGCCCGCACTGACACCCATGGCGCCAGGGGGAGCAGAGCGCAACCGCCGGCCGCCAGTGCCCCCTGTGGTAACCCTATACCTAACAGCTCCCTGCTGTCGGCTGTTGGAGGTAGCCAACAATATGGAGTCATCATGGTGGGCTGCAAAATGCTATTTTTCATTGTATAACGGTCTCTAAACAGAAAGTAAAATAAGCTTAAAGATTCAGCTCCCCTCACATCCATCAGATCTATGAGGGGAGCTGAAAGTACTCCCCTACATCCTCCGCGATGTCCCGTGGTGTTCTAGTCCTTCCAGGATTCATGCTGCCTTCTGCACATGAGCGCCAGACATAGGACATCAGGCGAATGTGCAGAAGGACGGGAGGCCTGGGAAATTTAAAATCCCTCTTCTTCCAGCTAGTATGATTATGAAATTGCGGTTTCCGTCACATGATCGCCTTCATCCAATGGATAACGGTGATCATGTAAAGTAAAGAAAAGTGTAAAAAGTTTATTTCAACTCCCCTCACAGATCATATCCATGGAACTTACCGTCTTCTGCACACGTGTCTGTCGCCAGAGTGGCCGATGCATGCATAACAGCCGCAGATTGCTGGGGTAATTTAAAATCTCCCTGATACTGGCTACCAAATGTAACCAAGAGCCTAGAGTTTCCCCAAGGGGCCCTGGTACGCAGTCCTTGCTCACGTGCTTGTCGTTATCCAATGGATAAAGGCAATCGCGTAAAAGTAAATAAGTTAACGTTTCATCTCCGGTCACGGATCCGATCCGTGAGGGGAGGTGAAATCATTTACATAAGACCTACGGCAATGTCCCCCGACAGGCTCTTTAGCTGCCGATCTTGACCCAGCTTTGGCACATGAGCCCATCGGCAAAATGCCGGACGCAAGCACAGAAGCTGGGGAGGGCACAGAAATTTAAAATCTCCTTGCTTCTGGCTACTAAAGGTAGCCGAGAGCCTGGAGCAGTGACTAAGGGCCGCGGTGAGCTGTCCCCGGTCACATGATCACCGTTATCCAAAGGATAACGCCGATCATGTAGAAGTTAAAAAACAGGTGAGGTTTAATGCTCCTTTCGGTTTGGGCCCCAGTGTGCATACGAACATAAGATTGGGGTCACACTAGGTATGTTTTTGAACACAGGACAAACAGGGGTATCCATTTTGGGATGAAAGTCTTCATTCATATGTGTGCTATACAAAAAAAATGGTTTTAAAATGGCACAATTGCCAAAAAAATGAAAATCGTAATTTTTTTCTTCTGCTTTGCTTAGATTCATTCATTCATTCAAAAACTGTGCGGTCAAAATAGATGAATTCGTTAAGTGAATCATTTGTGGGGGTTTTCCATCATTTTGTTCACTCAAGGGCTCTACAAGTGTGCAATGGGGCCTAAAAGGCCTTCAAGCAAAATGTCTGCTCTGAGGGCCACCGGCTGCTCCTTTCAAGTTGGGCCCCATTGTGCAGCCAGACATAGGATTAGGGCCACAATGGGTATGTTTATGAACACAGGGGTGCAAATCCTCATTTTCATATGCACTATAAAAAAAATCTCTTTAAAATGACATATTTGCAAAAATATATTTTTTCTCCTCTAAATTGCATTAACTCCTAAAAAAACCCAGTGGGTTCAAAATACTCATGTCACCCCTCAGTGAGTATATTAAGGGGTGTAGTTTTTAAAATTGGATCATTTTTTTTTTTGGGGGGGGGGGGGCACCTATCATTCTAACAGCTATGAGCCTTTGCAATCTTGCCTTGGTGTAGGAAAACAAAGTGTTCCTCAAAATGTTGATAAGTAATGTTAAATTTGTATGTCTCCTGAATGGTTAAAAAAAAAAACTAAAGTTTTTCAAATGTATGTCCAGAATAAAGTAAACAGATGGAAAGATATAGCTTATTGAAAAATTGTACAGTATGTTTCCACATATTTGAGATATTGCAGTTAAAAATGTGAAATTTTTTTTCAAAATGTTCCCAATATTAGCACTTTTAATAAATATTCCCAAATTCTGTCTATTTTTTACCACCTAAATAAAGTACAATATTTGGTGAAAAAAACCTGCTAGAATCACTTGGATATGCAAAACCTTTACTGAGATATTCAACGTTAAAGTGACACATGTCAGATTTTCAAAATTTGGCTTTGTCACTAAGGTGCAAACAGGCTTTTTCACTAAGGGGTATACTGCCCAGTCACAGCTTTTGTCCAACCAGGTCTCAGTTATTCCCACTATGTTATAGTCTTTCTCATGAGCTTTGTCTTGGTGGATGCTTAAGCTGGTTACTACCCTCCTGGATAGTCACTGGGAGTCTCTGTCTGCGGTAGGCAAGCTTGTTGATCTAGAGATTCTTAGCAGGAGTAGTTCTCAGCTCCAACAGTCCTCAGCAACAGCTCTTTTCCTCAGCAATCAGCACAGCATGACTGTCTTCTCTGAACCACCACTGCTTTGCTCAGCCTCTTTATATAGTTCATCAAAGCTCCCTTTCTAGAAGTCACCCAATCTGTTTCACAATTTAATTTCCCTAGTAGACACAACTATTTCATAGGATGCCAATTTTCCTATATTTGTGTAGGAGAAAGACAGATCTTTTTCTTATCAGTCTGAACCATTGAAAGCCATAAAAGTGATGTTTGTGCTACATTTCTTTACAGCAGAGCTAATGTAATATTTCAGCATAATAAAGCATTTTGCAGCTTAGTTGACGAATACAACTATTCATTTGTTTTGAAGACATCAACCTCTTTTAGCTCCTGATGACACTGTGTTCATTGCTCTAGACTCTTGTCTGTTTGAAAAGCGTAGACTATGAAACTAATAAGATCTTATTTGCTTTTCTATAGGCTTACTAACCATTTGATATGTCTTTCCTATACAACTGGATATACAGTGGTTTCAGCAGCATTCTTCAGTATTTAGGTAAGTTTGTGGGAATCCATGATAATATATTTTATTAGCCCAAAAACAATGTAGAACAGGTATCAAAGTAACAAAGAACTACTAAGTATACAATTCTAGTGTAAATTCAACAATAGCTTATATTTGTGATATAACATATTAATTGTGTTAATGAGGTTAAGCCAGGTTTATAATGTTGCAATTTTATGCCTTATGCATATGGCCATATTACAGCTCTGTCTGTATAGAGCAGTAATAGGGCTGCGGTAGAGGTGCATGAGAGATACACTGTCCATGTGTATGCCTCTAAATTCTTAATCCACATGAAGCATTAAATCTATAGAATATTTACATAAACTCGGAACCCCATGGTGGGTGGAGGCTATGGTGTTCTGTTCAAATTTTAAAAGGATTCTGCAATCAGGCTCATGCTGCCCAAACCACGGGCAGCATGTTTTCGAGATAGGGATTTCCATTGCTATAAGTGCTATTCTGAAACACTGCAGTGTTGAAGTTTGATTTGGAGCTGAGGTTCAAGTCACAGGGCAGGCTGCATTGGCCTTTCGCTACCTGCTGTATGAAGACTCTCTCCCTGCTCATGTATATCAGTCTGCATGCATTTGGCAAGCTGGTGTAGTTTGCACCCGTGACTTCTAGCTCGCCTCTGAGACAAATTTCAAAGTGTATATATTCCGAAACAAATCCTTTTATTGTTTATATAATTGAAGAATAGTTTAGGATTATTTTTGCTTTCTTTGGCCACAGTCTCTCTGCCTCCTCCTTAGCAATTTGGATCTTTTCTTTATATGATTTCTTTTTTTCCCTGTATGATTTTTGTGCTTCTTTGCTGCCTTCTTGTTTTAGTAGTTTAAACCCTTTCTTTTTTTCATGTACCCCATAGGGCTCCTACCCACTGGCGTTTTTTTCTCCACTGCGCTGCAAGAGTAAGTGAAAACTCTCGCAGAGCAGTACGAGAAAATCACTGGGATATCGCTGCGACATCGCCAGTCTTTTTAATGGGGCCAGCGGCAGCAGCGCTAGCCCCATTGAAAAGATATGGAGAATGCCACAGCTGTCACAGCTGTGGAAGCTGTGGCAGGAGTTTCATGAATGAATAGCTAAGAGCTATCTGCCATTGGCTGAGCGCTCAGCCAATAGCTAAGCACTAGCTGCTATTGGCTGAGCCCTCAGCCAATCCGCACAGCCCTTTCAGGAGGCGGGGATTTTTAAATCCCCGTCTGCTGAAAGAGCTCAGTAGCAGTGCCGGGGAGCCATCCGGAAGACGCGGCTAACAGCAGGAGAGGTGAGTAATAGAGATGAGCGAACGTACTCGTCCGAGCTTGATGCTCGGGCGAATATTAGGGTGTTCGGGATGTTCGTTATTCGTAACGAACACCACACGATGTTCGGATGTTCGGGTTACTTTAACTTTCTTCCCTGAGAAATCATTTCTATATGCGCTCAATGGGGCCGGCGGCAGCAGCGCCAACCCCATTGAGAACATATAGAAGACAAATCCTTCTTCTCTGCCACAGCTGTAACAGCTGTGACAGAGAAGAACGATGTTTGCCCATTGAATTCAATGGAGCCGTCAATACAGCCGACTCCACTGAATGCAATGGGCTGCCGGCGATCGCAGGATGAATTGTCGGAAAGGGGTTAAATATATAAGCCCTTTCCTGCAATTCATCCAGAAATGTGTAAAAATAAAAAATATATATATACTCACCTGGTGCCGACAGACGGAGTTCAGCGCGGCAGGCTGCAGTTCTCCTGAACTGCTCTGAACAGCTGTTAGTAGTATTCAGCAGCCGGGGATTTAAAATCCCCGCCTGCTGAATAAGATGCCTCTGAATGGTCACAGCCTGACCAATCAGAGGCCAGCCCTCACTCACACCCATTCATGAATTCATGAATGGGTGAGTGAGGGCTGCCTCTGATTGGCTCAGGGGCAGGAGAGTGCCCCTGAGCCAATCAGAGGCAGCCCTCACTCACCCATTCATGAATTCATGAATGGGTGTGAGTGAGGGCTGGCCTCTGATTGGTCAGGCTGTGACCATTCAGAGGCATCTTATTCAGCAGGCGGGGATTTTAAATCCCCGGCTGCTGAATACTACTAACAGCTGTTCAGAGCAGTTCAGGAGAACTGCAGCCTGCCGCGCTGAACTCCGTCTGTCGGCACCAGGTGAGTATATATATATTTTTTATTTTTACACATTTCTGGATGAATTGCAGGAAAGGGCTTATATATTTAACCCCTTTCCGACAATTCATCCCGCGATCGCCGGCAGCCCATTGCATTCAGTGGAGTCGGCTGTATTGACGGCTCCATTGAATTCAATGGGCTAACATCGTTCTTCTCTGCCACAGCTGTTACAGCTGTGGCAGAGGAGAACTTGCTGTGTCGTTCCCATCATTTTCTTGAATTGCCAAGATTTTCACACATGAAAACCTTAGCGAGCATCGGCGAAATACAAAAATGTTCCGGTCGCCCATTGACTTCAATGGGGTTCGTTATTCGAAACGAACACCCGAACATCGCGGGAAGTTCGTTTCGAATAACGCGAACCCGAACATTTTGGTGTTCGCTCATCTTTAGTGAGTAACTTTTTTATTATTTTTTTAACCACTTTTTGATGATTATCGGGGAAGGGCTTATATTTTAAGCCCTTCTCCGATAATCATTCTGCGGGGCTTGTCAGAAACCACTGCTTTAAATGGGATCGGCAGCAGTGCCGATCCCATTGAAAGCAATGGGATAGCATGCAGCGGACTTCTGCCACAGCTGTGACAGAAGTCCACGGCATTCTCCATATCTTTTCAATGGGGCTAGCGCTGCTGCCGCTGGCCCCATTGAAAAGACTGGCAATGTCGCAGCGATATCCCAGCGATTTTGGGGTATCTCCGGCGTTTTTCTCGCACTGCGATGCGAGACTTTAACTTTAGAATCGCGGTGGAGAAAAAAACGCCAGTGGGTGGGAGCCCTTACAGTCTTGTCGAGTTCTTTTGTTTTTAAGGGGTATGAAGAGCTTACATGAGGTCATTAGGATGTTTTAAACGTCTCCCATTTGTCATCTGTACTGTTATTTATGAGGACATTATCCCAATTAATGTTTCCAATAGTAGTTCTTAGCTGATCAAATTTTGCTTTACTAAAGTTTTGTTCTTTTGTCGCTCCATGCTAAGGCTTCCTGTTAAATGACAGCTGGAAGCTAATTATATTGTGTTCACTATTTCCCAAGTGTCCCTGCACTTGCACCCCGGTCATTCTGTCCAGTTTGTTAGTTAATAGTAACTCCAGAGTCGCCCTCCCTCTAGTTGGCTCCCGCAGAAGGTGGGTAAGGTGGTTACCTTAGATTGTTCTCAAGAACTTATCACTCTTGTGAGATTTGCAGGTTTCATCTTCCCATATTATATCTGTATAATTAAAGTCAGGATTTTTTTCTTCCTGTATTTCTACCCACAGAGATTCCACACATCCAACTCCTGCACCTATATCTTTTCGTAGCTTCGGTGTTAAGTACGATTTAACATACAGACATACTCCTCCTCCTTTCTGGTTTGCACGATCTCTTCTAAAGAGATTGTAACCCTGTAAATTCACCGTCCAATTGCACTTATCATCAAGCCATGTTTCTGTTATTCCCACTATATCGTAATTTTCATCAGACATTCTCACTTCAAGCTCACCCACCATACCGATCAGACTTCTTGCATTCATTGCCATGCAATTTATACGGTGGTTGTTCTTTATATTAATTTTGCTATTAATGGTACTATTGGCTGTTCTGTCAGTTCTAGCTGTACTAACCCCACCCCCTTCTTGATCCCCCTTTCCATTTCTTCGTCCCAGGTTGCTATCTACACTGTCTACCCCCCTGTCTCTCTTTTTGCCCTCCCCCCAGTCCTTGGTACAGAAAATGATTCCTTCAAGTTATTGATTAATGGGGTGAAGTTAATTCTTCACACATTCACACATTGCTTCTGCAGTCTAGCCCAGTTTTTGTAAAATAAATAATGACAGTGTAATTTGTTATGTGGTGTTCATCCGAGTTTGTATATTTACCTAATTTGAAGACTTACTAGGAGCCAGATTTTTTATTTTGTCCTGATTTGTAAAACCACAGTGTGTTTCTGTGACTGCCCCTACCCCAGCCACTTGTGCTGCCCCCTCTTCTCTCTCTAGTAAAGCAACAGAGTTGAATCAATATTTATTAGCTCTCTATAAGCTTTGTACCTTTATGGAATTAAATAAAAGAGTAAAAAATGTAAGTAAAATAAAGTATTATTAGAAAACTAAGGCCAAATGCAGAAGGGTGGAATTTCCGCCTGTGCCTGCTCCCATAGGATTGCATTAGATAATGCAATCCTATGCAGGCAACTGCGATTTGACCATGTGAAAACTTGCACGGTAAACAAATCACGGCATGTCCTATTTCTGTGCGAACCCCGCACAGAAACATCACTGGTTACGCGCCAGTTCTGGTCTGCACATGCGCGGCTGTGCGACAGCCAGCGCCGAGCAGAGCGAGACGCCGGGAGGAGGTGAGCACCAGGTGAGCACCAGGTCACTGCAGGGGCACAGCTCGCATTCTGCTGCAAGTATTCTCCCAGCGGGATCCGACCCGGCTGTCTGCTGGAGGCCTAATAAGGCAATATATTCACAGCATGAATATATTTTATTAAAAAAACACAGATACATAAACATCAAACCTTACATATTTAGCATTCCCAACCATCACCATATTCACTACATGGACTGTAAATATATACCCTTATTCTAGGTCAGCTATGAACATACTAAAAAAAAAAAGACCGGAAAAAAAAAATTGTAAACATAATACATATTAATTAGAGATGAGCGAACACGTTCGGCTCCGCCCCTTTTTCGCCCGAACACCGAACTTTGCGAACACTTCAGTGTTCGGGCGAAAAAGTTCGGGGGCCGCCGTGGCAGCGCGGGGGGGTGCGGCGGGGAGTGGGGGGGAGAGGGAGAGAGAGAGGGCTCCCCCCTGTTCCCCGCTACTGCCGCCCGCGCCGCCGCGCATCTCCCCGCCCCCCGGCGGCACCCGGACACTTACGCGCGAACACTGCAGTGTTCGGCAAAGCCGGTGTCCGGGTGCGGATGTGTCCGTAACGGACACGTTCGCTCATCCCTAATATTAATTAATGTTATTAAAAATGTACACAGTTAAGAAAATAAAACAATTTTTAGTTAAATCATAGAATTATAGAGTTGGAAGGGACCCCCCAGGGTCATCTAGTCTAACCCCCTGTTCAATGCAGAATTCAATAAATCATCCTAGACTTATGTCTATCCAGCGTGTGTTTGAAGACTTTCATTGAAAGAGAATTCCCCACCTCACAAAGCAACCTGTTCCACTCATTGATCACCCTCACTATCAAAAAGTTTTTTCTAATATCTAATCAGTGTCTCCTCCCTTTCAGTTTCATCCCATTGCTTCTAGTCTTTTTTTGTGCAAATGAGAATAGGGCTGATCCCTCTGCACTGTGACAATTAGAGATGAGCGAGCACCAAAATGCTCGGGTGCTCGTTGCTCGAGTCGAACTTTTCGTAATGCTCGAGAGCTCGTTTCGAGTAACGAACCCCATTGAAGTCAATGGGGGACTTGAGCATTTTTGTATGGGACCTATGCTCTGCATAGGTGATGACTTGTGAAACACATGAAAACATCAGAAAGTCATTGAAACACCACAGAAACGGATAGGGAATGGCAGGGGCAGCATGCAGGGCTGCATCTGAGGCTCCCAGGCCCCACTATTAAGCCAAAATGAGGGCAAGAGCCTGGCGGTCACCTCCCTAACAGTTTACTTGGGACAAAACCTCATTAGCAAGGCACACGTACTGGCACATCTTAGCTAAGCACCACACTACCTGCAACCAAGGACAATCACTGCCTGCGGGTGACACCGCTGCCTCTTCTCCTGGGTTACATGCTGGCATTGCTTTCCAACCCCCAGCACGACTGCGTCCACAGCGCATACAAAATTTTCCCTGTGCAGCATTCAGCTGGCCTCATGCCACACGCTCGATTAATAGCCACACCACCCTCATGTCGATTTATATGTGCGTACTGGATAAGGAGGAACCGGAGGCACACACCGCAGAGGGTTGGCAGGGCAAGGCAGCGAAAGTGTGGGCAATAGCCCACAATGCTGTTGAGAATGGATGATAAATTGATGAACGATCATCATTCCAATCCCATGCCACCTCCGTCACAAAATTGTCAGGAGCCGCAAACATGGGCATAAAGGGGACTCAGGTGCCAGCACTTCTACACATCTGCACAATGCAGCAATACTCTGTGTGGGAAGCACGTGAGCGGCCCCAGGGTCAGGATCGGTCCCAACCTCCACCTTGTGTGACCCAAGGTGCCGGGAGTTACATAGCAATGGGAAATCCATGTGTCCCCACACAATTCATTCTGTGTAGGTGTCAGATAGCTCAACACCGCAATGGGAAGTCTTTGAGTTCCTTGGGCTCGCCTATGCTGTCGGTGCACAAAGATGGGATTACACAGGAAGAAATCAGAGTGCCCAAACATGGCAGAGTTTCACCCCGCCAAGGACCTCGGCCTCGGCCCACATTTCTGCCCAAGTCAGTCAGTGTATTTGTGCCAGACAGGTAAAACACTGCAATGGGATGTCTTTGTGCACCCACAGCATAGGTGAGGCCAAGGAACTGAAAGATGGTATTACACATGAGGAAAACAGAGTGCCCAAACATGGTAGAGCTTCACCCCGCCTAGGGCCTTGGCCCAAATTTCTACCCTAGTCAATCAGTGTATTTGTGCCAGACAGGTAAAACACTGCAATGGAAAGTCTTTGTGCAACCACAGCAGAGGCGGACCCTAGTAACATTTCTGTAGCAAGAATATAGGCAGACCCCAGTAACATTTCTGCAGCAAAAGTATAGGCGAACCCCTGTAACATTTCTGTAGCAAGCGAATAGGAGGACCCCTGTAAAATTCTGTAGCAAGAGTATAGGCGGACCCCAGTAACATTTCTGTAGCAAAAGTATAGGCGAACCCTTGTAACATTTCTGTAGCAACAGTACAGGCGAACCCCTCAAACCTTTCAGTAGCAACTGTATAGGTGGACCCCAGTAACACTTCTGTAGCAAGAGTATAAGTGGACCCCAGTAACATTTCTGTAGCAAAAATATAGGCGAACCCCTGTACATTTCTGTAGCAAGAGTATAGGTGGACTCCAGTAACATTTGTGTAGCAAGAGTATAGGCGGACCGCTGTAACATTTCAGTAGCAAGAATATAGGCGAACCCCTGTAACATTTCTGTAGCAAGAGTATTGGCTGACCCCAGTAACATTTCTGTAGCAAGAGTATACGCGAACCCCTGTAACATTTCTATAGCAAGAGTAAAGGTGGACCCAAGTTACATTTCTGCAGCAAGAGTATAGGTGGATCCAGTAACATTTCTGTAGCAAAAGTATAGGCGAACCCCTGTAACATTTCTGTAGCAAGAGTATAGGCGGACCCCAGTAACATTTATGTAGCAAGAGTATAGGCAAACTACTCAAACCTTCCAGTAGCAAGTGTATAGGTGGACTGCAGTAACATTTATGTAGCAAGAGTATAGGCGGACCCCAGTAACATTTCTTTAGCAAAACTATAGGCAAACTCCTGTAACATTTCTGTAGCAAGAGTATAGGCGAACCCTCAATCCTTTTAGTAACAAGTGTATAGGCGGACCCCTGTAACATTTCTGTAGCAAGAGTGTAAGCGAACCCCTGAAACACTGGTGTACTAAGAGTATTGGCGAACACCTGAAAAAAATGTGGTTACCAAGAGTGTAGACAAAGGCCAGAAAAAGTAGTTAGATAACAGTATAGGCAAGGGCCTGAAAAATTGGTGTACCAAGAGTACAAGTGTACCCCTGAAAAATTGCTCAACCGCGAGGGTAGGTGAAACCGATAAACATTTTTTTAAGATACAGCTCGCTGTTGCTTAATTTGTAATAGAGCCTGGAGGCAGCCCTGTAAAAAAAATTGGTTTCTGTTAAAGTATAAATACTTTTGAAACTTTGAAAAATTGTAAAAAACTTTTAAACAGAGCCTTTTAGGCCAAAGAAAAATTTGCAGTTCAGTGGGATGAAGTGCTGTTTTAGGAGGAGGAGTAGGAGGAGTAATAATATCCAAGAGTGATTGGCGATGCTATTTCCCCCTTTTTTGTGGTGATAGAGGATGCATTTTTCTCCTGTTGCAGCAAAAAGAATCATTAGGTTCCGCTTCTTTCCGTCGGTGGAGAAGAGAAGTCTGGGGAAATCCAGGCTTTGTTCATCTTTATGAGTGTAAGCATGTCAGCACTGTCAGTTGACAGGCGCGTACGCTTATCCGTGATGATTCCCCCAGCTGCACTAAACACCCTCTCTGACAAGACGCTAGCGGCAGGGCAAGCCAGCACCTCCAGGGCATACAGCGCAAGTTCGTGCCACGTGTCCAGCTTTGACACCCTATAGTTGTATGGAGCAGAGGCATCACGGAGGACAGTGGTATAATCGGCTACGTACTCCCTCACCATCATTTTACAGTGCTTCCTCTGACTCAGCCTTGACTTGGGAGTGGTGACACAGTCTTTCTGGGGAGCCATAAAACTGTCAAAGGCCTTGAAGAGTGTTCCCCTGGCTGCGCTGTACATGCTGCCTGATCCCCGCACCTCCCCTGTTACTTGACCCTCGGAACTGCATCTTCTGCCACTAGTACTGTCAGATGGGAAGTTTAGCATCATTTTTTCCACCAGGGCCCTGTGGTATTGCATCACTCTTGTACCCCTTTCCTCTTCGGGAATGAGAGTGGAAAGGTTCTCATTATACCGTGGGTCAAGAAGGGTGTACACCCAGTAATCCGTGTTGGCCAGAATGAGTCTAAAGTTAGGGTCACGGGAAAGGCAGCCTAACATGAAGTCAGCCATGTTTGCCGGGGTCCCAGTACGCAACACATCACTGTCCTCACTAGGAGGATGATTTTCATGATCTTCCTATTCTTCCTCCTCAGCCCATACACGATGAACAGATGAGAGGGAAGCAGCATGGGTACCCTCTGCAGTGTGGCCAGCAGTCTCTTCCCCCCTTCTCCTCCTCCTCCTCCTCCTCTTCCAAAATGCGCTGAGATACAGACATGAGGGTGGTCTGGCTATCAAGCGACATACTTTAATCCACTTTCTCCTGTTCCAACCGCAAAACGTCAGCCTTTATGCTTAGCAGCAAACTTCTCAGCAGGCAAAGCAGCTGGATGGTAACGCTAATGATGGCCGGATCACCGCTCACCATTTGGGTAGACTCCTCAAAGTTTCCGAGGACCTGGCAGATGTCTGTCCTCAGTAAAGAATTGCTGAGGCTGACTACTACTCCGCAGCCCATGTTGCAGCTGGTATTCCACTATTGCTCTACGCTGCTCGTACAGCATCGCCAACATGTGCAGCGTAGAATTCCAGCATGTGGGCACGTTGCACAGCAGTCGGTGCTCTGGCAGCTGAAACCGACGTTGCAGGGTCCTTAGGGTGGCAGCGTCCGTGGTGGACTTGCAAAAATGTGCGCAGACACGGCGCACCTTGACGAGCAGGTCAGACAAGTGGGGATAGTTTTTCAGAAACCGCTGAACCACTAGATTAAAAATGTGGGCCAGGCTTGGCACGTGTGTGAGGCTGCCGAGCTGCAGAGCCGCCACCAGGTTACGGCTGTTGTCACACACGACCATGCCCGGTTGAAGGCTCAGCGGAGAAAGCCAGAGGTCAGTCTGCTCTGTCAGATCCTGCAGCAGCATGGGGGCCATGTGCCTCTTGTCACCTAAGCTGATTAGTTTCAGCACGGCTTGCTGACGCTTGCCCACCGCTGTGCTGCCACGCGCTACCGACTGCTGGCGACGTGCTTACACTTCTTAATTGAGAGGTAGAGGTGGTGGAGGAGGAGGAGGGGGAGGGTTTGGAGGAGGTGGCATAAAACGCCGCATATTTCAGCACCAAGGTAGGACCCGCTATTCTGGGTGTGGGTAGGACGTGAGCAGTCCCAGGCTCTTACTCAGTCCCAGCCTCCACCAAGTTCACCCAATGTGCCGTCAGGGAGATATAGTGGCCCTGCCCACCAGTACTTGTCCACGTGTCCGTGGTTGAGTGGACCTTCTTAGTAACCGCGTTGGTGAGGGCACGATTTATGTTGCGGGAGACGTGCTGGTGTAGGGCGGGGATGGTACACCGGGAAAAATAGTGGCGACTGGGGACCAAGTAGAGCGGGACCGCCACCATCATGTTTTTGAAAGCCTCCGTTTTCACAAGCCTGTACGGCAGCATCTGCAGTCTGATTAATTTGGCAATGTGCATGTTTAAAGCTTGTGCATGCGGGTGGATGGCGGCGTATTTCCGCTTTCGCTCCAACGCTTGTGTTAGCAACAGCTGAACGTTGCGCTGAGAGACATTGCTGGATGGAGTGGAGAACCGTGGAGGTGAGAGTGTGGGTGCAGGCCGGGAGGTGCTCGTTCCTGCGTCCTGTGAGGGGGATTGGATCTGTGTGGCAGGTTGTGGCACAGGGGAAGATGAAGTGGTGTGACCTGGAGGCAGTGAATGGCCTTCGTCCCACCTTATGGGGTGCTTGGCCATCATATGCCTGCGTATGCTGGTGGTAGTGAGACTTGTAGTGGTGGATCCCCTCTGGATCTTGGTGCAACACAGGTTGCACAGCATAGTTCGTCGGTCGTCCGCGCTCTCCCTCAAAAACATCCACACCTTTGAACACCTAGCTCTCTGCACGAAGGCTTATTGTGAGGTGGTGCTTTGGGAAACAGTTGGGGGATTCTTCGCTCTGCCCCTGCCTCTACCCCTGGCCACTCTAATGCCTCTCCCAACCTGTCCTGCTTCTGCACTTGCCTCCCCCTCTGAAGCCCTGTCCTCAGTAGGCTTAGCAAACCAGGTGGGGTCAGTAACCTCATCATCCAGCAGCTCTTTCTCCGAATCCTCTGTGCGCTCCTCCCTCGGACTTACTGCCCTTACTACTATCTCACTGACAGACAACTCTGTCTCATCATCCTCATCCACAAAAAGCTCTTGAGACAGTTGCTGGAAGTCCGCAGTCTCATTACCCGGACTCCGGGAGCTTTCCAAAGGTTGGGCATAAGTCACGACAAACTCCTCAGGTGAGAGAGGAACCGTTTTTTTTCCCACTCAGGGCAGGGACCCAAGAACAGTTCCTGGGAGTCTGCCTGCTCAGAATATGTCATTTTCATGGAGTGAGGAGGCTGGGAGGAAGAAGGAGCAGCCAGAGGATTCAGAGTTGCAGTACCTAGGCCTGGAGTAGTGGAATGTGTTGAAGACTGGGTGGTCGATACATTGCTGGACGCGTTTTCTGCCATCCACGACAGGACCTGCCCGCAAATTGTGATATGAAGCTGGGTAGCCCAGAAACTTGCCTCTCACCTAATCCCTCAGCAGCTGTCTGTGATTCACCCCGCCCAGGAACTCAGCCTGTGTCCACACCCTCACTTGGGCGCCCGCGACCGTCTCCACGTCCTTGACCCTTACCCCTACTCCTCATCATGGCGAATTAAGGATAGAGCAGGGCCCAAATAAATTACCCCACTGGACAGCGCTGACAACTGTGGCTAATTAATCACACACAGAGTCTTGTAGATAGCGGAGGCTCTATGCTGTGACTTGAAAAAATGAACCCGCAGTCTTGCACTGATACCTAGGGGTAATTTACCGCTCACAGAGACTTGTATATAACAGAGGCTGTATGGAGTGGGAGAAGACGCTAAAGCCAGTGGATAGTGCTGGTAACTGCTGCTATCTCAACCCCCCTCCAGGAAAGGGTATTGTGAGACAGTGGCAGAGCTGAAATACTTTGCAGTGGCCTAGAAAATATTAGAGTACTGTTTCACGGTGAGACCTCAAGTTATGCACTGCAGACTGAGAATGCCATAAGTGAAAGTCTGGGAACAGGTTTAGATGCGTAATAAAAAAAATGATGCACTACTGCTCCCAGCCAGCCATAACTATAATGCACACGGTGAGAAGTTGACCTAAAAAGAACCGTTGGGGTTCTTGCACAGAGGATCAGGAGTCCTGTAAAACTTTCCCTATATAGGCAGTTCTCTCCCTAAACTCTGCCTAATGCACTGCAGACTGTGAACGCTATAGCTGAAATAGCCTGCACAGCCCGAGATGCTTAAAAAAAAATTGATGCACTACTGCTCCAAGCCAGCCACAACTATAATGCACACGATGAGGAGTAGCCCTAAGAAGGATCGTTGGGTTTCTTGAAGACAGGATCCTACTCAAACACTTTCCCTATATAAGCAGCTCTTTCCCTTAACTCAATGCCTAATGCATTGCAGACTGAGAGCTGTAATGCTCTGCAGAGAGATATATATAAAAAAAAACAAAAAAACTTCACTGCACCCAAAAAAAGGGTATTGTGAGACGCTCTGCCCAGGTGCAGAAAACTATACAGCTAGTGGACAGTGCTAATAACTGCTGCAACTTCACCGCACCCAAGGAAAGGCTATTGTGCGACGGTCTGCACAGGGGCAAAAAAAGCTATACAGCCAGTGGATTGTGCTGATAATTGTGGCAACTTCATTCAACACATAGAATGGTATCTGTGAAATGCTGTTCTGCAGTGGGCCAGGAAATATTTGCGTACTATTTAGCGATGAGAGTGAGCTGCTATAGCTGTAATGCTCTGCAGAGGGATAGATGTTTAAAAAAAACAAACTGGTGCACTACTGCTCCCAGCCAGCCACAACTATAATGCATACGGTCAGATGTAGCCCTAAGAAGGACTGTTAGGGTTCTTGAAGACAGGATCCTACTCTAACACTATCCCTATATAAGCAGCTCTTTCCCTCAACTCTGCCTAATGCACTGCACACACACAACAGTATAGGTGTAATGGCCTGCAAAGGCCTAGATGCTTAAAAAAAATGGCGCACTATTGCTCCCAGCCAGCCACAACTATAATGCACACGGTCAGATGTAGCCCTAAGAAGGACTGTTAGGGTTCTTGAAGACAGGATCCTACTCTAACACTATCCCTATATAAGCAGCTCTTTCCCTCAACTCTGCCTAATGCACTGCACACACACAACAGTATAGGTGTAATTGCCTGCAAAGGCCTAGATGCTTAAAAAAAATAAAATAATGGTGCACTACTGCTCCCAGCCAGCCATAACAGTAATGCACAGGATGAGGAGTAGCCCTAAGAAGGAACGTTGGGGCTTTTGAAGACAGGATCCTACGCTAACACTATCCCTGTATAAGCATCAGCACTTTTCCTAGTCACTGCCAGCATGAGGCAAGCCGCGGGTGGAACCACTTTAAGTACTTGGCGGTCACCTGATCGGCCCAGCCACTCACTGCTGTTGGTGGGCATAGGGTTGGCACGTCACAGCAGGAAGTGGTAATGCCTTCCCCGCATGTTTATTGTCTAGAAGATGGCGCTAAATGTGCAGGCAAGGGAAATGCAATTGACTCGGGTACCGCGTGGTATTCGTTCCGAGTAACGAGCATCTAGAGCACCCTAATACTCGAACAAGCATCAAGCTCGGACGAGTGTGCTCACTCATCTCCAGTGACAATCCTTCAGATATTTGTAGACAGCTATTAAATTTCCTCTCAACCTTCTTTTCTGCAAGATAAACATTCCAAGATCCTTCAACTGTTCCACATAGTACATGGTTTGCAGACCGCTCACCATCCTGGTAATTCTTCTTTGAACTTGCTCCAGTTTGTTGATATCTTTTTAAAATAAGGGTGCACAGAACTGGACACAGTATTCCAGAGGAGGTCTGGCTAGAGTAGATGGGGATAATTACCTCACATTATCTAGACTCTATGCTTCTCTTAACACATCACAGAATTGTGTTTGTCTTTTTTTCTGCTGCATCACACTGTTGACTCATGTTCAGTCTGTGATCGATTAGTATACCCAAGTATAGTAGAGTATACCCAATTAGTATCTGTTAGTATACTCAAGTCTTTTTCACATGTGCTCCTTAGTTAAATTCCTTTCACTTCGTATGTGCTTTTTTTCTCTTCTCTAGTGTTAGCTATCCCTCCTAGATTTTTGTCATTGGCAAACTTGATCAGTTTCCCTTCAATTCCCTCAACTAGATCATTTATAAAAATGTTCAACACCATGAGGTCCAGGACAGAGCTTTGTGGTACCCCACTTGAGACATTCCTCCAATTGGATGTGCAGCCATTTATGATCATTCTCCAAGTACAATCACTTAGCCAGTTGTGAATCCACTTAACTGTTGCCTTGTCAATCCCATATTTGATCATTTTTTCAATAAGTATAGTATGAGATACTTTGTCAAATACTTTACTAAAGTGAAGATTTCCTATATCTACTACATTTTCTTGATCAACCGAGTCGGTGATACTGTCATAAAAGGAAATCAGATTTATCTAGGATGACTTGTTTGTTACAAATGCTGACTCTGGTTAATTACTTCAGTCTCATCCAAGCACTTACATACATGCTGTTTCATAATTTGTTCAAAGATCTTTCCTAAAACAGAAGTAAGGCTCACAGGCCTGTAGTTTCCTGGGTCAATCTTCTTCCCTTTTATGAAGAGAGAAATAACATTTGCCCCTTTCCAATCTTCTGGGACTTCTCCTGTTCTTCAGGGTTTTTCAAAGATTATCGAGAGTGCTTTACCTCAGAGTGTTTTACCCCTGCTGCTTTGTTCTAGCATGTCATTTATCTGGACATGGAGACTTAAGTTCATTTAAGTTAGCAAAGTGTTTCATTACCATCTCTCTGCTTATAGATAGTCTTTCATTTTTTTCAGTACCAAGGGGAAGATCAGTTAATGTTGCATTTACTTTCTGAGAGAAAACAAATACAAAATAGGAATTTAAAAGTTCAGTCTTCTCAACATCATTTTTAACCAATTCACAATTTTCTTCTTGTAAATATCCTGTAGCATCTTTGACTTCTCCTTTGCTTTTGACATACCCACAAAATCCTTTTTTATTGCTTTCGGCCTCTCTTGCAAGTCTCAATTCATTAATAGCTTTAGCTTTTCTGACACTTGCCTTGCAGTTTCTGCAGAGTGGGAATCCCGCGCAGAATCCACTCATGCCCGCGGCCAGTGAGCTCTGCTTACCTGCATTTCCCCAGCAGCGGCATCCGTGCGAATTCCTTCACTTCCTGGTTCGCTGTACTGCGTATGGTCTTCACGGCTCGTTGTCTGATATACGCAGGACAGCTGTTTTTTTTTTTTTAAATCTCCTGCTTTCCTGTGGATCCGCGGCACATCCGCTGTGTCAGCTGCAGGTATGCTGCAGATCGGAAGGCTTCCATTGACTTCAATGGAGGCAGTCCGTGCGGAATCTGCACAAAAATAGAGCATGCTGCGATTTGTTTGCCTGACCAAAAGGTCCGCTAATCAAATCGGCATTTTTTAATCCATTTGCGGATGCTCATGCATCTCTATGGGTGGCTTGATTTGCAGATCTCCCACACGGGTGCCATGCACAGATTCCACAAATCAAATTTGCCCATGGCCATTGGGCCTTACCAAACGCAGTGTTTTTACTGTCACCTGTGTGGGAGTGGCCTTATTTTGCTAAAGCATTATAGCAACAATATTTTTTAATAATTGCTAAACTAACATACCTAAATGTGAAATACCAAAAACGTGACACATTCAGGAACTTTTATCTAAGATCAGCATTTTAAAGACTAGTCTTGGAGAAATGTTGCCTGGAGTAACATGTACCAAATACATCAACAAATACATTTTTCCTATGTATTAAGCATGTGCAACATGTATTTGTTGACATACATTTTATTTTGCAGGTCTATACAAGAAAAAGGGAAAATTAATTTTTGTAGGGTTGGACAATGCTGGCAAAACCACTTTATTACAGATGCTTAAAGTTGGACGAATGGGCCAGAGTGCTCCTACACTTAAGTCAAGTGAGTATTAAAACATGTCTCTAACTTCTAATAGGGCAAATGATATTCCTTATATGTAAACTGAATTCACTGTAAATCTTGATAACTTTTTAGTCATTTTAGATTGTTTTGTCACTTTAAAATTGTTCCTTTTGTAATAAAGTTTATGACTCATAGTTCTTTTTCATGGTCTACATTAGGATTCTAATTAGGGGTAAGCTATTAATTGCCATTTTGCAGAGGCATAATTCTTACCTTCATCAGAATCATTAAATCAATATTAGCCACAGCCTCTATTAGAAGCTGGTGAGCTGGGAGACAGTGCAGAAATAAAGCATAGAACCGATTGGCCAAGCCTCAGCCAATCAGTGTTAGGCTTGTGCAGTATAGATGCATAGCACTTATTGTTGAAGCTTGACCAATCAGCACGGTATCACTGGTATCTAGCATCCTGTTGCCATAGCAACCAGCAAGGCTCTTGCGATGTTATTGCGATCTACTTAGATCGTGGCAGGGAAGGGGTTAACAGCTAGAGGGGGGCGCATCTCCGATGCCCCCTGCTATTGCAGCGGGACGCCAGCTACTAGTGACAGCCGGCTCCCGCTGCGGGATAGCGTGAGATCTGCTATGATCTCGCGCTATCCCCATGACGTAAGGGAATGTCATTTTGCGGGAAGTACCCCGCTCCCATGACGTACCCTTATGTCATGGGGCGGGAAGGGGTTAAAATGCTCTATTACCAGCCTAATTTTAAGTAAGCAATCATAATTGGGGGTCATTGGTGGGTGAGCACTGCGTATTGTCAGTTTAATGCAGAAATTTTATGATCACTTCAAAAAGCCATGCAGAACATTGGGATGTGGTATAAAATATCCATGCTCCAGTAGGCCCTAATGCTTAGCTTCTTTAATAGCTAGAGATGAGCGAACCTACTCGTTTCGAGTAATCACTCGATCGAGCACCGCGATTTTCGAGTACTTCCGTACTTGGGTGAAAAGATTCGGGGGGCGCCGGGGGGCGGGGGGAGGCGTGGCGGAGCAGGGGGTAGCAGCGGGGAACAGGGGGGAGCCCTCTCTCTCTCCCTCTCCCCCCCACTCCCCGCTACAACCCCCACTCACCCACGGCGCCCCCTGAATCTTTTTGCCCGAGTACGAAAGTACTCGAAAATTGCGGTGCTCGGGTGAAAAAGGGGCGTGGCCGAGTAGGTTCGCTCATCTCTATTAATAGCCCCATACATAATACAATGCCCCCAAATTTAGAAATTTCTGATGCATCGACAGATTTCCATTTTTGGGGTTTAGCAAGACTAGAGTTGGGGTTTTTTCGGATAATATTCTTGGCATATAAATTAGTCTGGGTAACAATGTGGGCAATAATACCATTCAAAAAACTTTAAAAAGTCCATCCCTCTGAATCCTGCTGTATAAAATTGTATTTCTGAGTTCCCAGTAAAGTCAGGAATCTGAGGGTCTTAGAATCAGATGCATTTGGGTCGTCTGAAGTGGCAGTCCTTGGATGCCTTCTCAGGGGTACAGTGTGTTCAGATTTGCTTGACGATGAAGAGGATAATGCTAGAAAAGTGGGGTCATCATCACTAGCTGGGTCTAACTGATTATTGTGTAAGCTTCCTCCATAGTAAACCTCCTGCAGACCATACCATAGATACAGTATATAAATTTATTTTGCATCCAAAAAAGCACAATAAAAAAATGTATTGAGTGGGTAACCACAGGATAATGGGATTGCCTCACATTGGAACTGGGTCGGGAACCCAGTAGTAAATTTTTGGGTTTTTTTTTTTTTTTTTCCACCGACAGGATCAAACACTACACTAAATACACCGACTAAGCTAATACTACGCTGACACACTGATCACACTTTACTAACTACACCAATGTACTGATCACAATACACTATCTACACTAACACTACACCTACATTACCTATACTAACCCAGATCGCTATATTCTTTTCTTTTTTGGACACAATTCTCTCTTCAGTTCTCTCTCTCAAACCACCGATAACACTTTAGCAGCCATCACTAGTGTTGTCACGATTGCCACCGCGGAGACACTTTAAACACAGGATGTAAGTTTACGTCCTGTTGTGATAAGTACAATGTGTCCTGTGGCATTAGGGATTAAATAATGTGGACCTCTGTGGTCATTGCCTGTAGGAGCCTCTTCTGTTCAGTGTGCAATGTGTAGTATGAGTGAAGCCATCACTCCAGATGTCTGCAGCTCAGCTTGAAGTTCTTTGGAGGTTGTAGGTGGTTTCTTTGCCATATTTCAAATCAACTTTCACAGAGATTTCTCTTCATTTTTTCTCTTTCTCCCACATCCTGAAAGATTCTTGTTTGTTTCATGAGTCACAGCCTTCTTGATAACATTTCAAACTGTTGAAACCAGGATGCAAAGGTCTTTGGAGAGTCATGTACCCTTTAGACTGCTCGTGCTTGGTAATAACATTTTAAGCATCAAGGCTACCATTTATAGGCTACTTAAAGTCATTTGAGCACCGAAAAGGTGGGGGCAGGTAAATATAATTTCTAATTAATCATGGGTTAGCATGATTTCGCCCCTTGTTTCAAACTGAATAGCAGGTGCCACTAATCGTGTCCTCACATTGTTTTCAATTTTGCATAAATTTTTTCCAGCTAAGTTTGAACTTTGTTATATTTGTGTCATGCATTTTTCTGTATAAAATACAGTGGGGGAAAAAGTATTGGTCAGATACCAATTGTACAAGTTCTCCCACTTAAAAAGATGAAAGAGGCCTGTAATTGACATCATAGGTAGACCTCAACTATGAGAGACAACATGAGAAAACACATCCAGAGAATCACATTGTCTGATTTTTAGCGAATTTTTTTGCAAATTATGGTGGAAAATAAGTATTTGGTCACCTACAAACAAGCAAGATTTCTGGGTCTCACAGACCTGTAACTTCTTCTTTAAGAGGCTCCTCTGTCCTCCACTCATTACCTGTAATAATGGCACCTGTTTGAACTTGTTATCAGTATAAAAGACGCCTGTCCACAACCTCAAGCAGTAACACTCCAAACTCCACTATGGTGAAGACTAGGGATGAGCGAGTATACTCGCTAAGGCACTACTCGCTCGAGTAATGTGCCTTAGCCGAGTATCTCCCTGCTCGTCCCGAAAGATTCGGGTGCCGCCGCGGGGAGGGGAGCTGCGCTGGAGAGGAGGGAGGAATGGAGGGGAGATCTCTCTCTCCCTCTCCCCGCCAGCTCTGCCCCGCTCCCCGCCGCAACTCACCTGTCAGCTGCGGCGGCTCCCGAATCTTTAGGGACGAGCAGGGAGATACTCGTCTAAAGCACATTACTCGAGCGAGTAGTGCCTTAGCGAGTATACTCGCTCATCCCTAGTGAAGACCAAAGAGCTGTCGAAGGACACCAGAAACAAAATTTCTAACATACATGTAACAGTTGTATACGTAATAATTAGAGATGAGCGAGTATACTCGATAAAGGCAATTGCTCAGGCGAGCATTGCCCTTAGCGAGTACCTGCCTGCTCGAGACGAAAGGTTCGGGTGCCGGCGCGGGGGAGCGGTGAGTAGCGGCAGTCAGCAGGAGGGAGCGGGGGGGGAGAGAGGGAGAGAGAGATCTCCCCTCCATTCCACCCCGCTCTCCCCCACAGCTCCCTGCCCGCCGCAGGCACCCGAGCCTTTTGCCTCGAGCGGGCAGGTACTCGCTAAGGGCAATGCTCGCTCGAGCAATTGCCTTTAGCAAGTATACTCGCTCATCTCTAGTAATAATAATTATGTGAAATGGCTTAGTTATCTCAATAAAAACCAATGAAGGTAAACTGGTTTAATGAAGGTCAGATACAGTATGAGAATTTTTTTAATTGAGTTGATAATTCAGATGAGAATGTGCAGTTATTGCTAAGAAAGGTGTTTGGAATTTGATAAATATGTCTTGGCTTCTTTTTAGCATCAGAAGAATTAACAATTGCCGGAATGACATTCACTACATATGATCTAGGAGGACATGCTCAAGGTGAGTTATTGAATATGCGTGGAGTTTGACATTTCATATCTCATCATGCATCAGGGAGAGAAAACACATCTATTCTGCCATTGTTTTTTATTTATTTTTTAACAACGTCAATCAAAGAGCATAACTGGCAGTAGATTTTTTCAGTTGGTTGGTATGATTACAACGATACCAAAAACATAATAGTTTTTTTGTTTTTTTTCACTTTTGTACAAAAAAAACTCTTTTCTTTTGGAAAGTATAATTATTTTGCATAGTTACTAGAGATGAGCGAACGTACTCGGTAAGGCCGATTTCGCAATCGAGCACCGCGAGTACTTCACTACTCGGGTGATAAGTACTCGGGGGTGCTGTGGGTGAGCGGGGGGTTGCAGAGGGGAGTGGGGGGGAGAGGGAGAGAGAGAGAGCTCCCACCTGTTCCGCTCTGCTACCCCCCGCTCCACCACGCCATGCCCCGCCCCCCAGCGACCCCCGAATCTTTTCACCCGAGTACTGAAGTACTCGAAAATCGCAGTGCTCGATTGCGAAATCGGCCTTACAGAGTATGTTCGCTCATCTCTAATAGTTACATTCAAAGACACATTTTTTTCTTTTTACTCTATTTCTTTTGGTTTTTTTTTTACACTGTTTAGGTCCCTGAAGGGGATCTGATCCATAGCAGCTATGATCGTTATGGTAAGGCATTGCAGGACGTCTGTCCTGCAATGCCTTATCACTTGTTATAGCGATCATAGGCAATGGCAAAGCAAGACGCTTGTAGCTGGCATCCTGTTGCCATGGCAACCCAACGTCCCTCCCCGATTACATCGGGGGGATCCAATGACGTCACAGAAGGAGCACGATACATAGATCTACATAGATCCCAGCGTGTAACGGGTTAACAACAGGGGGTGATGGGTCGCTGCGGTGGGAGGACGGCTATCAGTAACAGCCAGCTCCTGCTGCTGGATGTCGCGGGATCTCTTAAGGCTTGTGAGAGCCACATGATGTAAGGTTACGTCATGTTCACTTAAGTACCACCCTGCCATGACGTAGCCTTATGTCCTGTGGCGTTAAGGGGTTAAAGAGAACCTGTCAGTAGCATGGTAGGTAAAGTGCCCCATTGCTCTATAGTGTGGCTAAATGGCATTCTAACCATGTACCTATGTGTATAATCAGTACCTGCACTAAAAGATGGACACCCAGCCTTACTCCACATATTGAAGAACTAACAGGTGATAGCATGTATGTGAGATTTTGAAGGATTTGTAATAACTAGAGATGAGCGATCGTATTCGGAAAAGCACTACTCGCTCGAGTAATGTGCTTTATCCGAGTATCGCTGTGCTCGGGTCTGAAGATTCGGGTGCCGCTGCGGCTGACAGGTGAGTCGCAGCGGGGAGCAGGGGAGAGCGGGCGGGAGAGAGGGAGAGAAAGATCTCCCCTCCGTTCCTCCCCGCTCTCCCCTGCAGCTCCCCGCTCCGTGCCGGCACCCGAATCTTCAGGGACGAGCACAGCAATACTCGGATAAAGCAAATTACTCGAGCGAGTAGTGCTTTTCCGAGTACGCTCGCTCATCTCTAGTAATAACCTATTCCTGCCTCAGGACATGAGTCATGCTAAAATGGGCATTTTTAGGGACAGACCTTCATGAGTATTTTTTCGTTTTTACGGCATTCGTGTGATTTAGTAGAGATATTAACCTTTTTCTACAGTTCAGTACAATTACTTATTATTACTAATTCTGATTATTGTATTATTTTCCCATCAATAGGATTGTATACAGGGCTTGTTCGTAGCAGGATGAGTTGTAGTTTTCATTTGTACCATTTTGGGGTATATGCAACCTTTGTAGCCACCTTTTGGCATTTTTGTAACATATTGTAGTTTTATTTTGCTCATTGAAACAACATAACACAATGCAGTGGGAGATCCTCCCTTACAAAAAATATAACATTAGTGTTAGAAATGGGCCCCTTAGCATATATTATTCCTCAGCAATATTTACATGGCTCATCTAGACAGTAGCATAGGTCTCAGAATCCAGCACTGTGTGACCATCATCCAATGTTTAATCCATCTAAAGTGCCCCTCATACCATTAGTGGATACCATTGTGTCATCATAAAGAGTGTCATCAGTTGACTTCCTCATCTGTATAAGACCTCTGCCATTTTTGAAAGAAAGCAGTAGTGAGTTTGTCTTTATTACACTCTGTTTCCAGTCTTTTCAAAATTAATAGTTTCTTAAGTTAAAATACTACTCTGATCATCAGGCATTGAGGCCTGCAACCAGTGTTGTAATAAATATCTTATAGCCACCAAGGTATTAGAATGAAAGAGACGGGAAAATGTTCTCTGACATTTTGTTAAATGTAGTTCAGTATGTCGGATAAATAACATTTTTATAATTTGAGACATTCTGAATGTCGCAATACCTATTATGCAGAATTGTTTTATTTTCTTCTAATTTTCTCAATTAAAAAATATTTTGTGGGAAAAAATATGGAACTTTTTTTGTCCCGCAAGGGAAGTCAAAAATGCAATTTTTAAAAAAGCTGATTACATAATACACTGCACTACTTACATACTGTAGTTTAATATAGTAATAATCTTTATTTATATAGCGCCAACATATTCCACAGTACTTTAGAAATTGGTAGTCTATTATACACTGTCTCAGACAATGCCTAGCAGGCTTCAGTCCATGGCAAGCCCAGAGGCCATTTATAGACCTTCGATTGCTATGGCAACCAATCAACACTCTACAATTGCATCTCAGAGGGCTGTTGTGTGAAAGCGGGAGCTCCCTCTAAAACCATTTAGATGCTGCTGTTGCTAGTGACTGCACCATCTAAAGGATCAGACCTCTGAACTTTGCCATTGGAGCAGAAGCCTAGGTGTCATTAGACTCTGTTCCTGCTGGCACAGGACTCCCGTGCTTCACTTAGACTAGGCTGCTGTTTACTGTGAATGAGTTGGTGTAGCCTTAAGCCCCTTAATGAACACCATAAAAACAAGTTTTGGGATTTTCCAATGGGTTGAGTGAGTTTTTTTAAATGAGCACTTGATTGTTTAAAAATATTTAATTTTAGTGCCACTATTTTCCATTGAGCTCCGTTGGTGTTCATAGTGGGATGGATCCAGCAGTGCATCGTAATTTGTGATACGATTAGAAACTATGCACATGTATTGTATGAAAATCTTGAAAGTATAGGTTCCACTAGTTGGGATATGTGCAATGAAGGGTCTCCCCACCTTCTTTTAAGCCATGCACATCAATCAGCATGATCCATGAAAGTTGGTTCCATGAAAAATGCCCAAAGGAAAAACAGCCAAAGAAAAAAAGCCCACAGTCATGGATGCCCACAGGAAAATGTATCACATGGAAATTTGGGCCTGCGAAAAGTTTCCTAAGTGGAGAGTTGCCCACAAAGAAAAATGCCCACACAGAAAATTGCTCAGACAGAACAACTGCTCAGACGTTTTTGCATTATTGCAACACCACAAAGTTATCGATCTATGATATTTGAGGTGCAAGGCCAAGATGTTCACATGGTATGCGATCAGATTGTTATTTTGGGTTAAGTTAGTGCAAAAAAGTATGAGGATCTATTCTTTACAAACACATGTTTGTACCAGTCTATCATTATCATCAATAAATAGATATAATCTGGTCTCACCACTTACTGCTCCTACTTGCCCCTGATTTACATGAGACTGCAGGGAACATTTACTACATTATGTGTGGTCAGTAGAGTCGAGCGAACATACACTGCCGAGCTTGATGCTCGCTCAAGTATTAGCGTACTCGATGGTGCTCATTACTCGAACGAGCATCAAGCCGTGTTCGACCCCGCCCCACTTTTTGGCCCCACCCCACTGTGACGTGCCTGTTTTGGCCCCTCCCCACCGTGACGCAGTGCGCGTCAATGGCAATTTTTTTGTCTGGCAGGCAGGAGAGAGAGAGAGAGGAAGAAAACAAAAAGCTCGGCACCCGGCGTCCCACATGCAAAAATGCTCGAGTCTCCCATTGTAGTCAATGGGGTTTGTTACTCGAGTAGAGCTCTCGAATTTTACGAAAAGCTCGACTCGAATAACGTGGACCTGACTTGCCCCTGGCTTGTGGGCTTCACGTCTGCTTCTCACTCAGTGCTTTACCTCTGTTAGGGCTAATGCGCACGGACGGATTTCTGCCGCCTTTCATACGGCGGAAATCTGCGGCGTTATGCCACAGCTATTAGGTTCTATCAAACGTAATAGTTCAATAATCACGCTGCAGAATTCCACCGCGGAATTCTGCAGAGTGAAAGAAACCGCGGCATGCTTTAAGTGCCGCGGGAATACGTGCGGTCAGCTTCCACACAGCGGAAATATCGCGTGAATACGTGTTCCCACCCACCACTGGCCACATCATCCCGCACTGCCAGCACGTCATGCAATGTACTGCGCATGCAGCTCGAGGGAAGTGAATAATGCAGTGGATCCGGGAGGTGAGTATGAGACTTTTGGGGGCGCCGTGGTGGACTCTGCTGCAATATTCTGCTAGCGGAGTCCGTCACGGCTGTCGGCATGAGGGCTTAAGGTTGTGCATCTGGGACCTGTGGTTCTACAGGCTTCCTTGTGCACACCTTCACAGGTACGGGTTAATTGAGCTGGCTGGGTGTGGTATTCTCCATCAGCTAAACCCCCTGTTCTGCAGCAGATAAAAACCAGCAAACTCTTGGGAGAGATTGCTGGTCATTTTAGTTCTTGACTGTTAATCCCACTCAGAGCTAGTGTGTTTGCATGCTTGTCTGTAGTGTCCCTCTCTTCTCCCCTGAAGATGGTCTGGACACCTGCTGTCCATCCCCTCCTTGCGTTCTGGGGTGCATGCATTGTGTTGTGTGGAGTACGGTGACCACACAGGTGCAGGCGGCCCGCAGGTTTCTTCCTATCCCTGGGCAGGTGTGGCCTCCAGACGTCTGATGGTCCTTGCAAATACTGTATAAGTGTATTTGCGGTTTTAAATAGACGTGCTTGCGTCTGTTCTGAGAAGTGGCGTTTTAGTGCGCCGAGAGGATGTAACAACCTCCCATGCCTCCTATGGCATTTACACAGGATAAGAAGCCCGTGTGTGCTAACGAGGTTTCTTAAGCTGACTGACAAGTCAGCTTAAACAACCGCGAATGACAAGTGAACTTCTTTTTTTTGGATTCACGCTGAATGATTATCACTCAAATTTGTTAATTTGAATGAATTGTTACGTGTAAATGGGCCTTTACTCACCGGGGTATCACTATGTTATCTATGGTGTTACATGGAACAGAAGGTGACATTAACTACATTATCTTTACTTGGGTAGGGAGGTATCTGTGTGTTATCTGTGGTCGGTAAGGATATCGTTTCTTCTTAAGGGCTCAGTCACACGGGCGTTTTAAAGTCCGATTATCCGCGTGTTAAAAAAAAAAAAAGCACTATATGGGACCAATGTTTTCCAATGACAATGGTTACATGTGCGAATTTTACACACGCAAAAACTTCTGCGCAAAAATTATAGGACACTGCTTTTAAAAACGCTGGTAACTGCAGCATCGGTATTTTTTGAACGTGAAACCCCACATTCAGGGGTTTCACCTAGTGCCGCATCCAGGGGTTTCACCTTGTGCTCAATGGGGCCGGCAGCAGCAGCGCCGACCCCGTTGAGAATATACAGTGAAGACTGCGATCTTCTGCCACAGCTGTCACAGCTGTGGCAGAAGAGCTTGATATTCTCCCATTGAATACAATGGAGCCGGCACTACAGCTAGCTCCATTGAAAGCCATGGGCTGCCGGCAAGCCCTGCATTGATTTTCGTGGAAGGGCTTTAAATAAAAGCGCTTCCCTGAAAATCATCCCTAAAATGTGTAAAAGGCGCGCCCAGCCGGGTCTTCTCCTTAGCCATTGAAATCAATGTGAAACACTTGCCAATCCTCCAATAGGCATGAAGCGAGCGCCGGAGGATCGCAATTTCACTGAAGTGGTGCAAGGCATTTTTGCATGAAAAACACCTCGCATCCGCAGGTAAAATACCCGATATCATGGCCCAATATTGCGCTTGCCTGTGTGAACGTAGCCTAATCAAAAGAAAAGATGCAACAAAGTTCAAAAATTAATAGAACATTGTCATGACTCCTACGCTCAAAAAGCAGTACCAAATGTTGCCAGAAGCAAAATGAGGAAGAACATGAGAGCAGTCAGTACTGCTCCTCTCAACGTGATACCGTGGTTCTTGGATATTAAGACCTACCCTGATTTTTGGAATGGGATTGGGGTGGGAGGGGCTTGAAATATAAGCCCTCCCCCCAAAATAAGCCCAAGCTACACTAGAATAAAAAAAAACAAAAAAAACAAGCATACTCACCTAGCTGGCGGCATCCCGGTCTCTCGAATCGGTCCCCAGCACTGCGGCAGGCTGCTGTGCCCTCTGTGCTGACAGCACTCTCTTCCTAGTAACAGGGAAGAGAGTTCTGTTAGCGCGGAGGACACAGCGCTGCAAACCAATGTGAGGGACAAGGAATCCACTGGCTAGGTGAGTATAAGACACCCCCAAAAATAAGACACTGTGCTTCTTTTGGGGCAAAAATTAATATAAGACAATGTCTTATTTTTGAGGAAACACAGTAGCAAAGGTGTTGTCTGTGTTGAGCAATGATGTAGTGGCCATTATGACAAGACAATCATCTTTTGTGAGACGTCTTCTCCATCATAGAGTAGTTGGTAATTTGCCTAACTCAAAAACTATAAATTTTAACATTCCTGAAAATAAAAGTCAACTAATACTTCATGATTTAGGAAAGGAGGATCCAAACAGAATTCTGGTTTTATGTGACAGAGATCTTATACTTGAAATGAGCAAAGATTCCATCTATGGGGATGGCACCTTTGATAAAGTGCCCAATGTGTTTTAACAGCTATACGCGTAGCACGCCACGGTGGGTAATTTTTATCCGCCATGTTTGTACATTTTATTACTAAGAAGGGACATGAATATCTTTAAGAGAATGTTCGGAATAATTAAGCTATTGACTCCAAAATCTGGCATCTCAAAAGGTTTAAGTTGATTTTGAGGAGGCTTGTATGACTGCCGTTACAATTGCCTTTTTTATGTGCTAAAGTCAAAGAGCGTTACTTTCATCTGAGTGGGAGTCTCATCCGAAAAATAAAAAATGTTGGCTTTAAAACAGAATATGAATCTAATATCAACATAAAAAATACACTGAATGGTCGCTGCCATGGGCTTCCATAGGATCCCGTGCAGCGGCTGAACGTATTCCGGCCAAAACATAGTTCCAGAACTATGTTTTGGTCCGACGTAAAAACGCCCGACGCTATATTTGCTTGGCCGGGTGTTTTTACATCTCACCAATACGCCCATGTGATCTGATGCATTGGAATCCAATGCATCAGATCACAGAGCATATCGGCTGACCGTGAAAACACTGGCGGATATGCCCTCATGTGAAAGAAGCCTTAGCTCTACTCTTTCTTCCATTTGGGTAGCACATGAATTTATACTAACCAGAGATTGTGTGCCAGACCTCCTGAGACCGCGGGCCCATTGTAGGTTCTGCATTGACCGGAACCGATCTGAGATCTCCATAGTGTGCCAGGACAGGTGGCCTGGGTTTCCCTGAGACCATGGGCCCTATAGAGGCCCTATAGATGCTATGGCAGCAGTCCCACCATTATTTTATTCTATTCACATGATGATGGAGGCAGCTATTTTGTCTAAGCTTTTGTAATAGCAGTTCCAGAGATTTGCTTTGCAGTAGTGTGTGCCAGAGTGTTAAGGCAGCAGACTGCATTGAAGGTTGCAAGTTCAATCCCCGTTTGGTTCAGGTAGCTGGTTCAAGGTTGACTCAGCCTTCCATCCTTCTGAGGTTGATACCTCAGTACCCAGCTTGGTCGGGGGTAATAAATAAATTACCTGAAAGCACTGCGGAATAAGTTGGCTATACAAATCCCTTTCCCTAGTCTTTTAGGGAAACTAGAGAATCCTACAATGCTAGTACAAACATGTTTTACAATTTCAGAGCTGGCTTTGAAAAGGATGAAGTCAACAACAAAATCCCTATATAATATTGTATCACATCATGGGTGGAATAACTTCTGCATTAATAATAATTAACTGAAGTATATTAATTTTCATATCCAGTTTCTGACCTCATCCAGCAATAAGATTTCACAGCATATCTCTGATGTCGGGCAAGGTCCGACACATATGCAGAGCAGCATCCCACATTGGAGTGATGTAACATACTGTTACAAACATATGTTGGACCTTGTCCGACATCGATGCCATGCAGAAAAATCTTAATGTTGGATGAGGTCAGACACAGGATTGGAAAGGGTTAATTTAAAAAAAATTGCTAATCATCATGACCGTTAACTTTTATGTGTGACTATTGATTAATTTCAAGGAATCCACAATGCATTTTCCCACCCAAAATAAATAAGAACTGGGGTATGTGCGGGCAGCAGCAAAATTGGATTGGAAAGGGTTCACACTGGATGGTCAGATCACTTTTTTTTCTTGTGGGTGCGAGAGAGGAAGAGATCTGTTCATATTTCAGATTCTCTTCAAGTACTCACCTTCATATATATATTTTTTTTAATTTAGTACGAAGATTGTGGAAAGAGTACCTCCCTGCAGTAAATGGCATTGTTTACCTCATTGACTGTGCTGATCATGAGCGGCTGGCTGAATCTAAAGCCGAACTCAATGTAAGTACTTTAGTTCAATGATTAATTTTACAGCAATACACAGGAAGCATTCAGGAGTTAGGGATCCGGGTATAACGAGCATATGACAATGTTTGTTTAAAAGCTGTGGCCACCAGCAGCTGACAGTGCCTGAAGTTTGCATTGGAGGAAAGTGTGTATGCATGCACATGCAAGATTTCCATAGCTTGAAGTGTTCAGTCTACACTGGATTGATACATTACACATCACAGTCAATCAGCAGTTGGGCTATTGTAAGGTGTAGTGCTGCCACCTATTGGCACTGCCTCCTATATTTAGTGAATTCACAGAGAACTTTGGTCTTGCCTTGTGTCCCCTTCTCAATGATGCAGTTTTCTGCACTTTTACCTGCTACTATCCTCTTAGTAGTAATAATAATAATTTTAAATATTGTGCCATAGTGAAAGGGAGAGCACTGGAGGGACACTGTGTTTCCCACAGAATGCTGTATTACACCCAGGAAGTATATCTCATCCAGGAGAAGCTGATTGAGATACAAAGTATCCAGGAAGTGTGGTTTAACCAGAGACTGCTTAGGACTTTTAGTTATACTGTTCT
Organism: Eleutherodactylus coqui; assembly: GCF_035609145.1. Lineage (NCBI taxonomy): Eukaryota > Metazoa > Chordata > Amphibia > Anura > Eleutherodactylidae > Eleutherodactylus > Eleutherodactylus coqui. The sequence continues at coordinate 16,621,390 of NC_089838.1, forward strand.
GGGATGAATTGTTATGGAGTGATGGGTAAGTTGGCAGTAGGGCCTATCTTTCCTTCCTGGGGCAAGTCTGGTTTTCCTGTGACCCACAGCCTATTCAGCTTTTGGAGAATCAGCTTCTCAAGGAGCTATAAGATGGGTACACACAGTGCATTAGGTAACATAGTATGTAAGGCTGAAAAAACACATATGTCCATCCAGTTCAGCCTATTATCACTAATGTTGATCCAGAGGAAGGCAAAAACCCCAATGAGTGAGAAGCTAATTTTTACAATTTGAGAGAAAAATTTTCTTCCTGACTCCAATCTGGCATTCGGAATAAGCCCTGGATCAACAACCCTTGATTAAGTTGATGAAGTTAAAGGGGTTGTCTCGCGAAATCAAGTGGGGTTATACACTTCTGTATGGCCATATTAATGCACTTTGTAATATACATCGTGCATTAATTATGAGCCATACAGAAGTTATTCACTTACCTGCTCCGTTGCTAGCGTCCTCGTCTCCATGGTTCCGTCTAAATTCGCTGGCGGCTTGCTTTTTTAGACGCGCTTGCGCAGTCCGGTCTTCTGCTCTGAGCACGAGCCGCTTCAGTGTGCTCGCCGCTACAGCTCTTCTGCGCATGCGCAGACGAGCTATATCTTCTCGGGAGCGCGCTGGAGCGGCCATTCTGCTACCATCCTCTGTTAGAGGAAGGTGCAGAAACTGGAGCCGCCCAGCCGAGGAGCCCAGCCCAGCAGCCCAGCAGAGCCGCCCAGCCCAGCCGCCCGGGTAAGTGATGGGTGACGGACTGACGGGGGTGACGCGTGACTAACTGCCGCTGTGGCCCCGGAGCCTACCACTGGGCCCCGGAGCCTACCGCTGGGCCCCGGAGCCTACCGCTGGGCCCCGGGGCCTACCGCTGGGCCCCGGAGCCTACCGCTGGGCCCCGGGGCCTACCGCTGGGGAGCCGGGGCTAGCGCGGGGAAGCCGGGGGCTAGCGTGGGGAAGCCGGGGCTAGCGCGGGGAAGCCGGGGGCTAGCGCCGGTTACCTGCTGCCTGGCGGTGGGTGACTGGTCGGCCGCGTTCAATCCCGGGGTCCGGTCGGCAGCTGCGGGGCGTCTGGTTGTCCGGGAGACACAGCTGGTAGCGTCTCTGGAGCGCGCACGTCGGGCTACAGCAAGCGACGGGAAAAGAGCCGGCGGCCATCTTGGGGAAACTTTTTATAAGTTGCTGAAACGCTGGAACTGTAAGTACAAACCAGCTAGAAAAGTCATTTACAGGGGGGCTTAGTAATGTATGCTTAATTAGGGGGACTGGGCAAAAAAAAAAATTCACTGCTTCCTCGAGACAACCCCTTTAATAATGACTTTAACATATAATATTGTATAACTCAAGAAAGGCCTCCAGACCCCTCTTAATCTCTTCTATCGAATTTGCCATCCCCACGTCCTCAGACAGAGAGTTCCATAGGCTCACTGCTCTTAAAGTAAAGATCCCCCTTTTATGTCGGTGTAGAAACATTCTTTCCTTTGCCCGTAGAGGATTCACCCTTGTCATTGTCACAGTCCTGGGTACAAATAGATCCTGTGAGAGATGTTTGTCTTATCTGCTGATATATCTATACATGGTTATTAGGTCGCCCATCAGCCATCTTTTTCTAAACTAAATAATCCCAATTTTGATAACCTCTCTGAGTATTTTAGCCCACCCATTCCATTTATTACTTTAGTTGCCCTCCTTTGTACCCGCTCAGGCTCTGATATGTGCCCAAAACTGTACACAATATTCCATACCACTACATTTGCCACTACACAGTCTCCCCATCCTGCCACCACCCCCAATGTTGTTCAATGCCTCCCTATAGTAATGGTGCCTGCCTTTTTGCCCTATAAATCACTAGTGCCCTCTTTTGTGCCCCAAAAAGTAGTAGAGCCTCCATACATTTATAATTTATATGCTTATAATCCCCTCATAGTGCCACTACAAGAAAATGCTTATTTTCTGCCCATAATGGCTCATATAGCAAGCGCGATTTTGTGACCTTTTAAAGCAATATAGGGACAGTCTATACTACTGCAAAGTAGTAGTACACCTCTGAGAAACAATGACCCCTCTATGCCCCATGCAGTCCAAAGCGCCTGATGTTCTGGCCAGTGGAGAAGAACAAATCTTTTGTTACTCACACAGCTAACACAGCATGGCAGGGTGAAAAAAGATATGCTAGAATGGTGTGCTTCTCAACTTGCTATGTATGGTGCTGCGTAGCCGTAGACTGGCAAGAGTGCCTATACTGACAAGCAGAGTGCAAACATTGTGACAGACAACTCTTCCCCTGTGTTCCTGATATGACACTTTGTAGCCCACTATTGTGTGTTTTTGTGCGTACATAGATGCGTATATAAGTGCGCATCCATGTACGTACAAAAACACGCGTGAATGCCGGTCCGTGCATTGTCTTCCTACCGGCAGCTCCATTGAAGGCAATGGTCTGCCAGCACCCCTGAATTGTTTTTTAGGGAAGAGCTTTACATATAAGCTCTTCCCTAAAAAACAAGAATTTTAGTGTAAAAAGAAAAAAAAATGCACGCATTCTCTTCAATGGAGCCGGGGCTGCTGCCGGCGGCTCCATTGAAGACAATGGTCTGCCGGCACCCCTGAATTGTTTTTCAGAGAAGAGCTTTACATATAAGCTCTTCCCTGAAAAACAAGAATTTCAGTGTAGAAAAAAAAGAAAAAAAAAACCTGCCACATCTGTGACAGATGCAGCAAAGGAATTGTTCATCCCTAGAGGAAATAAAGAATTCCCTACCACAGGTGTCACAGATGACAGCGACAGTAGGGGATCCAGCTGCTAGCATCCTGTAATTGTTTTTCAGGGAAGAGCTTTAAATATAAGCCCTTCACTGAAAAACATGAAAAAAGGTGATAAAAATAAAAAAAAACATACTCACCTTTCTTCAGCTGCCGGGGCTCAGCTGCGTCCAACTGGCTCTTCTCCTGCACTGCTCTGAGGAATATTCAGCAGACGGGGATTTAAAATCCCCACCTGCTGAATGGGCTACCTCTGATTGGCTGAGCACTGTGACCAATCAGAGGTAGCTCTCACCTATTGAATGAAAGCTGAGAGCTGCCTCTGATTGGTCCCTGCGCTCAGCCAATCAGAGGCAGCACTCATCCTTTCATGAATTCATGAATGGGTGAGTGAGTGCTGTCTCTGATTGGCTGAGTGCTGGGACCAATCAGAGGCAGCTCTCAGCTATTGAATGACAGCTGAGAGCGGCCTCTTATTGGTCCCTGCGCTCATTGTGATTTGCCTTGACAAAGCTTTACTAGAAGAAATCCATCACCAATCCTCACTACAATTTCTTTCATTCATACTTTAATTTATTCACTTCATGTATTAAGCCATCGACCTATTTGTAATTTTATCAATTTAATTAATTTGTTTAGTTATTTATTTACGATTAATTCATCATTATCCAATCCATACACTATTCATCACTGCTAATTATGTGGACCTATGAAGTACTGAACTGTAAAGGCAGGTAATTACCTATGAATCAGTGTGTCTGTCTAGCTACACAAATGTGTGTTCATGCATTAATTATACATTTCAATCGATCATGTGTGCCTGTAATTTATATATGATACACATTCAGTGCAATCCCAATCGTTTCTTTTTCTTTTTTTTAATATTTTTTATTAAACATTTTCTTAAAGTATACATACATGCAAGAATGGTTTATAGTATACAGATTAACATGTCTATATGTAAAGCATTGCATGTAATACTAACAAAAGGGGTCAGTTGACAAATTGCAATACTTTCAAAGTTACATTTTCTTGCTGCTGGTATTGAATGTAGGTAAATTATTGCTTTAGTTATGTATGTAGAGTAAAATTAAAACTATAATTAACATTTTAACTTGAATTGCTGCCAAGGTTCCCATACACGATTAAATTTTGGTAGAGAATTATTGTTTTGAGCATATATTTTCTCGAAGCAATGGTGGTCGGATATAATATCTAGTAGCTCTTTCAGAGTTGGTGACGAGGTCGTTTTCCATCTCTTTGCGATAAGGCTTTTGGCTGCAAGAAGAAAGTGGCATGTCCAAATTCTTTTGTCTGTTGGAAGAGAGTCGCTTTCCAAGAGAAGGAGGGCTAGTTGTGGGGTTCTGACAAGTCTGTTTCCAGTGATAAGTCGAATGGTGTCGAAGACTTCTCGCCAGTAATTTTGAATCGAGGGACAGCTCCAGAAGATATGGTATAGAGAGCCTTCAGCTCCACAGTTTCTCCAACATTCCCTGCTCGTGTCTGGGAAACATTTGGCTAACTTGATAGGAGTGTAATACCATCTTGACAACACTTTGTAGTGCGTCTGAAGTAGTCCGGCTGAGATAGTTGATTTGTTTGCGCTTTCAAAAGCTTTCAGCCATTGTGTGGTTTCAAATTTTTTCCCGAGGTCGCGCTCCCAATTTAGTAGGTGGACTTTTTTTATACTGTTCATGTTGCCTGCAATGATATCGTAGAATACTCTTGTCATGGAAGTTGATGAGGTGGCACATTTGTGGAACAGAGTCTCCAGATCGTTTGGTAAAGAGTATGTCTCTGAACGTAAACGGTTGATAAACGACAGGATCCTTAAATGGGATAAAGCCTCCGCGTCGGGCAAGTTGTACTGAGATTGTATGCTTGAGAAAGGTCGTGGTTTTTCCCCCTCTAGGAGATCAGACAGGAGAGTGATCCCACGTCTGTTCCAATCTTTTAAGTTTAGATCACAAATAAAGTATGTTAAAATGCTTAGAGGGAGGTTTGCTGAGGGAGTTCTGGCAGACTGTTCGAATTTGTACGCTAGAAGGTTCCAGCAGTGTAACGTGGTTAGCATCAAAGATGTAAAATTGGTTGATAGGAGAAAGGGGGGTCTTTCTGAGTTAAGAATGCCCACCACAGAGGCTTTGATAACAAGGCTCAGAGGTTGGTTTTGGTTTCTATGCCTCTCCATGTGGCACCATGATGGGATTTGCGAGCTTTTGAACCAGATGGCTGATTGGCTTAAGATAGTTGAGTTGTAATAGGCCTGTAGATTGGGCATGCCTAGCCCTCCCTGTCTCCTGTGTTGGTATAAAATGGAAGCAGCCACTCTAGGTCTTTTATAGTTCCAGATAAAGTCCAGCATCTGTCGCTGGAAGTTGGCTATGATGTTTTGTGGAATTGGGTAAGATATTGTACGAAACAGATACAAGATTTTTGGCAGAATGAGCATTTTATATAAGGCCACTCTGCCAAACCACGAAATCTCTCTTCTACCCAACTCCCCCAGCTCTTCTTTGAGCAAGGCAAAAAGTGGATTCATATTTTCTGGTATGATCTCTGCTAAAGTGTTGCACAGTTTGATTCCCAGGTAGGGGATTGTTGTTTTCCACTGGAAAGGGAACTCTTTTTGTATGTTTTCTTTTAATTTTTTATCTATGTTGAAACCCATAATCTGGGACTTACTTAAATTTAGTTTATAGTAGGAAGCTTGGCTGAAACGAGATATACATTCGTTAACCTCTCTAAGAGAATTTAGGGGGTCAGTTAAGGTGATAAGTATATCGTCTGCAAAGAGGCTAATTTTATATTGTCTCATATTGACTGGTATCCCTCTAATTGTTAGTGAGGTTCTAATCATTTCAGCCAGCGGTTCAATGATCATGGTAAATATCAGAGGTGAAAGGGGGCAGCCCTGACGGGTTCCATTTGTGATTAAGAATGGCGTGGAAAGAGCCCCATCCACAAGAACCCTCGCGGAGGGCTGCGTATATAGGGCCTGAACCGCATGAAGAAAATTGTCCCCCACTCCGAACTTACGAAGGACGGCGAAGGCAAACCCCCAATGGACTCTATCGAACGCCTTTTCTGCATCCAGGGAAAGGAGGAGAGAAGGCGTCCGACTCGAGATTGATAGTTCCACTAGATTTTGAGTTCTCCTCGCGCCATCCACCGCATTTCTGCCCTTCGTGAAGCCCACCTGGTCGTCGTTGATAACCTCAGGGAGGAGTTCCAATAATCTGGTTGCTAAAATTTTAGAGTATATCTTGACGTCAGAGTTTAGGAGGGATATGGGCCTGTAATTTGATGGGGATGAGGTAGATTTCCCTGGTTTGGGGATAGTAACGATTATGGCTTGTAGCATCTCCTCCGCCATTTTGCCCTGATTCATTGAGTCGTTGAAGATAGCTGCTAAGTGTGGTGTTAGGGAGAGGGAGAATTTTTTGTAGTATTCATTAGATAGTCCATCTGGACCAGGGGATTTATACTTTTTTAATCCGTTGATGGCTCAAATTATTTCTGGAATAGTTATTGGTTTGTTCAAAGGTTCATTTATTAGTTTCAAAGATGGAAAAGATATATTGTTTAGGAATCTCTCTATGAGATCTGTGGTGGGTTGGAATGAGTTTGGGTCGTTCGCTAGGTTATATAAATTCGAGTAGAAAGTTTTGAATTGGTCTGCTATCTGTTGAGGGTGGGTAATTTTTATGTCGGGGTCTGTGGGAGAGTCTAAAAATGGAATTTTTGCTTTAACTTGTTTCTTTTTAGCTAGTTTGGCCATTAATTTTGATGGTTTATCAATGTGAGAATAAAAGTTTGCTTTTAAGAAGGTAAGATTGTTGGCGTGTCTAGTTAGGAGAATTTTCCTTAATTCGCTTCTCATCGCTATCAATTCTAGGTGACATCTCATCTGAGGAGATTCCTGTTGGGACTTCTCTAGTTTGTTTAAATTTTCTAGTAGGGAGTCAATTTTTTTTTGTTTGTTTCTTCGATCTTGAATTTTAAGTTTAATTAAAATTCCTCGAATAACTGCCTTGTGGGCATTCCATAATGTAAAGTTGTTGATATCAGGAGTAGAGTTGTTGGTGAAATATTCTTTTAGTGCTTCTTTGATTAGTGTTTGGTTGGTGGGTGAGTTAAATAAATTCACGTCATTTCTCCAAATCCTGGCTGGATTAAAAGGGGCGTTAATGTTTATTTTTAAGTAGATAGGGGAATGGTCGGACCATGAGGTGGTACCTATTGATGAGTTGGTAACGGACGGAAGAGTCCATCTATCGACTAACAGGAGGTCTATCCGTGAGAACGTCTTATGTCTTGGGGAGTAATAAGTATACTCTCTTGAGGAGGCGTTTAAACACCTGAAGGAGTCATATAGACCCTCTCTATGAAGCCAGGACTGGAGTGTGGGAGCGATTCTTGTTTTGGCTGTAGAATCTAAATCTTTATTTGAGATAATATTGAAGTCGCCGCATAGGATAAGTTTGCCCTCATGGATCTTTTTGATTTTTTTTACTAGTTTGTTTAAAAAGGAAATTTGTGACTTGTTGGGCGCATAGATATTTGCTATTGTGATTGGTGTTTCGTTTAATTTGCCTACCAAGATGAGATATCTTCCTTTAGGGTCAACTACTTGTTCTTTGAGGGAGAAATTCAGTGTTTCTTTAAAGGCTATCAGTACGCCTGAATGTTTTTTTGAGGCATTAGCGAAAAAGATATTGGGGTAGAGCTTATTCGAGAATTTAGCAGAAGAGAGATGCGTGAAATGTGTCTCCTGCAGGCATAGTAGGTCAATGTTTGCTGACTTAGCGTCTCTCCAAACCATTGCCCTTTTAAAAGGGGTGTTCAGTCCCTTGGCGTTAAGCGAGCAAACATTCAACGACATCTTGTGTGATAAATATATGCAATGTATGTGGGATTACCTTGGCAGCATAAATAACAGTAAATACAACAGGTTGTAAACTTACAACAAATGTGCGAGGTCTTCTGTTGTGTGTATATGGAGGTCCGCGGCCGTCGCTCCTGAAGACGGAGTTGAACATCTTGGAAGGTAGGGCTCGCGAAGATTGTTCTTTAGTTGTAAACTCGCAGACAACGTTGCAGGCAGATCTTTTGTTGTGTATAGGCAAAGGTTTGCAGGAGTTATTCCTGAGGGAGGAAATGTCTTGCCTGTAAGAAAAGGTTTGAGGGGGAAACTCCTCAACCAAGTAGTTAAGGATCTGCCAACAAAAACAGTTTAAACATAACAGTATGGCAGGTATTAAAACCTGGTTCATTTGGGGGAAAAGTTCGGCACATAGATGGCAGCCTTTTTCCATGTGTAGGTGGTATTGTTATTCCAGCGTGTGGAGTAAGTAAGGTCGTAGTGAGCGCATGTTAGATTTCTCACGGAGGCGTTGATGGTAGAGTACGCCGACCATGAGCTCCTTGTGGTCTTTGGGGTTTCGCTGATTGTGGAATGTCTGGCAAAGAGATCTTCCACTTGGATAGAAATTTTCTTCCCTCTTCTGGAGAGGATATGGTTTGTGTTTCGTTTTCCCGGCGGACTATCAATTTGGTGGGGAAGCCCCATTTGTATGGAATTTTGGCGTTTCGTAGGGCCAGGGTTATCTGGGAGAACGCTTTTCTGGCTTGAATTGTGGACTGAGATAGGTCCGTGTACAGATGGATATTGTTGTATGGCGAACTTAGAGAGCCTGAGGCTCTGGCCGCCGACATAAGTGCTTCCTTTACATGAAAAAAATGTATTCTAGCAATTACATCCCGAGGCGTAGTTTCAGGAAGGAAGTTTGGCTTTGTTAGTCTGTGAGCTCTGTCTATGATGCAGTCGTTGTCGGTAGCGTCTGGAAGAAGGTGTTTTATTAGCTTGATAAGATATTTTCCAAGATCGTTTTGTGTTATGCTCTCGGGAATGCCTCTAAATTTCACGTTGTTTCTTCTACTTCTGTCTTCTAAATCCGTCATTTTGATCTTAAGAAATTCTACCTCCTCTTCAAGAGAATAATGTGCGTCAATGAGACTGTTATGGGATGACGCTATTTCTCCTATTTTATTTTCAGCCTGATCTGTGCGCCGCTCTAGTTCTTGTATGGACATATTGAATGTATTAGACAACTCTTTAATGTCGCTTTGTAACGAGCTGCGCAAGGCCAGGACCATGTTTTTTATAAAATCCTCCGACGCGGGAAGACTTGAAGAAGGAAGATCAATTATAGGATCCCCTTCTGTCTACAGAGGTTGGTTATGAGTAGAATTAGATGGGGACATGCGGGATCTCTGTTTTTCAGGGCTGTTGGTTGGTGTAAGAGATTTAGGAGAGGACACGTTGTGCGGGGAGTGTGTGTGCTGCGACGCCATTTTGTGTGCATCAGAGTTGCTAATGGCGGAGCTATCACTTTGTTCACTCACCCTGCGCTGGGATGGTGTCCTTTGTCGGTCCAGAGGCAGCCTCTCCGAGCCGGTCGTCGCTTCATTTCTCCTGCTTGGTGAGCCCGCAGTGTCTCTTTCAGCTCCGGCGGCAGCAGCGGAGCCGGCAGACATCGGGGGGCTCTCCTGCACTGCCGACTCAGCCCGTCCCGCGCTGCGGGAGGAAAAGAAGTCGGAGACTCTCTGTACCGGCACTTTAGCTGTTTTCCTTTTAGGCATGATGTCCGGGGAAGCCTTCAGGAGCCTTTGGGTGAGTTTGACCCGCTGGAAAAGCTTTAAAGTAGCTTGAAAGGCTGATATTAATTTCACTTGTGGTATGTGTAGGGCTATGTTTGTCTTTGTATTCAGCCGTTTTCAGCCTACACACTGCTTGGGGAACTCTATTTGCAAGATCCAACGTAGTGGAGTCACTATCTTTGAGGACCCTGTCACCGGCACCCAAATGCTGCTGAGCTGTTCTCTCTGTTATCAGCTCACTATTCAATGCAAGCAGCCAGCATTCCTGTACCCAGTCTGCTACTGTATGTAAGTAGCTGTTCTGGGGATCTTTATATCGGGAGACTTGGGGAGGCAGAGTGCAGTCAGCTGCTGTGTGTAAGTAGTTGTTATGGATCTATTTATAGCAGGAGACTCGGGGAGGCAGTGTGCAGTCAGCTGCTGTATGGAAGTAGCTGTTGGTAGCTTTATATCGGGAGACTCGGGGAGGCAGAGTGTGCAGTCAGCTGCTGTGTGTAAGTAGTTGTTATGGATCTATTTATAGCAGGAGACTCGGGGAGGCAGTGTGCAGTCAGCTGCTGTATGGAAGTAGCTGTTGGTAGCTTTATATCGGGAGACTCGGGGAGGCAGAGTGTGCAGTCAGCTGCTGTATGGAAGTAGCTGTTGGTAGCTTTATATCGGGAGACTCGGGGAGGCAGAGTGTGCAGTCAGCTGCTGTATGGAAGTAGCTGTTCTGGGGATCTTTATATCGGGAGACTCGGGGAGGCAGAGTGTGCAGTCAGCTGCTGTGTGTAAGTAGTTGTTATGGATCTATTTATAGCAGGAGACTCGGGGAGGCAGTGTGCAGTCAGCTGCTGTATGGAAGTAGCTGTTCTGGGGATCTTTATATCGGGAGACTCGGGGAGGCAGAGTGTGCAGTCAGCTGCTGTATGGAAGTAGCTGTTGTGGGCAGCTTTATATCGGGAGACTCGGGGAGGCAGTGTGCAGTCAGCTGCTGTATGGAAGTAGCTGTTCTGGGGATCTTTATATCGGGAGACTCGGGGAGGCAGAGTGTGCAGTCAGCTGCTGTGTGTAAGTAGCTTTATATCGGGAGACTCGGGGAGGCAGAGTGTGCAGTCAGCTGCTGTGTGTAAGTAGCTTTATATCGGGAGACTCGGGGAGGCAGAGTGTGCAGTCAGCTGCTGTCACTTCTCCTTCACTCCTCACTTCACACTCAGTCACGGCCGCCGGTGTCTAAGATGGCGCCCCGTTCCCGCGCCTCCCCAGACCTCCGATTACAGTAACTCACCGGGAGGCACTGCAGGGTTGCGCTGTAGCTCTGACCTGTTTCCTCCGTTGTAGAGAAGCCTCCGAATACGGGTGAGACCTCCAGCACTTCTCCGGACGCTCCCACCTCTCTGATTGTGTTGGATGGCGAGTATCTCTATTTTTTTTCTTTTTTCCGGTTTCGCTTTTCAGCATATAAGTTATGCCCTTTCCACTGTGTGGTTCTTCAGCAGTAAAATAAGCAGCTTTACTGCGCTGGAAATGCTTTTTTAGTAGCTTTAAGGCCAGGTGTGAGCCGAGCTCAAGGAAACACTTCTGCCCGGGTCTGCATCTAGGCCACGCCCCCTCCCAATCGTTTCTTTTTTACCCCTTTATTCTAGCCATGTTTTTTTTATTGTATGCTTTTGTTTTTTTAAACTTTTTAATTCCTGGTTTCAATTAAATATGTTTTATTATTTAAATACTTGATTTGAGCTGAACCATTTTTCCAAGATATGTACCATATGTACCAAGGACCTCGGCCCACATTTCTACCCTAGACAGTCAGTGTATTTGTGCCAGACAGGTAAAACACTGCTATGGGCTGTCTTTGTGCACCCACAGCATAGGCGAGCCCAAGGAACTTAAAGATGGTATTACACATAAAGAAATCAGAGTGCCCAAACATGGCAGAGTTTCAACCCGCCAAGGACCTCGGCCCACATTTCTAACCTTGTCAGTCAGTGTATTTGTTCCAGATAGGTAAAACAGCATGGTAGGAAGTCTTTGTGCACCCACAGCATAGGCAGACCGCAGTAACATTTCCGTGTCAAGAGAATAGGCAGACCCCTGTAACATTTCTATAGAAAAAGTATAGGCAGACCCCTGTAACATTTCTGTAGCAAGAGTATAGGCGGACCCCAGTAACATTTCTGTAGCAAAAGTATAGGCAGACCCCAGTAACATTTCTGTAGCAAGAATAAAGGGCAGACCCCAGTGACATTTCTGTAGCAAAAGTATAGGCGAACCCCTCAAACCATTCAGTAGAAACTGCATAGGCTGACCCCAGTAACATTTCTGTAGCAAAAGTATAGGCATACCCCTGTAACATTTCTGTAGCAAGAGTGTAGGCGAACCCCTGAAACATTGGTGTATCAAGAGTATAGGCGAACACCAAAAGTATAGGCGAAGGCCAGAAAAATTAGTTAGATAACAGTATAGGCAAGTGCCAGAAAAATTGGTGTACCAAGAGTACAAGTGCACCCCTGAAAAATTGCTCAACCGTGAGGGCAGGTGAAACCCATAAACATTTTTTAAAGATAAAGTTGCTTAATTTGTAACAGAGTCTGAAGGCAGCCCTGTGAAAAAAATGGTTTCTATTAAAGTATCAATACTTTTGAAACTTTGAAAAATTGTAAAAAACTTTTAAACACAGCCTTTTGGGCCTCAGAAAAATTGGCAGTTCAGAGTGATGATATGCTGTTTTAGGAGGAGGAGGAGTAATAATATCCAAGAGCGATTGACAATTCCCCCTTTTTTTGTGGTGATAGAGGATGCATTTTTCTCCAGTTGCAGCGAAAAGAATCATTAGGTTCCGCTTCTTTCCGCCGATGGAGAAGAGAAGTATGGGGAAATCCAGCCTTTGTTTATCTTTATGAGTGTAAACATGTCGGCACTGGCAGTTGACAGGCGGGTATGCTTATCCCTGATGATTCCACCAGATGCACTAAGCACCCTCTCTGACATGACGCTAGTGGCAGGGCAGGCCAGCACCTCCAGGGCGTACAGCGAAGGTTTGTGCTACGTGTCCAGCTTTGACACCCAATAGTAGTAGGGAGCAGAGGCATCACGGAGGACAGTGGTACGATTGGCTACATACTCCCTAACCATCTTTTTACAGTGCTCCCTCTGACTCAGCCTTGACTGGGGAGTGGTGACACAGTTTTGCTGGAGAGCCAGAAAGCTGGCAAAGGCCTTGGAGAGTGTTCCCCTGCCTGCTCTGGACATGCTGCCTGATCCCTGCTCCTACCCTGCTACTTGGCCCTCTGAACTACATCTTCTGCCACTAGCGCTGTCAGATGGGAAGTTTAGCATCACTTTTTCCACCAGGGCCCTGTGATATTGCATCACTCCCATACCCCTTTCCTCTTCGGGAATTAGAGTGGAAAGGTTCTCCTTATACCGTGGGTCGAGAAAGGTGTACACCCAGTAATCGGTGTTGGCCAGAATGTATCTTACGTGAGGGTCATGGGTAAGGCAGCCTAACATGAAGTCAGCCATGTGTGCCAGGGTACCAGTATACAACACATCGCTGTCCTCACTAGGAAGATGACTTTCAGTATTCCCCTCCTCCTCAGCCCATACATGCTGAACAGATGAGAGGCAAGCAGCATGGGATATGTCTGCAGTGTGGACAGCTTACCCTTCCCCCTCCTCCTCCTCCTCTAAAACGCGGTGAGATATGGACATGAGGGTGGTCTGGCTATCAAGCGACATACTGTCATCCCCTGTCTCCTGTTCCAACTGCATAGCGTCAGCCTTTATGCTTTGCAGCAAACTTCTCAGCAGGCAAAGCAGCAGGATGGTAACGCTAATGATTGCCTCATCGCCGCTCACCATCTGGGTAGACTCCTCAAAGTTTCCGAGGACCTGGCAGATATCTGCCATCCATGCCCACTCCTCAGTAAAGAATTGCGGAGGCTAACTACCACTCCACCGCCCATGTTGCAGCTGGTATTCCACTATTGCTCTATGCTGCTCGTACAGCCTGGTCAACATGTGCAGCATAGAATTCCAGAGTGTGGGCACGTCGCACAGCAGTCGGTGCTCTGACAGCTGAAACCAACGTTGCAAGGTCCTCAGTGTGGCAATGTCCATGGTGGAATTGCGGAAATGTGTGCAGACACAGTACACCTTGCCGAGCAGGTCAGACAAGTGGGGGTAGTTTTTCAGAAACCGCTGATCCACTAGATTGAAGATGTGGGCCAGGCATGGCATGTGTGTAAGGCTGCAGAGCCACCACCTGGTAACAACCGTTGTCACACACGACCATGCCCGGTTGGAGGCTCAGCGGCGAAAGCCAGAGGTTGGTCTGCTCTGTCAGACCCTGCAGCAGCTTGGGGGCCGTGTGCCTCTTGTCACCTAAGCTGATTAGTTTCAGCACAGCTTGCTAACGCTTGCCCACCACTGTGCTGCCACGCCGCGCGCTACCGACTGCTGGCGACGTGCTCACACTTCTTAATTGAGAGGTAGACGTGGTGGAGGAGGAGGAGGGGAAGGGTTTGGAGGAGTTGGCATAAAATGCCGCAGATACCAGCACCGAGGTAGGAGCCGCTATTCTGGGTGTGGGTAGGATGTGAGCGGTCCCAGGCTATGACTCGGTCCTAGCCTCCACCAAATTCACCCAATGTGCCGTCAGGGAGATATAGTGGCCATGCCCGCCAGTAGTTGTCCACGTGTCCGTGGTTAAGTGGACTTTCCCATTAACCGCGTTGGTGAGGGCACGATTTATGTTGCGGGAGACATGCTGGTGTAGGGCTGGGACAGCACACCGGGAAAAATAGTGGCGACTGGGGATCGAGTAGCGCAAGACCACCTCCGCCATCATGTTTTTGAAAGCCTCCATTTCCACAAGCCTGTACGGCAGCATCTCCAGGCTGATTAATTTGGCAATGTGCATGTGTAAAGTTTGTGCATGCGGGTGGGTGGTGGCGTATTTGCGCTTTCGCTCCAATACTTGTGTTAGCGACAGCTGAACGCTGTGCGGATAGACATTGCTGGATGGAGTGGAGGACCGTGGAGGTGAGGGTGTGGGTTCAGGCTGGGAGGCGCTCGTGCCTGTGTCCTGGAAGGGGAATTGGATCTGTGTGGCAGGTTGGGGCACAGGAAAGAGGCAGTGGTGTGACCTGGAGCCGGTGAATGTCCTTCATCCCACCTTGTGGGGTGCTTGGCCATCATATGCCTGCGCATGCTGGTGGTGGTGAGGCTGATAGTGGTGGCTCCCCGGCTGATCTTGGTGCGACACAGGTTGCACACCACTGTTCGTCGGTCGTCCACGCTCTCACTAAGAAACATCCACACCTTTGAACACCTAGTCCTCTGAATGGAGGCTTGCCGTGAGGTGGTGCTTTGGAAAACAGTTGGAGGATTCTTCGCTCTGGCCCTGCCTCTACCCCTGGCCACTCCACTGCCTCTTCCAACCTGTCCTGCTACTGCACTTGCCTCCCCTTCTGAAGCCCTGTCCTCAGTAGGCTTTGCAAACCAGGTGGGGTCAGTCACCTCAACGTCCAGCTGCTCTTCCTCCGAATCCTCTGTGCGCTCCTCCCTCGGACTTAATGCCCTTACTACTACCTCACCGACAGACAACTGTGTTTCATCATCCTCATCCACAAAAAGCTCTTGAGACAGTTGCCGGAAGTCCCCAGCCTCATCACCTGGACTCTGGGAACTTTCCAAAGGTTGGGCATCAATCACGACAAACTCCTCAGGTGAGTGAGGAAATTTTTTATCACACTCCTGGCAGGAACCCGAGAACACTTCCTGAGAGTCTGCCTGCTCAGAATATGTCATTTTCATGGAGTGAGGAGGCAGGGAGGAAAGAGGAGCAGCAGCCAGAGGATTCAAAGTTGCAGTCCCTAGGCTGGGAGTAGTGGACTGCGTAGAAGACTGGGTGGTCGATACATTGCTGGACGGGTTTTGCCATCCACAACAGGACCTGCTCACACTGCTCTGTTTGTAATAAAGGTCTACCACGTGGACCCGTAAATTATGATATGAAGCTGGGGAGCCCAGAAATTTGCCTCTCTCCTAATCCCACAGCAGCCGGCTGTGATTCACCATGCCCAGGAACTCGGCCTGTGCCCACACCCTCACTTGGATGTCCGCGTTCAGGTCCTCACCCTTACCCCTACTCCTCATCATGGTGGATTAAGAATAGAGCAGGGCCCAAATAAATTATCCCACTGTACAGCACTGAAAACTGTGGTTTAATTCACCGCACACAGAGACTTGTAGATAGCGGAGGCTCTATGCTGTGACTTGAAAAAATTAACCCGCTGTCTTGCGCTGATACCTTGGGGTAATTTACCGCTCACAGAGACTTGTAGATAAGAGAGGCTGTATGGAGTGGGAGAAGACGCTAAAGCCAGTGGATAGTGCTGGTAACTGCGGCTATCTCAACCCCACTAAGGAAAGGGTATTGTGAGACGCTCTGCAGAGTGCAGAGCTGAAATACTTTGCAGTGGCCCAGAAAATATTACAGTAGTGTTTAGCGGTGAGACCTCTGTCTAATGCACTGCAGACACAGAACAGTATAACTGAAGTCGTTTGCAGTAGGCTAGGAAATGTTAGAGAGCAGTTTCACAGTGAGAGCTGGTTGTACGGCACTGCAAGCTGAGAACACTATTACTGAAAGGCTGTGAACAGGCCAAGATGCGTAATACAAAAATTGATGCACTACTGCTCCCAGCCAGCCACAACTATAATGCACACGGTCAGATGTAGCCCTAAGGACTGTTGGGTTTCTTGTACAGAGGATCAGGAGGACTGTATAACTTTCCCTATATAAGTAGCTCTGTCCCTACACTCTGTGTTATGCACTGCAGACACAGAACAGTATAGCTGAAATGGCCTGCACAGCCCGAGATGCTTAAAATAATTGGTGCACTACTGCTCCCAGCCAGCCACAACAGTAATGCACACTATGAAGAGTAGCCCTAAGAAAGATCGCTGGGGTTCTTGAAGACAGGATCTTACGCTATCACTATCCCTGTATAAGCAGCAGCACTTTCCCTAACCTCTGCCAGCATGCGTCTGAGGCAAGCCGCGGGCAAGACCAGTTTAAGTACTCGGCGGTCACCTGATCGGCCCAGCCACTCACTACTGAAAGTTGTTAAGTTTTCCAAGTTACATGTGAAATTCAATTTTTTTTCTCTACAAATAACCACTAAACATATTTAAACTCTCTCTCTTTCTCCAGACTTTCAATTCAGGTTTCTGGCACTTTAAATCTTACAACAGTAACTTCTTGCACATCCACAGACTCTGTGATTCAGTCTTATCTTTAAAAATAAAGACTCTTTTCCAACTATACCCAATTTTACCGTTAAGAGGATCCTTAGATCTTTAAGGTCTCCCTCATCTAGGCAATTTGTGGAGCCATGGGTCCCAGCATAAATAAAAGGCAGATGACCAACCTAAACAGTAAACGGTGTTTGGATACGATAGATGTCAGGGAGTCTAAAGATGGATAGGCGTTGGATCTCCAGTTTCTTGCAATCAGGAGAGCTGCTGACTGGAAAACATGGCAAATTAGTCTCCTGATGTTGGGTGGATAATTGTCAATGCCTAAGGCTAGCAAGGCCAAGGCTGGGTCCATTACAACGTGGCTTCCAGTTACCTCCGATAACAATTTGAATATAGAAGACCACTGAATTTGTATTTTAGGGCAATCCCCAAAAATATGTAGCAGTCAGCCTGTCTGCCCACAGTTGCGCCAGCATAAATAGAAGTGCATGAGAATAATTGTACTAATTTAGAGGGGTAATAGTACCATCTCAAGATTAATTTATGGAAAATTTCTTGGGGATTGGCGCATTTGGATGCCCGTAAGAACCATTTTATGGCCTTGGACCATTGATTTAGTCTTCTCTGTAAATTACATAACTGCAAACTTTGTGCACAATTTTGTGCCTGTGCCCTCTACTATATGTAACCACTTTGGGGAAATTAGCTCAATAGCATTTTTATTCCTGGGTCAGATGGTTGGCACATTCAGTCACTGCATTAAAAGCAGGGGTGATTTTGTAATACAAATTACCACATGGGCTCAGAAATACTTCCAGAAATCCCTCTGTGAACAAAGTTAGCAGTGCAATCAACAGATGTAAGTTAAAGCTGTAAAGAAGAATCCAAATATTCAGAATCCATATAATCCAGAAGCGCTGATGTCTTCTTTAGGCCAAAGCTCATTTAAAATGTACTGAGGCAGAATGGAAATCTGCTCTCTGTCAGATGAATCAAAATTTGAAATTCTTTTTGGAAACCTCAGATGCCGTGTCCTGTAGATGAAAGGGGAGAAAATCATCCAGCTTATTATCCGCACACAGTTCAAAAGCCAGCATCTCTGATAATATGGGATAGTATAGTGCCTATGGAATGAGCAGTTTACATATTAAAAAAAAACCCACTATCACTGCTGAGCAGTATTTAGAGGTTTTAGAACAACTTATGCTCCCTTCCAGACAAAACAATGCGAAACCACATACTACATCCATCACTACAGCATGACTTAGCAGAAGTAGAGGCTGGGTGCTGAACTTGTCTGCCTGTAGGCTAGACCTTTCACCAACAGAAAGCATTTGGTGCATTATGAAACAGAAATCTGGCAGAGAAGAGCCAGGACTGTTGAGAAGCTAGCATCCTACATTAGACGGAAATTGGACAAGATTCTTCACCCAAAACTTCAGTAATTGGTCTCCTCACTTCCCAGAAGTTTACAGATGGTTGTAAAAAGAGGCGATTCTACACATTGGTAGACATGGCCCTGTCCCAACTTTTTTGAGATGTGTTGTTGCCTCTAACATTTAAGGGCTTCTTTACACGACCGTCTATATACAGCTATTGTAGCTGCGTCCAAAAATCGTGACCATTTGAAGCATTGGATTCCAATGTATTTATTCAGATGAGCGATTTTAAAGGGGTTGTCTCGCGAAATCAAGTGGGGTTATACACTTCTGTATGGCCATATTAATGCACTTTGTAATATACATCGTGCATTAAATATGAGCCATACAGAAGTTATTCACTTACCTGCTCCGTTGCTAGCGTCCACGTCTCCATGGATCCGTCTAAAATCGCCGGCGGCTTGCTTTTCTAGCCGCGCTTGCGCAGTCCGTTCTTCTGCTCTGAACACGAGCCGCTTCAGCATGCTTGCCGCTACAGCTCTTCTGCGCATGCGCAGACGAGCTGTAACTTCTCGGGAGCGCGCTGGAGCGGCCATTCTGCTACCATCCTCTGTTAGAGAATGGTGCAGAAACTTGAGAAGCCCAGCCCAGCAGACCAGCCGAGAAGCCCAGCCCAGCCGAGAAGCCCAGCCCAGCCCTGCCATGACGCCCATGTAAGTGAGGGGTCGGGGGTCGGGGGTGATGTGTGCGCTGGGGAGCCTGCCGCCGGGCCCCGGAGCCTGCCGCCGGGTCCCGGAGCCTTCGTCTGTTGTCAGGGGCCTGCCGCCGGGTCCCGGAGCCTTCGTCTGTTGTCAGGGGACTGCCGCCAGGCCCCGGAGCCTTCGTCTGTTGTCAGGGGCCTGCCGCCGGGCCCCGGAGCCTGCCGCCAGGCCCCGGAGCCTTCGTCTGTTGTCAGGGGCCTGCCGCTGGGCCCCGGGGCCTAGCGCGGGGGAGTCGGGGCCTAGCGCGGGGGAGCCGGGGCCTAGCGTTGGTTACCTGCTGCCTGGCGGTGGGTGACTGTGGCCCAAGAGCGTGTGCCGTGGTCGGCGGTCGCGGGGCGTCTGGTTGTCAGGGAGACACAGCTGGTAGCGTCTCGGGAGCGCGCACGTTGGGCTACAGCAATCGACGGGAAAAGAGCCGGCGGCCATCTTTGGGAAACTTTTTATAAGTTGCTGAAACGCTGGAACTGTAAGTAGAAACCGGCTAGAAAAGTCATTTACACGGGTGCTTAGTAATGTATGCTTAAAAAGGGGGACTGGGCAAAAAAAAAATTTCACTGCTTCCTCGAGACAACCCCTTTAAGGCACGTAGAAAAATCGCTCCAGGAAAAATAGCAAATTGGCGAGTGACAAGCGATGACTGATTTTATACCTAGCGTCAAAAGATTGGTCTTGCCCTATCTTTTGACAAGCCATGCTTAAAACTCCTATATAGACTCCTATGGAAGCTGGAAAAAAAAGGAAGTGAGAGGAAATTTAGCTGCATCCAATGCCGGGAAAATAAGACAGTTGGCTTTATTTAAGCATTAGCAGTAATTCTTACAATTTCTGTCGACC
The DNA here is from genome assembly GCF_035609145.1 of Eleutherodactylus coqui. Lineage (NCBI taxonomy): Eukaryota > Metazoa > Chordata > Amphibia > Anura > Eleutherodactylidae > Eleutherodactylus > Eleutherodactylus coqui. The sequence continues at coordinate 16,641,062 of NC_089838.1, forward strand.
AAGGGATTTCCGCGCTGCAGTGTGTTTTTTCATTGTATGAATGGACAAGAAAATGCTAATTAAGATTGTGACTTGATTGCAGTTAATCTTAATTCCTGCGATTTTTAGCAACGACTCGACGAGCGTAAAAACTCTACCACAGTCACTGATGATAATCACACAGCTCCAATAGAGGAGATCACAGCTCATCCCCCTGACTGTATACTTCTGCTCTGTAGCTTATTTAGGTGCATATAGTAGGTAATAATAATTACGAGCTCTGAGCCTCAGTGGTTTTCTATTAGGTTTAAGGGACAGAAACTATGTGAAATGAAGATCAAATAAGTCTCTGTCTCACATTTTGAACCCTATGGTTCCATCCTGGTTTCCATTCCCTATGCAGTTCTCTGCCCAAGAGACAGAAACCAGGATGGAATAAGCACTGGACTGCAAAAGTGTTGTGTGAAAAGAGCCTTACAGAATTCTGAACTATGGTTTTGGTTTGCCAGGTGACAAAGAAATTGGCTTGTAATTATAGTCAGTTTTAGTGTTAGCTCATTTACAAAGGGCCTCTAAAAGTTGGGATTTGGTTATGTGCAACTTTTTGTTTAAAGACTGATAAATAGCTTGATGTGTATTTCAGTATATGTGAATTTTATTAAACTATATCCCTGTTTTTGTGTTTTAGGAATTGCTAGCTGTTGAAACAAGCAGCAGCATACCGATACTGCTTCTTGGCAACAAGATTGATAGAACAGAGGCCATCAGTGAAGAGAAACTTTTATATGCATTTGGACTTTATGGTCTCACAACAGGAAAGGTACTGATTTGACTCTTACCTATGAATTGTATCGTCTTTCTCTTAGCGTTCTCTAATACCAGAGCTAGATTAGGAACTCCTTTGCACAATCCAAGCTAGAGATAGGCCACAGGACTCAAATCATATGATGCAACAGTTGCTCTAATCTTTCCTATAGCTGCATTTGGTTTGTGCCTGAAGTTGGCTATGCAGGACCTAAAAAACTCATCGTATGTGCATCAATGTTTCAGTTCATGGACATAACTAACATTTATAAGGCCCAATAGCAAATCTTGAGCGAGAATATTGTTCGAAGGAATGTGCCCTTAGATGGCTACCCACTAGCGATATTTTTTCTTGCGCTGCAAGAGAGGGTGCCACGCAGCGCAGAGAAAACTCTGTGATATGGCACACTGCTTTCAATAGGGCTGGCGGCGTCAAAGCCAGCCCCCTATTGAAAACATAGGCACTGCTGCGGCCCCATTGAAAGCAGTGGATTGCAGACAACCCCCGCAGCAATGACTTGCAGGGAAGGGCTTGAAATATAAGCCCCTCCCTGAAAATCAGCCCTAGCTGTAAAAGGAAAACCCAAAATTATACTCATCTAGAAGAGTCATCTCGCTCTTCTCTCTGGCAGGCAGTCTACTTCTATCTTCTGGAGGCCAGGGATTGAAAAATCCCCGCTTCCAGAAAGTACTGTTGTCATTGACTGAGCGCTCAGCTATCACAGCCAGCGATCAGCCATTGAATGTCAGCTTAGCGCTGCTTGTGGTTGGTCACAGTGCTCAGCCAATCACAGGCAGAGCTCAGCCATTCATTGAATTCAATGAATTGAATGAATGGCTGAGCACTGCCAAGCCAGTGAGTATAATTTATTTTTTCTTCACAGTTTTTTACAGCTAGGGCTGATTTTCAGGGAAGGGCTTATATTTCAAGCCCTTCCCTGAAAATCATTGCTGCAGGGGTTGTCTGCAACCCACTGCTTTCAATGGGGCCGCAGCAGTGCCGACCCCATTGAAAAGGATAGAATCACGGACTTCTGCCACAGCTGTGGCAGAGGATTACTTCATCTCCGATGTCCCCGCTGGGTTGAAGGGATTCTCTGCCATATCTGTCACAGCTGTGGCAGAAGTAGTGACGTGTGGCATTCCTAATGCTTTATTTTATTGTATCATAAGGATTTGCTGTTTGCTCTTTTTTTTTACTTCCGGTTTTGTCTTTTATATGCAATTATCAAAAATACTTTTAAATTTAATTTATAGGGAAAAGTGCCTTTACAGCAGCTAAACGCAAGACCTCTTGAAGTGTTCATGTGCAGCATACTGAAGCGACAAGGTTATGGGGAAGGATTCCGCTGGCTGTCACAGTACATTGATTGATTCACAAGTTTTGACGATTATTCCCTATTTTATTTTGTTGCTCAGATTTTGTAACTTCAATTAAATGGTGCCTACTTGATATATGACTTGCTTATTTTATATCAAAGTAGTCCAAAACTGAATCCTTTGTCTCATGTAGCTATTTTTAAATTATAATAGTTTAAATAAAAGTGTCACGTGTATCCATCTGTACTGTAATATTGTTAATAGAGGTAGATTATGTATGTCGTTAAATTGCTTTTATCGAAGTATTGGAATCTGACAAAATTAGGAAGTATTTTAACCCTTTGTAATCCAATTTTGGATTCAGGGTTTCCTAGGGGGCTTTCTCTTTCTGCCATTATACAATGGCGCCATCTGCTGGCTAGAGCCAGTACTGTGGTATGGGACATGCTGGAGAGGCCCCCCGACAACAGAGCAGCCAGTAATCTACAGTAAGAATACCCTGCCGGACATCTTCCGACATTGGAGCTGTACAGTCTTCAAATAGAATGTCTTTAGATGTCAGACAGTGGATTGGAAAGGGTTAAACATTAGAGATGAGCGAGCACCAAAATGCTCGGGTGCTCGTTACTCGGGACAAAATTTTCGCAATGCTCGAGGGTTTGTTTCGAATAACGAACCCCATTGAAGTCAATGGGCGACCCGAGCATTTTTGTATTTCGCCGATGCTCGCTAAGGTTTCCATGTGTGAAAATCTGGGCAATTCAAGAAAGTGATGGGAACGACACAGCAACGGATAGGGCAGGCGAGGGGCTACATGTTGGGCTGCATCTCAAGTTCACAGGTCCCACTATTAAGCCACAATAGCGGCAAGAGTGGGGCCCCCCCCTCCCAACAACTTTTACTTCTGAAAAGCCCTCATTAGCATGGCATACCTTAGCTAAGCACCACACTACCTACAACAAAGCACAATCACTGCCTGCATGACACTCTGCTGCCACTTCTCCTGGGTTACATGCTGCCCAACCCCCCTCCCCCCTGCACGACGCAGTGTCCACAGCGCACACCAAACTGTCCCTGCGCAGCCTTCAGCTGCCCTCATGCCACACCACCCTCATGTCTATTTATAAGTGCGTCTGCCATGAGGAGGAACTGCAGGCACACACTGCAGAGGGTTGGCACGGCTAGGCAGCGACCCTCTTTAAAAGTGGTGTGGCCATAGCCCACAATGCTGTACAGAAGCAATGAGAAATATAATCCTGTGCCACCGCCATCAGGAGCTGCACACGTGGGCATAGCAATGGGGAACCTATGTGCCACACACTATTCATTCTGTCAAGGTGTCTGCATGCCCCAGTCAGACTGGTAATATGTACCTTAACAGTAACCGCGTTGGTGGTAATGTGGTGGTGACTGCGGACCTAGTAGCGCGGTTGTATTTTGTTGGTTTTCGGAATGTGGCCAGGATTAAGTGGACCGTGGCGGGGGGATGGTGGGGGGGCTCTCTTGTTGTGTCGGTAAAGGTGAAATTCTTGGACTGCCACCAGACGAACCAATGCAAAGGCATTTGCCAAGAATGTTTTCATTGTTGGAGGAGGAGGGGGATGTTTTTGAGGCACTACGTGTCCTCTCCACGTGTCCGTGGTTATATGCACCTTAACAGTAACCGCTTTGGTGGTAATGTGGTGGTGACTGCGGACCTAGTAGCGCGGTTGTATTTTGTTGGTTTTCGGAATGTGGCCAGGATTAAGTGGGCCGTGGCGGGGGGATGGTGGGGGGGCTCTCTTGTTGTGTCGGTAAAGGTGAAATTCTTGGACTGCCACCAGACGAACCAATGCAAAGGCATTTGCCAAGAATGTTTTCATTGTTGGAGGAGGAGGGGGATGTTTTTGAGGCACTACGTGTCCTCTCCACGTGTCCGTGGTTATATGCACCTTAACAGTAACCGCGTTGGTGGGAAATGGCCTCGCCGCCATCATGTCTTTGGGATGCCTTTGTTTCCACACCCCAGAGACATACCATTAGCAGCGGTATAGGCAGAGCCCATAATTCGTAACATTTCAGCCGTAGCATTAGGACAGGCCCCACTTAAATATCACTAGCAGCATTATAGGGGGAGCACAGTATTAGTTCCATTTCAGTAATAGTAGCACTCAAGACAGGCCCCAGTAACAATTCCGAAGCAGCAGTATAGTGGGAGCGCAGTCTTCGTTCCATTTCAGTAATAGTAGCACTCAAGACAGGCCCCAGTAACAATTCCGAAGCAGCAGTATAGGAGGAGCATAGTCTAAGTTCCATTTAAGTAATAGTAGCAGCCTACACAGGCCCCAGGAACAATTCCGAAGCAGCAGTATAGTGGGAGCGCAGTCTTAGTTCCATTTCAGTAGCTGCAGTATAGCCAAGGCCCAAGTTACATTTATGTAGCTAAAGTGTAGGCCAACCCCACACACCTTTCTGTACCATGAGTGCAGGCGAAGAACATAGAAATTGCTATGATTACACTGTAGGTGAGGGCCCAAAAAAATTGGTGTACCAACAGTACTAATGTACCTCAGTAAAAATTGGCCATGCCCAACCAAGATGGCAGGTGAAACCCATTAATCGCTTTGGTTAATGTGGCTTAAATGGTAACTAGGCCTGGAGGCAGCCCAGTTTAACGAAAAATTGGTTCAAGTTAAAGTTCCAACGCTTTTAAGAGCATTGAAACGTATAAAAAATTTTTAGAAAAATTATATGAGTGAGCCTTGTGGCCCTAAGAAAAATTGCCCGTTCAGCGTGATTACGTGAGGTTTCAGGAAGAGGAGCAGGAGGAGGAGGAGGAATATTATACACAGATTGATGAAGCAGAAATGTCCCCGTTTTGGATGGTGAGAGAGAACGATGCTTCCATCCGCGGGTGCAGCCTACGTATTGCTTAGGTATCGCTGCTGTCCGCTGGTGGAGAAGAGAAGTCTGGGGAAATCCAGGCTTTGTTCATCTTGATGAGTGTTAGCCTGTCGGCACTGTCGGTTGACAGGCGGGTACGCTTATCTGTGATGATTCCCCCAGCCGCACTAAACACCCTCTCCGACAAGACGCTAGCCGCAGGACAAGCAAGCACCTCCAGGGCATACAGCGCTAGTTCAGGCCACGTGTCCAGCTTCGACACCCAGTAGTTGTAGGTGGCAGAGGCGTCACGGAGGACGGTCGTGCGATCGGCTACGTACTCCCTCACCATCCTTTTACAGTGCTCCCGCCGACTCAGCCTTGACTGGGGAGCGGTGACACAGTCTTGCTGGGGAGCAATAAAGCTGTCCAGGCCCTTAAAGACTGTTGCACTGCCTGTGCTGTACATGCTGCTCGATCTCCGCACCTCCCCTGCTACCTGGCCCTCGGAACTGCGCCTTCTGCCACTAGCGCTGTCGGGTGGGAATTTTACCATCAGCTTGTCCGCAAGGGTCCTGTGGTATAGCAACACTCTCGAACCCCTTTCCTCTTCGGGAATGAGAGTGGGAAGGTTCTCCTTATAGCGTGGGTCGAGCAGTGTGTACACCCAGTAATCCGTAGTGGCCAGAATGCGTGTAACGCGAGGGTCACGAGAAAGGCATCCTAACATGAAGTCAGCCATGTGTACCAGGGTACCTGTATGCAACACATGGCTGTCTTCACTAGGAAGATCACTTTCAGGATCCTCCTCCTCCTCCTCCTCCTCCTCCTCCTCAGGCCATACACGCTGAAATGATGACAGTCAAGCAGCATGGGTACCGTCAGCAGTGGGCCAAGCTGTCTCTTCCCCCTCCTCCTCATCCTCCTCATGCTCCTCCTCCTGAACGCGCTGAGATATAGACAGGAGGGTGCTCTGACTATCCAGCGACATACTGTCTTCCCCCGGCTCTGTTTCCGAGCGCAAAGCGGCTGCCTTTATGCTTTGCAGGGAACTTCTCAAGATGCATAGCAGAGGAATGGTGACGCTAATGATTGCAGCATCGCCGCTCACCACCTGGGTAGACTGCTCAAAGTTTCGAAGGACCTGGCAGATGTCTGCCAACCAGGCCCACTCTTCAGAAAATAATTGAGGAGGCTGACTCCCACTGCGCCGCCCATGTTGGAGTTGGTATTCCACTATAGCTCTACGCTGCTCATAGAGCCTGGCCAACATGTGGAGCGTAGAGTTCCACCGTGTGGGCACGTCGCACAGCAGTCGGTGCACTGGCAGATTAAACCGATGTTGCAGGGTGCGCAGGGTGGCAGCGTCCGTGTGGGACTTGCGGAAATGTGCGCAGGGCCGGCGCACCTTTACGAGCAGGTCTGACAAGCGTGGGTAGCTTTTCAGAAAGCGCTGAACCACCAAATTAAAGACGTGGGCCAGGCATGGCACGTGCGTGAATCTGCCAAGCTGCAGAGCCGCCACCAGGTTACGGCCGTTGTCACACACGACCATGCCCGGTTGGAGGCTCAGCAGAGCAAGCCAGAGGTCGGTCTGCTCTGTCAGACCCTGCAGCAGTTCGTGGGCCGTGTGCCTCTTATCTCCTAAGTTGAGTAGTTTCAGCACGGCCTGCTGACGCTTGCCCACTGCTGTGCTGCCACGCCGCGCGACACCGACTGCTGGCGACGTGCTGCTGCTGCTGACACATCTTGATTGCGAGACAGAGGTTGCGGAGGAGGAGGAGGAGGAGGGTGCTTTAGTGGAGGAAGCATACACTGCCGCAGATACCAGCACCGAGCTGGGACCCGCAATTCTGGGGGTGGGTAGGACGTGAGCGGTCCCAGGCTCTGACTCTGTCCCAGCCTCCACTAAATTCACCCAATGTGCCGTCAGGGAGATGTAGTGGCCCTGGCCGCCTGTGCTTGTCCACGTGTCCGTTGTTAAGTGGACCTTGGCAGTAACCGCGTTGGTGAGGGCGCGTACAATGTTGCGGGAGACGTGGTCGTGCAGGGCTGGGACGGCACATCGGGAAAAGTAGTAGCGACTGGGAACTGAGTAGCGCGGGGCCGCCGCCTCCATCATACTTTTGAAGGACTCTGTTTCCACAACCCTATACGGCAGCATCTCAAGGCTGATAAATTTGGCTATGTGGACGGTTAATGCTTGAGCGTGCGGGTGCGTGGCGGCGTACTTGCGCTTGCGCTCAAACACTTGCGCTAGCAACGGCTGGACGGTGCGGTGCGAGACATTGGTGGATGGGGCCGAGGACAGCGGAGGTGAGGGTGTGGGTGCAGGCCAAGAGACGGTAGTGCCTGTGTCCTCAGAGCGGGGTTGGATCTCAGTGGCAGGTTGGGGCACAGGGGGAGAGGCAGCGGTGCAAACCGGAGGCGGTGAACGGCCTTCGTCCCACCTTGTGGGGTGCTTGGCCATCATATGTCTGCGCATGCTGGTGGTGGTGAGGCTGTTGGTGGTGGCTCCCCGGCTAATCTTGGCGCGACAAAGGTTGCACACCACTGTTCGTCGGTTGTCAGGCGTCTCTGTGAAAAACTGCCAGACCTTAGAGCACCTCGGCCTCTGCAGGGTGGCATGGCGCGAGGGTGTGCTTTGGGAAACACTTGGTGGATTATTCGGTCTGGCCCTGCCTCTACCCCTGGCCACCGCACTGCCTCTTGCAACCTGCCCTGCTGCTGCCCGTGCCTCCCCCTCTGAAGACCTGTCCTGTGTAGGCGTTGCACACCAGGTGGGGTCAGTCACCTCATCGTCCTGCTGCTCTTCCTCCGAATCCTCTGTGCGCTCCTCCCTCGGACTTACTGCCCTTACTACTACCTCACTGCAAGACAACTGTGTCTCATCGTCATCGTCCTCCTCACCCACTGAAAGGTCTTGAGACAGTTGCCGGAAGTCCCCAGCCTCATCCCCTGGACCCCGGGAACCTTCGAATGGTTGGGCATCAGTGACGATAAACTCCTCTGCTTGGAGAGGAACCACTGCTGCCGAATCTGAGCAGGGGCCCGAGAACAGTTCCTGGGAGTCTGCCCGCTCCTGAGCATGTGTCATTGTAGTGGAGTGAGGAGGCTGGGAGGAAGGAGGAGTAGCAGCCAGAGGATTTGGATTTGCAGCACTGGACGGCGCAGAACTGTGGGTGGATGATAGCTTGCTCGAAGCACTTTCTGCCATCCACGACAGGACGTGCTCAAACTGCTCATTTTCTAATAAAGGTCTCCCGCGTGGACCCATTAATTGGGCGATGAATGTGGGGACGCCAGAAACGTGCCTCTCTCCTAATCGCGCAGCAGTCGGCTGCGATACACCTTGATCAGGAGCTCGCCCTGTGCCCACACCCTCACTTGGGCCTACGCGTCCTCGGCCACGTCCACGTCCTCAAGGCTTACCCCTACCCCTCAGCATGCTGTATTACCAGTGATTTCCCAGGCAGCAAATAAATTGGCGCAAGCCTGCAGGACAAATACAATTTTTCCCTTTTTGGGAAACGGAGGGCCCACTGACTATATTCAATCAGATAAGATATGTGTTGCACAGAAATGCAGTTATATGAAGTGCAGCAGAGCGGAGACTTTTCACAGGCAGCAAATAAATTGGCGCAAGCCTGCAGGACAAATACAATTTTTCCCTTTTTGGGAAACGGAGGGCCCACTGACTATATTCAATCAGATAAGATATGTGTTGCACAGAAATGCAGTTATATGAAGTGCAGCAGAGCGAAGACTTTTCACAGGCAGCAAATAAATTGGCGCAAGACTGTAGGACAAATACAATTTTTCCCTTTTTGGGAAACGGAGGGCCCACTGACTATATTCAATCAGATAAAATATGTGTTGCACAGAAATGCAGTTATATGAAGTGCAGCAGAGTAGAGACTTTTCACAGGCAGCAAATAAATTGGCGCAAGCCTGCAGGACAAATACAATTTTTCCCTTTTTGGGAAATGGAGGGCCCACTGACTATATTCAATCAGATAAGATATGTGTTGCACAGAAATGCAGTTATATGAAGTGCAGCAGAGCGGAGACTTTTCACAGGCAGCAAATAAATTGGTGCAAGCCTGCAGGACAAATACAGTTTTTTCCCTTTTTGGGAAACGGAGGGCCCACTGACTATATTCAATCAGATAAGATATGTGTTGCACAGAAATGCAGTTATATGAAGTGCAGCAGAGCGGAGACTTTTCACAGGCAGCAAATAAATTGGCGCAAGCCTGCAGGACAAATACAATTTTTCCCTTTGTGGGAAACGGAGGGCCCACTGACTATATTCAATCAGATAAGATATGTGTTGCACAGAAATGCAGTTATATGAAGTGCAGCAGAGCGGAGACTTTTCACAGGCAGCAAATAAATTGGCGCAAGCCTGCAGGACAAATACAATTTTTCCCTTTTTGGGAAACGGAGGGCCCACTGACTATATTCAATCAATAATATATGTCTTCTGGCCCTGCCTACATAATTCTCTCCCTGTAGTATTACTGCAAGGCGCAATGCTCTGCAGACAGCCGATTTTGAAAAGAAAAAAATATGCAACACTGCTAACAGCAGCCTGCACAGTACTGCACACGGATAGATGTGGCCCTAAGAAGGACCGTTGGGGTTCTTGAAGCCTACACTCACTCCTTACACTCTCCCTACCTAACCACCACTTCTGTCCCTGTAGTATTACTGCAAGGCGCAATGCTCTGCAGACTGCCGATTTTGAAAAAAAAAAAAATTGTGCAACACTGCTAACAGCACCCTCCACAGTACTGCACACGGATAGATGTGGCCCTGAGAAGGACCGTTGGGGTTCTTGAAGCCTACACTCACTACTAACACTCTCCCTACAGCAGCTCCGGCACCAGCAGCACTGTCCCTCAGCTAACTCACAAGGCATCTGAGGCGAGCTGCGGGAGGGGCCGACTTTTATACTCGGGTGACATCTGATCTCCCCAGCCACTCACAGCAGGGGGGTGGTATAGGGCTTGAACGTCACAGGGGGAAGTTGTAATGCCTTCCCTGTCTTTCAATTGGCCAGAAAAGCGCGCTAACGTCTCAGAGAGGAAACTGAAAGTAACCGGAACACCGCGTGGTGCTCGTTAAGAGTAACGAGCATCCCGAACACCCTAATATTCGCACGAATATCAAGCTCGGACGAGTACGTTCGCTCATCTCTATTAAACATGCATAAATACTTTATAATTACACACTGGTCTGCCAGAATATTAACCCCTTCCAAACATGTGCCATTCATGTACGGTACAGTACACGGATTTCTGTGTATGGAATTAGCTTGGAGGTCGAGCCTGTTCCATGCACTTTTGGTGTCAGCTGCCTTTGACAGCAGAAACCCATCCATGACAGCAATAGAGATAACACCAATTGCAGCTGTTAATTCTTTAAATGCTGCTGTCAATTCTAAAAAGTGGCATTTATATGCCCTGATCAGCGTTTGGGGTTCTAAACAGCCTCTTTCCCTGTGATGAGCTCCCGAGGAACCATTCGGGTGTCCTGGCAGCCTGTGATCCTCTATAGGCAGACAGGACTGCCAGGTTATCCATGAGTGAACACCTGTTAGTATACAGTATAATGCAATACTATAATATTGTTAGTTCATCTATCTGTCTAGGACGTGCTGTTGTGCTAGATCCAAACACCTCTGTTGTATGGTTGTGGTACTACCAGTTACTCTGTTATTTCCCTACATATGCTGTCTACCTGGTAAAGTACATCCTGGTTAACAACCATGTGGGGAAATACATTGTCGGCACCAAGAAATCGAGGCACACCATTTACCACCTTCATATTTGCTTTAGCTTTTGACAATATGGGATCTCTAAGCTGAATAATCCCCAAATTATCACATGACACCACTAACTTTTTAGGAACTTCCTCCTGCTTTTCAGACTCACCAGCTAGTACTACTGTGAGGGTATATATATATATTGCCATATGTTCTTTATACTTTTATACCTATATGCAAGTTTTATTCAATTCCAAATGAGAAAAAAACTTATATGTCGCCTTACATCAGATATTCCAAGGCTTTGCAAGGCTGAGAGAGATGTTCTAGAAATTCAGAGATGATACCGAACCAGACATGAAGGACGCGTGTACTTGGCCGTTTTCCCAGAAGCAAGATATCAAGATGTTCCACTATGTACATAATTTTCACTGTCTTAGGCCGGAAATCCGGACTTCCCATATATGGAGAATGCATGCTTGGCCGTTTTCTTAGAATTGAGTGGGTGATTCTTTGCACTGGAGTTAATTGAATACGTGATTTTCTGTACATAAGCCAGAGGCGCCGTAGCAAGATAACGGCTGTTTTCAGTGTCTCAGGCCGGAAATCCGGACTGCCCATATATGGTTATTAGCCCATCACCCCTTGATGGTGATGGGACAAAGGGTATAAGATCTCATGTAATCTGTAATAAAGCTCGGCAAAGTGCAGCCATGTCCTGTGTGAGGAATGATACCAGACCTCTGTGTGGTGTTTTTTTCTTTACCGCCGGCAACGGGGCAAGTGGGGTGGGCCTGATTGGTGCTGTATTTAGAATATATTACCCTGACACTACTAGGGGAATAATTACAGGTATGTTACTCCTCACTCCTACTGTTGGAACCTTAGCATCTGGGTGAAATGCTTTGGGGTTAACCTCAGGGCACAAATTATTAGTAACATTTTCAGTATATGTAATCTGTTTTCCCTGCCATAAATCTTGGACTACAAGAAAGTCTCCTTCTAGTATCACCTGCGCATGCATACGAGTATCATTTCTCGCAAGACTTGTGCTGCCATGATTTTGAGATGCATCCACCATACCTGTGCAGGGGACCCACTCATCGCAGGATTGTATACGCGGCACGTTTCTGACGTAGTCCCCTAGCTCCACCCCTGCTACTGTTCATTGTGTCTGCTGTGTCTGCTTCCTATGTGTGAAGATTCGTGTGTGGTGCTATTCAGTGTGGTGCTTATCATAGATATCATCTTTTATGGGATAAATCACACATATCTTTTATGCATCCTGGGTCTGGACGGCGCGGGAAACCACCACCATCGTACAACCCAATTCTGCTAATAAAGGAATGCATTGGAGATGATTATATCTGCCCAAGAGTGTTTGATAAGGAAAGGCACCATCTGAAGTCTGTGGCTGTTGTAATTAGTGTATAGATGTCACCACTAAGATATTGACCCATGTATTCTATTGACCTGTTATCAATTCTCACACTATGGCTATTATAGCTGTTCATATAAGGCTTGTGACAATCAACTTGTACATCATGTCCTAACTAGAGATGAGCGAGCACCAAAATGCTCAGGCGCTCATTACTCGAGTCGAACTTTTCGTAATGCTCGAGAGCTCGTTTTGAGTGACGAACCCCATTGAAGTCAATGGGAGACGCAAGCATTTTTCAAGCTGACCGATGCTCCGCATGGGGGAGGCTTTGTGAAACACCTAAATACATCAGAAAGTCACATAAACACAACATAAATGGATAGGGAAATGGCAGGGGCAGCATCCATGGTTGCATGTGAGGCTCCCAGGTCCCACTATTAAGCCAAATTGGGGGCAAGAGCCTGGCGGTCACCCCACTACCAATTTACTTGGGACAGACCATAAGCAGTAAGGCACACGTGCTGGCACATCTTAGCTAAATCCCACACTAGCTGCAACCAAGGCCAATCACCGCCTGTAGGTGACACCATTGCCTCTTCTCTTGGGTTACATGCTGGCATTGCTGTCCAACCCCCCGCATGAGTCTGCGTCCACAGCGCGCACAAAATTTTCCCTGTGCAGCATTCAGCTGCCCTCATGCCACATGCTGGCTTGATAGCCACACCACCCTCATGTCTATTTATAAGTGTGTCTTGGATGAGGAGGAAACGGAGAGACACACTGCAGAGGGTTGGCAGGGCCTGGCAGCGACCCTCTTTGAAAGTGTGAGCGATACCCCACAATGCTGATGAGAATTGATGATAAATTGACGTACAATCATAATTTCAATCCCGTGCCACCTCCGTCAGAAAATTGTCAGGAGACGCAAACATGATCATAAAGGGGACTCAGATGCCAGTATTTCTACACATTTTCACAATGCAGCAGCACATACTAACACCAAAGATTGGTTAAAAGCAGGAGGTGTCGCAAAAGTAGCCACCACAGGTATACAGTGAAAGTCTCATTAAATCAGTTATGCTTCCTGTGAACGCTCCAATCCAGTATCTCGGATAACTGTGGTAACACGAAACATGAGAGATAATACATGGCGATCAGCGCTGTTCCCCAGACCCCGAGCAGGAGGAAGTGGCATAATAAGCTCAAGAAACCGTGACCAAGGTAGAACCCGCAATACTCTGTGTGGGAAGCACCAGGGTCAGGCTCGGTCTCAGCCTCCACCTGGTTGACTCAATGTGCCATCCGTTGCGGTTGCTTTCATCGCTACAAAGACGGGATGAACCATGAAGAAGTTCCACAGGCCAAACCTGGTGCAATTGCCCCCCCCCCTCCTCCCAGGACCTCTGCCTCTGCCCACACCCTCAGCAATCGCGGGCATAAAGTGGACTTAGATGCTAGTACAGCTGTGAACGTCTTATTAATTCAGTTAAGCTTCTTTTGATTGGTCCAAACCAGTGTCTCAGATAACTGTGGTAACATGAGAGCAAATGCATGTCAACCAGTGCTGATCCCTAGACTCCAAGCAGGAGGGGGAGGTGGCATATTAAGCGCGAGAAACCATGACCGAAGTAGGACCCTCAATACTCTGTGTGGGAAGCATGTGAGCCGGCCCAGGGTCAGGCTCGGTCCCAGCCTCCACCTTGTGTGACCCAAGGTGCCGTGAGTTACATAGCTATGGAAAACCCATGTGTCCCCACACTATTAATTCTGTGTATGTGTCAGATAGCTGAACAACGCAATGGGAAAGTCGTCTGAACTCTGCACCCTACCTAAGTTATTCAGTGTATTTGTGTCAGACAGCTGAACACCGCGCTGGGAAACCTTTTTGCACCCACAGCACAGGCGAGCCCCTGAAACCCAGGGACAGTATTAAATATGAAGAAATCAGAAGACCCAAACATGGCAGAGTTTCACCTCACCCAGGATCTCGGCCTCTGCCCACACTTTTGCCCAATTCATTCTGTGTATGTGTCCGATAGCTAAACACCGCAATGGGAAAGCCTTTGTGCACCCACAGTATAGGCGAACCCCTCAAACATTTCTGTTGCAAGAGTATAGGCGAACTCCTCAAACCTTTCTGTAGCAATAGTGTAGGCGAACCCCTGAAACATTTCTGTAGCAAGAGTATAGGCGGACCCCTGAAACATTTCTGTAGCAAGAGTATAGGCGAACCCCTTTAACTTTTCTGTAGCATGTGTATAGGCGGACCCCTGAAACATTTCTGTAGCAAGAGTATAGGCAAACCTCTCAAACCTTTCTGTAGCAAGAGTATAAGCGAACCCCTGAAACATTTCTGTAGCAAGTGTATAGGCGGACCCCTGAAACATTTCTGTAGCAAGTGTATAGGCAAACCCCTGAAACATTTCTGCAGCAAGAGTATAGGCGGACCCCTCAAACCTTTCTGTAGCAATAGTATGCGCGAACTCCTGAAACCTTTTTGTAGCAAGTGTATAGGCAGATCCCAGAAACCTTTCTGTAGCAATAGTATAGGCAAACCCCTGAAACATTTCAGTAGCAAGAGTATAGGCGAACCCCTCAATACTTTCTGTACAATAGTATAGGCGAACCCCTGTAACATTTGTGCACCAAGAGTATAGGTGAACCCCTGAAACATTTATGTACCAAGAGTATGGGCGAACACCTGAAACATTGGTGTACCAAGAGTATAGGCAAACCCCTGAAATATTTGTGTACCAAGAGTATAGGCGAACCCCTGAAACATTTGTGTAACAAAAGTCTAGGCGGACCCATGAAACATTGGTGTACCCAGAGTATAGGCGACCCACTGAAACATTTGGGTACCAAGAGTATAGGCGAGCACCTGAAAAAATTTATTTACCAAGAGTATAGGCGAAGGCCGGAAAAATTAGTTTGCTAAGAGTATAGGCGAATGCCTGAAAAATTGGTGTATCAAGAGTACAAGTGTACCCCTGAAAAATTGGTTTACCCCAAGGGTAGGTGAAACCAATAAACGTTTTTTAAAGATAGAGGTTGTTTTTGCTTAATTTGTAACAGAGCCTGGAGGCAGCCCTCCGAAAAAATTGATTTTAATGGAGCCTTTTGGCCTGCAGAAAAATTGGCAGTTTAGGGTGATGACATGCTGTTTTAGGAGGAGTAGGAGGAGAAAGATCCAAAAGGGATAGACCGAGCTACTTCTCCCCTTTTTGGGGGTTAGAGAGAGGATGCATATTTCTCCTGTTACAGCTAAAAGACTCTTTAGGATCCACTGCTTTCCACTGGTGGCGAAGAGAAGTCTGGGGAAATCTTGCATTTGTTCATCTTAATCAGTGCAAGCATGTCGGCGCTGTCAGTTGACAGGCGGATACGCTTATCCGTGATGATTCCCCCAGCAGCACTAAACACCGTCTCTGATAAGACTCTAATGGCAGGGCAGGCCAGCACCTCCAGGGCGTACAGTGCAAGCTTGTGTCACGTGTCCAGCTTTGACACCCAATAGTTGTATGGAGCAGAGGGATCACGGAGGACGGTGGTACGATCGGCTACATACTCCCTTACCATCTTTTTACAGTGCTCCTTCCGACTTAGGCTTGACTGGGGAGTGGTGACACAGTCTGGCTGGTGAGCCATAAAACTGTCAAAGGCCTTAGAAAGTGTTCCCTTGCCTGCGCTGGACATGCTGCCTTTGCCCCGCATCTCCTCTGCTACTTGGCCCTCTGAACTACGTCTTCTACCGCTAGCGCTGTCAGATGGGAACTTTTGCATCAGTTTTTCCACCAGGGCCCTGTGGTATTGCATCACTCTCGTACTCCTTTCCTCTTCGGGAATGAGAGTGGAAAGGTTCTCCTTATACCGTGGGTCGAGAAGGGTGTACACCCAGTAATCCGTAGTGGCCAGAATGCGTCAAACGCGAGGGTCACAAGAAAGGCAGCCTAACATGAAGTAAGCCATGTGTGCCAGGGTACCAGTACGGAACACATCACTGTCCTCACTAGGAAGATAACTTTCAGGATCCTCCTCCTCCTCCACAGGCCATACACGCTGAACAGATGAGAGGCAAGCAGCATGGGTACCCTCTGCAGTCGGCCCAGCTGTCTGTTCCCCTCCTTCTCCTGCTCCTCCCCCTCCTCCTCCCCCTCCTCCTCCAAAATGCGCTGAGATATAGACATGAGGGTGCTCTGACTATCAAGCGACATACTCTCTTCCCCCGTCTCCTGTTCCGACCACAAAGCGTCAGCCTTTATGCTTTGCAGCGAACGTCTCAGCAGGCATAGCAGAGGAATGGTGACGCTAATGATTGCAGCATCGACGCTCGCCATCTGGGTAGACTCCTCAAAGTTTCCAAGGACCTGGCAGATATCTGCCATCCAGGCCCACTCCTCTGTAAAGAATTGAGGAGGCTGACTCCCACTAGGCCGCCCATGTTAGAGTTGGTATTCCACTATTGCTCTACGCTGCTCATACAGCCTGGCCAACATGTGCAGCGTAGAATTCCACGGTGTGGGCACGTCGCACAGCAGTCGGTGCTCTGGCAGATTAAACCGATGTTGCAGGGTCATCAGGGTGGCAGCGTCCGCGGTGTACTGCAGAAATGTGGACAGAGGCGGCGCACCTTGCCGAGCAGGTCAGACAAGTGCGGGTAGGTTTTCAGAAACCGCTGAACCACCAAATTGAAGACATGGGCCAGGCATGGCACGTGTGTGAGGCTGGCGAGCTGCAGAGCCGCCACCAGGTTACGGCCGTTGTCACACACGAACATGCTCGGTTGGAGGCTCAGCGGCGAAACCCAGAGGTCGGTCTGCTCTGTCAGACCCTGCAACAGTTCGGGGGGGCCGTGTGCCTCTTGTCACATAGGCTGAGGAGTTTCAGCACGGCCAGAGGTTGCATAGGAGGAGGAGGTGGGGAAGGGTTTAGAAGAGAAGGCATAGACCGCCGCAGATACCTGAACCGAGGAAGGGCACGCTATTCTGGGTGTGGGTAGGATGTGTGCGGTCCCTGGCTCTGTCTCGGTCCCAGCCTCCACCAAATTCCCCAAGTGTGCTATCAGGGAGATATAGTGGCCCTGTCTTCCAGTACTTGTCCACGTGTCCGTGGTTAAGTGGACCTTCCCAGTAACCGCGTTGGTGAGGGCACGATTGATGTTGTGGGAGACGTGATGGTGTAGGTCTGGGACGGCACACTGGGAAAAATAGTGGCGACTTGGAACCGAGTAGCGTGGGACCGCCGCCGCCATCATGTTTTTGAAAGCCTCCATTTCCACAAGCCTGTACGGCAGCATCTCCAGGCTGATCAATTTGGCAATGTGCTCGACGCTGCACTGAGAGACATTGCTGGATGGAGCTGAGGACAGCGGAGGTGAGTGTGTGGGTGCAGGCCAGGAGGTGCTCATGCCTGTGTCCTGAGAGGGGGGTTGGATCTGCATGGCAGGTTGGGACACAGGGGGAGAGGCAGCGGTGCGACCCGGAGGCGGTGAATGGCCTTCGTCCCACCTTGTGGGGTGCTTGTCATCATATGTCTGTGCATGCTGGTGGTGGTGAGGCTGGTAGTGGTGGCTCCCCGGCTGATCTTGGCACGACACAGGTTGCACACCACAGTTCGTCGGTCATTCGCCCTCTCACTGAAAAACATCCACAGCTTTGAACACCTTGGCCTCTGCACGGTGGCTTGCCGCAAGCGGGTGCTTTGGGAAACAGTTGGGGGATTCTTCGCTCTGGCCCTGCCTCTACCCCTGGCCACCCCACTGCCTCTTCTAACCTGTCCTGCTTCTGCACTTGCCTCCCCCTCTGAAGACCTGTCCTCAGTTGGCTTAGCAAACCAGGTGGGGTCTGTCACCTCATCGTCCAGCGGCTCTTCCTCCGAATCCTCTATGCGCTTCTCCCTCGGACTTACTGCCCTTACTACTACCTCACTGATAGACAACTGTGTCTCATCATCATCATCCTCCTCACCCACTGAAAGCTCTTGAGACAGTTGCCGGAAGTCCCCAGCCTCATCACCCGGACCCCGGGAACTTTCCAAAGGTTGGGCATCGGTCACGACAAACTCCTCAGGTGAGAGAGGAACCATTTTTTCCCAATCAAGGCAGGGGCCCGAGAACAGTTCTGGGAGTCTGTTTGCTTATCAGAATGTGTCATTTTCATGGAGTGAGGAAGCTGGGAGGAAAGAGGAGCAGCAGTGAGAGGATTCAGAGTTTCAGCAATGGACGGCGTAGAAGACAGGCTGGTCAATATCATTGCTGGATGCATTTTCTGCCATCCACCACAGGACCTGCTCACACTGCTCTGTTTGTAATAAAGGTCTAACACGTGAACCCAAAAATTGTGATATGAAGCTGGGGACCCCAGAAACTTGCCTCTCTCCAAATCCCACAGCAGCCGGCTGCGATTCACCTGGACCAGGAACTCAGCCTGTGCCCACACCCTCACTTAGACATCCGCATCCTCACCCGCGTCCACGTCCTCTAGCCCTACCCCTACCCCTCAGCATGGTGGATTACAAATAGAGCAGACACAGAGAGGTGTAAATAATTATGGAATTATTGGCGTACAGTTGGAGTCTGACAGCAGTATTGTAACGCTAACTCCAGGCAGAAACAAAGAATACCGAAGGCTGCAAACAGGCCTAGTGGCACAATAGTGATTCACTACAACTCCCACCAGACACACAGTAAATTTCAGACGGTCAGGGGTAGCCCAATGAAGGAGCTTTTATTGTAATTTTTGTTAAAAAAGAATATGACTTTCCCTCTATCAGTGGCTGCGGCCGTACGCTGTGTGGGAAATTGACGGCAGGCACAGAGCGGTGTAAATAATTATGGAATTATTGGCGTACAGTTGGAGGCTGACAGCGGTATTGTAACGTTAACTCCAGGCAGAAACAAAGAATACAGAAGGCTGCAAACAGGCCTAGCGGTGCAATAGTGGTTCACTACAACTTCCACCAGACACACAGTAAATTTCAGACGGTCAGGGGTAGCCCAACCAAGGAGCTTTTATTGTATTTTTTGAAAAAGAATACAGGCTATACAGCGTGTATATTACTCTCCCTCTATCAGGGGCTGTCTCCACAAGCTGTGCCTGAAGCTGACGGCAGGCACAGAGCGGTGTAAAAAATTAGGGAATTATTGGCGTACAGTTGGAGGCTGACAGCGGTTATGTAACACAAACTGCAGCCAGAAAAAAATTATACGCAAGGCTGCAAACAGGCCTAGCCGTGCAATAGTGATTCACTACAACTTCCACCAGACACACGGTAAATTTCAGATGGTGAGGGGTAGCCAAACGAAGGAGCTTGTATTTATTTATTTTTTAAAAGAATAGAGGCTATATACCGTGTATATGACTTTCCCTCTATCAGGGGCTGTCGCCGCACGCTGTGCCTGAAGCGGACGGCAGACACAGAGCGGTGTAAAAAAATTTGGGAATTATTGGCGTACTGTTGGAGGCTGACAGTTGTTATGTAACGCAAACTGCAGCCAGAAAAAAATTATACGCAAGGCTGCAAAAAGGCCTAGCGGCGCAATAGTGAAGCACTACAACTCCCAGCAGCCACGCAGTAAAATGCAGACGGTCACAGGTAGCCCTAAGAAGGAGCTTTTTTTTAAAAAAAATGTTGAAAAAGAATACAGGCTATATAGCGTGTATATGACTTTCCCTCTATCAGGGGCTGTCGCCGTACGCTGTGCCTGAAGCTGATGGCAGACACAGAGCGGTGTAAAAAAATAGGGAATTATTGGCTGTGGGAGATTTCCAATAGGTTCACCATTTTGTATGTATTTTCTGTTGTCAACTGGGAATATACTGTATTTTCTGTATGGTCTAATCCTTTGGGGGAAGGGAGCATCGCCCCTCCCCCCCCCCACCTCCACAAGAATTGGAGGAGCAGTGCTGTGTGTCCAAGAACTGGTCAAACCCGTTCTAACTGGCAAAAACCTATCGAGGAATGTCTCTTGGTCAAGCAGAGAGGAGAAACAGGATGTTCTTCTCATGAGACCAAATTCAAGAATGAACTGAGCGTGCTCACCGAAGTTCCTCCCAGATGGATGACCTCACAAGCTACCTCACAAATACCTCCCTCTGAGAACGACCAATCAGCATGCTAAATAATGTAACTGTATCCTAAATTACTTCACTTCCTGTGTTGAGATTTTATTTAAACTTTATGCGCGTGAATAAAGTTAGAGACTCTTTTGGGACACATGATGTGAGACGTGTGATCTTTGAAAGGCTCTCCAGGCCGGTACATATTATCGAATTTGAAACAATTCAAAACACAGTATACCTGAAATAGCGAATTTTGCGCTAACAGGAATGCAGTGGGAGGCTGACAGCGGTTATGTAACACAAACTGCAGCCAGAAAAAAATTATACGCAAGGCTGCAAAAAAGCCTAGCTGTGTAATAGTGAAGCACTACAACTCCCAGCAGCCAAGCAGTAAAATGCAGACGGTCACAGGTAGCCCTAAGCAGGACCGTTGGGGTTCTTGTAGACAGGATTCTACACTACCGCTGTCCCTGCCTCACCAGTACTGCCCCTGTACTCTGTATAATTGACTGCAGACTGAGAACGCTATAGCTGTAATAGCCTGCAGAGCCCGAGATGAAAAAAAAATTTTAGTGCAAAACTGCTCCCAGCAGCCACAACAGTAATGCACATGGTCAGATGTGGCCCTAAGAAGGACCGTTGGGGTTCTTGTAGACAGGATTTTACACTACAACTGTCCCTGCCTCACCAGTACTGCCCCTATACTCTGTATAATTGACTGCAGACTGAGAACGCTATAACTGTAATAGCCTGCAGAGCCCGAGATGAAAAAAAAAATTTGGGGTGTGAAACTGCTCCCAGCAGCCACAACAGTAATGCACATGGTCAGATGTGGCCCTAAGAAGGACCGTTGGGGTTCTTTAAGATGCTAACACTCTAACTATAGCAGCAGCACCCTCTCTAATCTCTGCCAGCATGTGTCTGAGGCGAGCCACGGGTGCGACCGCTTTAAGTACTCGGCAGTCACTTGAT
The DNA here is from genome assembly GCF_035609145.1 of Eleutherodactylus coqui. Taxonomy (NCBI): domain Eukaryota; kingdom Metazoa; phylum Chordata; class Amphibia; order Anura; family Eleutherodactylidae; genus Eleutherodactylus; species Eleutherodactylus coqui. Next base: position 16,662,210 of record NC_089838.1, read on the forward strand.
CTCACCAGCCACTCACTGCAGGGGGGGTGGGATAGGGCTGGAACGTCACAGGAGAAAGTTGTAATGCTTTCCCTGCATGTCTATTGGCCAGAAAATGGCGCTAAACATGCAGGGAAAGAAATGGAATTGACTCGAGTACCGCGTGGTGCTCGTCTCGAGTAACGAGCATCTCAAACACCCTAATACTCAAAGGAGCATCAAGCTCGGACGAATATGCTCACTCATCTCTAGTACAGTCCCATGCATTTGCTTTCTTTTTGCACTTGTTGGATACGGTATTGCTGGTCCCTTTCACTTTCCACAAGCAGGGTGGTGTCATCTGTTTATCAAAGGTTGTTGACATTTCTGCCACCAATTTTGACTCCGATTTCTGATTCATCCACATTGCATCGCCTCATGATTCTTTCTGCGTAAAGATTGAAAAGGACTGGTAATAGAATGCAGCCTTACATCTTTCTTGATTCCAAACCAATCCATGTTTCCATAAGCTGTCCTGACTGTTGCTCATATAAATACACTGGCAGAGATAGCTCTGTCTGCATTGAGGTCAACCATATGTTTTTGATCTGAGAGTATAGAAAGAATTGATTATCTGGCAGAACATGCTCTAAGGTAAGGTTTCAAAGGTTTTAATCTTTGAGCCACTTGTCAGTTCACTTAAAAGCTGAACTCTTTTCTTCCAGCTCTGCACGGACAGATTATCCATCAAGAAATCTCTATATGGAGAGGTACAGACTTTCTTGAAGTGTGCTCCCTTGAGATTTAAACTATTTGGAGCTATGCATAAATTGAGGTCTCTACTGTAGGAGTCATTTCACTCCTGCAAGATGTTCTATGTTGGGCCATCCTATTCCTTCCTTTTTTATACACCAAGGTCTTAGTTGTTTTAAAAGGTTTGATTTATAGTAAGCTTCAATTTTTGGGACACACAATCTGCCCAATCTTTTGGGGCTGTACATAATGGACTTGGAGACTCTCGGTCATTTTTCACCCCAGCTGAAAGTTATCATTTGTTTTTATAGATCTTTAATCAATTTTGCCAAGCACTGGGTGGGGATTGTGCGCAATTTATATAGAAGCAACACTTTATATAAAACTATTCTGCCTAACCAGGAGATTCCATCTTAGCATGCCTTTGTAAGCTTGTATGTATTTCATTACAGTGGAAAATTTTTGATTTGCTATGTTTGTTGTGGGGGGAAGATAGCTTTATACAGATTCTGTAATTTAGAGGGGGGGGAGTTGATAGCTAGAATTTGGGACTTGGAAGGATTTACTTTTTAATATGAGATTGCTCCGAATGTTGTAATTGGGCAGGATGCTGCTCTCAATAACCCCAAGGGTGTAGATAACATCAAAACTATATCGTCCGCAATGATGCCCGATCTTGTGTTGTCTGTAAGACAATGGGATGCCCCTGATGTTCTCATCCATTCTTACCACTTCTGCTAATGGTTCCATCATCAAAATAAATGGGGATAGCGGACAGCCCTAATGGGTACCCTTTTGTTATATTAAAGGTTTTGGATAAAATTCCATTGATCATTACTCTGGCCGAGGGGGTTGAATATAGTGCTTGGATGACCTCTAGGATCCTTCTATCAAATGCCTTCAGGAACTTTCCACTCTACTCATCAAGTCTATCACTCCTATTGTTGTGTCTGAGGTTTGTCTCTACCCCACAAATTCTGACTGGTCACCATGAATTAAGCTCGGGATGATTTCCAAAAGATCCATTGCTACAATATTTGCCTAGAATTTGGGGTCACTATTCATAAGTGAAATGGGCCTGAAATTGGAAGGGAAGGGTGCAGTTTTCTCAGGTTTTGGTATTGCAACAATGGTCGCTTGCAACATCTCTGTGAACAATGTTACCTTTTTCATTGCTAGCTTAAGTGTGTCTCATGTGGTTGCCTAATGGGTCTTTAATAGAGATGAGTGAGCACCAAAATGCTTGGGTGCTCGTTGCTCGAGTCAGGCTTTTTTGAATGCTCGAGAGCTCGTTTTGAGTAATGAACCCCATTGAAGTCAATGGGAGACTCAAGCATTTTTCAAGCTGACCCATGCTCCGCATAGGAGAGGTTGTGTGAATCACCTAAAAACATCAGAAAATGATGGAAACACCACAAAAATTGATAGGAAACAGCAGGAACTGCTTCTACTTATTCCTTTTTCACTTCCTTGTTGGAGTTTATGGAGTCCACAGAACTCGACAGTCAGCGCTTGGGGAGACGAAAATAGCGTCTTCAGTTATATGTAAAAGAATTGCTTATCTCTATCATCCTACGTAGCTTGGAAATTATTCTGGAAATTATGATAAAACATGATTTAAAAAAATAAATAAAGTGAGAAAATCTTTACAACAAATATTATTTGAAAGACAAAAAACATTTTTGTTTAATATATTAGCCACTAACTTTATCTATCTGGTAGATGGGTAGCTATATTTTAATATGTAAAAGATACAGACTAACACCTAATACTTAGGGACAGAAGGAGTGTAAAAAGTCTTTCTAAGGTCAAGACCATTGAATTGAGTGTATTCAAAAGACTCTATATGCAACATTGATCAACAGTCATGGTATTTAGATTAACCAAACAAAATGCACTTACTGTATATGATAGAAAAGTCAGTGATTAAGTTTGGCCCATGCGACTCCATGATTTGGGCATAGAAATTATACAGATGTATGCAAATCACTTTGGGATTAAAGACATGTTAAAGCTCTTGTTTTGCTAAACAGAATTGGACAAAGTTTCTTCATAAGATTAAAAATTATTTTGAAGAGTAATTATGGCATTCAGATACACCAAACAGGAAGCACTTACTATATTTAATCTGAAGCAAGTACTTTAGTTTGGCCAATCCGTATCCATATAAGTGCGGAACAAAAAATGATCAAGTCTTTACAACTATTTTAAGAAAGGCAAAAACATTTTTGTAAATATATTAGCCACAATCATTATCTATCTGGCACCTGGATAAGCGTATTTTGATGTGCAATAGTTACAGACTAAGACATAGTACATGAGAACAGAATGAGTGTTGGAAAAGTCTTTTTAGGGTCAAGATCATTGACTTTAGTGTTTTCCAAAGACTATATATATATATGCCATATTGTTGAACAGTAATAGTATTCAGATAAACCAAATAAAATGCAATGATTGTATGTTATACAAAAGTCAGTGCTTGACTTTTGCCCATGTGTCTGCATCATTCGAGCATATAAATTATACAGATGCATGCATAACACTTTCTGATAAAGAGAAAAAAACATGAAAAAACAACTGCTTACCTAGGTTGTTAAAAGGACATGGTTCTTCAAGTTTCCATTTAGCAACTGCCACAGTATCAAAAATGTTGCCTATTTATAAGCCTAAAACCATAAGACTTTCAACCAATCACATGTTATTTGACCCTCCCTTAGTTTCATTAACACATTAGTATATCCAACCTGTATATTTTGCTAGTGGGTGAATGAATTCAATGATTAAAATGTACATGAGACTAAATTTGCAGAACAATAGTCTTTTGTTTATACACACATTCAATATCATGTTCTTGCTCATGCACACATTTAGTATCATTGTTTTAAAATGTGTGGTCCCACTGACACACCCTTCTAACATTTTTTTCCCAACTTCACTTTAGTGAAGCTACTTTCTTATGTGATCTCTTTTATACCATGTAATAGATACAGATTATTACATACTACTTGGGCATATTAGAAAAGATAATACTCTTGTGTTGGTTATAGAAAATCCAATACCATTTTGAAACAAGGCTTAAGGGAAAAATGATGATGAATCATGGTATTGAGATATGCCAAACAAGAAGGACTTACTGTATTTTAAAGCAAAGCAAGTACTTTCCTTTGGCCAATCCGTATCCACAAAAAAGAGTGTCATAAAATGAGAAAATCTTTACAACAAATATTATTTGAAAGACAAAAACATTTTTGTTTAATATATTAGCCACAAACTTTATCTATCTGGTAGATGGGTAGCTATATTTTAATATGTAAAAGATACAGACTAGCACCTAATACTTACGGACAGAAGGAGTGCTAAAAGTTATTTTAGGGTCAAGACCATTGAATTGAGTGTTTTCAAAAGACTCTATATGCAACATTGATGAACAGTCATGGTATTTAGATTAACCAAACAAAATGCACTTACTGTATAGGATAGAAAAGTCAGTGATTAAGTTTGGCCCATGCGACTCCATGATTTGGGCATAGAAATGATACAGATGTATGCAAATCACTTTGGGATTAAAGACATGTTAAAGCTCTTGTTTTGCTAAACAGAATTGGACAAAGTTTCTTCATAAGATTAAAAATTATTTTGAAGAGTAATTATGGCATTCAGATACACCAAACAGGAAGCACTTACTATATTTAATCTGAAGCAAGTACTTTAGTTTGGCCAATCCGTATCCATATAAGTGCGGAACAAAGAATGATCAAGTCTTTACAACTATTTTATGAAAGGCAAAAACATTTTAAACATATTAGCCACAAACTTTATCTATCTGGCAGCTGATAAAGTAAATGTTGATATTCAAAAGTTACAGCCCATCACATAAAACATGGGAAGAGAATGTGTGGTAAAAGACTTTTTAGGGTGAAGACTAGGGAATTGTTTTTTAAAAGACTATATATGCAACATTGATAAGCAGTCATGGTATTTAGATTAACCCAACAAAATGCACTTTGTATATGATAGAAAAGTCAGTGCTTAAGTTTGGCCCATGTGACTCCATGATTTGGGCACAGAAATAATACAGATGTATGCAAAATACTTTAGGATTGAAGGCATGTTAAAGCTCTTGTTTTGCTTAAATACAATTGCACAAAGTTTCTTCATGAGATTAAAAATTATTTTGAAGAGTAATTATGGCATTCAGATACACCAAACAGGAAGCACTTACTATATTTAATCTGAAGCAAGTACTTTAGTTTGGCCAATCTGTATCCATATAAGTGCGGAACCAAAAAGGATCAAGTCTTTACAACTATTTTATGAAAGGCAAAAACATTTTAGTTAAATATATTAGCCACAAACTTTATCTTTCTGGCAGGTAAAAAGGAAATTGTGATATTCAATAGTTAAAGCCTATCACATAAAACATGGGGAGAGTATGTGTGTTAAAAGACTTTAGGGTCAAGACTAGAGAATTGAGTGTTTTTTTAAAAGACTATATATGCAACATTGATCAACAGTCATGGTATTTAGATTAACCAACAAAATGCACTAACTGTATAGGATAGAAAAGTCAATGACTAAGTTTGGCCCATGTGACTCCATGACTTGGTCATAGAAATGTTACAGATGCATGCAAATCACTTTGGGATTAAACACATGTTAAAGCTCTTGTTTTACTTAAATAGAATTGGACAAAGTTTCTTCAGAAGAATAAAAATTATTTTGAAGAGTAATTATGGCATTCAGATACACCAAACAGGAAGCACTTACTATATTTTAATTTAAAGCAAGTACTTTAGTTTGGCCAATCCGTATCCATATAAGTGCGGAACAAAAAATGATCAAGTCTTTACAACTATTTTATGAAAGGCAAAAACATTTTTGTAAATATATTAGCCACAATCATTATCTATCTGGCACCTGGATAAGCGTATTTTGATGTGCAATAGCTACAGACTAAGACATAGTACATGAGAACAGAATGAGTGTTGGAAAAGTCTTTTTAGGGTCAAGATCATTGACTTTAGTGTTTTCCAAAGAATATATATATATATATGCCATATTGTTGAACAGTAATAGTATTCAGATAAACCAAATAAAATGCAATTATTGTATGTTATACAAAAGTCAGTGCTTGACTTTTGCCCATGTGTCTGCATCATTCGAGCATATAAATTATACAGATGCATGCATAACACTTTCTGATAAAGAGAAAAAAACATGAAAAAACAACTGCTTACCTAGGTTGTTAAAAGGACATGGTTCTTCAAGTTTCCATTTAGCAACTGCCACAGTATCAAAAATGTTGCCTATTTATAAGCCTAAAACCATAAGACTTTCAACCAATCACATGTTATTTGACCCTCCCTTAGTTTAATTAACACATTAGTATATCCAACCTGTATATTTTGCTAGTGGGTGAATGAATTCAATCATTAAAATGTACATGAGACTAAATTTGCAGAACAATAGTCTTTTGTTTATACACACATTCAATATCATGTTCTTGCTCATGCACACATTTAGTATCATTGTTTTAAAATGTGTGGTCCCACTGACACACCCTTCTAACATTTTTTTCCCAACTTCACTTTAGTGAAGCTACTTTCTTATGTGATCTCTTTTATACCATGTAATAGATACAGATTATTACATACTACTTGGGCATATTAGAAAAGATAATACTCTTGTGTTGGTTATAGAAAATCCAATACCATTTTGAAACAAGGCTTAAGGGAAAAATGATGATGAATCGTGGTATTGAGATATACCAAGCAAGAAGGACTTACTGTATTATAAAGCAAAGCAAGTACTTTCGTTTGGCCAATCCGTATCCACGGAAAAGAGTGTCATAAAATGAGAAAATCTTTACAACAAATATTATTTGAAAGACAAAAACATTTTTGTTTAATATATTAGCCACTAACTTTATCTATCTGGTAGATGGGTAGCTATATTTTAATATGTAAAAGATACAGACTAGCACCTAATACTTAGGGACAGAAGGAGTGCTAAAAGTTATTTTAGGGTCAAGACCAGTGAATTGAGTGTTTTCAAAAGACTCTATATGCAACATTGATGAACAGTCATGGTATTTAGATTAACCAAACAAAATGCACTTACTGTATATGATAGAAAAGTCAGTGATTAAGTTTGGCCCATGCGACTCCATGGTTTGGGCATAGAAATGATACAGATGTATGCAAATCACTTTAGGATTAAAGACATGTTAAAGCTCTTGTTTTGCTAAACAGAATTGGACAAAGTTTCTTCATAAGATTAAAAATTATTTTGAAGAGTAATTATGGCATTCAGATACACCAAACAGGAAGCACTTACTATATTTAATCTGAAGCAAGTACTTTAGTTTGGCCAATCCGTATCCATATAAGTGTGGAACAAAAAATGATCAAGTCTTTACAACTATCTTATGAAAGGCAAAAACATTTTAAACATATTAGCCACAAACTTTATCTATCTGGCAGCTGAAAAAGTAAATGTTGATATTCAAAAGTTACAGCCTATCACATAAAACATGGGAAGAGAATGTGTGGTAAAAGACTTTTTAGGGTCAAGACTAGGGAATTGAGTGTTTTTTAAAAGACTATATATGCAACATTGATGAGCAGTCATGGTATTTAGATTACCCCCAACAAAATGCACTTTGTATATGATAGAAAAGTCAGTGCTTAAGTTTGGCCCATGTGACTCCATGATTTGGGCATAGAAATAATACAGATGTATGCAAAATACTTTAGGATTGAAGGCATGTTAAAGCTCTTGTTTTGCTTAAATACAATTGGACAAAGTTTCTTCATAAGATTAAAAATTATTTTAAATAGTAATTATGGCATTCAGATACACCAAACAGGAAGCACTTACTATATTTAATCGGAAGCAAGTACTTTAGTTTGGCCAATCCGTATCCATATAAGTGCGGAACAAAAAATGATCAAGTCTTTACAACTATTTTATGAAAGGCAAAAACATTTTAGTTAAATATATTAGCCACAAACTGTATCTATCTGGCAGGTAAAAAGGAAATTTTGATATTCAATAGTTAAAGCCTATCACATAAAACATGGGAAGAGAATGTGTGTTAAAAGACTTTAGGGTCAAGACTAGAGAATTGAGTGTTTTTTTAAAAGACTATATATGCAACATTGATCAACAGTCCTGGTATTTAGATTAACCAACAAAATGCACTAACTGTAGAGGATAGAAAAGTCAGTGACTAAGTTTGGCCCATGTGACTCCATGACTTGGTCATAGAAATGTTACAGATGCATGCAAATCACTTTGGGATTAAACACATGTTAAAGCTCTTGTTTTACTTAAATAGAATTGGACAAAGTTTCTTCAGAAGATTAAAAATTATTTTGAAGAGTAATTATGGCATTCAGATACACCAAACAGGAAGCACTTACTATATTTTAATTTAAAGCAAGTACTTTAGTTTGGCCAATCCGTATCCATATAAGTGCGGAACACAAAATGATCAAGTCTTTACAACTATTTTATGAAAAGCAAAAACATTTTTGTAAATATATTAGCCACAATCATTATCTATCTGGCACCTGGACAAGCGTATTTTGATGTGCAATAGCTACAGACTAAGACATAGTACATGAGAACAGAATGACTGTTGGACAAGTCTTTTTAGGGTCAAGATCATTGACTTTAGTGTTTTCCAAAGACTATATATATATATATGCCATATTGTTGAACAGTAATAGTATTCAGATAAACCAAATAAAATGCAATTATTGTATGTTATACAAAAGTCAGTGCTTGACTTTTGCCCATGTGTCTGCATCATTCGAGCATATAAATTATACAGATGCATGCATAACACTTTCTGATAAAGAGAAAAAAACATGAAAAAACAACTGCTTACCTAGGTTGTTAAAATGACATGGTTCTTCAAGTTTCCATTTAGCAACTGCCACAGTATCAAAAATGTTGCCTATTTATAAGCCTAAAACCATAAGACTTTCAACCAATCACATGTTATTTGACCCTCCCTTAGTTTCATTAACACATTAGTATATCCAACCTGTATATTTTGCTAGTGGGTGAATGAATTCAATGATTAAAATGTACATGAGACTAAATTTGCAGAACAATAGTCTTTTGTTTATACACACATTCAATATCATGTTCTTGCTCATGCACACATTTAGTATCATTGTTTTAAAATGTGTGGTCCCACTGACACACCCTTCTAACATTTTTTTCCCAACTTCACTTTAGTGAAGCTACTTTCTTATGTGATCTCTTTTATACCATGTAATAGATACAGATTATTACATACTACTTGGGCATATTAGAAAAGATAATACTCTTGTGTTGGTTATAGAAAATCCAATACCATTTTGAAACAAGGCTTAAGGGAAAAATGATGATGAATCGTGGTATTGAGATATACCAAGCAAGAAGGACTTACTGTATTATAAAGCAAAGCAAGTACTTTCGTTTGGCCAATCCGTATCCACGGAAAAGAGTGTCATAAAATGAGAAAATCTTTACAACAAATATTATTTGAAAGACAAAAACATTTTTGTTTAATATATTAGCCACTAACTTTATGTATCTGGTAGATGGGTAGCTATATTTTAATATGTAAAAGATACAGACTAACACCTAATACTTAGGGACAGAAGGAGTGCTAAAAGTTATTTTAGGGTCAAGACCAGTGAATTGAGTGTTTTCAAAAGACTCTATATGCAACATTGATGAACAGTCATGGTATTTAGATTAACCAAACAAAATGCACTTACTGTATATGATAGAAAAGTCAGTGATTAAGTTTGGCCCATGCAACTCCATGATTTGGGCATAGAAATGTTACAGATGCATGCAAATCACTTTGGGATTAAAGACATGTTAAAGCTCTTGTTTTGCTAAACAGAATTGGACAAAGTTTCTTCATAAGATTAAAAATTATTTTGAAGAGTAATTATGGCATTCAGATACACCAAACAGGAAGCACTTACTATATTTTAATTTAAAGCAAGTACTTTAGTTTGGCCAATCCGTATCCATATAAGTGCGGAACCAAAAAGGATCAAGTCTTTACAACTATTTTATGAAAGGCAAAAACATTTTAGTTAAATATATTAGCCACAAACTTTATCTATCTGGCAGGTAAAAAGGAAATTTTGATATTCAATAGTTAAAGCCTATCACATAAAACATGGGAAGAGAATGTGTGTTAAAAGACTTTAGGGTCAAGACTAGAGAATTGAGTGTTTTTTTAAAAGACTATATATGCAACATTGATCAACAGTCATGGTATTTAGATTAACCAACAAAATGCACTAACTGTATAGGATAGAAAAGTCAGTGACTACGTTTGGCCCATGTGACTCCATGACTTGGTCATAGAAATGTTACAGATGCATGCAAATCACTTTGGGATTAAACACACGTTAAAGCTCTTGTTTTACTTAAATAGAATTGGACAAAGTTTCTTCAGAAGATTAAAAATTATTTTGAAGAGTAATTATGGCATTCAGATACACCAAACAGGAAGCACTTACTATATTTTAATTTAAAGCAAGTACTTTAGTTTGGCCAATCCGTATCCATATAAGTGCGGAACACAAAATGATCAAGTCTTTACAACTATTTTATGAAAAGCAAAAACATTTTTGTAAATATATTAGCCACAATCATTATCTATCTGGCACCTGGATAAGCGTATTTTGATGTGCAATAGCTACAGACTAAGACATAGTACATGAGAACAGAATGAGTGTTGGAAAAGTCTTTTTAGGGTCAAGATCATTGACTTTAGTGTTTTCCAAAGACTATATATATATGCCATATTGTTGAACAGTAACAGTATTCAGATAAACCAAATAAAATGCAATTATTGTATGTTATACAAAAGTCAGTGCTTGACTTTTGCCCATGTGTCTGCATCATTCGAGCATATAAATTATACAGATGCATGCATAACACTTTCTGATAAAGAGAAAAAAACATGAAAAAACAACTGCTTACCTAGGTTGTTAAAGGACATGGTTCTTCAAGTTTCCATTTAGCAACTGCCACAGTATCAAAAATGTTGCCTATTTATAAGCCTAAAACCATAAGACTTTCAACCAATCACATGTTATTTGACCCTCCCTTAGTTTCATTAACACATTAGTATATCCAACCTGTATATTTTACTAGTGGGTGAATGAATTCAATGATTAAAATGTACATGAGACTAAATTTGCAGAACAATAGTCTTTTGTTTATACACACATTCAATATCATGTTCTTGCTCATGCACACATTTAGTATCATTGTTTTAAAATGTGTGGTCCCACTGACACACCCTTCTAACATTTTTTTCCCAACTTCACTTTAGTGAAGCTACTTTCTTATCTGATCTCTTTTATACCATGTAATAGATACAGATTATTACATACTACTTGGGCATATTAGAAAAGATAATACTCTTGTGTTGGTTATAGAAAATCCAATACCATTTTGAAACAAGGCTTAAGGGAAAAATGATGATGAATCGTGGTATTGAGATATACCAAACAAGAAGGACTTACTGTATTTTAAAGCAAAGCAAGTACTTTCGTTTGGCCAATCCGTATCCACAAAAAAGAGTGTCATAAAATGAGAAAATCTTTACAACAAATATTATTTGAAAGACAAAAACATTTTTGTTTAATATATTAGCCACTAACTTTATCTATCTGGTAGATGGGTAGCTATATTTTAATATGTAAAAGATACAGACTAACACCTAATACTTAGGGACAGAAGGAGTGCTAAAAGTTATTTTAGGGTCAAGACCATTGAATTGAGTGTTTTCAAAAGACTCTATATGCAACATTGATGAACAGTCATGGTATTTAGATTAACCAAACAAAATGCACTTACTATATATGATAGAAAAGTCAGTGATTAAGTTTGGCCCATGCGACTCCATGATTTGGGCATAGAAATTATACAGATGTATGCAAATCACTTTGGGATTAAAGACATGTTAAAGCTCTTGTTTTGCTAAACAGAATTGGACAAAGTTTCTTCATAAGATTAAAAATTATTTTGAAGAGTAATTATGGCATTCAGATACACCAAACAGGAAGCACTTACTATATTTAATCTGAAGCAAGTACTTTAGTTTGGCCAATCCGTATCCATATAAGTGCGGAACAAAAAATGATCAAGTCTTTACAACTATTTTATGAAAGGCAAAAACATTTTAAACATATTAGCCACAAATGTTATCTATCTGGCAGCTGAAAAAGTAAATGTTGATATTCAAAAGTTACAGCCTATCACATAAAACATGGGAAGAGAATGTGTGTTAAAAGACATTATAGGGTCAAGACTAGGGAATTGAGTGTTTTTTAAAAGACTATATATGCAACATTGATGAGCAGTCATGGTATTTAGATTACCCCAACAAAATGCACTTTGTATATGATAGAAAAGTCAGTGCTTAAGTTTGGCCCATGTGGCTCCATGATTTGGGCATAGAAATAGTACAGATGTATGCAAAATACTTTAGGATTGAAGGCATGTTAAAGCTCTTGTTTTGCTTAAATACAATTGGACAAAGTTTCTTCATAAGATTAAAAATTATTTTGAAGAGTAATTATGGCATTCAGATACACCAAACAGGAAGCACTTACTATATTTTAATTTAAAGCAAGTACTTTAGTTTGGCCAATCCGTATCCATATAAGTGCGGAACCAAAAAGGATCAAGTCTTTACAACTATTTTATGAAAGGCAAAAACATTTTAGTTAAATATATTAGCCACAAACTTTATCTATCTGGCAGGTAAAAAGGAAATTTTGATATTCAATAGTTAAAGCCTATCACATAAAACATGGGAAGAGAATGTGTGTTAAAAGACTTTAGGGTCAAGACTAGAGAATTGAGTGTTTTTTTAAAAGACTATATATGCAACATTGATCAACAGTCATGGTATTTAGATTAACCAACAAAATGCACTAACTGTATAGGATAGAAAAGTCAGTGACTACGTTTGGCCCATGTGACTCCATGACTTGGTCATAGAAATGTTACAGATGCATGCAAATCACTTTGGGATTAAACACACGTTAAAGCTCTTGTTTTACTTAAATAGAATTGGACAAAGTTTCTTCAGAAGATTAAAAATTATTTTGAAGAGTAATTATGGCATTCAGATACACCAAACAGGAAGCACTTACTATATTTTAATTTAAAGCAAGTACTTTAGTTTGGCCAATCCGTATCCATATAAGTGCGGAACACAAAATGATCAAGTCTTTACAACTATTTTATGAAAAGCAAAAACATTTTTGTAAATATATTAGCCACAATCATTATCTATCTGGCACCTGGATAAGCGTATTTTGATGTGCAATAGCTACAGACTAAGACATAGTACATGAGAACAGAATGAGTGTTGGAAAAGTCTTTTTAGGGTCAAGATCATTGACTTTAGTGTTTTCCAAAGACTATATATATATGCCATATTGTTGAACAGTAACAGTATTCAGATAAACCAAATAAAATGCAATTATTGTATGTTATACAAAAGTCAGTGCTTGACTTTTGCCCATGTGTCTGCATCATTCGAGCATATAAATTATACAGATGCATGCATAACACTTTCTGATAAAGAGAAAAAAACATGAAAAAACAACTGCTTACCTAGGTTGTTAAAGGACATGGTTCTTCAAGTTTCCATTTAGCAACTGCCACAGTATCAAAAATGTTGCCTATTTATAAGCCTAAAACCATAAGACTTTCAACCAATCACATGTTATTTGACCCTCCCTTAGTTTCATTAACACATTAGTATATCCAACCTGTATATTTTACTAGTGGGTGAATGAATTCAATGATTAAAATGTACATGAGACTAAATTTGCAGAACAATAGTCTTGTTTATACACACATTCAATATCATGTTCTTGCTCATGCACACATTTAGTATCATTGTTTTAAAATGTGTGGTCCCACTGACACACCCTTCTAACATTTTTTTCCCAACTTCACTTTAGTGAAGCTACTTTCTTATCTGATCTCTTTTATACCATGTAATAGATACAGATTATTACATACTACTTGGGCATATTAGAAAAGATAATACTCTTGTGTTGGTTATAGAAAATCCAATACCATTTTGAAACAAGGCTTAAGGGAAAAATGATGATGAATCGTGGTATTGAGATATACCAAACAAGAAGGACTTACTGTATTTTAAAGCAAAGCAAGTACTTTCGTTTGGCCAATCCGTATCCACAAAAAAGAGTGTCATAAAATGAGAAAATCTTTACAACAAATATTATTTGAAAGACAAAAACATTTTTGTTTAATATATTAGCCACTAACTTTATCTATCTGGTAGATGGGTAGCTATATTTTAATATGTAAAAGATACAGACTAACACCTAATACTTAGGGACAGAAGGAGTGCTAAAAGTTATTTTAGGGTCAAGACCATTGAATTGAGTGTTTTCAAAAGACTCTATATGCAACATTGATGAACAGTCATGGTATTTAGATTAACCAAACAAAATGCACTTACTATATATGATAGAAAAGTCAGTGATTAAGTTTGGCCCATGCGACTCCATGATTTGGGCATAGAAATTATACAGATGTATGCAAATCACTTTGGGATTAAAGACATGTTAAAGCTCTTGTTTTGCTAAACAGAATTGGACAAAGTTTCTTCATAAGATTAAAAATTATTTTGAAGAGTAATTATGGCATTCAGATACACCAAACAGGAAGCACTTACTATATTTAATCTGAAGCAAGTACTTTAGTTTGGCCAATCCGTATCCATATAAGTGCGGAACAAAAAATGATCAAGTCTTTACAACTATTTTATGAAAGGCAAAAACATTTTAAACATATTAGCCACAAATGTTATCTATCTGGCAGCTGAAAAAGTAAATGTTGATATTCAAAAGTTACAGCCTATCACATAAAACATGGGAAGAGAATGTGTGTTAAAAGACATTATAGGGTCAAGACTAGGGAATTGAGTGTTTTTTAAAAGACTATATATGCAACATTGATGAGCAGTCATGGTATTTAGATTACCCCAACAAAATGCACTTTGTATATGATAGAAAAGTCAGTGCTTAAGTTTGGCCCATGTGGCTCCATGATTTGGGCATAGAAATAGTACAGATGTATGCAAAATACTTTAGGATTGAAGGCATGTTAAAGCTCTTGTTTTGCTTAAATACAATTGGACAAAGTTTCTTCATAAGATTAAAAATTATTTTGAAGAGTAATTATGGCATTCAGATACACCAAACAGGAAGCACTTACTATATTTTAATTTAAAGCAAGTACTTTAGTTTGGCCAATCCGTATCCATATAAGTGCGGAACCAAAAAGGATCAAGTCTTTACAACTATTTTATGAAAGGCAAAAACATTTTAGTTAAATATATTAGCCACAAACTTTATCTATCTGGCAGGTAAAAAGGAAATTTTGATATTCAATAGTTACAGCCTATCACATAAAACATGGGAAGAGAATGTGTGTTAAAAGACTTTAGGGTCAAGACTAGAGAATTGAGTGTTTTTTTAAAAGACTATATATGCAACATTGATCAACAGTCATGGTATTTAGATTAACCAACAAAATGCACTAACTGTATAGGATAGAAAAGTCAGTGACTACGTTTGGCCCATGTGACTCCATGACTTGGTCATAGAAATGTTACAGATGCATGCAAATCACTTTGGGATTAAACACACGTTAAAGCTCTTGTTTTACTTAAATAGAATTGGACAAAGTTTCTTCAGAAGATTAAAAATTATTTTGAAGAGTAATTATGGCATTCAGATACACCAAACAGGAAGCACTTACTATATTTTAATTTAAAGCAAGTACTTTAGTTTGGCCAATCCGTATCCATATAAGTGCGGAACACAAAATGATCAAGTCTTTACAACTATTTTATGAAAAGCAAAAACATTTTTGTAAATATATTAGCCACAATCATTATCTATCTGGCACCTGGATAAGCGTATTTTGATGTGCAATAGCTACAGACTAAGACATAGTACATGAGAACAGAATGAGTGTTGGAAAAGTCTTTTTAGGGTCAAGATCATTGACTTTAGTGTTTTCCAAAGACTATATATATATGCCATATTGTTGAACAGTAACAGTATTCAGATAAACCAAATAAAATGCAATTATTGTATGTTATACAAAAGTCAGTGCTTGACTTTTGCCCATGTGTCTGCATCATTCGAGCATATAAATTATACAGATGCATGCATAACACTTTCTGATAAAGAGAAAAAAACATGAAAAAACAACTGCTTACCTAGGTTGTTAAAGGACATGGTTCTTCAAGTTTCCATTTAGCAACTGCCACAGTATCAAAAATGTTGCCTATTTATAAGCCTAAAACCATAAGACTTTCAACCAATCACATGTTATTTGACCCTCCCTTAGTTTCATTAACACATTAGTATATCCAACCTGTATATTTTACTAGTGGGTGAATGAATTCAATGATTAAAATGTACATGAGACTAAATTTGCAGAACAATAGTCTTGTTTATACACACATTCAATATCATGTTCTTGCTCATGCACACATTTAGTATCATTGTTTTAAAATGTGTGGTCCCACTGACACACCCTTCTAACATTTTTTTCCCAACTTCACTTTAGTGAAGCTACTTTCTTATCTGATCTCTTTTATACCATGTAATAGATACAGATTATTACATACTACTTGGGCATATTAGAAAAGATAATACTCTTGTGTTGGTTATAGAAAATCCAATACCATTTTGAAACAAGGCTTAAGGGAAAAATGATGATGAATCGTGGTATTGAGATATACCAAACAAGAAGGACTTACTGTATTTTAAAGCAAAGCAAGTACTTTCGTTTGGCCAATCCGTATCCACAAAAAAGAGTGTCATAAAATGAGAAAATCTTTACAACAAATATTATTTGAAAGACAAAAACATTTTTGTTTAATATATTAGCCACTAACTTTATGTATCTGGTAGATGGGTAGCTATATTTTAATATGTAAAAGATACAGACTAACACCTAATACTTAGGGACAGAAGGAGTGCTAAAAGTTATTTTAGGGTCAAGACCATTGAATTGAGTGTTTTCAAAAGACTCTATATGCAACATTGATGAACAGTCATGGTATTTAGATTAACCAAACAAAATGCACTTACTGTATATGATAGAAAAGTCAGTGATTAAGTTTGGCCCATGCGACTCCATGATTTGGGCATAGAAATTATACAGATGTATGCAAATCACTTTGGGATTAAAGACATGTTAAAGCTCTTGTTTTGCTAAACAGAATTGGACAAAGTTTCTTCATAAGATTAAAAATTATTTTGAAGAGTAATTATGGCATTCAGATACACCAAACAGGAAGCACTTACTATATTTAATCTGAAGCAAGTACTTTAGTTTGGCCAATCTGTATCCATATAAGTGCGGAACAAAAAATGATCAAGTCTTTACAACTATTTTATGAAAGGCAAAAACATTTTAAACATATTAGCCACAAATGTTATCTATCTGGCAGCTGAAAAAGTAAATGTTGATATTCAAAAGTTACAGCCTATCACATAAAACATGGGAAGAGAATGTGTGTTAAAAGACATTATAGGGTCAAGACTAGGGAATTGAGTGTTTTTTAAAAGACTATATATGCAACATTGATGAGCAGTCATGGTATTTAGATTACCCCAACAAAATGCACTTTGTATATGATAGAAAAGTCAGTGCTTAAGTTTGGCCCATGTGACTCCATGATTTGGGCATAGAAATAATACAGATGCATGCAAAATACTTTAGGATTGAAGGCATGTTAAAGCTCTTGTTTTGCTTAAATACAATTGGACAAAGTTTCTTCATAAGATTAAAAATTATTTTGAAGAGTAATTATGGCATTCAGATACACCAAACAGGAAGCACTTACTATATTTTAATTTAAGGCAAGTACTTTAGTTTGGCCAATCTGTATCCATATAAGTGTGGAACCAAAAAGGATCAAGTCTTTACAACTATTTTATGAAAGGCAAAAACATTTTAGTTAAATATATTAGCCACAAACTTTATCTATCTGGCAGGTAAAAAGGAAATTTTGATAGTCAATAGTTAAAGCCTATCACATAAAACATGGGAAGAGAATGTGTGTTAAAAAACTTTAGGGTCAAGACTAGAGAATTGAGTGTTTTTTTAAAAGACTATATATGCAACATTGATCAACAGTCATGGTATTTAGATTAACCAACAAAATGCACTAACTGTATATGATAGAAAAGTCAGTGACTAAGTTTGGCCCATGTGACTCCATGACTTGGTCATAGAATTGTTACAGATGCATGCAAATCACTTTGGGATTAAAGACATGTTAAAGCTCTTGTTCTACTTAAATAGAATTGGACAAAGTTCCTTCAGAAGATTAAAAATTATTTTGAAGAGTAATTATGGCATTCAGATACACCAAACAGGAAGCACTTACTATATTTTAATTTAAAGCAAGTACTTTAGTTTGGCCAATCCGTATCCATATAAGTGCGGAACACAAAATGATCAAGTCTTTACAACTATTTTATGAAAGGCAAAAACATTTTTGTAAATATATTAGCCACAATCATTATCTATCTGGCAGCTGGATAAGCGTATTTTGATGTGCAATAGTTACAGACTAAGACATAGTACATGAGAACAGAATGAGTGTTGGAAAAGTCTTTTTAGGGTCAAGATCATTGACTTTAGTGTTTTCCAAAGAATATATATATATGCCATATTGTTGAACAGTAACAGTATTCAGATAAACCAAATAAAATGCAATTATTGTATGTTATACAAAAGTCAGTGCTTTACTTTTGCCCATGTGTCTGCATCATTCGAGCATATAAATTATACAGATGCATGCATAACACTTTCTGATAAAGAGAAAAAAACATGAAAAAACAACTACTTACCTAGGTTGTTAAAAGGACATGGTTCTTCAAGTTTCCATTTAGCAACTGCCACAGTATCAAAAATGTTGCCTATTTATAAGCCTAAAACCATAAGACTTTCAACCAATCACATGTTATTTGACCCTCCCTTAGTTTCATTAACACATTAGTATATCCAACCTGTATATTTTGCTAGTGGGTGAATGAATTCAATGATTAAAATGTACATGAGACTAAATTTGCAGAACAATAGTCTTTTGTTTATACACACATTCAATATCATGTTCTTGCTCACGCACACATTTAGTATCATTGTTCTAAAATGTGTGGTCCCACTGACACACCCTTCTAACATTTTTTTCCCAACTTCACTTTAGTGAAGCTACTTTCTTCTGTGATCTCTTTTATACCATGTATTAGATACAGATTATTACATACTACTTGGGCATATTAGAAAAGATAATACTCTTGTGTTGGTTATAGAAAATCCAATACCATTTTGAAACAAGGCTTAAGGGAAAAATGATGATGAATCATGGTATTCAGATATACCAAACAAGAAGGACTTACTGTATTTTAAAGCAAAGCAAGTACTTTCGTTTGGCCAATCCGTATCCACAAAAAAGAGTGTCATAAAATGAGAAAATCTTTACAACAAATATTATTTGAAAGACAAAAACATTTTTGTTTAATATATTAGCCACTAACTTTATGTATCTGGTAGATGGGTAGCTATATTTTAATATGTAAAAGATACAGACTAACACCTAATACTTAGGGACAGAAGGAGTGCTAAAAGTTATTTTAGGGTCAAGACCATTGAATTGAGTGTTTTCAAAAGACTCTATATGCAACATTGATGAACAGTCATGGTATTTAGATTAACCAAACAAAATGCACTTACTGTATAGGATAGAAAAGTCAGTGATTAAGTTTGGCCCATGCGACTCCATGATTTGGGCATAGAAATGTTACAGATGCAGGCAAATCACTTTGGGATTAAAGACATGTTAAAGCTCTTGTTTTGCTAAACAGAATTGGACAAAGTTTCTTCATAAGATTAAAAATTATTTTGAAGAGTAATTATGGCATTCAGATACACCAAACAGGAAGCACTTACTATATTTAATCTGAAGCAAGTACTTTAGTTTGGCCAATCCGTATCCATATAAGTGCGGAACAAAAAATGATCAAGTCTTTACAACTATTTTATGAAAGGCAAAAACATTTTAGTTAAACATATTAGCCACAAACTTTATCTATCTGGCAGCTGAAAAAGTAAATGTTGATATTCAAAAGTTACAGCCTATCACATAAAACATGGGAAGAGAATGTGTGGTAAAATACTTTTTACGGTCAAGACTAGGGAATTGTTTTTTAAAAGACTATATATGCAACATTGATGAGCAGTCATGGTATTTAGATTAACCCAACAAAATGCACTTTGTATATGATAGAAAAGTCAGTGCTTAAGTTTGGCCCATGTGACTCCATGATTTGGGCATAGAAATAATACAGATGTATGCAAAATACTTTGGGATTGAAGGCATGTTAAAGCTCTTGTTTTGCTTAAATACAATTGGACAAAGTTTCTTCATAAGATTAAAAATTATTTTGAAGAGTAATTATGGCATTCAGATACACCAAACAGGAAGCACTTACTATATTTTAATTTAAGGCAAGTACTTTAGTTTGGCCAATCTGTATCCATATAAGTGTGGAACCAAAAAGGATCAAGTCTTTACAACTATTTTATGAAAGGCAAAAACATTTTAGGTAAATATATTAGCCACAAACTTTATCTATCTGGCAGGTAAAAAGGAAATTTTGATAGTCAATAGTTAAAGCCTATCACATAAAACATGGGAAGAGAATGTGTGTTAAAAGACTTTAGGGTCAAGACTAGAGAATTGAGTGTTTTTTTAAAAGACTATATATGCAACATTGATCAACAGTCATGGTATTTAGATTAACCAACAAAATGCACTAACTGTATATGATAGAAAAGTCAGTGACTAAGTTTGGCCCATGTGACTCCATGACTTGGTCATAGAAATGTTACAGATGCATGCAAATCACTTTGGGATTAAAGACATGTTAAAGCTCTTGTTCTACTTAAATAGAATTGGACAAAGTTTCTTCAGAAGATTAAAAATTATTTTGAAGAGTAATTATGGCATTCAGATACACCAAACAGGAAGCACTTACTATATTTTAATTTAAAGCAAGTACTTTAGTTTGGCCAATCCGTATCCATATAAGTGCGGAACACAAAATGATCAAGTCTTTACAACTATTTTATGAAAGGCAAAAACATTTTTGTAAATATATTAGCCACAATCATTATCTATCTGGCACCTGGATAAGCGTATTTTGATGTGCAATAGTTACAGACTAAGACATAGTACATGAGAACAGAATGAGTGTTGGAAAAGTCTTTTTAGGGTCAAGATCATTGACTTTAGTGTTTTCCAAAGACTATATATATATATATGCCATATTGTTGAACAGTAACAGTATTCAGATAAACCAAATAAAATGCAATTATTGTATGTTATACAAAAGTCAGTGCTTGACTTTTGCCCATGTGTCTGCATCATTCGAGCATATAAATTATACAGATGCATGCATAACACTTTCTGATAAAGAGAAAAAAAACATGAAAAAACAACTGCTTACCTAGGTTGTTAAAAGGACATGGTTCTTCAAGTTTCCATTTAGCAACTGCCACAGTATCAAAAATGTTGCCTATTTATAAGCCTAAAACCATAAGACTTTCAACCAATCACATGTTATTTGACCCTCCCTTAGTTTCATTAACACATTAGTATATCCAACCTGTATATTTTGCCAGTGGGTGAATGAATTCAATGATCAAAATGTACATGAGACTAAATTTGCAGAACAATAGTCTTTTGTTTATACACACATTCAATATCATGTTCTTGTTCATGCACACATTTAGTATCATTGTTCTAAAATGTGTGGTCCCACTGACACACCCTTCTAACATTTTTTTCGCAAGTTCACTTTAGTGAAGCTACTTTCTTATGTGATCTCTTTTATACCATGCAATAGATACAGATTATTACATACTACTTGGGCATATTAGAAAAGATAATACTCTTGTGTTGGTTATAGAAAATCCAATACCATTTTGAAACAAGGCTTAAGGGAAAAATGATGATGAATCGTGGTATTCAAAAATACCAAACAAGAAGGACTTACTGTATTTTAAAGCAAAGCAAGTACTTTCGTTTGGCCAATCCATATCCACAAAAAAGAGTGTCATAAAATGAGACAATCTTTACAACAAATATTATTTGAAAGACAAAAACATTTTTGTTTAATATATTAGCCACTAACTTTATCTATCTGGTAGATGGGTAGCTATATTTTAAGGAGTGTTAAAAGTTATTTTAGGGTCAAGACCAGTGAATTGAGTGTTTTCAAAAGACTCTATATGCAACATTGATGAACAGTCATGGTATTTAGATTAACCAAACAAAATGCACTTACTGTATATGATAGAAAAGTCAGTGATTAAGTTTGGCCCATGCGACTCCATGATTTGGGCATAGAAATGTTACAGATGCATGCAAATCACTTTGGGATTAAAGACATGTTAAAGCTCTTGTTTTGCTAAACAGAATTGGACAAAGTTTCTTCATAAGATTAAAAATTATTTTGAAGAGTAATTATGGCATTCAGATACACCAAACAGGAAGCACTTACTATATTTTAATTTAAAGCAAGTACTTTAGTTTGGCCAATCCGTATCCATATAAGTGCGGAACACAAAATGATCAAGTCTTTACAACTATTTTATGAAAGGCAAAAACATTTTTGTAAATATATTAGCCACAATCATTATCTATCTGGCAGCTGGATAAGCGTATTTTGATGTGCAATAGTTACAGACTAAGACATAGTACATGAGAACAGAATGAGTGTTGGAAAAGTCTTTTTAGGGTCAAGATCATTGACTTTAGTGTTTTCCAAAGACTATATATATATATATGCCATATTGTTGAACAGTAACAGTATTCAGATAAACCAAATAAAATGCAATTATTGTATGTTATACAAAAGTCAGTGCTTTACTTTTGCCCATGTGTCTGCATCATTCGAGCATATAAATTATACAGATGCATGCATAACACTTTCTGATAAAGAGAAAAAAACATGAAAAAACAACTGCTTACCTAGGTTGTTAAAAGGACATGGTTCTTCAAGTTTCCATTTAGCAACTGCCACAGTATCAAAAATGTTGCCTATTTATAAGCCTAAAACCATAAGACTTTCAACCAATCACATGTTATTTGACCCTCCCTTAGTTTGATTAACACATTAGTATATCCAACCTGTATATTTTGCCAGTGGGTGAATGAATTCAATGATCAAAATGTACATGAGACTAAATTTGCAGAACAATAGTCTTTTGTTTATACACACATTTAATATCATGTTCTTGTTCATGCACACATTTAGTATCATTGTTCTAAAATGTGTGGTCCCACTGACACACCCTTCTAACATTTTCTTCGCAAGTTCACTTTAGTGAAGCTACTTTCTTATGTGATCTCTTTTATACCATGTAATAGATACAGATTATTACATACTACTTGGGCATATTAGAAAAGATAATACTCTTGTGTTGGTTATAGAAAATCCAATACCATTTTGAAACAAGGCTTAAGGGAAAAATGATGATGAATCATGGTATTCAGATATACCAAACAAGAAGGACTTACTGTATTTTAAAGCAAAGCAAGTACTTTCGTTTGGCCAATCCAAATCCACAAAAAAGAGTGTCATAAAATGAGACAATCTTTACAACAAATATTATTTGAAAGACAAAAACATTTTTGTTTAATATATTAGCCACTAACTTTATCTATCTGGTAGATGGGTAGCTATATTTTAAGGAGTGTTAAAAGTTATTTTAGGGTCAAGACCAGTGAATTGAGTGTTTTCAAAAGACTCTATATGCAACATTGATGAACAGTCATGGTATTTAGATTAACCAAACAAAATGCACTTACTGTATAGGATAGAAAAGTCAGTGATTATGTTTGGCCCATGCGACTCCATGATTTGGGCATAGAAATGTTACAGATGCATGCAAATCACTTTGGGATTAAAGACATGTTAAAGCTCTTGTTTTGCTAAACAGAATTGGACAAAGTTTCTTCATAAGATTAAAAATTATTTTGAAGAGTAATTATGGCATTCAGATACACCAAACAGGAAGCACTTACTATATTTAATCTGAAGCAAGTACTTTAGTTTGGCCAATCCGTATCCATATAAGTGCGGAACAAAAAATGATCAAGTCTTTACAACTATTTTATGAAAGGCAAAAACATTTTAGTTAAACATATTAGCCACAAACTTTATCTATCTGGCAGCTGAAAAAGTAAATGTTGATATTCAAAAGTTACAGCCTATCACATAAAACATGGGAAGAGAATGTGTGGTAAAATACTTTTTACGGTCAAGACTAGGGAATTGTTTTTTAAAAGACTATATATGCAACATTGATGAGCAGTCATGGTATTTAGATTAACCCAACAAAATGCACTTTGTATATGATAGAAAAGTCAGTGCTTAAGTTTGGCCCATGTGACTCCATGATTTGGGCATAGAAATAATACAGATGTATGCAAAATACTTTAGGATTGAAGGCATGTTAAAGCTCTTGTTTTGCTTAAATACAATTGGACAAAGTTTCTTCATAAGATTAAAAATTATTTTGAAGAGTAATTATGGCATTCAGATACACCAAACAGGAAGCACTTACTATATTTTAATTTAAGGCAAGTACTTTAGTTTGGCCAATCTGTATCCATATAAGTGTGGAACCAAAAAGGATCAAGTCTTTACAACTATTTTATGAAAGGCAAAAACATTTTAGGTAAATATATTAGCCACAAACTTTATCTATCTGGCAGGTAAAAAGGAAATTTTGATAGTCAATAGTTAAAGCCTATCACATAAAACATGGGAAGAGAATGTGTGTTAAAATACTTTAGGTTCAAGACTAGGGAATTGAGTGTTTTTTTAAAAGACTATATATGCAACATTGATCAACAGTCATGGTATTTAGATTAACCAACAAAATGCACTAACTGTATATGATAGAAAAGTCAGTGACTAAGTTTGGCCCATGTGACTCCATGACTTGGTCATAGAAATGTTACAGATGCATGCAAATCACTTTGGGATTAAAGACATGTTAAAGCTCTTGTTCTACTTAAATAGAATTGGACAAAGTTTCTTCAGAAGATTAAAAATTATTTTGAAGAGTAATTATGGCATTCAGATACACCAAACAGGAAGCACTTACTATATTTTAATTTAAAGCAAGTACTTTAGTTTGGCCAATCCGTATCCATATAAGTGCGGAACACAAAATGATCAAGTCTTTACAACTATTTTATGAAAGGCAAAAACATTTTTGTAAATATATTAGCCACAATCATTATCTATCTGGCAGCTGGATAAGCGTATTTTGATGTGCAATAGTTACAGACTAAGACATAGTACATGAGAACAGAATGAGTGTTGGAAAAGTCTTTTTAGGGTCAAGATCATTGACTTTAGTGTTTTCCAAAGACTATATATATATATATGCCATATTGTTGAACAGTAACAGTATTCAGATAAACCAAATAAAATGCAATTATTGTATGTTATACAAAAGTCAGTGCTTGACTTTTGCCCATGTGTCTGCATCATTCGAGCATATAAATTATACAGATGCATGCATAACACTTTCTGATAAAGAGAAAAAAAACATGAAAAAACAACTGCTTACCTAGGTTGTTAAAAGGACATGGTTCTTCAAGTTTCCATTTAGCAACTGCCACAGTATCAAAAATGTTGCCTATTTATAAGCCTAAAACCATAAGACTTTCAACCAATTACATGTTATTTGACCCTCCCTTAGTTTCATTAACACATTAGTATATCCAACCTGTATATTTTGCCAGTGGGTGAATGAATTCAATGATCAAAATGTACATGAGACTAAATTTGCAGAACAATAGTCTTTTGTTTATACACACATTCAATATCATGTTCTTGTTCATGCACACATTTAGTATCATTGTTCTAAAATGTGTGGTCCCACTGACACACCCTTCTAACATTTTTTTCGCAAGTTCACTTTAGTGAAGCTACTTTCTTATGTGATCTCTTTTATACCATGTAATAGATACAGATTATTACATACTACTTGGACATATTAGAAAAGATAATACTCTTGTGTTGGTTATAGAAAATCCAATACCATTTTGAAACAAGGCTTAAGGGAAAAATGATGATGAATCGTGGTATTCAGATATACCAAACAAGAAGGACTTACTGTATTTTAAAGCAAAGCAAGTACTTTCGTTTGGCCAATCCATATCCACAAAAAAGAGTGTCATAAAATGAGACAATCTTTACAACAAATATTATTTGAAAGACAAAAACATTTTTGTTTAATATATTAGCCACTAACTTTATCTATCTGGTAGATGGGTAGCTATATTTTAAGGAGTGTTAAAAGTTATTTTAGGGTCAAGACCAGTGAATTGAGTGTTTTCAAAAGACTCTATATGCAACATTGATGAACAGTCATGGTATTTAGATTAACCAAACAAAATGCACTTACTGTATAGGATAGAAAAGTCAGTGATTAAGTTTGGCCCATGCGACTCCATGATTTGGGCATAGAAATGTTACAGATGCATGCAAATCACTTTGGGATTAAAGACATGTTAAAGCTCTTGTTTTGCTAAACAGAATTGGACAAAGTTTCTTCATAAGATTAAAAATTATTTTGAAGAGTAATTATGGCATTCAGATACACCAAACAGGAAGCACTTACTATATTTAATCTGAAGCAAGTACTTTAGTTTGGCCAATCCGTATCCATATAAGTGCGGAACAAAAAATGATCAAGTCTTTACAACTATTTTATGAAAGGCAAAAACATTTTAGTTAAACATATTAGCAACAAACTTTATCTATCTGGCAGCTGAAAAAGTAAATGTTGATATTCAAAAGTTACAGCCTATCACATAAAACATGGGAAGAGAATGTGTGGTAAAATACTTTTTACGGTCAAGACTAGGGAATTGTTTTTTAAAAGACTATATATGCAACATTGATGAGCAGTCATGGTATTTAGATTAACCCAACAAAATGCACTTTGTATATGATAGAAAAGTCAGTGCTTAAGTTTGGCCCATGTGACTCCATGATTTGGGCATAGAAATAATACAGATGTATGCAAAATACTTTAGGATTGAAGGCATGTTAAAGCTCTTGTTTTGCTTAAATACAATTGGACAAAGTTTCTTCATAAGATTAAAAATTATTTTGAAGAGTAATTATGGCATTCAGATACACCAAACAGGAAGCACTTACTATATTTTAATTTAAGGCAAGTACTTTAGTTTGGCCAATCTGTATCCATATAAGTGTGGAACCAAAAAGGATCAAGTCTTTACAACTATTTTATGAAAGGCAAAAACATTTTAGGTAAATATATTAGCCACAAACTTTATCTATCTGGCAGGTAAAAAGGAAATTTTGATAGTCAATAGTTAAAGCCTATCACATAAAACATGGGAAGAGAATGTGTGTTAAAAGACTTTAGGGTCAAGACTAGAGAATTGAGTGTTTTTTTTAAAAGACTCTATATGCAACATTGATCAACAGTCATGGTATTTAGATTAACCAACAAAATGCACTAACTGTATATGATAGAAAAGTCAGTGACTAAGTTTGGCCCATGTGACTCCATGACTTGGTCATAGAAATGTTACAGATGCATGCAAATCACTTTGGGATTAAAGACATGTTAAAGCTCTTGTTCTACTTAAATAGAATTGGACAAAGTTTCTTCAGAAGATTAAAAATTATTTTGAAGAGTAATTATGGCATTCAGATACACCAAACAGGAAGCACTTACTATATTTTAATTTAAAGCAAGTACTTTAGTTTGGTCAATCCGTATCCATATAAGTGCGGAACACAAAATGATCAAGTCTTTACAACTATTTTATGAAAGGCAAAAACATTTTTGTAAATATATTAGCCACAATCATTATCTATCTGGCAGCTGGATAAGCGTATTTTGATGTGCAATAGTTACAGACTAAGACATAGTACATGAGAACAGAATGAGTGTTGGAAAAGTCTTTTTAGGGTCAAGATCATTGACTTTAGTGTTTTCCAAAGACTATATATATATGCCATATTGTTGAACAGTAACAGTATTCAGATAAACCAAATAAAATGCAATTATTGTATGTTATACAAAAGTCAGTGCTTGACTTTTGCCCATGTGTCTGCATCATTCGAGCATATAAATTATACAGATGCATGCATAACACTTTCTGATAAAGACAAAAAAAACATGAAAAAACAACTGCTTACCTAGGTTGTTAAAAGGACATGGTTCTTCAAGTTTCCATTTAGCAACTGCCACAGTATCAAAAATGTTGCCTATTTATAAGCCTAAAACCATAAGACTTTCAACCAATCACATGTTATTTGACCCTCCCTTAGTTTCATTAACACATTAGTATATCCAACCTGTATATTTTGCCAGTGGGTGAATGAATTCAATGATCAAAATGTACATGAGACTAAATTTGCAGAACAATAGTCTTTTGTTTATACACACATTCAATATCATGTTCTTGTTCATGCACACATTTAGTATCATTGTTCTAAAATGTGTGGTCCCACTGACACACCCTTCTAACATTTTTTTCGCAAGTTCACTTTAGTGAAGCTACTTTCTTATGTGATCTCTTTTATACCATGTAATAGATACAGATTATTACATACTACTTGGGCATATTAGAAAAGATAATACTCTTGTGTTGGTTATAGAAAATCCAATACCATTTTGAAACAAGGCTTAAGGGAAAAATGATGATGAATCGTGGTATTCAGATATACCAAACAAGAAGGACTTACTGTATTTTAAAGCAAAGCAAGTACTTTCGTTTGGCCAATCCAAATCCACAAAAAAGAGTGTCATAAAATGAGACAATCTTTACAACAAATATTATTTGAAAGACAAAAACATTTTTGTTTAATATATTAGCCACTAACTTTATCTATCTGGTAGATTGGTAGCTATATTTTAAGGAGTGTTAAAAGTTATTTTAGGGTCAAGACCAGTGAATTGAGTGTTTTCAAAAGACTCTATATGCAACATTGATGAACAGTCATGGTATTTAGATTAACCAAACAAAATGCACTTACTGTATAGGATAGAAAAGTCAGTGATTAAGTTTGGCCCATGCGACTCCATGATTTGGGCATAGAAATGTTACAGATGCATGCAAATCACTTTGGGATTAAAGACATGTTAAAGCTCTTGTTTTGCTAAACAGAATTGGACAAAGTTTCTTCATAAGATTAAAAATTATTTTGAAGAGTAATTATGGCATTCAGATACACCAAACAGGAAGCACTTACTATATTTAATCTGAAGCAAGTACTTTAGTTTGGCCAATCCGTATCCATATAAGTGCGGAACAAAAAATGATCAAGTCTTTACAACTATTTTATGAAAGGCAAAAACATTTTAGTTAAACATATTAGCCACAAACTTTATCTATCTGGCAGCTGAAAAAGTAAATGTTGATATTCAAAAGTTACAGCCTATCACATAAAACATGGGAAGAGAATGTGTGGTAAAATACTTTTTACGGTCAAGACTAGGGAATTGTTTTTTAAAAGACTATATATGCAACATTGATGAGCAGTCATGGTATTTAGATTAACCCAACAAAATGCACTTTGTATATGATAGAAAAGTCAGTGCTTAAGTTTGGCCCATGTGACTTCATGATTTGGGCATAGAAATAATACAGATGTATGCAAAATACTTTAGGATTGAAGGCATGTTAAAGCTCTTGTTTTGCTTAAATACAATTGGACAAAGTTTCTTCATAAGATTAAAAATTATTTTGAAGAGTAATTATGGCATTCAGATACACCAAACAGGAAGCACTTACTATATTTTAATTTAAGGCAAGTACTTTAGTTTGGCCAATCTGTATCCATATAAGTGTGGAACCAAAAAGGATCAAGTCTTTACAACTATTTTATGAAAGGCAAAAACATTTTAGGTAAATATATTAGCCACAAACTTTATCTATCTGGCAGGTAAAAAGGAAATTTTGATAGTCAATAGTTAAAGCCTATCACATAAAACATGGGAAGAGAATGTGTGTTAAAAGACTTTAGGGTCAAGACTAGAGAATTGAGTGTTTTTTTTAAAAGACTCTATATGCAACATTGATCAACAGTCATGGTATTTAGATTAACCAACAAAATGCACTAACTGTATATGATAGAAAAGTCAGTGACTAAGTTTGGCCCATGTGACTCCATGACTTGGTCATAGAAATGTTACAGATGCATGCAAATCACTTTGGGATTAAAGACATGTTAAAGCTCTTGTTCTACTTAAATAGAATTGGACAAAGTTTCTTCAGAAGATTAAAAATTATTTTGAAGAGTAATTATGGCATTCAGATACACCAAACAGCAAGCACTTACTATATTTTAATTTAAAGCAAGTACTTTAGTTTGGCCAATCCGTATCCATATAAGTGCGGAACACAAAATGATCAAGTCTTTACAACTATTTTATGAAAGGCAAAAACATATTTGTAAATATATTAGCCACAATCATTATCTATCTGGCAGCTGGATAAGCGTATTTTGATGTGCAATAGTTACAGACTAAGACATAGTACATGAGAACAGAATGAGTGTTGGAAAAGTCTTTTTAGGGTCAAGATCATTGACTTTAGTGTTTTCCAAAGACTATATATATATATGCCATATTGTTGAACAGTAACAGTATTCAGATAAACCAAATAAAATGCAATTATTGTATGTTATACAAAAGTCAGTGCTTGACTTTTGCCCATGTGTCTGCATCATTTGAGCATATAAATTATACAGATGCATGCATAACACTTTCTGATAAAGAGAAAAAAAACATGAAAAAACAACTGCTTACCTAGGTTGTTAAAAGGACATGGTTCTTCAAGTTTCCATTTAGCAACTGCCACAGTATCAAAAATGTTGCCTATTTATAAGCCTAAAACCATAAGACTTTCAACCAATCACATGTTATTTGACCCTCCCTTAGTTTCATTAACACATTAGTATATCCAACCTGTATATTTTGCCAGTGGGTGAATGAATTCAATGATCAAAATGTACATGAGACTAAATTTGCAGAACAATAGTCTTTTGTTTATACACACATTCAATATCATGTTCTTGTTCATGCACACATTTAGTATCATTGTTCTAAAATGTGTGGTCCCACTGACACACCCTTCTAACATTTTTTTCGCAAGTTCACTTTAGTGAAGCTACTTTCTTATGTGATCTCTTTTATACCATGTAATAGATACAGATTATTACATACTACTTGGGCATATTAGAAAAGATAATACTCTTGTGTTGGTTATAGAAAATCCAATACCATTTTGAAACAAGGCTTAAGGGAAAAATGATGATGAATCGTGGTATTCAGATATACCAAACAAGAAGGACTTACTGTATTTTAAAGCAAAGCAAGTACTTTCGTTTGGCCAATCCAAATCCACAAAAAAGAGTGTCATAAAATGAGACAATCTTTACAACAAATATTATTTGAAAGACAAAAACATTTTTGTTTAATATATTAGCCACTAACTTTATCTATCTGGTAGATTGGTAGCTATATTTTAAGGAGTGTTAAAAGTTATTTTAGGGTCAAGACCAGTGAATTGAGTGTTTTCAAAAGACTCTATATGCAACATTGATGAACAGTCATGGTATTTAGATTAACCAAACAAAATGCACTTACTGTATAGGATAGAAAAGTCAGTGATTAAGTTTGGCCCATGCGACTCCATGATTTGGGCATAGAAATGTTACAGATGCATGCAAATCACTTTGGGATTAAAGACATGTTAAAGCTCTTGTTTTGCTAAACAGAATTGGACAAAGTTTCTTCATAAGATTAAAAATTATTTTGAAGAGTAATTATGGCATTCAGATACACCAAACAGGAAGCACTTACTATATTTAATCTGAAGCAAGTACTTTAGTTTGGCCAATCCGTATCCATATAAGTGCGGAACAAAAAATGATCAAGTCTTTACAACTATTTTATGAAAGGCAAAAACATTTTAGTTAAACATATTAGCCACAAACTTTATCTATCTGGCAGCTGAAAAAGTAAATGTTGATATTCAAAAGTTACAGCCTATCACATAAAACATGGGAAGAGAATGTGTGGTAAAATACTTTTTACGGTCAAGACTAGGGAATTGTTTTTTAAAAGACTATATATGCAACATTGATGAGCAGTCATGGTATTTAGATTAACCC